>NW_026892669.1:7500-1207500 GCF_033815535.1 Pezoporus flaviventris | reverse complement strand
AACTCCCCATTGCTGTCCTGGAGTGGACCAGCTTTGGAGATCTGTAGGTGGGCAGCACCCAGCAAGGACAGAGAGAAGTGACTGCTGGCATCCTGATCTCCTGCACTGGGAGGCAGAGAGAGAGCTCATTTCTACGTGTTCCATGCATGCCTCTTATTGCCAGCCTGAGCAGTGATGTGCATCTCAGGCTACTCTCTGATGCTGACATGATGCTACTGCTGTCTTCTGTGAGAGGAGTTGGGAAAGGTCCTCTGGCCACTGCAGACCTCTGGCAGGACTCTACCACCCACCTCGCACATCCAGGAGTTGAATGCCACTTTGCTGGTATTTGCCTGGCTGTTCTCAAGATATTTTGGTTCAGGTAGTGGGACCGTTTGAAGGCTTAGCCTTCTCTTTTCTTCCTTCTATTTCCATTTGTGCCTAGAAGCAATGTATGGGTTTCCAGAAAGAAGCAGAATAAACCACCGAGTAGCTGAATTGGGAAGTATTTCTCATTATAATTTATATGTGGCTTGGGTGCATGCTGGAAATGAAATACAAATTTGATTGAAATGCAAATTTCATAAAGGAGCCACAGCTGAATTTTTTTATTTTTATTTTTTTGTTGTTGTTCATAAAGGGAGGAGGGAATTGGATTTTTTCTCCATTGCACTGGCACAGAATGAAATTCTTCCAGCAATTAACAGGAGATAATAGCTTGAAATTAAACAGTTCTATCTCTCTCTCTAACTATAGGACTTTTTATTTTTTTCAAACTATTTCATACCAAGGTGTTCTGGTTTCAGCTGGGATAGAGTTAATTTTCTTCCTAGTAGCTGGTGCAGTGCTTTGTTTTGACTTTAGTCTGAGAATAATGCTGATAACACATCAATGTTTTAGTTGTTGCTAAGTAGCGCTTACCCTTATCAAGGACTTTTCAGTCTCTCATACTCTGCCAGTGAGGAGGGGCACGGGAAGCCAGGAGGAAGCAGAAACAGGGACAGCACGTCATGCTCAGTATAGAAACCGGGGGAGTTACCCAGAAGGGATGGATCACCACTTGGGTCAGGGTGGGTATCAGTCAGTGGGTGGTGAGCAATTGGATTGTTCATCACTTGTTGGTTTTCTTTTTCCTTTCCCCTTTTATTTTTATATTCTCTCCCTTCATTATTTCCCTTATCATTGTCATTGTTAGTATTAGTATTATATTTAGTTATTAAACTGTCCTTATCTCAACCCGCATGTTTTACATTCTTTCGATTCTCCTCCCCATCCTTCCAGGGAAAGGGGGAATGGGGGAGTGAGCGAGTGGCTGTGTGGTTCTGAGTTACCGTCTGGGGTTAAACCACGACACAAGCAAATAATAATAAGTCAGGCATTCAGGCATTAGGTGTTCACACTTGGGCTACCTAGGACATGAAAGTAAATACACATGGCAGAGCTCCTTTTGCTGTTGTTAACAGCAAACTGTCAAGATACATAGAGCTGTATGCAGGTGGAGAGAGACATTAGTCTTGTGCCCAGCACTATGTTGCTAAATCAGCTATAGATATTGGTGTTGCCTTGTTCATGGTGATAACTAATTGATGAAAAACCTACCATGCACCAAGTGGGTGGGGGAACGACCTTCCCAGTAGAGTTACCCAGCACTAACCCCACCAAGAACACCTCCCCTCTTGCTCATCTGTGTCCTCTACATTTATTGCAGTGTAAATGCTCAGTCATGTCCTCACTTTGCAACAAGGTGCCTGGAAGATGTGGATGTAAAAAAGGAGTCTAAAGGAGGATAGAGATTAGGTCAGGTCCCTGGGGCACTGTATGGAAATTTTCTGGACTTCACAGCCCCAGACACTCCTGCAAGTGATCACACCTTTTTTCCTGCTTGCTTGCTCTCTCAGGGGTCAGTTTCAGGGCTCTACCATGGTTGTGGAGGTGGCACACAGTGTCTGAGCAGCCTGGAGAGTGAGAGCCAGTACATCACTTCCTTTTGAGCCAATCTCAGCAATATTCCTGATTCCTGGAAGGGCTTTTCCACCAGAAAGTTGGATTACTTCTGCTTCAAAATTATTTCTAAAAAGAACTTCTAAAAATTGGTGAAATGCCCTCCTTCTGTATCTCCGTGAAACAGGACCTTTTCTTTGTGTGGAAATACCTTCACTGCTTAATACTTGTCAATTTATAGTCACAATTGAAAACCAAATTAAAAGGGAAATCATAAAATCATAGAATAGTTAGGGTTGGAAAGGATCTTAAGATCATCTAGTTCCAACCCCCCTACCATGGGCAGGGACACCATGTCACCCAAGACTCTGTCCAACCTGGCCTTGAACACTGCCAGGGATGGAGCATTCACAGCTTCCTTGGGAAACCTGTTCCAGTGCCCCACCACCCTTACAGTAAAGAACTTCTTTATATCTAACCTGAACTTCCCCTGTTTCAGTTTAAATCTTTTACCCCTTGTCCTATCACTACTGTCCCTGATGAAAAGTCCTACTCCAGCATCCTTATAGGCCCCCTTCAGATGCTGGAAGGCTGCTATGAGGTCTCCACGTAGCCTTCTCTTCTCCAGGCTGACCAGCCCCAACTTTCTCAGCCTGTCTTCATATGGGAGGTGCTCCAGCCCCCTTATCATCCTTGTGACCCTCCTCTGGACTTGTTCCAACAGCTCCATGGACTTTTTATGTTGAGGACACCAGAACTGCACACAGTACTCCAAGTAGGGTCTCACAAGAGCAGAGTAGAGGGGCAGAATCACCTCCTTCGACCTGTTGGTGACACTCATTCACCAGCCAACATGATATATTTTTGAGTGAGAAGGATTGATGTATGGCTTTTCAATTCACAGTTTTAGCTTTTTCTTCTGAAGAAAAGATGTTTCTGGAAGATGCATCTGGAAGATGTTTCAGCATCTGAAGAAGTCCTTCTGGGCCATGCAGTACACATGGGTGAGCCCCCACATCTTTCTGCAAAGCTGGTTGCAGGCCTGTGTAGGCAGGCAGGGGCTCTGTCTCTTTAACCTGAGCAGGGAATCCTCCAGAAGGGTTGACAAGATAACAGGGCATGGTGGAACCATGTGTCCTGTCCTGATCGTGGATGTGGAAGGAGGTGATCTTTTACAATACTTTGTGCTTTACAGGAGAAACCACAGTCTCTCCAGAGGTTGAAAAATGAAACAACATTTAATTTTATTGTAAACTTCCCTAAAACTTTGTCAGGAGGAACAAAAGTCTTGGCAGGTTCTTATTTTTCTAAAAGACACAAAGTAGAAGGAGAAAAGGCGAAAGAAAAAAAGGAAGAAAACTGAGAAATAGGATCAACACTCTATGGATCCAGCTATGTCTTGGTCAGCAAGTGGAAATTCTTTCAGTTGTAGTCCTTTCAATTGTAGTCCTTGGAGTCCTTATGGTCCTTGTAGTCAGTGACTCCACTGGGTTCCAGGGTGGAGGGGTGCACACCACACAGATGAAAGATGGCTGCCTTTTTATAGGATCAGGCTCTCTTGGAACCCTCCCACAGATGGAGACTCATTTGCAGGGGCATCTGCTGAGCCCCAGGCCCAGTTAGCATTGTGCCCTGGCATGCACTGCAGTGTCTGTCACACTGTCTCTGGGCACTTCCTTGCCTGGGCAGTTGATCTTCATGGCCTTAGGGCAGTCGATCTTCATGGCCTTAGGGCAGTCAACACAGGAAAGCATCCCCCACCTTAGTGTAGCAGGATCCCCTCTTCTGCCCCACTGCTGTCTTCCCAAGCAGTGATGAGTTTCCATTTCCTTCTATCTCTTGAGTTGTTTGGAGACAAACACAAAAAGGGTCTCTTGACCATCACAAGACCCCTGAAGCTGACAGGGCAGACCACCATATGGGTTGCCCCAGGCTGCATCCCCTCCCCTGGGGATGAAATAATTTTTCATTCTGAACCACAACAAGGTCAAAGTATCTAAGTCTGCCATTAAGTGGAAACCAGTGTTGCAGCTATACTTAATTATATCTCTCTAACTTATGACAGCACTCCCCAAGAAACCTGATTAGAGACCAGGAAGTATTTGTCCTTGGGGTACAAAAAGTGGTCCCTCCACAGGAGAGGCAAAGGCAAAGGCATGCACCTGGGATAAAAGCAGGTAACACTGATTGCAGCTATCCTGACTGATCCTGGTAGACTGTTTTGTGGATATCATTGGGGAAATGGAGGGCACCATAAGGGGCTTTTTAGGCTGTTCCCTGCCTTGGGGAAAAAGCATCTCTACTGAAACCAAGCACCTGCTTCTCACACCACCCTTACAGGCCTTAAGCAACAGAGCCTTAAATCCCCTCAGCACAAAGCTTTTTTTTTTATGCCTCACCAATATCTCCCTTGATGGCATAGATAAGAATTAGAGAGAAATTTAAAAGGAAGCTAAAAAAATAAATTTACCCAAGAACTGTCTTTTTAACTTGTCTGCCTTGAGCTCCGGTTTGCTGTAACACCTCCTCTGTGCTAAACATATATCTCAGCTCACTGGCAAAAAAACCCACCTACTTGGACTACTGTCATGGTTTAAGCCCAGCCGATAACTCAGAACCACACAGCCACTCGCTCACTCTCCTCCTTCTTCCTCCCCCTGTTCCTGGAGGGATGGGGAAGAGAATCAAAAGAATGTAACTCCCATGGGTTGACATAAGAACAGTCCAGTAACTAAGGTATAATACAAAAATACAACTGCTAACACCAATAATAATAATGATAAGGGGAATAACAAGGGGAGAGAATACAACTGCTCATCACCTGCTGACTGATACCCAGCCCGACCCAAGCAGCGATCAGGGCCTTCAAGGTAACTCCCCTCAGTTTATTACATACTGGGGATGACATGCTGTGGTATGGAATACCTCTTTGCCTACTTTGGGTCAGGTGCCCTGTTTCTGCTTCCTCCCGGCTTCCCCTCCCCCCTGGCAGAGCATGAGACTGAGAAAGTCCTTGGTCGGAGTAAACATTACTTAGCAACAACTAAAAACATCAGTGTTATCAGCATTGTTTCCAGGCTGAAAGTCAAAAACACAGCACTGCACCAGCTACTAAGAAGGAGAAAAAGGACTGCTACTGCTAAACCCAGGACAGTAGGCAATCCCTGTCCCAAGGACATGGTGACCTTGTTCCTTGGGATTCATCCAGCCCCTGGTGTGTCCCCTGAGGAAACCACTGATCCATAAGGGCTCTCACTAACTCAGAGTTATCCTCACTTTGTTGGTAGCTCCAGCATACAGTGGGCTTGGGCCTGCCCATGTCTGAGCATGGGATCATCCAAGTGGGAAGGGTCCCTAGGAGGTTTCTCTAGTTCTCATGCTCAAAGTGGGGTCAGCTATGAGGTCAGAGCAGGATGCTTTTGGCTTTATACAGGCTGGCCTTGAAAACCTCCAAGGACAGTGACAATACTGGAAGAGCTTGTTCCAGCAGCATTTCCCATGTCCTCATGGAACTGTGTCTCAATAGAGGTTGCCTGGCCTCCTTAGGGCATGTGGGAGGAAGGGGATGGAAGCTATTAGTGCTAATGATGGTGTTTGAATTTTCCTCCCCTACTGGGGCTGAGGATGCTGGCTTCTGCCTCCCCCTGCTAGTGTGCTGCTGGAGGCAGCAGAGCTGGCTGCTCTGCTTGGTGTTCTGCACCTGTGGGGGGGGGCATAATGAGCAGTATCCTTGTCTCAACCTGCTGCTTCCTTTCCTGGCAGTGTCTGCTGCCATCTGGGTTATTTTATTCTTTTTTTTTTTCCTGTGTCCATTGAGTAGTTCCCAGCTGGTGCTGGCATGTGGCCCTTGCTAGAGACCTCTCCCCAGGCTGACCTTTGCATGCCCCCTTGGATGAGCATGCTGGGGTTCTTCTGCCTGCATTGGGCATGCAGGGGAGATGCAAGCAGATCTGCATGACAGTGGTACTCAGTCCTCTCCAGTCCCCTCCTACCCCCACTTGTTCTCAGACTCTGCTGGGTAGCCAAAACCTGAGGGCAAGAGTGAGTAGGAAGGAAAGATCAGTGGGGGATGTGGCAGTGCTTTTGGGGGGCAGAGCCTGGGGAAGAACAAGGCTGGGAAAGCCTCTTGTGGGAGCAGTCTCTGCAAATCCCCTGCCCAAGCAGGTGAAAGAGGAGAGGTGGTATCCCCACCCCAGCTTGCAGATGCTGGAGCACATCAAATTGTCCCAGGTTGCCATGGGAATCAAGCAGCAGACATGGGACTTGAATCCAGAGCGGCTGGCCTCTGGTTGAGATGCTCCCCAGTGAGAGAGGACAACAGCAACATCTCTGTGGCCCTGGCATCTCCCTCACTGCCTAACCATGACCTTATGTGTCCCCCTGGAAGGGAGGCCAGCTGTGCTGGGGAGCTTGAATACAATCAGTTGCCCCTGGGAACCCATCTACATGTGGAAGTTTGGCTTGGCTCCGTTTAAGCTTCCATCCTTTGCTCTGTTTTCCTCAGCAAAGGAGTCCTGTGACTGCCCTGGCCCAATGGCAGGTGGTGCTCAGGGATGCAGGCAATGTTATACTGGGGACAGAAGACTCTCCTGGTGCTGCAGCAGTGCTAGGTTGCTCCTCTCTCTGCCCATAGCCCATAACTACTGATCCCTCTGATTTTGGTACTTCCAGAGCATCCTGTATCCTTGATTCAGGGGAATCATGGACAGTGGGTAGGTAAAGCCATAAAGGTCCCGTGTACAGATGAAGAGAATGGAGCAAGATTTCCAAGCACCCCCTCTGGAGCACTGGAGAATGCTGAGATGTGTCAGTCTTGGCTTTGCAACCTGGGGTGATGCTTGGGGCTTGGCCATGAGAGCATGCAAAGAGGAGTCAGCAGCTGGCAGGGCTCTGACTTACTGACCTGTGTTTCTGAAGGGCATCCCCTTCCCTCTTCAGCCTGTGGAGCTGGATTTGAGCAGCAGAGATGTTTGGGGCTGCCTGGACTTGGCTGTCTCAGCTTATTCTTGTGTGACTTTTTGCTTGCAACCCTTGGCTCTGCTGTATAGCACTGTGCCAGTCCTGTGGTGGCTTTGTGGATCTCCAAGTCACTGTTGGCTGCTGCAGCATGAAACCCCGGCTGTCAGGGAAGAGGCCTGGCTGAAGCTTTTAATCTGCAACCTGAGACACTAGCCACTGTTGAGGCTGAACTGAAAGGGGATGCTGGCAGGGCATGCTGAGCACCTGGTGCCCCTGCTGGAGGCTGGAACAAGGATGCTTTTCCTCTGTGCCTGTTTCTTGCTCAGAGGCAAAGTGTGTGGAGATGGGGCATGATGATGGAGAGCGTATTGAGTGGCCAGTGGTTCCAAGAATAGCGTGTTACAGGTCACCATGTGCAAGTCAAGCAGCTTTCTCATGTGTCTCTGGTCCAGAGGGCAGTCCTTGGAGTTTCCATGTGTTGCAGGAGAAATCAGAGATCATTCAGATCTGATCTAGGAGTTACTTTACTGAGTTCTAATCAGTAAATTAGGTATGTAAAATATTTAGTAAGAACAGATGGATTGATGGTCAATAATCTACTACACTTAAAGTTAGTGTGGGTTACACAGATTATCACATAAGCTTACTATAGGTATCTTAAATGTTACATATGTGCAAAAAATGTCACTTACCAACCCATTGATGTCTGGTGTTAGGTAAGGTTACCTCTCTTAGCCTCAAGGAGTAACCGTGGGAGGTATCCCTACTCACAGGGCAGTCACCATGCAGCTAGTTGCTATGGAGGGAGAGCTCAATAGACCCTGATGGCTGTAGATATTTATAGCATAAAGTGGTCAATTTGTAGTAAGATTTCCTGTGTTCATGCAGTTTTGGCTGCTTATCAGCTCAGTCTCCAGCCAAACCATTTTCGTGGTTTTGGTTCTGGGTTCTCACTAATAGCCCCACACAGTAGGATTAACTTCTGTTAGGTGTATTTGTTGAGCATCTGCCTGGACCAAAATTCAGTTAGTTCAAACAGGAGTAGTATATTTGTCCTGCCATGGTGTCCTTGGAACCTTCTGTTTAATCTGGTCTCCCTGGGTGCCTACTGCCATGGTATCTGGGCACATTCACAGTATCACAGTATGCTAGAGATTGGAAGGGACCTCAAAGATCATCTAGTCCAATCCCCCTGCCCGAGCAGGAACACCTAGATAAGGTTACACAGGAATGTGTCCAGGCGGGTTTTGAATGTCTCCAGGAAAGGAGACTCCACAACCTCCCTGGGCAGCCTGTTCCAGTGTTCCGTCACCCTCACTGAGAAGAAGTTTCTTCTCAAGTTTAAGTGGAACCTCTTGTGTTCCAGTTTGTACTCATTACCCCTTGTCCTATCATTGTTTGCCACTGAGTAGAGCCTGGCTCCATCCTCGTGACACTCCCCCTTTATATATTTATATACACTAATAAGGTCACCTCTCAGTCTCCTCTTCTCCAAACTATAGAGACCCAGCTCCCTCAGTCTTTCCTCATAAGGGAGATGCTCCATTCCCTTAATCATCTTCGTTGCCCTGCGCTGGACTCTCTCCAGCAGGTCCCTGTCCTTCTTGAACTGAGGGGCCCAGAACTGGACACAATATTCCAGATGCGGTCTCACCAGGGCAGAGTAGAGGCGAAGGAGAACCTCTCTCGACCTACTAACCACCCCCCTTCTAATATACCCCAGGATGCCATTGGCCTTCTTGGCCACAAGGGCACAGTGCTGGCTCATGGTCATCCTGTCATCCACTAGGACCCCCAGGTCCCTCTCCCCTACACTGCTCTCTAACAGGTCGTTCCCCAACCTATACTGGAACCTGGGGTTGCTCTTGCCCAGATGCAGGACTCTACACTTTCCCTTGTTATATTTCATCAGGTTATTCCCTGCCCAACTCTCCAGCCTGTCCAGATCTCGCTGGATGGCAGCACAGCCTTCTGGCGTGTTAGCCACTCCTCCCAGCTTAGTGTCATCAGCAAACTTGCTGATAGTACACTCAATTCCCTCATCTAAATCATTGATGAATATATTAAATAATACTGGCCCCAGTACTGACCCCTGAGGCACTCCACTAGTTACAGGCCTCCAACTAGACTCAGCCCCATAGACTACAACTCTCTGGCTTCTCTCCTTCAGCCAGTTCACAGTCCACCTCACTACCTGATCATCCAGACCACACTTCCTCAATTTAGCTGTGAGGATGCTGTGGGAGACTGTGTCAAATGCTTTGCTGAGGTCAAGGTAGACCACATCCACCGCTCTGCCATCATCCATCCACCGTGTTATTTCCTCATAAAAGGCTAAGAGATTGGTCAAGCATGATTTCCCCTTGGTGAAGCCATGTTGACTGCCCCTCATAACCTTCTTATCCTTGATATGCCTTAAGATGGCACCAAGGATAAGGTGTTCCATCACTTTCCCAGGGATGGAGGTGAGGCTGACCGGTCTATAGTTACCCGGGTCCTCCTTCTTGCCCTTTTTGAAGACTGGAGTGACATTTGCTTTCCTCCAGTCCTCAGGCACCTCTCCCGTTTCCCAAGACTTGGTAAAGATGATGGAGAGTGGTCTAGCAATGACTTCCGCCAGTTCCCTCAGCACCCGCGGGTGCATCCCATCTGGACCCATGGATTTATGGATGTCCAGATTGCTCAACTGGTCTCTAACCCATTCCTCATCGACTAAGGCAAACCGCTCCGCTGACCTGACTTCACCTAAGGTCTCAGGGGTACAGGTCTCTTCAGGACTGCCTGCAGCAGACCAGACAGAGACAAAGAAGGCATTCAGTAACTCTGCCATCTCTGTACCTTCTGTCACCAGGGCACCCATCCCGTTCATCAGTGGGCCTACATTGCCTCTGGTGTTAGTTTTATCTGCCATGTATTTGAAAAAGCTCTTTTTGCTGTTCTTGACCCTTCTCGCCAGGTTTAATTCTAAGGAGGCCTTAGTCCTCCTAGCTGCCTTCCTACATCCTCTAGCAGCAGCCTTATATTCCTCCCAAGTGGCCAGCCCCACCTTCCATGACCTGTAAACTCTCCTCTTCCACTTGAGCATACCCAGCAATTCCCTATTTAGCCACGCAGGTCTCCTGGCCCTCTTCCTTGCCTTCCTACGTGTCGGGATGCTCCGATCTTGAGCTCGGAAAAAGCAATCCTTGAATGCCAAACAACTATCTTGGGCCCCTTTGCCTTCAAACAGCCTTGCCCATGGGATTTCCCCTAGCAATTGCTTGAAAAGGCCAAAGTTTGCCCTGCTAAAGTCCAGGGTTGCAATTCTACTTGCTATTCTACTAGTCCTACCACACAAGATCCTGAATTCCACCATCTCGTGGTCGCTGCAACCAAGGCAGCCCTCAACCCTTACTAACAAGGAGGGTCTGGTCGAAGCAGTGAGGATGAGATCCAGCAGCGGTCCTCTCCTGGTTGGCTCCTCCACCATTTGCAGGAGGAAGTTATCATCCATACACTGGAGGAACCTCCTGGACTGTGGCTGGGTTGCTGAGTGGTCCAGCAAAGACCAAAAGACCCTTTCACCATCCACCCCAAGGCCCTGTAGCCTTTCTTCATCCCCCTCAGACTGCGGGAAGCAGCTTCCCCCTCACCTGTCTGGAAGACCAGCAGTGGGTAGTAGTCTGTTGGGTGCACCAGGTTGGGGAGCACCCTAGTGATATCTCTGATCCGGGCTCCAGGCAGACTACACACTTCCCTATGATGAGGGTCAACTCTGCATATCAGGCCCTCTGTTCCTCTCAGAAGGGAATCACCTACTACAATGACCCTTCTTTCTTTCTTATCAGGGGCAGTCTTGAGGTGCAAAGTCGACACCTTTTCCTATGTGGCCTTGTAGGCTGGCCTAGCACCACATTCTCACCTACCTCTCCTTCAAGGTCCAGGGCCTCGAACCTATTACGGAGGGACACCTGGGGAAGCGGGGCAGGAAGGGGGGAGGGTTTCCCACGACGTCGAACTGGAACTCGCTTCCAACCCTCGTCGCCTTTTTGGTCCCCTACCTCTGCGCAACAGCTACAGGGCAGGGGGTGTCTTGGGCCACCCCCCTCTGTGTGAGAAGGCAGGGGGTCTTTCCCCTTTTGGGGGGTATCTCCCTGGAACCGTTCCAATTGGCACGCCAGGGAGTTACTCCACCAGCCGATCTCCCTTTCACACTCCCTGATGGTCCTCAGCGTCTCAACCTCCTCCTTAAGTTTTGCCACCAGGCTAAGCAGATCTTCTACCTGCTCACACCTCACGCAGGTGGAATGCTGTCCTCCCTCCCCCGGCAGCAGCAGGCTCTGGCACTCCCTGCATCCAGAGACCTGAACAGCCACAGTTTGGGACAAGGTCTCTGTCTGAGTTGCTGCAGTCTTCTTACTGCAAGCTCTCTTTCTGGAGGCGACCATATTGGTGAGCAGTCTGGGACACCAGCAACAGGGTCAGCAACACGACCTGCTTGTTCCTCCCTGCGCCTGATGGGCAGTGACATGCCGCTGCCCTCTGAGAGGTTCTTTCAAGGCAAGGGGCAGGGGGGGTGGTCACCGTCACCGTGGGAACGCCCCCCTCTCTCTCGCAAGGGCTGCTGGGGCTTCGGGGATCGGGAGATGTCGGGAATCGCGATGTTTCTGCGCTCTCCCCTCTGATTTTCCTAATCTCCGTTGACCCTCGTGGTCGCTGAAGCGTGCCGGCTGCGGCTCTAGCTAGGCTAGCTCCGATCAGCTGACTGAATTCCTCTGGTTCTGCCTGGCAGAGATGTCTGTGGTAGCTGTTCTGTGCATGGGGTTTTGATGGATGCATTGCCCTACTCCTTGGGGAAAGATTGGTCTTGTCCAGGTTACTTCAGAGGCATCTACCCTTTCTGCTTGGATCTGTGTTTGCCACAGCTCCCTCTGTAACACTTACTTGACAGGACACCCTGAAAGCAGAGTGAACCCCAAGCTCTCAGCCCAGACCAATGGACAGGGCAGGGGTATGGCTATTCCCCAGCACTTCCCCTGCCTTCCAGCAGCCCTGTGAGCTCTGCAGGGCTCTGTAGGGGCTAATTGCTTGTCAGGGTTAGGATGTGCTGGGGATGTGGAGGTGTCTGGAGGCCCTGCACAGCTGGCCAGCTGCAGGACCACATCTGGAACACTGAGGTTCTAATTCCCAAAGCCATGTTCTGTTGCCCACAGTTCTGGGCAGAGAGGATTCAGCCTGTCATGTGGTGCCCAGAGCTTTCTGCAAGGCACCAGATGTTTGTGGTTGTCTTGATTGTCTCTGCCTGAACCATCCTAAAGCAAATATATCTGAGCCTGGTTGGGGATGGCAGTGTGTTAAGGTGAAAGTGAGACTTGGCAAATGCCACCCTCCAATTGGTTAGAAGAAAGTGAGCAAAGAGGGAAAAGTAACCAGTACCATGTACTTAGGGAACAAATGAGGAGAGCAGCAGTGCCTCTGCATGAGAAAGGGCTGGAAGAATGAATGCTGAAGAAAATACAGCCCCAAACTAATTTACTCCTTTGCTTCAGCATTCAGTAAAGGCAGTGGCACTGAATGTACAGCCTGAAGGAGGGTGGGGAGCGAGTGGAAGAAATTGCTGCTGCTGGAGGAGAACAAAACCTCAGAGCATTCAATGTACTGGACTTAGGGAGAGGGGCTGAGCTGCTGCACGCTATGACAGTGGCAGGGCTCCTCTTTGGTAAACCAGCATCTTCAAATGCTCAGGCTGGAGCAGTACTGAATGACCAGTGTTTGTGATGGGGAGAAAAGTGATCTGTGTACTGTCCTGGTTTCTGCTGGGATAGAGTTCATTTTCTTCTGAGTAGCTGGTGTAGTGCTGTGTTTTGGCTTTAGTCTAAGAATAATGCTGATAACACACAAATGTTTTAGTTGTTGCTAAGTAGCACTGTCGTGGTTTAAACCCAGTCAGGCAACTTGTTCACTCACTCCCAGTGAGTGGTGCCGGGCTGACAACAATCGAGGCCCCCCTCCCCCCCCACCGGGGCTCTCCCCTTCCCCGCTCCCAGAGGAACAGGGAGGAGGATCGAAATAGTGCAACTCCCACGGGTTGAGACAAGAACAGCCCAGCAACTAATGTTTGTTAATCACCACAAATAACCAATTTGTGTTAATCACCACCACTACTACCAACTACAACAATGATTAAGGGAAAATAACAAGGGAAGAGAATACGATACCACCGGCCAAGAAACGAGTCCCACCCGGAAGCCCGTGTCCTACTGGGTAACTCCCAGTTACCCCCCACCATGGGCATGACGTGCTGTGGTATGGAATACCTCCCTGGCTAACCCGGGTCAGGTGCCCCATCTCTGCTTCCTCACAGCTTCCCCTCCTCCCTGGCAGAGCATGAGCCTCACAAAGTCCTTTGTCAGGGTAAACATCACTTAGCAACAACCGAAAACATCGGCTTCACCAACACTGTTCCCAGGCTGGAAGTCAAAACACAGCACTGCACCAGCTACCACAAAGGAAAAACATGACTGCTACTGCTGAACCCAGGACAAGCACTTACCCTGATCAAGGATTTTTCAGTCTCTCATGCTCTGCCAATGAGGAGGGGCACAAGAAGCCAGGAGGGAGCATAGCCAGAACACCTGACCCAAACTAGCGAAAGGGGTATTCTCCATACCACAGCACATCATGCTCAGTATAGAAACCGGGGGGGAGTTACCTGGAAGGGGCTGATCGCTGCTCAGGGATGGTGAGTGGGTGGTGAACAATTGTATTGTGCATCACTTGTGTTATTTGTTGGGGTTTTCTTTAGTTTTATCTCTCTTTTTGTTATTTCATTTTTCAGTATAAGTTTTATAATCATTAAACTGTTCTTATCTCAACTCGTGGGTTTTACCTTTTCTTTCTGATTCTCCTCCCCATCCCACTGGGGGCAGGGAGTGAGCAAGTGGCTGTGTGGTACTCTAGTTGCCAGCTGGGATTAAACCACGATAGTACATACAAGCCTCTGTGTCTGGTCTCAAATTCTATATAAAGTTGAATAAAAATAAGAATATTCAAAGTTAAATGGGAAGAGCTGACAGCAAGGGGGGTGAGTGAGGACAGGATGCAGGCTCTGGGCTGTGGGCACTGATGCTTTTGCTTTCTTGAGGTGCATCATCTGGTGCCCATGTCCCTATAGGTCACACTGATACCAGCACAGACTTTGGCCTATGGTCCCAGCTGTAATAAATCCTCCCCATCTAATGTAGACATCAGTATTCGTCTGTGGCAGCAATTAGAGGGGGGAACTCAGCTGGGTGGCCATCCCACAGGTCCTGGGGTGCCTGCAGGTGCATCAGTATTTCCTCTCAGTACAAGGGGAGGGAGGATAGAACCACAGACATGTGATGCCTGTGACTGGAACTGCAGCTGCTGACCGTCCTGGATTCCAGGATCCATGACCTGCCTGCTGGGTTGGGAAAGGGGCCCTGGCTGGGGAGTGATGCTGTGCTTGCCAAGCCAGCTGCTGTGACTGCACTGCAGCTTGGTGCCGCTGGGAGGCTGCTGGGTGGGGGGTGGAGATGGGATGTTTTCTTGGGCACCTTGTGGGGCTTAAAAAAAAAGTTATTCTAGAAAAAGAAATGAGCTAAATCCACTCCATATCCCTGCTCAGTGTGGTGGCTTGTCCCACACTCATCTGGAGTTACAATAAGGGCATGCTGGCAAAGTAGGGTCATGTCAAGGAGTGAGCAGGCAGGCAGCCTGCAGGCATCACTCTGCCCTGCTGCTACCTGGTTATGACCATGTGTGCCAAACCCTCAGATGAGGTCTGTCAGAGCCATGCACCATGGAGTGTGCCAGGCATGTGCACACATAGGTGGGCACACATTTCATCTGCCCAGGGTTGCATGCAGGTGTGTGCTGTGAGCCTATGCATCCCAGGGCAGCACTTGCCAGGTGACAACCCCAGGCCAGACCTTCCAGCTTGGAAATGGAGGTTTCTGTCCATGCACATCCCACATGTATGTGGTACTGGGCATTCACACATTGCATGCCATGCACATGCATGTCCCTCGTGCCATGCCAGGACCTGCTCAAGGTTTTGGGGATGGAAGGACCTGACTGGCTACAGCGAGGGTTTTTTGCTACAGCAGCAGCCCCTGTAGAAGTCTCCTCTAAGCTGTGGGGGCAAACATGGCTGGGAAGGCTTATGTGCATGCTACGGGTTCATCTTCTGTGTGGGAATCTCTGGATTTGAGACCAAAACGTGGCAGGGGGGGCTTTCCTCCCCCAGAAAGCATGGGTGCAAATATGAGGTCACCTTACCATTCCATGAAGTGTGTTGCATGCTGTTGTGGTTTAAGCCCAGCTGGTAACTCAAAACCATGCAGCCACTCGTGCATTCCCTCTCTTCTTCCCCCCCACTCCCTGAAGGATGGGGAGGAGAACTGAAAGAATGTAAATCCCATGGGTTGAGATAAGACATAGGACACATGCAGAGCTGACTCAGTCCAGGGTTCCCCACCTGCAGAGTGCGGGACTCCCATGAAGGGACATGCGTGGGTGCAGACTGCAGCTGGTAAAGAAGGTGGCAGGGGGTGGTGGTGCGACCAACGACCACATGTTTGCTATGCATATGCCACCAATGCATGTTTGCATGTACAGGCAGAGCTTCTGGAGAGGGTGAATGAATGAGTGCTATGGTTTAAGCCCAGCCAATAACTCAAAACCATGCAGCTGCTAGCTCACTCCCTGCCTTCTGCCCCCCCTTCTGCCAGAGGGATAGAGAGGAGAATCAAAAGAATGTAATTCCCACTGGTTAGGATGAGTCCAATAACTAAAGTATAATACAAAACCTACTACTACTGCCACTAATAATGATAAGGGAAATAACAAGGGGAGAGAATGGAGAACTAAAAGGGGAAAGAGAAAAAAAAAATAAACAGCAGTGATGCACAATAAAATTGCTCACCATCTGACGATCGATACCCAGCCCGACCCAAGCAGCAATCTGGGCTTTCTGGGTGATGCTCCCCAGTTTATATACTGGGCATGATGCACTGTGGTATGGAATACCCCTTTGGCTAGTTTGGGTCAGGTGTCCTGTATCTGCTTCCTCGTGGCATCCCATCCCCCTCCTCACTGACAGAGAATGAGACTGAAAAATCCTTGATCGGGGGGGGGAAGGGGGTGGGGGTGGGGGTGTGAGGGTGGAGTGGTGTCACTCCCACACATGAAAAAGGCAGCAATGCATCAGCTACTAAGAAAGAGAAAAATAACCGTTACAGCTAAACCCAGGACAGTATCCACCCCTTATTACATGTCATTCACGTCATGCTCAGATCCCACATTTTTCAATATACCATTGTGTCCTGGGTTCAGCAGTAGCAGTCATTTTTCTCCTTCTTGGTAGCCGGTGCAGTGCTGTGGTTTGACTTTTGGCTCAGGAACAGAGCTGATAACAATGATGTTTTGGTTTGGCCAAGGACCTTGTGAGCCTCATGCTTTGCCAGGGAGGAGGGGAAGCCAGGAGGAAGCAGAGACAGGACACCTGACCCAAACTGACCAAAGAGGTACTCCATACCACAGCACGTCATGCCCAGGATGTAACTGGGAGTTAGCTGGAAGGGCTGGTAGACTGCGGGGTTGGAGGAGGTATGGGTCGGTGCTTTGGTTGGGCTTGGGGGGCGAGTTATCGGTTGGCTGGTGGTGAGGTGTTGTATTCTCTTCCCTTGTTATTTCCTTTATCATTGTTATTATTGGTGGTAGCAGTAGTGATTTGTGTTATACCTTAGTTACTAAACTATTCTTATCTCAAGCTGTGGGAGTTGCATTCTTTTTGACTCTCCTCTCCGTCCCTCCAGGAGTAGGGGGAGGGCAAGAAGGGGGGGGCAGTGAGTGAACAAGTTGTCTGGTTTGGTTTAAACCATGACACATTGCTTTTTGTCTCTTGATATATAGATATATATGTATACAAACACACACACAAAGAGACAGATATCGTTCCTTATTCCATGGGCCATCCCTATAAATTTTGCTGAATTCATTCAGTCCATGATGTCAGGCTCCAACTCTTGTAACAGTCTTTCAGGGCTGGAGAGATGGTGTGTAGTGTTGGGTTGTTGCCTGCTGACGACACTGCCAAACTTGTCTGGTCACTGCTGAGCTCATCTGGTTTTGTCAAAGTTCTTTGTTTGTGCGATGATCAGAGGGAAATCAGGTTCAGTTGAAGGTGACCTGAGACTCCCGCTACTGCTGCCGTCACTTTCTGATATAGGGTGGGTACTCTTCAGCACACATCATCTCCATCTCTGATGACATTACAAAATCTTTGCCTTTTGGCCAGTACATGATGACTTCAAGGATTCCTGGACAACTGGGATTTCCTATTCGAACTTGTTGTGTAATTAGTGCAGCCCACTTACTCCATGTAGCATCAGTTACATGATATGTAAAGGAGACCCTGCCTTTGAACATCCAGCCCAGCACGGGCATTAGGGGTGCAAGGAGGAGCTGTGCTTCAGTGCCATTCACTTCTGAAGCAGCTAGAACCGCTTCATAGGCTGCCAGAATCTTTTTCAGTTGTAGCATGGCTGGCCTCAGATCCTCTGTATCCCTGACTCCAAAAGCCGAGAGGTCGACCTTGAGTCTCCCCTGGAGCTTTCTCCCAGAGGCTCCAGGTAGGACCATTCTCCCCAGCTGTGGTGTAGAGCACATTTTTTACATCTGGCCCAGTCTGGACTGGTCCAAGGGCTACTGCATGAACTATCCCTGGTTTAAATCGTTCAAAGGCTTATTGTTGCTCAAGGCCCCGTTTGAAATCATACTTCTTCCTGGTCATGTGATAGAGAGGGCTTACAATAAAACTGTAATTTGGGATGTGCATTCTCTAGAACCCCACAACACCTAAGAGAGCTTGTGTTTATTTCTTATTAGTTCGTCAAGATATTGCTGTTATCTTGTTGATCACATCTGTGGAGATCTGACCATGTCCATCTTGCCATGTTTTTCCCAACAACCAAATCTCCTGTGCAGGTCCCTTGACCTTTCTTTCCTTTATGGCAAAACCAGTCTTCAGAAAGATTTGGATTATTTTCTTCCTTTTCTAAAACACTCCCTCAGCTGTATCGCCCCACACAATAATATCATTGATGTATTGCAGGTGTTTTGGAGCTTGCCCCTGTTCCAGTGCAGTCTGGATCAGTCCATGGCAGATGGTAGGGTTGTGTTTCCACCCTTGGGGCAGTCCTTTCCAAGTGTACTGGACACCCCTCCAAGGAAAAGTGAACTGTGACCTGCACTCTGCTGCCAAAGGAATGGAGAAAAATGCATTGGCAATATCAATCGTGGCATACCACTTGGCTGCCTTTGATTCCAGTTCATATTGAAGTTATAGCATGTCCAGTACAGCAGCACTCAAGGGTGGTGTGACTTCATTCAGGCCATGATAGTCTACTGATAGTCTCCACTCTCCATTAGACTTTTGCACTGGCCATATGGGGCTATTAAAGGGTGAGAGGGTCCTGCTGATCACTCCTTGGCTCTCCAGTCTACGGATCAGCTTATGGATGGGAATCAGGGAGTCTTGGTTAGTGTGATATTGCCACTGGTGCATTGTTGTGGTCGCAATTGGCACATGTTCTTCAACCTTCAGCAACCCCACAACAGAAGGATCCTCTGAGAGACCAGGCAAGGTGGACAGCTGCTCAATTTCCTCTGCCTCCATAGCAGCGATACCAAAAGCCCATCGATACCCTTTTGGGCCTTTGAAGTACCCTCTCTTGAGGTATTCTATGCCAAGGATGCATGGAGCCTCTGGACCAGTCACAATAGGGTGCTTTTGCCATTTCCTCCCAGTCAGGCTGATTTCAGCCTCCAGCACAGTCAACTCTTGGGATCCTCCTGTTACTCCAGAAATATAAATGGGTTCTACCCCTTGACAGCTTGATGTCATCAGGGTACAGTGTGCACCGGTATCTATTATAGCCTTATACTTCTGTGGGACTGATGTGCCAGGCCATCTGATCCACACAGTCCAGTAAAACCGATTGTCTCTCTCCTCCACCTGGCTGGAGGCAGAGCCCCTCTAATAGTGATCATAATTTTGTCCACTTGCATCTTGTAGAAAGGGATTAGTGTTCCTTTTCACAGGAGTTGGAGTAAAATCAGCTCTTCCACTCCATCTGGGAACCTGCTCAGCAAAGAATGGAGCAGACTTTCTTGGGAGAATCATCCTTGACCGTTGTTGTCCATTTCATGCACCCTTTCTTCCAGAGCTGAGGTAGTTTTTCCATCCCACTTTCTCATGTCTTCTCCATGATCCCAC
The DNA here is from genome assembly GCF_033815535.1 of Pezoporus flaviventris. NCBI lineage: Eukaryota > Metazoa > Chordata > Aves > Psittaciformes > Psittacidae > Pezoporus > Pezoporus flaviventris. The sequence continues at coordinate 1,188,341 of NW_026892669.1, read as the reverse complement.
AGGTAAAACCATAGGGTGGCCGTGTCATGTACCTCCTATATCTTCTCTCTCTGGCAATAGGGGGCCTTCTGTTAATATCCGAGACGTGGGTTGGTACACATGGGGAGCTGGATAGATCAGCTAGATTGCCTTTCAATTGTTTGAACTCCTGGGACAGTTTTTCCACAGGTGAAATGATGGAAGGGGTGAGATTGTCTTTGAACTCTTGGAGTTGACAAGTCAGTTCATCCACTGTTCGTGGTGCTGCCTCACTCCAGGTCATTGATGCCAATGAGTGGGCATATGATGATGGCTTACTACGTGTAAGCTTCTGCCACATGGGTCGTGTGCATTCTACTCCATCTGGATCTATGGGTGCATTCCCGGCATCTGGCCTACAATAGATAATCTCTAGAATGGCTGAATCCCTCAGGGTCTGGATTCCTCTCTATTGTGCCCCAAGCGTCACATAACGTCATCCTTGTATGGAAACCTTTCCTTCATAGCTGCCAAGAGCTACCTCCAAAGGCTGAGAGATTTTCTCTTTTGCAATTGCTTTGTCAATTCTCCCTTCCCTAGCAAGTGATCCCAGCTGCTTGGCTTCCCTACTTTCTATTTTGTGACCATCAGCCCCATTTCCCCAGCATCAGAGAAAGCAGGTGACGATGTGCTCCCCTGGAAGATGGCTGAAATGGTTACGTATATTCTGTAGCTCGGTTGCGGTCCAGGATCAAGAAGTCACCTCTTCTTCCTCTTCCTCTGATTCCTGTATTAATAACTGTTGTTCAGATGCTGTTCCCCGTTTTAAGTTCGTTGAGTCTTCATCTTTCTTCAGTGCATGGGTTGCTCTTTGTGGCTCTCATTTGCTTCTCCCCTTGCTTATGGGGCAACTGATATTGGCACAGATTTTTTCTTTGCTTTAGCTGTAGTATCTATCACTGTGGTTGGAGTGTCTGCAGTGTCTGCACTAGGGTTGGAGTAGCTGCAGTGTCTGTTACTGGGGTTGGAGTGTCTGCAATGACTTTCACTGGGGTTGGAGTGGCTGCAGGGTCTGTTGTTGGGGTTGGTGTAGCTGCTGTGCTTTTGGGTTGAGTAGCTGTGTTGTCTGTTGCTTTGCCATATAATCCAGAGACATCTTTTTCTCCTTGAAGGTGCTGGAGAGTGTTGAGCTCGGCTCTGTAGGTGTAGGCAAGCCCCAGAACATTGTTATGATTTGTCCCTCTCTGGTACTGCTAGGACGACAGTACACCTCATTTAATGGTTTTACCAGTTGTTCCAAATTTTGCACTTGTTCAGGTTTGAAGTTCTGAAGCACTGGAGGGGCCCTATGTCCTAGGTACTTGCCCATACGATCCCACATATCCTGACACTCATGACTGTCCAGCCTTGGGGAAAATCGCTTGATGGTTTTCCTAAATAGTTGTTTAACCGTAGACAGGACCCAAGCTCTACCCTGCTTAACTTTCGAGATCCGACAAAATAGGGAGTTCTCAATGTGGGATGGCAATGGGTAAAGCACACGCTGTATGTGTGGTAACAAGTTGATCCCCAGCACAAGGAGCAGGCAGGTTTTAAGGGTATCCAAAGGCTCTCCAAAACCTTTAGAATTCTCAAATGCTGCTGTAAATAGCCTTGTGGGTGTGTGGGTATGAGAGGGAATGTCTCCTCCCCTTGCTATTTCCCTTATCATTATTATTATTGGTGGTAATAGTAGTAGGTTTGTATTGTACCTTAGTTACTGGACTGTTCTTATCTCAACCCATGGGAGTTACATTCTTTCAATTCTCCTCCCCATCCCTCCGGGAGCAGGGGGCGGGTTGGGGGAAGAAGCAGGGGAGTGAGAGCGCGACTGCGTGGTTCTGAGTTACTGGCTGGGCTTAAACCATAACAATACTTTTTCGCACGTAACATGGGGCTAGAAGGCTTGAGATAATGACAGATCTGTCCAGAGTGTGTCTAATTGTATTTGTGATAAACACTCACTGTTTCAGATTAATAATTGCTCATAAAGATGTTGATTTATAGAATCATAGAATCATAGAATAGTTAGGGTTGGAAAGGACCTTAAGATCATCTAGTTCCAACCCCCCTGACACGGGCAGGGACACCTCACACTAAACCATGTCACCCAAGGCTTCGTCCAGCCTGGCCTTGAAAACCACCAGGGATGGAGCATTCACAACCTCCCTGGGCAACACATTCCAGTGCCTCACCACCCTAACAGGAAAGAATTTCTTCTTTATATCCAATCTAAACATCCCCTGTTTAAGTTTTAACCTGTTACCCCTTGTCGTATCACTACAGTCCCTAATGAAGAGTCCCTCTCCAGCATCCCTATAGGCCCCCTTCAGATACTGGAAATCTGCTATGAGGTCTCCATACAGCCTTCTCTTCTCCAGGCTGAACAGCCCCAACCTTCTCAGCCTATCTTCATACAGGAGGTGCTCCAGTCCCCTGATCATCCTCGTGGCCCTACTTTGGACTTGATCCAACAGCTCCATGACCTTCTTAAATTGAGGAAACCAGAACTGCACACAGTACTCCAAGTAAGGTCTCACAAGAGCAGAGTAGAGGGGCAGGATCACCTCCTTCAACCTGCTGGTCACGCTCCTTTTGATGCAGCCCAGGATACGGTTGGCTTTCTGGGTTGTGAGTGCACACTGCCATCTCATGTTCATTTTCTCATCAACCAACACCCTCAAGTCCTTCTCCACAGGGCTGCTCTGAATCTCTTCTCTGCCCAACCTGTAGCTGTGCCTGGGATTGCTCTGACCCAGGTGTAGGACCTTGCACTTGGCATGGTTAAACTTCATGAGGCTGGCATCAGCCCACCTCACAAGCATGTCAATGTCCCTCTGGATGGCATTCCTTCCCTCCAGCGTATCAATTAAACCACACGGCTTGGTGTCATCGGCAAACTTGCTGAGGGCTCACTCAATCACACTGTCCATGTCACCAACAAAGATGTTGAACAAGACCGGTCCCAACATCAATCCCTGAGGGACACCACTCGTTACTGGTCTCCAGCTGTACATTGAGCCATTGACCACAACTCTTTGTGTACAGCCATCCAGCCAGTTCTTTATCCACCGAGTGGTCCATCCATCATATTGATATCTCTCCAATTTAGAGACAAGGATGTCATGCCAGACCGTGTCGAACGCTTTGCACAAGTCCAGGTAGGTGACATCAACTGCTCTACCCCTGTCCATCTGTTCTGTAGCCCCATCATAGAAAGCCACCAAATTGGTCAGGCAGGATTTCCCTTTAGTGAAGCCATGATGGCTGTCACCCAGCACCTTGTTGCTTTTCATGTGCCTTAGCATACCTTCCAGGAGAATCTGCTCCAAAATTTTGCCAGGCACAGAGGTGAGACTGACTGGTCTGTAGTCCCCTGGGTCATCCATTTTCCCCTTCTTGAAAATGGGGATTATATTTCCCTTTTTCCAGTCATTGGGAACTTTACCTGACTGCCATGATTTTTCAAATATGATGGCCAGTGGCTTAGCAACTTCATTTGCCAGCTCCTTCAGGACCTGCAGATAGATTTCATCAGGTCCCATGCACGTTCAGGTTCTTAAGATGGTCTCTAACCAGATCCTCTTCTACAGTGGGCCCAAAGTCTTCATTCTCACAGTCCCTGCATCTGCCTTCCAAGACTTGGGTGGTGGGGTCAGAGCCTTTGTTAGTGAAGACCAAGGCAAAGAAGTCATTCAGAACCTCAGCCTTCTCCAAATCCAGGGTAGCCAGTTCTTCTGATAGCTTCTGGAGGGGGCCTACGTTTTTCGTAGTCTGTCTTTTATTCACTAGATACCTGGAAAATCCCTTCCTGTTATCCTTAACATCCCTAGCCAAGTTTAATTCTAACTGGGCCTTAGCTTTCCTAACCTGGTCCCTAGCTTCCTGGACAACATCCCTGTATTCTTCCCAGGCTGCCTGTCCTTGCTTCCACCTTTTATAAGCCTCTTTTTTCCCCTCAGAGTTTCCTCAGGAACTCCTTATCCATCCAAGGAGGTCTCCTGGCCCTCCTGCTGCACTTCCTTCTAGTTGGGATGCAACACTCCTGAGCTTGCAGTAGGTGATCCTTGAATATCAATCAACAGTCTTGGGGCCCCCTGCCCTCTTGGGCTATATCCCATGGGACCTTTCTAAGCAGGTTCCTGAAGGGGCCAAAGTCTGCTCTCTTGAAGTCCAGGGCAGTAAGCTTACTGCACACTCTTCTCACTGTCCTGAGGATCTCAAATTCGACTGTCTCATGATTGCTGCAACCCTGGCTGCCCCAGAGTGTCACATTTCCAACGAGCCCTTCCGTGTTGGTGAGCACGAGGTCAAGCATGGCACCTCTCCTTGTTGTCTCCTCTATTACTTGCAGAAGGAAGTTGTCTTCCACACAATCCAGGAACCTCCTGGATTGCTTGTGCCGGGCCGTACTGTCCTTCCAAGAGATATCAGGGTGGATGAAGTCACCCGTGAGAACAAGGGCCTGCAAGCATGATTTATTTGCCTTTTAGTTGTTGCACTTGGTCTCAGAGTTTCATCATGTCATGCCTTACTTGCAGCCAGTATTTGCTGTTTTAATTTTTATCCCTGTATTCTTCCCAGGCTGCCTGTCCTTGTTTCTACCTTATAGGTGCTGGCAACTGACTGGGATTGCTGGGATGTAATGATGGCCCCCTCCCCCAACACATCTAGTTTAAAGCTTTCTTGACTAGCCTGGCAAGCCTACCAAAACCTCTTCCCCTTAGACCAGGTCCACCATCCTCCAGTAGACCTGGCCTCCCAAATCGAGTCCCGTGTTCTAGATACCCAAACCCCTAATTATACCCCCAAGTCCTTCTCAGGGCTGCTTCATCCAGTCTCTGCCCAGCCTGTGTTTGTGCTTGGGATTGCCCTGACCCAGGGGCAGGGCCTTTCACTTGGCCTTGTTAAATTTCATGAGGTTTGCGCTTGCCCACCTCTCAAGCTTGTCAAGGTCCTTCTGGATGGCATCCCTTACCTCCAGTGTATCAACCAAATCACACAGCTTAGTGTCATCAGCAAACTTGCTGAGGGCACACTCAATCCTACTGTCCATGTTGCTGACAAAGATGTTGAACAGGATCAGTCCCAACGCTGACTCCTGAGGAACACCACTTATTGCTGGTCTCCACTTGGCCATCAAGCCAACTCTTTGAGTGTGACCATCCAGCCAATTTTTTATCCACGAAGTGGTCCATCCCATTAATCATAGCCCATTGTTCCAATATATCCAGATCCCTCTGCAAGGAAACTTGTCCCTCAAGAGAGTCAACAGCACTTCCCAGTTTGCTGTCATCACCAGACTCGCTAATGGTGCATTCACCTCCTGACTCCAGATCCTTCATATAAATATTGAATGGAACTGTCCCTAGAATTGAGCCCTGAGGAACACTACTGGTGATCACCAGATGAATCCCCCTTCACTATAACCCTTTGACCTCTACTCTTCAGCCAGTTCTTTATCCAGTGCACTATGTACCTAAAGTGAGTCAAACCCTTTGGGCTGGGGGGCACAGGGCTGCAAACTCCCTCCACCATCAGTATTGGTTGCAGAGACTTATGGCTGAGCTGCCAGAGTATGGGAGCACTGGAAGGCAATTGCATAAATGGCCAGGGATGTGACAGGTGGTGTCAATGAGCTGGCCTCATTGGTGGGAGTATGATGGACAGCCATCAGCATCATGCAAGGAGCCTGTGTTGATGACAAGGGGTGTGATGGATAGCTACCAAAGAGTTGGTGTGAATGGCCAGGTGCAGTGATAGATAGCCATCGGTGGACATCCATGATGTTGCTGAGAGAGTTCCCCAGCTGGTAAAGAGCACGGAATAGTACCCACTGTTACTTTTTCATGTGGGTACAAATGACACAGCAAGCCATAAATTAGGTAAGATCAAGGAAGACTATAGAGCTCTGGTGAGGCAGGTGAAAAATATGGGTGCCCAGGTCATCTTCTCATCTATCCTACCAGTTAGTGAAATGGGGACAGCCAGAAGCAGATGAATAGGGAGGATCAATGACTGGCTGGTGTCATTGAGAATTTTTTGGCTTCTATGACAATAGACAATACTTCAATTATTGCAGACTGTTATGGAGGGATGGGATCCATCCATCTAGTAGGGGCAAGAGAATCTTTGGCAGCAGGAAGGCCAATTTTGTGAGACAGGCTTTAAACTGAAGGACTTGGGGTGGGGTCCAGAGTGTCATTGCTCACACCGTTGCTTCCTCCTGGGGGATAGATCTTGCTAACCAGTGCAGAGAGAGATGTTGCTTCATTGCCTCTCAAGATGAGGATTGTAGGGCTAACCGTATAACAGGTGTAAACATCATTACTTATCAACAACTAGAACATGGGTGTGTTACCAGTACTGTTCTCAGTCTAAAGTCAAAAACACAGCACTGCACCAGCTACTAAGGAGAAAAATGACTGCTACATCTGAACCCAGGACAGAGGACTAAAGGAATATCATCAGGGTATGCAAGGATGTAACAGGAAATGCCAAGGCCCACTTGGAATTGAGTCTGGCAAAGGGCATCAAGGACAACAAGAAGGGCTTCTACAAGTATATCAGCTGCAAAGGGAAGACTAATGAAAATGCGGGGCCGCTGCTCAATCAGATGGGTGTCCTGGTAATGGAAGACACAGAGAAGGCAGAGTTACTGAATGCCTTCTTTGCCTCAGTCTTTACTGCTAAGAATGGCCCTCAGGAGTCCCAGACCTGAGGTTAGAGATGACCAATCATGGCTAACCAATTTGGTGGCCTTCTATGATGGGGCTACAGAACTGATGGAGAGGGGTAGAGCAGTTGATGTCACCTCCCTGGACTTGTGCAAAGCGTTCAACAGTGTCTGGCATGACGTCCTTGTCTCTAAATTGGAGAGATATCAATATGATGGATGGACCACTCGGTGGATAAAGAACTGGCTGGATGGCTGCACACAAAGAGTTGTGGTCAATGGCTCAATGTACAGCTGGAGACCAGTAACGAGTGGTGTTCCTCAGGGATCGGTGTTGGGACCGGTCTTGTTCAACATCTTTGTTGGTGACATGGACAGTGGGATTGAGTGAGCCCTCAGCAAGTTTGCCGATGACACCAAGCCATGTGGTTTAATTGATACGCTGGAGGGAAGGAATGCCATCCAGAGGGACATTGACATGCTTGTGAGGTGGGCTGATGCCAGCCTCATGAAGTTTAACCATGCCAAGTGCAAGGTCCTACACCTGGGTCAGAGCAATCCCAGGCACAGCTACAGGTTGGGCAGAGAAGAGATTCAGAGCAGCCCTGTGGAGAAGGACTTGAGGGTGTTGGTTGATGAGAAAATGAACATGTGCAGGCAGTGTGCGCTTGCAGCCCAGAAAGCCAACCGTATCCTGGGCTGCATCAAAAGGAGCGTGACCAGCAGGTCAAAGGAGGTGATCCTGCCCCTCTACTCTGCTCTTGTGAGACCTTACTTGGAGTACTGTGTGCAGTTCTGGTTTCCTCAATTTAAGAAGGTCATGGAGCTGTTGGATCAAGTCCAAAGTAGGGCCACGAGGATGATCAGGGGACTGGAGCACCTCCTGTATGAAGATAGGCTGAGAAGGTTGGGGCTGTTCAGCCTGGAGAAGAGAAGGCTGCATGGAGACCTCATAGCAGATTTCCAGTATCTGAAGGGGGCCTATAGGGATGCTGGAGAGGGACTCTTAATTAGGGACTGTAGTGATACGACAAGGAGTAATGGGTTGTCGTGGTTTAAATCCAGTCAGGCAACTCGTTCACTCACTGCCCCCCCCCCCCCCCTCTTCTTTCCCTCCCCATACTCCCAGAGGGATGGAGAGGAGAATCGAAAATAATGCAACTCCCATGGGTTGAGATAAGAAAGTTTAGTAACTAACGTATAACACAAATCACTACTGCTACCACCAATAATAATGATAAAGGAAATAACAAGGGAAGAGAATACATCACCTCACCACCAGCTAGCTGATAACTCGGCCCCCCCAGCCTGACCAAGCACTGACCGATACCCCCTCCAACCCCGCAGTCCTAGCCCTTCTGAGTAACTCTCAGTTACCTCCTGGCCATGACGTGCTGTGGTATGGAATACTTCTTTAGTCAGTTTGGGTCAGGTGTCCTGTCTCTGCTTCCTCCAGGCCTCCCCTCCTCCCTGGCAGAGCATAAGGCTCACAAAGTCCTTGGCCACACCAAAACATCATTGTTATCAGCTCTGTTCCCAGGCCGAAAGTGAAAACACAGCAATGCACCAGCTACCAAGAAGGAGAAAAATGACTGCTACTGCTGAACCCAGGACATGGGTTTAAACTTAAACAGGGGAAATTCAGGTTAGATAAAAGGAGGAAGTTCTTTACTGTGAGAGCGGTGAGGCACTGGAACAGGTTGCCGAAAGAATTCCTAAATGCTCCATCCCTGGCGGTGTTCAAGGCCAGGTTGGACAGAGCCTTGGGCAATATGATTTATTGTGAGGTGCCCCTGCCCATGGCAGGGGGGTTGGAAGTAGATGATCTTAAGGTCCTTTCCAACTCTAACCATTCTGAGATTCTATGAGTGTATGAAGGCTGGATACAGGAAGACTTCCCCCTGTTCATAGAGAGTTGGGATAGGCTAGACAGACTTAACATCCATAAATCCATGGGCCCTGATGGCATGCATGTTCCAGGTTCATAGGATTCCCGTGCACAAATGCTGGACACCAAACATAATATAAACTTTCAGATGCTCTAGTCTTTTTATTGCATTACTAACGCAAAGCAAATGTACACTAACATGAAGCAAGTTACATACATACATACCGACCCCTGGTTGCATGAGAACCGCCAAGCAGGAGATGGAGATGGAATATGTTGCCTGGTCAGAGGGTTGGTAGGCAGTGTGCCTTCAGGGCATCCCCTGAATCAAGATGCGCATCTGGCCTTCTCACCCATCTGTCCCTGCATAGGTCCTTATATCCCCTCTTGGGTTGGAGTGGAGAATTATCAGTTGCAGCATCAGCACATGTGTGGCCAGCGCGTGATCAAATCTTTACCGGTAGAAGACTCCCTTGTGCTAACAGCGGTTTTAACTCCCCTATTTTCAAGGTTATGTTCCCAGAACCCATGCCAAACAGTACTTTTCCATTCTTGTGTGTTTCACCACAGACCATTATCTATTGTCTCTGACAAAATGCACCCAAGGGTGCTGAGGGAGCAGGTAAATGTTCGAACCAATTAAACTGGTATGAGCATCTACTGTGCATGCTTCAAAGGCTTCCAGAAGTGATGAAGATTGTTGGAAGAAGTAAACGACCCTCAGAGACCACCACCACAATTCAGTACGCATGCGGGAAACTTTCTGGAAAATGATGTAATCCATACGTAGCCTCATGAATATGTATGTATGCCCAGTGGCTACAAAAGGACAGCTTGTGTGGCAATTGGGAGACACATGTTAGGAGGAGCTATCCCCCATGTCTCCCGGCGCCGCAATAAAGAATACCTGCTTGTCAGCTTGAAAACTTTGTTGGCAAGTTTGTTCCTGGAGTTTTCTTCGAATCAGTTTGGCACCCCAGATGGGACCCTCTCTGCTCGGCTGCAGGACCCCCTGAGGACAGGGCTCCCTAGGGCCCTCGGGAATTTTTCCCAGAGGGACCCCTCGACTCATTTGGATCACTGCGGGAGCAGACAAGGACCATCTCATAAAAGGTATTCTTTTCTTTTATATAGTCTGTAAGGTGCAGGGGGCATCTTGCATTAAGACTAAATTGGTAATTGGGTTGGTTTGGTAAGTGTACGCAAGGTTTGGAAGCCTTCCGTAAATCGAGATAGGAAATCTCATAGGTAAAGGTGTATACCCGGCTGCTAGCGTCCATTTGGTATAGACCCACAAGAAGCAGGGGGCATCTTGTGGTTTGGGTCCTTCAAGATGCACGGGGTGTCTTGTGGAAATGGTTTTGGGTCCAGTGTGCTATCAACAGCCCATAAGGGATTTGTTTCAGTGATGCTGTCAGCGTGGGTCCCTGAATAGGTTAGTCGAATCACCCTCCGATACAGGGGGCTGTCCAGTATGACCCACAGTGGGATGCAGACAGGCTGGTCAGACACAAGGGTCTCGTCCTTCTTGGGACACTGACAGGCTGGTCAACTATAAAGGGTTCAAGGAAATCCCCCTATTAATGTTACAATATGGTCTGAGCCATAGGGGTTAGGAAATATTGCTTTTGATTCTACTGGTATTCGTCTTATTTTGTGGCTTGTTGCAGTAATGATTTTGGTCTTGTGATTTTGGTACTGCTGACAGGATGTTATAACTGTGTTATTAACTGTTGTTTGTTTGATTGAATTTTAGTCCCTGTCTTTGTCTCAAGTGTTGTAACTGTGTGGAGTGTGTCTGTGGGATCCCATTTGTGTATGTGTGTGTATGAATGAGAGATTGATAATGGAAAATCAGCAGAGTGAAGAGATCTTGAAAAAGAGTCCTTTAAGGTGCATTTTGGCACACTGGAAAGAACTTGGAGGGTCTCCTGGGGGCTCGGTAAATAAGAAAATATTGGTAAAATATTGTAACCAATGGTGGCCTTTGTATACTTTGGAAGATCAGGAAAAATGGCCTAAAAATGGAACTTTGAACTATAATACATTGTTACAATTAATGTTGTTTTGAGGGGGCAAGGAAAATGGGATGAAGTAATGCATGCAGATATGTTTTTCACTTTAAAAAACCACCCAGAGTGACAGACTGAATGCAAAATTAATATAGCTCTGTCAGATTCCTTAATTTTGGCTTTGGAAAAGGACAGGGAAAAACTGAAAGTTAAGCTGGAGATGTTCAGCCTTTGATATTGGGGAAAGATGTTTAAAGTTAAAAAACAGTAATTAGGAAGATAGGTTGAAAATCATGTATCACAGGTGCTTCGGAGAGGATCAGCCTCTGCATCTGTCCTATCAGATATTGATAAGGAGGAGGAAATTGCTGTCACTGGCAACAAGTGGCACATTCACATTTAGAGTTAAGAAGGGGTTAAAACAAAAGTGCTGTTGCAGAACCAGGCATCTGCAGCCCCTGCAGAGCAGGGTGAGCAGGTGTGAAAAAAAAAAAAAAGAAAAAAAAAAGGAAAACCAAGGGGGAAAGGGGGGAAGCTCAGGCAGGTCCTCTGAGCATGGAAGGAGGGATGATGGGCAGAGGTTGGGGGAGTGGGCTCTTCCTTGGAACTGGATCGGTGTGCGTGCTATGGGGAGTTTAGACGTTGGAAGTGAGACTGCCCTGGGTGGGGGCCAGTGCCATGGGGTGGCTCTGGTGACTGAATTGGATCTAGACTGACAGGGACCAGGGGAATCTACCCTAGCAGATCCACTGGTGAAATTAAAACTAGGGACTAGAGGAAATAAACTGGAATTTTACTGGATACAGGAGCAACTTATTTGGTGTTAGAGAGAAAAGAATTTGTTACACATGTGGGAGCTACTGGCCACCAAGAAAAAGCGGGGGAAAAAAAAGAAAAATAAAAAAGGTAATCTTTCTGAAACCTTTAAAGTGCAAATTGGGGAAACAAATAGGAATGCATAAATTTTTATGCATGCCACAGTCTCTAAAATCTTTATTAGGGCAAGAAGCAGCATTTAAAGAAAGCAAAATGGAATTTAGAGTTAAAAACAGTCAATTAATTGCAGTTTTGAGTTTATCTTTAATTCAAAAGAAAAGCAAAAAGGAGGACCTCCCTGAAATAGAAGAAATCCTTAATCAGGTATATGTGGGAGTATGGGCATCTGAAGTTCCAGGTAAGGTGAAAAATGCTTTGCCTGTTAAAGTGGAAATAAAAAAGGGGGGCCTGCCCAATTAGAATAAACCAGTATCCCTTAAAATTAGAAGATCAAAGGGAATCAAAAAATCATTGATAAATTTTAAAATACAGATTATTAAATGAATGTGAATTGGAATATAATACTCCTATCTGGACAGTAAAGAAATATGATGGAAAAAGTTGCAGATTGGTTCACGATCTCAGGGTAATCAACAAAATTGCAGAGGATATTTGTCCAGTAGTAGCTAATTTGTATGATTTATTGACTAAATTGAATAATAATCAGAAATGGTTTGCCTTCCTGGATTTAAAGGACACTTTCTTTTGCTTACCATTGGCTAAAGAAAGCCAAAATTATTTGCTTTTGAATGGGAAAATCCTGACACAGGAAGAAAAACTCAATTAACTTGGACAATATTACCACAGGGGTTTAAAAACAGTCCAGCAATTTTTGGAAATCAGTTAGCACGAGAATTAGAATCATGAAAGCCACGTGCTCATATGGGGACTCTGTTACAATATGTGGATGACCTATTAATTGCTACAGAAACAAAGGAAGAATGTGTCCAGTGGACAGTGGAATTCTTAAATTTTCTGGGACTGAATGGTTATCGGGTATCCAGACAAAAGGCACAACTAATCCAAACCCAAATTTTCTACCTAGGATATGAAATAACAGGAGGACAAAGAGAACTTGGAACTGCCAGAAAAGAAGCCATTTGCCAGACTCCATGACCGTTGACTGTCAAGGAGCTCCGGACATTCCTGAGAATGACTGGATGGTGCAGACATTAGATCCATGATTATGGTGTTCTGGTAAGACCACTATAGGAACTGTTGAAGGGAAACCCTCCCTCTTTGGACTGGACTGATAAAGCAGAGGAGGCTTTTAGAAATTTAAAGATAGAGTTAATGAGAGCTCCAGCTCTGGGAGTTCTGGATGTGACTAAACCATTTTGGCTATATTCCTATGAAAAACAAGGAATAGCCTTGGGGGTCCTTGCTCAGAAATTAGGACCATACAGAAGGGCAGTGGGGTATTTTTCAAAACAGCTGGATGAAGCAAGCAAAGGATGGCCCGGATGCCTAAGGGCTGTGGCAGCAGTCGTCATGAATATTGAAGAGGCTCGCAAATTCACCTTGGGACAAAAGATTTCTGTGCTAGTGTCCCATGTGGTATCAGCAGTCCTGGAGCAGAAAGGAGCCCACTGGTTATCTCCTTCACGTTTTTTAAAATACCAGGCCACCATTGTAGAACAGGATGATATGGAAATTGTGGTCAATAACATTGTGAATCCAGCATCCTTTTGCAGGAACAATCGACAGAATCACTAACACACAACTTCTTGACCACCATAGAGACTGTATATTCGAGCCAACCAGACTTGAAAGAAAAACCTCTGGAAGATGCTGATTCTTGGTTTACTGATGGTAGTAGCTTCATGAAAAATGGTAAAGAAAAGGCAGGATATGCCATTACCACCACTTCACAGGTAATAGAAGCTAAACCTTTACCTGCGAACACCTCTACCCAGAAGGCAGAAATAATAGCATTAACGAAGAGCCCTGGAATTGGCTAAAGATAAAAGGATAAATATTGGGACTGATTCTAAATACACATTTGGTGTGGTCCATGCACATGGTGCTATATGGAAAGAATGAGGACTTTTGAACACACTAGGGAAACAGATTAAACATGCTACAGAAATTCTACGATTACTGGAAGCTGTTCAGCTACCTGAAGGAGTATCTGTACTGTACTGTAAAGGACATCAACAGGGTGACTCTGATCAGGAAATTGGAAATAATTTGGCTGATTTTGAAGCCAAACAAGCAGCTGAACAATCTCAAATCATGTCCTTAATCCCTGATGGCAAACTAACAATTGAAAAATCTAAACCTAGGTATTCAAAAGAGGATAGAAAATTGATTGAGGATCTAAAGGGACAGGAAAATAAAGAGGGTTGGGCTCAAATACCTGAGGGGCAAATTGTAATCCCCTATAACCAACTCTGGAAGTTAGTTCAGGAAGAACATAATAAAACTCATTGGGGTAGCAACTCTTTGTATAAATATTTAGACAAACTATTTGTAGGAAGGAATCTATACACCACAGTTCAATTAGTGACAAAACAATGTCAGTTATGTTTTAAGAATAATCCTAAGACTGAAAATAGAAATCAAATTGGGACAATTGGGAGAGGAAGTTATCTGGGACAGCAGTGGCAAACAGACTTTTCTGAATTACCAAGAAAAGGGGGTTATTTATATTTGTTGGGGTTATTGGATACTTTTTCAGGCTAGCCAGAAGCATTCCCTTGTAGGGAATAATTTGGACTCATATGATAACTGGCACACAAGCTTGGGACCAGAATTTATACCTGAAATGAGTGCAGAATGTTACTAATTTTTTTAATCGTAGTGACTGTTGGGTGTGTCCACAGTTGCCTAAATCAGGAGAAAGCCTGGATCTCCCATTAATTGGAGTTCTAATTCCTAACACTGTCCCATGGACAAATTTGTGGGTGAACACTAGCAATCTGTATTTGAAGGAAAGGTTAAAATTTGGAATAGTTAATCCTAATCCAGGTAATAAATATTACACCTGTGCACAAAGATGTATTACACCAGGAACCAGGGTAGGAAATCTTGCTTAAATGCCACAGATGTAGGTCACCATTCAAATTGCAATTGTATTACTAACATGGATGGTATCGTAGTTCAATGCAATCATACTATTAGTATAGATGGTATCATAGTTCAGTGATGGCCCGTTCCTAAAGGGAAAGGATGGTATTGGTTATGTGGAGAAAATGCTTATAAAACTCTACCCCTCAACTGGAAGGGGGCATGCACCTTAGGTGCTGTAATACCCAATTTTAAACAGCCTGTCTAAAGTGGTATTACAAAACCTAATGGCTCTATACATGTTACTGGCATCACAAGGAGGGGTTTGCTCCATAATCAATGAAAGCTGTTGTTCCTATATAGACCAAAGTGGCAGAATCGAAACAGATCTGAAGGAAATTTGGCAACAAACTACAATATTTCATGAAATGGCCATGGATGACACCTCCTGGGGTTTTGAAGAAATATGGAAAATGTTAACTTCATGGTTATCCAGTCTCTCCTGGTTGAGGCAACTGGTTGCAAGAATATTGATGTTAATTATTTTAATATTGATTACTTGTGGTATGATACAATGTTTCCTGTGGTGTTGTAAGCAATCTATGATAAATTATGAAGATTGGAAAAAGAATGAAATTAAGCACCAAGTAGAAATGGGAAATTATTTCAAAAAGACTTTTGATGGTAATGGTAATATACAAAATGTTGCAAAAGAATTTGCAAAAGGACAGAAAAAGGGGGGAATTTGAGACAAGGGGGCACAAAATCATAAAATGGAATATAGAAACCTTTAGAATTAGTTTTAAGTAATGTTAAGTTTGATGGCTTTGTAACAGTGGCAACGGAAAATTACTGAGGTGCATGATACATAGAGAAAAAAATAGTGTACAGCTAGAGAACATACTGAGAATTCTCACAAGATAAATTGTTATAGTTGTGACATAGTTTAAGAAAAACAGTCTAGAAGAACAGGACACAGGGATAAGGAGTAACTGGGTACCGCAGGTGTCCAGGATGGGCTACAGTTAAACTAACTGATAAGTAGGAGGATTATTAGGTCTCTGGTGCTAACGAACCAATTAAACTGGTATGAGCATGCTTCAAAGGCTTCCAGAAGTGATGAAGATTGTTGGAAGAAGTAAACAACCCTCAGAGACCACCACCACAATTCTCTATACATGTGGGGAACTTTCTGGAAAATGATGTAATCCATACGTAGCCTCATGAATATGTATGTATGCCCAGCGGCTATAAAAGGACGGCTTGTGTGGCAATGGGGAGACACACATTAGGAGGAGCTATCCCCCGTGTCTCCCGGTGCCTCAATAAAGAATACCTGCTTGTCAGCTTGAAAACTTTGTTGGCAAGTTTGTTCCTGGAGTTTTCTCCATATCAGGTCACACTGTTCTAATTCTTTCCCAGCTCTCAGAAACTTGTAGATATGGTTGGTTACAGCTAATTTGTGATTACTGAACCATTCAACTGTGCGAAAGTTGAAAAGTGCACCGTGAGGAAGACTGCTTACTTCATCTTGAAGACCCCTGCCCACATGAGGAAGACTACTTGCTTCGTCTTGAAGACCCTTGCTCACAACCATCGGAGGGCAGCGTGCAAGCACCAAAAGGGAGGAGACTTATGATAATGAGTACCTAAACTAATTGTAATTTCCCCGCCAAACTTTCGGGAACCTAATGAATATGCATGTTTGTATTTAATAAATATCTGCTTGCTTAACCCCTTGGTGTGCAAGTTAGGAGGAGTGATCCACCTTGCATCCGGTGCCGTAATAAACATACCGGCTTTATAACTCTCTTTGAGTTCTAGAGTCTGACTTCGTGCTTCAGTAGCAGTAGTGATTTTGTGTTATACCTTAGTTACTGGACTGTTCTTATCTCAACCCGTGGGAGTTACATTCTTTCGATTCTCCTCCCCATCTTTCCAGGAGTGTGTGTGTGTGTGGGCGGGGGGGCGGGGGGAGTGAGAGAGTGGCTGTGTTGTTCTGAGTTACCAGCTGAGCTTAAACCATGACAGTTCTTTTTGGTGCATAATGTGGGGCACAAACGGTTGAGATAACAAAAGATCTGACCAGAGTGTGTCTAATGATATTTGTGATAAGCATTCATTGTTTCAGATTAATCATCTCTCATCACGCGGCGCGGCGGTGGTGGGTGTGCGTTGTTGGTGCGCGCTGCACGGAGGAGTGGGGCCGCTGCCATGGCCGAGATCCTCTTCGAGGACATCTTTGATGTGAAGGACATCGACCCCGAGGGGAAGAAGTTCGACCGTGTGTCCTGCCTGCACTGTGAGAGCGAGTCCTTCAAGATGGACCTCATCCTGGATGTGAACATCCAGATCTACCCTGTGGACCTCGGGGACAAATTCCACCTAGTTATTGCCAGCACCTTGTATGAAGATGGCACGCTGGATGATGGCGAGTACAACCCCACAGATGACAGGCCGTCCAGGGCAGACCAGTTTGAGTATGTGATGTACGGCAAGGTGTACAGGATTGAGGGGGATGAGACCTCCACGGAGGCAGCCACACGCCTGTAAGTGCTTATTGGTGGGAGCAGGGGAATGTGGAGCTCCAGGGGTGGAGTGGGGGAGGCATTGGGATCTTGGCCCAGGTTTCTTGTGGAATTTTTCACTCTGACTGCTCCTCTCCCACCCCAGCTCTGCCTACGTGTCCTATGGGGGGCTGCTCATGCGGCTGCAGGGAGATGCAAACAACCTGCATGGGTTTGAAGTGGACTATCGAATTTACCTGCTGATGAAGAAGCTGGCCTTCTAGGAAATTACCTGCTTCTGTGGACTGCCCCAAAGATGTTCTGCTGGCAAGCAAACAGGAACCCTGTGATTCCAAATCCCGCCTCCGTGTCTGTGTTGTCTGACCCTTCTGGAACTGGGGAAGAGGGAGCAGTCCCCCCCCAAATCCTGGCTTCTTCTGACTCTTGGGATCTGCAGCCCCCTCTTGCAAGGAGAGGGGTGCCTGATGGCTGAGTGGAGACCAGCTGGTTCTGCAGTCCTGGCTCTGGCCAGGGGCAGCTGGACTGGGACAGCCACCTCTCTGCCTCAGGGCTGGGCACCATTTCCTATGGAGCCATCCTGAGGCAAGCTGGGCTTGTTGATTAAACTAGGATGTGTTTTCTAAAAAATTTTTTTTTTTTTTTTTTACTTCAGCAAAGCATTTGACACAGTCTCCCACAGCATCCTCACAGCTAAATTGAGGAAGTGTGGTCTGGATGATCAGGTAGTGAGGTGGACTGTGAACTGGCTGAAGGAGAGAAGCCAGAGAGTTGTAGTCTATGGGGCGGAGTCTAGTTGGAGGCCTGTAACTAGTGGAGCGCCTCAAGGGTCAGTACTGGGACCAGTATTATTTAATATATTCATCAATGATTTAGATGAGGGAATTGAGTGTACTATCAGCAAGTTTGCTGATGACACTAAGCTGGGAGGAGTGGCTGACACGCCAGAAGGCTGTGCTGCCATCCAGCGAGACCTAGACAGGCTGGAGAGTTGGGCAGGGAATAACTTGATGAAATATAACAAGGGAAAGTGTAGAGTCCTGCATCTGGGCAGGAGCAACCCCAGGTTCCAGTATAGGTTGGGGAACGACCTGTTAGAGAGCAGGGTAGGGGAGAGGGACCTGGGGGTCCTAGTGGACGACAGGATGACCATGAGCCAACACTGTGCCCTTGTGGCCAAGAAGGCCAATGGCATCCTGGGGTGTATTAGAAGGGGGGTGGTTAGTAGGTCGAGAGAGGTCCTCCTTCCCCTCTACTCTGCCCTGGTGAGACCGCATCTGGAATATTGTGTCCAGTTCTGGGCCCCTCAGTTCAAGAAGGACAGGGACCTGCTGGAGAGAGTCCAGCGCAGGGCAACGAAGATGATTAAGGGAATGGAGCATCTCCCTTATGAGGAAAGACTGAGGGAGCTGGGTCTCTATAGTTTGGAGAAGAGGAGACTGAGAGGTGACCTTATTAGTGTATATAAATATATAAAGGGGGAGTGTCACAAGGATGGAGCCAGGCTCTACTCAGTGGCAAACAATGATAGGACAAGGGATAATGGGTACAAACTGGAACACAAGAGGTTCCACTTAAACTTGAGAAGAAACTTCTTCTCAGTGAGGGTGACGGAACACTGGAAGAGGCTGCCCAGGGAGGTTGTGGAGTCTCCTTCCCTGGAGACATTCAAAACCCACCTGGACACATTCCTGTGTAACATTATGTAGGTGTTCCTGCTCCGGCAGGGGGATTGGACTAGATGATCTTTCGAGGTCCCTTCCAATCTCTAGCATACTGTGTGTGATACTGTGTGATCACAATGTTGATTTATTTGCTCTCAGAGCTGTTGTGCTTGGTCTCGGTGTTTCAGCATGTCATGCCTTACTTACTGCCAGTATTTGCTGTTTTAATGTTTATCAGCTGGGGGGCCTGGGCGCTAAGGTTCTTGTTTCACTGTACTTCATGGTAACAACTTGCAATACAATAGACTCACTGATCATGAAGCTGATCTGGCTTGCGTTCCCAGTGTTGTCATCACCTCTATACTTTGGGAGGTATGTAATGGAATTGTTTAGCAATTACATTTATTTTTTTTTACTTTGTTTTTCCTCCTCAAGTGTTCAGCCTATGAAGGAGACATTCCCTTACACCTCCCTCTCCCCCTCCAGGCTATTTACAGCATCATTTGTGAGTTCTGAAGGGTTTGGATGGCCTTTGAATACCCTTGAGTTCTGCCTGCTGATTGCGATGGGGATCAGTATGTTGGCACACATGCAGAGTGTGATTTACCCACAGCCATGCCACACTGGGAATGGCCCATTTAGTCTGATCTCAAAAGCATTGGAGATGGAAGGCAGCTGTATGGAGTCCCCTACGACAAGTTGCAGAAACTGCTCAAGGAGAGAGTGAATCGAGTCAGTTTGCTGAGGTGAAAGCCATCCAGCTGGCCTTGGACATTGCTGAACAAGGAAAGTGGCCAGTACTTTATACTGACTTATGATAGTGGCAAATGCCCTGTGGGGGTGGTTGCAGCAATGGCAGAAGAGCAACTGGCAACCCATCTGGGCTGCTGCACTGTCATGGTTTAAACCCAGTCAGGCAACTTGTTCACTCACTCCCAGTGAGTGGTGCTGGGTTGACAGCAATCAAGGCCCCCCCCCACACACACACACCGGGGCTCTCCCCTTCCCCGCTCCCGGAGGAACGGGGAGGAGGATCGAAAGGGTGCAACTCCTACAGGTTGAGACAAGAACAGTCCAGCAACCAATGTACAACACAAATCACCACTGCTGCTACCAATGACAACAATAAGAGAAAATAACAAGGGAAGAGAATACAATACCACCAGCCAAGAAACGAGTCCCACCCGGAAGCCCGCGTCCTTCTGGGAAACTCCCAGTTACCCCCCACCCCGGGCATGACGTGCTGTGGCATGGAATACCTCCTTGGCTAGCCTGGGTCAGGCGCCCCGTCTCTGCTTCCTCACAGCTTCCCCTCCTCCCTGGCAGAGCATGAGCCTCACAAAGTCCTTTGTCAGGGTAAACATCATTTAGCAACAACCGAAAACATCGGTTTCACCAACACTGTTCCCAGGCTGGAAGTCAAAACACAGCACTGCACCAGCTACCACGAAGGAGAAACATGACTGCTACTGCTGAACCCAGGACATGCACTGTGGCAAAATATCTCTGCCAACTTTTATCTCTGCCAAAATATCTCCCAACTTTTGGGATCCTCCTTTTGCTGTAGAAATACAAATGGGTTCCACCCCTTGATAGTTTGATGGCATCAGCGTACACTGTGCACCAGTATCTGCTAGAGCGTTATACTCCTGTGGGATTGATGTACCAGGCCATCTGATCCACACAGTCCAATAACCCAATTGTCCCTCTAGTCCATCTGGCTGGAGGCAGAGCCCCTCTAATAGTGATCATAAGATTGTCCACTTGCATCTTGTAGAAAGGGATAAGAATTCCTCCTGTAGATATCTCCTGTATCTTCTCTCTCGAGCAGTAGGGCACCTTCCGTTAATAGCTGAGACACAGGTTGGTACACGTAGGCAGCTGAATAGATCGGGTAGATTGTCTCTCAATTGTTTCAACTCCTGGGACAGTTTTTCTATAGCTGAACTGATGGAAGGGGTGAGATTGTCTTTGAACATTCAGAGTTGATGAGTCAGTTCATCCACTGTCAGTGGTGCTGCCTTACTCCAGGTCATTGATGTCAATGAGTGGGCATATGATGATGGAGTGCTCCATATAAGTTTCTGCCACATGGGTTGTGTACATTTGACTTCATCTGGATCTATGGATGCGTTCCCAGCACCCGACCTACAATAGAGCATCTCTAGAATGGCTGATTCCCTCAGGGACTGGATGCCTCTCTCTATCATGGTCCAGTTGGCTGAGCGACACATCATAACATCATCCTTTTAGGGAAACTTTTCCTTCACAGCTGCCAAGAGCTGCCTCCAAAGGCTGAGGGACTGTTTCTGTTTTGAAATCACTTTGTCAGTTCCTCCTTCCCTAGCAAGTGATCACAGCTGCTTGGCTTCCCTACCTTCTAGTTCGTGACCATCAGCCCCATCGGAGCAACCAGGTGACAATGTGCTCCCCTGGAAGACGCCTGAAGTCTTTTTGCATATTCCACAGTTTGTTCAAGGTCTGGTTTCAAGAAGTCACCTCTTCTTCTTCTTCCTTTTCCTCTGATTCATGCATTAATAACTCTTGTTCAGATGCTCTCCCCCATTGTAAGTCCATTTCTTCACTGCATGGGTTGCTCTTTGTGACTCTTTGCTTTTCCCCTATGGAGGGCAACGTATATTGGCACTGATTGGTCATTTTGTTTAGCTGCAGTGTCTGTCACTGTGGTTGGTGTGACTGCAAGGCCTGTTGTCGGGGTTGGTGAAGCTCCGTGCTTGGGGGTTGAGTAGCTGCATTGTCTGTTGCTTTGCCATCAGATCCAGAGACATCTTTTCCCTTTGAAGGTGCTGGAAAGCACTGAGTAGGGCTCTGTAGGTGTAGGCCAAGCCCCAGCACAATGCAGTGGGTTGTCCCTCTCTGGTATTGCCAGAAGGACAGCACACCCTGTTTAAGTGTTCTGCTAATTTTTTCAAATTTCACACTTGTTCAGTGGTGAAGTTCCAAAGCACTGGAGGCGCTCACTGGCTTAGATACATGCCCATACTATCCCACACACCCTGACACTCATGACTATCCAGCCTTGGGGAAAATCCCTTGGTGGTCCTTACGTATCGTTGTCTAACCCTAGACAAGACCCGAATCCAAGCCTGCTTAATTTTTGTGATCAGACGAAATAGGACCTTATCAGGGTGGGATGGCCATGGGTAAAACACATGCTGTATGTTTAGCAACGTGCTGATCCCCAGCACAAGCAGCAGGCAGGTCTCAGGTGTATTCAAAGTCAATCCAAAACCTCTAGAATTCTCAAATGCTGCTGTAAATAGCCTGGTGGGGGAGTAAGGGATGTAAGGGAATGTCTCCTTCATAGGTTGACCACCACTTCTAGATGTCTACAGAGAAAAAGGATATCAGGGTATGTGCTAGTTAATGAGAAAAGATGCAAACCACTGAAAAAGGGAAACTACCCTCAAATTGGTCTGCTCAAACATGTGAGCTATATGCTCTAAAAAGAGCCTTAGAATACCTAGTGCCTAGGAAGGGAACTATTTATAATGACTTGAAATATGCATTTGGTGTAGTGCACACCTTTGGGAAAATTTGGGAAGAACGGGGACTTTTAAATTCAAAAGGGAAGGGGTTGATTCATGAAGGGCTTATCTTGGAAGTCTTGGAAGCATTAAAATTACCTGAAGAAATAGCTGTAGTGCATGTTAGGGGACATCAGAGAGGAATGACACCTGAAATAAGGGGAAATAATCTAGCAGGCCAAGAAGCTAGAAATGCAGCTGAAAATGGAATTGAGAGAGTCATGTTGGTTCTGTTACCTGAGGAAGAGGAATTGGAGAATCCAAAATTCAGTGACTCAGAAGAGAAAGAGTAAAATAGGTAAAAAAGAGTAAAATAGGTAAAAAAGAGTAAAATAGGAGAACATGATCAATGTCCCTGCCCACGGCAGGGGGGTTGGAACTAGATGATCTTAAGGTCCTTTCCAACCCTAACTATTCTATGATTCTATGATAATATGGGAAATGGAAACTCCCTGATGGGAGGCAACTCCTTAATAAACCACTAACCAGACAGATATTAGAAAACATACATCAAAACACTCATTGGGGCACACAAGCCCTATGTGACCACTTTTTAAGGGAGTATGGATGTATTGGAATTTTTGCGTTAGTGAAACAAATAACTGATAAGTGCATGACTTGCCAAAGAGTGAATAAAAAGGTTATAAAAAAAACTACCTCCGGGGGACATGAATTAGTGATGCGGCCCTTTCAAAGCATCCAAATAGATTTCACTGAACTCCCTCCTGTGCAGAGGTGGAAGTCCCTATTAGTAATAGTAGATCACTTAACTCATTGGGTGGAAGCAGTTCTGGCTGTCAGGGCTACAGCAAATACAGTATCAAAACTCTTTTGGAACTTATTATCCCTAGATATGGGATGATTAGCAGAATTGACTCAGATAGGGGAACACATTTTACATCAAAAATTGTACAAGTAACCCAAGCCTTGGGGATAAAATGGGAATTGCACACCCCATGGCATCTTCAAAGCTCAGGAGGAGTGGAAAAAACGAATCAAACCTTGAAACAAACATTAACTAAACTAATGATTGAGACCCAAATGTCCTAGGTAAAGTGTTTGCCTTTAGCATTGTTATTGATGGGTATTGATTAAGACCTGGAGAGAGCAATCTTTAACTCCACAATGGGAAGGTCCCTTTTGGGTATTGCTGACGATGGAAGCTGCGGTCTGGACCAGAGAAAGAGGATGGACCCACATCAGCAGGATTAAAGGACCTGTGGAAGAACCTATGGAGTGGACTGTAATATCTACACCAGGTGACACCAAACTGACTCTCAAGAAGAGGACTATGTAGTAATATATAGGTAATAACTTGAGAATACAGGGAGACAAAAGGTTAAGTGCAAGCTTATATGACTGGCCTCAAATTCCCTTGTGGGATACTTGGAGGAAACTCTGGTAATATTCCCCAATTTGGGGGATCTGGATTATATTATTCAGATACACATGGGGAACTGGCTCTGGCTTGTGATCCTGTAATAGAGGAACAAGAGCCTTCACCAATGTATCTATATATATATATCTCCTGTTTAAAACACCCCAATACAAGACACACTAGTTGGGTGTTCTGTTGGTGTAAGACTTATAAACAGAAGTGATATTGCAGCTCCCATAATAGATACCTGCGTTGTATGCCGTGTCGTAAAAATTCACCCTGAAATTGAATATAGACAGCCATTACGGGATGCTGACGTACTTACTCTACTCTGTGGCTGGGAGTTACTGGTACCATCGGAGTGGGAGGTAACTGAAGATAAGTGGGAATCCACTGTAAGGGTCTGTGAATAAAGTTTGCATGAAAATTGAATAGGAGAAAATAAGATGGCCGAGGGCAAGCCCAGGTTGGCCTCTATGCCTGCCACCAAGAAGCACAAACATACCTCAGCTGTGGGCAGCAACCCCACAGGCCAGAGGGGTGGAGGTATATGTCATACTGGACCTCTGATCATCTTATGGCTCCTGTCCCTATCACGAGTACGAGCCTCCTCCAATTGCACAGAATGTATAAAGACCACTTTGAGTGGGCACTTGACCATGCAAACTTTAATCTATCACACCCATTATCAATGCAGTGGAACCTTGCTCGAGATGTGTACCCATAACAATACAGAGTACCCTAGATGTAATGTTAAAGGCAAGATAATCTGTTATGATCCTAAAGCAAAAGTAAAGGAATGGTGGTTTGAAGTGCAGTCCCTGGGGAAAGGCAGAATAGTAGTAGGGTGAACTGAAATTATCAACATAAATAGCCAAGCAAGCATAATATTTGACGCTTGTGAAGCAATAGACAGTGGCAAGTGGGCAAGGGGATGTGGAAGTATGGAATGGGTGCAAACCTACTCCCATGACCGGAAATATATGTGTTCCTCTTGGAGGTACAAATCTAAAATGGCAAGTTCTTATTGTACAAGGAACTGGAATTATTGTACTTCTTGGACCTGTGTTATTTGGTCCACAGATTATACTCCAGGAAAGTATACCCAGAGACTACAGGAGCAAGGACATTGGGTAGTTAAGCTAGAGAGGCTGACAGCCCCAAATGACTGCAGGAGAAACTGGTGTAACCCACTGAAATTAACCATAAATAAACCCAGAACCTGGAATGAGGATTGGAAAATGGCCAAACACACTTTCGGCCTGCAGATTGACAGCACTGGGTCAGACCCAGGAGCTCTAATCTATATTAAGATCCAGGAAGTTGTACACTCGGACAAGGAGGAGGAACTACTGTTCCATTCTTTCTATCATGAAATGGAAACTGGGGCCAAATATGAAATTCCCACAATTGCCAGAAATTTGTTTGTGAACTTGGCAGAAAATATAGCAAAAGTACTCAATATAAGTAATTGTTATGTTTGTGGAGGTACCAATATGGGGGAACAATGGCCTTGGGTGTCAAAGGAAATTAATATCACTGACAATAATATATGGAACTCAAGCAAAGTCCAGAGAGCGAAACAAGGGGCACTACAGACGAACATCATTGGTCAAAACTGTTGGCAAAAGCCCCCTGGGAGACAAGGGAAAAAGCCAGTGGGGGATTTAACTTGTGAAAACAGTAGAATTTGGAATGAAACAGTAAGAAAATGGACAACTTGGGGCCATCCTTTGGATATTGCAGATGAAGGGAAAAATTGGATTTTAAGTAAGAATCCTGGGGATGAGTGGGAAGCTCCAGAAGGACTATATTGGATCTGTGGTAAATATGCATACTCTGAATTACCCGGGAATTGGAGTGGAACATGTGTTTTGGGAACCATCCAGCCAAGTTTCTTTTTATTACCAATACGTAGTGGGGAACAATTAGGAGTGCCAGTCTATTCTGATGTATCTGAAATATCCTGGGCAAAAAAGGACCTATAGATTGGAAACTGGAAAGATGATCAGTGGCCCCAGAGAGAATTATTGCATATTACAATCCTGCCTCCTGGGCTGAGGATGGATCCTGGGGATACCGGACTCCTATATACATGTTAAATTGCATAATTAGGTTGCAAGCAGTCCTGGAAATTGTGACTAACAAAACTGGTGATGCATTCACAATATTAGCCAAACAGAACAGCAAAATTCGTACAGCGGTATATCAAAATCGCTTAGCCCTGGATTACCGTTTGGGCCAGGAAGGGTGTGTGTGTGGGAAATTCAATCTATCCAACTATTGTTTACAGATAGATGATGAAGGAAAAGCTATTGAAAAGATAATTACTGAAATGAAAAAGGTCGCACATGTTCCCGTTCAAACCTGGAAAGGGTTTAACTTGGATATGGAAAAATGGTGGAACAATAACTGATGGAACTTTGGGGGTTAAGAGGAATTCTGCTGGGTTTTGTTTCGCTAATAACTGGTTTACTCATTGTACCTTCTGTTGTTCCCCTGATGAGTAGAATGGTCTGTAGGACCATAGAGCAATTACAATTTAAAATAATTACTCCTGAATGAACAGAATCAAAAATTAGAAGGTTAAAAATTCGGTCTCGTGATGATCCATTTGAGGAGGCAAAACTAATCTTCAAAAAAAATGAACGAATGAGAAAAGCCAGAAGTGGAAATTATGGCTCAAGCCAAATAGATTAAGAAAAATAAAGGGGGGAATTGTGATAAACACATAAGTGTATTGGCTTTCACAAATCATAGGTGTTGCTATGTGGATATAACTGTATGAGTTTGCAAAGCTCGCTAAAGACACAAGATTAGACAACAAGTTGAAAATGGCCAGAACTCTTGAGCAAAATGGAGTCACATAAAAAAAGAATTTGTAAAGGTAAAAGGGGGGGGGGGGGCTTGATATATGAAAACCTAGGGCCTGCAAAACATAGGGTTAAAGTACTTTTAGCCTAACTTAGGTTGAAGATAAAGAACAATGTTTGTGTTGTAAGTCTGTGGAATTTAGTGGCTCCACTAAACATGAATGAATGATTTCACACCATCCTTCTACTTATCAGTTAGTTTAGAGACAGAGCCTCCCAAACATCTGCTAGCTTTGGATACTCCTTGTCTGCCCATCCTGCAATAAATTTTGTAGGAAGGTCACATTGTTCTAAATCTTTGCCAGCTATCAGAAGAATTACAGATAGGGCTGGTTTCAGCTAGTTTTGTGATTACTGGGGCATCCAACTGTGCCAAAGACCCCTACTCACATGAGGAAGACTGCTTACTTCATCCTCAAGACCCCTGCCCACAATCACCGGAGAGCAGTGCGCAGACGCCAAGAGGAGGAGACTTATGACAATAAGTTCCTGGAGCTAGTTATAATATTCCCTGCCTATACATGGGAATTATGAATATGTATATGACTAATGCAATAGTGAAAGTATATAAACCTGTAACAAATGCTAATCAGTGCGCCTCTGGCTACGGTCATGTGCCCAGCGCTGTTGCTTTTGCTTTATTGACTTTGTCCCTCAATAAAACCCTGTTATCTCTGTTAGAGGAGTGAGCTCGTAATTCACAACCCCCCACCTGTTGCCGCAAAAGTCAGTCAGAGAAACTCTCTAAGACTCAATTTGAATTTTCAGAAAGCAGGCATTCTTTATTGCAGAGCTGGGCACACACACGTATAGTTTCGCAAAGGTGAGTGCACCCATTACTTGCTGGCAGCAGTTCTATATTTAGCGTACTCATGCATATTCACAGCTTTTCCAGGAAATTGTTTACATGTTCATGAGATTCTCAGGAACTAATTACTGTATTTTCATTCTAATTACACATGTACTTTCTTGCTGAGTGGGGGTCTTTGGTGGTCCTCGATAATCTTGCTCACTGTGTTTACTGAATGACCTCAGTGCTTGCACACGCTCGCAGGATCCTAGTGCTGAGTTAGCAGTTGGTATGTCCTTGCTTCTGTTCTGTTCCAGTTTCTCCATGTTGGGTGCCACTCTACTGTTGTGAAGGCTGACATCCTTGGTCTTATTTACTGTCTCCTTAGTTGTTATCAGTCCCATGATGTTTCTTCCCCTATCAGCCAAACATTCCTTTCTCTCTACATGTTAGCAAGTTAGTACAGTTTGCTATATTTTACTATGTTAGTTTAAAGCCACAAACACTATTGTTAGTTTAAACCTATAATTTAAGCCTACACACCCACTTCCTCAAAATTTCCATCCAACCTACCCCCTGCCCATCCTTCTTGGACTGTTTTCTACTCTGGCAATGGGGAGGCTCCTGCCCTGCCCATCATGGCTCTCCTGACTGCCAAACTTTTTATTTTTCCTCAGAGGTCCAGCTTTTCCACCTTGCACAAGCAAGCAGCATGGGCCCTTTGCCTGGGGAGGTACATCACATTCTGGGTTTTAATGTCATCTTCTTTTCAGGCCGCTTTTCCCATGAGAAGCTGGACTTGCTGGGGTTTGGCACAGTAACTAGGACTCCACAGGATCTCACATCCCCACTGTTAGTTTTCTCTTCCCCTCTGATGCTTGCTGCTGTTTAGGGTCCTAGCTGTACTGTGCCAAGGAGACTGTCCCACATACATAGGGCAGAGGGACTGCGCCTGCCCACAGTGCCCCCCCCTCCCCAAGCTGGACTGTTTCTGAACTGGGACAGGGTCCAGCCATGGTCTGCTCTCCTGTACCCTAGGTGGGGCTTTCTTGTTCAGATGGTGTTGAGTTGGCTTTTATTTTTTAATACATATATAGAGAGCTCATTAGATAAATTCAATAAGGGGCTTTCTCTGCCTGTTTTGGGATTCCTGGAGTGGCAAGCTGTGCATGTGTGCATGCATGCATATGTACCACACACCTGGTTGCAAAAGCAGAGCCAACTGCTAGTAAAACTGTGTTTTTTACTAATGTTTCTGTTCAACCTTCAGGATTTTACTAGGAAGAGAAATGCACACATATATATTTTTCTACAGGGACAATTAATTCAGGAGGTATTTCTGGGCATTAGGGAAGAGCTGGAAGGCACATGAGGCAATATGACTTTGATTTTTAATGCTGTAGTTTTTTTAAGTCTTTTGATCTCCACCATGAGAATTTTTACAGTTCTTACCTTTCTGGCCCACTCTGCAAAATGCCAATTTTTTTATTCCTGGGAAGGGCTCCTACAGAATGGGAAGTGCATTTGATCTGGCTTTGTATGGCTCCTCTTCCACTACAGCACCCGCTGAGAAAAACACTGCCAAAAGATTCCCCCCCCCCCCCAGAATATTTTTTTAAAAAGAGGAACCACTGACTTGAAACTGCTGAGGAAAATTCAAATGAAAAAAGAGGCTTATAAAAAGTGGAAGCAAGGACAGGCTGCCTGGGAAGAGTACAGGGATGTTGTCCAGGAAGCTAGGGACCAGGTTAGGAAAGGTAAGGCCCAGTTAGAATTAAACTTGGCTAGGGATGTTATGGATAACAGGAAGGGATTCTACAGTCCTGCAGCAAATAAAAAACAGACTAGGGAGAACATAGGCCCCCTCCAGAAGCTCTCGGGAGAACTAGCTACACAGGATTTGGAGAAGGCTGAGGTTCTGAATGACTTCTTTGCCTTGGTCCTCACTAGCAAAGGCTCTGACCACACCACCCAAGTCTTGGAAGGCAGATGCAGGGACTGTGAGAATGAAGACCTTGGGCCCACTGTAGAAGAGGATCTGGTTCAAGACCATCTTAAAAACCTGAACGTGCACAAGCCCATGGGACCTGATGAAATCCATCCGCAGGTCCTGAAGGAGCTGGCAAATGAAGTTGCTAAGCCACTGGCCATCATATTTGAAAAATCATGGCAGTAAGATGAAGTTCCCGATGACTGGAAAAAGGGAAATATAACCCCCATTTTCAAGAAGGTGAAAATGGATGACCCAGGGAACTACAGACCAGTCAGTCTCACCTCTGTGCCTGGCAAAATCTTGGAGCAGATTCTCCTGGAAGGCATGCTAAGGCACATGAAAAACAACAAGGTGCTGGGTGACAGCCAGCAGGGCTTCACTAAGGGCAAATCCTGCCTGACCAATTTGGTGGCCTTCTTATGATGGGGCTACAGAACTGATGGACAGGGGTAGAGCAGCTGACGTCATCTACCTGGACTCGTACAAAGCGTTCGACACTGTCCCACATGACATCCTTGTCTCTACATTGGAGAGACATCAATTTGAGGGATGGACCACTGGGAGGATAAAGAACCGGCTGGATGGCCACACGCAAAGAGTCAATGGCTCAGTGTCCGGCTGGAGACCAGAAATGAGTGGTGTCCCTCAGGGATCCGTTTTGGGAGTGGTCTTGTTCAACATCTTTGTTGGTGACATGGACAGTGGGATTGAGTGAGCCCTCAGCAAGTTTGCCGATGACACCAAGCTGTGTGGGTCGGTTGATACGCTGGAGGGAAGGAATGCCATCCAGAGGGACCTGAGCATGCTTGTGAGTTGGGCTGATGCCAACCTTATGAAGTTTAACCATAACAAGTGCAAGGTCCTACACCTGGGTCAGAGCAATCCCAGGCACAGCTACAGGTTGGGCAAAGAAGAGATTCAGAGCAGCCCTGCAGAGAAGGACTTGGGGATGTTGGTTGATGAGAAAATGAACATGAGCAGGCAGTGTGCTCTTGCAGCCCAGAAAGCCAACTGTATCCTGGGCTGCATTGAAAAGAGCGTGACCAGCAGGTCAAAGGAGGTGATCCTGCCCCTCTGCTCTCATGAGACCTCGCCTGGAGTATTGTGTGCAGTTCTGGTGTCCTCAACACTGAAAAGGACATGGAACTGTTGGAACAAGCCCAGAGGAGGCCACGAGGATGATCAGGGGACTGGAGCTCCTCCTGTATGAAGAGAGACTGAGAAAGTTGGGGCTGTTCAGCCTGGAGAAGAGAAGGCTACATGGAGACCTCATAGCAGCCTTCCAATATCTGATGGGGGCCTATAGGGATGCTGGGGAGGGACTCTTCATTAGGGACTGTAGTGACAGGACAAGGTGTAACGGGTTAAATCTTAAACAGGGGAAGTTTAGATTGGATATAAAGAGGAAATTTTTTCCTGTTAGGGTGGTGAGGCACTGGAATAGGTTGCCCAGGGAAGCTGTGAATGCTCCATCCCTGGCAGTGTTCAAGGCCAGGTTGGAAGAAGCCTTGGGTGAGCTGGTTTAGTGTGAGGTGTCCCTGCCCGTGGCAGGGGGTTTGGAACTACATGATTTTAAGGTCCTTTCCAACCCTAAGTATTCTATGAAATAGGGTGGTCTTTGGGGAGAGGGGGTCAAGCGTAGGGCACCCATCATGGCTAGGTGTACAGCTGTATGTTGTATCATACACAGCCCCTATGGAAAGGGGCGAGGAGACCTGTTAGGTTCTGCTTAATTTCTTGCCTGGTTTGACTGGTGAGGGTATGCCACTGGTTCCCTCTGTTAGTACCTGTGGAGTTTGACGTAAAGAAACCTGGTGGACACTGCCAGAGAGTGAAAAGACAGGTCAGTACACAGATGTAAGCTGCTTTGTTTTCCTGTTTCAATGTGACCTAAATATTTTATAGTGGAGGGTTGTGGATTTTTGGGGTGCTTTGCTTCTTTGTTTTAACGTCTGTATTGAGAGAAAATACAAAGTATTTTTTAAAAAATATACCTCCTTGGGGTGTGTTGTGATGGGAGATGCTAGGCACAGGCAGCAGGACCAGAGATGGGGCTTGGACCCTACTGGCACTAGGGAAACCACATAAGGCCTCTGCATCCCCTTGGGACTTCTAGGATGTGGCTGACACCAGGAACAGGAGTGGGAGCTAGACAAGGAGTATTTGTGAGTGGTGGGGTGATATAGCCAGGGATGAGACAGTGAAGGGGGGCTCCTCACTGACAGAGGCTGCCGAAAGGGGGCTGGAGACACACTGATGCCCAGCTTTCTTGGAGGGGCCCTGGGGCTGGTCAAGAAGCAGTAGCAGACATCGCATTGAATTACTGAGGTGAGTAGCTCGAGAGAGGACGCTTTCAACACCTGAGCAGGGGAAACTCAGCATCCAGGAGCCTCAACTCAGAGCTTCAAGAGCCACGGAGGGAGCCTCAAGTCCTCGACAGAACTTGCCCAGGAGCTGGCAGCTCAGCTGACGCGAGCAGCTGACTCACAGGGGGTGGAGCCAGGAGGGGCAGTGGCAGATTTAAACCGGACATCATCGACCATTGCTGGTCAATTGCTGAGGTGAGTAGGTCTAAAGAGGATGCTTTCAGCACCTGAGCAGGGGGAAGCTCAGTGTTCAGAAGCCTCAACTCAGAGTAGCAAGAGCCACCGAGGGAGCCTCAAGTCCTTGACAGGACTTGCCCAGGAGCCAGCAGCTCAGCTGACATGAGCAGGTGACTCATGGGGGGGGGGGGGGGCACCACGACGAGCGGTACCAGCCCTGACTGGTTAAAAACCTGCCCCAGGGAGCGTGAGCGACCAGGAACGTGGTGACCAGAGCGGGTTGAGGCAGTTTGTGCAGGATGGTGAGCACTCGCCATATGACCAGAGCCAGACTGGGAGCTTTGCTCTGGCTACCCCAGTGGTGGCCAGTGTAGGCACTCACAGCGGATAACAGGGGAGGCTGCAGTACAGAGCTCGCAGTGTAGAGAGTGCCAGCACTGGCCGTGTGAGGGAAAGGTGCACAATGGGCAGGGCTGCATTCAGTGCTCCCTGGTGGAGGTACTCCCGCAGCAGGTGGCTGAGCTGCAGGACACTGTCAATCGGATAAAAGATATCAGGGAAGCTGAGAGGAAGCTGGAATGCTTGCTCCAGGCCTAAACTGTGCAGGGGCCACAAGCATCCGCAGTAGCTCATGGAGGGAAGAAGGAGACAGCTAACCCCAGAAGCTGGGAAATAGTAACAAAAAAAGGAAGAAGAGAACAATTAAAAGCAAGGGACTTCCTCCTAAACCTGTTCTCCCCACCCAGAACTGCTTTGAAGTTCTGCAGGGAGCTAATGAGGAAACACTTGCACCAGAAACAACTGGCTGATGCACTGCTAAAGATCTCTACTGGTGCCGCAAGGAAAAAGTGGCAGGTCATAGTGATAGGGGGCTCTACTTTGAAAGGAAGAGAGGCACCTATCTGTCGGCCAGACCCTGTCTCAAGGGAGGTGTGTTGCCTACCAGGGGCATAGATCAGGGATGTTGCGGAGAGGCTGCCTGCTCTAGTAAGTCCCATTGACTATTACCCACTTCTAGTGATCCATGTGGGTGCTAGTGATATAGATAGCAGTAGCCTAGAGTACATAAAGAAGGACTACAGAGCTCTGGGAGAGGTGGCTAGGGGCTCTAGAGCTCAGATTGTCTGTTCACAATTCTCCAGGATAAAGGGGAGGAGCTTAAAAAGGCTAGGAGAATTGGCCAGGTTAATAAATGGTTAAAAGGGTGGTGCCATAGTGAGGGATTTGGGTATCTAGAACATGGGATGCAATTTAGTAGGCCAGGTCCAATTGGGGGCTGGTGGAGGTGGTTTGAAATAAACGGGGAAGAGTGGCTTTGGCAGGAGGCTTCCTCCGGACTGGTCAAGAAAGCTTTAAACTAGATCTGTTGGGGAAGGGGGGCATCATTCCATCCCAACACACCCAGTCAGTTGCCAGCACCTATAATAAATGCTTGGAGCAATGTAGATATATTCCAGCCGCTCCAGCCAATGAGCCAGCTTCATTTGGAGCTTGGCTCAGATGCCTCTATACAAACACCCATAGCATGGGGAACAAACAAGAGGAATTAGAGATGTGTGCACGTCTATGGGGGTATGATATAATAGGAATCACAGAAACATGGTGGGACAGCTCCTATGACTGGAGTGTTGGAATGTAAGGTTACAGACTCCTTAGAAAAGACAGGCCTGGCAGACAAGGAGGAAGGAGTTGCCCTTTATATTAGGGATAGGCTGGAGAGTATGGAACTCTGTCTGGGGACAGGGGAGCAGTCCACAGAGAGTTTGTGGGTCAGGGTTAAAGGCAAAACAGCGATGGAGGACATTATTGTGGTGATCTGTTACAAACCGCCTGATCAAGAGGAATCTGTGGATGAAGCAAACAGACAGATAGGAACAGCCTCATGCTTGCAGGCCCTTGTTCTCACGGGTGACTTCATCCACCCTGATATCTCTTGGAAGGACAGTACGGCCCGGCACAAGCAATCCAGGAGGTTCCTGGATTGTGTGGAAGACAACTTCCTTCTGCAAGTAATAGAGGAGACAACAAGGAGAGGTGCCATGCTTGACCTCGTGCTCACCAACAGGGAAGGGCTCATTGGAAATGTGACACTCTGGGGCAGCCAGGGTTGCAGTAATCATGAGACAGTCGAATTCGAGATCCTCAGGACAGTGAGAAGAGTGTGCAGTAAGCTTACTGCCCTGGACTTCAAGAGAGCAGACTTTGGCCCCTTCAGGAACCTGCTTAGAAAGGTCCCATGGGATATAGCCCTAGAGGGCAGGGGGCCCCAAGACTGTTGGTTGATATTCAAGGATCACCTACTGCAAGCTCAGGAGTGTTGCATCCCAACTAGAAGGAAGTGCAGCAGGAGGGCCAGGAGACCTCCTTGGATGGATAAGGAGCTCCTGAGGAAACTCTGAGGGGAAAAAAGAGGCTTATAAAAGGTGGAAGCAAGGACAGGCAGCCTGGGAAGAATACAGGGATGTTGTCCAGGAAGCTAGGGACCAGGTTAGGAAAGCTAAGGCCCAGTTAGAATTAAACTTGGCTAGGGATGTTAAGGATAACAGGAAAGGATTTTCCAGGTATCTAGTGAATAAAAGACAGACTACGAAAAACGTAGGCCCCCTCCAGAAGCTATCAGAAGAACTGGCTACCCTGGATTTGGAGAAGGCTGAGGTTCTGAATGACTTCTTTGCCTTGGTCTTCACTAACAAAGGCTCTGACCACACCACCCAAGTCTTGGAAGGCAGATGCAGGGACTGTGAGAATGAAGACTTTGGGCCCACTGTAGAAGAGGATCTGGTTAGAGACCATCTTAAGAACCTGAACGTGCATGGGACCTGATGAAATCTATCTGCAGGTCCTGAAGGAGCTGGCAAATGAAGTTGCTAAGCCACTGGCCATCATATTTGAAAAATCATGGCAGTCAGGTAAAGTTCCCAATGACTGGAAAAAAGGAAATATAATCCCCATTTTCAAGAAGGGGAAAATGGATGACCCAGGGGACTACAGACCAGTCAGTCTCACCTCTGTGCCTGGCAAAATTTTGGAGCAGATTCTCCTGGAAGGCATGCTAAGGCACATGAAAAGCAACAAGGTGCTTGGTGACAGCCATCATGGCTTCACTAAGGGGAAATCCTGCCTGACCAATTTGGTGGCTTTCTATGATGGGGCTACAGAACTGATGGACAGGGGTAGAGCAGTTGATGTGACCTACCTGGACTTGTGCAAAGCGTTCGACACGGTCTGGCATGACATCCTTGTCTCTAAATTGGAGAGATATCAATATGATGGGTGGATAAAGAACTGGCTGGATGGCTGCACACAAAGAGTTGTGGTCAATGGCTCAATGTACAGCTGGAGACCAGTAACGAGTGGTGTCCCTCAGGGATCGGTGTTGGGATCGGTCTTGTTCAACATCTTTGTTGGTGACATGGACAGTGGGATTGAGTGAGCCCTCAGCAAGTTTGCCTATGACATCAGGCTGTGTCATTCAGTTGATGCACCTCTACTCTGCTCTCATGAGACCTCACCTGGAGCATTGTGTGCAGTTTTGGTGTCCTCAACATAAAAAGGACATGGAACTGTTGGAACAAGTCCAGAGGAGGGCCACAAGGATGATCAGGGGACTGGAGCACCTCCCATATGAAGATAGGCTGAGAAGGTGGGGGGTGTTCAGCCTGGAGAAGAGAAGGCTGCGTGAAGACATCATAGCAGCCTTCCAGTATCTGAAGGGAGCCTATAGGGATGCTGGGGAGGGACTCTTCATTAGGGACTGTAGTGACAGGACAAGGGGTAATGGGTTAAAACTGAAATGGGAAGTTTAGATTGGATATAAGGAAGAAATTCTTTCCTGTTAGGGTGGTCAGGCACTGGAATGGGTTGCCCAGAGAAGTTGTGAATGCTTCATCCCTGGCAGTGTTCAAGGCCAGATTGGACAGAGCTTTGGGTGACATCGTTTAGTGTGAGGTGTCCTTGCCCATGGCAGGGATGTTGGACCTAGATGATCTTAAGTTCCTTTCCAATCCTAACTATTCTATGATTCTATCCAGGGACATTCCCACTGATACTAGGCAAAATGTTTGCCCATAAGGTGCCAAGCAGAAGCAGCTGAAAGGGCAGGCAATGTAAGTAAAAACTTGTGGGCATTGTCCCTTAGGAGAGGCCTGGGCAGAGGCTGCCAAACCTTAAATGGCTCACAGCCCCAAGCTCCTGCCTGAGAAGGGGAAATGAAAGCACCCTGTAACAACTTGACCCTGAAGCCCACACAGCTGACAGGGCTAGGAATGGCTAATGGGCTGGGCAGACTGGGGGCACAGGGGAGAGGCAGAGCTAGCCCCAACCCCCCCAGTCATGGGGGCTGGCAGCGTTGCCAGGGTTGCCCATAGGGCAGGAGATGGCCATGGGAAGGGGATGGTTTTGGAGCAGGAACACCCATAGGGCAAGGGATGGCACTTGGGAGGGCATGTCCATGGGGGAAGTGATACCTGTAATGGAGGAATACCCTTGGGACAATGCCATGGGAAGGGGATGCTCATGGGACAGGAATGCCCGTGAAGATGGCCCATAAGATGACCTAGACTAGGACAGGAACCATGCTGAGCCCATAAGATTTTTGGGGTGCTGCAGGACTCCAATCTCTTGGGTCAAGAGCCAGCCTCTAACACCAACACCTTGGCCAGGGATCTTGCACACAACATCGCTGGGCTGCACATGGTCCTCTGTGTGGCCTGGCTGTAGCTCTGAGGCCACAAGGAGATGCAAAGCACAAGTGATGAAAGGGGCTGCCGCAGCTGACAATACCTTCCATCTGCCAGCACCTCTGGGGCTGCCCAGCCTCCCCTGCAAGGTGGTGGGTAGGGGAGGAATGTGGCACAGGAAGGCTCTTGCCCATGTAGCTACCAGAGGGGTTCTGCTGCAGGGGTAGTCCCTGGAAAAGGGTACAGGCTGGGGCCAAATCTAGTCCCTGGTGGTGCCTGTTTTTCTGGGGCTGCTAAGGGTAAAGGTTCATAGGGTTGGGCCTAGCCAACCTCCCTAAGCTGCTGCAGATGGTGATTTGGGGGATACCCTCAGCCCCCCTAGCAGGTTTACACAGCTCCAGCACAGGACAGACACTCTCAGCGCTCCCCTGGGTGCTGTCACTATCCAGAGCCATGTCCCAAAGGTGGCAGGAGAAAAGATGAGGGTTTCCACTCCTCTTGATGGATTTAATTAGCATTTGCAGTTAGGAGGTGGCAGGAAAAGGTTTGGGCTGCCCCCTACCATACCATGCCCTGCTTGCTCCAGCCTCCACAGCACACGGAGACACCAGGGGGGAGGAGCTGGGGGCTTGTGGAGTGACACACCCCAAACTGGCAGGGAAGAAGAAATCCACCCACTATCAGAGCTGAAGCACTTGGAGAGTCTTGGAGAGCTCCTGGCATTGGTGCAGAACCATCCTAGGTGGCTGAAAGTGGCTGCTTCCTGGTTCCCACCCTGGCTGGAACTACCTCTCTCTTGGGATTGCACTGATAAACAGGTAGGACACAACAAAAGCAAAGCCAGCATCTGCCCTGCTTGGAGGGACAGAGCAACAGGAAGAAATGCAGGCAGGGAAGCAGCCATAGAATAAAGCTTTCCAGGTGCCAATTATCCTCCAAAAGGGCTGGTGTGGGGCAGAGGAAGTGCCAGCCTTCCTGCCTGGCTCTCTTGGCCCCCAGGAGTCTGCCTGTTAGAGGGACAAGGTATCCTCAACCCCAATGCTGTAGGAGGAAACAATAGCCAGCATTTTATCTGCAGAACAGAACAGAGATGGCATAAGGACAGGGCAAGAATGGTGCTGGCAGGCAGACAACTCTAAACTAAGACAGAACACCTGAGTAGGGGCTACTCATCCTTCCCAAGGGCTCACATGTCTACCTACAACAGCTACTTAATCAGTGTTCCCAATTTCAGCATTTTTCTCCCCATTGTTATGCATAAGCCCCCCTTTCATGGATAGTCCTGTCCTCCTGCCATTTTGAGATGAGACTCACCTCACCTGTCTCCCCTTAAATCTATCCAGGTTGACAAAGCCTTCCAAGATTGGCCAGGCTTTAGGGCTGAAACTCCTACTGCCCAGGCCCTGCACAATTCCTGCCTCAGTGTGGTTCAGCCCAAAGGCCTAAGACACCCTTCTGCCACATGATCTACATTTAAGCCTCTTTACAGAAGCCCTTGGTTACTGCTACCCTGCTCCTCCCCCCCCCCCCCAAAACACAAAAAAGAAAAAGCTAATAGCACATGGCCATTTTGTGCATCCGATGGTCATTGCCTCAAACAGGCTCTCCATATCCAGCCTGCCACAACTGCTCCTGTGTGCGTGACAGGACCAGACCCAGGCCATCTCTCACACAAAAACACTGAAGTACAGCAGTAGCCCATTTTTAAGTTCAGAGAAGAGAAAATAAACCAAGGATCAAGGCAGCAACCTCTAAGTAGAAAAGGATAAGAACCACAATTGGAACCCAACCACTGAGTATGAGGCACAACAAGGGTCAAGCTGGCAGCAGAGAGCCATGCTTGCCATCAGAAACCCAAAGGCATACATGAAACAGTGCAGAGGAAGGAGGAAGTCTCTCCACAGAGCCTGATAAGCAGTGCTGCTGCAGCATCAGAAGCTACCCTCTTCCCTGATCACAAACTCCAGAGACAGCCTAAGAGCTCCCCTTGTGCCTGCCTTCAGGCAGAGCAGATGAAACAGGGAGTGCTAGACAAGTTCTTTGTTGCAGAGGAGCCAAACCAGCAGGAGACCTGACAGCTCAGGGCCAGCATCAGAGAAGCAAGAGATATCTGCTACCTCTCTTACTTAGTGCTTCTTGTCAATTAGGGCAGGGGAGAAAACTGCCAAAACAATTTCTTCTGTTAATGGGCTAAGAGGCATAAGAATGAAGAGCAACCTCAAACGCACCAGGGAAACACACATAGATGGGATCTACCAGACTGAGGAGTGCTCAGAAAGCATGTGAGACACAGGGTTAACAGGCAGCAGAAACTACACTGCACCAGTCCCCCACAAAGGAATTGCAAGGGCCTGCTTAGAGTTTCATGGGATTTTTTTATTGTTTTTGTAGGGTTGTGTTTTTTTTTTTATACAGGCTAGCATTATACTCTTTATTAAAGCTGCTGATTCTGCCACATAAACTAAAATGGAAATTTCTGAGAATTTAAGTTGGTTCCCCTCCTTGTTAATACACTGTCTGCCTCCCAACTGAACACTGGTCTGGATTTATGTTTGCAGAAAACATCCCCCATACAAAGTCTGACATGCAGCTTACACCATTCTAACTGAGGAATGAAGAACCTAAGAGTTCACTGAACACTGGATTTTTTTTCCTGTACAATGTGGCCTGATGTAGGGTTTGGTCCACAGAGGACAGACAGCAAGTTAACCGTAGAGATCATCATCATTGTCTTCACTGTACACGTTGCCCCCGCTGTTGCCTCCTGTGCCTTGGCTTGGACCAGCACTGCCCTGGTTACCTGATGGGAACCTGTATGCAGTGGTGCAGAAGGGGAGAAGAGATGCTGTTCAAAAGCCTCCTCAAAAAGTTCAGCACAATGACCTCCCCTCCACACCAACACCCCAGTGCCAAGTAGGATAGGCAGGAGAAATGGGATGAGGCCTTATGGCAAGTCACACAAAAGGCTTAAACAGCTGCTGGATGTCACTCATGTTAAAGGAAGAAAGTTGACAGACTTCAGGAGCACTAACAGAGCAGTTACAACCAACCTGCAGCACAGCCTACACCTGCTACATGCTCAGCTAGCTGCTGTACATGCTGGGGAGAATGGGAAAATGCAGTGGAAGAGGGAATTTGTTACCCAGAATCCAGCAGAAAGCTGTCTCAGTACTCTGTTCTGGGGCTGGCTGAGCTATACTGCCCTCCCCCTATGGTTACCTGAAGCTGCCAAAGCCACGGCTCTGCTGTAGAGTCTGTGCAAACATCTCGTATTTCCTGATGTCATTGTCACTGACAGAGCGTCGAGCAAAGCGCATGGCCTCCTCAAAGTGATCCCGGCGGATCTCAGGAACTGGGTCATCCTCCTCCACTTCCTGCAGTGGGACAGAGGGCCCAGGTGAGCTGTGTGCCCAAATTCTGCAGCCCAACAGCTGCTCCCATCCTCCCTCTAGGCCAGGATGCTCCAACACCCACCAAAGTAGGGGACACTGGGGCAGACTGAGCTGCAGCAGGGGCCTTCTGAGCAATGCTGACAATGAGGCACCCCAGGAGGGCCTCAAGCACCCACAAGATGAGAACAAAATGCTCCAGCTCCATGCTCTATGCCGAGAGCCCACTCATCCCTATCTGAGGATTATGGACAGAAACATATCCCGTCTCATACATGAGCAGAGGTGAGCTGCCTTGTCTCATGGAAAGCTCAGAGTGCCCCACTCACCATGGCAGAAGGGTTGGTCTGCCTCTCTCGTTCTCGTCTGATCTCACTCTCAATGGACTCACGGATGGCCAGTTTGCAGGCACGCTGGCAAATTTCTGTCAGGTCAGCCCCCGAAAAGCCATTGGTCATCTTAGCTAAGAAATCCAGGTCAACATCCTAATAAAAAAACAAAACAAAACAAAAACAAAACAAAAACCCACCAAACCCAAAACCACACACAAACAATCAAAACCAACCAACCAAAACCCAGAAAACCCACCAAAATGCAAGCAGACAAAAAAAAACCAACCCAAAACAAACAAAAAACAAAACCAAAAAGAAACCAAAACCCAAACAAACAACAAAATCCAAACAACACACACACACAAAACCAACAAATCAACAAAACAAAAAAAATATCCCAAACCAAAGAGATGCCTGTCCTTTACACCTTGCACCCTCATGCAACGAAGGGGGGTCTTTAAATCCCAGGGTATCAACATGCTACCTTAACTTTGGCCAATTTGGAAAAGATGAGCTGATAAAAGGCTCTTGCTTTTGGGGAAAAAAACTTAACCACATAGAAAGGCAGGCCACACTCCCCACACACCCAGCAAGACCCTGAGAAGCAGCTGTAAATCACAGGATGGTTTGGGTTGGAAGGGACCTTAAAGATCATCCAGTTCCTACCCCCTGCCATGGACAGGGACACCTTCCACTAGACCAGGTTGCTCCAAGCTCCATCCAAATTGGCCTTGAACACTGCCAGGGATGGGGCAGCCACAGCTTCTCTGGCCAGTGCCTCACCACCCTCATAGTAAAGAATTTCTTCCTAATATCTAATATAATCTACCCTCTTTCACTTTGAAACCATTACTCCTCATCCTACCACTACACACCCTGAGAAAGAGTCCCTCCCCATCTTTCCTGTAGGTCCCCTTTAAGTACTGTAAGGCTACAATAAGTCTCCCCAGAGCCTTCTTTTTTCCAGGCTGAACAAGCCCAGCTCTCTCAGCCTTTCCTCATAGGAGAGGTGCTCCAGCCCTCAAAGTATCTCCATGCCCTCCACTGGACTTGCTCCAACAGCTTCATGTCCCTCTTGTATTGTTGCCCCAGAGCTGGACACAGAACTGTGGGGGGAGGGGGGTCTCACAAGAGCAGAGTAGAGGAGGAGAATGCTTCTGCACTGTTCACACTCAAGAAGAGGCAGGTTGATGTGTGGATTTAGGATACGATTTGCTCAGGTCTCAGCATTAGAAGTCAAATGAAACAGACTGGAAACTGAGATGTGCCACAGGCAGACCAAGATAACCAACCTCCTCCTCCTTCCCCTCAATCAAGGGAGTAGTACTGTGACCTCTGAAGCTTTCCTTCCCAACAGGACCTAAAAAGATAAGCTTAGCATGAAAGAGCTTGAGCTCTCAACTTGACTGCTTTTCCTGATTAACCATCAGTTGCATTATTGCCTGCTCCCCAGGCAAGGGAAACAGCTCTTGCCTATGACGGAGTTCAGCAACAATTAACTCCAATGGTACCTCTTCAATTTCCATTTCCTACCCATTTTTTTACATTTACCTTTCTTTCAGAGTACGAGAATATTTTCCATCTTGCCATAACAGGCTTTCCTGTTTCCACATCATGGGCAGAACTCTACATTATGATAAAGACCTGCTATGCTTACACACCTAATACCTAGTCTCAGAGCTCAAGCCTCTCCCTAACTCTTAATTTCCATCCTTCAGGGACTGAAAGCTTCCCAGCTCTGTACTGCATGGAGCAGTCACCAGCCCTCTACTCTATCCCCAGCTTGTGAAGAGCACATGCAGCACACAGGAAACCCAAGTCAGACATGGTCAGGGTGCAGGTCCTACCTTGGCAACTGGTGATTTCCTCAGGTTGGCTTTAAGAATAGCCACCCGGGACTTCTCATCAGGCAAGGGGATGTAGATGAGCTGATCCAGGCGGCCAGGGCGCAAGATGGCTGGGTCAATGATGTCTGGCCTGTTGGTGGCACCAATGATGAAGACATTTTTCTTGGT
Organism: Pezoporus flaviventris; assembly: GCF_033815535.1. Lineage (NCBI taxonomy): Eukaryota > Metazoa > Chordata > Aves > Psittaciformes > Psittacidae > Pezoporus > Pezoporus flaviventris. Next base: position 1,146,214 of record NW_026892669.1, on the reverse strand, counting down.
GGACATGCCATCCATCTCTGTCAGAATCTGGTTGATGACACGGTCTGCAGCACCACCACCATCGCCAATATTCCCACCTCGAGCCTTTGCGATGGAGTCTAGCTCATCGAAGAAGAGCACACAAGGGGCTGCTTGGCGGGCCTGCAAAAAGCAACCGGAAACTATTACTCCATGTTAATACCACCCAGCAAAGAGTATGCTGATATCACACTAAGCCTACCCTACCATTAAAGCAGCTCAGGGGAGTACCAGAGCATTGCTGCTTCAAGGAGAGCTTGAAGGAACTGCTCCAAAACAGTCTCCTGCCACACAAGCCCTCAATTAAACTCTCCTTGGCAACAAGATGAATTTCCCCAAAGTTAGGAGCATTATAAAACAAGCAGAAGGGTGGTAACTCCAATGCCTAGAGGAAAAGCTGGAGCTAAACTGCCTGGACCAGAACTCTCCTTGCAAGATCTGGGGATGTCAACTGGTTATTTAGGCACTCAAGTATCAGTAGGTGAGATATATGAAATGGAAGGGGGAAATCCAATCATTGTCTTCAGCTATCTAATGGATAGATATAGGAAAAAGGGAGCCAGATCCTTCTTCAAGATGCACAGTAAAAAGATGAAAGAGCACAGGCACAAATGACTGCAAAGAAAATTTCAGTTAGAAATAAGGAAAAAATCTTTAGAAAGAGCTCAAATACTAGCACAAGGCCTAAAGAGATCAGGGATTCTCCAGCCTTAGCACATGTTCAGAACATGAGGCCCCAATTTCCAAGTTGTCTTCCTGCTCTGGATAAATAGCTTGACCCAATGGCCTCTGAGCTTCCCTCTCAATTTAAATTTTTCTCCCTCACTCTCCTTACAATTTTGCTTTCAGCACCTTCCCTGACCACAGGAGTGAGGATTCTCAAGATAATCCATGCAGGTACCTTCTGGGACAGGAGGTCACACTATCTATGGGGTAACTGGGCAGTAGGAGTGAGCTCCTTTCCAAGCTATATATATTTCAAGACAAGAATGGAATAGAATATTTCAGCTGAAAGGGACCTACAGTGATCATGCAAGTCCATCTACAGAAAAATAAGAACCCATAGTATGCTTTGAAAGTATGTAGGTGATGGTTAATGAGGTGCCAAAGTAAGTTTTCAGGGACGTGGAGAATATCTATGCCATCCTAATGCTAGCCTCACTGCTAAGATACTGGGACATTTATCATCCTGCAACAACAGATACAAATTACAGCAGGATTATTTATTTAAATAGTTATGTTGCCAAAGAGAATTAATTCCCTAACATCAGGAAAGCAGCCTCTGCTCTTGGTGCAAGTGGGGAAAACACAAAATACACAAAGAACTAGGCCAGTAAGACAGGTGCATCAGAGACAATGCTTTGGGGGTATCTCAGCACAAACGTAGTACAAGGAGTAGAAGATACACTTACCTTGTCAAAGATCTCACGCACATTAGCTTCAGACTCGCCAAACCACATGGTGAGCAATTCTGGCCCCTTGATGGAAATGAAGTTTGCCTGGCATTCATTAGCAATGGCTTTGGCTAGCAGCGTCTTACCACAGCCAGGTGGCCCATAGAACAGAACCCCTTTTGATGGGGTCATGCCAAATTTGAGGAACTTGTCTGGGTGCTCCACAGGATACTGAACAGGAACAAACCAAACAAAAACCTCTCAATGAGCCAGAACAGGTCTGTACCTTAGAATCACAGAATGGTTTAGGTTGGAAGGGACCTTCAAAGATCATCTAGTTCAACCTCTTCCCTGCCATAGGCAGGGACATCTTTTACTAGATCAGTTTTGTTTCTGCTCCTACCAGAAACACTGTGATATTTCTGTTAGGTTAAGCACAAGATTCTGCCTGCTCAGTGCCACTGGAAATTTTAAATGGACATTGGTTTGAAAAGCACCACAGCTAAATTGTAAAGCTGCCTTAAACAGTCTACTTCCACCTACAAACTAAGTACCAGTTCAGGTAGTTTTCCAGCACATTTAACCTCAGCTTCACTCTGCCCTGCAGAAGCAAAAGGTAACAGCTCATTATCTAACCCATTTGCTCTGCCCTCCAGAGACAGGCAAGATGTCTAATGTGAGCATTTATTCTCTACAATAAAGTCAGAGATATACAATGATTTTAACGCCAGAAAATTAAGACTGAAAAGTAGATTCTTTTATTCACAGACAGGCTGTTTATACAGTGCCAATTGAAAGCAGGGGCATATCAAATCCAAACCACCCAACACTGGCAGGCACTAGAAGTTTCTACAAACCATTCATGACTTTGTTCTAGTCTCTCCTTCCATAGGAGGCTTCAAAATTACTTCTCACCTGTCCCTATGCTAACACTGATTGGAAAGCACTTCAGGGGCTCTTGGTATGAGAATTTTCATCCACTTTCTGGCATATAAAGCCATCATGTAACAAGATTCTCAGCAGTGGTCCCACTGCTGGTCTCCACTTAAGAGAAGCAGAACTGCTGTCATTTCTGCATGTAGCAAAACACCCACCCAAGATGCCACTGTAGACTCAGCTAAGGAAAGCCTAATGCTGCCTCCCAGCACCTTCCTCTGCTAAAGTTTACTAAGATGGAACAGCATGGTATTTTCAGTCCATTACAAGAAAATACCATAAAAACTCTGCATTTACCCTGTTCACAGCCCAAACAGCAATGTGGAGAGTTTCTGAATTTTATTATAAAATTATTTTTCAATCCGACTAGGAAAAACTGTTGGAAACCCCTACCTGTACAAGTTCCTGGAGTTCTCTCTTTACATCTTCTAAACCACCAATATCTTCCCAGGTAACTTGTGGCACCTCCACCACAGTCTCCCGAAGAGCAGAAGGATTGCTCTGGCTCAGAGCCCACTATCATTAGAGGAAACAGCATTATATAAATTATAACACGTTATGTTCACACACTTCAGATAAGCAATTAGACACTGCACCCAAAAGAAAGGGGTGCTCCTGCATTACCCTGAAGTCATCCATGGTCACAGCCAGCGAGTTCATCACTTCAGCATCAATAGTTTCATCTTCTAGGTCTATGAGATCCATTTTCTTTCTGATAGCCTGAAGAGCAGCTTCTGAGCAAAGAGCAGCCAAGTCAGCACCAACATGGCCATGAGTCTCATTCGCCACCTGAAAGAGGAGCACTATGACTCACACGGATACAAGCAAGCACTCTGCAAAGGCAATGGTTTGGTCACTCACCCAGAGGTGAAACAAAACACAGGACAGGAGCATCAGTGCTCTGCTGCAAATTCAAGACAAGTGCCATCACATATTTAACAGGCAAAGACACTGCTGTTCCACCTCCTATTTAGATCAAAGCTGCAACTGGAATTCAGATGGTGTGCAGAAAGATAACTCTAAGGACTGCAGTTCTTCATTCAGGACAGAGATTACAGTAACCATCCAGTATCACCATAATGTTCACCCAGCTCTGTGAAGCACTGTTTGAGGCTTGCTTTATTTTTAAAGAAAATGACACAGCAAACAAATCCAGGAGGACAGGCACTTCCAGACTGGACTGACACACATTTCACTTGGTCATGCCATTCTTCACTAGTAAGTGAGGATTTTTGGTCACTGGTAAACTAGTTAGAAGGAAGCCCAGAGATCATACACTTGCCCAGTTTCATGTTGTCCTAAATGAGCAGAGACAAGCTTTCCTAAGAGCATGCTACTCACCTGTTCCAGATCCACATCATCAGCCAGTTTCATATTTTTTGTGTGGATCTGCAGGATCTCCAGGCGCCCAGTGGCATCTGGGATGCCGATATCTACCTCTCTATCAAAACGACCTGGGGAATACAAAACATATGTTGAGCTGCTGATTCTGTGAACTAAAGGTTCTGCAGCTGCTGCCGCCTTCCTCTGACAGAGGAACATGATGATGAGCCACAAACACATATGATTTCAGAAAATGCCAGAGCTTTGAGTTTCTCTGCAGCATTTATCAGCACAGCAGCAGAGTCAGATTAGGGAAGGAGGAAAGGCTTTAACCATTTAGGGAAAGGGAGACTACTATATAAACCAGAGTTCAAGATTATACAAACACAGATGTTTTCTGTTTTGCTTCCCCTCCCCTGAGACTCATTTATAGAAAATATGCTTCCCCTAACCAACATACCATGAGACATTTTTGTTTATTTCTACCTTTGTGTCCTCCGCACAGAGGAGAAACACACAAATACCAAGACTTAATTTTTCAGAACTTTCATAGCAGTACCCAAGTGGTGAAAAATATGAATTGCCCCAATATCTGGGGAGGCAGGAAACCTACATATTACTGCAATATTAACTAAGGTATGTACACCTATCATTTTCCTCTAGCCATAGCTGTGCATTCAAACACCTCACTACACATTTAAGAGGCCATTTTTTCCCCTCAAACATGACTTTACCAATTGATCATTCACACTGCAAAGTTTCAAAAACCTGAATCTCAGAAACTACCAGTCTTCTCATCAATCAAAAGAGGAATTGGACAATTCAGAGCCTTCTGCAACCCGAGACATTAAGTGTTTAGTCGTGAAATAGCCTCGCTTAATTGATGAAGTGAAAAAGTGTGCAGTCCGCGAAGTATTTTGTTATTTCTACAAGTTCTAACCTAATAAAGCACAGAAAATGATACCCAAGGCTGGAAGCCTAGAAATGAATTTCAAACAAGTAGCTGGAGACAATTCAATAGTTTAATGTAACACACAGATAATGTTTAATATTAATTTCTGCTCAAACTTTCCAAGGCCCCTGAAGCATAGCTCATAACAAAATATCTATTACACACATACAAAAAAAAAAAAAAAAAACACACCAACACGCTCAACAAACAAACAAACAAAAAAAAAATCAAAACACCCCCCCCCCCCAAAAAAAACCAACACAACCCCAAAACAAGCAAACAAAAAAGCAATTGTGGTTACCGAATCGCCTGAGTGCTGGGTCAATGCTGTTTGGCCTGTTGGTAGCTGCCATGACAATCACATGTGCTCTCTGTTTCAGTCCATCCATAAGAGTCAACAGCTGAGACACTATGCGACGTTCCACCTCTCCATGTGTCTATGGAGAGAGAAAGTAATTATTAGACCAAAACCTCTAAAACACAGCACAGGAGCTAGTACTGTACCAGAGCAGACCGATACAACAAACATGAAATAGATCAGATTGTTCCAATATCCAACTTCTGACACTCAAGTGAACTCAAGCATTAAGTTAAATACTACTTTACGCTGTAGCCAAATGAAGATTCACATCAGCCACTACCAAAAAAGATGTACTCCTTTACTTTCTACAGGCTTTCTTTACCTTCTCTCTCTTAGGAGCAATGGCATCTAGTTCATCAATGAAGATGATGGCAGGAGCATTCTTCTCTGCTTCTTCAAAGGCTTTCCTCAGGTTACTCTCAGACTCACCAGCCAGCTTGCTCATGATCTCAGGACCTGAAAGAGAATAACAGCACTGTGGCACCCAGAAGAGAGGCAGTTAGCTGCAAGGCATGCAGCTGAATTTTTTTTAGTACAATGTTCACATGGGAGTATCTATATTTCAAGCCAAAGCAAATGAAAAGTATGCTTCTAAGAGATCCAAGAAAAAGAAACTTGACCCTCAGGAGTGCAAAGCCACTAGCTGACTAAAGGGCACCAGCTGCAGAGCCACTGTAAAGGCAGGTACTAAGAGTGTTTCATTACAAGTAACATGCCAATTCATAGCAGCTCAATCTACAACACTGCCTGCAGCTCTAGGCTTGGGACCAACAGACAGAGAACACATCATTAATTCTGACAATGTTATTTTTATTACACAATAAAAGAACAATTTCTAAAGTACTGTCCGGCTCACTGACATGCAGTGACACCTTCCGCACACTTGGAAAGTATATGACAAGAGCAACATATGGTTAGAAATGGTCCATTTACATCTGACACAGAATCATAGAATACTTAGAGTTGGAAAAAAACTTAAGATCATCTAGTTCTAACCTCCCTGCCATGGGCAGGGACATCTCACGCTAAACCATGTCACCCAAGACTATCCAACCTGGCCTTGAACACTGCCAGGGATGGAGCATTCACAGCTCCCCAGGGAAACCTGGTCCAGTGCCTCACCACCCTAACAGGAAAGAATTTCCTCCTTATATCCAATCTAAACTTCCCCTGTTTAAGTTTTAACCCATTACCCCTTGTCCTATCACTACAGTCCCTAATGAAGAGTCCCTCCCCAGCATCCTTATAAGCCCCCTTCAGACACTGAAAGGCTGCTATGAGGTCTCCACACAGCCTTCTCTTCTCCAGGCTAAACAGCCCCAACTTTCTCAGTCTCTCTTCATACAGGAGGTGCTCCAGTCCCCTGATCATCCTCATGGAACTGTTGGAACAAGTCCAAAGGAGGGCCATGTCCTTTTTATGTTCAGGATACTAGAACTGTACAAAGTGCTCCAAGTGAGGACTCACAAGAGCAGAGTAGAGGGGCAGGATCACCTCCTTCAACCTGCTGGTCACCCTCCTTTTGATGCAGCCCAGGATACAGTTGGCTTTCTGGGCTGCGAGTGCACACTGCCTGCACATGTTCATTTTCTCATCAACCAACATCCCCAAGTCCTTCTCTGCAGGGCTGCTCTGAATCTCTTCTTTGCCCAACTTGTAGCTGTGCCTGGGATTGCTTCAACCCAGGTGTAGGACATTGCACTTGTCATGTTTAAACTTCATAAGGTTGGCATCAGCCCACCTCACAAGCATGTCAATGTCCCTCTGGATGGCATTCCTTCCCTCCAGCGTATCAACCGAACCACACAGCTTGGTGTCATTGGCAAACTAGCTGAGGCCACACTCAATACCACCGTCCATGTCACCAGCAAAGATGTTGAACAAGACCAGTCCCAACACCGACCCCTGAGGGACACCACTTGTTACTGGTCTCCAGCTGTACATTGAGCCATTGACCACAACTCTTCGCCTGAAGCCATCCAGCCAGTTCTTTATCCACCAAGTGGTCCATCCATCAAATTGATGTCTCTCCAATTTAGAGACAAGGATGTCATGCCAGACAGTGTCGAACGCTTTGCACAAGTCCAGGTAGATGACGTCAACTGCTCTACCCCTGTTCATCAGTTCTGTAGCCCCACCACAGAAGGCCACCAAATTGGTCAGGCAGGATCTCCCCTTAGTAAAGCCATGATGGCTGTCACCCAGCACCTTGTTGTTTTTCATGTGCCTTAGCATGCCTTCCAGGAGGATCTGCTCCAAGATTTGGCAAGGCACAGAGGTAAGACTTCCCGGTCTGTAGTTCCCTGGGTCATCCACTTTCCCCTTCTTGAAAATGGGAATTATATTTCCCTTTTTCCAGTCATTGGGAACTTTACCTGACTGCCATGATTTTTCAAATATGATGGCCAGTGGCTTAGCAACTTCATTTGCCAGCTCCTTCAGGACCTGCAGATGGATTTCATCAGGTCCCATGGACTTGTGCACGTTCAGGTTCTCAAGCACATCTTGAGATATAAAGCAAGTCACTTTCCTACCACTGCTCACTGCTATGCTGTGCCATGTACTCCTTTGCTTTGACCTTCATGGGTTTAAGTGACTGAAATCAGAAAACCAGCACTACTCCTTTTCCAAATACCTGCTGACAGCAACAGAAACCAGTGTCCTGCACCCATACAGAACAATCTCACCCACTTCATTCCTAGCTCTGCCTTCACCAACATAAATGAACACTCAACCAGACAAACTCCAAGTCCCTGCATCACAAATTTGTCTTTCCAACCAGCCTGCTACAAAACAAGTCTAGCTTAAGGGAAGTGCCACTACAGATACTTCCACACAAATGGCCTCCAAGTATCCCCAGAGCACACTTCAAAGAGGTAAGGAAGGATGTCAGGGATAATACGTGGCTCTTCAATCCCTATTAATACCATTCATTATGAGATGGATGAATGAGTACACAGCAGACCTGGGGCCAAAGCAGCCACAAAACTTACCATTGATCAGGAAGAAGAAAGCCCCTGTTTCATTGGCCACTGCTCGGGCAATCAGTGTTTTACCAGTTCCAGGAGGACCATACAGCAGGATCCCACGTGGAGGCTGAGGACAAAGGCAAAGAACTTAGGTGAAGAGCTAGTATCTGAATGTCTAAGTACCTTCACAGTGAAATACTAAGCATTTGATAAAGCCAGTCCAAAACCGTGATGCAAACTCATGCAACAGCTGTCATCCCAGCACTGCTAATCAACACCTTCACTACTTTGCATGACTCGCAAACAAAAACCTTGCCAATAAATGACAGCACTGATTCAAAGTATCCCTCTGCTTTGCAAGTTGCCAGTACTTTAATGTGTCCAAAACATGTAAGGAAATACTTTCCTAACACTAGCATTAAAACAAAACAAAGCAAACACTACCTCCCCCCCCAAAAAAAACAAACAACAAACAATCACAACACAAAACCAAAAAAAACAAAACCAGCAACACCCAAATTACTTCTTCCCCTCCCATATCTTGTAAACCTCTAACATCAAAAGTCATCCACAAGGGCCAGCCCACTCACCCACATGGTGCACATGGGGACTTACCTTCACCCCTATGGCCTTAAAGAGTGCAGGGTGTCGGAGGGGAAGTTCAACCATCTCTTTGATTTGAGCCAGCTGCTTCCGGCAGCCACCAATGTCATCATAGCCCACTTCATTCAGTGACTCTTCTTCATCCTACCCAGAAGGAAACATTTGAGTGAAAACAATACTTCAATAACCCCTTCCAGTCTATAGAACCCAGGAATGTGGGTTTTTGTTTGCTGCTATTTCTTTGCTGTCTTGAGATTCTCACTTTCAAGTCTTCCTGGTGTCTTCTACAATTGTTTCTTAGTTCTCCCTTCCCAGACATGCAAAGGGAAATGCCTGCACATGCCTACACCTCACTGAAGCATATCCTCTTGAATAAAAGCCTCTACTGCCAGGTTCCCTACAGACTCCAGAGTAAAACAAGCTCTGAAACCTTCTGATGTGGTTAACAAAGATAACAATAGACAATGAAGCCCAGTATAAAATATACTTATTCTTTAAACTCCAAGTGATATTTCTAATTACTTGACATACCCCAGCTACCATAGAGTTCCTCAACATAGTGTTTTCATTTGGGACTGTCTCAAATTAAGAGAAAATGTTAAGATCCAGATGTGCAGATAAGACCAACTGTAACCAACTCTTTCAGTATCCATTCATTTGGCTGTCCAGATCTCTACTGGCCTTTGTTATCTGTAACATTAGGCAACACTAAAATGATAAAACAACACAGCCTGGAATCTCAGAGGGGTTTCAGTCCAAGCCCCACAAACAGGAACTACTACTTCAAAGCAGGTTGCTCAGGGTCTGGCTCTATCAAGCACTGAAGGTCTCCAGGTCTGGAGATTCCTGCCCTCTCTGGACCTTGCTCCAGGGTTTGGGGAAGTCTTTTTCCCAATATCTATTGGGAATTTCCCTTGATCCAGCTTGTGCCATTGCCTCTAGTCCTGCCCCTGCGCACAGCTCTCTCAAGAGCCTGTTTATCTACCCCTTCCCATCAGGCAGCTGCCAGTAAGCCTGCCTCTGCCTTCCCTTTTCCATGATGCATCAACCCACTCTCCCAGCTGCTTCTCCTTCATTCCTTGGCTGAACTTGATCCCATCTGTCTCTGCTGTGTCCTGAAGAGCCCAAACTGGACTCACCCAGTGCCCAGTCATAGTCTCACAAGTGTCAAAGAGAGGTGATTTTTCCACAAGGTAGTTAACTACAAATCATCATTCACCCTGACTTGCAGGTAGTAAAAAGGAACTTACTTTATGAACTATACAACCACCTTGGCTCATTTCTTTCAGATTTCCTACTCTGTAACAGTAAGGTGGCCAAGACCTGACAGACAATCCACTCAGGCTGCCTCAAGGTTGGTACACTCAAGGCTAGATACCTTAAGGGACTGGGGGGGAATAATAATAAAAATATTAAAAACCATTTAGAGATTTCAAGTTTCTCACTGAAAAAGTACTAATTGCTTTATTTTCACATGGCATGAAATTTAGCACTCCCTGCTATGGACTGAGGGAACTTTAGAATTAAAAGATGAATCTAAGTACAGAATGAGATATCGGGAAGCAGATGCAAAGCCAGCTACTGCCAAAGTATAGAATCTCTTTAGCAAACCTAAGCATTGGTGCTTTCTCAGCATCTAAGGAAGGATACGGGAAGCCCATTTCTCTGGCTACCTTCAGCAGCAGCTCATCACCTGAAACCAGATGTTTTAATCATTATATTAAATACGCAAAATGCCAAAACAGGAACTGCAAACACTGCTGCTCTCAAGGACTGACACTAAAACAGATTTCAGATGGGGGGACTCAGTAGAACCACACAGCAGGATTCTGCTCACCTCTCGTTTGATGGGCTCTCCTTCACAATGGATCACTGTGTCTGGAGCCACAATGCAGTAAGGACTTGGATCTGTCTCCACCACTTTGAACTCCACTGCACGCATCCCTCCACGCACTAAGAAGATGTCACCTGTAAAACCCCACACTTCAGTAGCCTGCTGCAACAGATGTCTGAAAAATGTCAACCCTTATACTACTAGCAGCCACAGAGGACTAGGAAGTGGGTTACATAGACATATACTACTGGCATTTTTAACACTGCTCTGCATTCCTAACTCAAAAGCTGCATGTACTGTAACTACCCAAGCACCTGAAGTTCTCAAATTTCATCCAGAAACAAACAGCAAACAAAACCAGCACACAACAGGAAAGAACACTGCTTAAATAGAATATAAACACAAGGAATAACATTTCTTTTCCACTCAGTTTCAATTTAGCATTTCTAAAACAGGCAAAAAGGCCCAACTTAATAAAAAAAAAAATAATTGTTATAACTAGTTGTTACTAATTGCCTCCAGAAGCAGAATTATATATAATACTGCACTATGACTCCTGGTTAAACTGGGCTATAGAACCTGTATAATTTCAACTGGTGTCTATACTGTATTAGAGTCAAAGAATCACAGAATGGTTTGGGTTGGAAGGGACCTTAAAGATCATCCAGTTCTAACCCCCTGCTACGGACAGGAACATTTTCCACTAGACCAGGTTGCTCAAAGCTCCATCCAACCTGGCCTTGAACACTTGCAGGGATGGGGCAGCCACAACTTCTCTGGGCACCCTGTGCCAGCGCCTCACCACCCTCATACTAAAGAATTTTTTCCTAAAATCTCATCTCAATCTCTGTCAGTTTAAAGCCATTCCCCCTTGTCCCGTCCCTACAGGCCCTTGTCAAAAGTTCCTCTCCAGATTTCTTGTTGCCCCCTTTTAGGTATTGGAAGACTGTTATAAGGTGTCCCCAGAGCCTTCTCCAGGCTGAACATGCTCAGCTCTCTCAGCCTGTCTCCATAGAAGAGGTGCTCTAGCCCTCAGGGCATTTTCATGGCCTCCTGTGGACTGGATCAAGTAGGTCTGCATCCCTCTTGCGCTGGGGCCCCCAGAGCTGAACACAGTACTCCAAGTGGGGTCTCACAAGAGCACAATGGAAGGAAGAATTGCCTCCCTTGACCTGCTGGTCACACTTCTTTTGATGCAGCCTAGGACATGGTTGCTTTCTGGGCTATGAGCACACCCTGCTGGCTCATGTTGTGCTTCTCATCAACCAGCACCCCAAGTCTTTCTCCTCAGGGTTGCTCTCAATCCATTCTCATCTCAGCCTGTATTTGTGCTTGGGATTGCCCTGACCCAGGTGTAAGACCTCGCACTTGGCCTTGTTGAACTTCATGAGGTTTGCGCTGGCCCACCTCTCAAGCTTGTCAAGGTCCCTCTGGATGGCATCCCTTACCTCCAGTGTATCAACCAAATCACACAGCTTAGTGTCATCAGCAAACTTGCTGAGGGCGCACTCAATCCCACTGTCCATGTTGCTGACAAAGATGTTGAACAGGATCGGTCCCAACACTGACCCCCAAGAGACACCACTAGTCACTGATCTACACTTGGACATCGAGTTATTGACCACAACTCTGAGTGCAACAATCCAGCCAACTCCTTATCCACCAAGTGGTCCATCCATCAAATCCATGCCTCTCCAGTTCAGAGACAAGGATGTCATGTGGGACAGTGTCAAATGCCTTGCACAAGTGCAGGCAGATGACATCAGTTGCTTTTCCCTTACCCACCAATGCCATGGCCCCATCTTAGAAGGCCACCAAATTGGTCAGGCATGACTTGCCCTTAATGAAGCCATGTTGGATGGCACCAATCACTCCCTTATTTTCCATGTACCTTAGCATGGTTTCCAGGAGGATCTGCTCCATGATCTTGCCAGGCACCAAAGTGAGACTAACTGGGCTGTAGTTCCCTGGGTCTTCCTTTTCCTTCTGAAAAATGGGGGTTATATTTCCTTTTCCAGTCAGCAGGAACTTCAACAGACTGCCACAACTTCTCAAATATGATGGATAATGGCTTGTCAACTACATCTGCCAGTTCCCTCAGGACCCACAGATGCATCTCAATCAGGTCCCATGGACTTGTGCACCTTCAGGTTTCTTAGATGATCTCAAACTTGATCTTCTCCTACAGTGTGTGATTCTTTAGTCTCCCAGTCCCTGCCTTCTGCAACATGGGCAGTATGGCTGGAGCTCTTGCTGGTGAAGACCAAGGCAAAAAAGTCATTGAGTACCTCAGCCTTCTCCATGTCCCAAGTAACTAGGTCTCCCATTTCCTTATGGAGAGGGCCCACATTTTCCCTCATCTTCCTTTTATCCTCAATGTACCTACAGAAGCTTTTCTTGTTGCCCTTAATGTCCCTGGCCAGATTGAGTTCTGTCAGGGTTTTAGCTTTCCTAACCTAATCCCTGGCTGCTTCAACTATTTCTTTGTTCTTCCCAGTCTACCCGTCCTTGCTTCCACCCTCTGTAGGCCTCCTTTTTACACTGGAGTTTCTCCAGGAGCTCCTTGTTCATCCACGCAGGCCTCCTGGTGTTCCTGTCTGACTTTCTCTTTGTCAGGATGCATCGCTCCTGAGCTTGGAGGAAGTTATCCTTGAATATTAACCAGCTTTCTTGGACCCCTCTTCCCTCCAGGGTTTTATCCCATGGTACTCCACTAGGCAGATTCCTCAAGTTTCCAAAATCCACTCTCCTGAAGTCCAAGGTAGCCAGCTTGCCGCACACCCTCCTAGCCTCCCTAAGGATCTCAAACTCCACCATCAGGATCTATTTGTTCCAGCAGAAGTGCTACTAGCATTACTCTAAAAGTATATTTGTTTTTTTATGCACTCTCCCAGTTATTAAATTACTTTGAAAAAGTGAATTTAGTCAGGGTGCCAGCAAGTATATCTAGTCAACTGATTAATATTCAGGCAACTCCACAATCCCATCAAGTGGAGAAAAATCTCATTAAACAGAGGTTCTACCTGAACCTTTTCTAATGCTCTCCCATCCCATGTAGCAAAAAAACTGTAAGAGAACTATCAAGATGCTCTGCCAGTCAGCAACAGATATTACCCTTTCTTCTGAAGATTAGGAAAAAATTAAACCAGCACCAGGAAAGTCTCGCTTTTCAGATGTCAGTCTAATGCTTTGTGGAGATCTGTGCAAGCTTCTAGAAATTCTCTTTATTCAGTCTCAGTACTAGCCCACAATCGCTGCCTACCAGGACTTTAATAACAGGGCCTATTACCTTTCCTGATAGGTCTGTATGCTTCCAGGAAGTATGGCTTGAGATAGACTTCAAACAGATTCCCTGTGATCCCTTCTACTGTGTCATCAATTGGCAGCACATGTATACGTTTGCCATATTTCACATCTGGGCAAGGCTGGATGCTGCAACAGAAGAAAACTCCAGTTAACCGTATCATCCTGGACATATACCCTAGTCTGGAAAAGACAGTGATGTCCCTTCCCAAGCCAGTACAAATGCCAGCAAAGCCCCTCCAACGCCCTGGTGAGGCTTCCTGCCTGCATAACAATGCTGACAGGGCAAAAATCATGCCCATCAGAGCATTAATATTGACAACACATGCCTTAACTCCTTCACTCCTCTCAGCCCTACCCAAAACTGCTGGGGAGTCTCATACTTTCTTCCTACCCCCTGCTTTTTTGTAGCCCCCCTCACCATCCCCAAGGCACATTTACAAATTACTAATGTAGCCTCAAGACCTGTGAGAGGCATAAGCTAACTTTTGTTTCAACAAGGAGCTACTGCTGAACCAACTGTAAGGGTTGGTACAGGGTTGGGTCTCTCTCTAAATCAAAATTTCAGCTATTATTTTACAGTGTAGGCAAACAGCCTACTGTAGCAAAACCTCAGAGTACCAAGCTGTGGCAGAGGCAGAAAGCTCAATTGGGTTTGACAGCTAAGAAAAGCCTACATGGAACTGCAGTTGAGCATGCAACTTCTCATATGCTACTTTGTTTGAGACTCTTAATAGAGTCTTTTACCACATGCTTTACAGAGAGGATACAGCAGAAGAGTAAAGGAAAAGACAGACTGCCCTAGAAGGAAAAGTTTACAGACTACAAGCAGGAAGCAATTAATGCATGAGCCTGGATTTTGGCAGAAATCAGGCCACAGAAAGTCACACAGTAAGTACTTAAAGATCAGCAAGAAAAACTTTGAGGGTAAGAGGTATGAATTTTCTGACCCTTGCAACAAAGCTAAGACAACCAGTAACACATCTGGAATGCTAAGAACCACTACAGACAGTCTCAGAAGGGGAGTGCACAACTGTCACACTAGAAATTATTCCAACAGTAATGTCACATCAGGTTAAAGTAAGGATTCACTTTTATTTTAAATCCAGACTGGCTCAAAGCACTGTTCTTTTCCAACTACAGTGGTGTTTAAAACTTGCATTTTCTAGCAGTAGAGAGACAGGTGGAATAGACTTGTTCCTCTCCTCTACAAAGTTCACATGAAACACATTTGGCATTTAAAGATTATTCCAGATATCACCCCAGGAAGTCTAGTGTCAGAAACCAGGCTCAAATTTTCCCAGAACATGCACAATATTCCAGATTAGGAAGATGTTCAACCCTCACATATTTAAGCCTGCAAATTAGCTTTTTTGTATTTAAGAAATGCTCACGTTTCCCACCTCCCCACTCCCATCATAGAATGGAATCTGCCTCCTATAAACCAAGATGTTTACTTCAGTGCTTTCCCACTACCTTCTGCAAATGCTGCACAAAATTCCTGCAACAATGTCAAAGCATTCCTAATTTTAAAATTATTTTATAACAAAAATTGGAATATAAACAACCCTAGAGGACTTTTAATCTTGCTATTTGACTGCTTCACGTTTCTGTCACTCACTTCTAGCAAGTTTTAACTTCTGTTTGTCATAGGGCAGCTCAGTGCTTGAGCTAACCCTACTGTGGGATCAATTACAATGTTGCTTACAGCTTTCCACAGTTAACTTTGTAGACATAAAAAATTTAGACATGAAAAATTTGTGAATTCATTTAACAAAGTAAATTTGGGAAGATGACTGTGACAACAGTGGGGTAATAGAACAACTTAATTTAATGACAGGACCTGGGCTCATGAAGGTCCTGAAGAGACTTCAAGAATCTTTAGCATAAATTTTTTAGTACTAATCTACAAGACACACGCTTGAACAGATTTCGGTGATCTCCTCTGGAAGATGTAAGAATAATTCCTGCAGGCTCCATCTCTGCTACAGACCAAATCATTTTGGACCCAATGCACAAATTATTTAGGACACACAGGGATATGCAAGTTAGCAAACGAGTTCTAACCTGATCACGTCACCCAGGCGCACTCTCAGGTTGTTACGAACAACCCTATTCATGCGAATCTTTTCATCTGAGCAAGTATCATCTGACAGAACAATACAGACTGCTTCTCTCCTCTTCTTTCCTTTTAGCAGAACAGTGTCTCCCCTGAACAGCTGCAATTCATCCATTTTTGCCTGCAAACAATAACAGCATAGAACAAGCTTTTGACAAAACAAGAATTCAAGCATTTGAAGGAGAGTTACTTGACTTTGTAGAATTATATCTTGGAAGCAATATACTAGATCTATAAAGGCAGAGGCTCCCACTACACCAGTCAAGAGCTAATCCTGAAGCCAGACTAAGGGCATAAATTCATCTGAAACCTAAAAGTTGAGAATCAAAATATATTTTATCATGGAAGAGTGTTAGAAAACAAGACAACCCACCTCCCTCACTTGTAACTGCTGCAGCTTCTGACACAAATACTTAGATTCATGTTGAAAAGTTACAACTCAAATTAATAGACAGCAACAGCTTGCATATTACCAGATTAAATGCTTTGCTTTTATAGATTACACACCTGGGACAGTGACACAACACTGTTGTCTTCATTGATGGCTTCATCAACAATTAACCGATTTGGCCTGTTCTTCTGCTTCAGAATTGCAGTTGATAAGTCATCCGCTTTAGAACTGGCAAAGAAAACAGAAGTTAATGAGTCCAAGTAATATTGCTCCCCCCTTTCCAGCCACCCCACTGTTTTGTTCTCCATTTTCTACCCGCTTCTTTGTTGTCTTGTCTTTCAGAAACTATTACTGTTTGTAAGACAAAGAAGAATATTATTTCTAGGCATCAGTTTCAGGAGTTCAAAGCAGAATATTTTCTGTCACTAAATATAACTACTTTACTAGCCTCAAATGGAAATAGCTATGAAGCGATCAGTGAGATGTTGCTGACTGTAAGATGTTTTGCCCAAAAGAATTAGTCAGACTCATCTGAAATCACATGTAACCACCACCACCAAAAGAAAAGTTCAATTCTATTTCATGTCAAATCCCAAATAAATAGGGGAATTAAAAGACAATGATGCAGCTCCCCTGACAGGAAGAGTTGTAAGAGTTTAGCCTGTCAATGCCTATTAGTTAAACCTAGCAAGCCAGTAGAAATATTCAAGTGTTCATGATTTTTATATATATATATATAAAAGCACCTTTCCATAATACCTTCACAGGAGTCACTGCAGTTCTAGCCCACTATGCCACAAGATATAGGACAGATAATTCATTTGCCTTGGCAAAAGGGAACACATCAAACATCAAGGAAATGGAAGAAAGGCAAATTATTTACTTCAAAATCTAATACAGCAATCAATTCACTTCATGAAATAAACTTGAACCAACTGATTCCCAAAGGAGCTCCTGGAAGTTGTACATCAGCCAGCCACAACAGCAGCAGACTCTTGTAACTTCCCCTGGTGGGCATCTGACTACTCTCTCAAAGTAGTCCAGATGTGCCAGTGACTAATGTCAGAATAGAAAACTTGACACGGTTTGGTTTGATTCTCACCAAAAAGAACACAAAAAGTCTTCCTTTGTCCTAAGCAAGCAGCAAGCATCAGCAAAGAGTAGGAAGCTTTGTGGACATCAGCGTTGGCCATACACTTCGGCTCAATTTCAATGTTTTATGGAAAAAAATAACCAGAAATTAAACCTTGAGTGGTTGCAGAGCAAGCAGCTACACAGCATGAACACAGACTGTGGCAACACTGCATTACTTGGCATGCTTACTGCATTTTTAAGTGTATCAGAGAGAGGTAATATACCTACAGAGTGTTATGTTAACCAAGGTCCCCCTACCCCTCAAAAAAGATTTTTCCAAAACAGACTACATGGTATTGACTCCTTTCTTTGTCATGTAAAAGGGGGAACACCACCAAGCAAGCTTATGAGAGCAACCAGCTTGTTTCCAAAAGATTTTCAAGCTTTGCATAAGCCCTGGCAGCATAGGAAATATGTCATAAATGAAAGGCAACATTATTTTAAATTAACAACAGAAGTTGTAAAACATGTCTTTCCAGGACTGCCAGCCTTTTTCCTCTCTTGATTAAAGAGTGCAAGAGGTAAGAAATTGACAACCATCCCTTTCAATAACCATGTGAGATGTTACAGATCCATTCTCTAAACCTAAAAAGACACAAGACAGACTGCTGGACACATCTAGAAGGAGCTCATGAATTCCATCTTTAACCTAATATGCGGTCCTGGTAAAGCCTTAAAAGTTCTGGGATTTCCAGGAAAACTAAAAGCACAATAAGAAAACTGAAAAAGAACACATTGTCGGTGTCGTGGTTTAAGCCCAGCCGGCAACCCGGAAACTACGCATCCACTCACTCACTCCCCCCCCCTTCCTCCCCCCACTCCTGGAGGGATGGGGAGGAGAATCGAAAGAATATAATTCTCATGGGTTGAGATAAGAACAGTCCAGTAACTAAGGTATAACACAAAACCACTACTGCTACCACCAATAATAATAATGATAACAGAAATAACAAGGGAAGAGAATACAACTATTCACCACCTGCCAACTGATACCCAGCCCGACCCGAGCAGTGATCTAGCCCTTCCGGGTAACTGCCCCCAGTTTTCCATCGTGGGCATGACATGCTGTGGTATGGAATACCTCTTTGGCTAGTTTGGGTCAGGTGTCCTGTCTCTGCTTCCTCCTGGCTTCCGTTCCTCCCTGGCAGAGCATGAGACTCAGAAAGCCCTTGGTCAGAGTAAACATTACTTAGCAACAACTAAAAACATTGGTGTTATCAGCATTGTTCCCAGGATGAAAGTCAAAAAAAACAGTACTGCACCAGCTACTGAGAAGGAGAAAAAATGACTGCTACTGCTGAACCCAGGACAGTCAGGTATCCTGGTTTCAGCTGGGATAGAGTTAATTTTATCTTCCTAGTAGCTGGTACAGTGCTGTGTTTTGGCTTTAGCCTGAGAACAATGCTGATAACACACCAATGGCTTTAGTTGTTGCTAAGTAATGCTTACCCCAATCAAGGGCTTCCTTAGTCTCTCATGCTCTGCCAGTGAGGAGGGGCACAATAAGCCAGGAGGAAGCAGAGACAGGACACCTGACCCAAACTAGACAAAGAGGTATTCCATACCACAGATGTCATGCCCAGTACAGAAACTGGGGGGAATCACACAGAAGGGACTGATCACTGCTCAGGTCGGGCTGGGCATCGGTCAGGAGGCAGTGAGCAATTGTATTGTGCAACGCTTCTGTTTACTGTTGGTTTGCATTTGTTTGGTTTTTTTTTTTTTATAGTTTTCTCTCTCTCTGTGAGGTGCTTTGAGAAATGGCTGAATGGCAGAGTTCAAAGGGTTATGATCAGCAGAACAGAATCCAGTTGGAGTCTTGTAGTCGGTGGCATTCACCAGGGAACAATACTGGGTCTTGTCTTATTCAACTCACTTATCAGTTACCTTGAGCAAGGACTAGAGTGTACCCTTAGCAAGTTTGCTGATGATATAAAGCTGGGGGGCAGTGGCTGATACACCCGAAGGCTGTGCTGCCACTCAGTGGGACCTTGAGAGGCTGGAGAATTGGGCAGAGAGAAACTTAATAGGTTCAACAAGGGCAAGTGTAGGGTACTGCACCTGGGGAGAAAGAGCCCCAAGTACCAGTACAGGCTGGGGGCTGACCTACTAGAGAGCAAGTCAGGTGAGAAGGACCTGGGAGTATTGGTGCATGCTGTGTTGACTATGAGCCATCAGTATGCCCTTGCAGCCAGGAGGGCCAATAGTATCCTGGGGTGCATCGGAAGGAGTGTGGCCAGCAGTTCAAGGGAGGTGATCCTCCCCTTCTACTTGACACTGGTGAGGTCACATCTGAAGTACTGTGTCCAGTTCTGGGCGCCTCAGTACAAGAAAGACAAGGAGCTACTGGAGAGGGTCCACCAGAGGTCACAAATATGATCGTGGGTCTGATCATCTTTTTTATGAGGAGAGACTGCAGGAGCTGGGCCTGTTTAGTCTAGAAGAAGAAACTGGGAGGGTATCTCATTAATACATACAAATATCTCAAAGGTGGGTGCCAGGAGGATAGTGCTAGACTCTTTTCAGTGGTGCCCAGCGACAGGACAAGAAGCAATGGCCATAAACTGAAACACAAGAAGTTTCACCTCAACATGAGGAAGAACTTATTTAAATTGAGGGTGGCAGAGCACTGGAACAGGCTGCCCAGGGGGGTTGTGGAGTCTCCCTCTCCCAGAGACATTCTAAACCTGCTTAGACACATTCCTGTGTAACTTGCTCTAGGTGGCCCTGCCTTGGCAATCTCCAGAGGTCCCTTCCAACCCTTATGATTCTGTGAAAAGCTTGAAGGCATTACAAAAACAGAATAAAAGTCTCCAAGTAACAGCATGCATACATCTATATGTGTGGGGTTAGCTTCAGTTATCTGGCCTGATAGTTCTGCAAAGAAGCAAAGGTGTTAAGAAATTACATGACAGCTACACAGGACAGTGATGTTATTTCTCCTACTGACAAGTGTAAGGACTTGGACAGAAAAGCACTATCCATTTTCCAGTAGCAATTCAGAATATCATCATCACCATTTGTCCTCATTGCATCTCTTTGGGGATTCCTCATACTGTAACCGAGATGATGAAGGAAAATATGTCTGTGCACCTCAACCACGCTCAGACAATCCCAGATATCTATGCATCAGGAAAGGAGAGCCCAAACTGAAAATACTAAGCAGGAAAGTATAAAGAATGGGTTGGGGTTCTCTCCTGCCAACTTAACTACATGTGTTGATAAAATTTAGCAAAGTGCAGGACAGAGCTAACCTAGGAAACTCCTAAAGCTCCTCAATAATTTTCCCATCAGAAAGCCTAGTGCAAACCCCTCTACTCACCCCTTTTGTCAGTTCCCTCACACACTTTCTCTCTCTCTCTCTCGCCTTTCTTTCACTAACCCAACAGAGGTGAACTGAACATAAAATGTATCTTCAGAGCTGTTTTGGAATTAAAAGGAAAGTCTAAGCTTGCATCAAGCCTGACTCTAGACAGAAGCCAGAAGAGGACATAATGGCACAGCTAATGCCCAAGCTTGCATATTAAAGCATAAGACTTAAATAAAACTGAAGCAAATATGTACTCACCCTAAAGGCCAACAATAACGGGTTCTCCATTTCCATTCTCAGCCCCCTTTCTCTCTCAGTAAAGCAATCCAATAGCCCCATTTGACACAGGGAAGAGGTGGGGAGGGACATTTTACAACTTATATTACTTCATTGTTTATCTCTGTGCCAGAGCTCCCCTTGTTCAGCATACAGTAATGCCCAGAAGCTATGCACTGTGGTGGACAGTATGAAGAGGTCAGAAAGTATTTATTGATTCTTCTGAAAATTACTACCAATCGCCAAAGCTCCACATGAAGTAGGGAATTAAGTTGCTCCTGCAAGTCTATGCTAAATATACAATACCAACTCAAAATGATTCCAGCTTCAGTAACAAAAGTGAAAAGTCATGCCTTTTGTATACTGGTGTGCCATTTTATCAATACTCTCATGAACTTACTTCCTAGATAAAACCTGACAGTAGTTTCTTACCGCCCTGAACATCCATGTTCTAGACTGAACTACTTTCCCCATCTAAGTATTAAATAAATAAAAATCCATAAAACATTTTATGCATTGAAGCAAATGAGTGAAACATCTGATGACTGCAGCCACTTACTGAAACAGCACATAACAACCAAGCAGTGAGTTCACCCACTCTCAAAATGCCAAGTCCTCAGTTTCAGACAGGTATGCACATGAAGATGAGAATCTCTTCAGAAACCACACTCTAATAGCTCTTGCAATGCTACTCTCTGTGCTAAAGCTCAGTTCAGCAAGATGGCTGCCAACAGCATTGACACAAAAATTACAACTAAAAAGGCAAATGTTTTCCAGTTGCAGAGTAACTTCTGTTGATTCCTACATGGTGAGAACAACTTTGCAAAAGTAGAAATTTCTTTTTAAAGAAACTGTTCACCTTGCTCAGACTCAAAACATGTCTTTGAAGCCATCACTTCCATCACAAGCTCTACTAGGAACACTAAACTATTGGCACACCTCGCTGGAACTGATTTAGTAGGACCAAGTAGGTCTAATTTGCAGGAGTTGCAAAAGGAAAGAAGATACACCACGGACACTTTCTAAAGGGACTGAAAGTGCCTCTGGCAAGGCCAACAAGTCATTTGAAATATTCTTGGATTTGGAAATTCTCTTCAGGCTCTATTCTTACTCCTCTCAAATGGCAATGAAGTGGCTTGCACATGTAGACTGGGAGCTGAAAGATCAGCATTACTTATTTTTAAGGAGCACAAAAAATGACCCTCAGCGTGGAACTGAAAACAGTGAGGCAAGACTCTGGAAACGAAAACATAGCCGACTGCCTCAGCTGCCACAGCGGCCAGCCCGGCACAACATATCCGGCCTCTTCGAATACTAGCCCCGACCCGAGGGCAGCTACGGGCCTGTGGGGAGGAGGCCAAGACGTGCCTCTCCCCCGTAGCTGCCCCACCAGCCTCTCCACCGCTTTCAGGGAACCTGGAAGACAAAGCCCTCCCTGGCTGAGGCCTATCCCAGGGTGGACGGCCCCAGGCGAGGCCACAGCCAAGGCCACCGCGGCAGGCCCGACCTAGCCAGGCCTCACCCCCCTCATGACTCGACACATCCCGGGGAGGCCCGCCCGAGGGAGGGGGCAAGGGCAGCAACGCGTGGGGCCCCCCTACGGGCACACGTCTGACTGGGCGCGCGCGAGGAGCCGCCTATCCCCCTCCCAGCCCCACTCCCACCTCCTCAGAGCCTGCATGACACAGCGGGACCAACGCCGGATCGAGCTCGCCGCCGGGCCCGGCCTGGGCAGCGCAGCGCGGATGCAGTATTAGGAGAAGCAGGCCGAACCAGGCCCAGCACGACTAGCCCTAGGCCGCGGCCTGCCAGCGGGCGGCCCACACTTACTCGGATCCTGAAGCCATGGTGCTGGGGGAGGGAAAGGGCCGAAGGGAAGCCGAGAAACAACGAGTGGGCAATTGCGAATCTCGGACAAGCTCGCAGCAAAGCTCGACGCTTCACGCTGACTGAACCTTAAAGCCGACTCATCAAAAGAGGAAGCTCCGTCTCGTGATGTCGCACCCGCCTAGCAACAGCGTACAACTGACCAATCGGAAATTCCGCCTGGTCAGCACCTCAGCCAATCGAGAAGACGGAATTCTCTCCCTCCCTCCTTCACTTCACCTCTCCTTTCCCTTCCCTTCCTAATTGTCGCGAGCCAAGCACAACACTCGTCAGCCAATCAGAACATTGCCCCCTGCCGTGGCTGTTCTACAGGGCGACATAGGTCGGGCAGCCAATGGCAAAATTTCACTAATGGGAAAATCCAGGCCGAAAGTCTCACCATGACGCCATCCGGGTAAGCCTCGCTTCGTTTGCAGCCGAGGAAAGAGACGTGCGCGGGGAAGGTTTGCGGTTGATGAGAAGGAGTGAGAGGTGAGGGCTCGGGGAGCAGCCGGAATTCGTTGAGCGCATCTGGGTTCAGCCGGTTGGGCTGCGCGCGTGGGTACTGGCAAGTGGGCTTGGTTTGGTTCTGTCGGGGGTGGTCTTGGGACGGCCTCGGTGAGGCTTTGGGGGAATGCTCTCCAGAGGCTTCATTTCCCTGATATTTTTCTCTTTACCCTTTCCCCTTTCCCCCCTGCCCCCCCCCCCCCCTCCCGGGCAGGGCTCATGCTCCCAGTTGTCCTAGCATAACCCTTGCCCCATCAGGGGTCTGAAGTTCTGGCTCCCCTTGAACCATCTGAAACAGCCCCACTCTCATGATGGCCCCAGTGCTCATGATTCACTGCCCTCCAAGCACTGCTTCCTGGTCCGTTTGAGTATCCACGCCTGGGTGACATTTCTTTAGGGGCAGAAACATTGCTGAAGCCAAGTGGTACTGCACCCACAGCCCTGACCCTACTCACATCAGGGGGCATCAGATGTGTCTGATGCCTGTTCTCAACCATCTGGCACTGACAGGCACTCCCTTGTTTTCTCCTAAGTGCTTACAAATAATTTAATTACCTGGTGCTCTGTTCCAAGGAGCCAACTAGTACTGTGAGAAATATGCTCAGCAATCAAAATTTTACAGACAAAAATTGTGAAGCAAAGAGCCCTTTAATAGCAGCATACTGGGTGCATCATCCACGGACAGATGAGCACACCTGCTCAGCCGATATTTACAGTTAATATACCTTTCTAGGTTTCACCTTCTGATTATGCCAGCCTTCCTCTGAGAAGTGATTTACATTTTCTGTGAACCCAAACCCCTCCCCTCTGGAGGCTCTCGGAGGGTCTCTGGTGGTCGTGGGGAGGAAGGCTCCGAGTCTTTCTCACAAATGAGCTTCTGAACTTTGCTTCTGGTGCATGCATTCAAGCCTTGCAGTTACATAAATTCCTTATCTGTATACAGATGTTCCTATTACCAACCGCAAACTCCCTTGGCTGGGGCCCACACCCTGGAACCCCATGCTTTACAGACTTTCCATTCCACCTATAGCTCACTCATAACAAACCCCCCTATATTTTTCTCACAGTACTTACCCTGCCTCCTCTCTTCTGCCTTCATTTTTTTTAAACCCCAGGCAGTAAGGTGGGACTGAAGAAGAACAGTTGCAGGGATCTCCCAGCCTGGAGGAATCTCTCTCTGGTGAATTTAACCTCTCCCAGCAAGGTGTTGTCCCCCAATATCTGGGTTTTCAATCTTCTCTGTTCATCCCTTGCTCTCCAAGATATTTTTTTTCTGAGGGATCTGTCACTGAAATCCAGGAAATAAACTCCAACCCGAATGACAGGTTAGAAACTGACATTATTATGGTACCAGGTGCAAGGGGGATGGCTCCACCTATCACTCACCCCAAGAAGAAACAGTTTACAGCTTATATAACTTCATTATGTACATATTCACCATAATTCCACAAAATGCCCACCCAATTATCATTACTCATGCATATGGTAATTTGTGTAGATGTGAATTTGAGGGGTAGTTTCTGTGGGTTGTGATGGTCATTTAGGGAGAAATACCCCCACTCATTTTACGCTTTGATGGCAATCTGTTAGCTAAGGACATTGGAATGTGTGTTTAGTCTTGCCAATTAACTGCATGTTCTTGTTTGGAAGAATTTACAGCCCTGAGAGGCTGATCTAGCTGTTTTCTCTTGGAGCTGTTTACCTGTTTCTCAGGCCTTATCAACAGGAGGAATGTCCATATCAATTTGAAAGAAGACATCTGGTCCTTTTGTTGCATGTCTTCCTTAACTTGAAACATCTTGTAGCTTTGTCCATGACTATGTTTCTATACACAATGGAATACCTGTTTAATTCTGTATCAGAACTGCAAGGCAAAGCCCACTTAAAGCCCCTTTGGCATTCAGAGGAGGCTGCAGCAGCTCCTACCTTACACTTTTCCTGAGCTTTGTAATGTTCCGTTTCTTCTCCCTGAACTCGCCTTTTTGCCTTGTAGTTCCCAGGCATTTCTTCCCTCTTATGGGAGGAAAGGCTTGCCAAAAGCTTGGCTAATGTGGATGTGGGACCTTCCTCACCCAAAATTAGCTGCACCAAGCACCAGGCAGGATCAGGTGCCCCTTCATTCCTGCTCAGTGCCCACAAAGGGGCCCAGAGCCATGTAGTATGGTTAGTACAGACACACACACCCCAGCCCCCAGGGATTCAGGGGACACACAGGCACAGGTCTCAACACTGCCACCTTCCCTGGCTATTGAAGGGCAGTATAAATCAGACCTACAGCTGTGTGCTTCAGCCAAAACCACTTCTCTGGGCTCTGACTGGGAGAAAACTCCAGGAACAAACTTTCCAACAAAGTTTTCAAGCTGACAAGCAGGTATTCTTTATTGAAGCATCGGGAGACACGGGGGATAGCTCCTACTAACGTGTGTCTCCGTATTGCTACACAAGCCGTCCTTATATAGTCCCTGTGCATACATACATATTCATGAGGCTACGTATGGATTACATAATTTTCCAGAAAGTTCCCTGTATGCCTACAGAATTGTGGTGGTGGTCTCTGAGGGTCGTTTAATTCTTCCAACAATCTTCATAACTTCTGGCAGCCTTTGAAGCACGCGCAGTAGATGCTTATACCAGTTTAATTGGTTCGTTAGCACCAGAGATATAATAATCCTCTTATCCTCCTACTTAGAATCATAGAATCATATAATAGTTAGGGTTGGAAAGGACCTTAAGATCATCTAGTTCCAACCCCCCTGCCATGGGCAGGGACACCTCACACTAAACCATATCACCCAAGGCCTCGTCCAACCTGGTCTTGAACACTGCCAGGGATGGAGCATTCACAACCTCCCTGGGCAACACATTCCAGTGCCTCACCACCCTAACAGGAAAGAATTTCCTCCTTATATCCAATCTAAACTTCCCCTGTTTAAGTTTTAACCCATTACCCCTTGTCCTATCACTACAGTCCCTAATGAAGAGTCCCTCCCCAGCATCCCTATAGGCCCCCTTCAGATACTGGGAGGCTGCTATGAGGTCTCCACACAGCCTTCTCTTCTCCAGGCTGAACAGCCCCAACTTCCTCAGCCTGTCTTCATATGGGAGGTGCTCCAGTCCCCTGATCATCCTTGTGGCCCTTCTCTGGACTTGTTCCAACAGTTCCATGTCCTTTTTATGTTGAGGACACCAGAACTGCACACAGTGCTCCAAGTGAGGACTCACAAGAGCAGAGTAGAGGGGCAGGATCACCTCCTTCGACCTGCTGGTCACATCCCTTTTGATGCCCAAGATACGGTTGGCTTTCTGGGCTGCAAGCGCACACTGCCGGCCCAACCTTATCAGTTGGTTTAACTGTAGCCCATCCTGGACACCTGACATTCCCAGGTACTCCTTATCCTTGCATCCTGTTCTTCTAGACTGTTTTTCTTAAAACTATGTCAACTATAACGATTTATCTTGTACAAGAATTCTCAGTATGTTCTCTAGCTGTACTCTACTTTTTTTTCCTGTGTATCATGTGATACTTGGATAGACTCCACAACTCGTTAAAAGTTGTAAAGTAGGTATGCTTTTTATTCAGCGCTGAGACGCAAAAGTCATGCACACCCAGGGTCGTTTTTCCCTCTACATTTATTCTCTTAAGGTATACATATGCATTAGATTACTCGATACACCTATACATATTTAGTATCTATCCCCGCTTCATATTATAATGAGCTAAAAAGTCCTTTGTGCCTGTGCAGTGCCCCCCTCTGGTTATGGGCAGGGGTCTCAAGATGAAGTAAATGAGTCTTCCTCCTGTGAGAAGGGGTCTTCAAGATGAAGTAAATGAGTCTTTCTCCTGTGAGTAGGGGTCTTCAAGATGAAGTAAATGAGTCTTCCTCTTCTTAAACTTTTCACCTTTTAGTCTTCATGTATGGCCTTAGGGTTTGGTGTCCCAGCCATAAACCATCTGCTTCTCCCCCTTATCAGGTGTCTGCTTTTCCTTATCAATAGAACCAGGTGTCTGCTTTTCCTTATCAATAGTTAGTGCCTTTGTCCTGCTTAGTAAGCATGATAGGTACAGACATTACTTTTGTTTAAGCAAGGGAATTCCTCTAACCCTCCTGTACATTGGTTAACCCTGTATCAATCCCCCCTTTTTCTATAAAATGAGTAAATTCTTTTACTATATTATTTATGACACAGCTATCCATGTTCCTTCTATTGATTTATGAAGTGATTTCGATATACATTGTATTGTGCAATCATTAAAATGAGTAATCCTATAGCTAAGATTAGAAGGCCTTGTTTAAGTATTTCTCTGAACCATCCAGTAACTCATAGGTTATTTAGCCATTCATCCAATCCACTTCCAGTAATTCTAAGCTCTTGCATATTTTCCTGCAATTTTTGCAGCTTAGCATGAATTGATTCAGAATGGTCAGATAAGTTCATGCAGCACATACCTTCGAAATCCTCACAACCATCCTGTAACAATATCTTTGTTACCTTCCGGGCTTGTGTGCTTCTAGTTGGAAAGGCTTCTGGTCAACCTGAAAAGGTGTCTGTTAGTACCAACAAATGTTTATACCCCTTTTTCTGTCCTTTTGCAAATTCTTGTGCAACATTTTATATACTGCCATTACCATCCAGAGTCTTTTTGAAAGAGTTTCCTGTTTCTACTTGATATTTAAATTTCATTTCTTTTTTCAGTCTTTATAGTTTATCATAGATCGTTTACAGTTCTAGAAAGAAAATTTTGTTATACCACAAGTAATCAATATTAGAACAATTAATATTAATATTCCTGCA
Organism: Pezoporus flaviventris; assembly: GCF_033815535.1. Classification (NCBI taxonomy): domain Eukaryota; kingdom Metazoa; phylum Chordata; class Aves; order Psittaciformes; family Psittacidae; genus Pezoporus; species Pezoporus flaviventris. Next base: position 1,118,124 of record NW_026892669.1, on the reverse strand, counting down.
ACCAGTTGCCTTAACCAGGAGAGATCAGGTAACCATGAAGGTAACTTTTTCCACATTTCTTCAAACCCCCAGGAGGTATCATCCTTGGCCATTTTATGAAATATTTTAGTTTGTTTCCAGATTTCCTCCAGATCTGTTTCAGGAACAGCAATTTTCATTAATTCTTGTTCCACTTGGATTATATCAATGGTTTTACTTTCTATTTCCTCTATGATTGCTGAGATATTTATGATTGCCTTCTCTAATTCACTTACTCCCAAAGATGGAATTAGCCATCTCACAAAACATCTCACAAAATGCAGTATTGTGTTCAGCAATAGGGTTAAACCCTCACTTAACCAATACCATTCTTTCCCTTCAGGAACAGGCCACCACTGAACCACGATACTATCTATATTAATGGTGTGATTACAATTTGAATAGTGGCCTACACCTGTGGCATTTAAACAAACATAGTCTCCTATTCTGGTTCTTGGTGTAATACATCTTTGTATACAGGTATAATATTCTTTACTTGGATTAGGATTAACTATTCCAAATCTTAAAATTGTCCATGAGATAGTGTTGAAAATTGGAACGCCAATTAATGGAAGGCCCTGATCTTCTCCTGATTCAGGCAACTGTGCACACACCCAACAGTCACTACAATTAACAACTTTAGTAACATTCTGCATTAATTTCAGGTATAAGTATTCATCCCAAGCTGGTATGTCAGTTATCACATAAATCCAAATTATGACTGATATAATTTCATATGCGAGGGTCCTGAAGGTTCGATCTGCCATGTCTTCTCTGGTTCTGGTGCTTTCTTTATTCTTGAATAATGTATCAAGCAGGTTGTTCCTTTATCTTCACTGCTGTAAAGGTGGTCAATATTATCTGACACTTCTCCTGTAGAGGGTCTCCTGAAAAATTCTTAACATAAACCCAGTCTCTGGATCTAAAAGGGTGAGTCAGATAATCCATGCCTCTCACTCTTGTCCCCAGTATTCTCTTATTTTTTCTAATTGCTTTCCTAGATTGACCAGAAACTTCAGGAGATAACCTTCTCCCCCTTCCAAAAGACTTTCTCCTTTAAACTGGGACTGATATGGTCTTCCATATAAAATTTTTACATGGGTTAACCTCTTCTTTTGACCGAGGTTTAGTTCGAATTCTTAAAAGAGCCAGTGGTAAGGCTTGGTATTAATATCTTGACATATTTTACTAATCTGTTGTTTGATTATTTTTTTTTCTACTTGCCCACTGGCCTGAGGCCTGTACAGAACATGTAGTTGCCAATCAGTTTCGAATTTTTGCTAATTTCTTGTAGCTATTTTGCACTAAAGGGTGAGCCTTGGTCTGAAGAAATTGCCACTGGTACTCCAAAATGAGGTATTATACTGTTTAACAGTGTTCCAGTTACTTGTCTTGCATTATTTATTCTACAAGGGAATGCTTCTGGCCACCCTGAAAAAGTATTCGTTAACACCACCAAATATTGGTAACCTCCTGTTCTCGGGAATTCAGAACAATTTATTTGCCAGTGCTGTCCCAGATAACTTCCTCCCCAGGGCAGTCTCTGGCAGCTCTCGGAGGGTCTCTGGTGGTCATGGGGAAGAAGGCTCCGAGTCTTTCTCACAAATGAGCTTCTGAACTTTGCTTCTGGTGCATGCATTCAAGCCTTGCAGTTACATAAACTCCTTATCTGTATACAGATGTTCCTATCACCAACCGCAAACTCCCTTGGCTGGGGCCCACATCCCAGAACCCCATGCTTTACAGACTTTCTGTTCCACCTATAGCTCACTCATAATAAAACCTATATTTTTCTCACAATTCCCCCTTTTCTTTTTCTTGCTTTCTTTTTTATGAGTGCCATACTGTTTCTTTAAATTCCTTATTCTCTCCCACCGGGTTAGAAGTTTCTGAGCTTCCTGCACTTTTAGATTTTCTATAACCGTGGCTTCAAATTTTGTTTGTCCTATGATGCGTTGGATCTGCCTGCTCAGAATGGGCAGCAGACAAGGTAATACAAATAATAATCCTAAAATTACAATAATTCCCATAAGGATATTTTTCATTCCACCATTTTTCATTCCACCATTTTTCATTTGCTGAGGAAGACAGTCTGGGTTATTCCTGCTTCAGGTAAAGGCAAACCCACTCGTGGGATTGCTTTTGCTCAGGGACCTGGGTATACTTGGTGGGTAATGCGGGAAGATGGGGAAGTCCGATGTATACCTCAAGGGGATTTGATTTTAGGGGAAAACAGCCAGTGAACTCAATTGTATGCTGTTGCCTGCTGTGTAATACTTTTATAGCCCATCAACTAGATGTCTCCAGGTCACCAGCGACTGGCCCTGACTTCCCTCCAGCCATCATCCCAACAGAGAATGAACTTTGAACATCATGGACCGAATGGACTCGGCAGCATTATAGGGACTGGTCCATGCACTAAGAAAATGATCTTTTCCTCTTGGTCTGTATGTATATGGATGTATATATGTGGGAGAGCGATGGTGTATTGAAAATGTGGGATCTGAGCACAACGTGAATGGTATGGAATAAGGGGTGGATAATGTCCTGGGTTCAGCAGTAGCAGTCATGTTTTTCCTTTGTGGTAGCTGGTGCAGTGCTGTGTTTTGACTTCCAGCTTGAGAACAGTGTTGGTGAAGCTGATGTTTTCAGTTGTTGTTAAGTGATGTTTACCCTGACCAAGGACTTTGTGAGGCTCATGCTCTGCCAGGGAGGAGGGGAAGCTGTGAGGAAGCAGAGACGGGGCGCCTGACCTGGGCTAGCCAGGGAGGTATTCCATACCACAGCACGTCATGGCCGGGGTGGGGGGTGACAGGGAGTTACCCGGAAGGACACGGGCTTCCGGGTGGAACTCGTTTTCTTGGCCGGTGGTATCGTATTCTCTTCCCTTGTTATTTTCCCTTATCATTGTTGTAGTTGATAGTAGCGGTGGTGATTTGTTGCTGGACTGTTCTTGTCTCAACCCGTGGGAGTTGCACTTTTTTTTCGATCCTCCTCCCCGTTCCTCCGGGAGTGGGGGAGAACCCCGGTGGGGGGGGGGACACGGACCTCGATTGTTGTCAGCTCGGCACCACTCACTGGGAGTGAGTGAACAAGTTACCTGACTGGGATTAAACCACGACACTCCTTCACAGGTTGAGCACCTGAGAAGGAGAAAAAAGATGTGTAATTGCTAAGCACTTCTATTATATACCTCCCAAAGTATAAAGGTGGTGACCACACTGGGAACATAAGCCAGATCAGTTTCATGATCAATGATTCTATTGTATTACAAGTCATTACCATAAAGTACAATGAGACAAAAACCTTAGCCCAAGCCCCACACTTGAAAAACACTAATACAGCAAATACCGGATGGAAGTAAGATATGATATACTGAAACTGTGAGATCAAGAGGAACAACCTTGAGAGCCAATAAATCAGCATTGTGATGAGTGACTATTAATCCGGTCAGATCTGTCGTTATCAAGACCTCTCGTGCCCCACGTTGGGTGCCAAAAAGAACTGTCGTGATTTAAACCCAGTCAGGCAACTTGTTCACTCACTCCCAGTGAGTGGTGCCGGGCTGACAACAATCGAGGGCCCCCCCCCCCCGCACCGGGGCTCTCCCCTTCCCCTCTCCCGGAGGAACGGGGAGGAGGATCGAAAGGGTGCAACTCCTATGGGTAAGACAAGAACAGTCCAGCAACCAATGTACAACACAAATCACCACTGCTACTACCAACTACAACAATGATAAGAGAAAATAACAAGGGAAATGTTGCAGAATGACTCTAAGAGCAGGACCATAGAGCCCTGGAGGACTGTGCGAGCAAGGCAGGGGGTGGCCCCCACAGGTAACTGGAAACCGGACATGGGAGGAGAATGTGGAGGAAGCTGTGTGGGGCTAACCAGTACTGTTGTGCCAAGGAGGAGTGGCTGAATACCACTCCTATATATATATGAACTGCGTCACAAATAAAGTAGAAGTTTGCTTATCACCCATATTGGGTTGGCCTGTCTGCTTCTCCTCACTGCTTACAAATGGCGCCCGAACAGGTTAGCGGGGACCCGGATTACAGGGCCCCGGTTAACAGGGACCCGGATACAGGGCCCTGAGTATCAGGGACCCGGAACGGCGAGTGAGCGGCGCCGGCGGCAGCGGCCGGGGAGCGCGGGCAATGCTGCTGCGGTGGCGTGACGGACCTGGGTGCTTGGACTAACCGAAAGGAGTCCGCCGCTGGGGCGAACCAGACACTGATGCGTCTGGAGGCCGATCCCGAGACCGAGGTTGCAGGATGACCCAGGGGAGGATGATCCGGAAAAGGCCGGCCATGAGAATGTTCCGAGAGGTAGCCCTGAACTTATTACACTGCTTTTTATAAAAGAGGGGAATTGAGCCTGAGACTCTAAAGCAGCTAGCAGGTGTAGTGGCTGTAGGGAAGGCTAAGGGATTTTTTGTAGATCCTAATACAGTTTTTGAGGAGAGTGAGTGGCGAAAGTTTGGTGATGAACTATTTGACTCAATGCTTAATGATGATAAAACGGCAAAGAAACTCGGTAAACCACGGAGAGAAGTAATAAACTGTATAAAAAGATACAAGGCAGAAAACTGCCGTGGTAGCAACGGAGAAACTAGGAATAGACGTCCCCAGTCAGTTGAAACCGGGGGAAGATTACAACTCGTTTCCCCCAACTCGCAGGAGCACAGGGTTCCCCCCCCCCCCTTCCTTTTCTCCCCCTCCATCAGAAGGTGCAGCGGAGGAGGTGTAACCCCCTGCTCCCCCACCACCCCAGTACCGAAAGTAGGGACTTTGAAAAGGACAGAGAAAGTATATTAGAAGGTATACGCATGATAAATGTCGAGGAATCCGAAAGAAAGAGGGCGGTGCCTCGGCGCCAGATCGATTGCGGAGCCATTTTGAAGCACGCAGTAGAAAATAGGGATCATGCGCTAGCGGGAGATTTAAAGGAACTGCGAGTCTTTCCAACCCACTATGCCCTAGAGTGGAAATCTTTAACTCAGTCACGGAGGAGCCAGGTCTGCAGATGGCTACATACCGAACGAGAGACATCTGATAAGAAAGACACAGCTGCGAGCAACGGAGACCCTGAGTTTGGCCCAGGATCAGCCCCCGAATCCCCTGAATCCGAGCCAGATTTATATCCCCTGCTTCCAGACTCTGACTCTTCATCTCCCATGTCGGTCTGCTCAGACTCACTGGCCCTGGAGACGCTCAGCTGTAACAATGGGTAACCAAGGATGCGATCATTACTGGGGAATTTTCTGCAATGGGCATCTTTGCATATCCTGTGTTTACTACACAGCAGGGGGCTAAGGAGTGGGAAGCTCTTGATCTCAAAATAGTTAAGGAGGCCTGACAAACAGAGACCACATACGCGTTAAAATCCTCTTATACTCAAGCTGTATATGTTATGTTTTTTTTTTGCAATTGACAGGGGGAGCCCATGCAGTTTCTCTGTGATACTCATGTACTAGAAGTTGGTAAATATAAGCATGTCCAGGTTTCTATCAACCCTTGGAGATCTTTGTAGATACTGCTGGCCACTTCTTCCAGCCCAGGCTGTCCACCTGTGTCGGACTGAGTGTGCATTTTGGGCAGTATAAAACCCCAAGCCCCATACGATGTGGGGGAGGCAGAGCCTCTGTGGGGACGCCCGCTAAGGTTGAGCCAGCCACCTCGCACTGCAATGATGCTTCTCGGAGCTGGTTTGCTGTTAGTCTCCACAGGGTCCTTGTGCCACGTTCTGTATGTGGAACTGTAGTGGGAGTAATGATTGTCTGGATTTTGTGCTTCAAATATTGTGTGGTGTGCTTGTGGGATCCCATACGCGTGTGTTTGTATGTATGTGCTGAGGGCAGACAGTGTTCTGTGTATTTTTCTTGTTGTTGGGTTCATGTAAAAGCTTTTAACGGGTAGCTGTTTAACATTTCGGGCATGAAAGGGTTAACGTAAAGGTGCGGTTGCCGGAGGGTATTTATGGTTGCTGCTGAAGCAGGCAGGCCTCTATAGTTGCTGCCCAGCAGGACCGCTTTTGCAGGGACAAAAAAAAAAAAAGGGGGGGGGAGAAAGAGAGTAATGATGCTGCATTTAACCTGTCTATCACAGTATCACAGTATCACAGTATGTTAGAGATTGGAAGGGACCTCGAAAGATCATCTAGTCCAATCCCCCTGCCAGAGCAGGAACACCTAGATAATGTTACACAGGAATGCGTCCAGGCGGGTTTTGAATGTCTCCAGGGAAGGAGACTCCACAACCTCCCTGGGCAGCCTGTTCCAGTGTTCCGTCACCCTCACTGAGAAGAAGTTTCTTCTCAAGTTTAAGTGGAACCTCTTGTGTTCCAGTTTGTACCCATTACCCCTTGTCCTATCATTATTTGCCACTGAGTAGAGCCTGGCTCCGTCCTCGTGACACTCCCCCTTTATATATTTATAGACACTGATAAGGTCACCCCTCAGTCTCCTCTTCTCCAAACTATAGAGACCCAGCTCCCTCAGTCTTTCCTCATAAGGGAGATGTTCCACTCCCTTAATCATCTTTGTTGCCCTGCGCTGGACTCTCTCCAGCAGCTCCCTGTCCTTCTTGAACTGAGTGGCCCAGAACTGGACACAATACTCCAGATGCGGTCTCACCAGGGCAGAGTAGAGGGGAAGGAGGACCTCTCTCGACCTACTAACCACCGCCCTTCTAATACACCCCAGGATGCCATTGGCCTTCTTAGCCACAAGGGCACAGTGTTGGCTCATGGTCATCCTGTTGTCCACTAGGACCCCCAGGTCCCTCTCCCCTACACTGCTTTCTAACAGGTCGTTCCCCAACCTATACTGGAACCTGGGGTTGTTCCTGCCCAGATGCAGGACTCTACACTTTCCCTTGTTATATTTCATCAAGTTACTCCCTGCCCAACTCTCCAGCCTATCCAGGTCTCGCTGGATGGCAGCACAGCCTTCTGGCGTATCAGCCACTCCTCCCAGCTTAGTGTCATCAGCAAACTTGCTGATAGTACACTCAATTCCCTCATCTAAATCATTGATGAGTATATTAAATAATACCGGTCCCAGTACTGACCCTTGAGGCACTCCACTAGTCACAGGCCTCCAACTAGACTCAGCCCCATAGACTACAACTCTCTGGCTTCTCTCCTTCAGCCAGTTCGCAGTCCACCTCACTACCTGATCATCCAGTCCACACTTCCTCATTTTAGCCGTGAGGATGCTGTGGGAGACTGTGTCAAATGCTTTGCTGAGGTCAAGGTAGACCACATCCACCGCTCTGCCATCATCCATCCACTGTGTTATTTCCTCATAAAAGGCTAAGAGATTGGTCAAACATGATTTCCCCCTGGTGAAGCCATGTTGACTGCCCCTCATAACCTTCTTATCCTTGATATGCCTTAAGATGGTACCAAGGATAAGGTGTTCCATCACTTTCCCAGGGATGGAGGTGAGGCTGACCGGTCTGTAGTTACCCGGGTCCTCCTTCTTGCCCTTTTTGAAGACTGGAGTGACATTTGCTTTCCTCCAGTCCTCAGGCACCTCTCCCGTTTCCCAAGACTTGGTAAAGATGATGGAGAGTGGTCTAGCAATGACTTCCGCCAGTTCCCTCAGCACCCGCGGGTGCATCCCATCTGGACCCATGGATTTATGGATGTCCAGATTGCTCAACTGGTCTACTTCTCAGGAACTGAAGAACTGATAACCTGGGGGAGGGGGTATATTTGTGTCCTCCTGGCTACAGGTCCATGGCGACTGCCTGCAAAGTTTGTGAAGCCTTGCCATGAGCTGGACAGACGAATGGAAAAACCTGATGCCTCAGCTACAGGAGCTGACCGTGAATACCCCAAGCAGAATGAGATAGAGGAAGAGAAAGAATGATTAACTGCAAAACATCACTTGGGGACAACTGAAAAGTAACATCCTGAATATGTGTGCTTGTAAAGTAGCTATTGTTAGAGGTTGTGATTTTGTGTATAAAACCACCTGTATTTGCTAGCTAGTTGCTAATAAGCAACTGCACCTTGTATTGTATAGATTTGTCACTTGTAAAAGAGATGTTAGAGTATGCAAATTTGCAGTAGCTGCTAGAAAATGCTAAGGCAAAAGCTAGAAAGATTTTAATACAATGGTAGTGTTATAAAGCAGGTGATGGAACAAATTAAGAGGGTGGGAGAATTCTACTGGGAAGAAATTTCTTTGGCTAGTCCCTCACTGCCATCAGCATCTTCAACATGCTGCTGCACCCTGTAATAGTTACTCTGCTAATGTAAATTTGTGTGTGCCTTGCTGTAGTAGCAACTTGTTACTGGATGAAGCAGGTGAAACTGTGCATTGACAACAAGGTGCAAGGACTGAGGCTGACCAAATGCCTGCTACCACAATCAAGGGTAAGACTGGGTTGGCTTCTGTGTTTGCCACCAAGAAGAACCTTTAGCTCCTCTGTTGGCTGCAACCCAGCAGGCGTGGAGCGGTGGGGACACATGCCATGCCAGACCTTGATGTGAAGGATCAGAGAGCTATACAGCCTGTTACCAGAGAGACATACAGCAGAAAAAAGGGGCAGGCCCAGTAGCCTCTAATTGGCATATGTTGGCATATGTTGGATCTAGCCCAGATCCCCTGCTCAAGTAGGGTCATCCAAACCATATATAAAATGTAAAGGGTGAAGATGTGGAGACAGTGTTCTCACAGGAGAATGCATAATTGGTACATAAACTTTGAATAGTCCTGAAAGATACAGCAAGGCCATGAGAGGCCTGAAGAAGCTTAAGCAAGCAAGATAAGAGGCTGGAATTCACGGAGTTAATGAGAACTGTGGACTGTTGGCAAGCTTTCAAGGTTGAGTTCTCACACCTGTGTTTAACCAATTATATGTTAGTCACTAAGGGTCTTCAAAACATGTATCCAATCATAATATGCCAAATCACTGTAAGTGCTTCAGCCAGGGCCTTGGCTCATCTAAGCAGACTGGGTTGCTGAGTTGCTAAGCAGACAATTCTATATCGAAGTCAATTCCTGATTTGTTTTAATGTTGACTCTGTAAGACATGCAACACTGCAGAACCTTTTGTTGTTGGAACAGGGACATGGATGTGAAGAGTTTGATGGAATGTGTTGTATGATTATGCTAATTCGATGCATGCACAGCTGAGAACCCTGGCTCAGCTTACCCAGCAATAGTAAATGAGCAATATCCTAAGAATAACTAATTGGTTGTCCTCATGGGGCATTACAGGTTGAGTCAAACACTGCTGTTTAAAGTATTTCAACATTGTTAGGTTAATCATCGTAGCTATTAGACTCGCTTATAGTTGTGTGATTAAACATGTGAACAGAATAACCCATAATGCCTTGCTTGCACAAAGAAAAAGGGGGGAATTGTTGCAGAATGACTCTAAGAGCAGGACCATAGAGCCCTGGAGGACTGTGCGAGCAAGGCAGGGGGTGGCCCCCACAGGTAACCGGAAACTGGACATGGGAGGAGAATGTGGAGGAAGCTGTGTGGGGCTAACCAATACTGTTGTGCCAAGGAGGAGTGGCTGAATACCACTCCTATATATATGTGAACTGCATCACAAATAAAGTAGAAGTTTGCTTATCACCCATATTGGGTTGGCCTGTCTGCTTCTCTTCGCCGCTTACAGGGAAGAGAATACGATACCACTGGCCAAGAAACGAGTCCCACCCGGAAGCCTGTGTCCTTCCGGGTAACTCCCAGTTACCCCCCACCATGGGCATGACGTGCTGTGGTATGGAATACCTCCCTGGCTAGCCCGGGTCAGGCGCCCTGTCTCTGCTTCGTCACAGTTTCCTCTCCTCCCTGGCAGAGCATGCACCTCACAAAGTCCTTGGTCAGGGTAAACATCACTTAGCAACAACCGAAAACATCGGCTTCACCAACACTGTTCCCAGGCTGGAAGTCAAAACACAGCACTGCACCAGCTACCACAAAGGAAAAACATGACTGCTACTGCTGAACCCAGGACGCTTGGTTACATGAAAAATCCCAAACCCATTTATAGGACAGTGCCAGTTAACAGTCGGTTTGATGCTGAGATGCAGGTGATGTCTGGTATTATCCTTGCTCATGCGGAGATTAATCTTTGGGCACTTCTTTCCGTGTTTCTTTTCGACTAGCTCAGCAGTCCAGCCACTGTAAGAGAGCTTATTGTCGAGTTATTTTAAATTTTGGATAACTCCGTTGCATATTCCATTTTTTCTCTTTTGGGGGTTCCACTGGCCTTTCTACTCTGGAATAGTGCATCCACCCATGTTCTTGGGTCCTAACTGCTTTTTCTGTAGTGAGTAGGACCTGACATGGTCCCTCCCACTGTTGTCTCAATGATTCTTCTTTCCATGTCTTAATGAGAACCCAATCTCCGACTTTGAACGGATGAACCTGCATCTCCAGCTTTGTGGTCTGGGGTAATAAACCTTGTTGGCACAAATTATGTAATCGAGGTGATATTTCTCGTGTGTAGTAGTATATGTATTTCCCCCCCCCCCCGCTTTCCCAAGTGGGTGCTTCCACATTGTGGTATAAGTAAGGCAATCGAAGCAACATTTCATAGGGGGAAAGACTGATGTCCTTTCTAGGGGCAGTTCGTATTCTGAATAGCGCTGGAGGTAGGCACTTAGTCTATGGCATTCCAGTCTCAAGGATTAGTTTAGTAATGTGATTTTTGAGAATCTGATTAATTCGCTTGACCCTGCCTGATCTCTGGGGATGCCAGGGAGTGTGGTGCTGCCAGGTTATCTGCAAATTGTCAGTTACCGATTTTAAGATTTTGGCTGTAAAATGGGGTCCCTGATCAGAGTCTGTCATATCAGGGAGCCCAAATCGGGGAATTATTTGTTCTAATAATATTTTTATAACGCTCCTGGAGGTGGCCCTTATTACAGGAAACTCTTCAACCCAATGGGTTAAATGATCTACAATGACCAATAAATATTTCCATCTTTGGGTTAAGGGTAACTTGGTAAAGACCACTTGTATTCTCTGAAAAACTCACAAAGCTAAGTCCCTTGCCCCTGCTACCTGGGATTGCTGTAGCTTCTGATTAATTCTCTGACAGGTAATACATTGGTTTGTGATTTACTTAGCAATTGTATATATTCCCTTACATCCAAAAGTTTTAAGAAAGGCCTCCACTAGTGCCTGTGTGCCCCAATGAGTCCTTTCATGCAATTTATGGAGCATGTCCCTTGTGGTACTTTTGGGTAACATTTGTCTCCTGTCTGGGAGTGCCCATTTGCCTGTTACATCTTCTATTGCCCTAATTTCTTTTTAACTCCTCTTTCTCCTGTTCATTGAATGTTGGGCATAGTTCTTTTTCCTGAACTGGTATCAGCATCATGAGAGGGCAAGGTTTTCCTCAAGTGCCACTGCCTTCGCTACTTGATCTGCTTGCTTATTTTCCTTATTTCCACATGTATTCAACAACCCCTCAGTCCCGTCTGTCAACATGTCTGTTCCCACTTGTTTGCCTACCCCAGCACTCATCCCGTGCTCAAACACAGGAGATGCGTGAGCTCTCCTCCTTTCCCCCTTGGTTTTCCCTTTTATTTTTTTTTTTTTCTCACAGCTGCTCACCCTGTTCTGCAGGGGTTACAGATGTCTGCCTATGCAGCAGCACTTCTGGTTTAATGTGAATGTGCTGCTTGTTGCCACTGACAGCAATCTCCTCCTCCTTATCAATATCTGATAGGACAGATATAGAGGGTGCTCCTCTTGGATTTATCTATGATATATAATTTACCTATTTATTTTCCTGATTACTGGTTTTTGGTTGTTCTGTTTTTTTTTTTTTTAACTTTTAAACATCATTCCCCCAATATCACAGGCTGAACAACATCTCTCCAGCTTAGCTTTCTGTTTTTCCCTGTCCTTTTCAAAGCCAAAATTAGGGATCTGGTAGAGGTATATTAATTTCACATTGTGTATGCCACTCCAGGTGGTTTCTTAAAGTGAAAAACATATAGAATCATATAATAGTTAGGGTTGGAAAGGACCTTAAGATCATCTAGTTCCAACCCCCCTGCCATGGGCAGGCACACCTCACACTAAACCATATCACCCAAGGCCTCGTCCAACCTGGTCTTGAACACTGCCAGGGATGGAGCATTCACAACTTCTCTGGGCAACCCACTCCAGTGCCTCACCACCCTAACAGGAAAGAATTTCCTCCTTATATCCAATCTAAACTTCCCCTGTTTAAGTTTTAACCTGTTACCCATTGTCCTATCACTACAGTCCCTAATGAAGAGTCCCTCCCAGCATCCCTATAGGTCCCCTTCAGATACTGGAAGGCTGCTATGAGGTCTCCACACAGCCTTCTCTTCTCCAGGCTGAACAGCCCCAACTTTCTCAGCCTCTCTTCATATGGGAGGTGCTCCAGTCCCCTGATCATCCTTGTGGCCCTTCTCTGGACTTGTTCCAACAGTTCCATGTCCTTTTTATGTTGAGGACACCAGAACTGCACACAATACTTCAGGTGAGGTCTCACAAGAGCAGAGTAGAGGGGCAGGATCACCTCCTTCGACCTGCTGGTCACCCTCCTTTTGATACAGTTGGCTTTCTGGGCTGCAAGCGCACACTGCCGTCTCATGTTCATTTTCACATCAACCAGCACCCTCAAGTCCTTCTCCACAGGGCTGCTTTATATCTCCTCTTTGCCCAGCTTGTAGCTGTGCCTGGGATTGCTCTGACCCAGGTGTAGGACATTGCACTTGTTATGGTAAAATTTCATAAGGTTGGCATCAGCCCACCTCACAAGCGTGCTGAGGTCCCTCTGGATGGCATTCCTTCCCTCTAGCGTATCAACCGAACCACACAGCTTGGTGTCACTGGCAAACTAGCTGAGGCCACACTCAATGCCACCGTCCATGTCACCAGCAAAGATGTTGAACAAGACCAGTCCCAACACCGACCCCTGAGGGACACCACTTGTTACTGGTCTCCAGCTGTACATTGAGCCACTGACCACAACTCTTCCCATACAGCCATCCAGCCGGTTCTTTACCTACCCAGTGGTCTATCCCTCAAATTGATGTCTCTCCAATTTAGAGACAAGGATGTCGTGTGGGACAATGTTTAATGCTTTACACAAGTCCAGGTAGATGACGTCAACTGCTCTACCCCTGTCCATCTGTTCTGTAGCCCCATCATAGAAGGCCACCAAATTGGTCAGGCAGGATTTGCCCTTAGTGAAGCCATGCTGGCTGTCACCAAGCACCTTGTTGATTTTCATGTGCCTTAGCATGCCTTCCAGGAGAATCTGCTCCAAAATTTTGCCAGGCACAGAGGTGAGACTGACTGGTCTGTAGTTCCCCGAGTCATCCATTTTCCCCTTCTTGAAAATGGGGGTTATATTTCCTTTTTTCCTGTCGTTGGCAACTTCACCTGACTGCCATGATTTCTCAAATATGATGGCCAGTGGCTTAGCAACTTCATTTGCCAGCTCCTTCAGGACCTGCGGATGGATTTCATCAGGACCCTTGGATGGATTTCATCAGGACCCATAGACTTGTCCACGTTCAGATTTTAAAGATGGTCTCTAACCAGATCCTCTTCTACAGTGGTCCCAAGGTCTACATTCTCACAGTCCCTGTATCTGCCTTCCAAGACTTGGGTGGTGTGGTCAGAGCCTTTGCTAGTGAAGACCAAGGCAAAGAAGTCATTCAGAACCTCAGCCTTCTCCAAATCCAGGGTAGCCAGTTCTCCCGAGAGCTTCCTGAGGGGGCCTACGTTCTCCCTAGTCTGTTTTTTATTTGCTGCGGGACTGTAGAATCCCTTCCTGTTATCCTTAACATCCCTAGCCAAGTTTAATTCTAACTGGGCCTTAGCTTTCCTAACCTGGTCCCTAGCTTCCTGGACAACATCCCTGTACTCTTCCCAGGCAGCCTGTCCTTGCTTCCACTTATTATAAGCCTCTTTTTTTTCATTTGAATTTTCCTCAGGAACTCCTTATCCATCCAAGGAGGTCTCCTGGCCCTCCTTCTGCACTTCCTTCTAGTTGGGATGCAACACTCCTGAGCTTGTAGTAGGTGATCCTTGAATATCAACCAACAGTCTTGGGCCCCCCTGCCCTCTTGGGCTATATCCCATGGAACGTTGCTAAGCAGGTTCCTGAAGATGCCAAAGTCTGCTCTTTTGAAGTCCAGGGCAATGAGCTTGCTGCACGCTCTTCTCACTGTCCTGAGGATCTCGAACTTGACCATCTAGTGATCGCTGCATCCACGGCTGCCCTGGAGAGCCGCATTTCCAACGAGCTCTTCCCTGTTGGTGAGCACGAGGTCAATCATGGCACCTCTCCTTGTCGTCTCCTCTATTACTTGCAGAAGGAAGTTGTCTTCCACACAATGGAGGACCCTCCTGAATTGCTTGTGCTGGGCTGTACCGTCCTTCCCGCAGATGTCAGGGTGGTTGAAGTCACCCATGAGAACAAGGGCCTGCTGATCTCCCCCCCTGCTCCCGTGTTGAAGGCGTCCTCCCTCGAGCTACTCACCTCAGCAATTGACCAATTATCTGTATATATTACTTCATCCCATTTTCCTGGCCACCTCAAAACCAACATTTATTGTAAAAATGTATTATAATTCAGAGTTCCATTTTTAGGCCATTTCTCCTCTTCTTCCAAAGTATATAAAGGCCACCATTGGTTACAATATTTTATCAACGTTTTCATATTTATCGAGCCCCCAGAAGACCCTCCAGTTCTTTCCAGCGTGCCAAAATGTCACCCAATGGGCTTTTCTTCAGAATTCCCTTGTTTTGACCGGCTCCCATTTCAAACAATCTTTTACAAACCTCTATAACTTCTCTTTCCCAGTGCTCTGCAAATGCACTTAAAAAAAATATGAGAGCACCTACACCTAAGTTTTATGATATTCTCAAGGGGTTCAGTAAAATAATATCTCTGGGTTCTGCAGATCAACTCCCCTGTTGTTAGATCATAGTTTCGGTTCCAGCAAAATTTACACTGTCCTAGTATCCACGGCAGGTTCCTCTGTTCATAAGTTATTATGCCCCCATAAGTGAGGCTGCAAGCCTCTGGTATTGAATGTAAAGTCCAGGTCGCAAGAGTAGGACTACAGACATTAGAGGTTATACTTCTCTTATACAGCCACTGGGGTGCAGAAAGGGAACTCTTCTTAACCCCCCCATTAGCCACAGTTTACTTTTGTCTACTCCTCCCCCATCGCTTAAACACTAATCTTTAACACTAACAACAGACATGTACATATACAAAACACTTAGACGCAACACAAAACAAAGACGTTTTGTCTGTCTCCGGCCGCTCTTCTTTCGGAGAACATGGAACCACTGCTCAGGACTCCACACTTGCTTCGTAGCTATGCCACGTCTCAGGCACACAAAACGCTTTCACAGCTACACAGGATCCCACAGACACACTCCACACAGTGGTTCCGCTTATCCTTCTCCTGCTTCCTACACAGTCATTAGCAGGTCCATCCTGGCTCCCAAAACCTGGGATGCAGCGGAGACCTGGTGGGTTCGCCTACCCTTCACCTGCTTCCCTTAGCAGGTCTGTCCTGGCTCCCAAAACCTGGGATGTGGCAAAAACCTGGACTCACCCGCTCCACCCTCAGGATCGCTAGCGGCTGCTCTATCAGTTGGCGAGTCCCCTGCTTGCAAGCCCTACCTACCAAGGGGAACTATGCTGTGCACCAGAGGTCTCTTACCAGCCTTACCAGCAGCCCCGGGCCACGCGTACCCCTTACAGGCCCCCTAAATTACCTAAATTCCAAGAATACTGATACGGGTTAACCAATGTACGAGGGTTGTACAGGGGGGTTGTACAAGGGGGTTAGAGGAATTCGGTTGCTTAAACAAAAGTATTGTCTGTACCTATCATGCCTACTAAGCAGAACAAAGGCTCTAACCATTGATAAGGAAAAGCAGACACCTGGTTCTATTGACAAGGAAAAGCAGAGGCCTGATTCTACTGATAAGCAGCTATTGATAAGGAAAAGCAGACACCTGAAGGGGGAGATGCAGATGGTTTATGGCTGGGACACCGACCAAACCCTAAGGCCATACGTGAAGACTAAAAGGTGAAAAGTTCAAGAAGAGGAAGACTCATTTACTTCATCTTGAAGACCCCTACCCAGAGGAGGAAGACTCAGTTACTTCATCTTGAGAACCCTGCCCATGACCAGAGGGAGCACTGCGCAGGCGCAAAGGACTTTCTAACTCATTATAATACGAAGCGGGGATAGGACATGAATATGTATAGGTGTATTGTGCAACCTTATGAATATATATAACTTTAGAGAATAAATGTAGAGGGAAACAACACTGAAGTACGCATGACTTTGAGAAATTATCCCCGTGTGTCTCAGCACTGAATAAAAAGCATACCTACTTTACAACTTTAACGAGTTGTGGAGTCAATCCGCGCATCAATACCATTTCTCCGCAGCCGGCACAGGTTGTTGTCTGTCCCTGCAGTGAGTGGACGAGAAGCGGAGCTCCCCCAGGCAAGCGGCCTGGGGCGCCTAGGATGTCCGCCCCTCAGCGGATCCTGCAGCCTAACAGACGCCTCCTGGCTGGCTCGCCAAATTGATATGTGGATTGAGTCCACAACTCGTTAAAGTTGTAAAGTTGGTATGCTTTTTATTCAGCACTGAGGCGCATGGGGGATAAGTCCTCCAAAGTATGCACACCCAGGGTCGTTTTTCTCTCTACATTTATTCTCCTAAGGTATACATATGCATTAGATTACTTGATACGCCTATACATATTTAGTATCTATCCCCTCTTCGTATTATAATGAGCTAACGCTTCCTTCATGCCTGTGCAGTGCCTCCTGGTGGTCCTGGACAGGGGTCTCAAGATGAAGTAAATGAGTCTTCCTCCTGTGAGTAGGGGTCTTCAAGATGAAGTAAATGAGTCTTCCTCTTCTTAAACTTTTCACCTTTTAGTCTTCATGTATGGCCTTAGGGTTTGGTCGTTGTCCCAGCTATAAACCATCTGCTTCTCTCCCTTATCAGGCATCTGCTTTTCCTTATCAATAGCTGCTTATCAGTAGAATCAGGCAGCTGCTTTTTCTTATCAATAGTTAGTGCCTTTGTCCTGTTTAGTAGGCAGGATAGGTATAGACAATACTTCTGTTTAAGCAAGCGAATTCCTCTAACCCCCTTGTACATTGGTTAACCCTGTATCACATGCACCTCAGTAATTTTCCATTGCTACTGTTACAAAGCCATCAAACTTAACATTACTTACAACTAATTCTAAAGGTTTATATATTCCATTTTGAAATTTTGTGCTTCCCCTTGTCTCAGCTCCTAACTACAGTGACTGAATAAAGCACCAGTATACAAAACACAAATAGGACAGATGGCCTGACAAATCCTATCTATGCTTTATGAAAACACCTGGTTCTGTCACTGGCTCCCTGAGTTATCCTGAAAACAGGGTCCAACATTGTGTGCAATAGCCAATTCACAAAAAGGGGTGCTAAGTGGTATCTCACAGAGCTAGAGAAAATTCTAGGAGCAAACTCACCAACAGAGTTTCAAGTTGACAAGCAGGTATTCTTTATTGTGGCGCCGGGAGACACAGGGGATAGCTCCTCCTAAGGTGTGTCCCCGTATTGCCATGCAGGCCATCCTTATAGGGTCACTGGGCATATTGCATCATTTTCCAGAAAGTTTCCAGCATGCATACAAAAATGGGATGGTGGTCTTTAAGGGTCGTTTACTTTTCCCAACAATCTTCATAACCAGCTTAATTAACATTACAGACATAGCAATCATCCTGTCCTTCTACTTATCAGTTAGTTTAACTGCTTCCATCCTGGACATCAGCTAGTCCAGGATACTCCCCAGTAGATGTTTACACCAGCTTAATGGGTTTATTAACATCACAAACATAGCAATCACCCTGTCCTTCTACTTATCAGTTAGTTTAACTGTGCCCATCCTGGACATCTGCTAGTCCCAGATACTCCCCATCCCCAGGTCCCTTTTTCTATTCTGCTTTTCTTACACCTTTTGTACTAAGGTCCTAAGGACCTGAAACTATGTCAACTTCCTTCAAGCACCGCATTTATTTTCCATTACAAAGCCATCACACTTAACATTGCTTAGAACTGATTACAGTTTGTGCTTTTGTGCCTCCTTGTCTCAGTTACAGTTATGATTTTTGATCTTGTGATTTTGGTATTGGTGACAGGTTGATATAACTGTTAATTGTTAGTTTGATACAATTTTAGTCTCTGTCTCAAGTGTTGTAACTGTGTGGAGTGTGTCTTTGGGATCCCGTGTGTGTGTGTGAATGCGAGACTGATAATGGGAAATCATCAGAGTGGAGAGATCTTGAAAAAGAGTCCTTTAGGGTGCATTTTGGCACACTGGAAAGAACAGGGAGAGTTTCCTGGGGCTCGGTAAATGAGAAAAAGTTGACAAAATATTGTAACCGATGGTGGTGTTATAAATGCGGCTCAAATAAATTGACGAGAGCCAGACCAATGAATCAAATCAGTTTATTGAGCAAGCGATAGCAAGCAAAACAGCGCTGGGCGGCCAGGGAGTCTCTGCTCCGCCAACGGCGCGCAACCCACTTCCCCAAAGTCACTGGTTTTATACTCTTCTTCATCCGATATATGTGTCACTTCCTGGCGTACTCTGTGTCTGTGTGACCTGTTGATAAGGGGTCTCATTCTGCCTCCTGGTGGGTGTGGGGAGGAAGGCTTCTTATCTCCTTCCCCCATACATCGTTTACTTTACCGGACGCCCGCGGTCTATAAGCAAAATGTCAAAGTGTCATAATTTTCCAGTAACTCTTAAGCAAGCAAGATTTGATTAACAAACAGGAATTTACTCATTACAGTGGCCTTTGGTAGATCAGGATGTTAGCATAAGAACTCACACATAACCACCAGAATGGTTATATGAGGTGCTTTATTGCAGCACTGGGAAACCAGGGGCACGCGCCCAAATCTGGCTTCAACCCCGTCACATCGCGCTCACAATTTATAACCTAAAATGTCGTCACTAATACTTATTCAACACAATTACATCATTGACTAATACATATGCATCAAGGATTGCCACATCAGTCTATTACGACATCAGTCTCTTTTGCGCTTGCTCAGCCCCCCACCCCGGGCATGACATGCTGTGGTATGGAATATCTCTTTGGCTAGCCTGGGTCAGGCGCCCCGTCTCTGCTTCCTCACGGCTTCCCCTCCTCCCTGGCAGAGCATGAGCCTCACAAAGTCCTTGGTCAGGGTAAACATCACTTAGCAACAACCAAAAACATTGGTTTCACCAACACTGTTCCCAGGCTAGAAGTCAAAACACAGCACTGCACCAGCTACCACGAAGGAGAAACATGACTGCTATGGCTGAACCCAGGACATTGTGATACTGATTGTATTTATAATGCTATATCTGATGTATCTTTGTGTCCGAAAGGAGATAGCCCGGAGCAGTGCATGGATTCATCAAATAATAGGAGCAGTGACAAGAGAATATCCAAAGTATCCAACACCCCTGCCTACCTATCGAGAGACAGAAACTTAAAATTAAAGATGAAAATACTTGCTGAAATGAAGTATTTTCAAAGGGGGGAAACGTTAGTAATAGGTGAAATTGTGCGTTGAAACAATAATACAGAGAGAAAAGATGATTATATTTGAAAATCTGTTAATCAGTAGAGGGGTTTTATGTATTAGGAAAGTTTAAGAACAAGCTGAAATTCTTCTATTGTGTATCTTAGTTACTTTATAACTAAGTATTACAATGGTAGCTATAACGATAAGCAATTAACATAGCCATATATGGGAAAGGGTATATGAGTGGATTTAGGGGAGTACTGTGAAACTCTACCGAAGCAGAACTCACGAAAGTACCAGGAGTAGTCAAGTGAAAATAAGAGAATGCTGGTATCCACATAATGGTTGGGACATGTCCAAGGAACAAAAAGTGAACAGGACAAGCTGAGGAAGACTCCCTGCTTCATCAGGACGACCACCAGAGGGGGCTGCGCAAGCGCAAAAGAGGCTGATGTCGTAATAGACTGATGTGGCAATTTTTGATGCATATGTATTAGTCAGTGATGTAATCTGTGTTGAATATGTATTAGCTACGAAATTCTTAGTGTATAAAATGCGAACGCGATGTGACAAGGGGGAAGCCAGATTTGGGCGCGTGCCCCTGGTTTCCCAGCGCTGCAATAAAGCACCTCATATAACCATTCCGGTGGTTGTGTGTCAGTTCTTACGCTAACATTATAACACACCGGTTGCTGCTATCACTGCTCTACCAGGAAAAATATCCACTGATACCAATAGAAGCTGTTCTAAAAAAAGGGGGGGAGGGAGGCAGACCCAAAAACCCCAAACCAACAGCCAACAACAACAAAACAAACAAATCACCCCACACCCCCAAAAAACCAAAACCAATCCACATAGCAGTTTAACAGATGAGGCTCTTTAGCAATCTAGCGATACAAGTGGTGCTGTTTTGGTTAAGAGAGTATACAGAGAAGACTGCTAAATACAGGCCGAGGTGGTAAAAATATTGTTAATGTTTCATTTATATGAAAACGACAGGTACAAGCTCTAGCTTTAGAGCATAAGGAAAAACATATCCTATAATTAGTTCTATTACATACCTGGGGTGTAGCCCTTTCTTTCAATTTTGGCACTTAAAGATATTGGGCCTGAAGTACAAAACCAACAACACAGAGTCTTTTCTTTAGTGCCTGCTTGGGGTGACTGCAAGAAGAGAAAAATACTGTTCATTAAATTAGGAGTTCCTGAATCTCTTCAGGTATTTAAATCAACACAATAAAAAAACCACAACTTTCATAATGCACTTATAACATCTTTCTACAAACAAACATACTTTCATAGGAAAAGTCTCAAGCGATTTAAAAAGCATTATACAGATGACTGTCCTAATTCCATTGCTGTATTAGTATTGCTTGTTCTGCCATCCTCCAATATTACAGCCATATTTAACAGCTTTTAATACTAAAAAAATAAAAAATACTGTATAGCTTAAAATAAAAGGCTTCATAGTCTACACCTCCCAACATACTATTACAGAGCTTTTCAATTAATTAACAGCAAATAAGAATACCTTTGCGCTTTCCATTAAGCTGTACTTCAGAAACAAAATAATTAAGCTAAACTACCTTGATAAGCTAAAATCTTGGTTCCTGCTATTTCCTTGGTTTCTAAATGATCCCATTTCATCTACGTTAAAAAGACTTCTTTTACACAATATCAGGATTTAGGGCTTGATACAAAGCCCATTAAAGTCAAATGAGACACCTTTGATATTAATAGAGTCCTTGCAAGGTCCCTTTGCAAGCCTGATCTTTTTCACCCATAAACACAAGAAACCTATTTCAGTGGACTTCCAAATATTTATCCCCCCCCCCCCTTAAATTTGAATAAGGGATAAAATAAAGGATTTTCAGGCCAGACTGAAATCAAGCCCTCATTGAAAGCAGTTGTGATATTAAGGGTTTTCTTAAAATGAAATTTCAGGAAAGAATTTTACAGAATTGTGGTAATTCCTCCCTGCTGGTTGATATCTATACGACAGTTTTCTATTATGCACTGCAGTAAATTTTTTACTTTGCATTTTTAAGTTAGCAGTCTCTCACTAAAAAATTAAGAGTTGCACTGTTCCTTCCATGGGTTGCTCTTTATTTATAACTGAAGATGAAGAGTTAAAATTTTCTTCCTTAATGTAATTCTATTATTTAGTAGTATCAATTTAGATTAACAAAAGCATTTTATATATCGTAAAAATCAAGCAACTCCAAGTACAGGCTAACTTAGTCTTCAAAACAGCAGTAGTCAATGAGTTGCTAAATTTAAAAGAGAAGCTGTAGTTAAACTAGCAAATAAATAGTAGGAAAAACTGCATGTTGATGTTGTTTCAGTTATTACATTTAATTATTTTTATGCCAGAAAGGAGTAATTCTGTCAGTTCTTACCAGTAATGAAGGAGTGTTGATATCTATATGCTCAAAGACTGTAAATTCCTTCTTTAATTTTACTGGTAGAAGCCAAGGCCTATGCAATTCAGCTTTCACCCAATAGCGCACACTGCCATGTCTGCCTTCGAATGAGGTAGCAAGTGGTCTGTGCAGAAAAAAGGTCAAAGTTGAGTAAAGTTTTTTTCTCTTTCCAATAACAATACAATTGATCAGATTAGGAATTAGCATGTAGGAAAATGGGATGAAGTAATGTATGCAGATATGATTTTCACTTTAAGAAATCACCTGGAGTGACAGACGGAATGCAAAATTAATATACCTCTGTCAGATCTCTTAATTTTGGCTTTGGAAAAGGACAGGAAAAACCTGAAAGCTAAGCTGGAGAGATGTTGTTCAGACTGTGATATTGGGGAAAGATGTTAAGAAAAACCAAGAGGGAAGAAAGGGGAACTCGGGCAGCTCCTGTGTTTGAGCATGGGATGAGTGCTGGGGAGGCAGAGGTGGAGGGATATCGGGTGGAGGTGGGGGAGTGGGTTCTTCTCCTATGGGACTAGATCGGTGTGTGTGCTGTGGGGAGTTTTGGACCTTGGACGTGAGATTGCCTTGGGGGAAGTGCCATGGGGTGGCTCCCGTGACTGAATTGGAACTAGACTGACGGGGACATAGAGAATCTACCCTAGCAGATCTACTGCCTAAATTAAAACTAGGGACTAGGGGACATAAAGTGGAATTTCAGTGGATACAGGAGCAACTTATTCGGCATTAAATCAGAGGGAAAAGAATTTGTTATAGATGCTAGCTACTGGCCACCAAGAAAAAAGTAAGAAAAAAAAAACAAACAAAAAGGCATTCTTTCTGAAACCCTTAAAGTACAAATTGGGAAAACAAATGGTAATGCAGAAATTTTTATGAATGCTAAATTCTCCAAAATCTTTATTAGGGCAAGAAGCAACATTTAAAGAAGGTAAAATGGTATTAAGAGTTAAAAAACAGTTAATTGCAGTTTTGAGTTTATTTTTAATTCAACAGAAAAGCAAACAGGAGGACCTCCCTGAAATAGAAGAAATCCTTAATTAGGTATACCTGGGAGTATGGGCATCTGAAGTTCCCGGTAAGGAGAAAAATGCTTTGATGCAAAGGGTTAACAAATGTACAGGGGGGTTAGGGTTGAGCCACTTGCTTCACAATGTTACTGCTTCCTCATGCTTATCGTACATGGTATTTGCAATGCACAAGGGGATAGGTCAAACCACTTAAGCATGAGCAAGCAGTAACATTGTTATCGTACTTGTAATGTACAAGGGAACAGATCAGGACGCTTGCTTAACAATATCATTGCTCACTCATGATTATGCTAGGACAAGATATAAGGACATAGCTGTTGTCAAGAAGTAGGGACTGTTTCTTGATTCCCGTCCTTTGGATGCCTCCGTGTATGCTAGAACTAGATATAAGGACATAGCTATTGTTAAGAAGCAGGGATCATGACTTGATTACAGTCCTTTGGATGCCTAGGCCAGCTGAAATTGGCTCTGAGCTTCGGACAAAGACCAAGCCTCCAGGGAGCATGCCTAACGACCAGAGGTGAAAAGTTCAGGCCCAGGGAAGACACGGCGTAGTTCCCCTTGGCAGGTAGGGCTTGCAAGCAGGGGACTTGCCGACCGATAAGAGCGTCTGCTAGCGATCCTGAGAGCGGATCGGGTGAGTCTGGGTTTTCGTTGCATCCCAGGTTTGGGAGCCAGGATGGACCTGCTAATGACTGGGCAGGAAGCAGGTGAAGGGTAAGCGGAACCACTGTGTGTCTGTGGGATCCCATGTGCAAGTGTTTTGTGTGACTGAAACGTGGCATGGCTACGAAGCGCGTGTGGAGTCCTGATCCGTGGTTCCGTGTTCTGCACAAGGAGAGCGGACGGAGACATACGAAGCATTTGTTTGTCTGTACTCATTAGGCAATCTAGGAACAGAGGGAGTGTGCAACGGCCCCTCCCACAGTGGTTAGCCAGACAGCACACCCTGAATTCCTGGTGCAGCATGCAGAGCAAGCTTTAAAACATCCAGAGGGGCTAGATGTGTTAAAATAATCAGAAGTATCTGGCTGACTGTCTGTTGGGACCAAAAATAAGTGGGTTGATCTGTAGACTTCCTAAGATCTATCGAGAAATAAGAAGAGAAAATTGGAAAATAGTCTGTAAGAAATATCAAAGAAAAATCAAGAAAAAGGAATGGGGGCAGGGCAAAGTAAGAAAATCCTGAAAAACAGTCCCTTGGGATGCATCATAGCACACTTGCAGGGGAAATTGCAGGGCCGGGAGGAACGGAGTATAAGAGGACTCTAATTAAATATTGCAATCAGTGGTGGCGACTTTATAAACTGGAAGATGGGGTAAGGTGGCCACTTAACGGGACTCTAGACTATAACACCATGTTACAATTAATGTTATTTTTAAGGAGGGAAGGGAAGTGGGATGAAGTATCATACGCAGACATATTTTTTACCGTTCGGACTCATCCCAAGTGGCAAAGGGTTTGTGGAATAATACCACCCCAAGATCTCTTGGTATTGGCATTAGAGAGAGAGAATAAGCAAAATAAGAGTAGGCCAAAACGATGCTGTTCATCATGTGACATAGGTTGGAGGTGCATGAAATAAGATAAAATTCATCATGATGTGAACCAGGAGTTAGTGGATCTATTCAAGCCCCCACCAAGAGGACGGGTGGATACAGATTCAGAGGTGATTCAGAGAAAACTCCAGGAACAAACTTGCCAACAAAGTTTTCAAGCTGACAAGCAGGTATTCTTTATTGCGGCGCCGGGAGACATGGGGGATAGCTCCTCCTAAAATGTGTCCCCCAACTGCCACACAAGCTGTCCTTTTATAGCCACTGGGCATACATAAATATTCATGAGGCTACATATGGATTACATCATTTTCCAGAAAGTTCCCTGCATGCCTACAGAATTGTGGTGGTGGTCTCTGAGGGTCATTTACTTCTTCCAACAATCTTCATCAATCCTGGCAGCCTTTGAAGCATGCGCAGTAGATGCTCATACCAGTTTAATTGATTCGTTCACACCAGAGACATAATAATCCTCCTATCCTCCTACTTATCAGTTAGTTTAACTGTAGCCCATCCTGGACACCTGCAGTTCTGTCCTGGGTTCAGCAGTAGCAGTCATGTTTCTCCTTTGTGGTAGCTGGTGCAGTGCTGTAATCAGCCTGACTGGGAGGGAATGGCAAAAGCACCCTATTGTGAGCTGGTACCCACTCATGACTGTGTTCCCCAGTCCTAAGGGGGGGGTCCCCACTGGGATCCGGTCATTGCAACAGCTTCAAGCCGAGCACCAGCACCACCCCACAGCAGCAGCCTCAACCACAGCTCTGGGCAGAGCTGGCACAGCTGGCTGCCGCTTGGCTACTCACTTCCTGCCTTTTTTTTTCTCCAGCACAGTCAACTCTTGGGATCCTCCTGTCACTCCAGAAATATAGATGGGTTTGTGATCGAGGGGTGGACTTAACAATGGACACTATTGCCCAGGTTATTCATGAGTGTGAAACATGTGCTGCAATTAAACAAGCCAAGCGGTTAAAGCCTCTTTGGTATGGAGGACGATGGTTGAAGTAGAAATATGGGGAAGCCTGGCAGATTGACTAAAAAAAAAAAAAAAGCTGGTGGTGGGAGAGCCGGCAAGCACAGGGGACGATGTTATGAGTCATTCGGCCAAGTGGACTACTATAGACAAAGGCATCCAGTCTCTGAGGGAAATCACATCAAGCCGAATAACAGGGATACACCCATAGATCCAGATGAAGTTGAATGTACACGACCCATATGGCGAAAACTTACCCGGAAGGACACGGGCTTCCGGGTGGGACTTGTTCCTTGGCCGGTGGTATCGTATTCTCTTCCCTTGTTATTTTCTCTTATAATTGTTGTAGTTGGTAGTAGCAGTGGTGATTTGTGTTGTACATTGGTTGCTGGACTGTTCTTGTCTCAACCCGTAGGAGTTGCACTCTTTCGATCCTCCTCCCCGTTCCTCCAGGAGCGGGGAAGGGGAGAGCCCCGGTGTGTGGGGAGGGGGGAGGGCCTCGATTGTTGTCAGCCCGGCACCACTCACTGGGAGTGAGTAAACAAGTTGCCTGACTGGGTTTAAACCACGACATGTTCTCAGATACTCCTTATCCCGGTGTCCTGTTCTTCTAGACTGTTTTTCTTAAACTATGTCACAACTATAACAATTTATCTTGTGAGATTTCTCAGTATGTTCTCTAGCTGTACACTATTTTTTTCTCTATGCACCTCAGTAATTTTCCGTTGCTACTATTACAAAGCCATCAAACTTAACATTACTTAAAACTAATTCTAAAGGTTTCTATATTCCATTTTATGATTTTGTGCCCCCTTGTCTCAAATTCCCCCCTTTTTCTGTCCTTTTGCGAATTCTTTTGCAACATTTTGTATATTACCATTACCATCAAAAGTCTTTTTGAAATAATTTCCCGTTTCTACTTGGTGCTTAATTTCATTCTTTTTCCAATCTTCATAATTTATCATAGATTGCTTACAACACCACAGGGAACATTGTATCATACCACAAGTAATCAATACTAAAATAATTAACATCAATATTCTTGCAACCAGTTGCCTCAACCAGGAGAGATAGGGTAACCATGAAGTTAACTTTAATCATATTTCTTCAAAACCCCAGGAAGAGTTATCCATGGCCATTTCATGAAATATCTTAGTTTGTTGCCAAATTTCCTCTAGATCTCTTTTGATTCTGCTACACTGGTCTATATAGGAACAGCAGCTTTCATTGATTATGGAGCAAACCCCTCCTTGCGATGCCAGTAACATGTCTAGAACCATTTTGTTTTGTAATACCACTTTAGACAGGCTGCTTAAAATTGCATATCACAGCACCTAAGGTGCATGCCCCCTTCCAGTTGGGGGGTAGAGTCTTATAAGCATTTTCTCCACATAACCAATACCATTCTTTCTGTTTAGGAATGGGCCACCACAGAACTATGATACCATCTATATTAATAGTATGATTGCAATTCGAATAGTGACCTACATCTGTGGCATTTAAACAAGCAATATTTCCTACCCTGGTTCCTGGTGTAATACATCTTTGTGCACAGGTGTAATATTTATTACCTGGATTAGGATTAACTATTCCAAATTTTAACCTTTCTTTTGAATGCAGATTGCTAGTGTTGACCCACAAATTTGTCCATGGGACAGTGTTAGGAATTGGAACTCCAATTAATGGGAGATCCAGGCTTTCTCCTGATTTAGGCAACTGTGCACACACCCAACAGTCACTACGATTAAAAACATTAGTAACATTCTGCACTAATTTCAGGTATAAATTCTGGTCCCAAGCTTGTGCGCCAGTTATCATATGAGTCCAAATTATGACCGATGCAATTTCATACATAAGGGTCCTGAAGGTTCGATCCGCCATGTCTTCTCTGGCTCCGGTGCTTTCTTTTTTTTTCATAAACCCAGTCTCCAGATCTGAAAGGGTCAATTAGATAATCCAAGCCTCTTGCTCTTGTCCCTACTATTCAATTTTTTATCTCCTCCACCCGTTTTCCCAGATTGATCAGAAACTGTCGGAGATAGCCTCCTCCCACTTCTTGAAGACTTTCTCCTTTAAACTGGGACTGATATGGTCTTCCATACAAAAATCTCAAATGGACTAACCTCTTCTTTCAACTGAGGTTTAGTTCAAATTCTTAACAGAGACAGTGGTAAACCTAGGTACCAATATAAAGTCATTTCCTGACATATTTTACTAATCTGTTGTTTGATCAGATGGTTCATCTTTTCTACTTGCCCACTGGCCTGAGGCCTATATGGAACATGTAATTGCCAATTAATTTCTAGTTTTTTGCTAATTTCTTGTAACTATTTTGCACTAAAGTGTGAACCCCAGTTGGAAGAAATTGCCACTGGTACTCCAAAATGAGGTATTATTTCATTTAATAATGTTTTAATTCCTTGTCTTGCATTATTTATCCTACAAGGGAATGCTTCTGGCCAGCCTCAAAAAGTATCCATTAACCCCAACAAATATCGATAACCCCCTTTTCTTGGTAATTCAGAAAAATCTGTTTGCCACTGCTGTCCCAGATAACTTCCTCTCCCAATTGTCCCAATTTGATTTCTATTTTCAGTCTTAGGATTATTCTTAAGACATACCTGACATGGTTTTGTCACTAATTGAACTGGGGTGTATAGATTCCTTCTACAATTTGTTTGTCTAAATATTTATACAAAGAGTTGCTACCCTAATGAGTTTTATTATGTTCTTCCTGAACTAACTTCCAGAGTTGGTTATAGGGGATTACAATTCGCCCCTCAGGTATTTGAGCCCAACCCTCTTTATTTTCCTGTCCCTTTAGATCCTCAATCAATTTTCTATCCTCTTTTGAATACCTAGGTTTAGATTTTTCAATTGTTAATTTCTCCTCAGGGATTAAGGACATGATTTGAGATTGTTCAGCTGCTTGTTTGGCTTCAAAATCAGCCAAATTATTTACAATTTCCTGATCAGAGTCACCTTGTTGATGTCCTTTACAGTACATAATAGCTACTCCTTCAGGTAGCTGAACAGTTTCCAATAATCGTAGAATTTCTGTAGCGTGTTTAATCTGTTTCCCTAGTGTGTTCAAAAGTCCTCATTCTTTCCATATAGCACCATGTGCATGGACCACACCAAATGTGTATTTGGAATCAGTCCCAATATTTATCCTTTTATCTTTAGCCAATTCCAGGGCTCTTCGTTAATGCTATTATTTCTGCCTTCTGGGTAGAGGTGTTCGCAGGTAAAGGTTTAGCTTCTATTACCTGTGAAGTGGTGGTAATGGCATATCCGGCCTTTCGTTTACCATTCTTCATGAAGCTACTACCATCAGTAAAACAAGAATCAGCATCTTCCAGAGGTTTTTCTTTCAAGTTAGGTTGGCTCGAATATACAGTCTCTATGGTGGTGAAGCAGCTGTGTGTTAGTGGTTCTGTCGATTGTTCCTGCAAAAAGGATGCTGGATTCACAATGTTAGTGACCACAATTTCTATATCACAGTATGCTAGAGATTGGAAGGGACCTCAAAAGATCATCTAGTCCAATCCCCCTGCCAGAGCAGGAACACCTAGATAAGGTTACACAGGAATGTGTCCAGGCGGGTTTTGAATGTCTCCAGGAAAGGAGACTCCACAACCTCCCTGGGCAGCCTGTTCCAGTGTACTGTCACCCTCACTGAGAAGAAGTTTATTCTCAAGTTTAAGTGGAACCTCTTGTGTTCCAGTTTGTACCCATTACCCCTTGTCCTATCATTGTTTGCCACTGAGTAGAGCCTGGCTCCATCCTCGTGACACTCCCCCTTTATATATTTATATACACTAATAAGGTCACCCCTCAGTCTCCTCTAAACTACAGAGACGCAGCTCCTTCAGTCTTTCCTCATAAGGGAGATGATCCACTCCCTTAATCACCTTAGTTGCCCTGTGCTGGACTCTCTCCAGCAGGTCCCTGTCCTTCTTGAACTGAGGGGCCCAGAACTGGACACAATATTCCAGATGCGGTCTCACCAGGGCAGAGCAGAGGGGAAGGAGGACCTCTCTCGATCTACTAACCACCCCCCTTCTAATACACCCCAGGATGACATTGGCCTTCTTGGCCACAAGGGCACAGTGTTGGCTCATGGTCATCCTGTCGTCCACTAGGACCCCCAGGTCCCTCTCCCCTACGCTGCTCTCTAACAGGTTGTTCCCCAACCTATACTGGAACCTGGGGTTGTTCCTGCCCAGATGCAGGACTCTACACTTTCCCTTGTTATATTTCATCAGATTATTCCCTGCCCAACTCTCCAGCCTGTCCAGGTCTCGCTGGATGGCAGCACAGCCTTCTGTGTGCCAGCTTAGTGTCATCAGCAAACTTGCTGATAGTACACTCAATTCCCTCATCTAAATCATTGATGAATATATTAAATAATACTGGTCCCAGTACTGACCCCTGAGGCACTCCACTAGATACAGGCCTCCAACTAGACTCTGCCCTATAGACTACAACTCTCTGGCTTCTCTCCTTCAGCCAGTTCACAGTCCACCTCACTACCTGATCATCCAGACCACACTTCCTCAATTTAGCTGTGAGGATGCTGTGGGAGACTGTGTCAAATGCTTTGCTGAAGTTAAGGTAGACCACATCCACCGCTCTGCCATCATCCATCCACCGTGTTATTTCCTCATAAAAGGCTAAGAGATTGGTCAAGCATGATTTCCCCTTGGTGAAGCCATGTTGACTGCCCCTCATAACCCTCTTATCCTTGATATGCCTTAAGCTGGCACCAAGGATAAGGTGTTCCATCACTTTCCCAGGGATGGAGGTGAGGCTGACCGGTCTATAGTTACCTGGGTCCTCCTTCTTGCCCTTTCTGAAGACTGGAGTGACATTTGCTTTCCTCCAGTCCTCAGGCACCTCTCCCGTTTCCCAAGACTTCGTAAAGATGATGGAGAGTGGTCTAGCAATGACTTCCGCCAGTTCCCTCAGCACCCGCGGGTGCATCCCATTGGGACCCATGGATTTATGGATGTCCAGATTGCTCAACCGGTCTCTAACCCATTCCTCATCGACTAAGGCAAACCGCTCCGTTGACCCGACTTCATCTAAGGTCTCAGGGGTACAGGGCTCTTCAGGACTGCCTGCAGCAGAGTAGACAGAGACAAAGAAGGCATTCATTAACTCTGCCATCTCTGTATCTTCTTTCTTTCTTATCAGAGGCAGTCTTGAGGTGCAAAGTCGACCGCCTTTTCCTATGTGGCCTTGTAGGCTGGCCTCTATCTTTAAATTTCTAAAAGCCTCCTCTGCTTTATCAGTCCAGTCCAAAGAGGGAGGGTTTCCCTTCAACAGTTCCTATAGTGGTCTTACCAGAACACCATAATCATGGATCTAATGTCTGCACCATCCAGTCATTCTCAGGAATGTCCGGAGCTCCTTGACAGTCAACGGTTGTGGAGTCTGGCAAATGGCTTCTTTTCTGGCAGTTCCAAGTTCTCTCTGTCCTCCTGTTATTTCATATCCTAGGTAGGAAACTCGGGTTTGGATTAGTTGTGCCTTTTGTCTGGATACCAGATAACCATTCAGTCCCAGAAAATTTAATAATTCCACTGTCCACTGGATACATTCTTCCTTTGTTTCTGTAGCAATTAACAGGTCATCCACATATTGTAACAGTGTCCCCATCTGGGTAGTTGGCTTTCATGATTCTAATTCTCGTGCTAACTAATTTCCAAAAATCGTTGGACTGTTTTTAAACCCTTTAGGTAATACCATCCAAGTTAATTGAGTTTTTCTTCCTGTGTCAGGATTTTCCCATTCAAAAGCAAATAAATTTTGGCTTTCTTTGGCCAATGGTAAGGGAAAGAAAGAGTCCTTTAAATCCAGGATGGCAAACCATTTCTGATTTAATTTTAGTTTGGTCAATAAAGTATATAGATTAGCCACCACAGGGTGGATGTCCTCTTCTATTTTATTTATTGCCTTTAAATCTTGAACTAGCCTATAGCTTTTCCCATCAGCTTTCTTTACTGGTAAAATGGGGGTGTTATATTCCGATTCACATTCCACTAATAAACCATATCTTAAAAATTTATTAATTATTTCTTTAATTCACCTTCTATCTTGTATTCTTAAAGGATACTGTTTCATTCGAACTGGGCAGGCCTCCCTTTTTATTTCCACTTTAACAGGCAATGCATTTTTTGCCTCACGTGGAACTTCAGTGCCCATGCTCCCACATATGCCTGATTAAGGATTTCTTCTATTTCAGGAAGGTCCTCCTTTTTAAAGATAAACTCAAAACTGCAATTAATTGACTGTTTTTAACTCTAAATTCCATTTTGTCTTCTTTAAATGTTGCTTCTCGCCCTAATAAAGATTTTAGAGAATGTGGCATGCATAAACATTTATGCATTCCTATTTGTTTTCCCAATTTGTACTTTAAAGGTTTCAGAAAGAATGCCTTTTTTTATCTTTTTTTTTTTCCGCTTTTTCTTGGTGGCCAGTAGCTCCCACATGTGTAACAGATTCTTTTCTCTCTGATTTAACACCAAATAAGCTGCTCCTGTATCCACTAAAATTCCAGTTTATTTCCTCTAGTCCCTAGTTCTAATCAGTCTAGTTCCAATTCAGTCAATGGAGCCACCCCATGGCACTGCCCCCCCCCAGCAATCTCACTTCCAACGTCCAAACTCCCCATAGCACGCACACCGATCCGGTTCCACAGAAGAGCCCACTCCCCCACCTCCTCCCGACATCCTTCCTCACATGCTCAAACACAGGAGCTGCCTGATCTCCCCCCCCCCCCTTCATTTTCCCCTTTTCTTTTTCCTCACAGTTGTTCACCCTGCTCTGCTGGAGCTGCAGATGCCTACCTCTGCGACAGCACTTCTGGTTTAACTCTTTCTTAACTCTGAATGTCAATGTGCCACTTGTTGCCAATGACAGCAATCTCCTCCTCCTTATCAATATCAGATAGGACAGATGCAGAGGCTGATCCTCTCCGAGGTACCTGTGATACATAATTTTCAACCTATCTTCCTGATTAATGTTTTTTTTTAACTTTAAACATCTATCCCCAATATCACAGGCTGAACATCTCCAGCTTAACTTTCAGTTTTTCCCTGTCCTTTTCCAAAGCCAAAATTAAGGAATCTGACAGAGCTATATTAATTTTGCATTCAGTCTGTCACTCTGGGTGGTTTCTTAAAGTGAAAGACATACCGGCATACATTACTTCATCCCATTTTCCTTGCCCCCTCAAAACAACATTAATTGTAACAATGTATTATAGTTCAAAGTTCCATTTTTAGGCCATTTTTCCTGATCTTCCAAAGTGTACAAAGGCCACCATTGGTTACAATATTTTACCAATATTTTCTTATTTACCGAGCCCCCAGGAGACCCTCCAAGTTCTTTCCAGTGTGCCAAAATGCACCTTAAAGGACTCTTTTTCAAGATCTCTTCACTCTGCTGATTTTCCATTATCAATCTCTCATTCACACACACACATACACAAATGGGATCCCACAGACACACTCCACACAGTTACAACACTTGAGACAAAGACAGAGACTAAAATTCAATCAAACAAACAACAGTTAATAACACAGTTATAACATCCTGTCAGCAGTACCAAAATCACAAGACCAAAATCATTACTATAACAAGCCATAAAATAAGACGAATACCAGTAGAATCAAAAGCAATACTTCCTAACCCCTATGGCTCAGACCATTTTGTAACATTAATAGGGGGGTTTCCTTGAACCCTTTATAGTTGACCAGCCTGTCAGTGTCCCAAGAAGGATGAGACCCTTGTGCCCAACCAGCCTGTCTGCATCTCACTGGGGGAACCGTACTGGACAGCCCCCTGTATCGGAGGGAGATTCGACTAACCTATTCAGGGACCCACGCTGACAGCATCACTGAAACAAATCCCTTATGGGCTGTTGATAGCACACTGGACACAAAACCATTTCCACAAGACACCCCGTGCATCTTGTAGGACCCAAACCACAAGATGCCCCCTGTTTAGTTATAAAAGTCTGTCACTGATACTAAAATCACAAGACCAAAATCCTCAATGTCACAAGCCACAAAATAAATCAAATACCAACAAGATCCAAAACCATTTCCACAAGACACCCCTGCGTCTTGTAGGACGCAAATCACAAGATGCCCCCTGCTTCTTGTGGGTGTATACCAAACGGACGCTAGCAGCCTGGTATACACCTTTACCTACGAGTTTTCCTATCTCGATTTACAGGCTTCCAAACCTAGCGTACGCTTACCAAACCAACTGTTCTTCTAGACTGTTTTTCTTAAAACTGTGTCAACTATAACTATTTATCTTGTGAGAATTCTCAGTATGTTCTTTAGCTGTACTCTTTTTTTTTCCTCTATGTATCATGCACCTCAGTAATTTCGCATTGCTGTTACTAAGCCATCAAACTTAACATTACTTAAAACTAATTCTAAAGGTTTCTATATTTCATTTTGTGATTTTGTGCTCCCTTGTCTTAGAGGACACTGTCACCCCCCCGGGAGTCCGGTCTCCTCATGAACTCTGCTAAAACAACAGGGACATATATTGCAAGCACCCCTTAGGGAAGCAGTAGGATCTGAGGAAACTACGATGCTGATTAAGGTACCTTTTTCCACTCTGCATCTGGAAGCGTGGAAAAAAAGTGTCTAAGGATTACCGTAATGACCCTGGAAAGGTTACTAAACACAGTTTATTGTGAGACAGCATAATCCAGATTGGACTGATATGCAGCTACTACTGGAGGCAATGACAGAGACAGAGAGACATCTAATAATCAACACAGCAGGAGATTTAGCCGAGGATTATTATAAGACGAAACAGGAGGATGTGGGGGAATTCTTCCCCCTCCAGGATCTGAAATGGGATCTGAACCGAGCAGCAGAACTTGAGACACTACGGGCTTATCAGGAATGGATTGTTAAAGGAGTTGAGAGGGCTATACCAAAAACTATAAATTGGTCAGCATTATATGCAGTAAAACAAGGCCCTTCGGTATCGCCATCAGAATTTTTAGACCAATTAAGAGATACCATGCGTCGTAACACACCGTTAGATCCAGGATTGGAAGTAGGGGTACAACAGTTAATATCCCTCTTTCTGCGACAGTCTACTGGGGACATTAGAAGAAAGCTTCAAAAGTTACGGCCGACAGAGGGAAGGAACCTAGAGATCCTATTAGACGAGGCATGGCGAGTATTTAGTAATCGGGAGGAAGGCTATAAACAGGGAATGCGGAGATTGGTGGCAGTAGTACAAGAAAAAGGAGGAGGACAGAGACAGGGACCCTGGCTGGGTAAAGATTATTGTGCACTATGTAAGAAATTTGTACACTGGAAAAAGGAGTGCCCAGAGAACAAAAAGAATCGACATCCAAAAAGAACGGCTGTAACTAAAAGAGGGGTGGTCGCACATGTGAAAGAAGAATGAAGGGGACCAGGGGAATCTTCCCTAGCAGACCCGCTGGTTATAATGAAGCTAGGGGAAACGGGAAAAGAAGTAGAATTTTTAGTTGATACGGGCACTACATATTCAGTGTTAAACAAAGCTTTAATGCCTGTAGGGGATGATTATATTATGGTAAAAGGGGCAACTGACCAAAGTGAATAGGCGTCTTTTTGTAAACCACTGAAATATCAATTGGGAAAGCAATGGGGCATTCATAAATTCTTGTATATGCCTAATTCCCCAAAAGTTCTCCTGGGGAGAGACTTGTTGGAACATTTGGGAGCAGCCATTACCTTCAAAGGAGGTGAGATCACTCTAACAGTAAATGACCAACAATATATAGAGATATTTAGTCCTAATCATGCATCAGGCAGAAGAAGAAGTTAGAGAGGATATACTGGAACAGATATTCCCAGGGGTATGGGATACGAACATACCTGGAAGGGCAAAAATGCACCCCCGATACAGATAAAACTCAAGGAGAGAAAACAGCCAGTCAGAATTAAACAATACCCCCTGAAGAATGAAGATAGGGAAGGAATTAGCCCAATAATTGAAAATTTTCTACAATTAGGACTGATAAAGGAGTGCCAGTCTGATTTTAACACCCCTATTTTACCATTGAGGCCACATACTCCAGCTGTGCAGACCTGAAGGACACCCCTTTGGACGATGCAGAAACCTGGTTCACTGATGGGAGCAGCTATGTCATTGGTGGAAAACGACATGCTGGATATGCAGTTACCACCTGCAGAGAGGTAACAGAATCTGGACCTTTGCCAATAAGCACCTCTGCACAAAAAGCGGAACTAATTGCTCTAACTAGAGGGGGCCAATGAGATTGAATGTTGTATGTATGTGCGGGTTGGGAAAGTACCGAAAGGGGGATAAAAAGGGCTTGGTTGTAATAAACTTGGATTTGAGTCTCCACATCGAGTCTGTGTCGTGAAACGCCACAAATGGCGCCCCCCACGTGGAGCTCGAAAAGCTACTAGTCGTTGATCCGGTGGTGTGGCTCAGCCAAACTATGTGCTGAAAGGAAGCAAACTCAAACCGCACAGGTTGCCCCTCACAGGACGAGGGTAAGGGGCTGAGAACTATGAAGACTACTTTAACAAAAGAGCAAAAAAAAATGTTCTCAAAGTTTTTCTATAACTCTTAAGAAGTACGGGAAAAAAAGCTGATGAGAAAGAATTTAAATGTATCCCTCTCTGGGCATCAAAAGTCAATCCATCTACTAATATTTACACCCCAGATATTTGGGATAAAATTGGTGTTAATTTGTGGGACTGTGCTACAAAAAATGATAAAGTTGATGCCACAGGTTTGACATCTCTATTTGCACATCTGGAAAGCTTACTTTTTTTTTTTTTTTGATTAATACAGACGAAAGGCTTTTCTAATCAGTCCTTAATGCTTCATCCTGCCACCATATCCTTTAAGGCAAAAATCAGTAAGGCCAGTCAGTATTTTGCCTTTTTTGCCACTATTGCTTTGTATTGGGTCTGGCTGGGATGGAGTTAACTTTCCTCATAACAGCCCACATAGCGCAATGTTCGCATTTTATGGCTAGAACAGTGTTGACAACACACAGTTGTTCCAGCTACTGCTGAGCAGCACTGGCACAGCATCAAGCCTGTCTCTCAACATCCCATTCCCAAAGACCAATAGGCTGGATGTGGGCAAGAGGTTGGGAAGGGACAGAGACAGGACAGGTGACACAAACTGACCAAAGGGATATTTATAGAATCACAGAATGGTTTGAGTTGGAAGGGACCTTAAAGATCACCTACTTCCAATCCCCCTGCCATGGGCAGGGACACCTTACACCAGATCTGGTTGGTCAAAGCCCTGTCCAACCTGGTCTTGAACACCTCGAGTGATGAGGCAGCCACAACTTCTCTGAGCAGCCTGTTCCATTATCTCACCACGGCTACTGGGAAGAGCTTCTTCCCAATACCCATCTTCATGGAAGAAGTGCTCCAGCCATCTGTCTGATCATCATATTCCATACCACATAACACCACACTGAGCTAGAAACCTGGACACACACACAAGATGGACAGGGCTGACAAACATTCATGGTTATAGTGTTTGTCTTCTCAAGCATACTGATGCCCTGCTTCCTTGGAAGTGGCTGGACATTTGCCTGCTGATGGTAAGTAGTGAATGAATCCTTATTTCTGCTTTTCTTCCATGTATGGCTTTTGTTTTTCTTATTAAACTGCCTTTATTTTAACCCACAAGCTTGTCCATCTTATTTTCACTCCCTGTCCTCTTGATGAGGGGGAGTGAGAGAGCACAACTGCATGGAGGGCTGGCACACAGACAAGGTCAACCCACCACATTGGTTTTGTTTTAAATAAATTTCAGAAATATTTTATGGATACAAAATAGCAAGAAACAGTAAGAAGGCAGCATTAAACTCATATTCTTCAGGCCTTTTATTACCAGCTCCCCCCCCCATTATCAAAGATAGCTTCAAAGTTAGTCCTTCAAGTCACTTGAAAAGAACTTTGTTTTAATCAATGCTTGTGCTATTTTAGTGATCATCTATTTAATCTCAAACAAACATAACATTCACATACACTGTTTTGTTCCTTCATATTTGAACATGCCTTCCAACTCAAGGGAATATCAGTGTCATCCTTATCGCTTCTTATAGATGATATCTTCATCTTAACTTTAAATTGACTTCTAAAAGTCTCCATATATATATATATATATATATATATATATGGGTCTTCTCCAGTGAACTAATAATATCTACTGTAAAGCCCTGTGCTATTCACTGAAACTGATTCATAAAAGCATTTATTTTCTACAGGTTCTGCTAAAGCCAGCCCCTCTAATAATCAGATTGTTTATTAGCTATAAGGAATTAGTATAATATTCTGTCAACTGCTTGTGCAACTGTTTATAACCTGAACATCAGCACTTGGCTTTTACAGTAAAAGGTTCATTGTGCCTCCCTTCTTTCATCTATTTCCCGACTCTCTCTGTTCCTTAACACCCACTCCCACACTCCACCCCCAACTTGTGTTTTAGCCAATTTCCATGTTGTAACTCCTCTACATACAACTTTTCCCTTCACAATGTGTATATATAGATCAGACACCTCAAACTTTTCAAGTTCTGTGCCAATACCCCCAAAGCAATCCCTTGTTTCTCATGGGAGAATAGAAATAATGGTTTACTCACGTCTGGAAGTCCTAGAGCTGAAGCTGACATGAGAGCATTCTTCAGCTGGTGGAAGGCTTCAGTGGCTTTTTTTGTCCACTGAAGATCAGTACTGTTTTTTTTATGATTAGTGTATATAGAGGTTTAACAATTACTTTATAATTGTAGATTCACAATCTACACTATCCATAATTCTTTCACCATCTGGGGTTTTGGCGTTAGATATATTGTCTCTTTTTGGTCTTGTTCCAGTGTTCGCTGTCCAGCACTAATTTTATATTCTAGGTAAATTATTTTTGTTTTACTATTAGGGCTTTCTCTAGGATACCCTATATCCCTGGAGTTCCAGAAAATTTAAGAGGCTTACCATCCAGGCAACACAGGCCTCTTCTGTCTGGATGGCTATTAAGATGTCATCTACATACTGCAATATCTTCCCTTCTTCCGGTGGGGCTTCTCAGGACTCTAAGTCTTTTGAAAGTTGTTCTTAAATCCCTGAGGCAGCACCGTCCATGTGAGCTGGGTTTTGCGCCCACTCTTAGGGCTTTCCCATTCAAATGGAAAGATTTTTTTTTGGCTGGCTTCGTGGAGAGGGAGGCAAAAGAAGGCATCTTTCATATCTAAAACAGTAAACCAAATTAACTCCAGTGTCAAGCATGTTAATAGGGTATATGGATTTGCTATCACAGGGTAAAGATCCTCAGTTATTTTGTTAATAGCTTGTAAGTCCTGTACCACTCGGTATGGCCTGTCAGGTTTACCAACAGGTAAAATAGGGGTGTCAAAATCAGACTGGCACTCCTTTAGCAGTCTTAATTGCAGGCAATTACTGTTCGAATTCCTTCTCTATTTTCCTTGTTCAGGGGGTATTGTTTAATTCTGACTAGATGTTTTCCCTCCTTGAGCTTAATCTATATCGGGGGTGCATTTTTGGCCCTTCCAGGTATGTTCGTATCCCATACCCCTGGGAATACCTGATCCAGTATATCTTCCCTGATTTCTTCCTCGACACAGTTAGTAACCAAAACTAAACATTTTTATATATTGTTGGTTGTTTACTTTTAAAGTGATCTCGCCTCCTTTGAAAGTAATGGTCGCTTCCAAGTGTTCCAGTAAATCTCTCCCTAGAAGAGCTTTTGGGGAGTTAGGCATATATAAATTATGAATGTCCCATTGCTTTTCTAATTGATATTTTAATGGTTTATAAAAATAAGCCTTTTCATTTTGGCCAGTTGTCCCTTTTACCATAATACTCTTCATTAGGGACTGTAGTGATAGGACAAGGGGTAACGGGTTAAAACTTAAACAGGGGAAGTTTAGATTGGATATACAGAGGAAATTCTTTCCTGTTAGGGTGGTGAGGAACTGGAATGGGTTGCCCAGGGAGGTTGTGAATGCTCCATCCCTGGCAGTGTTCAAGACCAGGTTGGACGAGGCCTTGGGTGATATGGTTTAGTGTGAGGTGTCCCTGCCCATGGCAGGGGGGTTGGGACTTGATGATCTTAAGGTCCTTTCCAACCCTAACTATTCTATGATTCTATATCTCCCAAAGGTATTAAAGCTTTGTTTAAAACTTAATATGTTGTGCCTGTATCAGCTAAAAATTCTACTTTTCTTTTTTGTTCTCTAGCTTTGTTATAATCAGTGGATCTGCTAGGGAAGATTCCCCAGGTCCTTGTCAGTCTAGTTCCAATTTAGTAACCGGAGCCACCCCATGGCACTGCCCCCTCCAGGGCAGTCTCACTTCCAGCATCCAAACTCCCCATAGCACACACACCAATCCGGTTTCACAGAAGAAGAACCCACTCCCCCACCTCTGCCTGATATTCCTTCTCCTCCAGTTTCAAAGCAACCACTGCAGCTGTGGCTATAGCACGATTCAGTCTTTTTTCTACCTGTTTCCCTGCTCTGCAAGGGCTACAGATGCCTGCCTCTGCAACAGCACTTCTGATTTAACTCTTTCTTAACTCTGAATATGAATCTGCCGCTTGTTGCCAGTGACAGCAATTTCCTCCTCCTTATCAATATCTGATAGGACAGATATAGAGTGTGTTCCTCTCAGAGCTACTTGTGATATATATTTTTTCTATCTATTAAACATCTTTCCCCCATATCACAGGCTGAACAACATTTCTCCATCTTAACTTTCAGTTTTTCCCTGTCCTTTTCCAAAGCAAAAATTAAGGGATCTGGTGTAGTTACATTAATTTTACATTCAGTCTGTCACTCCAGGTGGTTTCTTAAAGGGAAAAACATATCTGCATACATTATTTCATCCCATTTTCCTTGCTCCCTTAAAACAACATTAATTGTCAGAGTTCCATTTTTAGGTCATTTTTTTTTTGATCTTCCAAAGTATATAAAGGTCATCATTGTTTATAATATCTTATCAATGTTTTCCTGTTTACCAAGCCCCCAGGAGACCCTCCCAGATATTTCTAATGTGCCAAAATGCAACCCAAAGGGCTTTTCTTCAGAATTTTCTTGTTTTGACCAGTTCCCATTTCTTTTTCTTGATTTTTTTCTTTGATATTTCTTACAGACTATTTTCCAATTTTCTATTCTTATTTCTTGATAGATCTTAGGAACTCTACAGATCAACCTACTTATTTTTGGTCCCAACAGATGGTCAGACAGATACTTCTGATTATTGTAACACATACAGCCCCTCTGGATGTTTAAAAGCCTGCTCTGTGTGCTGCACCAGGAATTCAGGGTGTGCTGTCTGGCTAACCACTGTGGGAGGGGCCGCCGCACACTCCCTCAGTTCCTATATTGCCTAATGATTACAGACAAACAAACGCTTTGTCTGTCTCCGGCTCTCTCCTCGCGGAGAACACGGAACCGCGGATCAGGACTCCACACTCACTTTGTAGCTATGCCACGTCTCAGTCACACAAAACACTCGCACACGGGATCCTACAGACACACAGCGGTTCTGCTTACCCTTCTCCTGCTTCTGACGCAGTCAGTTGCAAGTCCGTCCTGCCTCCCAAAATCTGGGATGTAGCGGGACACTGGGTTCGCCTACCCTTCACCTGCTTCCTGCCCAGTCATTAGCTGGTCCACCCTGGCTCCCAAATCTAGGATGTGGTGAAAACCCGGACTAACCCAATCCGCTCTCAGGATCACTAGCAGCCGCTCTATCGGTCAGCAAGTTCCTTGCTTGTAAGCCCTACCTGCCAAGGGGAACTACACTGTGCGCCAGACATCTCTGCACGCCTTACCAGCAGCCCTGGGCCATGCGTACGCCTTATAGGCCCCCTAAATTACTTAAATTCCAAGCATACTGTATTTCCACAGCTGGCACAGGTTGTTGTCTGCCCCCGCAGTGAGCGGACGAGAAGTGGAGGTCCTCCAGGCAAGCGGCCTGGATGTCCACCTTTCAGCCGATCCTGCAGCCGAACAGATGTCTCCTGGCTGGCTCGCCAAACGATGTGCGAATAGACTCCACAACTCGCTAAAGTTGTAAAGTAGGTATGCTTTTTATTCAGCGCTGAGGAGCATGGGGGATAACTTCTCCAAAAGCATGAGCACCTCAGCGTTGTTTCCCCTTTACATTTATCCTCTAAAGTTAGACATATGCATGAGATTGCACAACACGCCTATACATATTCATGTCCTATTCCCGCTTCATATTATAATGAGCTAAGAAGTCTTTTGCGCCTGCGCAGTGCCTCCTAGTGGCCGTGAGCAAGGGTCTCTAGATGAAGTAAATGAGTCTTCCTCGAGCTTGAACTTTTCACCTCTGGTTGTTATGCATGCTCCCTGGAGGCTTGGTTTTTGTCCAAAGCGCAGAGCCAATTTCAGCCGGCCTAGGTGTCCAAAGGACTGGAATCAAGTCACAGTCCCTACTTCTTAACAATAGCTATGTCCTTATATCTAGTTCTAGCATACACAGAGGCGTCCAAAGGACAGGAATCAAGACACAGTCCCTACTTCTTGACAATACCTCTGTCCTTTTAAAATAACACAGCAGTAGGAAAAAAAAATTAACTGACAGGATAAATATGCACATCTATTTCCAAAACTTAAAATGTTATACTTAAGTTTCTTGGGTGCCACCAAAGTATGAGAAGTTAGTATAGGTGATACACACTGTACTTTTTAATGTGCTTTACCATAGCTTCTAGATCATGATTGGCTTTAACAAAATAATTTTGCAGTATTAAATACTCCATATTGCAGAGGTAATTATTGTCTTATTTCTTGAAGTTCAGTAAGAATCCTTGAAGGACTTAGATATTACTAATGGAGAATCAGGAATGTAGTATACCTTTGGAATGTCACCATAAGTCCCAAATTATTTATTTACACTAACAGCCTCAAATTATTTAAAGCTAAAATCCTGGAACTGCTTAACGGTCATCCTGCCATCCACACAGAATCATAGAATGGTTAGGGTTGGAAAAGACCGTAAGATCATCTAGTTACAATCCTCCTGCTATGGGCAGGGACACCTCACACTAGACCATGTCACCCAAGGCTCTGTCCAACCTGGCCTTGAACACATCATGTTTTACTTCTTCAGGAGGAGAGAAAAGAGGGATGTATCCAAGCAACCATGGAGGTGTCAGCTCTGAAGGTACAATGCACTTCATTTCATGTGCTAATTGGTGTGGGACAGGACATCACACCCACCTGGAAGAGCTTTCTACCAAGTCCCTTTGATGCAGTTGGTTTTCTGGGATGGGAAGAAGCAGGGAAGCAAAGCTGAGTAATTTTTTTACTACCATCTACACACTTGCTACATATTAGATATACAAACTCTTCAGCTTTCTTCTGCTCTCTGTCACTGAGAATGTCACAGTGTAGATGCAACTGTGGATGGATTGATAAGCAAAGCCTTCACATACCTCTTCCCACAAGTCCAATATGTAGATGCAGATTTTACACTGTGACCAGCTGAGAATGTCATATTCCAAACACCTCATACAACAAGAAATGAATAGCCATACCTTTTCCACTTACCTGTCCTGGTAGATACAATCCTTGTATATTATACACTGATAAGCAAAAGTAGTTCAAATGGAGTAACAAAGAAAAGAAGCATGATTTAGAGGCTTTGAACTACAGCACTAAATTTACATTCATCCATGCAAATGCCTGCAGAGGGGCTGGGCCTAAAATTCACTGCAAATTGGGTTGGAAGAATACTCTCCCACAGAAACCCTACATGCCAGGTTATTACTGGAGTAACATCACTTGTATGCCATGCAGTAGTGCACTCAATGCATAGTTCACATAGAACTGCCAAACATCCATTGTTTTGAAATAACACAAAGATGATAAAAAAGCAGAATTTTTTAAAGATGAGTAGGAGCTAAACCAGCATTAGCCTGAGAGGTACTAGTTTTACTTCTCTCTAGAACTAATCCCAACATCTAAAGAAAACATGGACAACACCAGGCAAAGATCCTCTACACATAATACAGAACTGTACTGTTAACTTCTATGGGTCAAAGTTGTTTTTCACAGAACTCCCACTGGCTATTCCAGAGTCACAACAGCAATACAGTTGTATTGTGGTTTAAGCCCAGCTGATAACTGAAAACCATGCAGTCACTCAATCACTCCCCCCCTCCCCCCCCTTCTTCCTCCCCCCACTCCTGGAAGGATGGGGAGGAGAATCAAAAGAATGTAACTCCCACGGGTTGAGATAAGAGCAGTCCAGTAACTAAGGTATAATACAAAACTACTATTGCAACCACCAATAATAATAATGCTAAGGGAAATAAAAAGGAGAGAGAATACAATTGCTCTCCACTCACCAACTGATATCCAGCCTGACCTGAGCAGCAATCTGGGCTTTCTGTGTAATTCCCCCCAATTTATATAGTGAGCATGATGTGCTGTAGCATGGAATACCCCTTTGGCTAGTTTGGGTAATGTCTCTGCTTCCTTCCCGCTTCTTGTGCCCTCCTTACTGGAAGAGCATGAGACTGAAAAGTCCTTGATCGGGATAAGCATTATTTAGCAAGAGCAGTTATCAACACTGTTCCCAGACTAAAGTCGAAAACACAGCACTGCACCAGCTACTAAGAAGGAGAAAAATGACTGCTACTGCTGAACTCAGGACAAGCTGACATGCAATATCCTTAAAATTGCAAAGTAATGTGACAGATATTGCAAAATGGTGGGGAAAATGTCAATGACATATTCAAGTCATCATGTACTTCTGATAATTCAGCACCACACAGGAGAATGTAAGCACTGTTCACTTCAGAGGAACTCTGTGTCCCACACAGCAAAATACAGTTCTAATAGAGCAATGTCATCACTTAACTATGACCTTTGTTAAAGACTTTAAAAGACCATGACAAAGTAAACACTATGTGGAATCTGCCAGATCCTCCGCTTCTTGCACTTAAGACCCTACAGCTGATCATCAAGATCATCAAATGGAGACTAAGTCCAAACATGTCCAACCAACTGCAGCAGCAGTTCCAACTGGAAGGGGATCATTCCTGTCCTATCCCTCACACTGTGCTCCAGATGACCACAACACAAACAGCTGTTTCAGCAGAAAACGTG
Source organism: Pezoporus flaviventris (assembly GCF_033815535.1). Classification (NCBI taxonomy): domain Eukaryota; kingdom Metazoa; phylum Chordata; class Aves; order Psittaciformes; family Psittacidae; genus Pezoporus; species Pezoporus flaviventris. The sequence continues at coordinate 1,073,342 of NW_026892669.1, read as the reverse complement.
AAACCTGAGGAAGTGCTCCACACCGAGAGCTCTTGGGCATCAAGTCATAGTTGGGCTTTTTAGATGGTAGACTTCCACCCCACTTCCACTTACTGGAGCTGGATATTTAAACACCTGGGTCCAGTCTGTCTTATTTTTAATTTCTACCTTCTCCTTCCTCTTTTCTGGCACGGCAGGAATGGCTTGACTTGTTCTCAGTTTGGGCATTAGAACTGGGTGCCTGAGATCAAAATTTGGCCGGGTCTCGTGACTGCCTTCCAGCTCCTTCTTCTCTCCCTCCCTCCTACTGGACCCCGGACGGCCGTCGCCCGATGCCCCGCCACTCTCCCCGTGGGGCACCGCACGCCGGGCTGCGGGGGGGCCGGCACTACGACGGCAACCGCCCCACTTCGCATCCCGGGCCACCCGGCTGCGCCGCAGCGGGGCTCCCGCCAAACTTTGCCGCCCGACACGGCGCTGTGCGGTGCTGGGGGCCTGGCCCGGCCGCCGCCCCCCCGTGCTGGAGGTGAAGCAACCTGGCGCAGGCTCCTGCACTTGCACAGCGGGTGCAGAGCCGCCTCCAGGCAGCGCTAAGGCGTATTTTTTTCTTACTAATCTGCACATTCAGCACGTCCAGAGCGCCTATTACTTTATCTGGACTTTCTCCACTCTCCGGGCTCATGACACTGCGATCGCCTCCCCATCCTATCACTAACTCTCGCTCTCCTTCACTCCTTCCTCCTTCTCTCTTACAAGGCCTGCTAAGATCAAGCCCGATGGAAAGTAGAAAGAGGGAAAGAAAAAGAGAGAAGCAGAGGGAAGGGAGGGGAGCCGCTCCATCCTTCCCTCCCCCCACCACGGCGCACACGCCACCCCTTTTTCCCCCAGCCCCTTCCTTCGGTGATTTCCTCCGCTCTTCAGCAACTAGGGCGGCTTGGCGGAGCGACTCCCAGCTGCGGCACGGCTGCCCTCCGCGCCGCCCGCCCGGCGCACCTCTCCCTGCCGCCCCCCACACCCCCGCGATGCCCTGCTGCGCCCTGTGCCCCCCCGCTACCTCGTAAAGGTCCCCTGAAGCCATGCTGGGTTGCGGGACTGGGTTCCTTTGCGCCGTTTCCTTCTCTCCACCGCTCCCCCACTCGCTCTCTCTGTTGAGTAAACTGTTTTGCAGAATGACAGGCTTTGGGGCTGGCTGTGCGCAGAATCGGAGTCGAGCAGAGGCAGGCGGCGAGGCTGTCATAATCAGCAGCAGCTCAGAGCTTCCCCCTCCACGACCGGGTCCAAGACGGGTCTCCCCGCGCCCTCCGTCAGGGAAAGTCATGGGGCCGGAGAGCGACCTCCTTCCACCCCTCGCCCCGCTCCGAACCGGGAGCGCTTCAAACTCTTTCTGTGGCCAAAATACATAAATAAAAACTTGATAAAAACAACAATAATAATAAGGGGGGAGGGGGAGGGGGAAAGTAGTGACCGCGCAGCGGGGAGGGCCGTGCCGCCCGCCCAAGGTCCCCACGGGGAGAGGCGGGCGCAGGGCCAGATCCCAGCCGCCAGCGTCGAGTGGCCCTGCCGGCCACCTTTCTGCCCCGGTGGTTATCCCGGAGGTGGCGGGAAGCTTCTGAGCTCCCCCGCCCAAGGAGCGTGGTGGACTCCGGGGCCATCTCTCGCCTCTGCCAGCGCCCATCCTCATGCACCCTTTGCAGCCATTTTGACAATTAGCCAACCCTCTCCAGGAAATGAAAGCTACGGACATCCTGCCGCCTGGATTTCACTAGGAGGCACAGGGCGGCTAATGGTCTGAGGTGGTTGTGGACGTGGGGCAGTACAAAGCCCTTGTCCGTTGCCACGTTAGAGCCTTCTGGGCCTTTTCTCTGAGGGAAAGAGTGGCCCTATGGCCGCTGGCTTCCTCGTGCAGCTTCCCTGAATGAGGGCAACTGTGGCACTGAGCAAGCCAGGCATCATGTTGGTCTCCCGTCTGTCTTTATCCACCATCACTGCTGAATGCCTCCTGCTCAGGGATTCCCAGGTTGAGGAAGTATCCTCACAGCAGCTTGGCCATGAGTGAAGATGAACTAGCTCATCGCGAGAGGAAGCCCCGCTTTCCACCAGGCATGATGGAGTCTTGCAGAGACAGTTGCTGATGTGTGGCAAAGGGCTCTTAGTATGACACCCCAGCTGGTGTGAAACAAATGGCCGTGTTCTGGGGAGGCTGCTTGAGTATCAAATTGTGTTCCCATGGCTTCACGCTGTGAAGGATTTGTTTCTCCAGGTAAGGTGTTGAGTGTCCTCTGAATATTATTGTTCTTGATAGGAAAGAGTGCCATTAGGATTTGCTCTGACCAGCTCTTCATACCTTGGCTTTGTAGCCAGCCTGCTGTAGCTGTTACCAGCCTTTAGACTCCATGTTCTCATCTCATGGATCACCTGAAGTAACCATTCTCCTGGAGCCCTGGAGACACACTGAATGCTGTGAGGTTTGGCTTTGCAGTGGTCATGGCTTTTGTTTGTCTTCATTGTGTTGGCATTTTCCATCCCTTTGATTTCAGTCCTTTGTGTAGCGCTGCACTCCATGTTAATGTGGGACTTGGCACTGCCCTCACTATTATCTGAGTGGCAGGTTGTAGCCGGTTATTGAGTATTATATGGTAAGTCTCAGCATAAATGTTGCTGCTATTGAGTGCTGAATTATTTCTCAAATTTCATTTATGACCAAAAATCCCAGAGCAGTCTCAGTGGGGTGAAGCCAAAGAGTCTACTGACTGAGAGGATTCCTGTTTGAAATACTGATATCAAATATTTTGAATGTTGTCACTTTTTATCATGCACATCCATTTGCACATTTACACATGCACATCCAGCTCTTGATTGACCCCATCTCCTGAACTGTGAATATTACCTCTGGTGATTATGAACTTTCCAGCTGACCAGTTTAGTATTGACTTACAGTTCAATAAAAACTATCTTGTGGTAGTTTAGAACTAAAAGATGTTTATGGTTTGTGTGGTCTGCTGGGTGGTGTGTTAATGTTGCATGCCTAAGGACAAGCCACTCTGCTTATATAAAATGTAGCTTGTTTATTTATAGTCACTAACTGGAGAGTTGTTTTCTGCTTTCCAATTTGCCAGTGATATTTGGATGGTTGGGATTTGATATTTTAAGATTAAAATGTTGAAAGGATTGAGAAATACTGCAAACTACCCATGCTTGCAGCAATTTAAGTAATTAGTGCAGAAAAAAATTCTTAATTCCCAAGAAATGCATTACTTAATAATCACACCCCATGGTTTCTTCATGATAAATCAGTTATATTGTCTTATTGTAAAGTGACTTTTATTGTTTACATTCAAATCCAGTGAGTAACTTTTCAGATGCATTCTAAAATATTCTTTTTCTGAAATTGTTGGCTTTCTTCATCGTATCAAATTGTTCCAAAGGTGTCTTGAATGAACTGAAAAATAACCCTTTCCAAGCTTTAGAAGAATATATGTCTTTTCTTTTGAGACAGGTCTAATAATCAGACTGCACTTACTGGGCTTTGCTCTTAACTCCGCTTTCAGTGAGCTTAAATTAGAACCCACCCTGCACCATAATGGAAGAAATATTCATGACTTGGTATGTATTTTAGGAAATTTAATTTATATATATGATTGTTGTGGTTTAAGACCAGCTGGTAACTCAGAACCATGCAGCCGCTCACTTACTCCCCCCGCTTCTTCCCTCCCACTCACAGAGGGTTGGGGAGGAGAACCAAAAGAATGTAAATCCAAAAGGTTGAGATAAGAACAGTCCAATAAATAAAGTATAATACAAAACTACTATTACCACCACTAATAATAATGATAAGGGAAATAACAAGGGAAGAGAATATAAAACTAAAAGGGGAAAGGGGGGAAAAAACAATAAACACATGTGATGCACACCACAATTGTTCACCACCCACTGACCAATACCCATCCTGACCCGAGCAGCGATCTGGGCCTTCTGGGTGACTCCCCCCCAGTTTATGTACTGAGCATGATGTGCTGTGGTATGGAATACCCCTTTGGCTAGTTTGGGTCTTGTCTCTGCTTCCTCCTGGCTTCTTGTGCCCTCCTTACTGGCAGAGCATGAAACTGAAAAGTCCTTGATTGGGGTAAGCATTACTTAGCAAGAACTAAAAACATCGATGTGTTATCAGCATTGTTCTTAAACTGAAGTCGAAAACTCAGCACTGCATCAGCTACTAAGGAGAGCAATAACTGTTACAGCTGAACCCAGGATAATGGTACAGCATTTAGATCATGTTAACATTGTCAATATTGGATTTACAACACAAACAAATATTAGTTTGGAAGTCCTGAAAGGATGAATGCTTTAGTGAATACCTTGAAGATGGGAAACATCTTTTCCCTGATTAGTCATCCCTTGTTTTAGTGTACGCAGTCCCTTGGGATGCAGTGGTGTGTGAGTCAATAGTGAGGAGCAGAAAGAGGAATTTTGTGATTGTCAAACCCAGGAAAAGTTGATGGTGGTTTCAGTGCATTTCCTTGTTGTTTAGCAGAAAACAAGGTTTCAGGTTTTAAAAAGGCCAAGTGACCTTCATTTTCCCAGCAGGTTTTTATTGTAACTAGTCAAGTCATGCTGTACACCTCCAAGTCTTTTGGAAAAAATAGAAATATTTAAACTTATTACTATTAAAGAAAAATATTTCCCAATTTAATTGCCTTTAAATAAAAATATCTTTGCTCTGAAATGAAATTGCTGCAGAAATCCAGATTTTTGTGCAAATTATCAACTCTAAAGTCAGTATTTTTGCTAAAGATGTGATTATTCATTACTCTTATTGTTTCGCCACCTTCTATTTCCCATCCCATGAGAGCAATGCAAGGGAGGCATTCCAAGTGTGATATGTCACATTTGAGCACTTATTTTCATTTAGTGGATGCTTTGGTTTCTACTACTTTAATTACAGGAATTATCTCTGACTGTTTCAGAAAGCTAAAATACTGTTCTCATAGCTGTGCCATTGATTTGTTATCGATTGTTTAATCAGCCTGTCCAGTGCTATACAAATACTGTGGATACTCTACAGTCAATAATACAGTTCCCCCACGGAGGGTACAGTTGAGCAGTGCATTTTGGCAGTAAGCTTTATGAAAAGTGGCTGTAAAGGGCTGAATTGTCTGCTAAAGGGGAAGATGCGTGGTTTGGTAAATAGACAAATTGAGAGAATTCCTATACTAAGGTATGAAAATTAAATGAGAAAAAGGTGAAGAAAAGGCATGAGTGAGAGGAAGGAGAGAAGGACAAGGAACCAAAGGTGAATGCAAGGAGAAAGCTGTGCAAAGCATTGGCTGTGTGGAAAAATATGAGGCAAAAGGGAATATTTCAGCAGCAGCAACTGGAAGTGAAATCAGGGAACAGGATAACAAGATCTTTGTCTCTAACCAAAGAAGGGGGGATGACCAGAACATGGAAAAAGTCAGTGAAGGTGAAAATGAAAGAAAAGTGTTTTAGTGAATTCATAAAGGAAGAGTTGACAGGAAGTGGTGAGTAGCTACAGCAGCAAGAGGAGAGCCACTTACGATGCTCTGTTCTGGCTGGGTGATAGGATAATGGATTTCCTAGGGCTTGGTACCGTGATGGTTGTGTACTCACCTGTTAGGTCTGAGAGAGAGCTAAAATACGCCAGGAAGCTTATCAGAAAAATTATCCAAGATGCGAAGTCAAATAAGCGTTGCAAAACAAGATGAGGACGTCCTTAGCATACATATATCATGTAAAAATTAGAGAATAGGTGAATGTGAAAGGAAAATAGGAAGGTGCCATTTTACTGAATAATGGATTTACATTATTGTGTGACAAGAAGAAGCAGACCTGGGAAAAGCCCAATATACTTTGCCCTGTGCCATGCTGTCTTTGAAAGCAAACAAGTAGTTGCTATCATTTGATTCCAATGCTAAATTAATCTCTTTCTCCAAACCCTTCTTTGGATCTTATAACATGCAATTACTTATCATCAAGAGGAAGCATTTGAAATAGAATCTGAAATACCACAGTATAGTGAAACAAACAATAATATATAGAAAACAAAGTAATGTTTGTTTGTTGGTGTACAGCATATGCCATGGAGCAGAACTCTTCAAGAGTTGAAGGTATATTTTAATGGCAGCTGTTCTGAAAACTGTCTTTACTTCTTATGACTTTACAATTCTGTTCTATTCTGTGAAGTATAACCAATATATCATGTACACCACTACAAGAAAAACAGGTGAGTACAGAAATGAACCTTCAAAAGGAGACTTTGCTGTCAAAACAGTGTTTCCCTAAACCGGTACAAAGAGTGCTCCATAGTGGGAGTCCCTGAAGAAAACCTGGAAATAAGACATTGCATCAGATAGAAATGGTGCAGAATTAGTTTCTGCTGTGAGTCAGCAAAGATATGTTTTCCATAGATTATGCTCTCCATAGAGCATTCACAACCTCCCTGGGCAACCTATTCCAGTGCCTCACCACCCTAACAGGAAAGAATTTCCTCCTTATCCAATCTAAACTCCTCCTGTTTAAGTTTTAAACTGTTACCCCTTGTCCTGTCACTACAGTCCCTAATGAAGAGTCCCTCCCCAGCACCCCTATAGGCCCCCTTCAGATACTGGAAGGTTGCTATGAGGTCTCCACACAGCCTTCTCTTCTCCAGGCTGAACAGGCACAACTTTCTCAGCCTATCTTCATACGGGAAGTGCTCCAGTCCCCTGATCATCCTCGTGGCCCTTCCCTGGACTTGTTCCAACAGTTCCATGTCCTTTTTATGTTGAGGACACCAGAACTGCACACAATACTCCAGGTGAGGTCTCACAAGAGCAGAGTAGAGGGGCAGGATTACCTCCTTTGACCTGCTGGTCACGCTCCTTTTGATGCAGCCCAGGATACGGTTGGCTTTCTGGGCTGCAAGCACACACTGCAGGCTCATGTTCGTTTTCTTATCGACCAATACCCCCAAATCTTTCTCTGCAGGGCTGCTCTGAATCTCTTCTCTGCCCAGCCTGTAGCTGTGCCTGAGATTGCTCCGACCCAGGTGTGGGACCTTGCACTTGTTATGGTTAAAATTAATAAGGTTGGCATCAGCCCACCTCACAAGTGTGTCGAGGTCCCTCTGGATGGCATTCCTTCCCTCCAGGGTATCAACTGAACCACACAGCTTGGTGTCATTGGCAAACTTGCTGAAGGCGCCCTCAATTGCTCAGTTGCTGACGCCTGCAACACCGGAGTGGAGCGGGGAGAGATCAGTGTCCAGGAGCCTCAATTCAGAGCGACAAAAGCCATTGAGGTGGGAACCTCAAGTCCTCAACAGGACTTGCCCAGGAGCGGGCAGCTCAGCTCTCGTGAGCAGCTGACTCACCAGGGGCGGAGCCAGGAGGCTCGCCGGCAGCTGTGAGCTGTTAAAAACCTGCCCAGGGAGCACGAGCTACTTAGGAGCGCGGCGAGGCAGTTTGCATGGGCAGGCGAGTGGGGTGACCGCCTGATCAAGAGGACTCGACTAGAGCTCAGGAGGAGGAAGGACTGCTTGCTTGTGCAAAGAGACGTAGACAGACCGATCGACCAGATAGATCATGGTCACCGCTTGATCAAAACCTGTAGTTAGGAATAATGTGGGTATCCAGACTGAGCCTTCCTGCAGACATGCGGCCGTGCAGGTCTCTGGCTGCAGTGAATGCCTGAGCCTGGCACTTGTATCGGAGAGAGCCAGTGACACCGCTTGTGTGTGGTGTCAGCAAGTAGATGACCCGCTAAAGCAGGTGGTTGAACTGAGGGAGGACGTAGAAAGGTTGAGAGCTATCAGAGAGTGTGAAAGTGAAATTGATTGGTGGAGCCACACCCTAAGGCAAGGGCAGAGGGAAGTGGTTGAACAAGTGATAGAATCCCTTCCCTCTTACTATCAGATAGAAGGAGTAAACTTAAGGGACAAGGAAGTATGGAGGGAGGTCCCTCCTCGGAGAGGTAAGTGAAAACCCTCACAATCCCTTCCTTCCTCCCAGTTGCCCTTGAGTAACAGGTATGAGGTCTTGGAACTACAGGGCCAGGTAAATGGAGATGGAGGGGTAGATCCATCTAGTGAGTCACCTAGGGCTTGTCACTCACCCCCATGCCTTAGAACTTCCTTAGACTTGTTGCACTTGATCTCAGAGTATCAACATGTCATACCTTACTTGCAGTCAGTATTTTCTGTTTTAGTGTTTGTCAGCTGGGCGGCCTGGGCTAAGGTTATTTTTTTGCTGTACTTCATGGTAATGACTTGTAATACAATAGACTCATTAATCACAAAACTTGGCTGGTATGCGTTCTCAGTGTGGTCATCACTTCTATACTATGGGAGGCAAGTAATGGGAATTTTAGACAATTACACATCTTTTTTTTAACTTCCCTTGTGGGGTCAACCTATGAAGGAGATATTCCCTCACACCCTCTGCTCCCCTACCAGGTCATTTACGGTAGAGGTAGATTCATGAAAATTTAAAGACCTTGAATATCTTTTCAATGCCCTTGAAAGCATCCTTTTGCTGGGAACCAGCTTGTTGATGCATATGCTCTCTATGTTTTGCCTATGGCGTGACAACCCTGAGAACATCCGATCTTGTCTGAGCTCAGAAGCTAAGCAGGGTCTGGCATGGGTCTTATCTAAGGTTAAACAACTATTTAAGAATATTACCAAGACATTTTCCTGAGGCTGGACAGTCATGAGTGGCAGGGTCTGTGGGATCGCATGGGTAAGCTCCTAGGCCAGTTGGCCCCTCCAGTGCTTTGGAATTTCACTCCAACAAATGCAGAATCTGGAAAAAATAGCAGAACACTTAGACGAAGTGTGCTGTTGTTCTGGCAGTACCAGAGAGGGACAACTCACCACAATGTGCTGGAGTTTAGCCTACACCTATAGGGCCCTGTTCTGTAATGAGACAAGGAGGGGCACAAAATTACAAAATGGAATATATAAACCTTTAGAATCAGTTTTAAGTAATGTTAAGTTTGATGGCTTTGTAACAGTAGCAATGGAAAATTACTGAGGTGCATGATACACAGAAAAAAAGTAGAGTACAGCTAGAGAACATACTTAGAAGTCTTGTACAAGATAAATCATTATAGTTGACATAATTTTAAGAAAAACAGTCTAGAAGAACAGGACACAGGGATGAGGAGTATCTGGGAATGGCAGGTGTCCAGGATGGGCTACAGTTAAACTAACTGATAAGTAGGAGGATAGGAGGATTATTATGTCTCTGGTGCTAACGAACCAATTAAGCTGGTATAAGCATCTACTGTGTGCTTCAAAGGCTGCCAGAAGTGATGAAGATTGTTGGAAGAAGTAAACAACCCTCAGAGACAACCACCACAATTCTGTATGCATGCGGGGAACTTTCTGGAAAATTATGTAATCCATACGTAGCCTCATGAATATGTATGTCTGCCCAGGGACTATATAGGGGCAGCTTGTGGAGCAATAGGGGGACACAGGCAGAGCTATCCCCTGTGTCTCCCGGCGCCGCAATAAAGAATACCTGCTTGTCAGCTTGAAAACTTTGTTGGCAAGTTTGTTCCTGGAGTTTTCTCCAAATCACAGCCCCGGGTCAAAAGGACCATCCAGGTCATCACCAGAATTATCAGGCAGCAGAACCTCAGGAGCAGCAACAGCAGTCTGATGAACGTGCACAGGCTCCTCATAAATGTGTTCTGGAGTTTCATTTATATCAACCATGTCAGCGTTATCAAGTGCAATTAAAACATTTCCTCCCGCAGGTTACAGGTGATCTGAGAGTACTGTAATTGAGTCAGTTTGTGAAAGGTTATCATCCACTACCCGTGGCTGAAGAGAGGGCAATGCAGCAAAAACAATGCGCCAGGTAAATAAATAATCAGGATTAATATCATGGTCATCGGATTGTACAGTTTATAACTGCTGTCCCACACGCTTCCAATCCCATATTTCATAAGTCTGTAGAAGGGTCATCTTCATCCCCGTCCTCAGTCTTCGCAGCTGCAGCGGTGACCAGCAGAGGTTTTGGGGGTGGTGGGGGGGGGGGTGGGTGTGGAGGGGGGCACTGTGCTCCACTATCTCATTTTTTGACTTTAGCATTTCTAAAATAATTCTCCAAATAACTTACAAAATTTTCGCAGTGTCATTGCCTTTTTTAGCTGCATCCCACAATTTAACTCCTTCACCATCCCACAAGGAGACCTAAAATACAGTGGACACATCAATCTCTGGATAATGCGTCTTCAACCATTTCAACATTAACTTTAGGTCTGTCTCCTTAAAGGTTGCTCCCTTCTTCTTAAGAAGGGCTGCAAACACCCATAAAATGGAGGCTTCCTCCTTAGTAATATTACCCCAAATCATCCCGTTCCTGGCTGCTCACCTTTTCCAGGTGATTGCTTTGTGTCCGAATGTCTTTGGTGCTTCCCCCACCAGCCTCCTCTGAGTTCAGCCGAGATACATCACCAGTCATCAACTCCAATGATTTAGCCCACATTCCTCCTGTTCAGACGTCATTTGTGGCGTATCAAAGACGGACTCAATTGGTCAGTTGCTGAGGTGAGTAGCTCGAGAGAGGACACCTTCAACACCGGAACGGAGGGGGGGGAGATCAGCATCCAGGAGCCTCAAATCAGAGTGGCAAGAGCCACCAAGGGAGCCTCAAGTCCTCCACAGGACTTGCCCAGGAGCTGGCAGCTCAGCTGACGCAAGCAGCTGACTCACAGGGGGCAGAGCCAGAAGGAGCGGCACCAGCCCTGAGTGGTAAAAAACCTGCCCCAGGGAACACGAGGGACCAGGAGTGTGGAAAACAGGGTGGGTAGAGGCAGTTTGTGTGGCAGTTCGCGGGCAGGTGAGCGGGATGGTGAGCACTCGTCGTGTGACATGGGCCCGGTCTGGGAGCTCTGCTCTGGCTGCCCCGGCAGTGGCCAGCGTAGGCACCCAGACAGAGCCGATGAGAGGGGAGGCTGCAGTGCAGAACTCTGAGTGTAGAGAGTGCCTGCACTGGTCTTGTGAGGGAAAGGTGCACAATGGGCAGGCCTGCACTTGGTGCTCCCTGGATAAATAACTGGCTGGACGACCATGCGCAAAGACTTGTGGTTAATGGCTCACTGTCTGGCTGGAGACCAGTAACGAGTGGTGTCCCTCAGGGATCAGTGTTGGGACCGGTCTTGTTCAACGTCTTTGACACTGACATGGTCAGTGGGATTGAGTGCTCCCTCAGCAACTTTGCCAATGACACCAAGCTGTGTGGTTTGGCTGATACGCTGGAGGGAAGGAATGCCATCCAGAAGGAACTTGAAAGGCTTGTGAGGTGGGCTGATGCCAACCTTATGAAATTTAACCATGACAAATGCAAGGTCCTACACCAGGCACAGCTACAGGTTGGGCAGAGAAGAGATTCAGAGCAGCCCTGTGGAGAAGGACTTGGGGGTATTGGTCGATGGGAAAATGAACATGAGCCAGCTTCAGTGTGTGCTTGCAGCCCAGAAAGCCAACCGTATCGTGGGCTGTATCAAGAGGAACAGGACTAGCCGGTCGAAGGAGGTGATCCTGCCCCTCTACTCTTGTGAGACCTCACTTGGAGTATTGTGTGCAGTTCTGGTGTCCTCAACATAAAAAGGACATGGAACTGTTGTAACAAGTCCAGAGGAGGGCCATGAGGATGATCAGGGGACTGGAGCACCTCTTGTATGAAGATAGGCTGAGAAAGCTGAGGCTGTTCAGCCTGGAGAAGAGAAGGCTGCGTGGAGACCTCATAGCAGCCTTCCAGTAGCTGAAGGGGGGCCTAAAGGGATGCGGGGGTTGGACAATTCATTAGGCACTGTAGTGACAGGAGAAGGGGTGAAGAGTTCAAACTTAAACAGGGGAGGTTTAGATTGGATATAAGGAAGAAATTCTTTCCTGTTAGGGTGGTGTGGCACTGGAATGGGTTGCCCTGGGATGTTGTGAATGCTCCATCCCTGGCAGTGTTCAAGGCCAGGTTGGTCAGATCCTTGGGTGAGATGGTTTAGTGTGAGGTGTCCCTGCCCATGGCAGGGGGTTTGGAACTGGATGACCTTAAGGTCTTTTCCAACCCTAACTATTCTATGATTCTATGACTCCGATTCTCGTGAAATCTGAAGAGCTTTATTGCCCATCTCCCATCCCTTTTATAGTCTACTAAGCGCTAAGCAGTAATTTTCCACTTGTCTTACTTCCTTGTCATGCTGATTCAGCAAAACCACTAAGGGTTACAAATATTTACATTGTTTGGTCTGTTTTTGAGTTGCACATTCTGCTTTATCTTGCAAACTGCATGCTTTGTTTTGCTGACCGTTCTCGAGTTTTCATTGTTCTCTTTACAGTTCGCAAGGCTTTAGCCCGACCAGGGCAATGACGCCTGTATCCACATCCTTAACTATCGCTGTCCTGTCACCCACATCCATGTATCCTTGGCATTGAAGTACCCTCTAATGAGGTAGTCTAAGACCCAGAAGGGTACCGATGGGCTTTTGGTATTGCTGCCTTGGAGACAGAAGAAATTGAACAGCTGTCCACCTTGCCTGGTCTCTCAGAGTATCCAGTTATGGGGTTGCTGAAGGTCAAAGAACAACAAGTGCCAGTCGCGACCACAACAGTGCACTGGTGGCAATATCGCACCAACCAGGACTCCCTGATTCCCATCCATAAGCTGGTGGTTGCAGCAATGGAAGCAGAGCAACTGGCAGCGTATACATAAACCTATCTCGGCTGCTGCACTGTGGAAAGATATTGCTGCCTGGGTGCAGAACCTGGTGGTGAAGGCATGCCATGTAGATGCTCATGTACCCAAGAGTCGGGCCACTGAGGAACACCACAACAACCAACAAGTGGATAAAGCTGCTAAGATTGAAATGGCTCAGATGGACTTAGATTGGCAACATAAGGGTGAATTATTTTTGGCCCGGTGGACCCATGGCACTTCAGACCATCAGGGCAGAGATGCAACATATAGATGGGCTTGTGATTGAGGAGTGGACTTAAAAATGGACACTATTGCCCAGTGTAAGCGGCGAGGAGAAGCAAACAGGCCAACCCAATATGGGTGATAAGCAACTTCTACCTTATTTGTGACGCAGTTCACACATATATAGGAGTGGTATTCAGCCACTCCTTCTTGGCATAACAGTATTGGTTAGCCCCCACAGCTTCCTCCACAGTCTCCTCCCAGGTCCGGTCTCCGGCCACCTGTGGGGACCACCCCCTGCCTTGCTTGCACAGTCCTCCAGAACTCTATGGTTCTGCTCTTAGAGTCATTCTGCAACAATTCCCCCCTTTTTCTTTGTGCAAGCAATGCATTATGGGTTATTCTGTTCACCTGTTTTATCACACAACTATAAACAAGTCTAATAGCTACAATAATTAACCTAACAATGATACATAAGTGCAATACTTCAAACAACAGTGTTTGACTCAACCTGTAATGCCCTGTGAAGACAACCATCTAGTTATTCTTAGGATATTGCTCATTTACTATTGCTGGGTAAGCTGAGCCAGGGTTCTCAGCTGTGCATGCATCGAATTAGCATAATCAGAGAGACTCATACAACACATTCCATCAAACTCTTCACATCCATGTCCCTGTTCCAACAACAAAAGGTTCTGCAGTGTTGCATGTCTTACAGAGTCAACATTAAAACAAATCAGGAATTGCCTTCGATGCAGAATTGTCTGCTTAGCAACTCAGCAACCCAGTCTGCTTAGATGAGCCAAGGCCCTGGCTGAAGCACTTACAGTGATCTGGCATATTATGATTGGATACATGTTTTGAAGACCCTTAGTGACTAACATATAATTGGTTAAACACAGGTGTGAGAACTCAACCTTGAAAGCTTGCCAACAGTCCACAGTTCTCATTAACTTGGTGAATTCCAGCCTCTTATCTTGCTTGCTTAAGCTTCTTCAGGCCTCCCATGGCCTTGCTGTTTCTTTCAGTACTATTCAAAGTTTATGTACCAATTATGCATTCTCCTGTGAGAACACTGTCTCCACATCTTCCCCCTTTTGTTTTATCCAGTAACAAGTCGCTACTACAGCAAGGCGCACACACATTTACATTAGCAGAGTAACTATTACAGGGTGCAGCAGCATGTCAAAGATGCTGATGGCAGTGAAGGACTAGCCAAAGAAATTTCTTACCAGTGGAATTCTCCCCCCCTCTTAATTTGTTATAAAGCAGGTGATGGAACACTACCATTGTATTAAAATTTTTCTAGCTTTTGCCTTAGCATTTTCTAGCAGCTGCTGCAAATTTCCATACTCTAACATCTCTTTTACAAGTGACAAATCTATACAATACAAGGTGCAGTTTCTTATTAGCAGCTAGCTAGTAAATACAGGTGGTTTTATACACAAAATCACAACCTCTAATAATAGCTATTTTACAAGCACACATATTCAGGAGGTTACTTTTCAGTTGCCCCCAAGTGATGTTTTGCAGTTATTTGTTCTTTCTCTTCCTCCATCTCATTCTGCTTGGGGTATTCATGGTCAGCTCCTGTAGCTGAGGCATCAGGTTTATCCATTCGTCTGTCCAGCTCATGGCAGGGCTTCACAAACTTTGCAGACAGTCGCCATGGACCTGTAGGCAGGAGGACACAAATATACCCCCTCCCCCAGGTTATCAGTTCTTGAGAAGTAGACAGGTTAAAGTTAAATGTAACATCATTACTCTCTCTCTCCCCCACTCTTTTTTTTTTTTTTTTTTAAGTCCATGCAAAAGCCATCATTACTCCCACTACAGTCCCACGTACAGACCGTGGCACAAGGACCCTGTGGAGACTAACAGCAAACCAGCTCCGAGAAGCATCATTGCAGTGTGAGGTGGCAGGCTCAACCTTAGCGGGCATCCCCGCAGAGGCTCTGCCTCCCCCACGTCGCATGAGGCTTGGGCTTTTATACTGACCAAAATGCACACTCATTCCAACACAGGTGGCCAGCCTGTGCTGGAAGAAGTGGCCAGCAGTATCTACAGAGGTCTCCAAGGGTTGATAGAAACCTGGACATACTTAGTTTTACCAACTTCTAATACATGAGTATCACAGAGAAACTGTATGGGCTCCCCCTGTCAATTGCAAGAAAAAATCATAACATATACAGCTTGAGTATAAGAGGATTTTAACGCATACGCGGTCACTGTTTGTCAGGCCTCCTTAACTATTCTGAGATCAAGAGCTTCCCACTGTTTAGCCCCCTGCTGTGTAGTAAACACAGGATATGCAAAGATGCCCACTGCAGAAAATTCCCCAGTAATGTTCACCTCTTTGGTTACCCATTGTTACAACTGAGCGTCTCCAGGGGCAGTAAGTCTGAGCGGACCGAACCGGGAGACAGTCAGGGTCTGGAAGCAGAGGATACAAATCTGGCTCGGATTCAGGGGCTGATCCTGCGCCGAACTCGGGGTCTCCGTTGCTCGCAGCTGTGTCTTTCTTATCAGATGTATCTCGTTCGGTATGTAGCCATCTGCAGACCTGGCTCCTCCGTGACTGAGTTAAAAATTTTTTCACTCTTAAGGCATAGTGGGTTGGAAAGGCTCGCGGTTCCTTTAAATCTCCCGCTCGCGCATGATCCCTATTTTCTACTGCGTGCTTCACAGTGGCGCCGCAATCGATCCGGCGCCGAGGCACCGCCATTTTCTTTCGGATTTCTCGACATTCATCATGCGTATACCTTCTAATATACTTTCTCTGTCCTTTTCAAAGTCCCTACTTTCGGAACTGGGGTGGTGGGGGAGCAGGGGGTTACACCTCCTCCGCGGCACCTTCTGATTGGGGGGGGGGGGAGAAAAGGAAGGGGGGGGGGTGGGAAACCCTGTGCTTCCGCGAGTTGGGGGGGGAACGAGTTGTAATCTTCCCCCGGTTTCAACCGACCGGGGACGTCTGTTCCTAGTTTCTCCGTTGCTACCGCGGCAGTTTTCTTTTCCGCCTTGTAACTTTTTATACAGTTCATTACTTCCCTCTGTGGTTTACCGAGTTTCTTTGCCTTTTTATAATCATTAAGCACTGAGTCAAATAGTTCATCACCAAACTTTCGCCACTCACTCTCCTCAAATATTGTATTAGGATCTGCAAAAGAAATCTCTTAGCCTTCCCTAGCCACTAGACCTGCTAGCTGCTTTAGAGTCTCAGGCTCAATTCCCCGCTTTTATAAAAAGCACTGTAAAAAGTTCAGGGCTCAGTTCCCTGCTTTTATAAAAAGCACTGTAATAAGTCCAGGGCTACCTCTCGGTCCATTTTCATGGCCAGCCTTTTCCGGATCGTCTTCTTCTGGGTCGTCCGGTAACCTCGGTCTCCGGATCGGCCTCCCGACGCAGCAGTGTCTGGTACGCCCCAGCGGCGGATTCTTTCGGTTAGTCCAAGCACCCGGGTCCGTCACGCCACCGCAGCAGCATTGCCCGCGCTTCCCGGCCGCTGCCGCCGGCGCCGCTCACTCGCCGTTCCGGGTCCCCGCTAGTCGGGGCCCTGTATCCGGGTCCCCGTCGACCGGGGCCCTGTATCCGGGTCCCCGTTAAACCGGGGCCCTGTATCCGGGTCCGCGATAAACCGGGGCCCTGTATTCCGGGTCCCCGTCGGCCGGGGCCCTGTATCCGGGTCTCCGTTAAACCGGGGCCCTGTATCCGGGTCCCCGTTAAACCAGGGCCCTGTATCCCGGGTCCCCGCTAGTTGGGGCCCTGTATCCGGGTCCCCGCTAGTCGGGGCCCTGTATCCCGTGTCCCCGTCGGCCGGGGCCCCGTATCCCGGGTCCCCGCTAGTCGGGGCCCTGTAATCCGGGTCCCCGCTAGTCGGGGCCCTTTAATCCGGGTCCCCGTCGACCGGGGCCCTGTATCCCGGGTCCCCGCTAGTCGGGGCCCTGTAATCCGGGTCCCCGTCGACCGGGGCCCTGTATCCCGGGTCCCCGCTAGTCGGGGCCCTGTAATCCAGGTCCCCACTAGTCGGGTCCCTGTAATCCGGGTCCCCACTAGTCGGGGCCCTGTATCCCGGGTCCCCGCTAGTCGGGGCCCTGTAATCCGGGTCCCCAGCGACCAGGGCCCTGTAGTCCGTGTCCCTCTTTGGGCGCCATTTGTAAGCGGCGAGGAGAAGCAGACAGGCCAACCCAATATGGGTGATAAGCAATTTCTACCTTATTTGTGACGCAGTTCACACATATATAGGAGTGGTATTCAGCCACTCCTTCTTGGCATAACAGTATTGGTTAGCCCCCACAGCTTCCTCCACATTCTCCTCCCAGGTCCGGTCTCCGGCCACCTGTGGGGGCCACCCCCTGCCTTGCTTGCACAGTCCTCCAGAACTCTATGGTTCTGCTCTTAGAGTCATTCTGCAACAGCCCAGGTTAATCATGAGGGTAAAACATGTGCTGCAATTAAACAAGCTAAACGGTTAAAGCCTCTTTGGTATGAAGGACAACGGCTGAAGTATAAATATGGGGAGGCCTGGAAGACTGATTATATCACACTCCCCCCAACCCACAAAGGCAAGCACCATGTGCTTACCATGGTGGAAGCAACCACCGGATGGCTGGAAACATATGCTGTGCCCCACGCCACTGCCCGGAACACTATCCTGGGCCTTGAGAAACAGATTTTGTGGCAACACGGCACCCCAGAGAGAAGTGAGTCAGACAATGGGACTCATTTCCGGAATAACCTTTTAGACAGTCTTGCCAAAGAGCATGGAATTGAGTGTGTATATCACATCCTCTACCATGCACCAGGCTCCAGGAAAATCGAACAGTGCAATGGGCTGTTAAAAACTACACTGAGAGCAATGGGTGGTGGGACTTTCAAATGTTGGGTTACACATTTATCAGAAGCCACCTGGTTGGTCAACACTAGGGAGTCTGCCAACAGGGCTGTAAGGAGCAGGAAAAAGCTGTCCCTGGATCTGATGGCAAAGCAACAGACAACAGAGCTATTCCAACTCCAGCGACAAGCACCTCAGCTATTTAATCCCTGACCGCAACAGACAACACAGCTACCACAGCTACTCCAAGTACAGCATCTGCACCACCTCCAGCGACAATCACAACAGCTACTCAAAACCTGACAGCAAAAGGCAACATAGCTACTCAATCCCCAAGCACAGCAGCTATACCATCCCTTACAAGAGGCACTGCAGCTACTCCAACCCTGGTGAAAGACACTGCAGCCACTCCAGCCCTGGTGGCAGACACTGCAGCCAGTCTAACCCCAGTGACAGACACTGAAGATAACCCAAAGGACCAATTTGTGGCAATATCAGTTGCCCTGGTAGCAAGGGGAAAACCAAACTACAGGCACAACCCATATAGTGAAGAAAGATGAAGACCCAATGCATGCACTAGAGGGGATGACATCTGAACAAGAGTTATTAATACATGAATCAGAGAAAGAGGAAGAAGAAAAATAGGTGACTCCTCGATCCCGGACCTCGACCGAGCTGTGGAATATGCAAAGAGATTTCACCCATCTTCCAGGGAGCACATCGTGACCTAGTTGCTCCCATGCTGGGACAATGGGTCTGACAGTCACAAACTAGAAGGTAAGGAAGCCAAGAAGCTGGGATAACTTGCTAGGGAAGGGGGAACTGACAAAGCATTTTCAAAAGAGAAATGGTCCCTCAGCCTTTGGAGGCAGTTCTTGGAAGCTGTGAAGGAAAGATTTCCCTACAAGGACGATTTTATGAGTTGCTCAGCCAAGTGAACCTTGACAGAGAGAGGCATCCAGTCCCTGAGGGAATCAGCCATACTACAGATGACCTGTCGTAGGTTGGATGCCGGGAATGCACCTGTAGATCGAGATGAAGTCGAATGTACACAACCCATGTGGAGGAAACTTACATGGAGTGTGTCATCATCATATGCCGACTCATTGGCATCAGTGACATAGAGTGAGGTAGCACCACCAACAGTGGATGAAGTGCATCATCAGCTCCAGGAATTTTAAGACAATCTTGCCACTTCCATCATTTCAGCTGTAGAAAAACTGTCCCAGGAGTTCAAACAATGGAGAGCCACCTGGTTGGTCAGCAACAGGGGAACTGCCAACTTGGTTGGCCCAGCCCAATCAGAACTTTTACATTCTGTAGAGGGGGATAAAGTTCCTGTGGGACACATAAAGAATTTGCTGGGGAAGACAGTCTGGGTCATTCCTGCTTCTGGTAAGGGCAAACCCACTCATGGAATTGTTTTCACTCTGGGATGTGGATGTACTTGGTGGGTAATGTGGGAAGATGGGGAATCTGGTGTGCACCTCAAGGGGATTAAATTTTGTGGGAAAACAGCCAATGAACTCATTTATATGCTGTTGCCTGCTATATAACACTTTGTAGTGGTTTAAACCCAGTCAGCCACACAGTTTCTACTCACCTCCCCCTCTTTCTTTCCTTCCCCCCCCTCGAGGGATGGGGAGGAGAATCAAAAGAATGTAACTTCCATGGGTTGAGATAAGAATAGTCCAGTAACTAAGGTATAACACAAATCACTACTGCTACCACCAACAATAATAATGATAAGAGAAATAACAAGGGAAGAGAATACGATACCACCTGCTGAAACGAGCCTGACCGAGAAGAGTGCCCTTCCGGGTAACTCCCAGTTACCTCCCAGGGCATGATGTGCTGTGGTATGGAATACCTCTTTGGCTAGTTTGGGTCAGGTGTCCTGTCCCTTCTTCCTCCCGGCCTCCCCTCCTCCCTGGCAGAGCATAAGACTCACAAAGTGCTTGGTCAGAGTAAACATCAGTGTTATTAGCTCTGATCCCAGGCCAAAAGTCAAAACACAGTGCTGCACCAGCTACTAAGAAGGAGAAAAATTGACTGCTACTGCTAAACCCAGGATACACTTCTATATCCCATAAGCTAGATTCCCATCTCCACCACTCTGGGCTTTGAAAAGAAGATATGTACTGTCATATTCATCAGCAGATAATAAAGTCATGGGAAAGCCAGCAGCAGAACTGTCCTCAGGTCACCATCTACTGACCCTGACTTCCCTCCGATCATCAACCCAACAAAGAATGAACTTTGATGAAATCAGACAAGCTCAGCAGTGACCAGACAAGATCAGCAGTGTCATCATCAGTCAACAATCCAACACTACCGAAAGAATACTACACTACAGCACAAGAATGTATGTGATGACATTATCATCAGCAGAGAATAAGATCATGGGAAAGACCGCGGCAGCAGCAAGATTCTTCCAGAACTGTCCTCAGCTCACTATTGAATAACCTTGATTTCCACTCTGCTCTCATGAGACCTCACTTTGAATGTTGTATACAGTTCTGGTGTCCTCAACATAAAAAGAACACAGAGCTGTTGGAACAAGTCCAGAGGAGGGCCACGAGGGAGCTGGAGTAGCTTTCATATGAAGACAGGCTGAGAAAGTTGGGGCTGTTCAGCCTGGAGAAGGCTATATGGAGATCTCATAGCAGCCTTCCACTATCCGAAGGGGACCTATAAGGGTGCTGGTGTCCTGGGTTCAGCAGTAGCAGTCATTTTTCTCCTTCTTGGTAGCTGGTGCAGTGCTGTGTTTTGACTTTCGGCCTGGGAACAGAGCTGATAACAATGATGTTTTGGTTTGGCCAAGGACTTTGTGAGCCTCATGCTCTGCCAGGGAGGAGGGGAAGCCAGGAGGAAGCAGAGACAGGACACCTGACCCAATCTGACCTTTGGTATTCCATACCACAGCACGTCATGCCCAAGATGTAACTGGAAGTTACCTGGAAGGGCTGGTAGTCTGCAGGGTTGGAGGAGGTATCGGTTGGTGCTTGGTCGGGCTGGGGGGGGCAAGTTATTGGTCGGCCGGTGGTGAGGTGTTGTATTTTCTTCCCTTGTTATTTCCTTTATCATTATTATTGGTGGTAGCAGTAGTGATTTGTGTTATACCTTAGTTACTAAATTGTTCTTATCTCAACCCGTGGGAGTTGCATTCTTTTCGATTCTCCTCTCTGTCCCTCCGGGAGTAGGGGGAGGGCAAGAAGGGGGGGAAGTGAGTGAATGAGTTGTCTGGCTGGGTTTAAACCACGACATCTGGGGAGGGACTCTTCATTAGAGACTGTAGTGGTTGGACAAGGGGTAACAGGTTCAAACTTTAACAGGGAAAGTTTAGATTAGATGTAAGGAGGAAGTTCTTTACTGTGAGGGTTGTGAGGCACTGGAACACGTTGCCCAAGCAAGTAGTGAATGCTCCATCCCTGGCGGTGTTCAAGGCTGGGTTGGACAGAGCCTTGGGCAACATGGTTTAGTGTGTGGTGTTCCATCCCATGACAGGGGGGTTATAACTAGATGATCTTAAGGTCCTTTCCAACCCTAACTATTCTATGATTCTATGATTACCCCAACAAAGAATGAACTTTGATGAAACCAGACGAGTTCGGTGGTGTCGTCAGCAGGCAACAATCCAGCACTACACACCAGCTCCCCTGCTCTGAGAGACTGTTACAAGAGATGGAACCTGACATCATAGGCTGAATGAATTCAGCAAACTTGGGATGGTCCATGGACTAAGGAATGATATCTCTATCTTTTTGTGTGTGTGTGTATATGTAGAAGACAAAAAGCGATGGTATATTGAAAAATGTGGGAAATTATGTGAATGATATGAAATAAGGGGTGGATACTCTCCTGGGTTCAGCTATAAGAGTTATTTTTCTCTTTCTTAGTAGCTGGTGCATTGCTGTGTTTTTGATGAGTCTGGGAACACTGCTGATAACACATTGATGATTTTATACGTTGCAAGGTAATGCTTACCCCAATCAAGGACAATTCAGCCTTATGCTCTGCCAGTGAGGAGGGGCACAGGAAACTGGGAGGAAGAAGAGAAAGGACACCTGACCCAAATTAGCAAAAGGAATATTTCATACTGTCGTGGTTTAAACTCAGTCAGGTAACTCGTTCACTCACCCCCCCCCTTCTTTCCCTCCCCCTACTCCCGGAGGGATGGAGAGGAGAATCGAAAAGAATGCAACTCCCACGGGTTGAGATAAGAACAGTTTAGTAACTAAGGTATAACACAAATCACTACTGCTACCACCAATGATAATAATGATAAAGGAAATAACAAGGGAAGAGAGTACAACACCTCAGCACTAGCCAACCGATAACTTGCCCCCCTCAGCCCGACCAAGCACCGACCGATACCTCCTCCAACCCTGCAGTCTCCCAGCCCTTCCGGCTAACTCCCAGTTACATCCTGGGCATGACGTGGTGTGGTATGGAATACCTCTTTGGTCAGTTTGGGTCAGGTGTCCTGTCTCTGCTTCCTCCCGGCTTCCCCTCCTCCCTGGCAGAGCATGAGCCTCACAAAGTCCTTGGCCAAACCAAAACATCGCTATCAGTTCTGTTCCCAGGCGGAAAGTCAAAACACAGCACTGCACCAGCTACCAAGAAGAAGAAACATGACTGCTACTGCTGAACCCAGGACACATACCAACGCACATCATGCCCAGTATATAAACTGGGGGGAGTTACCCGAAAGGCACAGATCACTGCTCAGGTTAGGCTGGCTATCGGTCAGCAGGTGGTGAGCAGTTGTATTCTCTTCCCTTGTTATTTCCCTTATCATTATTATTATTGGTGGTGGCAGTAGTAGTTTTGTGTTACACCTTAGTTACTGGACTGTTCTTATCTCAACCCATGGGAGTTACATTCTTTTGATTCTGCTCCCCATCCCTCCGGGAGAGGGAGGAAGAAGGAGGGGGTGGTTGAGCAAGCAGCTGCGTGGTTCTGGGTTGCTTGCTGGGCTTAAACCACGACAGTTCTTTGTGGCACCCAACGTGGGGCACAAAGGGCTGAAATAACGACAGATCTGACCAGAATATGTCTAATTGTATTTGTGATAAGCATTCATTGTTTCGGATTAATAGTCATTTGTCACAATGCTGACTTACTGGCTCTCAAAGTTGTTGCTCTTGATCTCACAGTTTCAGCATGTCGTACCTTACTTACAGCCAGCATTTGCGGTTTTAGTGTTTATCAGCTGGGGGGCTTGGGTTAAGGTTCTTGTTTCACTGTACTTTTTGGTAATGACTTGTAATACAATAGACTCATTGATCATGAAACTGATCTGGCTTGCGTTCCCAGTGTGGTCACCACCTCTATACTTTGGGAGGTATATAATGGAAGTGTTAAGCAATTACACATCTTTTTTTCCCCTCCTTGGGTGGTCAACCTATGAAGGAAATATTCCTTTACACTTCAGCTACAAAGCAATTGCAAAAGAGAAACAGTCTCCCAGCCTTTGGAGGCAGCTCAGCTGTGAAAGAAAGGTTTCCATACAAGGATGATGTTATGTGTCATTGGGCCAATTGGACCACATTAGAGAAGGGCATCCAGTCTCTGATGGAATTAGCCATTGTAGATATGATCTATCATAGGCTGGATGCCAAGAATGCATCCGTATATCCAGAAGAAGTCGAATGTACACGACCCATTTGGTGGAAATTTACATAGAGTGCACCATCATCATATGCCCCCTCATTGGCATCAATAACCTGGAATGACATAGTACCACCAACAGTGGATGAAGTGATTTTTCAGCTCCAAACGTCTGAAGACAGTCTCACCCCTTCCATCATATAAGCTGTGGAAAAACTGTCTTGGGAGTTCAAACAAATAAGAGACGATCTATCCAGCTCACCACATGTACCAACCCAAGTCTCAGCTATTAACGGAAGGAGAGAGAGAGAGATAGGAGGTATATGCCACGGGGTACCCTATGGTTTTACCTGCAGGATCACGGAGAAGACATTAAAAAGTGGGATGGAAAACCTACCTCAGCTCTGAAGGAATGGGTGCATGAATTGAAGAGGAGAACAAAGGTCAAAGATGATCATTCCATGAAAGATGCAGCTTCAGTCTCTGGTGATCAGGTTCCCAGGTGGAGTTGAAGAGCTGATTTTAATCTAGCTCCTGTGATAAAGAAGACTAATCCCTTTCTAAAAGACATAAGTGACCAGTATTGTGATCGCTATTAGAGGGGCCCTGCCTCTAGCCAGGTGGAGGTAGGAGACAACTGGATTTACTAGACTGTATGGATCAGATGGCCTGGCACATCAGTCCCACAGAAGTATAAGGCTCTAGTAGATACCGGTGCACAGTGTACCCTGATGCCGTCAAGCTGTCAAGGGGTGGAACCCATTTACATTTATGGAGCGACAGGAGGATCTCAAGAGTTGACTGTATTGGAGGCTGAAATCAGCCTGACTGGGAGGAAATGGCAAAATCAAACTATTGTAACTGGTCCAGATGCTCCATGCATCCTCGGCATAGACTACCTCAAGAGAGGGTACTTCAAAGACCCAAAAGGGTACTGATGGGCTTTTGGTATAGCTGCTTTGGAGACAGAGGAAATTGAGCAGCTGTCCACCTTCCCTGGTCTCTCAGAGGATCCTTCTGTTGTGGGGTTAATGAAGGTTGAAGAACAAGTGCCAACTGCAACCACAACAGTACACCGGCAGCAATATTGCACCAACCGAGACTCCCTGATTCCCATCCATCAGCTGATCCATAGACTGGAGACCCAAGGAGTGATCAGTAGGACCCTCTCACTCTTTAATAGCCCCATATGGCCAGTGCAAAACTATTAACAGAGAGTGGAGACTAATAGCAGACTATCATGGCCTGAAAGTTGTCATGCCACTATTGAGTGCTGGCATACTGGAAATGCTAGAACTTCAGTATGAAATAGAGTCAAAGGCAGCCAGGTGGTATGCCACAACTGATACTGTCAATGGATTTTCTCAATTCCTTTGGCAGCAAAGTGAAGGTGACAGTTCACTTTTACTTGAAGGGTGTCCAGTACACATGGGAACCGACTGCCCCAGGGGTGAAAACACAGCCCTACCATCTGCCATGGACTGATCCAGATGGAACTGGAACAGGTGAAAGCTCTTGCACACTCGCAATACATTGATGACATGATCGTGTGGGGTGATGCAGCAGATGAAGTTTTTGAGAAAGGGGGGAAAATAATCCAAATTCTGCTGAAAGCCGTAAAATGGGGTAAGGTCAAGGGACCTGCACAGGAGATTCAATTTTTGGGAATAAAATGGCAAGATGGATGTAGACAGATCCCCACAGATGTGATCAACAAGATAACAGCAATGTCTCCACCAACTAATAAGAAAGAAACACAAGCTTTCCTAGGTGGTGTTGGATACTGGATAATGCACATCCCAAATTAAAGTTTGATTATAAACCCTATCTATCATGTGACCCGGAAGAAGAATGATTTTAAATGGGGCCCTGAGCAACAACAAGTCTTTGAACAAGTTAAACAAGAGCTAGTTCATGCAGTAGCCCTTGGACCAGTCCGGACAGGGCCAGATGTGAAAAATGTGTTCTACACCACAGCTGGGGAGAATGGTCCTACCTGGAGCCTCTGGCAGAAAGCTCTAGGGGAGACTCAAGGTCACCCCGTCGGCTTTTGTGATCGGGGATACAGAGGATCTGAGGCCAGCTATACCCCAACTGAAAAAGAGATATCTGCAGCCTTTGAAGGGGTTTGAGCTGCTTCAGAAGTGATTGGCACTGGAGCACAGCTCCTCCTGGCACAATAGTTGCCCGTGCTGGGCTGCACATTCAAAGGCAGGGTCAAACCCATCTGGGCTGCTGCACTGTGGCAAGATATTGCTGCCTGGGTGCAGAACCTGCTGGTGAAGTTATACCATGTAGATGTAGCCACTAAAGAACACCAGAACAACCAACAAGTAGATAAAGCTGCTAAGATTGAAGTGGCTCAGATGGACTTAAATTCGCAGCATAAGGGTGAATTATTTTTGGGCCAGTGGGCCCATGACACCTCAGGCCACCAGGGCAGAGATGCAACATATAGATGTGCTTGTGATCGAGGAGTGGACACTATTGCCCATGTTATTCATGAGTGTGAAACATGTGCTGCAGTTAAGCAAGCTAAACGGTTAAAGCCTCTTTGGTATGGAGGATGATGACTTAAATACACATATGGGGAGCCCTGACAGATTGATTATATCACACTCCCACCGACCCACCAACACAAACGCCATGTGCTTACCATGGTGGAAGCAACCACCGGATGGCTGGAAACACAGGCTGTGCTCCATGCCACTGCACTGTATGAGACACGGCACCTCAGAGAGAAATGAATCAGACAGTGGGACTTATTTTCGGAACAAACTTATAGACACTTGGGCCAAAGAGCATGGCACTGAGTGGGTATATTACATCTCCTACCATGCACCAGCCTCTAGGAAAATCGAACAGTTCAACGGGCTGTTAAAAACTACACTGAGAGCAATGGGTGGTGGGACTTTCAAACATTGGGATACACATTTACCAAAAGCCACCTGGTTGGTCAACACTAGGGGATCTTCCAACAGGGTTGGCCCAGCCCAGTCAGAACTGTTATGTACTGTAGAAGAGGATAAAGTTCCTGTGGTGCACATAAAGAATTTGCTGGGGAAGACAGTCTGGGTTATTCCTGCTTCAGGCAAAGGCAAACCCACTCATGGGTTTGCTTTTGCTCAGGGACTCAGATATACTTGGTTGGTAATGCGGGAAGATGGGGAAGTCCGATATGTACCTCAAGGGGATTTGATTTTAGGGGAAAACAGCCAACGAACCCAATTGTATGCTGTTGCCTACTATGTAGCACTTTTATAGCTCACCACCTAGATGTCATCAGGTCACCAGTGACTGGCCCTGACTTCCCTCTGATCATCATCCCAACAGAGAATGAACTTTGACGAAACCAGACTAGCTCAATAGTGACCAGACCAGTTCCGCGGTGTCATCAGCATGCAGCTGTCCAACACTGCACATCCTGCTCTGGAAAGCTGTTACAAGAAATGGAGCCTAACATCATGGACAGGATGAATTCATCAGCTTTATAGGGATTGGTCCATTCACTATGGAATGATATTTCTCTCTTTGTGTGTGTGTGGATCTCTATATATATATATATGGGGCAAGAGCGATGGTATATATTGAAAAATTTTGGATCTGAGCATGACATGAATGGTATGGAATAATGGGTGGATCCTATCCTGGATTCAACAGTAGTAATCATTTTTCTTCTTCTTAGTAGCTGGTGCAATGCTGTGTTTTTGACTTTCAGCCTGGGAACAGTGCTGATAACACACCAATGGTTTTAGTTGATGCTAAGTAATGTTTACTCCAACCAAGGACTTTCAGAGTCTCATGCTCTGCCAGGGAGGAGGGGAAGCTGGGAGGAAGCAGAGACAGAACACCTGACCCAAACTAGCCAAAGAGGTATTCCATACCACAGTATATCATGCCCAGTGGGGGGAGTTCACCAGCAGGGCTAGACTGCTTCTCAGGTCATGCTGGGCACTGGTCAGTAGGTCGTGAGCGCTTGTATTCTCTTCCCTTGTTGTTTCCCTTATCATTATTATTGGTGGTAGCAGTAGTGGGTTTGTGTTGTGCCTTAGTTACTGGACTGTTCTTGTCTCAACCCGTGGTAGTTATATTCTTTTGATTCTCTTCCCTCTCCCTCCGGGAGCAGGGGGAGGAAAGGGGGGGAATGAACAAGCATCTGCGTGGTTCTGAATTACCAGCTGGGCTTAAACCATGACATCTCCCCTTGCTTTTTTCCTTATCATCATTTGTATTATTGGTAGTAATAGTAGTTTTGTATGGTACCTTTGGAGGCAGTGTTCTCACAGGAGAATGAATAATTGGTACATAAACTCTGAAAATCCTGAAAGGATGAGAGGACCGAGGAAGCCTAAGCAAGCAAGATAAGAAGCAGCTGGATTTCACCGAGTTAATGAGAACTGTGGACTGTTGGCAAGCTTTCGAGGTCAAGTTCCCACACCTGTGCTTAACCAATTATATGTTAGTTGCAAAGGGTCTTCAAGACATGTATCCAATCATAATATGCCAAATCACTGTAAGTGCATGTAAGAAATAGTATTTAAGGGGTTAAGGCTTTGTAATGAATGGCTTTTTGTCTGATCATATTGATCTCTGACTGAGTCCATATATATTCTGCGGCACATACCTTAGTTGTTGGACTGTTCTTATCTCAGCACATGGGATTTACATTCTTTCAATTCTCCTCCCCATCCCTCCAGGAGCAGGGGTGGGGAAGAAGTGGGGGAGTGAGTGACCAGCTGCATGGTTCTGATTTACTGGCTGGCCTTAAAGCACAACAAATATTTAATGGCCATGCAGAAGTCAGACTTGTCATGAGTGAGTGCTGGATATTGTTATTAATTCCATAAGCAGTCATATACACCTCTGGTCACCCAGTGTTTTCCAGGTTTCCTCACACCATGGTCCGAGGCTGGACTGCAGTGCTGTCTTGCTCATTCTCATTGCAATAGCTCCTTGTCATAGCCATCCTGTGACTAGTAACTTGATATCTAACGTCACAGAAATGATATTTTCAGCAAATTATGATGCCTTATAGTTCTGTAAATATAGTGGAATAACGTCTTCAGCTTTAACATTTAGCTTATCATGTTGGAGAAAGTAGCATTTTCTTAACTAAACCCAGTATAATGCAGTCTGCTCCTTCTGGAGCAGTTTTATATTCTCTCCCTTTTTTATTTCCCTTATCATTATTATTATTAGTGGTTATAGTAATAGTTTTGTCTTATACTTTATTCATTGGACTGTTCTTATCTCAACCCATGGGAGTTACATTCCTTCTATTCTCTTTCCCATCCTGCCGGGAGAAATGGGAGGAAGAAGTGGGGGAGTGAGCAAGTGCCTGCGTGGTTCTGACTTACTGGATGGGCTTAAACCACGACAGGGTCTGTACACGTGTGGAGCTGGATAGATCATCTCTTAGTTGTTTGAACTCCTGAGACAGGAGTTTTTCCACAGCTGAAATGATGGAAGGGGTGAGACTGTCTTCAAACTCCATCACTTCATCCACTGTTGATGCCGCTACCTCACTCGAGATCATTTTTGCCAATGAGTTGGCATATGATGATGGTGCACTCCATATAAATTTCAGCCACATGGATCTTGTACATTTGACTTCATCTGGATCTATGGGTGCATTCCCAGCATGCAACCTACGATAGATCATCTCTAGAATGGCCAATTCCCTCAGGTACTGGATGCCTCTCTCTATTGTGGTCCACTTGCCTTGACAACATGTAAAATCATAGAATCATAGAATCGTTAGGGTTGGAAAGGATCTTAAGATCATCTAGTTCCAAACCCCCTGCTGTGGGCAGGGACACCTTACACTAAATCATATCACCCAAGACCTCGTCCAACCTGGCCTTGAGCACTGCCAGGGATGGAGCATTCACAACCTCCCTGGGCAACCTATTCCAGTGCCTCAGCACCCTAACAGGAAAGAATTTCCTTCTTATGTCCAACCTAAACTTCCCCTGTTTAAGTTTTAAACTGTTACCCCTTGTCCTGTCACTACAGTCTCTAATGAAGAGTCCCTCTCCAGCATCCCTATAGGCCCCCTTCAGATACTGGAAGGCTGCTATGAGGTCTCCACGCAGCCTTCTCTTCTCCAGGCTGAACAGCCCCAACTTCCTCAGCCTGTCTTCATACGGGAGGTGCTCCAGTCCCCTGATCATCCTTGTGGCACTTCTCTGGATTTGTTCCAACAGTTCCATGTCCTCTTTATGTTGAGGACACCAGAACTGCACACAATACTCCAGGTGAGGTCTCGCGAGAGCAGAGTAGAGGGGCAGGATCACCTCCTTTGACCTACTGGTCACGCTCCTTTTGATGCAGCCCAGGATACAGTTGGCTTTTTGGGCTGCAAGCGCACACTGTCAGCTCATGTTCATTTTCTCATCAACCAACACCCCTAAGTCCTTCTCTGCAGGGCTGCTTTGAATCTCTTCTCTGCCCAACCTGTAGCTGTGCCTGGGATTGCTCCAACCCAGGTGTAGGACCTTGCACTTGGCATGCTTAAACCTCATGAGGTTGGCATCAGCCCACCTCACAAGTGTGTCAAGGTTCCTCTGGATGGCATTCCTTCCCTCCAGGGTGTCAACCGAACCACACAGCTTGGTGTCATCGGCAAACTTGCTGAGGGCGCACTCAATCCCACTGTCCATGTCAGCGACAAAGATGTTAAACAAGACCGGTCCCAACACTGATCCCTGAGGGACGCCACTCGTTAGAGGTCTCCAGCCGGACATTGAGCCATTGATGACAACTCTTTGCGTGCGGCCATCCAGCCAGTTCTTTATCCACCGAGTGGTCCATCCCTCAAATTGATGTCACTCCAATTTAGAGAGAAGGATGTCGTGTGGGACAGTGTCGCACGCTTTGCACAAGTCCAGGTAGATGACATCAACTGCTCTACCCCTGTCCATCAGTTCTGTAGCCCCATCATAGAAGGCCACCAAATTGGTCATGCAGGATTTCCCCTTAGTGAAGCCATGCTGGCTGTCACCAAGCACCTTGTTGATTTTCATGTGCCTTAGCATGCCTTCCAGGAGAATCTGCTCCAAGATTTTGCCAGGCACAGAGGTAAGACTGACTGGTTTGTAATTCCCTCGGTCATACATTTTCACCTTCTTGAAAATGGGGGTTATATTTCCCTTTTTCCAGTCATCAGGAACTTCACCTGACTGCCATGATTTCTCAAATATGATGGCCAGCGGCTTTGCCACTTCATTCGCCAGCTCCTTCAGGACCCGCGGATGGATCTCATCAGGACCCATGGACTTGTGCACGTTCAGATTTTTAAGATGGTCTCGAACCAGTTCCTCTCCTACAGTGGGCCCAAGGTCTTCATTCTCACAGTCCCTGCATCTGCCTTTCAAGACTTGGATGGTTTGGTCATAGCCTTTGCCAGTGAAGAAAAAAGCAAAGAAGTCATTCAGAACCTCAGCCTTCTCCAAATCCTGTGTAGCCAGCTCTCCTGAGAGCTTCCTGAGGGGGCCTACATTCTCCCTAGTCTGTTTTTTATTTGCTATTTACCTGTAGAATCCCTTCCTGTTATCTTTAATACCTCTAGCTAAGTTTAATTCTAACTGAGCCTTAGCTTTCCTAACCTGGTCCCTAGCTTCTCAGACAACATCCCTTACTCTTCCCATGCCACCTGTCCTTGCTTCCACTTATTATAAGCCGCTTTTTTCATTTGAGTTTTCCTCAGGAGCTCCTTATCCATCCAAGGAGGTCTCCTGGCCCTCCTGCTGCACTTCCTTCTGGTTGGGATGCAACACTCCTGAGCTTGCAGCAGGTGATCCTTGAATATCAACCAACAGTCTTGGGCCCCTCTGCCCTCTAGGGCTGTATCCCATGGAACCTTACTAAGCAGGTTCCTGAAGAAGCCAAAGTCTGCTCCTTTGAAGTCCAGGGCAGTGAGCTTGCTTCACGCTCTTCTCACTGTCCTGAGGATCTCAAATTCGAGCATCTCATGATCGCTGCATCCAAGGCTGCCCTGGAGCATCACATTTCCAACGAGCCCTTCCCTGTTGGTGAGCATGAGGTCCAGTTTGGCACCTCTCCTTGTTGGCTCCTCTATTACTTGCAGAAGGAAGTTGTCTTCTATACAATTGAGGAACCTCCTGGATTGCTTGTGCTGGGCCGTACCGTCCTTCCAACAGATGTCAGGGTGGTTGAAGTCACCCATGAGAACAAGGGCCTGTGAGCGTGAGGCTTTTCCTATCTGTCTATGGACTGCTTCATCCTTGTAGGGAAGCCTTTCCTTCACAGCTGCCAAGAGCTGCCTCTAGAGACCGAGGGCTCGTTTCTCTTTTGCAATCACTTTGTCAATTCCCCCAGCTGCTTCGCTTCTATACCTTCTAGATCATGACCATCTGCCCTATTGTCCCAGCACCTAATCATCCAGGATATGATGTATTAACCTGGAAGACAGCCGAAATCTTTTTCCATGTTCCACAGCTCAGTCAAGGACAGGGATTGAGAAGTTACCCCTTCTTCTCCCTCTTCCTCTTTCTCTGTTTCTTGTACTAATTCCTCTCGTTCAGATGTCGCCCCCTCTAGTTCTGGCATGGAGTCTTCTTCATCTTCCTTCAGTACACAAGTTGCTTTTCATGCTTTTCATTTGCTTTTCCTTATGCTTATAGGGGCAACTGACAGTGGCACAGATTTGTCCTTTGGTTCAGCTGCAGTGCCTGCTGGCAGGGTTGGAGTGGCTGCAGTGTCTGTCACTGGGGATGGTGTGGCTGCTGTGCTCATTGCTGGGGATGGAGTAGCCATGTTGTCTGTTGCTTTGCCATCAGATCCAGAGACATCTTTTTCCCCTTGAGGGTACTGGATAGTGTTGATCAGGGCTCTGTAGGTGTAGGCCAAACCCTGGCACATTGCAGTGAGTTGTCCCTCTCAGGTATTGCCAGGACGACAGCACACCTTGTCTAAGTGTTCTGCTATTTTTTCTGGTTTCACACTTTCTCAGGAGTGAAGTTCCAAAGCACTGGAGGGGCCAACCGGCTTAGGAGCTTGCCCATACTGTCCCACGCACCCTGCCATTCATGACTGTTCAGCCTCAGGGAAGATTTCTTGGTGGTATTCTTAGATTGTCATTTAACCTTAGCCAAGACCTGAGCCCAACCCTGCTTACCTTCTGAGATCAGATGAGATTGGGTGTTCTCGGGGTGGTATGGCCGTCGGTAAAGCACATGCAATATATGCAGCAACATGCTGATTCACAGCAAAAGGAGCAGGCTGGTTTCAAGGGTACTCAAAGGGTATTCACAACCTTTAGAATTCTCAAATGCTGCTGTAAATAGCCCAGTGGGGGAGAGAAGGATGTGAGGGGATGTCTCCTTCATAGGTTGACCCTCCAAGCTGGTAAAAAAAGAGGTGTAATTGTTAATAATTCCATTACATGCCTCACAAAGTATAGAGGTGATGGCTATGCTGCGAACACATACCAGACCAGTTTCATGATCAATGATTCTATTGTATCACAAGCCATCATCATAAAGTATACTGAAACAAGAGCCTTAGCCCAGGCCCCAAAGCTGATAAACACTAAAACAGCAAATATGGGCTGCAAGTAAGGTGTGACATAATGAAACTTTAAGACCAATCGCAACAACTCTGAGAGCAAATAAATCAACGTTGTGATACATGATTATTAATCTGAAACAATGAATGGTTATTACAAATACGTTTAGACACACTCTGGTTAGATCTGTTGTTATTTCAACCATTTGTGCCCCACGTTGGGCACCAAAAAGGACTGTTGTGTTTTAAGCCCAGGTGGTAACTCAGAAACGTGCAGCAACTCCCTCACTGCCCTCCTTCTTCTCCCCCACTTCCAGAGGGATGGGGTGGAGAATCAAAAGAATGTAAATCCATGGGTTGAGATAAGAATAGTTCATTAACTGAAGTGTAATACAGTACTACTTCTAATAGTAAAAATGAGGGAAAAAACGAGGGGAAAGAATATAAAGCTAAAAAGGGAAAGGAATAAAACCCAATAATCACAAGTGATGCATAATGCAATTTCTCACCACCCGCCAACTGATACCCAGACTGACCCGAGCAGTGATCTGGGCCTTCCAGGTAATTCCCCCCAGTTTATATATTCAGCATGACGTGCTGTGGTATGAAATACCCCTTTTGCTAGTTTGAGTCAGGTGTCCTTTATCTGCTTCCTCCCAGCTTTCTTTGCCCCTCCTCACTGGCAGAGCATGAGTGACTGAGAAGTCCTTGATTGGGGTATGCATTACTTAGCAACATCTAAAAACATTGGTGTGTCATCAGCACTGTTCCCAGACTAATGTTGAAACACAGCACTGCACCAGCTGTGTGAAGGAGAAAAATATCTGTTGCAGCTGAACCCAGGACAAATGGCTTTTCACTGTTTACCTGCTCCAGCAATTATTTCCTGGTTTTTAGCCAAACAGTGATTCACATGGCATATAAAGGTTTCATTCAACTTCTGTTTTCAGTTTCTAGTGTTCTGGTGTTTTCCTGCAATTTCACTTCCAGAAGATATACTACCTTTTTCTTCCCTTATAACCTCCTACTACATTCAATTTACCATCATTTGTCTACTCCAACTCTTCCTTTCATGCTGTTAGAACAGAGCTTTGCTTGACAGTTAGGGGCTGCCGCAGCCTCTTCTTTGCTTTTGAAGATTTTTTACATTTATCATAGAGTTTTAAGTTTCCCATATTCTCCTCTGTATGGAAAAGAGCTTTTTCTTCCAGCAAATACATTCTCACATGGGACCATGTTCTGATGCATGGTCTTAACTATGCAGAACGACACAGAGAAGAACTCTGCTTTGCAAGATCTCTTTTATGAGGCCTTGTACCCAGCAACAGATGTTGGAACTGGTGTCCATTAAGTAACAATGCTACATACTTTTTTCTTCTTTCCTTTGTTAAAGAAGCATGACTCCACTTTTAGGCAAATAGCAGCAAGGTGTTTGCATGTAAAAAGCAGTGAATAATCATGCTGTTCTGTTCAGTAAACAAAATTGTTTTCTAGAATTGCTAATGAATCACAGAAGATACCTTGCTAAACACGTCTGCTTTAGTGTAAGGCCAGAGCCTTTAAATGCATAACCTTGCACTCAGAAGTAACATCTGAATATTAAATATAATTTTTACTATGAGCTAGTTTTGTCACACTTCCTTGATGATTAAAAAATGCAATATCATTATCCCTTCCATAACCTGGGAGAAATATAATGTAAGTAAACTGATTAGAAGTGCTTATTTATGCCAAAACATCTGACATTAAATTGCACAGTCTATTGCAGAATAGCCAAACTTGACTCATTGTGAATCTGTCAAAAATAGAAAGAGATAGGTAATGTTGCCATGAAAGTCAGTCGGGGAAAGTCTCCAAGACTCAATTTGGGATCCTGGAAAGCAGCATTCTTTATTGCATCGCTGGGCACACATGCGAATCACTTTGCATAAGTGAGCGTGCCCATTACTTGCTGGCAGCAGTTTTATATTTAGAATACTCATGCATATTTACAGAGTTTCCAGGAGCTAATTATAATATTTGCATCCTAATTAAGCATGCGCTTTCTTGCTGAATGGGGGTCTCTGGTGGTCACTGATAGTCTTCCTCACTAGATTTACTGAATGACCTCAGTGCTTGCACATGCTTGCAAGGTCCTAATGCTGAGTTAGCAGTTGGTATGTCCTTGCTTCTGTTCTGTTAGTCTCACTTCATGTCTGGTGCCGCTCTTCTAGCTTGAAGACTGTGTCGTGGTTTAAACCCAGACAGCCAGCTCATTCACTCACTCCCCCCCCCCTTTTTCCTCCCTCTTCTTTATTCCCCCCCCCTTTTCCCGCTCCTGGAGGGATGGGGAGGAAAATCAAAAGAATGCAACTCCCATGGGTTGAAACAAAAACAGTCCAGCAACCAGTGTACAACAAAAATTACTACCGCTACCACCAACGGCAACAATGCTAAGAGAAAATAACAAGGGAAGAGAATATGATACCACCCACCAAAAAATGAGTCTGACCCACAAGACCCCATGTCCTTTCGAGCAACTCCCAGTTACCCCCCCAGGCATGACATGCTGTGGTATGGAATACCTCTTTGACTAGCTTGGGTCAGGTGTCCTGTCTCTGCTTCCTCATGACTTCCCCTCCTCCCTGGCAGAGCATGAGCCTCACAAAGTCCTTGGTCAGGGTAAATATTACTTAGCAACAACTAAAACCATTACTTAGCAACAACTAAAACCATCGGTGTTATCAGCACTGTGCCCAGGCTGAAAGTCAAAACACAGTGCTGCACCAGCTACCCAGAAGGAGAAAAATTGACTGATACTGCTAAACCGAGGACAGTATCCACCCCTTATTCCATACCATTCACGTCATGCTCAGATCCCACATTTTCAATATACCATCGCTCTCACATATATATACATCCACGTACACACACAGACCGAGAGAAAGAGATCATTTCTTAGTGCATGGACCGATTCCTATAATGCTGCTGAGTCCATTTGGTCCATGATGTCAGGTTCCATCCCTTGTAACAATCTTTCAGGGCAGGAAAGGCTGTGTGCAGTGTTGGATCTTTGCCTGCTGATGCTGATCTTTACTGCAGAACTCTTCTGGTTCTATCAAAGTTCATTCTCTGTTGGGATGATGGTTGGAGGGAAGTCAGGGCTAGTCGCTGGTGACCTGAAAACATCTAGTTGATGGGCTATAAAAGTATTACACAGCAGGCAACAGCATACAATTAAGTTCATTGGCTGTTTTCCCCTAAAATCAAATCCCCTTGAGGTATACCTTGGACTTCCCCATCGTCCCGCATTACCAACCAAGTATATCCAGGTCCCTGAGCAAAAACAATCCCACGAGTGGGTTTGCCTTTACCTGAAGCAGGAATAACCCAGACTGTCTTCCCCAGCAAATTCTTTATGTGCACCACAGGAACTTTATCCCCTTCTGCAGTACATAACAGTTCTGACTGAGCTGGGCCAACCCTGTTGGAAGATTCCCTAGTGTTGACCAACCAGGTGGCTTTTGGTAAATGTGTATCCCAATGTTTGAAAGTCCCACCACCCATTGCTCTCAGTGTAGTTTTTAACAGCCCATTATACTGTTCTATTTTCCTGGAGCCTGGTGCATGGTAGAGGATGTGATATACACACTCAATTCCATGCTCTTTGGCAAAACTGTCTAGAAGGTTATTCCGGAAATGAGTCCCATTGTCTGACTCACTTCTCTCTGGGGTGCCGTGTTGCCACAAAATCTGTTTCTCAAGGCCCCGGATAGTGTTCCGGGAAGTGGCATGGGGCACAGCATATGTTTCCAGCCATCCGATGGTTGCTTCCACCATGGTAAGCACATGGCGCTTGCCTTGGCAGGTTGGTGGCAGTGTGATATAGTCAACCTGCCAGGCCTCCCCATATTTATACTTCAGCCGTTGTCCTTCATACCAAAGAGGCTTTAACCGTTTAGCTTGTTTAATTGCAGCACATGTTTTACCCTCATGATTAACCTGGGCAATAAGTGTCCATTTTTAAGTCCACTCCTCGGTCACGGGCCCATCTATATGTTGCATCTCTGCCCTGATGGTCTGAAGTGTCATGGCCCCACCGGGCCAAAAATAATTCACCTTTATGTTGCCAAACTAAGCCCATCTGATCCACTTCAATCTTAGCAGCTTTATGCACTTGTTGGTTGTTTTGGTGTTCCTCAGTGGCCTGACTCTTGGGTACATGGGCATCTACATGATGTGCCTTCACCACCAGGTTCTGCACCCAGGCAGCAATATCTTTCCACAGTGCAGCAGCCCAGATGGGTTTACCTCTGCATTGCCAGTTGCTCTGCTTCCATTGCTGCAACCACCCCCACAGGGCATTTGCCACCATCCATGAGTCAGTAGAGGTAAAGTACTGGCCACTTTTCTCATTCAGCAATGTCCAGGGCCAGCTGGATGGCTTTCACCTCAGCAAACTGACTCGATTCACCCTCTCCTTCAGCAGTTTCTGCAACTTGTCGTCAAGGACTCCATTCAACTGCCTTCCATCTTCAATGCTTTCCCACAGTATGGCAGAACCCATCAGTAAACAAGGCATACTGCTTTTCACAGATATACAGATATACAAAACCTAAAGCTTTCATCTATAGAAAAGTTAGCTAAATTCTTCTGTAGAGAAACTTCCAGTGTTAAACCTATCAGAGTCATGAGACTTTAGCCAGTTCAATCAATGATCCTGACATTTTGTCTCATACTTTTTCCAGTGGGTGGGATTGGCAGCACTGCTGTAATGGTGTGGTTGGAAGAGTACTTCTTAGTTTCTTTACAAAGAGCATCACTATGTAAGAATGTAGAGACTTTCATGGTTTGTAAAAATGAAAAGTTCATATGGGGTGTTCAGAGAAATGGTATTTCTGCCTACCCTTACTGGCCTGATAAGAATTTATCTACACCACATGCTACTCAGCTTTTCTTGGGACAGGAAGACCTAAAAAGTAGCTGAGTGGTTCCATCCTAGTGCTTCTCTCCCTATCTGAATCATCAAGCCTTGTCTTTAGTAGCTGCTCTTTCAGAGTAGGCAAGGTCCTGGGCAGTAGGGAACAGCAGGCTGCTGTCAGTGCCAGCTTGCTGTTCTGCTAGTTAGCTGATTTTCCAATAAAACCAACATGATCATTAAATACAACTTCCTTATACCTTAGTGACTAGAAAAATATCAACATGCTGTGGTTCTATACAGGAGCACCTGTGGGGTCTGAGAAAGAGAAACAAGATGTCTCTACTATTTTTGGCACTCGCGGTTGATATTTCTTCCATTTGCGGACCATCTGTGCTATTTTCTGATGACAAAACTGATCCCTGAGGGCACAACTGATATTAATGAGATGTAAATGAGAGATGAGGTGAAAGATGACAGTGTTATCAATCAAAGAAATAAAGAACAGTATCATGAATAAGCACAGAACATTCACAGGACAGAAATGAACTGTATGTATCATTGTTGAACAGGTTATTTATTTATTTATTTATTTTAAAGGTAATGCATTGGAAAAAAGATAATCAGAGCATGAAACAGATCTGACAATGGTAACTCTTAGCAAACACTTTTACGGGCATATATTGTAGGGGATTGAGGAAGAGAAAGATGAGACATTTATTTATTTGTGACAGTGAAAGAAGACATGTGGCAATGGAAAGCAGGTATTATACACTTCCTGTTCATGAAAGAAAGGTTTGATGTTTTCATGGTTCACCACATGAATAAAGAAAGAGAACGAAAGATGATATTTAAACAAAGGTCTTGAAAGATTTAATCTGGAAGCCTATGACATATGTCTTGGTATGTTAAATAATCTTGAAGCCTGGTAGAATATGAAAATTTCACCAGGACTTTTTCTTGTAACTAGTACAGACCTTTACTCTGGGTGACACGATCACAATGAACTCAACTAGAAAAATACTCTACCAGAGGCCTTTTCTGAAGATGTCAAGGAGATCAGAATACTAAATGCATGTCATGGTATAAGCCCAGCCAGCAACCCAGAACTACGCAGCAGCTCACTCACTCCCCCCCACTTCCTCCCCACACTCGCGGAGGGATGGGGAGGAGAATCAAAAGAATGTAACTCCCATGGGTTGAGATAAGAACTGTCCAATAAATAAGGTATAACACAAAACCACTACTGCTACCACCAATAATAATAATAATAAGGGAAATAACAAGGAAAGACAAGAAATAACAAGAATATAGAATATATTCTATAGAATATAGAAATAACAAGAATAACAAGAAATAACAACCGCTCACCACCCACTGACCGATACCCAGCCTGACCTGAGCAGCGATCTGGGCCTTCCGGGTAAATGCCCCCAGTTTATATACTGGGCATGGCGTGCTGTGGTATGGAATACCTCTTTGGCTAACTTGGGTCAGGTGTCCTGCCTCTACTTCCTCACAGCTTCCCCTCCTCCCTGGCAGAACATGAGACTCAGAAAGTCCTTGGTCAGAGTAAACATCACTTAGCCACAACTAAAAACATCGGTGTTATCAGTGTTTTTCCCAGGCTGAAAGTCAAAACCACAGCACTGCACCAGCTACAAAGAAGGAGAAAAATGACTGCTACTGTTGAACCCAGTACAGTATCCACAGTATCCACCCCTTATTCCATACCATTCACGACATCTAGATCTAACATTTTTCAATATATACCATCACTCTTGTCTCATATATATATACACATACCCCCACACACACAAAGAGAGAGAGAGATCATTCCTTAGTGCATAGACCAATCCCTATAAAGCTGCTGAGTTCATCCGGTCCATAATGTTGGGCTCTATCTCTTGTAACAGTCTTGCATAGCAGGAGAGGCTGTGTACAGTGTTGGACTGTTGCCTGATGATGATACTGCAGAGCTCGTCTGGTTTCATCAAAGTTCATTCTTTTTGGGATGATGGACGGAGTGACGTCAGGGCCGGTCACTGGTGACCTGAAGACATCTAGTTGGTGGGCTATAAAAGTGCTACATAGCAGGTAACAGCATACAGTTGAGTTTATTGGCTGTCTTCCCCTAAAATCAAATACCCTTGAGGTACACATCAGACTTCCCCATCATCCTACATAAAACACCATGTATATACAAGTCCCTGAGTATATACAAATACCACAAGTTGGTTTGCGTTTACCTGAAGCAGGAATAAACCAGACTGTCTTCCCCAGCAAATTCCTCATATGCACCACAGGAACTTTATCCCCCTCTGCAGTATGTAAAAGTTCTGACTGGGTTGGGTCAGCCCTGTTGGCAGATCCTCTGGTGATGACCAACCAGGTGGCTTTTGGTAAATGTGTATCCCAATGCTTGAAAGTCCCATGACCCATTGCTCTCAGTGTAGTTTTTAACAGCCCATTGTACCGTTCGATTTTCCTGGAGCCTGGTGCATGGTAGAGGATGTGATATGCACACTCAATTCCATGCTCTTTGGCAAAACTGTCTAGAAGGTTATTCCGGAAATGAGTCCCATTGTCTAACTCAATTCTCTCTGGGGTGCCGTGTCGCCACAAAATCTGTTTCTCAAGGCCCAGGATAGTGTTCCGGGCAGTGGCGTGGGGCACAGCGTACGTTTCCAGCCATCTGGTGGTTGCTTCCACCATGATAAGCACATGGCGCTTGCCTTGGCAGGTTGGTGGGAGTGTCTTATAATACATCAGCCAGGCCTCCCCATATTTGTACTTCATCCTCCATACCAAAGAGGCTTTAACCATTTCGCTTGCTTAATTGGAGCACGTTTCATAGTCATGAATAATGTGGGCAGTAGTATCCATTTTTAAGTCCACACCTCGATCTGTATGTTGAATCCCTGCCCTGATGGCCTGAAGTGTCATGGGCCCACCAGGCCAAAAATAATTCACCCTTGTGTTGCCAATCTAAGTCCATCTGAGTCTCTTCAATCTTAGCAGCTTTATCCAGCTATTGGTTGTTGTGCTTTTCCTCAGTGGCCCAACTCTTGGGTACATGAGCATCTACATGGCGTGCCTTTACCACCAGGTTCTGCACCCAGGCAGCAATATCTTTCCACAGTGCAGCAGCCCAGATGGGTTTACCTCTGCATTGCCAGTGGCTCTGCTTCCATAGCTACAACCACCCCCACAGGGCGTTTGCCACCATCCATGAGTCAGTACAGAGATAAAGCACTAGCCACTTTTCTCGTTCAGCAATGTCCAGGGCCAGCTGGATGGCTTTCACCTCGGCAAGCTGATGCTATTCACCCTCTGCTTCAGCAGTTTCTGCAGCTTGTCTTTGAGGACTCCATGCAGCTGCCTTCCATCTCCGATGCTTTCCTACAACACAGCAGGACTCATCAGTAAACAAGGCATACTGTTTTTCTCTTTCTGACAGTTTATTATATGTTAGGGCCTCTTCAGCAGGCATCACCTAATCCTCTTGTGACGTTCCCAACTCCTTGCCCCCAAGCCAGTCCATTATGACTTCTAGAACTCTTGGACAACTGGGATTTCCTATTCGAGCTCATTGTCTAATTGGTGCAGCCCACTTACTCCATGTAGCATCAGTTGCATGATGTGTAGAGAAGGCCCTGCCTTTGAAAGTCAAGCCCAGCATGGGCAACCAGGGTGCCAGAGGAGCTGTCCTTCAGTGCCAATCACTTCCGAAGCAACTCGAACCACTTCTTAGGCTAACGGTATCTCTTTTTCAGTTGGGGTATAGATGGCTTCAGATTCTATGTATCCCTGACTCCAAAGGCTGAGGAGTCTACCTCAAGTCTCCCTGGAGCTTTCTGCCAGTGGTTCCTGGTAGGACCATTCTCCCCAGCTGTGGTGTAGAGTACATTTTTTACATCTGGCCCAGTCCGGACTGGTCCAAGGGCTACTGCGTGAACTATCTCGCGTTTAATTTGCTCAAAGGCTTGTTGTTCCTCAGGACCCCGTTTAAACTCATTCTTCTTCTGGGTCACATGAGAGAGAGGGTTTACAATCAAACTGTAATTTGGGATGTGGATTCTCCAGAACTCCACTGCACCCAAGAAAGCTTGCGTTTATTTCTTATTAGTTGGTGGAGACATTGCTGTTATCTTGTTGATTACATCTGTGGAGATCTGTCTACATCCATATCACCATTTTATTACCCAAAATTGAATCTCCTGTGCAGGTCCCTTAACCTTACTCCGTTTTAAGGCAAAACCGGCTTTCAGCAGGATTTGGATTAGTTTCCTCCCTTTCTTGATAAATTCTTCTGCTGCGTCACCCCAAATGATTATGCCATGAATGTATTGCATGTGTTCTGGAACTTGCCTCTGTTCCAGGGCAGTCTGGATCATCCCATGGCAGATGGTAGGGCTGTGTTTCCACCCCAGGGGTTGTCGGTTCCAAGTGTACTGGATGCCCCTCCAAGGAAAAGTGAACTCTGGCTTGCAGTCTGCTGCCAAAGGAATTGATAAAAATACATTGGCAATACCACTTGTGGCATCCCACTTGGTTGCCTTTGACTCCATTTCATACTGATGTTCTAGCATGTCCAGTTGTTGCAGAATGACTCTAAGAGAAGGACCATAGAGCCCTGGAGGACTGTGTGAGCAAGGCAGGGGGTGGCCCCCACAGGTAACTGGAGACCGGACATGGGAGGAGAATGTGGAGGAAGCTGTGTGGGGCTAACCAATACTGTTGTGCCAAGGAGGAGTGGCTGAATACCACTCCTATATATATGTGAACTGTGTCACAAATAGAGGAGAAGTTGCTTATCACCCATATTGGGTTGGCCTGTCTGTTTCTCCTCGCCGCTTACAAATGGCGCCGGAACAGGGACGTGGACTACAGGGACCCGACTAGCGGGGACCTGGATACAGGGCCCCAGTTAGCGGGGACCCGGTTTACAGGGCCCTGGTTTAACGGGGACCCGGATACAGGGCCCCGGTTAACGGGGACCCGGATACAGGGCCCCGGTTTAACGGGGACCCGGATACAGGGCCCCGGTTAACGGGGACCCGGAACGGCGAGTGAGCGGTGCCGGCGGCAGTGGCCGGGGAGCGCGGGCAATGATGCTGCGGTGGCGTGATGGACCCGGGTGCTTGGACTAACCAAAAGGAATCCGCCGGGTCTAGTGGCTGTAGGGAAGGCTAAGGGATTTTTTGCAGATCCTAATACAATATTTGAGGAGAGTGAGTGGCAAAAGTTTGGTGATGAACTATTTGACTCAGTGCTTAATGATTATAAAAAGGCAAAGAAACTCGGTAAACCACGGAGGGAAGTAATGAACTGTATAAAAAGATACAAGGCAGAAAAGAAAACTGCAACGGTAGCAACGAAGAAACTAGGAACAGACGTGTCCGGTCGGTTGAAACCGGGGGAAGATTGCAACTCGTTCCCCACAACTCGTGGGAGCACAAGGTTTCCCACCCCCACCCCCTTCCTTTTCTCCTGCTCCATCAGAAGGTGCCGCGGAGGAGGTGTAACCCTCTGCTCCCCCACCACCCCGGTTCCGAAAGTAGGGACCTTGAAAAGGACAGAGAAAGTATATTAGAAGGTATACGCATGATAAATGTCGAGGAATCCGAAAGAAAGAGGATGGTGCCTTGGCGCCGGATCGATTGCGGCGCCATTTTGAAGCATGCAGTAGGAAATAGAGATCATGCGCTAGCGGGAGATTTAAAGGAACTGCAAGCCTCTCCAACCCACTATGCCCTAGAGTGAAAAAAAAAAAAAAAAAAAAAATTTAACTCAGTTACGAGGAGCCCCCGAATCCCCTGAATCCGAGCTAGATTCATATCCTCTGCTTCCAGACCCTGACTCTTCGTCTCCCAGGTCCGTCTGCTCAGACTCACTGGCCCTGGAGACGCTCAGCTGTAACAATGGGTAACCAAGGATGCGATCATTACTGGGGAATTTTCTGCAATGGGTATCTTTGCATATCCTGTGTTTACTACACAGCAGATGGCTAAAGAGTGGGAAGCTCTTGATCTCAAAATAGTTAAGGAGGCCTGACAAACAGTGACCACATATGCGTTAAAATCCTCTTACACTCAAGCTGTATATGTTATGATTTTTTCTTGCAAGTGACAGGGGGAGCCCATACAGTTTCTCTGTGATACTCATGTACTAGAAGTTGGTAAATATAAGCATGTCCAGGTTTCTAGCAACCCTTGGAGACCTTTGTAGATACTGCTGGCCACTTCTTCCAACATAGGCCGGCCAACCTGTGTCGGAATGAGTGTGCCTTTTGGTCAGTATAAAAGCCCAAGCCTCATGCGATGTGGGAGAGGCAGAGCCTCTGCGGGGACGCCTGCTAAGCTTGAGCCTGCCACCTCGCACTGCAATGATGCTTCTCGGAGCCGTTTTTCTGTTAGTCTCCACAGGGTCCTTGTGCCACGTTCTGTATGTGGGACTGTAGTGGGAGTAATGATGGCTTTTGCAG
Source organism: Pezoporus flaviventris (assembly GCF_033815535.1). Lineage (NCBI taxonomy): Eukaryota > Metazoa > Chordata > Aves > Psittaciformes > Psittacidae > Pezoporus > Pezoporus flaviventris. The sequence continues at coordinate 1,029,084 of NW_026892669.1, read as the reverse complement.
GGACTAAAAAAAAAAAAACAAACAAAAAAGAGGGGGGGAGAGAGAGTAATGATGCTGCACTTAACCTGTCTAACCTGTCTACTTCTCAAGAACTGAAGAACTGATAACCTGGGGGAGGGGGTATATTTGTGTCCTCCTGCCTACAGGTCCATGGCGACTGCCTGCAAAGTTTGTCAAGCCTTGCCATGAGCTGGACAGACGAATGGAAAAACCTGATGCCTCAGCTACAGGAGATGACCGTGAATACCCCAAGCAGAATGAGATAGAGGAAGAGAAAAACGAATGACTGCAAAACATCACTTGGGGGCAGATGAAAAGTAACATCCTGAATATGTGTGCTTGTAAAGTAGCTATTATTAGAGGTTGTGATTTTGTGTATAAAACCACCTGTATTTACTAGCTTGCTGCTAATAAGAAACTGCACCTTGTATAGATTTGTCACTTGTAAAAGAGATGTTAGAGTATGGAAATTTGCAGTAGCTGCTAGAAAAATGCTAAGGCAAAACCTAGGAAAATTTTAATACAATGGTAGTGTTATAAAGCAGGTGATGGAACAAATTTAAGAGGGGGGGGAGAATTCCACTGGTAAGAAATTTCTTTGGCTAGTCCCTTGCTGCCATCAGCATCTTCAACATGCTGCTGCACCCTGTAATAGTTACTCTGCTAATGTAAATTTGTGTGTGCCTTGCTGTAGTAGCAACTTGTTACTAGATGAAGCAGGTGAAACTGTGCATTGACAACAAGGTGCAAGGACTGAGGCTGACCAAATGCCTGCTACCACAATCAAGGGCAAGACTGGGTTGGCTTCTGTGTTTGCCACCAAGAAGAACCTTTAGCTCCGCTGTTGGCTTCAACCCAGCAGGCGTGGAGCGGTGGGGACACATGCCATGCCAGACCTTGATGTGAAGGATCAGAGAGCTATACAGCCTGTTACCAGAGAGCCATACAGCAGAAAAAAGGGGCAGGCCCAGTAGCCTGTAGTTGGCATATGTTGGAAATATAATCTAGCCCAGATCCCCTGCTCAAGTAGGGGCCATGAGAGGCCTGAAGAAGCTTAAGCAAGCAAGATAAGAGGCTGGAATTCACCAAATTAATGAGGACTGTGGACTGTTGGCAAGCTTTCAAGGTTGAGTTCTCACACCTGTGTTTAACCAATTATATGTTAGTCACTAAGGGTCTTCAAAACATGTATCCAATCATAATATGCCAAATCACTGTAAGTGCTTCAGCCAGGGCCTTGACTCAACTAAGCAGACTGGGTTGCTGAGTTGCTAAGCAGATAATTCTACATCGAAGGCAATTTCTGATTTGTTTTAATGTTGATTCTGTAAGACATGCAACACTGCAGAACCTTTTGTTGTTGGAACAGGGACATGGATGTGAAGAGTTTGATGGAATGTGTTGTATGAGTCTCTCTGATTATGCTAATTCGATGCACGCACAGCTGAGAACCCTGGCTCAGCTTACCCAGCAATAGTAAATGAGCAATATCCTAAGAATAACTAGATGGTTGTCTTCACAGGGCATTACAGGTTGAGTTAAACACTGCTGTTTAAAGTATTGCACTTATGTATCATTGTTAGGTTAATCATCGTAGCTATTAGACTTGCTTATAGTTGTGTGATAAAACAGGTGAACAGAATAACCCACAATGCCTTGCTCGCACAAAGGAAAAGGGGGGAATTGTTGCAGAATGACTCTAAGAGCAGGACCATAGAGCCCTGGAGGACTGTGCGAGCAAGGCAGGGGGTGGCCCCCACAGGTAACCGGAGACCGGACATGGGAGGAGAATGTGGAGGAAGCTGTGTGGGGCTAACCAATACTGTTGTGCCAAGGAGGAGCGGCTGAATACCACTCCTATATATATGTGAACTGTGTCACAAATAGAGGAGAAGTTGCTTATCACCCATATTGGGTTGGCCTGTCTGTTTCTCCTTGCCGCTTACATCCAGTATGCCAGCACTCAATTGTGGTGTGACTTCATTCAGGCCACGATAGCCTACAGTTAGCCTCCACTCTCCGTTAGACTTTTGCACTGGCTTTATGGGGCTATTAAAGGGTGAGAGGGTCCTACTGATCACTCCTTAGCTCTCCAGTCTATGGATCAGGTTATGGATGGGAATCAAGGAGTCTTGTGTGGTGCGATATTGCCGCCGGTGCACTGTTGTCGTCACAATTGGCACTTGTTGTAGCTTGTGGTCACAGCTGCTCAATTCCCTCAGTCTCCAAAGCAGCAATGCCAAAAGCCCATCAGTAGCCTTTTGGGTCTTTGAAGTACCCTCTCCTGAGGTCGTCTATGCCGAGGATGCATGTAGCCTCTGGACCAGTCACAATGGGGTGCTTTTGCCACTTCCTCCCAGTCAGGCTGATTTCAGCCTCCAGTACAGTCAACTCTTGAGATCCTCCTGTCACTACAGAAATATAAATGGGTTCCACCCCTTGACAGCTTGATGGCATCAGGGTACACTGTGCACTGATATCTACTAGAGCCTTATACTTCTGTGGGACTGATGTGTCAGGCCATCTGATCCACACAGTTCAGTAAGTGTGATTGTCCCCTACCTCCACCTGGTTGGAGGCAGGGCCCCTCTAATAGTCATCACATTGGTCACTTACAGGGGTTAGTCTTCTTTATCAGAGGAGCTGAAGTAAAATCAGCTCTTCCATTCCATCTGGGAACCTGCTCACCAGAGACTGAAGCTGCATCTTTTATGGGATGATCATCCTTGACCTTTGTTCTCCAATTCATGCACCCATTCCTCCAGAGCTGAGGTAGGTTTTCCATCCCACTTCCTCATGTCTTCTCCGTGATCCCACAGGTAAAACCTTAGGGTGGCCCGTGGAGTATACCTTCCATATCTTCTCTGTCGAGCACTAGGACGCTTTTTGTTAATGGCTGACACATGGGTTTGTACACGTGAGGAGCTGGATAAATCAGATAGATAGTCTCTCAATTGTTTGAACTCCTGAGACAGTTTTTCCACAGCTGAAATGATGGAAGGGGTGAGATTGTCTTCGAACTCTTGGAGTTTATGAATCATTTCATCCACTGTTGGTGGTACTATGTCGTTCCAGGTTACTGTTGCCAATTAGTGGGCATTTGATGACGGTGCATTACGCGTAAATTTCCACCACATGGGTTGTGTACATTCCACTTCATCTGGTTCTGTGTGTGCATTCCTGGCATCTGGCCTGAGATATAGATCATCTTTACAATGGCTAATTCCTTCAGAGTCTGGATGCCTTTCTCTAATGTGGTCCACTTGGCCGAACGACTCATAACATTGTCCTTGTATGGAAATCATTCTTTCTGAGCTGCCAAGAGCCACCTCCAAAGGCTGAGGGACCATTTCTCTTTTGCAATTGCTTTTCCAATTTCCCCTTCCCTAGCAAGTGTTCCCAGCTGCTTAGGTTCCCTACCTTCTAGTTCGTGACCGTTGTCTTCATTGTCCCAGCATCAGAGCAACCAAGTGATGATGTGCTCCCCTGGTTGACAGGTAAAATCTTTTCGCATATTCCGTAGCTCGGTTGAGGTCTGGGGTCGAGAAATCACCTCTTCTTCTTCCTCTAATTCATGTGATAATGACTCCTGATCAGACGCTGTTCCGGATAGTGAGTACATTGTTTCTTTTTTGCTTTTCCCCTTGCATACAGGGGCAGCTGATATTGGCTCGAATTGCTCCACTGGTTTAGCTGCAGTGATTATCACCGTGGTTGGAGTGCATGCAGTATCTGGTGTCGGGGTTTGAGTAGTTGCTATACTTGTCGCTGGGGTTGGTGTAGTTGCTGTACTTGCAGTTGGAGTAGCTGCGTTGTCTGTTGCTTTGCCATCAGATCCAGAGACATTTTTTTCCCGTTGAAGGTGATGGATAATGTTGAACAGGGCTCTGTAAGCATAGGCCAAGCCCCAGCACTTTGCCATGATTTGTCCCTCTCTCTTATGACCAGGTTGACAACACACCTCATTTAAGTGTTTTACTAGTTTTTCTGGATTTTTCACTTGTTTAGTGGTGAAGTTCCAAAGTACTGGAGGGGCCCACTGACCTACATGCTTGCCCATACTATCCCCCACACCCTGCCACTCATGATTTTCCAGCCTTGGGGAAAATCTCTTGGTCCTCCTAGATTGTCTTCTAACCCGAGACAAGACCGAAACCTGACTCTTCTTAACTTTTGAGATCAGACAAAATGGTCATGGGTAAAACACACACTGTGTACATGTGCCAATATGGTAATCCCCATCATAATCATCAGGCAGGTCTCAAGGGTACCCGAAGGCCATTCAAAACATTCAGAACTCTCAAATGGTGCTGTAAATAGTCTGGTGGGGGAGCTGGGAATGTAAGGGAATGTCTCTTTCACAGGTTGACCACCTGAGGAGGGGAAAAAAAGATGTGTAATTGCTAAACACTTCTATTATCTACCTCCCAAAGTATAGAGGTGGTGACCACACTGAGAATACAAGCCAGATTAGTTTCATGTTCAATGAGTCTATTGTGTTACAAGTCATTACTCTAAAGTACAATAAAACAAGAACCTTAACCCAAGCCCCCCAGCTGATAAACACTAAAACCGCAAATACTGGCTGTAAGTAAGGTACGACATGCTGAAACTCTGAGGTCAAGGACAACAACTTTGAGAGCCAAAAAATCATAATTGTGATGAGTGACTATTAATCTGAAACAGTAAATGCTTTTCACAAATAGGTTTAGACACGCTCTGGTCAGATCTGTCGTTATCTCAACCCTTCATGCCTCACTTTGGGTGCCAAAAAGAACTGTCGTGGTTTAAGCCCAGCCAGCAACTCAGAATCACGCAGCCACTCACACACTCTCCCCCCTTCCTCCCCCCGCTCCCAGAGGGATGGGGAGGAGAATCAAAAGAATGCAACTCCCATGGGTTGAGACAAGAACAGTCCAGCAACCAATGTACAACACAAATCACCACCACTACCACCAATGACAACAATGATAAAGGAGATAACAAGGGAAGAGAACATCACCACTCACCACTCACCAAACAATACCCAGCCTGACCCGAGCAGCGATTTGGGCCTTCCAGGTAACTGCTCCCAGTTTATATAGTGGGCATGACGTGCTGTGGTATGGAATACCCCTTTGGCTAGTTTGGGTCAGGTGTCCTGTCTCTGCTTCCTCCCGACTTCACCTCCTCTCTGGCAGAGCATGAGACTCAGAAAGTCCTTGGTCAGAGTAAGCATCGCTTAGCAACAACTAAAAACATCGGTGTTATCAGTGTTTTTCCCAGGCTGAAAGTCAAAAACACAGCACTGTGCCACCTACTAAGAAGGAAAAAAATGACTGGTACAGCTGAACCCAGAACAACAGTAATGCAGATAATTTCTGAGAAAGGGAGCAGACACAGAGGGCTTTACCTTGCTGATAGGAGGGTTATTTTTAACTTTTGGACTAGCTGAAAAAGAGGAAAATGCTTGCAAAAGAACGGGAGGGTTTGTGAATCAGATCACAGTATATACAGGAGAGGAGAGTCGCTAGAGAAAGGCCAAGGTAAAAGCGATGCTAGAGCCCCCTTAGGCCAAGCAAAGCTCAGATGTATCTACCAACACTGACACATCCGAAAGCATTAGATTCAGTGACAGCTGCTGCACATCTGATGGATCTCTGCTGAGCAGATTTGACACATCCCAGCTGGGTCAGACATACTGCACATTTGCACACAGGCTCTGTAGCGTATGAGCAATGAAGTTGATGCGGTGGTCTCTTTGCATATGTGATTCAGCATTCCTGTGAAATGGCCATTTGTTCAGGATATCCAGATATCCAGAATTTGGACAAATCTATGCAGTCACTTCTCAAAGCAGCACAGAGAGATTTTCTGCTGTAAGCAACAGACTAGTATCCACGCTGGGAGAGCTGGCAGGTGTGCTGAACATGCCTGGATCCAATGCAGTTGGGACCTAAACACAGCTGCGTGTGAGCTCTACCAGGAAGATGCAACAATTGAACTATTCCCAAAGCCTGCATAGAATAACAAGATTGGGTTCACAAAGCCTAGTCCTATTAGCTGGGGGTGGAGAGAAAAAAACATTTGTATGAAGGTCAAATGGAGTAATACTCTGGTAATACAGTTATTCTTACAGGCACCTTTTACTCATTCACATTCAGTCCCTACCCTCTCTCTCAGATTTGTCTGTTCTTCACTTCCATCCTGCCTTCTCCAGCTTTGCTCCTTCTTATTCCTTTCTTTCTGGTTTCCCCTTCCTCTGTGGATATGTAGACTCCAGCTTCTCATTTTAACTCCTTTCCCATGAGACAGTGTTTCTGCAGCTGCATTTCTTACTTAACAGGATTTTTTTTTTTTTCCTTAACAGCATACTAGGAAGGTAGGCCCCAGTGCAATTGGGGATACACATGTCAACAACTGGCTCTCATGAAAACTGCAGAGCTGAAAGTTTGCTGCATCTGTATTTTATTTTATTTTAAGCAACTTAGTATCTTGTACAAATTCCTGTTAAAAGTCAGGGTGTCAGTTCTTGTCTTTGAGTTTTGTGGACACCTAGAGCTGTTTGTGAGACTGGATTCTGTAGTTAATGTTCTTGGGTGAATGAATAAAATATGCAGTTTAATAAAAGTTGAAGCAATGTGGATATTAACCAAAAATAATAGCACAGAGCAGTTTTCCTGGCCTTCATCCTGTATAGAGTCAATGGGAATTTCTTCATTGGTTTCAGCGGGATTTTCATCAAGTCTGTTGAGAATACTGTACCAACCCCCCACTTCAGAAATCAAGCTTTATAATAGGCAGTACAAAACATGAAGTAAGAATTATCAGGAAAAAATATTGGGCTGAAGCCAAAGGCCAGCAGAAATTAGTTGTCATGGAAGGCTCAAAGGCTGTTAAGGTTCTGTCTAGCTGATAAAGGTGCCTGGCAGTGCAGTTTACACACAAGACACTACATGTTGAGCTGTGATGGGTAGTCATGGGATCACAGTATTTCAAGAGTGTCTGGGTTCTCCAAATGTGAACTCAAATGGAAGGTGCTTTAGGTGACATCACACTGCCAGTGACATTAAAAAGAGGCTTCAATGTTCATGTTCATTAATGGAGAAAAACCAAAAAATCTGAGTCACTAGCCACAAACTATTTTGCAAAGTATGTGCACGATGCTAGATGTCTTGAGATGTTTATAGAAGCAGAAGCAGACACCGAAAGCAAAATAATGAAAATTAAACATTTCCTTGCTCATTCAAGATTAATGATGTCAAGTTTAATCACTGCCATAAAAATACCCAAATAAATAGATTAGGCAAGTATTATCTGAGTATTTGCCTGGCTATCTGGCTTCCTCAGGATCATTAATTATTGACTTTTCAAAACTTGCTTCTAATTGACTTTAACTTCACAATATCATAGAATAAGTTAAGTTGCAAGGAATGTCTAGGTTTTCTGAATCACTTGCCAAGTTTCTTTCCACCCAGTGCATATGTAACACAGAATAATCACCCTCAGATCTGACATGCAGTAAGAATTCAGAAGATGTGATTAGATCAGTTAGTTTAGAAACACTGCCTCTAAATGTTCCCATGTCTTTTCTTGAGAAAAAGCAAGAGTTTAGTGCATCATCTCTTCTCTAACCTCTTCTACAATTTGGAAAACAATGACACCAATGAATAAAACATTTAGTCAGAAAAAAAGGGGTTAAATGCTTTTATAAAAGAAAAAATAGTCAATGGCAACCATAGCTCTCCTACTGAATATTTTTGCATAAAGTTTCTATTTGTATGAAGCTAAAAGAACTGTCGTGGTTTAAACCAGGCCAGACAACTCGTTCATTCACTCCTCCCCCTTTTCCTCCCTCTTTCTTTCCTTCCCACCTGCCCCTTCCCCGCTCCTGGAGGGATGGGGAGGAGAAATGAAAGAATGTAACTCTGTCATGGTTTAAACCCAGCCAGACACTTGTTAACTCACTCCCAGGGAGTGGTGCCAGGTTGGAAGCAGTCGAGGCCCGTGTCCCCCCACCCCAGGGGCTATCCCGTTCCCCACTCCAGGAGGGATGGGGAGGAGAATCGAAAGAATGCAACTCCCACGGGTTGAGACAAGAACAGTCCAGCAACCAATGTACAACAAAAATCACCACTGCTACCACCAACGACAACGATAAGAGAAAATAACAAGGGGAGAGAATACGATACCACACACTGAAAAACTAGTCCGACCCACAAGACACTGTGTCCTTCCAGGTAACTCCCAGCTACACCCCCGGTCATGACGTGCTGTGGTATGGAATACCTCTTTAGCTAGCTTGGGTCAGGTGTCCTGACTCTGCTTCCTCCCGACTTCTCCCCTCATCCCTGGCAGATAATGAGCCTCACAAAGTCCTTGGTCAGGGTAAACATTACTTAGCAACAAACAACTGAAAACATCGGTGTTATCAACACTGTGCCCATGCTGAAAGTCAAAACACAATGCTGTACCACCTACCAAGAAGGACAAAAATTGACTGCTACCGTTAAACCCAGGACAGTATCCACCCCTTATTCCATACCATTCATGTCATATATTTTCAATATAGCAACGCTCTCACATATATATACATCCACATACACACACAGACTGAGAGAAAGAGATCATTTTCTTAGTGCATGGACCAATCCCTATAATGCTGCTGAGTCCATTCGGTCCATGAAGCCAGGTTCCATCCCTTGTAACAATCTTTCAGGGCAGGAAAGGCTGTGTGCAGTGTTGGATCTTTGCCTGCTGATGCTGATCTTTACTGCAGAACTCTTCTGGTTCTATCAAAGTTCATTCTCCGTTTGGATGATGGTTGGAGGGAAGTCAGGGCTAGTCGCTGGTGACCTGAAGACATCTAGTTGATGAGCTATAAAAGTATTACACAGCAGGCAAAAGCATACAATTAAGTTCATTGGCTGTTTTCCCCTAAAATCAAATCCCCTCGGACTTCCCCATCTTCCCGCATTACCCACCAAGTATATCCAGGTCCCTGAGCAAAAGCAATCCCACGAGTGGGTTTGCCTTTACCTGAAGCAGGAATAACCCAGACTGTCTTCCCCAGAAAATTCCTCATATGCGCCACAGGAACTTTGTCCCCCTCTACAATATGTAAAAATTCTGACTGGGCTTTGTGGAGACAGTGTTCTCACAGGAGAATGGATATTTGGTACATGAACTCTGAATAATCACAAAAGATACAGCAAGGCCATGAGAGGCCCAAGAAAGCTTAAGCAAGCAAGATAAGAAGAAGCTGGAATTCACGTAGTTAAGCTCACACCTGTGCTTAACCAATTATATGTTAGTCACTAAGGGTCTTCAAGACATGTATCCAATCATAATATGCCAAATCACTGTAAGTGCATGTAAGCAATAGTATATAAGGAGTTAAGGCTTTGCAATAAACGGCTTTGGTCAGATCATATTTATCTCTGACTGAGTTCATATATTTTCTGTGGCAAATGGCGACCAACGTGGGGCCCCCCATAGTTTTCATATTGAAACTGAAGGAATTAAAGCGCGTGGTACCAAAGAAAGTGGAAAACGCGCAGACACAGGGACGTCAGCGGGGTTCGATCCGGCAGGACCAGGATCGGGAGGTAGACGCCTCGGAACAGAGCCTTGTGAGCCTGGAAGACACTGTGCAGTGCAAATAAGGTAACAGCCGATGGGTCTGGAAGAGGATTAGGATGGGGAATCAATTAAGTAAAGAAGAAATGGCCATCCTTAAGCTCTTCCAGCATATCCTCTCTGAGAGAGGGATAGAGTATGACAATATTCTGTCCAAAAGACTATTGCTCTGGAGTAAAGAAAAAGAGCTGATCCAGGGGGTTAGTGAAGCCTTTGAGCTTGGGACTTGGGAAAAAAATTCCTGAGGAAGAAGCCTCTGTTTTATGGATGTTTTCAGTCCTTATTAAGGTGAAGGGAGTAACCTTTAAAGAGACAGACTTAAATTTAATGTTGAAGTGGTTGAGGACGCATTATCCAGAGATTGATGAGTCTACCGTATTTGAGGTCTTTTTGTGGAATGACGTAAGAGTTAAATTGTGGGACGCAGCCACAAAAGGCAATGACACCTTTTGACTCTCATTTGGAGAACTATTTTAGAGACGTTAAGATCCAAAGATCAAAAAAAAAAAAACAACAAAGGAGTTCGTGGAGCCCAGTACCCCCACTCCCCCGAACCTCCGCCAATTGCCGCCACGACTGCGAAGACTGAGGACAGAGATGAAGATGATCCTTTTGACCCAGGCCCTATTGACCCCGAGAAGGAGCCTGTGCACATCCATCAGACTGCTGTTGCTGCTCCTGAGGTTCTGATGCTGACCTGGATGGTCCTTTTGACCTGGGGCCTATTCATCCGGAAAAGGAGCCTGATTTATATCCCCCAGATCCTCATGTAAAATGCACCGCTGTAAAGGGAGAAGCGAGACAGGTGGGGGATGCAGATGTATTGTGTGCTTTCCTGGTGGTGTATGTGCTAGATCAAGACCTGCGGTGGGAAGGTCTCTCGTATGCTCTTTTCGGGGTATCGGGCGAACTGTGGCAGACCGTAGACTTGGGACCCCATATACAACTCATGTGATACAGTCTCTCTGTGATACTCATGTACTAGAAGTTGGTAAATATAAGTGTGTCAATGTTTCTATCGACCTTTGGAGACCTTTATAGATACTGCTGGCCATTTCTTCCAACATAGGCAGGCCACAAGTGTTGGAATGAGTGTGCATTTTGGTCAGTATAAAAGCCCAAGTCTCATGTGATGTGGGGGGATGCCCGCTAAGGTTGAACCTGCCAACTTGCACTGTGATGATGCTTCCCGGAGCTGGTTTCCTGATAGCCTTCACAGGGTCCTTGTGCCACGTTCTGTACGTGGGACTGTGTAGTGGGAGTAATGATTGTCTGGATTTTGTGCTTCAAATACTGTAGTTGTGTAGAGTGTGCTTGTGGGATCCCATACATGTGTGTGTGCGTGTGATGAGGGCAGACAATGTTCTGTGTATTTTTTGTTGTTGGGTTCATGTAAAAGCTTTTAACAGGTAGCAGTCTAACATTTTGGGCAAGAAAGGGTTAAAGAAAACGTGCGGTTGCCAGCAGGCATTTATGGTTGCTGCTGAAGCAGGCAGGCAGCTGTAGCTGCTGCCGAGCAGGCAGGCTTTTATAGCTGCTGCTGAGCAGGCCGGCGTTTGCAGCTGTGCAAAGCAGGGTAAATGACTTTGGGAAAAAAAAAAAAAAGGTATTTGATTAGAGCTCGGTACCCCTGTTCAAAAGAAGCTGCCCTCCAATTCGGCTCCCAGTGCTCCACCAGCAGAACGGCCAGGATGGATGCCAGAGCCGAGGAGTGAAAGAAAGAAAAACAAAACAACCAAACAAAAAAAAAAAACAAAACACAAAAAGCCCTCTCAGTCTATTGAGGTATTGAGGCAGTTTGTAGAGACACCACAGACAAAGCCTAAAGAGCACCTACAACACAGTGGGTGCTTGGAAGGAGGCTTGCTTAGTATGTTTAAAGTAACCTGGGGGTGAATCCAAGACTTGGAGGAACAGATAGATCGGTTGAAATAAGAACTGCTAACTAAAAAAGCGAGAGGGTAGTGCAACCACAAGATTTATGAGCCGTCCCCTAAGCAGCATCAGGGTGGCAGAGAAAAAAAATAAAAAGGGCAATGATGCAGCAAAGTCCTCGACTGTTAACAATGTGCAGTTAAACCTGTCTACTTCTCAAGAACTGATAACCTGGAGGAGGGAGTATACTTGTGTCCTCCTGCCTACAGGTCTAAGGCGACTGAAAAGTAACAGCTTGAATATGTGTGCTTGTAAATTAGATATTATTAGAGGCTTTGATTTTGTGTATAAAACCACTTGTATTTACTAGTCAGTTGCTAATAAGAAACTACACCTTGTATTGTATAGATTTGTCACTTGTAAAAGAGATGTTAGAGCATGCAAATTTGCAGCAGCTGCTAGAAAATGCTAGGGGAAAAGCTGGAAAGATTCTAATACAATGGTAGTGTTATAAAGCAGGTAATGGAACAAATTAAGAGGGTGGGAGAACTCCACTGGTAAGAAATTTTTTTGTCAGGTCCCTTGCTGCCATCAGCATCTTCAACATGCTGCTGCACCCTGTAATAGTTACTATGCTAATGTAAATCTGTGTGTCCTTTGCCATAGTAGCGACTTGTTATTGGATGAAGCAGATGAAACTCTGCATTGACAACAAGGTGAAAAGGACAGAGGTTAGCCAAAAGCCTGCTACCACAGTCAAGGGCAAGACTGGGTTGGCCTCTGTGTTTGCCACCAAGAAGAACCTTTAGCTCCGCTGTTGGCTGCAACCCGGCAGGTGTGGAGTGGTGGGGACACATGCCATGCCAGACCTTGATGTGAAGGATGGCCTCCCCTGTTATCAGAGAGCCATACGGCAGAAAAAGGGCAGGCCCAGCAGCCTGTAGTTGGCATATGTTAGAGATATGGTCTAGCCCAAAATCCCCTGCTCAAGAAGGGTCATCCAAAACATATATAAAACAAAAATGGGGAGATGTGGAGGCAGTGTTCTCACAGGAGAATGGATAATTGGTACATGAGCTCTGAATAATCCTGAAAGATACAGCAAGGCCATGAGAAGCCCAAGGAAGCTTAAGCAAGCAAGATAAGAAGAAGCTGGAATTCACCGAGTTATGAGAACTGTGGACTGTTGGCAAGCTTTCGAGATCAAGTTCTCACACCTGTGCTTAACCAATTATGTGTTAGTCACTAAGGGTCTTCAAGACATGTATCCAATCATAATATGCCAAATCACTGTAAGTGCGTGTAAGCAATTGTATATAAGGAGTTAAGGCTTTGTAATAAACGGCTTTGGTCTGATCATATTTATCTCTGACTGAGTCCATATATTTTCTGCAGCAGGGCTGGGCCAGCCCTGTTGGCAGATCCTCTGGTGTTGACCAACCAGGTGGCCTTTGGTAAGCGTGAATCCCAATGCTTGGAAATTCCCCCACCCATTGCTCTCAGTGTAGTTTTTAACAGCCCATTGTACCGTTCGATTTTCCTGGAGCCTGGTGCATGGTAGGGGATGTGATATATCCACTCAGTGTCATGCTCTTTGGCTCAAGTGTCTATAAGGTTGTTCCCGAAAGGAGTCCCACTGAATGACTCAATTCTCTCTGGGGTGCCGTGTCGCCACAAAATCTGTTTCTCAAAGCCCAGGATAGTGTTCTGGGCAGTGGCATGGGGCACAGTGTATGTTTCCAGCCACCCGGTGGTTGCTTCCACCATGGTAAGAACATGGCGCTTGCCTTGGCGGGTTAGTGGCAGTTTGATATAGTCAGTCAGCTGAGGCCTCCCCGTATTTATACTTCAGCCATCGTCCTCCATACCAAAGGGGCTTTAACCGTTTGGCTTGTTTAATTGCTGCACATGCTTCATACTCATGAATAACCTGTGCAATAGTGTCCATTGTTAAGTCCACCCCTCGATCACGGGCCCATCTATATGTTGCATCTCTGCCCTGATGGCCTGAAGTGTCATGGGCCCACCGGGCCAAAAATAATTCACCTTTATGTTGCCAATCTAAGTCCATCTGATCCACTTCAATCTTAGCAGCTTTATTCACTTTGTTGTTGTGGTGTTCCTCAGTGGCCCGAGTGGGTACATGGGCATCTATATGACGTACCTTCACCACCAGGTTCTGCACCCGGGCAGCAATATCTTTCCACAGTGCAGCAGCCCAGATGGGTTTACCTCTGTGTTGCCAGTTGCTCTGCTTCCATTGCTGCAACCACCCCCACAGCTGGTCTTGGTGCAGTACAAGACACTGAGAAGCCAAATCCTGCTCCTGCCAATGCCAATCACCACATTATAGCTGCTCATGCTCACCCGGACACACAGTGCGCCAGCTCACATTCAGCCAGCCCAGGGAGCCAGAGCCCAGCAGGGCCATGTGGGGAACAGTGTTACTGTTGCCAATGAATGGGCATATGATGACGGTGCATTCCGTGTAAGTTTTTGACACATGGGTCGTGTACATTCAACTTCATCTGGATCTATATGTGTATCCCCGTTATTCGGCTTGATGTGATAGATCATCTCTACGATGGCTGATTGCCTCAGAGACTGGATGCCTTTGTTTAAAGTAGTCCACTTGGCCAAACGACTCATAACATTGCCCTTGTATGGAAACCTTTCTTTCACAGCTGCCAAGAGCCACCTCCAAAGACTGAGGGGCATTTTCTCTCTTGCAATTGCTTTGTCAATTCCCCCTTCTCTAGCAAGTGATCCCAGCTGCTTGGCTTTTGTACTTTCTAGTTCGTGACCATCGGCCCCATTGTCTCAGCATCGAAGTAACCAGGTGATGATGTGCTCCCCTGGTTGACGGGTAAAATCTTTTTGCATATTTCATAGCTCAGTTGAGGTCCGAGGTCGAGAAGTCACTTCTTCTTCTTTGTCATGTGATCATGACTCCTGATCAGATTCTAGACTGGGTGTTGAATACATTGTTTCTTCATCTTGCTTCACCCTTCTTGCCTCTATTTTGCTTTTTCGCTTGTGTACAGGGGCAAACGATATTGGTACAAATTGGTCCTATGGTTTGGCTGCAGTGATTATCACTGTGGTTTGAGTTGTGACTGTACTTGTTGCTGGCGGTGGTGTAGCTGCTGTGCTAGGAGCTGGAGTAGCTGCACTGACTGTTGCTTTGCCCTCAGATCCAGGCACATTTTTTTCCACAGCTGAGATGATGGAAGGGGTGAAATTGTCTTCGAACTCTCGGAGTTTATGAATCATTTCATTCACAGTTAGTGGTACTATGTCATTCCAAGCTACTGTTTTCAAAGCAGTGCTGCAATGTGTGCTCTGACAGCAGCTCCTGCTTTTGTGATGCCCTCAGAAATCCATGACTGAAAGCAGACTGACACTGCTCATGGGTTTAGAAACCAGCCCAGAGCTGGGTAAAGATGCTGAGGGTTTAGGGAATTACTCCAGTGCATCTGATGATGCTACACCACAGTGCATTTTATGCTTGCTCACCCCTCCAAACCCCCAAAGGAGAGCAAATGTGGTGGGGTATGAGGGTAAACAGCACAAGTCCTTGACGGTTAAAACTCTGCCACTAACCGAGCCCAACCATGCTTAGCGATGGATCTCTTGGCTCGTGCGTCGATGAAGAACGCAGCTAGCTGCGAGAATTAATATGAATTGCAGGACACATTGATCATCGACATTTCGAATGCACTTGCGGACCCGGGTTCCTCCTGGGGCCATGCCTGTCTGAGCGTCGCTGTGGGGGTGGTGTAGCTGCTGTGCTTGGAGCTGGAGTAGCTGCATTGGCTGTTGCTTTGCCCTCAAATCCAGCGACATTTGTTTCCTTTTGAAGGTGCTGGATAGTGTTGAAAAAGGCAAAGTATAGGCCAAGACCCAGTACGTTGACATGATTTGTCCGTCTCTGGTATGGCCAGAATGACCACACACCTCATTTAAGTGTTTTACTAATTCTTCTGGATTTTGCAGTTGTTTGGTGGTGAAATTCCAAAGTACTGGAGGGGCCCACTGACCTAGATACTTGCCCATACTATCCCACACACCCTGCCACTCATGGCTGTCCAGCCTCAGGGAAAATCTCTTGGTCCTCCTATATTGTTGTTTAACCCCAGTCAAGGCCCAAACCTGACTCTGATTAACTTTTGAAATCAGATGAAATGGTCATGGGCAAAATACACTCTGTATGCCTGCCAACATGGTGATCCCCATCACAATCAGGAAACAAGTCTCAACAGCATTAAAAGGCCATTCAAAAACTTCAAAACTCTCAAATGATGCTGTAAATGGTCTGGGGGGAGGACGGGACTGGGAGGGTAAAAGAATGCCTCCTTCACAGGTTGACCACCTGAGAAGGAGAAAAAAGATGTGTAATTGCTAAGCACTTTTATTATATACCTCCCAAAGTATAAATGTGGTGACCACACTGGGAACATAAGCCAGATCAGTTTCATGATCAATGATTCTATTGTATTGCAAGTCATTACCATAAAGTGCAATGAAACAAGAACCTTAGCCCAATCCCCACACTTGAAAAACACTAATACAGCAAATACTGGATGGAAGTAAGATACGATATACTGAAACTGTAAGATCAAGAGGAACAACTTTGAGAGCCAATAAATCAGCATTGTGACGAGTGACAATTAATCTGGCCAGATCTGTCGTTATCAAGACCTCTCGTGCCCCACGCTGGGCGCCAAAAAAGAACTGTCGTGGTTTAAACCCATCCAGCCAGCTCGTTCACTCACTCTCCCCCTTTTCCTCCCTCTTTCTTTCTTACCCCCCCCCACCCCCCCCCACCCCCTCCTTCCCCACTCTCGAAGGGATGGGGTTGAGATAAGAACAGTCCAGTAACTAATGTATAACACAAATCACTACTGCTACCACCAATTATAATAATGATAACAGAAAATAAGAAGGGAAGAGAATACGATACCACCTGCCAAAAAACGAGTCCAACCCAGAAGACCCCCGTGTTCTTCCAGGTAACTCCCAGTTACCCCCCACCCCGGGCATGACGTGCTGTGGTATGGAATACGTGTTTGGCTAGCTTGGGTCAGGTATCCTGTCTCTGCTTCCTCCCGGCTTCCCTCCCCCCCTGGCAGAGCATGAGACTCACAAAGTCCTTGGTCAGGGTAAACATTACTTAGCAACAACTAAAAACATTGGTTTCAGCCTGTTCCCAGGCTGAAAGTCAAAACACAGCACTGCACCAGCTACCAAGGAGAAAAATTGACTGCTACTGCTAAACCCAGGACAAAGACTCAGTGTAGTACTCTGGTTTCAGAGTATCTGGAACTGCATACATAACAAGAAGTTATTTAACAAAAGCATTACATGTATGATTAGTTAGATCTGACTATACCTCATATCCTAGTCACTTTTGTACTGAATCTAATGTTTAAATAACCATTCTTTTAGCTTAGAATCTGATGATTCTTTTGAAAGCTCAGAGTGCTACAATTAGACAACATTTCAGTACATGGAAAATTTTACCAGGAAGTTTAAAATATTGCATTCATTGTAAAATGCTGACACTAGGATCTCAACATGCAATACATGCTAAAACCCCCTTTTAAAGTTGTAGAAGTGTGCATGTATTTGGTATACACTTGGATATAAAGGAGCTTATTTCTCTTTTGCAATTGAGAAAGCTGAAGTACAGACAAAACTAAATTTCCCACAGTCAGACAATGAGTCAATGACTGAACTGATAAAACAAACCACCAGTCCTGATGAGATAAACTGAGCCAAAGCTGGGGCTCAGGACTTTCAGAGACATAACACCAAACACAACACAGATGCAGATTACTTTAACCAGCCAACCTGGTCACCTCTTCTCCAGATAATTTCAGCTGAGACTGATTAGTGTAGCAGAAGCTGCTCCTAGCCATTAGCAGGGGTGGGTTGGAATTGGTATCCGGGAGTCATTGAGCCCCTACTCTGTGCATAACCTGTCCTGTGCTAGCTCTTTTGTATTTGTACCTAACTGGGGGATAGGGAGAAGGAAAGAGATGGAGGAGGGAATGAGTGTTAAGGACAAGCCTGTTGCTGTCTGAAGGAGGTCAGTGCCATGGTCGACATACTTAAAAAATCCTAAGCTACTATATAATTGCTTCAGTTCTTTTAATTATACAAACCTGCAGTGTTTACTGATTGTTACTCATATTTACATTAAACCAGGAAATCTTATTTCAAGCTACAGATTTACTTGGCCTTTAGATGACATATGGTAGCATCAGGTACAGTTTTGTAAACAGCAGCTCAGATTTTAGTAATTCACAGAGCATATCTTTTTGCTATAATTCATTTCACAAGGTCTGTAACAGTCAGTAATAAAGCACTGGGATAGTGAATTAAAATTGGAATTTTGATGAATGAACTTAGTAACAATTATCACTACCACTGAATTAATTAATATTAATATTTATTAAAATAAATTATCTGCCTCTGTTCTAGCTCCAGGTAAATTCTGTCATGAGGTGCTAAGTGCCAATGGTAGATCTTAATCAGTAGATGCAAGTGTTTCTTGTGGCATAAAATTAAAATGTTCAGATAACATGGTTAGTGGTAACTTACTAAATTTTACCGTTCTGACAAGTGGAATGTATTTAATAAGCTAAAAAAAAATTGAACAAATATCTCTTTTTCATGAGAAAAAAGAAACACTTCATTTGCTGCTGGGTTGAACCAGGCTATAACTTTACATTGTGTCCCAGTATACATGCTTCTATGGGCACAGGACTGAATCCTGATTCCTTCCCTTCTCCAGGGAAGAGCTATAATACTTCATCCCTTCTTCATGAAGAAATTCATTTTCTTCTGGGAAGCTAGATGAGTGGAAATTCTGTTTTCCACATTGCAGAATAAGTTGCAGCTGGACATTTTTGGGTGCATACACTGTACTCTTCTGCCACAGCTGTGCTTACCAGCTGAGTAGAGCTAACCAGACTGGGGACCAGTTTTGTCCTCCTCCTTTGGCATTGTGTGGCAGCCTTGTGAAAACCAGTGTGGATGCTCATGCAGTAAGATGCTGAGTCAGGATATCCGAGTGTTACTGAAAGATCTGTCAAGTTACCTCTCTGTGGACTGTCATTTCGTCGATATAATGCAAAATTCATTGTTAAAACCCTATTTCTTTCTCTCCCAAACCAAACATACTGATAATTACTACATAGTAATATAGTAGTAGGCTTGCTGCCTCCTTTCCTATGTCACCAGCCCTTGCAGTAAATGTTGTTGTCACCCTCTCCGATGTGTTGTCATGCCTTTCACCCATCCCTTTTGCTTTATCTGCTTGGTAACATCTCACCTGTCTCAAGTACTTAGGCAGCAGCCTTTCCTGCCATTTGTTCCTCCTGCTTTTTGTAATTTTTCTCTGCACGTAACTTCAGTCTGAATTTCTTCTGTCCTGCAATACAGCTGATGTCTTATACATACTATAACTCTGAAAAAAAATTAAATCTATCCCTGATTGTCTTTCATAATTCTTCACCCACTTCTATTGCTCCTTTAATGTTTTATTCTTGCCATATTTATTACAAGATGGCATGCAGATGCTTTAGTCCTGCTGTCCTGGGTTCAGCAGTAGCAGTCATGTTTCTCCTTCGTGGTAGCTGGTGCAGTGCTGTGTTTTGACTTCCAGCCTGGGAACAATGTTGGTGAAACCGATGTTTTTGGTTGTTGCTAAGTGATGTTTACCCTGACCAAGGACTTTGTGAGGCTCATGCTCTGCCAGGGAGGAGGGGAAGCTGGGAGGAAGCAGAGACAGGGCGCCTGACCCAGGCTAGCCAAAGAGGTATTCCATACCACAGCACGTCATGCCCGGGGTGGGGGGGTAACTGGGAGTTACCTGGAAGGACACGGGCTTCTGGGTGGGACTCATTTCTTGGCCGGTGGTATCGTATTCTCTTCCCTTGTTATTTTCTCTTATCATTGTTGGTGGTGGTGGTAGCGGTGGTGATTTGTGTTGTACATTGGTTGCTGGACTGTTCTTGTCTCAACCCGTAGGAGTTGCACCCTTTCGATCCTCCTCCCCTTTCCTCCGGGAGCGGGGAAGGGGAGAGCCCCGGTGGGGGGCGGGGGGGCCCTCGATTGTTGTCAGCCCAGCACCACTCACTGGGAGTGAGTGAGCAAGTTGCCTGACTGGGTTTAAACCACGACACCTGCATATATTATTCTGCCCATTCTGTTGCTTCTTTATTCTACTGGATTTAATCAGGTATTGCTCCATTATTCATTCATAATTTTCTCTGGTAAAATATAACTTCCTTTGCAAACAAAATCATCTTGTTTTTTAAAATGTATTGTATTATCCTGCTGAAAATTCATTTCTTAGTTGATGGAGAATTTTCTTGATTTGTGATTTTTCTGCAGCTTCTTTAAAGTTTTGTGGGAAAAAAACAATATATTTTAGTAAAAAGAAAGTTCCTTTATGGAAAATAATGTGCCTAATTCATTAGCATTATTTTATGGCATCTTGTATAGAAAGATTTAATTTCAATTCAGTAAATAGGTGTTGATTAATTGCACATTGTGAAACCATCCCTTTCCCCACAAAGTTTAAATTAAGAATGGCTGCTTGGAACAGCAAGTTTAGTCTCCTGCGTAACGAAGGTCATACAACTCCATTCTATTTTGCTTCACATCCACTAACTTTGCTTATTGTTGGAATGAGACCATATGCTTTAGAAAAACAGTGCATTTTTTTTTAAAATTATCCAGTGTTGGGAAATGCACCACAACATGTGTAAGTTTCTCCCATAATTATTTAAACACACTGTTAATAGCATGTGCCTTATTTCTAATCTGAATTTGTATAGCTTCAGCTTTAACAATTGGTTCTTTCTTTTCCTCCCCTTTTTAACATAAAGTCCTTGACAAAAGTCTTCCTTGGACAGCTGGAAATTTCTTTGGTGTTTTTCAAGTCAGCCTGAGCAGCCATCCCTAAGAACATTTTAGTATTTTCCATTTTTTTACAATAGCTGTATCTTCTGAGCTATTACCTCTCATTGTGCTAAGAGCTGATGTTTCTGGCAGGATGGAACTACAGCTCCTTTTCTCTGAGCACTCGAACCTGTGCACCCTTGGTGTCTTTAGTCATCCAAGTTCCACCCGGTCCCTTGTCTGTGTCACATCCTCTCTTTCTGTGTTGAATCTGGACTGGACAAGCTAAAAGAATAACATTTCCAAAATGTTTTTCAGTGCTTCAAATACAGGTCAGCTCAGAATGGTGCAGAAGGGTAAGGGATCGAGCAACCTCTCCTCATTTGACTTGGGGCCACCATCACACCAAAAGCAGTCTTCCTAGAGAGCAAACAACAGGCAGTACAGGCAGTCCACAAGCCTGTATTTGTATTTAATCAATATCAATGCATAATAACTTCTTTTTATTAACTGCAATGCCAGTGTGGTTTATTTTAGCTTGTAATGTAGGGATATCTGCATGTTGTTTGTCAAAGACTATGATTTTTTTTTTTAATAACCTGATATAACTTTTTATTTAGGCACTTTAAGAGGTTAGTGATGGCCTATTATATACCAAGTGTTTACTCTGATTTTTGCTTTCTGCTTAAAGTGTATTTTTACATGTTGATAGGTATTAAAAGATGCTCAGCTAAGTAAAAGTCTATGGGCAGATAAAAGATGGTAAATACCTCTGTTCTATGTGCATTATAAATTATAGCTGTTCTTAAATATCTGAGACAATATTGCAAATAATGATATTGAGTTTGTTTTCTAATGAAAAATTATGAGAAGTATGGCATTTTATTACTGTGGAATATTTTAGATAATCAAATTACTCTGTAGCCTCCTTGGTTCTTTTTGCTGTCTTTGGCTGCTTCCGCTTTCTTGAGGATAAACTTGAATCATCACCAGATCTCATTAAATGGGAGGGAAACTTCTATATTTGTTGATTTACCATTCCCTCTTTCTAGAGCAGTGAGATGTCCCTGTAAGATCCTTGTCCTGAATGTGCTTGCACCAGAGATGGAGTCAGTTGGCAGATCCAGAGACAGAGATCATGAGGCTGCTAGAAATCTGCCAGTGTTAGTGTCAGACCCATCTCTCTGTCTGAGTCTCAGATGATTCTCTGCTGGTGATACAACGATAGGGACAGCCAAATTTATATTCACAGTTGTAAATTACTGCAATTCCTATGATCTATCCCTTTGTCTCCATCTTAGCTATAATAATTCATATATATTCTTCTTACAAGAATTTATGCTTAATATACTGGAGGATAAAAGAGGCCTTTAAAACAAAAGAGAAAGTCTTTGAGATTTTAATTTCACAATCCATGTAAGTGACACTGTTGCTGGCCTTCTAGTCTGGCCTCACCCTGCTTATGGAAGACAAGCCTGTGATGTGCTGCTTTTGTACTTCCCAGATTCCTGTTCAAGACAGTCCTTTGTACAACTGAAATGGCAGTTATCTGACTCACTTCTTGAGCTGATATTATGTACCTTTCCTTGCCATCACTGTTAGAAGCTACCACATCAGTGGAAGGAGCAGTATTATCTGGATGAAATGTGAATGTCACAAGAACGAGCTCTATCAGGTCATCTTCTGGTTCTGCATTTTTAGTATTTGGACAACATCGTTGGCAACAGAAGGCAGGTGTCTTCCATAGCAGAACTGTTGCAGCTGAAGCAGAAATGCTGATGTGTGTTAGTGATGTTCCAAGGATACTTAAACTCACATCTCTGTTATATTTGAACTCAGTTTTCTTCTTTGCTTCAAAGGCAAATCAAAGTTGAAGTTCTCAATTATGATATTGCTGAAACTCCACATCATTTTCAGTGCTCAGTTTACTCTGTGACATAAACCTCATGGTATCAGTAACTCATAAGATTCCTCTTAGCCGATTGTTAAGAGAACCAGATAAAAGTCTGGTGTCAGCTGAGCCAGCAGCTTAGCTGACAGGAGCAGGGACTCACAGGGGGCGGCACCAGGAGGAGCGGCACTATCCCTGACTGGTTAAAAACCTGCCCCAGGGAGCGTGAGCGACTAGGGAGGGTTCGAGGCATTTTGTGGTGGGCAGGGGAGCGGGATGGTGAGAACTTGCCTTATGACCCAGGCCCGGTGTGGGAGCTTTGCTCTGGCTGCCCCAGCGGTGGCCAGCATAGGCACTCAGACAGAGCCGATGAGAGGGGAGGCTGCAGCGCAGAGCTTGCAGTGTAGAGAGAGCCTGCACTGGTCTTGTGAGGTGAGGGTGCACAATGGGCAGTGCTGCCCTCGGTGCTCCCTGGTGGAGGTCCTCCTGCAGCAGGTGGCTGAGCTGCGGGATGCTGTTAATAGGCTGAAAGATGTCAGGGAAATTGAGAGGAAGCAGCACTGCTTGCTCCAGGCCCAAACTGTGCAGGGGCCCCAAGAGCCCACTGTAGCTCATGGAGGAAAGAAGGAGGCCACTAACCCAGGAAGCTGGGAAATAGCAAAAAAAAAAAAAAAAGCAAGGGGCTTCCTCCTAAATCTGTTGCCCCCACCCAGAACTGCTTTGCTGTCCTGCAGGGGGCTAATGAGGAAACACACTTGCACGAGGAACAACTGACTGATGCGCTATTGGTGCTGCCACGAAAAAGCAGCGGGTCATAGTAGCAGGGAACTTTGCTTTGAAAGGTGTTGCAGAATTGCTCCAAGAGCAAGGCCATGGATCCTTAGAGGCCTTGTGCGAGCAAAGCAAAGTGTAGGCCTCACAGGTAACTGGAAACCGGATGTGGGAGGAGAATGTAAAGGAAGCCGTGTAGAACTAACCAATACTGTTGTGACTAGTAGGCGTGGCTAACGCCACGAGGATATAAGCGATGTGCGCCACAAATAAAGTAGAAGCTTGCTTATCACCCATATTGGGTTGGCGTGTCTTGCTTCTCCTCGCTGCTAACAGAAAGGCACAGAGGAACCCATCTGTCAGCCTGACCCTGTCTCAAGAGAGGTGTGTTGCCTACCAGGGGCACGGATCAGGGATGTTGCAGAGAGGCTGCCTGCTCTACTAAGTCCCACTGACTTACTTACCCACTTCTAGTGATCCATGTGGGTGCTAGTGATATAGATAGCAGTAGCCTGGAGAACATAAAGAAGGACTACAGAGCACTGGGAGAGGTGGTTAGGGGCTCTGGAGCTCAGATAGTGTTTTCATCAATTCTCCAGGATAAATGGGAGGACCTTAAAAAGGCTAGGAGGATTGGCCAGGTTAATAAATGGTTAGAACAATGGTGCCATAGTCAGGGGTTTGGGTATCTAGAATATGGGACTCAATTTAGTAGGCCAGGTCTACTGGACACTGGTGGAGCTGGTCTGACAAAGAAGGGGAAGAATGGTTTTGGTAGGAGGCTTGCCAGACGGGTCAAGGAGGCTTTAAACTAGATGTGTTGGGGGAGGGGGGCAACTTTCCATCCAAACACACCCAGTCAGTTGCCAGCACCTATAATAAATGCTCAGAGCAATGTAGAGATATCCCAGCCGCTCCAACCAATGAGCCCACTTCATTTAGAGCTCGGCTCAGATGCCTCTATACAAATACCCATAGCATGGGGAACAAAGAAGAAAAATTAGAGATGTGTGCATGTCTACAGGGGTATGATATAATAGGCATCACAGAAACAGTAGTGGGATGGCTCCTATGACTGGAGTGTTGGAATGGAAGATTACAGGCTCTTTAGAAAAGACAGGCCCGCAGATGGGGAGGGGAAGTTGCTATTTATGGTAGGGATAGGCTGGAGAGTATGGAACTCTGTATGGGGGCAGGTGATCAGTCAAGAGAGAGTTTGTGGTGATTCAGAGAAAACTCCAGGAACAAACTTGCCAACAAAGTTTTCAAGCTGACAAGCAGGTATTCTTTATTGCGGTGCCAGGAGACATGAGGGATGGCTCCTCCTAATGTGTGTCTCCCAATTGCCACACAAGCCATCCTTATATAGCCACTGGGCATACATACATATTCATGAGGCTACGTATGGATTACATCATTTTCCAGAAAGTTCCCCACATGCATACAGAATTGTGGTGGTGGTCTCTGAGGGTTGTTTACGTCTTCCAACAATCTTCATCACTTCTGGCAGCCTTTGAAGCATGCGCAGTAGATGCTCATACCAGTTTAATTGGTTCGTTAGCACCAGACACATAATAATCCTCCTATCCTCCAACTTATCAGTTACTTTAACTGTAGCCCATCCTGGACACCTGCAGTTCCCAGATATTCCTTATCCCTGTGTCCTGTTCTTCTAGACTGTTTTTCTTAAGCTATGTCACAACTATAACGATTTATCTTCTGAAAATTTTCAGTATGTTCTTTAGCTGTACTCTATTTTTTTCTCTATGTATCATGCACCTCAGTAATTTTCCATTGCTACTGTTACAAAGCCATCAAACTTAACATTACTTAAAACTAATTCTAAAGGTTTCTATCTTCCATTTTGTGATTTTGTGCCCCCTTGTCTCAGTGGGTCAGGGTTAAACGGAGAAGAGTGATGGGAGACATTGCTATGGGGATCTGTTACAGACTGCCTGATCAAGAGGAATCTGTGGATGAAGCACTCTATAGACAGATAGGAACAGCCTCATGCTCACAGGCGCTTGTTCTCATGGGGGACTTCAACCACCCTGATATCTGTTGGAGGGGCAGTATGGCTCGACACAAGCAATTCAGGAGGTTCCTCCATTGTGTGGAAGACAACTTCTTTCTGCAAGTAATAGAGGAGCTGACAAGGAGAGGTGCCATACTTGACCTCGTGCTCACTAACAGGGAAGGGCTGGTTGGAAATGTGATGCTCTAGAGCAGCCTTGGATGCAGTGATCATTAGATGGTTGAATTTGAGATCCTCAGCGCAGTGACAAGAGCGTGAAGCAAGCTCACTGCCCTGGACTTCAAAGGAGCAGACTTTGGGCTCTTCAGGAACCTGCTTAGTAAGGTTCCATGGGATATAGCCCTAGAGGGCAGGGGGGCCCAAGACTCCTGGTTGATATTGAAGGATGACCTGCTACAAGCTCAGGAGTGTTGCATCCCAACCAGAAGGAAGTGCAGCAGGAGGGCCAGGAGACCTCCTTGGATGCATAAGGAGCTCCTGAGGAAAATTCAATTGAAAAAAGAGGCTTATAAAAGGTGGAAGCAAGGACAAGCGGCCTGGTAAGAATACAGGGATGTTGTCTGGGAAGCTAGGGACCAGGTTAGGAAAGCTAAGGCCCAGTTAGAATTCAATTTGGCTAGGGATGTGAAAGATAACAGATTAAGACAGATTAGGGACAACATAGGCCCCCTCCAGAAGCTATCAGGAGAACTGGCTACCCTGGATTTGGAGAAGGCTGAGGTTCTGAATGACTTCTTTGCCTCGGTCTTCACTGGCAAATGCTCTGACCACATGTCCTGGGTTTAGCAGTAGCTGGCATTTTTTCTCCTTCTGAGTAGTTGGTGCAGCACTGTGTTTTGACTTTTGGCCTGGGAACAGAGCTGATAACACCGATGTTTTTAGTTACTGCTCAAATGTTTAGACTGGCCATAGGACTCTGTGAGTCTCATGCTCTGCGAGGGAGGAGGGGAAGCCGGGAGGAAGTAGAGACAGGACACCTAACGTTAACTAGACAAAGAGGTATTCCGTACCACAGCATGTCATGCCCAGGGAGGTAAGTGGGAGTTACCCAGATGGGCACTCTCTTCTCGGTCAAGCTCATTTTGGCGGGTGGTATTGTATTCTCTTCCCTTGTTATTTCTCTTGTCATTATTGTTATTGGTGGTAGCAGTAGTGATTTGTGTTGTACCTTGGTTGCTGGACTGTTCTTTTCTCAACCCGTGTGAGTTACATTCTTTCGATTCTCCTCCCCATCCCTCTGGGAGCAGGTTGGGGGGGGGGGGGGGGGGGGTGGGGAAGGAAAGAAAGGGGGGGGAGTAGAAACTGTGTGTCTGACTGGGTTTAAACCATGACACACCACCCAAGTCTTGGAAGGAAGAAGCAGGGACAGAGAATGAAGACCCTGGGCCCACTGTAGTAGAGGATCTGGTTCATGACCATCTTAAGAACCTGAAGGTGCACAAGTTCATGGGACCTGATGATCCACGGGTCCTGAAGGCGCAGGCAACCGAAGTTGCTAAGACACCGTCCATCATATTTGAAAGACCGTGGCAGTCAGGTGAAGCTCCCAAAGACTGGAAAAAGTGTAATATAGCCCCCATTTTCCAGAAGAGGAAAATGGATGACCCAGGGAACTACAGACCAGTCAGTCTCACCTCTGTGCCTGGCAAAATCTTGGAGCAGATTCTCCTGGCAGGCATGCTAAGGCACATGAAAATCAACAAGGTGCTGGGTGACAGCCAGCATGGCTTCACCAAGGGGAAATCCTGCCTGACCAATTTGGTGGCCTTCTGTGATGGGGCTATGGTCCTCATGGACAGGGGTAGAGCAGTTGACGTCATCTACCTGGACTTGTGCAAAGCATTCGACACTGTCCCACACGACATCCTTGTCTCTAAATTGGAGAGACATCGATTTGATGGATGGACCACTCGGTGGATAAAGAACTGGCTGGATGGCTGCACGCAAAGAGTTGTGGTCAATGGCTCACTGTCCAGCTGGAGACCAGTAACGAGTGGTGTCCCTCAGGTATCGGTGTTGGGACTGGTCTTGTTCAACATCTTTGTTGGTGACATGGATAGTGGGATTGAGTGCCCCCTCAACCAGTTTGCCGATGACACCAACTGTCTGGTTCTGTTGATATGCTGGAGGGCAGGAATGCCTTCCAGATGGACCTTGACATGCTTGTGAGGTGTGCTAATGCCAACCTTATTAATTTTAACCATGACAAATGTAAGGTTCTACACTTGGGTCCGAGCAATCCCAGGCACAGCTGCATGTTGGGCAGAGATGAGAATCAGAGCAGCCCTGTGGAGAAGGACTTGGGCTTTTGGTCATTGAGAAAATGAACATGAGCTGGCAGTGTGCGCTCACAGCTGTCCTGGGTTCAGCAGTAGCAGTCATGTTTTTTTTTCCTTTGTGTTAACTGGTGCAGTGCTGTGTTTTGACTTCTAGTTTGAGAACAGTGTTGGTGAAGTCGATGTTGTCGGTTGTTGCTAAGTGATGTTTACCCTGACCAAGGACTCTGTGAGGCTCATGCTTTGCCAGGGAGGAGGGGAGGCTGTGAGGAAGCGGAGACGGGGCGCCTGACCCGGGCTAGCCGGGGAGGTATTCCGTACCACAGCACGTCGTGCCCGGGGTGGGGGGTAACTGGGAGTTACCCGGAAGGACAGGAGCTTCCGGGTGGAACTCGTTTTCTTGGCCGGTGGTATCGTATTCTCTTCCCTTGTTATTTTCCCTTATCATTGTTTTAGCTGATAGTAGCGGTGGTGATTTGTTGCTGGACTGTTCTTGTCTCAACCCGTAGGAGTTGCACTCTCTCGATCCTCCTCCCCGTTCCTCCGGGAGCGGGGAAGGGGAGAGCCCCGGTGCAGGGAGGGGGTGGAGACGGACACGGACCTTGATTGTTGTCAGCTCGGCACCACTCACTGGGAGTGAGTGAACAAGTTACCTGACTGGGTTTAAACCACGACAGTTCTTTTTGGCGCCCAACGTGGGGCAAGAGGGGTTGAGATAAGAACAGATCTGACTGGATTGATAGTCACTCGTCACAATGCTGATTTATTGGCTCTCAAGGTTTTTCCTCTTGATCTCACAGTTTCAGTATACCATATCTTACGTCCATCCGGTATTGGCTGTATTAGTGTTTTTCAAGTGTGGGGCTTGGGCTAAGGTTTTTATCCCATTGTACTTTATGGTAATGACTTGTAATACAATAGAATCATTGATCATGAAACTGATCTGGCTTATGTTCCCAGTGTGGTCACCACCTTTATACTTTGGGAGGTATATGATGGAGGTGCTTAGCAATTACACATCTTTTTTCTCCTTCTCAGGTGCTCAACCTGTGAAGGAGACATCCTTTTACCCTCCTAGTCGTCCCCCCAGACCATTTACATTTGAGAGTTTTGAATTTTTTAAATGGCCTTTTAATGCTCTTGAGACTTGTTTGCTGATGGTGATGGGAATCACCATGCTAACACGCATACAGAGTGTGTTTTGCCCACTACTGATTTCAAGAGTTAAGCAGATTCAGGTTTGGGTCTTGTCTGGGGTCAAACGACGATGTAGGAGGACCGAGAGATTTTCCCAGAGGCTGGACAGCCATGAGTGGCAGGGTGTGTGGGATAGTATGGGCAAGTATCTAGGTCAGTGGGCCCCTCCAGTATTTTGGAATTTCACTACCGAACAACTGCAAAATCCAGAAGAATTAGTAAAACACTTAAATGAGGTGTGTGGTCATTCTGGCCATACCAGAGATGGACAAATCACGGCAACGTGCTGGGGCTTGGCCTATGCTTACAGGGCCTTGTTCAACACTATCCAGCACCATCAAAAGGAAAAGAATGTCGGCGGATTTAAGGGCAAAGTGACAGTCGCTACTCAAACTTTGGCTGCAATGAACTGCGCAGCTACCCCAGTGGCAAGTACAGCAGCTGCTCAAACTTCAACTGCAACAGACAGCGCGGTTACCCCAGCTCCAAGCACGGTAGCTACACCACCCCCAGCAACAAGTACAGTCGCTACTCAAACCACAGTGATAATCACTGCAGCCAAACCAGAGGACCAATTCGTACCAATATCAGTTGCCCCTGTACGCAAGAGAACAAGCAAAAAGGAGGCAAAAAGGGTGAAGCGAGATGAAGAACCAATGAATTCACCACCCGGTCCAGAATCTGATCAGGAGTCATCCTCACATGACGAAGAAGAAGAAGAAGAGGTAACTTCTCGACCTCGGACCTCAACCGAGCTGCGGAATATGCGAAAAGATTTTACCCGTCAACCAGGGGAGCACATCATCACCTGGTTACTCCGATGCTGGGACAATGGGGCCGATGGTCACGAACTAGAAGGTACAGAAGCCAAGCAGCTGGGATCACTTCCTAGAGAAGGGGGAATTGACAAAGCAATTGCAAGAGAGAAAAAGTCCCTCAGCCTTTGGAGGAGGCTCTTGGCAGCTGTGAAAGAAAGGTTTCCGTATAAGGACGATGTTACGAGTCGTTCGGCCAAGTGGACTACTATAGACAAAGGCATCCAGTCTCTGAGGGAATCGGCCATCGTAGAGATGCTCTATCACATCAAGCCGAATAACGGGGATACACCTATAGATCCAGATGAAGTTGAATGTACACGACCCATGTGGCGAAAACTTACACGGAATGCACCGTCATCATATGCCCATTCATTGGCAACAGTGACCTGGAATGACATAGTACCACTAACAGTGGATGAAATGGTTCATAAACTCCGAGAGTTCGAAGACAATCTCACTCCTTCCATCATCTCAGCTGTGAAAAAACTGTCCCAGGACCTCGACAAATTGAGGGACGATGTATCTGATTTATCCAGCTCCTCACGTGTACCAACACGCGTCTCAGCTATTAACAAAAGACGTCCTATTGTTCAAGAGAGGAGATACAGAAGGTATACGCCACGGGGTACCCTATGGTTTTACCTGCTGGATCATGGAGAAGACATGACAAAGTGGGATGGAAAACCTACTTCAGCTTTGGAGGAACGGGTGAGTGAACTGAAGAGGGGAGCAAGGGCCAAGACTGATCGTCCCATGAGAGCTACGGCTTCAGTCTCTGGTGAGCAGTTTCCCAGATGGAGTGGAAGAGCTGATTTTACTCCAGCTCCTGTGATAACGAAGAATAATCCCTTTCAACACGACTTAAGTGTCCAATGCTGAGACGACCATTAGAGGGGCCCTGCCTCCAGCCAGGTGGAGGTAGGGGACAATCGGATTTACTGGACTGTGTGGATCAGATGGCCTGGCACATCAGTCCCACAGAAGTATAAGGCTCTAGTAGATACCGGTGCACAGTGTACCCTGATGCCATCAAGCTGTCAAGGGGTGGAACCCATCTGTATTTCTGGAGTAACAGGAGGATCCCAAGAGTTGACTGTGCTGGAGGCTGAAATCAGCCTGACTGGGAGGGAGTGGCAAAAGCACCCTATTGTGACTGGTCCAGAGGCTCCATGCATCCTCGGCATAGACTACCTCAAGAGAGGGTACTTCAAAGACCCAAAAGGGTACCGGTGGGCTTTTGGTATTGCTGCTTTGGAGACTGAGGAAATTGAGCAGCTGTCCACCTTGCCTGGTCTCTCAGAAGATCCCTCTGCTGTGGGGTTGCTGAAAGTTGAAGAACAACAAGTGCCAATTGCGACCACAACAGTGCACCGGCGGCAATATCGCACCAACCGAGACTCCCTGATTCCCATCCATCAGCTGATCCGTAGACTGGAGAGTCAGGGGGTGATCAGCAGGACCCGCTCACCCTTCAATAGCCCCATATGGCCAGTGCGAAAGTCTAATGGAGAATGGAGACTAACAGTAGACTATCGTGGCCTGAATGAAGTCACACCACCATTGAGTGCTGCCGTACCGGACATGCTAGAACTTCAGTATGAACTAGAGTCAAAAGCAGCCAAGTGGTATGCCACGATTGATATTGCCAATGCATTTTTCTCCATTCCTTTGGCAGCAGAGTGCAGGCCACAGTTTGCTTTTACTTGGAGGGGTGTCCAGTTCACTTGGAACCGACTGCCCCAGGGTTGGAAACACAGCCCTACCATTTGCCATGGACTGATCCAGACTGCACTGGAACAGGGGCAAGCTCCAGAACACCTGCAATACATTGATGACATTATTGTGTGGGGCGATACAGCGGAAGAAGTCTTTGAGAAAGGGAGGAAAATAATCCAAATCCTGCTGAAAGCCGGTTTTGCCATAAAACGGAGTAAGGTCAAGGGACCTGCACAGGAGATTCAATTTTTGGGAATAAAATGGCAAGATGGACGTAGACAGATCCCCACAGATGTGATCAACAAGATAACAGCAATGTCTCCACCAACTAATAAGAAAGAAACGCAAGCTTTCTTGGGTGCAGTGGGGTTCTGGAGAATGCACATCCCAAATTACAGTTCGATTGTAAGCCCTCTCTATCATGTGACCCGGAAGAAGAATGATTTTAAATGGGGCCCTGAGCAGCAACAAGCCTTTGAGCAAATTAAACGCGAGATAGTTCATGCAGTAGCCCTTGGACCAGTCCGAACCGGACCAGATGTAAAAAATGTGCTGTACACTGCAGCTGGGGAGAACGGTCCTACCTGGAGCCTCTGGCAGAAAGCTCCAGGGGAGACTCGAGGTCGACCCCTCGGCTTTTGGAGTCGGGGATACAAAGGATCTGAGGCCAGCTATACCCCAACTGAGAAAGAGATACTGGCAGCCTATGAAGGGGTTCGAGCTGCTTCGGAAGTGATTGGCACTGAAGCACAGCTCCTCCTGGCACCCCGGCTGCCCGTGCTGGGCTGGATGTTCAAA
The DNA here is from genome assembly GCF_033815535.1 of Pezoporus flaviventris. Lineage (NCBI taxonomy): Eukaryota > Metazoa > Chordata > Aves > Psittaciformes > Psittacidae > Pezoporus > Pezoporus flaviventris. The sequence goes on along the minus strand of NW_026892669.1, from coordinate 997,176 downwards.
GGCAGGGTCTCCTCTACACATCATGCAACTGATGCTACATGGAGTAAATGGGCTGCACTAATTACACAACGAACTCGAATAGGAAATCCCAGTCGTCCAGGCATTCTAGAAGTCATCATGGACTGGCCAGAGGGCAAAGATTTTGGAATGTCACCAGAGGAGGAGGTGGTGCGTGCTGAAGAGGCCCCACCATATAATAAACTGTCAGAAAGTGAAAAGCAGTATGCCTTGTTTACTGATGGCTCTTGCCGTATTGTGGGAAAGCATCGGAGATGGAAGGCAGCTGTATGGAGTCCTGGACGACAAGTTGCAGAAACTGCTGAAGGAGAGGGTGAATCGAGTCAATTTGCCGAGGTGAAAGCCATCCAGCTGGCCCTGGACATTGCTGAATGAGAAAAGTGGCCAGTACTTTATCTCTATACTGACTCATGGATGGTGGCAAATGCCCTGTGGGGGTGGTTGAAGCAATGGAAGCAGAGCAACTGGCAACGCAGAGGTAAACCCATCTGGGCTGCTGCACTGTGGAAAGATATTGCTGCCCGGGTGCAGAACCTGGTGGTGAAGGTACGTCATGTAGATGCCCATGTACCCAAGAGTCGGGCCACTGAGGAACACCAGAACAACCAACAAGTGGATAAAGTGGCTAAGATTGAAGTGGCTCAGATGGACTTAGATAGGCAACATAAAGGTGAATTATTTTTGGCCCGGTGGGCCCATGACACTTCAGGCCATCAGGGCAGAGATGCAACATATAGATGGGCCCGTGACCGAGGGGTGGACTTAACAATGGACACTATTGCCCAGGTTATTCATGAGTGTGAAACATGTGCTGCAATTAAACAAGCCAAGCGGTTAAAGCCTCTTTGGTATGGAGGACGATGGTTGAAGTATAAATATGGGGAGGCCTGGCAGATTGACTATATCACACTGCCACCAACCCGCCAAGGCAAGCGCCATGTGCTTACCATGGTGGAAGCAACCACCGGGTGGCTGGAAACATACGCTGTGCCCCATGCCACTGCCCGGAACACCATCCTGGGCCTTGAGAAACAGATTTTGTGGCGACACGGCACCCCAGAGAGAATTGAGTCAGACAATGGGACTCATTTCCGGAATAACCTTATAGATATTTGGGCCAAAGAGCATGGCATTGAGTGGGTATATCACATCCCCTACCATGCACCAGCCTCTGGGAAAATCGAACGGTACAATGGGCTGTTAAAAACTACACTGAGAGCGATGGGTGGGGGAACTTTCAAGCATTGGGATACACATTTACCAAAGGCCACCTGGTTGGTCAACACCAGAGGATCTGCCAACAGGGCTGGCCCAGCCCAGTCAGAACTTTTACATATTGTAGAGGGGGACAAAGTTCCCGTGGTGCATATGAAGAATTTGCTGGGGAAGACAGTCTGGGTTATTCCTGCTTCAGGTAAAGGCAAACCCACTCGTGGGATTGCTTTTGCTCAGGGACCTGGATATACTTGGTGGGTAATGCGGGAAGATGGGGAAGTCCGATGTATACCTCAAGGGGATTTGATTTTAGGGGAAAACAGCCAGTGAACTCAATTGTATGCTGTTGCCTGCTGTGTAATGCTTTTATAGCCCATCAACTAGATGTCTCCAGGTCACCAGCGACTGGCCCTGACTTCCCTCCAGCCATCATACCAACAGAGAATGAACTTGGAACATCATGGACCGAATGGACTCGGCAGCATTATAGGGATTGGTCCATGCACTAAGAAAATGATTTTTTTTCCTCTTGGTCTGTATGTATATGGATGTATATATGTGGGAGAGCGATGGTGTATTGAAAATGTGGGATCTGAGCACGACGTGAATGGTATGGAATAAGGGGTAGATAATGTCCTGGGTTCAGCAGTAGCAGTCATGTTTTTTCCTTTGTGTTAGCTGGTGCAGTGCTGTGTTTTGACTTCTAGTTTTGAGAACAGCGTTGGTGAAGCCGATGTTGTCGGTTGTTGCTAAGTGATGTTTACCCTGACCAAGGACTCTGTGAGGCTCATGCTCTGCCAGGGAGGAGGGGAAGCTGTGAGGAAGCAGAGACGGGGCGCCTGACCCGGGCTAGCCGGGGAGGTATTCCATACCACAGCACGTCATGCCCGGGGTGGGGGGTAACTGGGAGTTACCCGGAAGGACAGGAGCTTCCGGGTGGAACTCGTTTTCTTGGCCGGTGGTATCGTATTCTCTTCCCTTGTTATTTTCCCTTATCATTGTTTTAGCTGATAGTAGCGGTGGTGATTTGTTGCTGGACTGTTCTTGTCTCAACCCGTAGGAGTTGCACTCTCTCGATCCTCCTCCCCGTTCCTCCGGGAGCGGGGAAGGGGAGAGCCCCGGTGTAGGGAGGGGGGGGAGACGAACACGGACCTTGATTGTTGTCAGCTTGGCACCACTCACTGGGAGTGAGTGAACAAATTACCTGACTGGGTTTAAACCACGACAATAGGACAAGGGGAAATGGGTTTAAACTTAAACAGGGGAAGTTTAGATTGGCTATAAGGAAGAAATTCTTTACTGTGAGAGTGGTGAGGCACTGGAACACGTTCCCGAAAGAAGTTGTGAATGCTCCATCCCTTGCAGCATTCAAGGCCAGCTTAGACAGAGCCTGGGGTGACATGGTTTAGTGTGAGGCGTCCCTGCCCATGGCAGGGGTGTTGGAACTAGATGATCTTAAGGTCTCTTCCAACCCTCACCATTCTATGGTTCTATGATTCTACTCGCTGTTTTTAAGAAAAAAGAAATAAATTACTTTACATTGGTAAAAGGGAAAACTGCTCTGTTGGATGGGGTGGCAAATGATCTGTCTTAAGAATTTTTAGAAATATGTTTACAGTCTGGGATTTGTTTGACCCAGCAAAACAAAGGCTGTGAAGATACAACTACTATTTCCAGATGTACATATGAGAAATAGGAAGAAGAGATGCTTAAGCAAGATATACTTAAGCAAAAAGACAATGCTATCGTTAATCATAAATATGTTGCAGAAACCTGGAGGACATTTCTGATAATTAGTGAAGTTCTGAAACAAATGTCTAATAGGAGCAATGAAATTAGGAGAAAACTAAAGAGCTTATTAATGAAGGTTTAGCAATGAAGATGTTCATAAATAAAATACTGTTCTTATAAATTAGAATAGTCACTAATTTGTAAAAATTATCAATGTATTGTTAACTTCAACATGGGGATAAGTATAAATTGCAGCAATTTGAAAAATTAACAGAGGAAAGTACCAAAAGACACAACCTCCCTTGGGCTTCAATGTTATTTTTCTAAAATGGGCAAAAGTTACTCCTACAGGAAATTTGTTTCCAGTTCCATCTCTTTCCAGTACAAAAGCTCTCAGCTTGAAATATCAGCATCACATACATTTGATCTGAAATGTTACTAACAACTAACATCCTTTATTTTGTCCTACTATCTAAGTATAGAAGTGCCTACTAAAAAGAATGATTTGCTGGCTAACCTGAGCTGGTGGTGTCTTTTCAACTAATCATATCACTCCTTAAGAGCACATTATATGGCTAACAAATGTTAAAAGCAATATATCACCACGGAAAGTATAATGCTTGCTATTTAATGTTCTAAATGTTGGTTTAAAGTGAACATCTTAAGAAAACTGAAATATTGACAAGATATCAAAATACAGTTCTAACAACAGGAAAATAAAGTCTTTATTTAACATGAAATTATCAAATTCCTGCATCAATTAAGAGTCTGTCTTTACTATGTCACTTCTAAAAACTTTGCTGCTTGCCGCAGAAAATATATGGACACAGTCAGAGATCAATATGATCAGACAAAAAGCCATTTATTACAAAGCCTTAACACCTTATATACTATTTCTTACATGCAGTTTACAGTGATTTGGCATATTATGATTGGATACATGTCTTGAAGACCCTTAGTGACTAACACATAATTGGTTGAGCACAGGTGTGGGAACTTGACCTCGAAAGCTTGCCAACAGTCCACAGTTCTCATTGCCTCAGTGAATTCCAGCTTCTTCTTATCTTGATTGCTTAAGCTTCCTTGGTCCTCTCATGGCCTTGCTGTATCTTTCAGGATTATTCAGAATTTATGTACCAATTATCCATTCTCCTGTGAGAACACTGTCTCCACATCTCCCCCTTTTTGTTTTATATATGTTTTAGATGACTCTACTTGAGCAGGGGATTTGGCCTAGATCATATCTCCAATATATGCTGACTACAGGCTGCTGGGCCTGCCCCTTTTTTCTGCTGTATGGCTCTCTGGTAACAGGAGGCCATCCTTCACATCAAGGTCTGGCATGGCTTGTGTCCCCACCGCTCCATGCCTGCCGGGTTGCAGCCAACAGCAGAGCTAAAGGTTCTTCTTGGTGGCAAACACAGAGGCCAACCCAGTCTTGCCCTTGATTGTGGTAGCAGGCCTTTTGCTAGCCTCAGTCCTTGCACCTTGTTGTCAATGCAGAGTTTCACCTGCTTCATACAGTAACCAGTCGCTACTACAGCAAGGCACACACAAATTTACATTAGCAGAGGTTCCACTTAAACTTGAGAAGAAACTTCTTCTCAGTGAGGGTGACGGAACACTGGAACAGGCTGCCCAGGGACGTTGTGGAGTCTCCTTCCCTGGAGACATTCAAAACCCACCTGGACGCATTCCTGTGTAACATTATCTAGGTGTTCCTGCTCCGGCAGGGGGATTGGACTAGATGATCTTTCGAGGTCCCTTCCAATCTCTAGCATACTGTGATACTGTGTGATACTTATTTTTACCAACTTCTAGTTCATAAGTATCGCAGACAAACTGTATTAAATGAGTCACAGTATGCCCAATACCCCTGATAAGAACATATGAAAGACCTTACCAACACCGAAAACACACACAATACGGCTGTATTCCGTATTTGTCTCGCTGTAGGTTCGGGGGAGGGTGGGTGGGGGGTGGAGAATGGTGTTTTTTTTTTGTTTTATGGTGTTTTTTTTTTTTTTGTTTTTAATTTAACGTAAAAAAGATTGCTACCTTCACTTTAAGAAGGACTGAAAACATCCATAAAACGGAAGTCCTAAGCTCAAATTTCAATTCATTCAATCACTGACAAGGGGGGTGTCCTGGGACGGTGCTGACTCTTTCCAGTGTTTCACCCATCGAGCCGGCACCCACCGCAGACCGGAATCTGTAATTATACACATATAACCTCGACCAGTTAGTTTTACTTCTGCAGGACCTTTCCAAATGCCGGTTTCCAAATCCTTATACTGGTCCAGAATACCTGGAGTTTTAGTCATATAACCCAAACCTAATGCCTGACCATGTATTATGGAGGGGGGAATCATTAAAGTCTCCTATCAATCGCAACAAATTCATAACATATACAGCTTTCTGTATCCTTGCTACCGGTGTAAGTCCTTCTTCCCCTGTTTTTTCTTTTTCCAACAATTGTTTCAAAGTTTGATGTGTTCGTTCAGTAATAGCTTGTCCTGTAGGAGAATAATGTCAATAGTAACATGGACATATTTCAATTTCCCAAAAGAGGGTAACATTTGTCTGCAAAATCAGTAACACCACCCTGAGGGGGGCGGGTTGCTGAACTAATTTTCTTTACAGTACACTGCTTTTTAAAATGCCCCATCCATCCACAGTTATAACATCTCATACCTTTAGTACCCCCACGAACACCCTGACCTTGTTGTAGAAGGGGTTTAACAGCAGCGGCGAAGGCAGTAGCCATGTATCCAGCCTTTTCCTCTGCTGTGCCCACTTTAGAACATGCATCCATCATTACTTGAAGACCAGCAGATTTTGGCAAAACCTGCAAAATACGCTTACAAGCTGGGTTAGCATTTTCCATAGCCAGAGACATAAGCATCGATTCTTTAGCATTAGATGCCAGATCAATATTCTTTTCGATAGCCTCTGTCAATCTGTCAATAAATTGCATATATGGCTCAGTAGGTCTCTGCTTTACTGATGTATACGAAGGATTAGGTTTTCCTGCTTCCGGCACAGCTTTCAGAGCAACTAAAGCCAATTGCTGTGCTTGCTTTAAAACTTCAATTTTCATACGAGCTTGTACTCCATGAGGGTGAAATTGTCCCTTTCCCAATAATATTTCAGATGAAACACCGTGCAAAGGGTGATGAGGATTACACTCTGAATTCTCATGTGCAGCTCTTGCAGCAAGCTCCTCAAACCCACTTTTAAAATGTAGGAGCTGTGAAGGAGTTAATAAAATTGCAGCCACTCTGAGACAATCATTTGGAGTTAGAACATTACTAGAAAAGAAAGCAGATAACATTTGCTGTGTATATGGGGAAGACAACCCATACTGAGTAATTGCTCCCTTAATTTCTTTCATAGCTTTCCGGTCCATAGGAGTCCAGACAGACTGTCCCTGAGAATTTATAATAACAGGGATGCAGCAGAAATATCTATCGGTAAAATAGTACTGCCTATGATTGCATCTTGAATGCAGCCTCGCCATCTCATGGCACTCGGATTAGCTTTATTAGATGTAGGAGTCGGTGGTAACAGCACATCATACGGACTGATCTTATCTGTTTTTTCCACTTTTTCTGGGGCTTGCTCCCTCTCCTCCCCCAACTTGTCCAGATGGTCCCGCAAATCCTGCAATTGCTTATCTAAGGATTTTGTCCATTGCCCCCAGTTCCACTCATTTTGCAGCTCCTGTGGGAGCAATGCAAGCGGTGGTGTAGGTGCCGGGGGTGGGTATTTATTCGGAGTTATACTCTCCTCCTCAGGAGACTCCCACCCCAGCAAAAATTCTTGGGGACTAAGTTCAGGGGCAGTAGCAGCACAAAAAGGGTTAACATCAGTTTGTTTCGGTTGCTCAGTAGCCGCTACTGACTCCCGAGTATCAGCTGGAGCTACTGCCGGTAAAGGCGTTGTTGACACAGGATAGGGGAAAGGCGCAGGGTCCTCAAACATTCGTACTGTACTGCACGCCAGTTTTTGGCCAGAATGTTTTATGCCCGAAACAGACGACACTACTATGGCTGTAGCACCAGGTGCTGAATCTAATGTAGGTGCCGAGCCCTGCTGTTGTGAAGGCGAGTCAGAGAGAGCGGTAAAAGCGGATTTTGCCGCCTGTTTCTCAGCCTTCATTGCGGCTAGAGTCCCTTTCACTAGTAGCCAGGGGGCAGCAAGAGACTTCGCCTCCTTAGACACACAAGTAACTTGATCCCATAGGCGTGCCCCAATTTTTTCCCAAGTCCCGAGATCAAAAGCTTCATTAACCCCCTTGATCAGCTCTTTTTCTTTACTCCAGAGCAACAATCTTTTTAACAGATTATCGTCATATTCTATCCCTCTCACTGAGAGGATATGCTGGAAGAGTTTAAGGATGACCATTTTTTCTTTACTTAATTGATTCCCCATCCTAACCCTCTTCCAGACCCCGTCGGCTGTTACCTAATTTGTACTGCGCAGTGTCTTCCGGGGTCACTAGGCTCTCTTCCGAGGCGACTACCTCCCGAACCTGGTCCTGCCGGATGGAACCCCGCTGACGTTCCTGCGGCTCTGCGTTTTCCACTTTCTTCGGTGCCACGCGCTTTAATTCCTTCAGTTTCAATATGAAAAATAGGGGGGGTCCCTGTTCGGGCACCATTTGCCACAGAAAATATATGGACTCAGTCAGAGATCAATATGATCAGACAAAAGCTGTTTATTACAAAGCCTTAACTCCTTATATACTATTTCTTACATGCATTTACAGTGATTTGGCATATTATGATTGGATACATGTCTTGAAGACCCTTAGCGACTAACATATAATTGGTTAAGCACAGGTGTGGGAACTTGATCTTGAAAGCTTGCCAACAGTCCACAGCTCTCATTACCTCAGTGAATTCTAGCTTCTTTTTATCTTGCTTGCTTAAGCTTCCTTGGGCCTCTCACAGCCTTGCTGTATCTTTCAGGATTATTCAGAGTTTATGTACCAATTATCCATTCTCCTGTGAGAACGGCTGTCTCCACAGCTGCTTTACTTGTTCCTAGTAGTTATTCTTAAGATCTCTGTAATATGCTATGGAGTGTCTAAATGTCAGCGTGTTCCATCTTATATTTCTCTTCTGGGGTTAGATTCCTCGGCTGCATTGCTCCTCCCCGGGCATGGCAGCTGGCACATAAGCTGAGTAAATTCAGGGCTTCCATTAGTGTGGCAGCAAAATATAAAGAACATTGAGTCGTCCAGTCAATGATTTCCCATTACATTTCCATCTGATAGAAAGATTATACTTGGCTATTACCACCACAACTTGTTTTATTCTGGATAACTCATATTTAAATTGATTTTCCCTAAAATAGATTTTTTACAATTGCTCTTTCCTGTTCTATGTCTGCCTTTAAAGAACAATTCTCAAGGAGGAATGCCCACCATACCTGTTATGAGAAATTTCAGTTGAAGATTTTAAAACCCCTATCAGAAAGGGACACAGGAACCAAACTCCTGTAAAGGTGCTGAATTCCCAGGGAGCGGGCATCCCCATTGTTTTAAAATAGGCACTGGGTTAATATAGCAACATGAAGAGAAATACCCTGATTACTGTGGTTTGTTCCATATATTTTTGGTAGTTTCTTTGCTCTTATTTGGTAATACTGTCCCAGAATGTCAGACATCCATACTGTATAATTTTGGTAGCACTGAAAACTGAACACACTATTGAAAAGGAATTGAGTGGTCTAGTTTCATCACCAAATGAGTGAAATGCATTACATGGAAACTGCAGAAACAAAGAAAATTAAATTCAGTTCTTCTTTCACTTTTAATATCCTAAGACACAGATTCCAAAATATGTTATGTCAGCAGCTGCATGCAACAACCACAGCAAAAAATAACCACTGCTTGATCCCTGTTCCCCCAGAGGGCAGTGACCAGGAACAGATGTGAAAAGAAAGACTCTAAGGGCATTCTCCCAGAATCTTTCACAGTTCACAGGCAATCTGCACTCCGGGGACTTCCTGAGCTGGAGTTTACATCAGCATCTTCCTGTTTAAGTAGGCCTCAACAGACCTTTCTTTCATGAATTGTCTAATAATTTTTTTAAACCTATATATATTCTAGCATACAAAACATCCTGTAGTGATGGATCCCATGACTTAATTGTGTGTTGTGCAAAATGAGTACTTCCTTTTGTTTGATCTCAATCTGCAGCACAACCATGTTATCTGATGCCTTGCAGGTGCTGTGTTCAGAGAAAGGAACAGTATTGCCTTGCCATTCAAAACCTCTGTCCCACAATTTCTGGTCACCCTCTTTCCCTGCTAAAGAGTCACAGACTGTTCATGTCTCTTCCGTGGCCATTCATACTTGACTATTCCCAATATCCTCTCTGCTTTCCCTAATTCCATATTGTCTTTTTAGAAGAAAGCTGATAGAACTGCACATCATATTCCAAATGTAGATGTGCCATTGAGTACACTGACATACAGAATTTTTTAATTTAATTTTGCATTTTCTTCCTAAAAATTCCCAATATTTTATTGGCCTTTTTCACTCGGTTAAAGTGTTGACGTGACATTTTCAGGGAACTATTCATAAGCAATTCTCAAAACACTTTTCTCAGCTTTAATTTTGACTGACATCTTCAAAAATAACTTAGCACCAGAAAAACTGATCAACTCACTACTCCTGGTCACTTCTTTCGCTCAGCTATGAATATATTAAACAGCAGAGATTCCCAACCCAGAAGTCTGGAGGACAGCATTAATTTCTAATGAAAAATTAGAACAACTATTTTTTAGCTCTATGGTATCTGCTTCTCATTTCTATTTATTCTAATATTTTGTCTAGCAGCACCTGAACACAAAACAGGTCTTCAGCCTTGGCACCATAAAGGAGAAATCAAGCTTTTCTCCAGAGTGAACATGAATGTATGTAATTCATTCATCTTTTCTGCCATGTCATTCCTCCTGCATGTGTATTTTACAAATTGATTAGCTATGCAGCTCTCTGGCTGTCCTGGGTTCAGCAGTAGCAGTCATTTTTCTCCTTCTTGGTAGCTGGTGCAGTACAGTGTTTTGACTTTCAGCTTGGGAACAGAGCTGATAACAATGATGTTTTGGTTTGGCCAAGGACTTTGTGAGCCTCATGCTCTACCAGGGAGGAGGGGAAGCTGGGAGGAAGCAGAGACAGGACACCTGACCCAAGCTAGCCAAAGAGGTATTCCATACCACAGCACATCATACCCAGGATGTAACTGGGAGTTAGCTGGAAGGGCTGCAGGGTTGAAGGAGGTATGGGTCAGTGCTTGGTTGGGCTGGGGGGGCGAGTTATCGGTCGGCTGGTGCTGAGGTGTTGTATTCTCTTCCCTTGTTATTTCCTTTATCATTATTATTATTGGTGGTAGCAGTAGTGATTTGTGTTATACCTTAGTTACTAACCTGTTCTTATCTCAACCCGTGGGAGTTGCATTCTTTTTGATTCTCCTCTCTGTCCCTCCAGGAGTAGGGGGAGGGCAAGAAGGAGGTGAGTGAGTGAACAAGCTGTCTGGCTGGGTTTGAATCATGACACTGGCATAATGTCTTCTCTGGAGAAAAAGAGTTTTTATCTTCAACCGTTTATGCCTTCAGCAACGTGTTTCCCAAAATCTTATTAGATATTTATATATGGTCTGGTTTTACATTTAACCAGCCAAGGTTATGCTCTTTTTCCACCTCCCATTTTGAGCCAGGTGCTTTTTAATTTATAAAAGCCTCCTTTTGCTCTCCTGTTTAACCATGCTGCTCCTTTCTGATAGAGCTAAATACTTACTCAAAGCCTCTAACATGGCATAACAACCCTAAGAAATATTTACAAATAGTACTACCAGCTCATTCTATAATAGTTATACATACATTACTTTGAAACACTGTTGTTAAATGCAATGAAGGAATAAACAAGGCATTTATTGTTTAAACTAGAAAAATTCTATTATTAATTTGGGGATGGGTTTTAATGTTGGCATTGAAACACTTGTAACTACCTAACAAGAGGATTAGAGACCTGAGGCATATATCACAAAGAATGGAGACCTTCTCACATACAGCATATTGATTCCCAGAGAATCTGCAAATGAAAAAAAGGTACCTTCGCATTCTTTGGTAAATTATTGGTTAGATCAGCCTTAAAAGTGCCCCTTTCTCTCCACTGATTGCAGGGAGAGTTTGGATAATGAGCTTGTACATTGACATCTATGCTGTAGATATTTCAAATTAGGCAACATAAATCCTGACAAGAGGAAACTGTCATGACACTTTTCTACTTACTATATGTTGGCAATGAAGATGACACAGTATGGCAGATGTGACATTCTGTCACTATTATTAGAAGATACTTCTGTACTGGAGTGATGGTCTGTAGCTTTTTACAGATTGAAAAAACACTGAACATTCATATCTGTCCTGGATTGGGCTGTAAAAGTTATTTTTTTCCTTCTGGAGCAGTGTTGTGTTTCAGCTTTTGTCCTGGGTTCAGCAGTAGCAGTCATGTTTTTTTTTTTTCCTTTGTGCTAGCTGGTGCAGTGCTGTGTTTTGACTTCCAGCCTGAGAACAGTGTTGGTGAAGTCGATGTTTTCAGTTGTTGCTAAGTGATGTTTACCCTGACCAAGGACTTTGTGAGGCTCATGCTCTGCCAGGGAGGAGGGGAAGCCGGGAGGAAGCAGAGATGGGGCGCCTGACTCGGGCTAGCCAGGGAGGTATTCCATACCACAGCACGTCATGGCCGGGGTGGGGGGTGACTGGGAGTTACCGGGAAGGACAGGGGCTTCCGGATGGAACTCGTCTTCTTGGCCGGTGGTATCGTATTCTCTTCCCTTGTTATTTTCCCTTATCATTGTTGTAGTTGATAGTAGCGGTGGTGATTTGCGTACATTGGTTGCTGGACTGTTCTTGTCTCAACCCGTGGGAGTTGCACTCTTTCGATCCTCCTCCCCGTTCCTCCGGGAGTGGGGGAGAACCCCGGTGGGGGGGGGACACGGACCTCGATTGTTGTCAGCTCGGCACCACTCACTGGGAGTGAGTGAACAAGTTACCTGACTGGGTTTAAACCAGGACAGTTCTTTTTGGCGCCCAACGTGGGGCAAGAGGGGTTGAGATAAGAACAGATCTGACTGGATTGGTAGTCACTCGTCACAATGCTGATTTATTGGCTCTCAAGGTTGTTCCTCTAGATCTCACAGTTTCAGTATATCTTATCTTACGTCCATCCGGTATTTGCTGTATTAGTGTTTTTCAAGTGTGGGGCTTGGGCTAAGGTTTTTATCCCATTGTACTCTATGGTAATGACTTGTAATACAATAGAATCATTGATCATGAAACTGATCTGGCTTATGTTCCCAGTGTGGTCACCACCTTTATACTTCGGGAGGTATATGATGGAGGAGCTTAGCAATTACACATCTTTTGTCTCCTTCTCAGGTGCTCAACCTGTGAAGGAGACATCCTTTTACCCTCCCAGTCGTCCCCCCAGACCATTTACATTTGAGAGTTTTGAATTTTTTGAATGGCATTTTAATGCTGTTGAGACTTGTTTGCTGATGGTGATGGGAATCACCATGCTAACACGCATACAGAGTGTGTTTTGCCCACTACTGATTTCAAGAGTTAAGCAGAGTCAGGTTTGGGTCTTGTCTGGGGTCAAACGACAATGTAGGAGGACCGAGAGATTTTCACACACACACAGTATGTTAGAGATTGGAAGGGACCTCGAAAGATCATTTAGTCCAATCCCCCTGCCAGAGCAGGAACACCTAGATAATGTTACACAGGAATGTGTCCAGGCGGGTTTTGAATGTCTCCAGGGAAGGAGACTCCACAACCTCCCTGGGCAGCCTGTTCCAGTGTTCCGTCACCCTCACCGAGAAGAAGTTTCTTCTCAAGTTTAAGTGGAACCTCTTGTGTTCCAGTTTGTACCCATTACCCCTTGTCCTATCATTGTTTGCCACTGAGTAGAGCCTGGCTCCGTCCTCGTGACACTCCCCCTTTATATATTTATAGACACTGATAAGATCACCCCTCAGTCTCCTCTTCTCCAAACTATAGAGACCCAGCTCCCTCAGTCTTTCCTCATAAGGGAGATGTTCCACTCCCTTAATCATCTTTGTTGCCCTGCGCTGGACTCTCTCCAGCAGCTCCCTGTCCTTCTTGAACTGAGGGGCCCAGAACTGGACACAATACTCCAGATGCGGTCTCACCAGGGCAGAGTAGAGGGGAAGGAGGACCTCTCTCGACCTACTAACCACCGCCCTTCTAATACACCCCAGGATGCCATTGGCCTTCTTAGCCACAAGGGCACAGTGTTGGCTCATGGTCATCCTGTCGTCCACTAGGACCCCCAGGTCCCTCTCCCCTACACTGCTTTCTAACAGGTCGTTCTCCAACCTATACTGGAACCTGGGGTTGTTCCTGCCCAGATGCAGGACTCTACACTTTCCCTTGTTATATTTCATCAAGTTACTCCCTGCCCAACTCTCCAGCCTATCCAGGTCTCGCTGGATGGCAGCACAGCCTTCTGGCGTATCAGCCACTCCTCCCAGCTTAGTGTCATCAGCAAACTTGCTGATAGTACACTCAATTCCCTCATCTAAATCATTGATGAATATATTAAATAATACCGGTCCCAGTACTGACCCTTGAGGCACTCCACTAGTCACAGGCCTCCAACTAGACTCAGCCCCATAGACTACAACTCTCTGGCTTCTCTCCTTCAGCCAGTTCGCAGTCCACCTCACTACCTGATCATCCAGTCCACACTTCCTCATTTTAGCCGTGAGGATGCTGTGGGAGACTGTGTCAAATGCTTTGCTGAGGTCAAGGTAGACCACATCCACCGCTCTGCCATCATCCATCCACTGTGTTATTTCCTCATAAAAGGCTAAGAGATTGGTCAAACATGATTTCCCCCTGGTGAAGCCATGTTGACTGCCCCTCATAACCTTCTTATCCTTGATATGCCTTAAGATGGTACCAAGGATAAGGTGTTCCATCACTTTCCCAGGGATGGAGGTGAGGCTGACCGGTCTATAGTTACCCGGGTCCTCCTTCTTGCCCTTTTTGAAGACTGGAGTGACATTTGCTTTCCTCCAGTCCTCAGGCACCTCTCCCGTTTCCCAAGACTTGGTAAAGATGATGGAGAGTGGTCTAGCAATGACTTCCGCCAGTTCCCTCAGCACCCGCGGGTGCATCCCATCTGGACCCATGGATTTATGGATGTCCAGATTGCTCAACTGGTCTCTAACCCATTCCTCATCGACTAAGGCAAACCGCTCCATCGACCTGACTTCATCTAAGGTCTCAGGGGTACAGGGCTCTTCAGGACTGCCCGCAGCAGAGTAGACAGAGACAAAGAAGGCATTCAGTAACTCTGCCATCTCTTTATCTTCTGTCACCAGGGCACCCATCCCGTTCATCAGTGGGCCTACATTGCCTCTGGTGTTAGTTTTGTCTGCCATGTATTTAAAAAAGCTCTTTTTGCTGTCCTTGACCCTTCTTGCCAGGTTTAATTCTAAGGATGCCTTAGTCCTCCTAGCTGCCTTCCTACATCTTCTAGCAGCAGCCTTATATTCCTCCCAAGTGGCCAGCCCCCCCTTCCATGACCTGTAAACTCTCCTCTTCCACTTGAGCATACCCAGCAATTCCCTATTTAGCCACGCAGGTCTCTTGGCCCTCTTCCTTGACTTCCTACGTGTCGGGATGCTCCGATCTTGAGCACGGAAAAAGCAGTCCTTGAATATCAACCAACTATCTTGGGCCCCTTTACCTTCAAGCAGCCCTGCCCATGGGATTTCCCCTAGCAATTGCTTGAAAAGGCCAAAGTTTGCCCTGCTAAAGTCCAGGGTTGCAATTCTACTTGCTATTCTACTAGTCCTGCCACACAAGATCCTGAACTCCACCATCTCGTGGTCGCTGCAACCAAGGCAGCCCTCAACCCTTACTGCTTCAACCAGATCCTCCTTGTTAGTGAGGATGAGATCCAGCAGCGCTCCTCTCCTGGTTGGCTCCTCCACCATTTGCAGGAGGAAGTTATCATCCATACACTGGAGGAACCTCCTGGACTGTGGCTGGGTTGCTGAGTGGTCCTTCCAGCAAACATCAGGGAAGTTAAAATCCCCCACGACGACCACAGCCTGTGACTGTGAGGCCACTCTCAGCTGCCTGTAGAAGGCCTCGTCAACTTCCTCACCCTGATCCGGTGGTCTGTAACAGACACCCACAACAGTATCCCCCCTGCCAGCCTGCCCCTTAATTCTCACCCACAGACTGTCAACTCGCTCATCATCTGTCCCTGGACAGAACTTGGTGCACTGTAGTTCCTCCCGCACATAAAGAGCAACCCCACCACCCCTCCTGGCTGGCCTGTCTTTCCTGAAAAGGACATAGCCTTCCATGACTATATTCCAGTCATGTGAGCTGTCCCACCACGTCTCTGTAATTGCCACCAGATCATAATCTCCTGACTTAACACAGGTTTCCAACTCCTCCTGCTTATTTCCCATGCTGCGCGCATTGGTGTACAGGCATTTCAGGGAGCGAGCTGAGCACACCGATTTCACCCTAGGATTGTAGGAGGCCTCCCAGTCTTCATTAATTCTGGAGCGCTGCCCCACTGGGGCAAGCCCAGCTACAAGCCCATCCCCCTTCGAATCTAGTTTAAAGCTCTCCAAATGAGCCCTGCTAATTCGTGCCCCAGCATCCTTTTCCCTCTGTGAGACAAACCTTTCCCACTTGTCATTGTCCAGACTGGTGCCCTATAAAACCAGCCGTTATCAAAGAATCCAAAGCCCTGCCTGTAGCACCAGTCTCGAAGCCAATTGTTCATGAACTGAATCTTCCCATTCCTTCCCACATCAGTGGAAGATGGAAGGAGAGAGGAGAAGATCACTTGAGCCCCAGACTCTTTCACCATCCGCCCCAAGGCCCTGTAGTCTTTCTTCATCCCCCTCAGACTGCGGGAAGCAGCTTCCTCCCCACCTGTCTGGAAGACCAGCAGCGGGTAATAGTCTGTTGGGTGCACCAGGTTGGGGAGCGCCCTGGTGATATCCCTGATCCGGGCTCCAGGCAGACTACACACTTCCCTATGATGAGGGTCAACTCTGCATATCGGGCCCTCTGTTCCTCTCAGAAGGGAATCCCCTACTACAATGACCCTTCTTTCTTTCTTAACAGAGGCAGTCTTGAGGTGCAAAGTCGACTCCCTTTTCCTATGTGGCCTTGTGGGCTGGCCTTGCCCCACATTCTCACCTACCTCTCCTTCAAGATCCAGGGCCTCAAACCTATTACGGAGGGACACCTGGGGAAGCAGGGCAGGAAGGGGGGAGGGTTTCCCACGACGTCGAACTGGAACTCGCTTCCAACCCTCGTCGTCTTTTTGGTCCCCTACCTCTGCGCAACAGCTACAGGGCAGGGGCTGCCTCGGGCCATCCCCCTCTGTGTGAGAAGGCAGGGGGTCCTTCCCCTTTTGGGGGGTATCTCCCTGGAACCGTTTCGACTGGCCCGCCAGGGAGTTACTCCACCAGTCGATCTCCCTTTCACACTCCCTGATGGTCCTCAGCGTCTCAACCTCCTCCTTAAGTCTTGCCACCAGGCTAAGCAGATCTTCTACCTGCTCACACCTCACGCAGGTGGAATGCTGTCCTCCCTCCCCCGGCAGCAGCAGGCTCTGGCACTCCCTGCACCCAGAGACCTGAACAGCCACGGTCTGGGACGGGGTCTCTGTCTGAGTTGCTGTAGTCACCTTACTGCAAGCTCTCTTTCTGGAGGCAACCATATTGGTGCGCAGTCTGGGACACCAGCAACACGACCTGCTTGTTCCTCCCTGTGCCCGGTGGGCAGCGACCTGTCACTGCCCTCTCAAAGGCTTTTTCAAGGCAAGCAGCAGGGGAGTGGTCGCCGTCACCGTGGGAACGCCCCCCGCCACGTCAGCCTCTCTCTCGCAAGGGCTGCTGGGGCTTCGGGGATCGGGAGATGTCGGGAATCGCGATGTCTCTGCGCTACCCCCTCTGATTTTCCTAATCTCCGTTGACCCTCGCGTCGCTGAAGCGTGCCGGCTGTGGCTCTAGCTAGGCTAGCTCCGATCAGCTGACTGAATGCTAGTAGCGAGTTTAGGCCGCTTTTAAATCTCCCGCCGTCACCGTGGAAACGCCCCCCGCCACGTCAGCCTCTCTCTCGCAAGGGCTGCTGGGGCTTCGGGGATCGGGAGATGTCGGGAATCGCGATGTCTCTGCGCTACCCCCTCTGATTTTCCTAATCTCCGTTGACCCTCGCGTCGCTGAAGCGTGCCGGCTGTGGCTCTAGCTAGGCTAGCTCCGATCAGCTGACTGAATGCTAGTAGCGAGTTTAGGCCGCTTTTAAATCTCCCGCCGTCACCGTGGAAACGCCCCCCGCCACGTCAGCCTCTCTCTCGCAAGGGCTGCTGGGGCTGGACAGCCATGAGTGGCAGGGTGTGTGGGATAGTATGGGCAAGTATCTAGGTCAGTGGGCCCCTCCAGTACTTTGGAATTTCACTACCGAACAACTGCAAAATCCAGAAGAATTAGTAAAACACTTAAATGAGGTGTGTGGTCATTCTGGCCATACCAGAGATGGACAAATCACGGCAACGTGCTGGGGCTTGGCCTATGCTTACAGGGCCTTGTTCAACACTATCCAGCACCTTCAAAAGGAAAAGAATGTCGGCGGATCTGAGGGCAAAGCAACAGTCGCTACTCAAACTTTGGCTGCAATGAGCAGCGCAGCTACCCTGCGGCAAGTACAGCAGCTGTTCAAACTTCAACTGCAACAGACAGCATGGTTACCCCAGCTCCAAGCACAGCAGCTGCACCACCCCCAGCAACAAGTACAGTCGCTACTCAAACTTTGGCCTCAATGAACAGAGCAGCTACCCCAGTGGCAAGTACAGCAGCTGCTCAAACTTCAACTGCAACAGACAGCGCGGTTACCCCAGCTCCAAGTACAGCAGCTACACCACCCCCAGCAACAAGTACAGTTGCTACTCAAACCACAGTGATAATCACTGCAGCCAAACCAGAGGACCAATTCGTACCAATATCGGTTGCCCCTGTACGCAAGAGAACAAGCAAAAAGGAGGCAAAAAGGGTGAAGCGAGATGAAGAACCAATGAATTCACCACCCGGTCCAGAATCTGATCAGGAGTCATCATCACATGACGAAGAAGAAGAAGAAGAGGTAACTTCTCGACCTCGGACTTCAACCGACCTGCGGAATATGCGAAAAGATCTTACCCGTCAACCAGGGGAGCCCATCATCACCTGGTTACTCCGATGCTGGGACAATGGGGCCGATGGTCACGAACTAGAAGGTACAGAAGCCAAGCAGCTGGGATCACTTGCTAGAGAAGGGGGAATTGACAAAGCAATTGCAAGAGAGAAAAAGTCCCTCAGCCTTTGGAGGAGGCTCTTGGCAGCTGTGAAAGAAAGGTTTCCGTACAAGGACGATGTTACGAGTCGTTCGGCCAAGTGGACTACTATAGACAAAGGCATCCAGTCTCTGAGGGAATCGGCCATCGTAGAGATGCTCTATCACATCAAGCCGAATAACGGGGATACACCTATAGATCCAGATGAAGTTGAATGTACATGACCCATGTGGCGAAAACTTACACGGAATGCACCGTCATCATATGCCCATTCATTGGCAACAGTAACCTGGAATGACATAGTACCACTAACAGTGGATGAAATGGTTCATAAACTCCGAGAGTTCGAAGGCAACCTCACCCCTTCCATCATCTCAGCTGTGGAAAAACTGTCCCAGGACCTCAAACAATTGAGGGACGATCTATCTGATTTATCCAGCTCCTCACGTGTACCAACACACGTCTCAGCTATTAACAAAAGGCATCCTATTGTTCGAGAGAGGAGATACAGGAGGTATACGCCACGGGGTACCCTATGGTTTTACCTGCTGGATCACGGAGAAGACATGACAAAGTGGGATGGAAAACCTACTTCAGCTTTGGAGGAACGTGTGAGTGAACTGAAGAGGGGAGCAAGGGCCAAGACTGATCGTCCCATGAGAGCTACGGCTTCAGTCTCTGGTGAGCAGTTTCCCAGATGGAATGGAAGAGCTGATTTTACTCCAGCTCCTGTGATAACGAAGAATAATCCCTTTCACCACGACTTAAGTGTCCAACGCTGTGACGAGCATTAGAGGGGCCCTGCCTCCAGCCAGGTGGAGGTAGGGGACAATCGGATTTACTGGACTGTGTGGATCAGATGGCCTGGCACATCAGTCCCACAGAAGTATAAGGCTCTAGTAGATACCGGTGCACAGTGTACCCTGATGCCATCAAGCTGTCAAGGGGTGGAACCCATCTATATTTCTGGAGTAACAGGAGGATCCCAAGAGTTGACTGTGCTGGAGGCTGAAATCAGCCTGACTGGGAGGGAGTGGCAAAAGCACCCTATTGTGACTGGTCCAGAGGCTCCATGCATCCTCGGCATAGACTACCTCAAAAGAGGGTACTTCAAAGACCCAAGAGGTACCGGTGGGCTTTTGGTATTGCTGCTTTGGAGACTGAGGAAATTGAGCAGCTGTCCACCTTGCCTGGTCTCTCAGAAGATCCCTCTGCTGTGGGGTTGCTGAAAGTTGAAGAACAACAAGTGCCAATTGCGACCACAACAGTGCACCGGCGGCAATATCGCACCAACCGAGACTCCCTGATTCCCATCCATCAGCTGATCCGTAGACTGGAGAGTCAGGGGGTGATCAGCAGGACCCGCTCACCCTTCAATAGCCCCATATGGCCAGTGCGAAAGTCTAATGGAGAATGGAGACTAACAGTAGACTATCGGACATGCTAGATCTTCATTATGAACTAGAGTCAAAGGCAGCCAAGTGGTATGCCACAATTGACATTGCCAATGCATTTTTCTCCATTCCTTTGGCAGCAGAGTGCAGGCCACAGTTTGCTTTTACTTGGACAGGTGTCCAGTTCACTTGGAACCGACTGCCCCAGGGTTGGAAACACAGCCCTACCATTTGCCATGGACTGATCCAGACTGCACTGGAACAGGGGTAAGCTCCAGAACACCTGCAATACATTGATGACATTATTGTGTGGGGCGATACAGCGGAAGAAGTCTTTGAGAAAGGGAGGAAAATAATCCAAATCCTGCTGAAAGCCGGTTTTGCCATAAAACAGAGTAAGGTCAAGGGACCTGCACAGGAGATTCAATTTTTTGGGAATAAAATGGCAAGATAGACGTAGACAGATCCCCACAGATGTGATCAACAAGATAACAGCAATGTCTCCACCAACTAATAAGAAAGAAACGCAAGCTTTCTTGGGTGCAGTGGGGTTCTGGAGAATGCACATCCCAAATTACAGTTCGATTGTAAGCCCTCTCTATCATGTGACCCGGAAGAAGAATGATTTTAAATGGGGCCCTGAGCAGCAACAAGCCTTTGAGCAAATTAAATGAGAGATAGTTCATGCAGTAGCCCTTGGACCAGTCCGGACCGGACCAGATGTAAAAAATGTGCTGTACACTGCAGCTGGGGAGAACGGTCCTACCTGGAGCCTCTGGCAGAAAGCTCCAGGGGAGACTCGAGGTCGACCCCTCGGCTTTTGGAGTCGGGGATATAAAGGATCTGAGGCCAGCTATACCCCAACTGAGAAAGAGATACTGGCAGCCTATGAAGGGATTCGAGCTGCTTCGGAAGTGATTGGCACTGAAGCACAGCTTCTCCTGGCACCCCGGTTGCCCGTGCTGGGCTGGATGTTCAAAGGCATGGTCTCCTCTACACAGGAGGGTCTCCTCCTTCTTGAAGTCTCTAATGGCTCCTGAGTTCAAAGGGACAGAGACATATCCCATACCAGGTTGCGCTCCTCCCATTGCAACCTCCTGGAGGGGATATAGATTACCCCTGCTTTCCCTTGCCCTACTTTGGCTCCGAGTCACCCGCCTGTTCTCCTCGGGGGAACTAGGGGTAGAATCTGAATCACTGGGGTAGTTTGGAGCTGTTGGAGGAGGAGAGGGCTGCGGTGGCGGTGTTGGTGGTATATAAGGGGGAAGCAAAATGGGGATTTTCATCCTCACTCCGCATCTTCTTCTTTGCCCCCCCTTTTCTTTCTGTTAAAGGATATAAATTTGTCCTAGTCTTGGACCCTATCCATAAATGTGCATACTCGCTTTCCTCCAAACTAAATGGTTCCTTTGAATTAACGTAAATATTTAAAGCCTGGCAGATCCAGTCCTCTGTGGTGTCTCTACAAACTGCCTCAATACCTCAATAGATTGAGAGGTTGGGTTTTGTGATGTTTTTTTTTGTTCTGTTGTGGTTTTTTTTTGTTTTGTTGTTTTGTTTTTTTTTTCTTCACTCCTCGGCTCTGGTGTCCATCCTGGCCGTTCCGCCGGTGGAGCACCAGGAGCTGAATCGGAGGTCAGGTTTTTTGTTCTTTTTTTTCAAAAGTCACTCACCCTGCTTTGCACAGCTACAAAAGCTGGCCTGCTCGGCAGCAGGTATAAAAGCCTGCCTGCTCAGCAGCAGCTACAGCTGCCTGCCTGCTTCAGCAGCAACCATAAATACCTGCTGGCAACCGCACTTTTGTATTAACCCTTTCTTGCCCGAAATGTTAAACTGCTACCGGTTAAAAACTTCTACATGAACCCAACAACAAAAAATACACAGAACACCGTCTGCCCTCAACACACACACACACACTTATGGGATCCCACAAGCACACGCCACACAACTACAATATTTGAAGCACAAAATCCAGACAATCATTACTCCCACTACAGTCCCACGTACAGAACGTGACCCAAGGGCCCTGTGGAGACTAACAGCAAACCAGCTCCGAGAAGCATCATTGCAGTGCGAGGTGGCAGGCTCATCCTTAGCAGGCGTCCCTGCAGATGCTCTGCCTCCCTCACATCGTATGAGGCTTGGGCTTTTATACTGACCAAAATGCACACTCATTCCAACACAGGTGGACAGCCTATGTTGGAAGAAGTGGCCAGCAATATCTATAAAGGTCTCCAAAGGTCGACAAAAACGTACCAACTCCTAGTACATTAGTATCACAGAGAAACTGTATTAAATGAGTTGTATATGGGCTCCCAAGTCCACGGTCCGTCACAGTATGCCCAATACCCCTGATAAGAGCATAAAAGAGACCTTCCCACGACCAGAAAGGCACACAATACGTCTGTATCCCGCGCTGGTCTCGCTTCCCTGGAGGTTCGGGAGGGGGGGCGGGGGGATGGTGGGTGGGTTGGTTTTTTTTTGGTTTCTTTTTTTTTTTACTTTAACATAAAAAAGGTTGCTTCCTTCACTTTAAGAAGGACTGAAAACATCCATAAAATGGAAGTCCTAAGCTCAAATTTCAATTAATTCAATCACTGACAAGGGGGGGTGTCCTGGGACGGTTCTGACTCTTTCCAGGGTTTCGCCCATGGAGCTGGAACCCACCACAGATCGGAATCTGTAATTACACACATATAACCTCGACCAGTTAGTTTTACTTTCACAGGACCTTTCCAAATGCCGGTTTCCAAATTCTTGTACTGGATCAGAATACCCGGAGTTTTAGTCATATAACCTGAACCTAATGCTTGACCATGTATTATGGCAGGGGGGTCATTAAAGTCTCCTGTCAATTGCACAAAATTCATAACATACATCTTTCTGTATCCTTGCTACCGGTGTACGTCCTTCTTCCCCTGTTTTTTGTTTCAAAGTGTGATGTGTTCATTCAATAATAGCTTGTCCTGTAAGAGAATAGTGTCAATAGTAACATGGACATATTTCAATTTCCCAAAAGAGGGTACATGAGTCACATCCATTTGCCAAAGCTGAAGAGGCTGGAGGACTTGAGGGTTGACTCCAAGGCCTATACCTACTGCTTGGCCTTGACAATCGGGACAAGATTAGTGATTTTTGTCATGATGTGGTCTAAGGCCTCATACTGAGCTTTTGATAGAGCTCTTTTTTGTTCTGCCTTTGACTCACCCTTTAAAAGGGGCATGAGATTGGTCAGATCATCATTTGAGATTCCACACAAAGGGCAGACTCATTGGATATCACCCATCAATTTCTGCATGCCATGCATGATTTTTTCCTGTGTGGTAATTTTAACTTTTTGAGGCCTACCTAATTTCATTCCTGGAAACGATCCACCCCAGCTATTTCCAGCGGGCTTCACGTTGCACCTTGTCTGGTGCAATTATCAGTCCCGCTTTCGCTATTTCTGATTGTAGCAGGCAGAGCAGATGGTCCTTGTTTAAATCTTTGCCTGCAATTAGGATATCATCCATATAGTGATAGATTACACATTTTTGCAGTTTTTTGTCGGATTGGTTGCAATGCCCAGGCAACATACAGTAGACAAATAACAGGAGAATTTTTCATACCTTGAGGTAAAACAACCCATTCATATATCTTAGCAGGCTCTCCTTTGTTAATTGCTGGGACAGAGAACGCAAATTTTTCACTAAATCAATTATTATTAAATCCCAACCCTGAGGTATCATTGAAGGGCTAGGCAAACCAGGTTGCAAAGCTCCACTGCGTTGATAGCTCTGAGCTCATGTAGCAGTCTCTATTTTCCATTTTTCTTAGGAATGGTAAATATCGGAGTATTCTACGGACTAGTGGATGGCACAATATGGCCTGCTTCTAACTGTTCATTGATCAATTGGTGAATATGGGACAGCTTTTTCTTTTGTCAGAGGCCATTGATCAACCCATACAGGTGTTTCAGTAAGCCATTGCAATTTATAGGTTGGCCGTCCTTCAATGGCTGCCACTAAAAATTTCCTGTGGTCAGTTTCATTCCCATTTGACTGAGAGCATCTCATCCAAGCAATGCAATAGGAGAAGGCATAACATATGGTCTAATTTGGGTATGACTTCCATCAGACATAAACACATCCACCAATTCTTTACTGATTTGAGTTGATTGCATTCCCCCTATTCCAACAGCTCCTCCTGAACATAGACAGCTTAATTGTTTGATTATCACAACCTCTTATAGAGACTTGGTCCTCAGCTGTGTGCTTTGCTATGTCTAAAGCAAATAAAATTTGTGGTATTCCCGTAGAAACCCAGGCCTGATTCCCTCTAATTTTTGGCCCCATCTGAGGGACTTCTTCCTCAAATAGGATTAATTGAGATATTTTCAAATTTTAGGGATGTTGACCGGAGGAGCATGCGTTTGCACCATGATTTTTTGGCCAGAATGTTTTATGCCCGAAACAGACGACACTACTATGGCTGTAGCGCCGGGTGCTGAATCTAATGTAGGTGCCGAGCCCTGCTGTTGTGAAGGCGAGTCAGAGAGAGCGGTAAAAGCGGATTTTGCCGCCTGTTTCTCAGCCTTCATTGCGGCTAGTCCCTTTCACTAGTAGCCAGGGGGCAGCAAGAGACTTCGCCTCCTTAGACACACAAGTAACTTGATCCCACAGGCTGCCCCAATTTTTTCCCAAGTCCCGAGATCAAAAGCTTCATTAACCCCCTTGATCAGCTCTTTTTCTTTACTCCAGAGCAATAGTCTTTTTAACAGATAATCGTCATATTCTATCTCTCTCACTGAGAGGATACGCTGGAAGAGTTTAAGGATGACCATTTTTTCTTTACTTAATTGACTCCCCTTCCTAACCCTCTTCCAGACCCCATCGGCTGTTACCTAATTTGCACTGCGCAGTGTCTTCCGGGCTCACAAGGCTCCGTTCCGAGGCATCTACCTCCCGAACCTGGTCCTGCCGGATCGAACCCAGCCGACGTCCTTGCGGCTCCGCATTTTCCACTTTCTTCGGTGCCACGTGCTTTAATTCCTTCAGTTTCAATATGAAAAATAGGGGGGGTCCCTGTTTGGGCGCCATTTGCCACAGAAAATATATGGACTCAGTCAGAGATCAATATGATCAGACAAAAGCTGTTTATTACAAAGCCTTAACTCCTTATATACTATTTCTTACATGCAGTTACAGTGATTTGGCATATTATGATTGGATACATGTCTTGAAGACCCTTAGCGACTAACATATAATTGGTTAAGCACAGGTGTGAGAACTTGACCTCGAAAGCTTGCCAGCAGTCCACAGTTCTCATTAACTTGGTGAAATCCAGCTTCTTCTTATCTTGCTTGTTTAGGCTTCCTCGGGCTTCTCATGGCCTTGCTGTATCTTTCAGGGTTATTCAGAGTTTATGTACCAATTATCCATTCTCCTGTGAGAACACTGTCTCCACACTTCCCTTATCAAAGAATATCACAGTATCACAGTATGCTAGAGATTGGAAGGGACCTCAAAAGATCATCTAGTCCAATGCCCCTGCTGGAGCAGGAACACCTAGATAATGTTACACAGGAATGTGTCCAGGCGAGTTTTGAATGTCTCCAGGGAAGGAGACTCCACAACCTCCCTGGGCAGCCTGTAATCTTTGGACTGGACAAATAGATTTTACAGGAACAGGACAAACTAAATGCATGTGCATTATTTTAACTGTGAAACAGTTATATTCCCTCACAGGTGTAATTTCTAATCTAACTGGATAATATTATTGACATGGTTTAAGCCCAGCCACTCATTCACTCCCCACCTTCTTCCTCCCCCCCACTCCCGGAGGGATGGGGAGGAGAATTGAAAAGAATGTAACTCCCACGGGTTGAGATAAGAACAGTCCAGAAAATAAGGTATAATATAAAACCACTACTCCTACCACCAGTAAGAATAATCATAGAATCATAGAATAGTTAGGGTTGGAAAGGACCTTAAGATCATCTAGTTCCAACCCCCGTACCATGGGCAGGGACAACTCACACTAAACTATCTCACCCAAGGCTCTGTCCAACCTGGCCTTGAACATCGCCAGGGATGGAGCATTCACAACTTCCCTGGGCAACCCATTCCAGTGCCTCACCACCCTTAAAGTAAAGAATTTCGTCCTTATATCCAATCATTCCAGTGCCTCACCACCCTCACAGTAAAGAATTTCGTCCTTATATCCAATCTAAACATCCCCTGTTGAAGTTTGAACCCGTTACCCCTTGTCCTATCACTACAGTCCCTAATGAATAGGCCATCCCCAGCATCCCTATAGGCCCCCTTCAGATACTGGAAGGCTACTATAAGGTCTCCACGCAGCCTTCTCTTCTCCAGGCTGAACAGCCCCAACTTTCTCAGCCTATCTTCATACGGGAGGTGTTCCAGTCCCTGATCATCCTCGTGGCCCTCCTCTGGACTCATTCCAGCATTTCCATGTCCTTTTATGTTGAAGACATCAGAAATGTATACAATACTCCAAGTGAGGTCTCATGAGAGCAGAGGGGCAGGATCACCTCCTTCGACCTGCTGGTCACTCTCCTTGTGATGCAGCCCAGGATATGCCTGGCTTTCTGGGCTGCAAGCGCACACTTCCGGCTCATGTTCATTTTGTCATCGACCAACATCCCCAAGTCCTTCTCTGCAGGGCTGCTCTGAATCAGTTCTTTGCTCACCCTTTAGCTGTACCTGGGATTGCTCCGACCCAGGTGTAGGACCTTGTCATGGATAAACTTCATAAGGTTGGCATCAGCCCACCTCATAAGCATGTCAAGGTCTCTCTGGATGGCATTCCTTCCCTCCAGCGTATCAACCAAACCACACATCTTGGTGTCATTAGCAAACTTGCTGAGGGCGCACTCAATCCCAATGTCCATGTCAGCGACAAAGATGTTGAACGAGACTGGTGCCAACACCGATCCCTGAGGGACACCACTTGTTACTGGTGTCCCTAATAATGATAAGGGGATTAACAAGGGAAAAGGATACAATTGCTCACCACCTGCTGACCGATACCCAGCCCGACCTGAGCAGTGATCTGGGCCTTATGGGTAATACCCCCAGGTTTATATACTGGTCGTGATGTGCTGTGGTATGGAATACCACTTTGGCTAGTTTGGGTCAGGTGTCCTGTCTCTGCTCCCTCCCAGCTTCCCCTCCTCCTTGGCAAAATATGAGACTTAGAAAGTCCTTGGTCAGAGTAAACATTATTTAACACCGATGCTTTTAGTTGTTTCTATCACCATTGTTCCCATGCTGAAAGTCAAAAACACAGCACAGCACCAACTACTAACAAGGAGAAAAATGACTGCTTGTCCTGGGTTGTATTCTCTGAGGTGTATTCTCTGAGGTGTTGTATTCTCTTCCCTTGTTATTTCCTTTATCATTATTATCATTGGTGGTAGCAGTAGTGATTTGTGTTATACCTTAGTTACTAAACTGTTCTTATCTCAACCCGTGGGAGTTGCATTCTTTTCGATTCTCCTCTCTGTCCCTCCAGGAGCAGGGGGAGGGCAAGAAAGGGGGGGGGGAAGTGAGCGAACGAGTTACCTGATTGGGTTTAAACCACGACAGTTCTTTTTGGCGCCCAACGTGGGGCACGAAGGGTTGAGATAAGAACAGATCTGACTGGATTGATAGTCACTCGTCACAATGCTGATTTATTGGCTCTCAGAGTTGTTCTTGTTGATCTCACAGCTTCAGAATGTTGTAACTTACTTAGAGCCGGTATTTGCTGTGTTAGTGTTTATCAAGTGTGGGGTTTGGGCTAAGGTTCTTGTCTCACTGTGCTTCATGGCAATGGCTTGTAATACGGGCGGGCTCCAGCAGCAGGGCGGGACGGACGTGGCCGTGGACTTGTACCTGGCCGTCCGGCTGCTCTTCACCGTCCTGGCCCTCACCCTGCTCTCCATCTTCGTGAGGCTGCGGGGAGCCGAGGGGGAGCGGCCCCGGGAGCCGGCGGCTGCTGAAGCGGCCCGGGAGAGCGGCCCCGGGGACCAAGCGGCGGCGGGAGCGGGGCCGGAGGCCGCGAGGGGACGGCTGCCGGTGGAGGAGGTCGGGGCGGTCGAGGAGCAGAAGGAGGCGGCTGCCGAGCAGCGGGAGAAGGCGGCGGAGGAGCCGAGCCCCGCGGAGGAGCCGAGCCCCGCGGCCGAGCCGAGCCCCGCGACGGCCGAGAGCATCCCCCGGAAGCCGCCCGCCGAGCCCCAGGAGGATGCAGGAGACCACGCAGCGTTTCCCAGCAAGGCAGAGGAGGAAGAGCTGGACTCAGGAAAAGAGAAGCTGGCGGTGGGAGAGCCGGCAAGCACAGCAGCTACACCAGCCCCAGTGACAAGTACAGCAGCATCCTCTGAGAGTTCTGAAGGTTTTGAATGGCCTTTGGGTATCCTTGGGACCTGCCTGCTGATTGTGATGGGGATCAGCATGTTGGCACACGTACAGAGTGTGTTCTACCCACAACCATTTTGTCTGATCTCAAAAGTTAAGCAGAGTCAGGTTTGGGTCTTGCCTGGGGTTAGACGACGATACAGGGGGACCAAGAGATTTTCCCCAAGGCTGGACAGTCATGAATGGCAGGGTGTGTGGGACAGTATGGGCAAGTATCTAGTCCGCTGGGCCCCTCCAGTGCTTTGGAAGCATTGGAGATGGAAGGCAGCTGTGTGGAGTCCCCAGCAACAAGCTGCAGAAACTGCTTAAGGGGACAGTGAATTATTTTGAGCCGGGTGGGCCCATGGCACTTCAAGCCATCAGGGAAGAGATGCAACATAGACATGGACTCAAGATCGAGGGGTGGACTTAGCAATGGACACTATTGCCCTAGTTATTCATGAGTGTGAACACTGCACACAGTCTCTCCTGCTCTAGAAGAATGGTACAAGAGATGGAGACTGACATCATGGACCAGATGGACTCAGCAGCTTTATAGGGACTGGTCCATGCACTAAGATAAGAGTGATGGTATATTGAAAATGTGGGATCTGAGCATGACGTGAATGGTATGGAATAAGGGGTGGATAATGTCCTGGGTTCAGCAGTAGCAGTCATTTTTCTCCTTCTTGGTAGCTGGTGCAGTGCTGTGTTTTGACTTTCAGCTCGGGAACAGAGCTGATAACAAGGATGTTTTGGTTTGGCCAAGGACTTTGTGAGCCTCATGCTCTGCCAGGGAGGAGGGGAAGCCAGGAGGAAGCAGAGACAGGACACCTGACCCAAACTGACCAAAGAGGTATTCCATACCACAGCACGTCATGCCCAGGATGTAACTGGGAGTTAGCCGGAAGGGCTGGGAGACTGCAGGGTTGGAGGAGGTATCGGTCGGTGCTTGGTCGGGCTGAGGGGGGGCAAGTTATCGGTCGGCTGGTGCTGAGGTGTTGTATTCTCTTCCCTTGTTATTTCCTTTATCATTATTATCATTGGTGGTAGCAGTAGTGATTTGTGTTATACCTTAGTTACTAAACTGTTCTTATCTCAACCCGTGGGAGTTGCATTCTTTTCGATTCTCCTCTCTGTCCCTCCAGGAGCAGGGGGAGGGCAAGAAAGGGGGGGGGAAGTGAGCGAACGAGTTACCTGATTGGGTTTAAACCACGACACTGCTATACCTGGACCCTGGACAGTATCCACCCCTTATTCCTTACCATTCACGTCATGCTCAGATCCCACATTTTTCTCATATACATAAAAACACACACACACACAAAGAGAGAGATATCATTCTTTAATCCATGGACAAATCCCAATAAAGCTGATGAATTCATCTAGTCCATGATGTCAGGCTCCATCTCTTGCAACAGTCTTTCAGATCTGGAGAGATGGTGTGCAGTGTTGGTTTGTTCCCTGATGATGACACCACCAAACTCTTGTGGTCACTGCTGAGCTACTCTGGTGTCCTGAGTTCAGCAGTAGTAGTCATGTTTTGTTTTTTTTTTTTTTTCAAAGTTAGCAAGACTTTTATTAGCAATTTTTTAGACCACATTTGACTCCTTAGATGGCAGAGGGACACAGAGAAAACCCAAATGACAGAGATATCTGTCAGCAGTGACAGATTGCTGCATCAAGAGACGCAAGATTGCTGCAGATCAAGAGAGAGCTTCATCTGCTTGATCAGATCAAGCAAGCTGATGAATCCTTGTATCTCCCGTCCTAAATCTAAGCAGTGAAAGCAAATTACTGTTACACATCACCAGCAGTTTGTCCCAATAACCCCCAGTTCTGGTCAGCTTCTCAAATGTAGAGGAAACAAATCCTACACAGGATGCTAAAACAGATAAATAGAAAGCATTTCCTTTCCTGTGTCAGCGGAAAGCTATCAGGAAGCTTGAAGATCCAGGGTCTACTCATTTTTTTCAGTAAACAGCTCATGGGTGCTGCAGAGGGGAGACCTTTCTCCTGTCACCCAGGGCTGAAAAGCTGCTTTGTGCACTGCCTGCAGTGATGGCTTGAAACAAATCCCCAAGAGGCTGAGTAACCTTTGGCTTTTCCCTGTGTGGGTACAACCTCTGCTGCACACAGCAGCCCGCACTGTGAACCACCCACCACTAGCAATGCTTCTGAGAGCGGGCAGGTTTTCAGGGCAGCAGTCAGGTTCACAGGGATGGAGATGCTCCACAGGGATGTTCTGTGCTCCAGGGCCAGTGCTGGGGCAGCAGATCAGCTTATTGAGAGATCTGCATAGCTGGAATCCCCAAAGCGCTTTGCAGTCAATAACAGAGCTTCTGTTCCCTTTGTTTGCATCCTCATATGAAATTCCACAGTTGTTAAAGGAAATTGTTTTTTCACTTGAACTATGATTCCCTGAGAGATTTGGGCTGGTTCATGAACCAGCACATTTGACCCTGCACATAGCTGTGGCTGCAAGTCAGGCTGCTCTTGGTGAAATGTTCACATACCCATCTGTCTGCCAAGAGATTGGAGCTATTTTCTGCACCAAAATACTAGAGCACTTCTTCCCCTGGTTTCATGGGCACTGCAGACCCTGCTGTTCCTTTGGGCGACTGAGGAAGCCCAGTCCATCTTCTTTCTAACCATGCTGAGTAATGCATGTGATCAGCTCAAGGGACTATCTTTGGTTCAAGTTCTCTTTTTCAACACCTGCCAGGCAGCACAAAATAAACTATAAGGCATGCACTAGCCCCGGTGGGTGGAGGTGTGAAATCTTCCCCAAACCTTTCATCCTCTGCTGGCTGAACCTTTGTCGCCCCATCACTTTGCCTCATAATACCAAGAAACAGCAGTGCTCCTCAAACCATGAGCAGAGAAGCAGTTCTAGCATGCAGCTCCCAAGGGAGCGGTGCAGCACAGCCCTCCTGCTGGGGGGCCAGCACTAAGAAGACCTTGTGCTTGTGATGTTTCACTTCTCAGTTGCTCTGAGCAGGTGATTTCTGTCCGTCCAGTCCAACAGGTCCCATCAAACTTTGCCTCTTGGAAGAAAACTGCTTTATATTTCAATGCTTTTAAGTGTGTGTCAGTCAGGAATCACATGACTGCAGCAGTACTGTGTGAGCAGAGAGTTGAAATGAAAGACATTTCAGAGCAGATATACGATGGTGCACGAAGAGGGAAATAGTTCATGCAGTAGCCCTTGGACCAGCCCGGACCGGACCAGATGTAAAAAATGTACTGTACACTGCAGCTGGGGAGAACGGTCCTACCTGGAGCCTCTGGCAGAAAGCTCCAGGGGAGACTCGAGGTCGACCCCTCGGCTTTTGGAGACGGGGATATAAAGGATCTGAGGCCAGCTATACCCCAACTGAGAAAGAGATACTGGCAGCCTATGAAGGGGTTCGAGCTGCTTCGGAAGTGATTGGCACTGAAGCACAGCTCCTTCTGGCACCCCGGTTGCCCGTGCTGGGCTGGATGTTCAAAGGCAGGGTCTCCTCTACACATCATGCAACTGATGCTACATGGAGTAAATGGGCTGCACTAATTACACAACGAACTCGAATAGGAAATCTCAGTCATCCAGGCATTCTAGAAGTCATCATGGACTGGCCAGAGGGCAAAGATTTTGGAATGTCACCAGAGGAGGTGGTGCGCGCTGAAGAGGCCCCACGTTGGGGGCCAAAAGAACTGTCATGGTTTAAACCCAGTCAGGTAACTTGTTCACTCACTCCCAGTGAGTGGTGCTGAGCCGACAACAATCGAGGTCCGTGTCCCCCCCCCACCGGGGTTCTCCCCTTCCCCACTCCTGGAGGAAAGGGGAGGAGGATCAAAAAAGTGCAACTCCCACGGGTTGAGACAAGAACAGTCCAGCAACCAATGTACACAAATCACCACCGCTACTATCAACTACAACAATGATAAGGGAAAATAACAAGGGAAGAGAATACGATACCACCGGCCAAGAAAACGAGCTCCACCCGGAAGCCCGTGTCCTTCCGGGTAAGTCCCAGTCACCCCCCACCCCGGCCATGACGTGCTGTGGTATGGAATACCTCCCTGGCTAGCCCGGGTCAGGCGCCCCGTCTCTGCTTCCTCCCGGCTTCCCCTCCTCCCTGGCAGAGCATGAGCCTCACAAAGTCCTCGGTCAGGGTAAACATCACTTAGCAACAACTGAAAACATCGACTTCACCAACACTGTTCTCAGGCTGGAAGTCAAAACACAGCACTGCACCAGCTACCACAAAGGAAAAAAAACATGACTGCTACTTCTGAACCCAGGACACCCATCTTCCCGCACTACCCACCAAGTATATCCGGGTCTCTGAGCAAAATTGTGATAAGCATTCATTGTTTTGGATTAATATTCAGTTGTCACAATATTGATTTATTGGCTCTCAAATTTGTTTCACTTGATCTCACAGTTTCAGCATGTCGTACCTTACAGCTGGTATTTGCTGTGTTAGTGTTTATCGGCTGGGGACCTTGGGCTAAGGTTCTTGTTTTAATGTACTCTCTGGTAATGACTTCTAATACAATAGACACATTGATCATGAAACTGATCTGGCTTGCGTTCCGAGTGTGGACGCCACCTCTATACTTTGGGAGATATATAATAGAAGTGTACAGCAATTACACATCTTTTTTCCTCTCCTCGGGTTGTCAGCCTATGAGGGAGACATTCTCACACACCCTAGTGACATGTACAGCAGCTACTCAAACTCTGACTACAGCAGATACTCCAACTGCAAGCACAGCAGCTATACCAACCCGAGGAACAAGTACAGCAGCCATTCAAAATCCAATCGCAGCAGACAGCGCAGCTACTCCAGCTCCAAGCACAGCAGCTACACCAGACACAGTGAGAAGTACAGAAGCATCATTTGAGAGTTCTGAAGGATTTGAATGGCCTTTGGGTGCCCTTGAGACCTGCCTGCTGATTGTGATGGGGATCACCATGTTGGCACACATACAGAGTGGGTTTTCCCCACAACCATTTTGTCTGATCTTGAAAGTCAAGCAGAGTCAGGTTTGGGTCTTGTCTAGGGTTAGACGACGATATGGGAGGACCAAGAGATTTTTCCCAAGTCTGGACAGTCATGAGTGGCAGGGTGTGTGGGACAGTATGGGCAAGTATCTAGTCCACTGGGCCCCTCCAGTGCTTTGGAAGCAGAGATGGAAGGCAACTGCATGGAGTCCCCTGCGACAAGCTGTGCAAACTGCTGAAGGGGAGGGTGAATTATTTTGAGCCTGGTGGGCCCATGGCACTTCAGACCATCAGGGCAGAGATGCAACATAGAGATGGACTCATGATGAAGGGGTGGACATAGCAATGGACACTATTGCTCAGGTTATTCACGAGTGTAAAACGTGCTGCAATTAAGCAAGCTGAGCGGTTAAAGCCTCTTTGGTATGGAGGACGATGGCTGAAGTGCAAATATGGGGAGGCCTGGCAGACTGACTACATAACACTCTCTCCTGCTCTGAAAGACTCTTACAAGAGATGGAGCCGGACATCATGGACCGGATGTACTCAGCAGCATTATAGAAAATGGTCCATGCACTAAGGAATTCTCTCTCTCTCTCTCTCTGTGGATGTATATATACGTGTCATAGTTAAAGCCCAGGCTGTAAATCAGAACCACGCAGCTCCCCCACTCTCTCCACCCCTTCCGCCCCCCCCCCCCCCCTTCCCCCGCTTCCGGAGGGACGGGGAGGAGAATTGAAAGAACGTAACTCCCACGGGCTGAGATAAGAACCGCCCAGTAACTAAGGTATAACACAAATCACTACTGCGACCCCCAATAATAATAATGATAAGGGAAATAACAAGGGAAGAGAATACATGATGTGCTGCAGTATGGAATACCTATTTGGCTAGTTTGGGTCAGGTGTCCTGTCTCTGCTTCCTCCCGGCTTCCCCTCCTCCCTGGCAGAGCATGAGCCTCACAAAGTCCTTGATCAGACAAAACATTTGAGGAGTAACTAAAAACACTGATCTTATCAGCACTGTTCCCAGGCTGAAAGTCAAAAAACGTAGCACTGCACCAGCTGCTAAGAAGGAGAAAAAATGACTGCTACTGCTGAACCCAGGACATTATCCATCCCTTATTCCATACCATTCATGTCATGCTCACATCCCACATTTTCGGTATACCATCGCTCTTACATATATACATCCACATGCACATACAGAGAGAAAGAGATCATTCCTTAGTGCATGGACCAATCCCTATAAAGCTGTCGAGTCCATTTGGTCCATGATGTTGGGTTCCATCTCTTGTAACAGTCTTTTGGGGCAGGAGAGGCTGTGTGCAGTGTTGGATCGTTGCCTGCTGATGCTGATCGTTCCTTTGCCGCAGAACTCGTCTGGTCCTATCAAAGTTCATTCTCTGTTGGGATGATGGTCAGAGGGAAGTCAGGGCCAGTCGCTGGTGACCTGAAGACATCTACTTGATGGGCTATAAAAGTATTACATAGAAGGCAACTGCATACAATTAAGTTCATTGGCTGTTTTCCCCTAAAATCAAATCCTTGAGGTATACATCGGATTTCCCATCTTCCCGCATTACCCACCAAGTATATCCTGAGCAAAAGCAATCCCACGAGTGGGTTTGCCTTTACCTGAAGCAGGAATAACCCAGACTGTCTGCCCCAGCAAATTCTTCATGTGCACCACAGGAACTTTGTCCCCCTCTACAATATGTAAAAGTTCTGACTGGGCTGGACCAGCCCTGTTGGCAGATCCTCTGGTGTTGACCAACCAGGTGGCCTTTGGTAAGTGTGTATCCCAATGCTTGAAAGTTCCCCCACCCATTGCTCTCAGTGTAGCTTTTAACCGCCCATTGTACCATTCGATATTCCCAGAGGCTGGTGCATGGTATAGGAGATGTGATATACCCACTCAATGCCATGCCTTTGGCTCCAGAATAAGGTTATTCCGGAAATGAGTCCCATTGTCTGACTCACTTCTCTCTGGGGTGCTGTGTCCCCACAAAATCTGTTTCTCGAGGCCCAGGGTAGTGTTCTGGGCAGTGGCATGGGGCACAGCATATGTTTCCAGCCACCCGGTGGTTGCTTCCACCATGGTAAGCACATGGCACTTGCCTTGGCGGGTTGGTGGGAATGTGATATAGTCAGTCTACCAGGCCTCCCCGTATTTGTACTTCAACCATACCAAAGAGGCTTTAACCGCTCAGCTTCCTTAACTGCAGCACGTTTCACACTCATGAATAACCTGGGCTATATTGTCCATTGTTAAGTCCACCCCTCAATCATGAGCCCATATGTATGTTGCATCTCTGCCCTGATGGCCTGAAGTGTCATGGGCCCACCGGGCCAAAAATAATTCACCCATATGCTGCCTATCTAAGTCCACCTGAGCCATTTCAGTTTTAGCAGATTTATCCACTTGTTGGTTGTTCTGGTGTTCCTCAGTTTCCAGACTCTTGGGTACATGAGCATCTGCATGGCATATCTTCTCCATCAGGTTCTGCACCCTGGCAGCAATATCTTTCCACAGTGCAGCAGCCCAGATGGGTTTACCTGCATTCCCAATTGCTCTGCTTCCATTGCTGCAATCACCCCCACAGGGCATTTTCTACCATCCATGAGTCAGTATAGATATATAGAAGTACTGGCCGCTTTTCTTGTTCAGCAGTGTCCAAGGCCAGCTGGATGTCTTTCACCTCGGCAAACTGACTCGATTCACCCTCTCCGTCAGCAGTTTCTGCAACTTGTCGTCCAGGACTCCATACAGCTGCCTTCCATCTCTGATGCTTTCCCACAATACGTCAAGACCCATCAGTAAACAAGGCATACTGCTTTTCACTTTCTGACAGTTTATGATATGGTGGGGTCTCTTCAGCATGCATCACCTCCTCCTTTGATGACCTTCAAAAATCTTTGCCCTCTGGCCAGTCCATGAGGATGAGTTTCAGAATGCCTGGACGATTGGAATTTCCTATTCAAGCTCATTGGGTAATTAGTGCAGCCCACTTACTCCATGTAGCATCAGTTGCATTATGTATAGAGTAGACCCTGCCTTTGAATATTCAGCCCAGCACGGGCAACCAGGGTGACAAGAGAGCTGTGCTTCAG
The DNA here is from genome assembly GCF_033815535.1 of Pezoporus flaviventris. NCBI lineage: Eukaryota > Metazoa > Chordata > Aves > Psittaciformes > Psittacidae > Pezoporus > Pezoporus flaviventris. The sequence goes on along the minus strand of NW_026892669.1, from coordinate 960,925 downwards.
TGCCAATCACTTCCGAAGCAGCTCAAACCCCTTCATAGCGTGTCAGCATCTCTTTTTCAGTTGGGGTATAGCTGGCCTTAGATCCTTTGTATCCCCGACTCCAAAAGCCAAGGGGTCGACCTCGAGTCTCCCCTGGAGCTTTCTGCCAGAGGCTCCAGGAAGGACCATTCTCCCCAGCTGTGGTGTAGAGTACATTTTTTTACATCTGGCCGGTTCAGACTGGTCCAAGGGCTACTACATGAGCTATCTCTCATTTAATTTGCTCAAAGGCTTGTTGTTGCTCAGGGCCCCATTTGAAACCATTCTTCTTCCGGGTCACATGAGAGAGAGGGCTTACAATCAGACTGAAATTTGGGATGTGCATTCTCCAGAACCCCACAGCACCCAAGAAAGCTTGCGTTTCTTTCTTATTAGTTGGTGGAGACATTGCTGTTATCTTGTTGATCACATCTGTGAGGATCTCTCTGCGTCCATCTTGCCATTTTATTTCCAAAAATAGAATCTGGTGTGCAGGTCCCTTGACCTTACTCCGTTTTATGGCAAAATCAGCTTTCATCAGGATTTGGATTATTTTGCTCACTTTCTCAAAGTCTACTTCCACTGTATCGCCCCACACAATCATGTCATCGATGTCTTGCAGGTGTTCTGGAGCTTGCCCCTGTTCCAGTGCAGTCTGGATCAGTCCATGGCAGATGGTACGGCTGTGTTTCCACCCCTGGGGCAGTCGGTTCCAAGTGAACCGGACACCCTTCCAAATAAAAGCAAATTGTGGCCTGCACTGTGCTGCCGAAGGAATTGAGAAAAATGTGTTGTCAATATCAATTGTGGCCTCCCACTTGGCTGCCTTGGACTCCAGGTCATACTGAAGTTCTGGCATGACCGGTACGGCAGCACTCAATGGTGGTGTGACTTCATTCAAGCCACAATAGTCTACTGCTAGTCTCCACTCTCCATTAGACTTTTGCACTGGCCATATGGGGCTATTAAAGGGAGAGTGGGTTCTACTAATCACTCCTTGGCTCTCCGGTCTTCGGATCAGTTTATAGATGGGAAACAGGGAGTCTCAGTTGGTGTGGTCTCGCCGCTGGTGCACTGTTTTGGTTTCTATTGGCTGTTGCTGTTCTTTGACCTTCAGCATCCCCACAACAGAAGGATCCTCTGAGAGACCAGGCAAGGTGGACAGCTGCTCAATTTCCTCAGTCTCCAAAGCAGCAATGCCAAAAGCCCACTGGTACCCTTTTGGGTCTTTGAAGTACCCTCTCCTGGTACAGTCTATGCCAAGGATTCATGGAGCCTCTGGACCAGTCACAATGGGGTGCTTTTGCCACTCCTTCCCAGTCAGGCTGATTTCAGCCTCCAGTACAGTCAACACTTGGGATCCTCCTGTCACTCCAGAAATGTAGATGGGTTCCACCCTTTGGCAGCTTGATGGAAGCAGGATATATTGTGCACCAGTATCTGCTAGAGCCTCATACTTTTGTGGGATTGATGTGCCACGGCGTCTGATCCACACAGTCCAGTAAACCCGACTGTCCTTCTCCTCCACCTGGCTGGAGGCAGGGCCCCTCTAATTGTCATCACAACATTGAACACTTAGGTCCTTTAGAAAGGGAATAGAATTCCTTATAACAGGAGTTGAAGTAAAATCAGCTCTTCTACACCATCTGGGAGCCTGCTTACTGGAGACTGAAGCCGCAGCTTTCATGGGATGATCAGCCTTGACCTTTGTTCTCCTCTTCAGTTCACGTACCCATTCCTCCAAAGCTGAGGTAGGTTTTCCATCCCACTTCATCATGTCTTCTCCGTGATCCCACAGGCAACAGCATAGGGTGGCTCGTGGCGTATACCTCCTGTATCTTGCCTCTCGAGCAGTAGAATGCCTTTTGTTAATAGCTGAGACTTGTTGGTACATGGGAGGAGCTGGATAGATCAGATAGATCGTCCTTCAGTTGTTTAAGATGCTTGGACAGTTTTTCCACAGCTGAGATGATGGAAGGGGTGAGATTGTCTTTGAACTCTCGGACTTTATGAATCATTTCATCCACTGTTAGTGGTACTATGTCATTCCAGGTTACTGTTGCCAATGAATGGGCATATGATGACGGTGCATTCCGTGTAAATTCCCACCACATGGGTCGTGTACATTTGACTTCATCTGGATCTATGGGTACATCCCGTTATTTGGCTTAACGTGTTAGATCATCTGTACAATGGCTGATTCCCTCAGAGACTGGATGCCTTTCTGTAGAGTAGTCCACTTGGCAGAACAACTCATAACATCGGCCTTGTATGGAAACCTTTCTTTCACAGCTGCCAAGAGCAGCTTCCAAAGGCTGAGGGACTTTTTCTCTTTTGCAATTGCTTTGTCAATTCCCCCTTCCCTAGCAAGTGATCCCAGCTGCTCTGCTTCCCTACATTCTAGTTCATAACCATCGGCCTGATTGTCCCAGCATCAGAGCAATCAGGTGATGATATGCTCCCCTGGTTGACGGGTAAAATCTTATTGCATATTCCGTAGCTCGGTTGAGGTCCGGGGTCGAGACGTCACCTCTTCCTCTGATTCACATACTAATAACTCCTGGTCAGATGCTGTCCCGGGTGGTGAGTACATAGTTTCTTCATCTTGCTTCATCTTTCTTGCCTCCTTTTGATTTTACCCTTCGCAAATATGATTAGACATAATCCAGTCAGATCTGTTGTTATCTCAACCCTTCGTACCCCACCTTGGGTGCCAAAAGTACTGTTGTGGTTTAAGCCGAGTCAGCCATGCAGCTCGCTCGCTCTCTCCCCCCCTTCCTCCCCCCACTCCCGGAGGGATGGGGAGGAGTATTGAAAGAATGTAACTCCCACGGGTTGAGATAAGAGCCGCCCAGTAACTAAGGTATAACACAAAACCACTACGGCTACCACCAATAATAAAAATGATAAAGGAAATAACGGGAAGAGAATACAGCGCCTCACCACCCACCGACCGGGTGAATCTCCTGTGCAGGTCCCTTGACCTTTGCCACTCCTTCCCAGTCAGGCTGATTTCAGTCTCCAGTAGAGTCAGCTCTTGGGATCCTCCTGTCACCACTCCAGAAATTCAAATGGGTTTCGCCCCTTGACAGCTTGATGGCATCAGGGTACACTGTGCACCAGAATCTAGTAGAGCCTTATACTCCTGTGGGACTCATGTGCCAGGCCACCTGATCCAAACAGACCAGTAAAACCCATTGTCCCTCTCCTCCACCTGGCTGGATGCAGGGCCCCACTACAGGTGATCATACGATTGTCCACTTACCCCTTGTAGAAAGGGAATAGAATTCCTTATAACATGAGTTGGAGTAAAATCAGCTTTTCCACTCCATCTTGGAAGCTGCTCACCAAAGAGTGGAGGAGCTGATGCGCAGATAGACTCCACAACTCATTAAAGTTGTAAAGTAGGTATGTTTTATTCAGCGCTGAGGTGCAAGGGGGATAGCTCCTCCAAAGGCATGCGCACCACAGCGTCGTTTCCCTTTACATTTATTCTCTAAAGTTATACATATGCATGAGGTTGAACAACATGCCTATACATATTCATGTCCTATTCCAGCTTCACGTTATAATGAGCTAACAAGTCTGTGCAGGGCCTCCTAGTGGTTGTGGACTAGGGTCTCAAGGTGAAGTAAACGAGTCTTCCTCGAGCGTGAAATTTTCATCTCTAGTCATTACGCATGCTCCCTGGAAGTTTGGTCATTGTCCAAACCGCAGAGCCAATTTCAGCCGGCCTAGGTGTCCAAAGGACGGGAATCAAGTCACAGTCCCTACCTCTTAACAATAGCTATGTCCTTATATCTTGTTCAAGCATACACGGTGAGTACGATAAGCATGAGCAAGTAGTAACATTGTTAAGCAAGCGGCTTGACCTACCCCCTTGTGTATTGCAAGTACGATAAGCATGAGGAAGCAGTAACACTGTTAAGCAAGCGGCCTACCCCCTGCCCCGTACATCAGTTAACCCTGCATCAGAGCAACTTTCTTGGGAGGATCATCCATATAAAGATAACAGGAAGGGATTAAATATAACGGGAAGGGATTCTGTGGGTATATTGTGAAAAAATGACAGACTAGGGACAACATAGGCCCCCTCCAGAAGCTATTGGGAGAACTGGCTACCATGGATTTGGAGAAGGTTGAGGTTTTTAATGAATACTTTGCCTCAGTCTTCACTGGCAAATACTCTGACCACACCACCCAAGTCTTGGAAGGCAGATGCAGGGATTGTGAGAATGAAGACCTTAGGCCCACTGTAGGAGAGGATCAGGTTGAGACCATCTTAAGAAGCTGAACGTGCACAAGTCCATGGGACCTGATGAAATCCATCTGTGGGTCCTGAAGTGTTGCATTTCATGACATGGACTCAAGCTGATACAGAGACTCAAGTCCTAGTTTATTACCACCAAGCCCTTTTTATCCCATTGTTCTGTACTTTCCCAACCTGCACATACATACAACGTTCAATCTCACTGGCTACTGTGAAACTCTCCAGGTAAATAGTCCAAACACAATGTTGCAGACCCTCTCACAACCCCCGCATCCTCTGGCCTCCAACTGAGATTCCTGCCACAACTACATTCTGGCCCATCCTCCCAAGGCTTGCTTCTTTACCTTTCCTGTCCTTGGACAGTCCAACTCATCGCTCCAGGGCTTGTCAAGCACCAAGGCCTCAGAGTTCATTCCCAAACTGTTCTGCATGCAAATCTTACCACCTTCACTCCCCACATCTCCCCCTTCTTTGTTTTCTATATCCACTATCAACACCTGCTTAAGGGCTCAAGTAATATGACACTGTATAAGCTAGTAAAAACTAACAAAACAAACATTCTTAGTACAATTTTTTTCACTTGTGCTCCAAGTGATATGCAGATAGACTCTACAACTCGATAAAGTTGTAAAGCAGGTATGCTTTTATTCAGTGCTGAGGCGCATGGGGATACCTCCTCCAAAGCATACGCACCCCAGTGTCATTTCCCTCTTACATTTATTCTCTGAAGTTATACATATTCATAAGGTTACACAATATGCCAAAATATATTCATGTCCTATCCCCGCTTTGCATTATAATGAGGAGGTGTTCCAGTCCCTGAGCATTCTCGTGGCCTCCTCTGGACTTGTTCCAACAGATCCATTTCCTTTTTAAGTTGAGGACACCAGAACTGCACACAATACTCCAGGTGAGGCCTCACGAGAGTAGAGTAGAGGGTCAGGATCACCTCCTTCGACCTGCTGGTCACTCTTCTTTTGATGCAGCCCAGGATACAGTTGGCTTTTTGGGCTGCAAGCGCACACTGCTGGCTCATGTTCATTTTCTCATCGACCAACATCCCCAAGTCCTTCTCTGCAGGGCTGCTCTGAAACACTTCTTTGCCCAACCTGTAGCTCTGCCTGGGACTGCTCCGACCCAGGTGTAGGACCTTGCACTTGTTATGGTTAAACTTCATAAGGCTGGCATCAGACCACCTCAGAAGCATGTCAAGGTCCCTCTGGATGGCATGGCATTCCTTCCCTCCAGTGTATCAACCGAACCACACAGCTTGGTGTCATTGGCAAACTTGCTGAGGGTGCACTCAATCCCACTATCCATGTCACCAACAAAGATGCTGAACAAGACCGGTCCCAACATTGATCCCTGAGGAACACCACTCGTTACTGGTCTCCAGCCGGACATTGAGCCATTGACCACAACTCTTTGCGTGCGGCCATCCAGCCAGTTCTTTATCCACCAAGTGGACCACCTATAAAATTGATGTCTGTCAAATTTAAAGACAAGGATGTTGTGTGGGACAGCAGCAAACACTTTGCACAAGTCCAGGTAGATGACATCAACTGCCCTACCCCTGTTCATCAGTTCCATAGCCCCATCCTAGAAGACCACCAAACTGGTCAGGCAGGATTTCCCCTTAGTGAAGCCATGCTGGCTGTCACCAAGCACCTTGTTGTTTTTCATGTGCCTTAGCATGCCTTCCAGGAGAATCTGCTCCAAGATTTTGCTAGGCACAGAGGTGAGACCGAGTGGTCTGTAATTCTCTGGGCCTTCCATTCTCCCCTTCTTGAAAATAGGGGTTATATTACCCTTTTACTAGTCTTCGGGAACTTCACCTGACTGCCATGATTTTTCAAATATGATGGCCAGTGGCTTAGCAACTTCATTTGCCACCTCCTTCAGGACCCGCAGATGGATTTCATCAGGTTGCATGCATTTGTATACGCTCAGGTTTTTAAGATGGTCTCGAACCAGATCCTTTCCTACAGTGGGCACAAGGTCTTCATTCTCACAGTCCCTGTATCTGCCTTCCAAGATTTGGGTGGTGTGGTCAGAGCAGTTGCCGGTGAAGACCTAGGCAAAGAAGTCATTCAGAACCTCAGCCTTCTCCAAATCCTGTATAGCCAGTTCCCCCGATAGCTTCCTGACGGGGGACTACGTTGTCCTTAGTATGTTTTTTATTTCCTACCTACCTATAGAACCCCTTCCTGTTATCCTTAACATCCCTAGCCAAGTTTAATTCTAACTGGGCCTTAGCTCTCCTAACCTGGTCCCTAGCTTCCTAGACAACATCCCTGTATTCTTCCCAGGCCACCTGCCCTTGCTTCCACCTTTTATAAGCTTCTTTCCCCCCCCCCCCTCAGAGTTTTCTCAGCAGCTCCTTACCCATCTAAGGAGGTCTCCTGGCCCTCCTGCTGCACCTCCTTCTAGTTGTGATGCAACACTGCTGAGCTTGTAGCAGGTCATCCTTGAATATCAACCAAGAGTCTTGGGCCCCCCTGCCCTCTGGGGCTATATCCCATGGAACCTTACTAAGCAGGTTCCTGAAGAGGCCAAAGTCTGCTCTCTTGAAGTCCAGGTCAGTGAGCTTGCGGCACACTCTTCTCACTGTCCTGAGGATTTCGAATTCGACGTTCTCGTGATCACTGCATCCAAGGCTGCCCTGGAGCAACACATTTGCAACAAGCCCTTCCCTGTTGGTGAACACGAGGTCAAGCATGACACCTCTCCTTGTCAGCTCCTCCTTTACTTGCAGAAGGAAGTTGTCTTCCACACAATTGAGGAACCTCCTGGATTGCTTGTGCCGGGCTGTACTGTCACTTCAACAGATTTCAGGGTGGTTGAAGTCCCCCACAAGAACAAGGGCCTGTGAGCGTGAGGCTTTTCCTATCTGTCTGTAGAGTGCTTCATCTGCAGATTGCTCCTGATCAGGCGGTCTGTAACAGATCCCCACAGTAATGTCTCCCATAGCTATATTCCCTTTAACCCTCACCCACAGACTCTCTGTTAACTGCTCACCTGTCCCCAGACAGAGTTCCATACTCTCCAGCCTATCCCTAATATAAAGGGCAACTCCCCCTCCCTGCCTGCCAGGCCTGTCTTTTCTAAAGAGCCTGTAACCTTCCATTCCAACACTCCAGTCATAGGAGCCATCCCACCATGTTTCTGTGATGCCTATTATATCATACCCCTGTAGATGTGCCCACATCTCTAATTCCTCCTGTTTGTTCCCCATGCTATGGGCATTTGTATAGAGGCATCTGAGCCGAACTCCAAATGAAGATGGCTCATTGGCTGGAGCGGCTGGAATATCTCTACATTGCTCCAAGCGTTTATTGTACGTGCTGGCAACTGACTGGGTGTGCTGGGATGGAATGATGCCCCCCTCCCCCAACACATCTAGTTTAAAGCCTCCTTGACCATTCTGGCAAGCCTCCTACCAAAACTGCTCTTTCCCTTCTTTATCAGCTCCACCAGCCCCCACTAGACCTGGCCTACAACTTGGGTCCTGTGTTAAAGACACCCAAACCCCTGGCTATGACACCACCCATTTAACCATTTATTAACCTGGCTAATCATCCTAGCTTTTTTAGGGTCCTCCCCTGTATCCTAGAGAATTGACAGAAAGACTACCTGAGCTCCAGAGCCCCTAACCACCTCCCCCAGGGCTCTGTAGTCCTTCTTTATGTTCCCCAGGCTACTACTATCTATATCCCTAGCACCCACATGGATCACCAGAAGTGGGTAATAGTCCATGGGACTTACTAGACCAGGCAGCCTCTCTGCAACATCCCTGATCCATGCCCCAGTTAGGCAACACACCTCCCTTGAGACTGCGTCAAGCCGACAGACGAGTGCTTCTGTCCCTTTCAAAGTAGAGTCCCCTACTACTACGACCCACCGCTTTTTCCTCATAGCACCAGTAGAGGTCTTTACCAGTGCATCAGCCGGCTGTTCCTGGTGCGAGTGCGTTTCCTCATTAGCCCCCTACAGGACAGCAAAGCTGTTCTCGGTGGGGACAACAGATTCAGGAGGAAGCTCCTTGCTTTTAATTGTCCTCTTCCTCCTTTTTTTGCTGGCTTGTGGTTTTTTTTTGTTTTTTTTTTGCATTACTATTTCCCAGGTTAACAGCCTCCTTCTTTCCTCCCTGAGCTAGAGGAGAAGCTTGAAGCCCCTGCACAGTTTGGGCTGGGAGCAAGCATTCCTGCTTTTTCTCAGTTTCCCTGACATCTTGCAGCCTGTTAATAGCATCCCGCAGCTCAGCCACCTGCTGCAGAAGGACCTCCACCATGGAGCACCGAGTGCAGCCCTGCCCATTGTACACCTTTCCCTCACAAGACCAGTGCAGGCACTCTCTACACTCTGAGCTCTGCACTGCAGCCTCTCCTCTCATCTGCTTTGTCTGGGTGCCTACGCTGGCCATCGCTGGGGTAGCCAGAGCATAACTCCCGGACTGGGCCCTGGTCATATGATGAGTGCTCACCATCCCACCTACCCGTGCAAAATGCCTCACCACGTTCTTAATCGCTCACACTCCCTCGAGCAGGTTTTTAACCAGTCAGGGCTGGTGCCCCTTTTACTGGCTCCACCCCCTGTGAGTCAGCTGCTTGCGTCAGCTGAGCTGCCGGCTCCTGGGCAAGTCCTGTCAAGGATTTGAGGCTCCTTCGGTGGTTCCTGCCGCTCTGAGTTGAGGCTCCTGGATGCTGATCTCCCCCCAACTCCGGTGTCGAAGGCGTTCTCTCTCAAGCTACTCACCGCAGTAATTGACCCAATTACTCATGTGAGAATAGTTTTTGTTAGTAGTGTTCGTAGGCCAATCATAGTTTGATTACTGTATGTCTATCCTGTTACCAAATATGGTTTTCCTCAAATATTAATTAGATAGGATTTTACGCGTGTGGACAATGCTGTGGAAATTCATCACTCTCGCGATGTTTGTCATTGTAGGTTATACATGAAGTAAGTGCTTTGTCACTTCTTTAAGGCCCACTCTAAGCAAGTGTCATTTTCTTTGCATTTTAATATAGATTTTTTGTTTATTGAATGAAAGTGTTAGAGTTTTTCTTTAAATTAATTATTTACTAGCTTTTCCAATAACAGCACATCAGATGCTGATGTTTACAAATATGTAAAGGATGAGTGTCAGGATGATGGAGCTAGGTTTTTTTCAGTGATGTCCAGTGATAGGAGAAGGGGCAATGGGTGTAAACTGGAGCATAGGAGGTTCCATGTGAACATCAGGAAAAATTTCTTTACTGTGAGAGTGACAGATCACTGGAACAGGTTGCCCGGGGGGGTGTGGAGTCTCCTACGTTGGAGATATTCAAGGCCCGCCTGGATAAGTTCCTGTGTGATGTACTCTAGGTTACCCTGCTCTTGCAGGAGGGTTGGACTAGATGATCTTTTGAGGTCCCTTCCAACCCTTAAGATTCTGTGATCTGCAGAGCCGTTTTGATGCATACCCAGTATTCTTTCCTTCACACATCTTGTAGCCCTGTATTTTGGTTGCAAAAGGATAGTTGTGTTTTTTTCAACACAGAAGAAGTGCTGTTTATATCCCTGGATCTAATTGCCAGCTTTATTTCCAAACTCTACCTCAAATCAACTTCTTATGCCTCTATAAACCTTATTCTGATTGACATTTACTTTTCAAGACCTGTATTCAGTCTTGTCTTGTTCTTTTATTATGTCTTTATATTTGTAATAAAAAAAACCCTTATCATTTGTGAAGAGTATAGGTGGGTTTGGAGCATTAGTATTCATACTTGCATGTTAACAACTGTTATAGTACATACTAGAGGGAAAATACTTCTTGTAAATGCTCAGTAATTACAGTCTTTATTGCATAAAAACCTATGTTTTGACAGATAGTGGAAAGCTTTCAAAGCTTGTGTGGGATGGATGACAGCTGCAGGTAGAAAATATTTTTTTAGGTGTTGGGTTTTCTATCACAGATACTGTAAATATTCTTCCAAAATAACATTGACCTTCCAAACAGGGTTGGTAGTGTTCAATGATATTATGTGTATTAGCAAAAGATACCCAGGTAATAACTCTTAATGATTCTATCTAATTGATCTATGGTTGGGACATTAATGTCTCTTTTCATTAAGTTGGGAAGTATGGAAGACTAGAAAATTACTGCTATGCTGTATTTAATGCTTTAGGTATAATTTGAATGGATGTGCTAAATTCTTAGTCATAACTTGCACTAACACTTAATCTAAGAAAAATTAAGAGGAAGCTTATCTGCTATTGCAGTTTACAAGAATACCTGGATGCTTTTAAGCCACTTGTAGCATATGCTTATGTGGGGGGATTGTTTTATACCTCTTATGACACATTCTCCAGTTATTTTCAGCATATGTGATATCTTGGTTTGTTAAATACCAACTTGGAAAATCAAGTTGGATGGTAGCTTTTTCCTTTTTTTTCAAGTATGCTCTCTTCTTAGATAAATGTTTGCATTTGCAGTTAAGTTGTATCAACCAGTAGTCCGCTCCACTGCAAAAGAGGTCATGAGAAGTCTGAGAAAGTTCATCTGACCTTGCAATTCTTTTGTTTGGAGTGCAGATGTTCTGATCAAGTTTGTGCTATAGTCAACTGGACCTAACAATGTGATTTCTTTGGAAAGCCTAACTCATGTGTTTTAAGAGTTTAACGAGCACAACAGGAATGCTGCCACCTCATTTGAACACATCCTGGGTTTTGTGTGAAATGTCTGAGCCTCTGCAGTTTCAAGTGTCTGTTGAGTATTAAGACACCTCAATAAACTAATAGGCTTTTAGGTTTTCAATGAGTTTGAAAGTAAACCAGTTGTGATTATTCCACCTTGAACACTATGTTAAGGTCCTTCCAACCCTAACTATTCTATGATTCTGTGTAATATTTGGTCTATTGAAGTCAATGGCAAGGTTCCCACTGATTTTAATGGCATCAGAATAGCAAACCTAGAGAGAAAAGGCAAAGGTATGTAAGATTTCTGTCAACTGCCTTTAATATTGCATCTAAACTGAGACCACTCCTCTTACTTTGAGGTTATGGGGATGCTAAAGTGTATTTGACAGATTGTTGCAGTCTAAGCCCAGCTGGCAACTCAGAACCACACAGCTGCTCTCTCGCTTCCCCCTGTTCTTCCTCCCCCCGCTTCTGGAGGGATGGGGAGGAGAATCAAAAGAATGTAATTTCTTTTTCTTACCATTCATCTGTCTGGCTTTGCATTCTGGGGTCAGGTGTGGGGTTTTGTACCGTCATCAATATTTATCCTATCTGAGCATCCACACCCCCCCCAGGAACTTATATGGGGGCATCACACTTCAGTAGGTGCTATGAGGGATCTAGAGCTTGATTTCACACCCTGGGAGCGGAATACAGCCTCATACGTGCCTGCAGGGGAGGCAGCCATTGAGGTTAACAGTTGTCTTGGTTTAAACCCAGTCAGTAGCACAGAACCAGGCAGCCGCTCACTCACTCCCCGACCTTCATCCCCCAGGCTCCCAGAGGGATGGGAAGGAGAATCAAAAGAATGTAAATATCACAGGTTGACGTCCTGGGTTCAGCAGTAGCAGTCATTTTTCTCCTTCTGTTGTGGTTTAAACCCAGTCAGGCAACTCGTTCAATCACTCCCCCCCCTTCTTTCCCTCCCCCTACTCCCGGAGGGATGGAGAGGAGAATCAAAAGAATGCAACTCCCACAGGTTGAGATAAGAACAGTTTAGTAACTAAGGTATAACACAAATCACTACTGCTACCACCAATGATAATAATGATAAAGGAAATAACAAGGGAAGAGAATACAACACCTCATCACCAGCCGACCGATAACTCGCCCCCCCCAGCCCAAGCAAGCTCTGACCGATACCTCCTCCAACCCCGCAGTCTCCCAGCCCTTCCGGCTAACTCCCAGTTACATCCTGGGCATGATGTGCTGTGGTATGGAATACCTCTTTGGCTAGTTTGGGTCAGGTGTCTTGTCTCTGCTTCCTCCCGGCTTCCCCTCCTCCCTGGCAGAGCATGAGGTTCACAAAGTCCTTGGCCAAACCAAAACATCCTTGTTATCAGCTCTGTTCCCAGGCCGAAAGTCAAAACACAGCACCGCACCAGCTACCAAGAAGGAGAAAAATGACTGCTACTGCTGAACCCAGGACATCTTCTTAGTATCTGGTGCAGTGCTGTGTTTTTGACTTTCAGCCTGGGAACAATGCTGATAACACCGATGTTTTTTGTTGTTGCTAAGCAATGTTTACTCTGACCAAGGAGTTTCTGAGTCTCATGCTCTGGCAGGGAGGAGGGGAAGCCAGGAGGAAGCAGAGACAGGACACCTGACCCAAACTAGCTAAAGAGGTATTCCATACCACAGCACATCATGCCCAGTAGAGAGCAGCCATCAGGAGGCCAGGGTGCTGCAGGGTTCCTTCCTTCTTCATCACCCTTTCCTCCTGGGTCCTCTGGCCACTGCTCATGGGGGCACTGCCTGCTGCAGCAGGAGATGGAGACACTCACAAAACTCTCTCCCCTGCTTTTTTTTTGGCTCAGTACTTGAATGGGAGACTGCCTGGCAATCCCAGGTGCTGTAGGCTTTTCCCAGTATATAAACTGGGTGCAGTTACCCAGAAGGGCTAGATTGTTGCCGAATGGCTCCAAGAGCAAGGCCATGGATCCTTAGAGGCCTTGTGCGAGCAAAGCAAAGTGTAGGCCTCACAGGTAACCGGAAACCAGATGTGGGCGGAGAATGTAAAGGAAGCCGTGTAGAACTAACCAATACTGTTGTGACTAGTAGGCATGGCTAACACCATGCGGATATAAGCGATGTGCTCCACGAATAAAGGAGAAGCTTCCTTATCACCCATATTGGGTTGGCGTGTCTTGCTTCTCCTCGCCGCTAACAAATGGTGCCCAAACAGGGACCAGGTAACAGGGCCCCGGCTAACGGGGACCCCGAGTCCAGGGCCCGGGTTGACGGGGACCCGGAATACAGGGCCCCGGCTGACAGGGACCCGGATAACAGGGCCCTGAGTAACAGGGACCCAGAACGGTGAGTGAGCGGTGCTGGCGGCAGCGGCCAGGGAGCATGGGCAGTGCTACTGCAGTGGCGTGACTGACCTGGGTGCTTGGACTGACTGAAAGGAGTCCGCCGCTGGGGTGAACCAGATACAGCTGCATCGGGAGGACGATCCAGTATTGGACGATCTGGAGACCAAGGTTACAGGACAATCCAGAAGAGGACGATCCGGAAAAGGCCGGCCATGAAAATGGACCGAGAGGTAGCCCCTGATTTATTACAGTGCTTTTTATAAAAGCGGGAAATTAAGCCTGAGACTCTAAAGCAGCTAGCAGGTCTAGTGGCTGTAGGGAAGGCTAAGGGATTTTTTGTAGATCCTAATACAGTTTTTGAGGAGAGTGAGTGGTGAAAGTTTGGTGATGAACTATTTGACTCAGTGCTTAATGATGATAAAACAGCAAAGAAACTCGGTAAGCCACGGAGAGAAGTAATAAACTGTATAAAAAGATACAAGGCGGAAAAGAAAACTGCCGCTGTAGCAACGGAGAAACTAGGAACAGACGTCCCCGGTCGGTTGAAGCCGGGGGAAGTTTACAACTCGTTTCCCCCAACTCACGGGGCGCTCCCCCCCCCCCTTCCTTTTCTCCCCCTCCTTCATCAGAAGGTGCAGCGGAGGAGGTGCAACTCCCTGCTCCCCCACCACCCCCAGTTACAAAAGTAGGGACTTTGAAAAGGACAGAGAAAGTATATTAGAAGGGATACGCATGATGAATGTCAAGGAAGCTGCAAGGAAGAGGGTGGCACCTTGGCGCCGGATTGATTGGGGCGCCATTTTGAAGCACGCAGTAGAAAATAGAGATTATGCGCTAGCGAGAGATTCGAAGGAACTGTGAGCCTTTCCAACCCATTATGCCCTAGATTGGAAATTTTTAACTCAGTTATGGAGGAGCCAGGTCTGCAGATGGCCACATACCGAACGAGAGACATCTGACAAGAAAGACATAGCTGTGAACAACAGAGACCCTGAGTTCGGCCCAGGATGAGACCCCAAATCCCCTGAATCCGAGCCACATTTATATCCTCTGCTTCCAGACTCTGACTCTTCGTCTCCCAGGTCGGTCTGCTCAGACTTACTGGCCCTGGAGACGCTCAGCTGCAACAATTGATGAAAAAGCTTGAAGCCCTTGAGACTCGGATTGACGCATCTCCATCGGCGCCTCCACCTTATCCTCCGTAAAACCCCTTCCTTAAAGAAGGCAAACAGGGGGAGGGGGTGGGAGAGGTAACGGGGGGGCACAAATCCTGCGCACTGTTGGCATGGGTTAATCAAAGATGCGATTATTACTGGTGAATTTTCTGCAATGGGCAGCTCTGCATATCCTGTGTTTACTACACAGCAGGGGGCTAAAGTGGGAAGCTTTTGATCTCAAAACAGTTAAGGAGGCCTGACAAGCAGTGACCACGTATGGCTTAAAATCCTCTTATACTCAAGCTGTATATGTTATGATTTTATTTTGTTGCGATTGACAGGGGGAGCCCATACAGTTTCTCTGTGATACTCATGTACTAGAAGTTGGTAAATATAAGTATGTCCAGGTTTCTATCAACCCTTGGAGACCTTTTTAGATACTGCTGGCCACTTCTTCCAGCACAGGCTGGCCACCTGTGTCGGAATGAGTGCGCATTTTGGGCAGTATAAAAGCCCAAGCCTCATACGATGTGGGGGTAGCAGAGCCTCTGCAGGGACGCCCACTAAGGTTGATCCTGCCACCTCGCACTGCAATGATGCTTCTCGGAGCTGGTTTGCTATTAGTCTCCACAGGGTCCTTATGCCACGTTCTGTACGTGGAACTGTAGTGGGAGTAATGATTGTCTTGATTTTGTGCTTCAAATTTTGTAGTTGTGTGGCGTGTGCTTGTGGGATCCCATACGTGTGTGTGTGTGTGTGTGCGCTGAGGGCAGACGGTGTTCTGTTTTTTTTTTTTGTTGTTGGGTTCATGTAAAAGCTTTTAACGGGTAGCTGTTTAACATTTCGGGCATGAAAGGATTAATGTAAAAGTGCGGCTGCCGGCAGGTATTTATGGTTGCTGCTGAAGCAGGCAGGCCGCTATAGCTGCTGCCCAGCAGGCCGGCTTTTGCAGGGATTAAAAAAAAAAAGGGGGGGGGGGGGGGAGAGAAAGTAATGATACTGCAAATATGCAGTTTAACCTGTGTACTTCTCAAGAACTGATAACCTGGGGGAGGGGGTATATTTGTGTCCTCCTGGCTACAGGTCCATGGCGACTGCCTGCAATTTTGTCAAGCCTTGCCATGAGCTGGACAGACAAATGGAAAAACCTGATGCCTCAGCTACAGGAGCTGACTGTGAATACTCCAAGCAGAATGAGAGAGAGGAAGAGAAAAAAGAATGACTGCAAAATATCACTTGGGGGCAACTGAAAAGTAACAGCTTGAATATATGTGTGCTTGTAAAGTAGCTATTATTAGAGACTGTGATTTTGTGTATAAAACCACCTGTATTTACTAGCTAGTTGCTAATAAGAAACTACACCTTGTATTATATAGATTTGTTACTTGTAAAAGAGATGTTAGAGTATGCAAATTTGCAGTAGCTGCTAGAAAATGCTAAGGCAAAAGCTGGAAAGATTCTAATACAATGGTAGTGTTATAAAGCAGGTAATGGAACAAATTAAGAGGGTGGGAGAATTCCACTGATAAGAAATTTCCTTGGCTAGTTCCTCGCTGCCATCAGCATCTTCAACATGCTGCTGCACCCTGTAATAGTTACTCTGCTAATGTAAATTTGTGTGTGCCTTGCTGTAGTAGTGACTTGTTACTGGATGAAGCAGGTGAAACTCTGCATTGACAACAAGGTGCAAGGACTGAGGCTGACCAAATGCCTGCTACCACAGTCAAGGGCAAGACTGGGTTGGCCTCTGTGTTTGCCACCAAGAAGAACCTTTAGCTCTGCTGTTGGCTGCAACCCGGCAGGCGTAGAGCGGTGGGGACACAAGCCATGCCAGACCTTGATGTGAAGGATGGCCTCCCCTGTTACCAGAGAGCCATACAGCAGAAAAAAGGGGCAGGCCCAGCAGCCTGTAGTCAGCATATATTGGAGATATGATCTAGCCCAAATCCCCTGCTCATGTAGAGTCATCCAAAACATATATAAAACCAAAAGGGGGAGATGTGGAGACAGTGTTCTCACAGGAGAATGGATAATTGGTACATAAATTCTGAATAATCCTGAAAGATACAGCAAGGCCATGAGAGGCCCAAGGATGCCTAAACAAGCAAGATAAGAAGAAGCTGGAATTCACTGAGTTAATGAGAACTGTGGACTGTTGGCAAGCTTTCGAGATCAAGTTCTCACACCTGTGCTTAACCAATTATGTGTTAGTCACTAAGGGTCTTCAAGACATGTATCCAATCATAATATGCCAAATCACTGTAAGTGCTTCGGCCGGGGCCTTGGCTCAGTTAAACAAGCTAGGCTGCTGGCTTGCTAAGCAGACAAATGCTACATCGAAGGCAATTTCTGATTTGTTGTTTGATGTTGATTCTGTGAGACATGCAACACTGCAGAACAGAGCCGCTATAGACTTTTTGTTGTTGGCACAGGGACATGGATGTGAGGAGTTTGATGGGATGTGTTGTGTGAATCTTTCTGATCATTCTAATTCGATACACGCTGTCCTGGGTTCAGCAGTAGCAGTCATGTTTCTCCTCCTTGGTAGCTGGTGCAGTGCAGTGTTTTGACTTTCAGCTCGGGAACAGAGCTGATAACAAGGATGTTTTGGTTTGGCCAAGGACTTTGTGAGCCTCATGCTCTGCCAGGGAGGAGGGGAAGCCAGGAGGAAGCAGAGACAGGACACCTGACCCAAACTGACCAAAGAGGTATTCCATACCACAGCACGTCATGCCCAGGATGTAACTGGGAGTTAGCCGGAAGGGCTGGGAGACTGCAGGGTTGGAGGAGGTATCAGTCGGAGCTTGGTCGGGCTTGGGGGGCGAGTTATCGGTCAGCGGGTGGTGAGGTGTATTCTGTTCCCTTGTTATTTCCTTTATCATTATTATCATTGGTGGTAGCAGTAGTGATTTGTGTTATACCTTAGTTACTAAACTGTTCTTATCTCAACCCGTGGGAGTTGCATTCTTTTGATTCTCCTCTCCGTCCCTCCGAGAGCAGGGGGAGGGCAAGAAAGGGGGGGAAGTGAGCGAACTAATTACCTGACTGGGTTTAAACCACGACACACGCCCAGCTGAAAACCCTGGCTCAGCTTACCCAGCAATTGCAAGTGAGCAATGACCTCGGGATAACTAAATGGCTGTCCTCATGGGGCATTACAGGTTGACTTAAAACACTGCTATTTGAAGGACTGCGCTTATGTATCATTGTTATTTCAATCATTGTAGTTGTTAGACTTGCTTATAGTTGTGTGATGAAACAAGTGAACAGAATAACCCACAATGTTTTGCTCGCACAAAAGAAAAAGGGGGGAATTGTTGCAGAATGGCTCCAAGAGCAAGGTCATGGATCCTTAGAGGCCTTGTGCGAGCAAAGCGCGGTGTAGGCCTCACAGGTAACCGGAAACTGGATGTGGGAGGAGAATGTAAAGGGAGCTGTGTAGAACTAACCAATACTGTTGTGATTAGTAGGCGTGGCTAACACCACACGGATATAAGCGATGTGCGCCACAAATAAAGGAGAAGCTTGCTTATCACCCATATTGGGTTGGCGTGTCTTGCTTCTTCTCGCCGCTAACACTAGATCACTGCTCGGGTTGGGCTGGGTATCGGTCGGCAGGTGGTGAGCGGTTGTATTCTGTTCCCTTGTTATTTCCCTTATCATTATTGTTATTGGTGGTAGCAGTAGTGGTTTTGTGTTACACCTTATTTATTGGACTGTTCTTATCTCAACCCATGGGAGTTACATTCTTTCAATTCTCCTCCTCATCCCTCCGGGAGCGGGAGGAGAAAGGGGGGGGGATGAGTGAGAGGCTGCGTGTTTCTGAGCTACTGGCTGGGCTTAAACCATGACAGTTGAGAAAAGAACAGTGCAGTAACTAAGGTATAATACAAAACTACTACTGCTGCCACCAATAATAATAATAATAATAAGGGAAATAACAAGGTGAGTGAATACAATTGCTCACCCCCCACTGACCAATACCCACCCCAACCCGAGCAGCAATCTGGGCCTTCCGGCTAACTCCCCCCCTTTTATGTACTGGGCATGA
Organism: Pezoporus flaviventris; assembly: GCF_033815535.1. Lineage (NCBI taxonomy): Eukaryota > Metazoa > Chordata > Aves > Psittaciformes > Psittacidae > Pezoporus > Pezoporus flaviventris. The sequence goes on along the minus strand of NW_026892669.1, from coordinate 942,397 downwards.
TGTGCTATGGTATGGAATACCCCTTTGGCTACTTTGCGTCAGGTGTCCTGTTTCGGCTTCCTCCCGGCTTCCCCTCCTCCTTGGCAGAGCATGAGACTCAGAAAGTAAGTCCTTGATTGGAGTAAGCATTACTTCTTAGCAACAATTAGAAAAATCTGTGTTATCAGCATTGTTCCTACACTGAAAGTCAAAAGCATAGCACTGCACCAACTCCTCAGGAGAAAAATGACTGCTACTGCTGAACCCAGGACACTGATGTCTTGCCAAGGGTTCAAGCTGATTGCTGAGAAGTAGCTCCCAGCAGCCCTTTTGTAGACCAACAGTGAATGTAAGTTGGGCTTGAGTATCACTCCATTCAGAATGATCAAGGCAGAGACAAGCTGTCTGACACCAAGTGCTGCCACCTTTTATTAGCCCCTTACATCATCACAGAAGGCCAGAAGGCACAAGCCAGATATGTGGGCAGATATAATTTTTCAGATTCCAGCTATGCTGAACTGATAATACTCCCCCAAACCAAATTAACTATGCCTGGCTCCTGCAAGGGTTCAAATCTTACCCTTTATCTTTTTTGTCATGATTAGATAGATCATCCCAAACTGTAATCTATAGTACCAGTTCAGATGACCAGTAACTTTCTGAAGAATGATTCTTTTCCAAGAAAAAGTCTGAAGAGCTGAGACGAATGGACTAATTTTCTACCTGAACTGTTTGCTTCATAGATGGAACTCCCTATGAATGTCAATCCTTGAGGAGTCTGCAGGAGTCACTTAAGTTCATTATTTTGCAGCAAATTCACTTTTGGATTTGTCAGAAAGTAAGAGCTAAAAGTCCTTTAGGTATGTATCGTTTATGTCATTGAGTGATTTTTCCTTCTATAATCTAGCTGAAGAAAGTGATCAAAAGCATGTAAGGAGAGTTAGATAGTACAACAGCAGTACATCATTTGGACAGAACATAAATACATTTCACATGTTGACAACTGAAAAAGATGATGTAATTTAAGACCATAATGTGCTTTAATAGAAATTTATTGTCAAAAGAGTATTATCCTAGACGTATACAGCATTGTGGCAAAACAGGGGATAGAGATCTTGTTACAGACCATCATTTTTACTTGTATGAAGCAAATAGAAAAATACTGAGATAGAGCATTGCACAGAGAAGAAAACAGAGTTCAGCTGAATATAGGTCTGGCCAGATGTTCAAACATACACCCAAGCTGATAGAAATAGGAGCAAGGAATAAATAGTCTTCAGCAAAATTCAGGGTGCCTCAATAATGTCATTCCTCACCTTACTTCTGCTGTGGAAATTACACCTGACTTTCTTTGCTCCCTTTATTCTGCTATTTATTAACCTGGGTAGGAATGTTCTCTTTTTACTTTCCTTTTTTCTTTGTTACTTGGTTTGTTGTTGCAGTTTGTTCATTGTGTGATTGTCTTAAAAAAGCAAAGGAAATTTGACCTGGCAACTGAAAGCACAGAGTTGCAAAGGTGCTTCATAGTCAAGTATTATTAGCTCATTCTTTCATGGACACTCCCTTGTCGTGGGGAAAGAGCTTGTGTGCCCTTGTGAGGTTGAGAGCTATGCTGGTGGCAGCATATGCCTCTGGTAGGGTCTCCCATGCCAGACAGGTCTCAACTGAAGGGTCAGACAAAGTGTGTCCATGGGCAGGTGTCCTGGGTTCAGCAGTAGCAGTCATGTTTTTTTTTTCCTTTGTGGTAGCTGGTACAGTGCTGTGTTTTGACTTCCAGCCTGAGAACAGTGTTGGTGAAGTCGATGTTTTCAGTTGTTGCTAAGTGATGTTTACCCTGACCAAGGACTTTGTGAGGCTCATGCTCTGCCAGGGAGGAGGGGAAGCCGGGAGGAAGCAGATGTGGGGCGCCTGACCCGGGCTAGCCAGGGAGGTATTCCATACCACAGCACGTCATGGCCGGGGTGGGGGGTGACTGGGACTTACCCGGAAGGACACGGGCTTCCGGGTGGAACTCGTCTTCTTGGCCGGTGGTATCGTATTCTCTTCCCTTGTTATTTTCCCTTATCATTGTTGTAGTTGATAGTAGCGGTGGTGATTTGTGTACATTGGTTGCTGGACTGTTCTTGTCTCAACCCGTGGGAGTTGCACTTTTTTTTCGATCCTCCTCCCCGTTCCTCCGGGAGTGGGGGAGAACCCCGGTGGGGGGGGGGAAACGGACCTCGATTGTTGTCAGCTCGGCACCACTCACTGGGAGTGAGTGAACAAGTTACCTGACTGGGTTTAAACCACGACAGCAGGATGGGCTTACTAGCCTTTGGGCAACCATCCTAGGAGAAGGACAACTCTAACTTCGAACCCAGGAAGATGGAGCTCGTTTAGCCTTGTAAGGCCATCCATCTAAGAGAAGGATACTCTAACCAAACCTACGACATGAGGACTTTGCTGTCACCGTCCAAGCTCGCTAGACCCTGGCAGATAAACCTCAGGTGTAAAGGGTGGGGCCAGTTCCGCGCAAGCTGTGCCTCACCTGAAAAGTCCACTGCACAGGCCCGAAGGGTTTACTCACACTTGCAAAGCCCTGTAGCGACAGGCGAGGGACAAAGCAGCAGGTGATAAGGTGCACTGGAAGCCACAGACCCAACCCTGCATGCAGGTGGTTCAGGACACTGGTCACTCAAGATTGACCCAAGAGATGACAGTCTTGTTCAGCAACATCCTGAATGACCAAGCAGCCTTTTTTACAAGGAGAGCACTGCTTGCTCCATATAGAGAGAGGCCTAGAAAAGGTGGCCTAACCAAAGCTCATCTCCCCCTCCACCTGGTTGGCTAGCCGCAGCCAACGGGCATCTTCTGTTGTGGTCGATCAAAGACAAAGAGACAAAGGCATACACCTGCCTCCGAAGGTGTGTCCAGATTGACACTCGCATGTTGGAACATCAGAACCATGCTTGATACAGTGGACAGTGGGCGTCCTGAGCGCCTTTCTGCACTAATTGCCCACAAACTGTCACGACTCATCATCGACATTGCTTCTCTCAGTGAAGTTCACCTTCATGAGGAAGGTAGCCTTAAAGAACATGGTGCCGGTTATACACTCTACTGGTCAGGCAAATCCAAAACTGAAAGTCGTCTTTCTGGAGTTGGCTTCATGATTAAAAACTCCATCATCTCTAAACTTGAAAATTTGCTAATAGGTCATTCTGATTGTATTATCTCCTTACGCCTTCCACTACACAATAAGCAACATATTGTTCTTTTCAGCATATATGATCCAACTCTGCAAGCTGACCCTGCAGAAAAAGAAAAATTCTACACCGACCTGCGTCGCCTCACTCAAAAGTTTCCTATAGATGATAAGATCATAATCCTTGGTGATTTCAGTGCCCGAGTAGGTAAGAACTTTGAAGCCTGGAAAGGAGTACTAGGCAAGCACGGTGTTGGTAGCTGCAATGATAATGGACATCTCTTGCTAGAGTTCTGTGCAGAGCAGCAGCTTACCATCACCAACACTATTTTCCAGCAGAAAGACAGCAGGAAGACAACCTGGATGCATCCTCAATCTAAACATTGGCACCTTATTGATTATGTCTTAGTGCACCAGAGAATGTTTGTGATGTCTGTCACACCCGAGTGATGCCTAGTGCAGAATGTCAAACAGACCACCACCTTGTGCGTTGCAAACTTAACCTCCACTTTAAGCCCAGACCTAAGAGGGGCGGCATTCCAAGGAGGAGGCTCAAAGTTAATAATCTCCAAATAGCTGCAGTGAGGGACAGCTTTCAGGCTAACCTTCAAAATAGGCTTGAAGACCATCTTATAGATTCTTCTCCTGAAGCGCTTTGGCAGCATATTAAAAATAGCATCCTGCAGTCCTCCAAAGAATCCTTTGGGTTCTCCTTAAAGAAAAACAAAGACTGGTTTGCCGATAACAATCAGAAGGTCCAGGAACTGCTGACAAAGAAAAGATGTGCCCATCAAGCACACCTCGCTCAGCCATTTTGCCATGTAAGAAAAGCAGCCTTTTGTCTTGCATGCAGTAAACTCCAACAGAAACTTCGAGACATCCAGAACAAGCGGTGGCTCAACCTAGCAGAAAAGACTTGATGCACAGATTTGGGTGACCACAGAGGATTCTATGAGGCTCTGTAAGCAGTGTATGGACCCGCATACCAGGTTCAAAGCCCCTTACTTAGTGCAGATGGCCAAACACTTCTTACAGATAAAATCTCCATCCTGAATCGTTTGTCTGAGCATTTTCAAACACTCTTTAGTGATAACCGTGTAGTCCAAGGTGAAGAAATCCAGCACATTTTACAACATCCAGTGAAAAACGAATTAGATATAACCCCTACCATGGGAGAGATTCTTAAGGCTATACAGCAGGTGAAAACTGGCAAGGCAGCTGGGGTTGACGGAATCCCACCCAAAATCCGGAAGCATAGAGGCCAAGCACTTCATGCTAAATTTCACAAGCTAGTTGTGCACTGTTGGGAACAAGGTAAATTACCATCAGATTTTCGTGACACAATCATCATCACTGTATAAGAAAAAAGGTGTAAAGTCAGACTGCTCAAGCTACCGAGGTGTAACTCTGCTCTCCATTGCTGGAAAAATCCTTGCAAGAATACTATTGAACAGATTGGTACCTGCTATCACAGAAGAACTTCTACCTGAAAGTCAATATGGTTTCAGAGCTAATAGATGTACCACAGACATGGTATTTGTTTTCAGACAACTGCAAGAGAAGTGTAGAGAACAGAATAAGGGGCTCTATGTAACTTTTGTTGACCTCACCAAAGCTTTTAACACAGTGAGCAGAAAAGGCCTGTGGCTGATCTTGGAACCATTAGGTTGTCCCCACCAAGTTCCTCAAAATGATTATTCTGTTACATGAGGATCAGCGCGGCCAAGTCAGATATGGAGATGCACTCTCTGAGCCCTTCCCAATAACCAATGGTGTGAAACAAGGTTGTGTTCTCGCACCAACTTTATTCACAATCTTCTTCATCATGATGCTCCGAAGGGCTACGGTAGACCTTGACGAACAAAATGGCATTTATATTCGATATCGTACCGATGGGAGCCTATTCAATCTAAGGCGACTGAAGGTCCACACTAAGACCCTAAATCATCTTGCCCGTGAACTGCTTTTTGCTGACGATGCCACCCACCCTTGTTGCCCACACAGAAGCAGCTCTGCAGCATTTAACATCTTGCTTTGCGGAGGTGGATGAGCTTTTTGGGCTGGAAGTCAGCTTGAAGAAGACAGTAGTTCTCTACCAACCTGCACCACAAGAAGATTACCATCATCCCCACATTACCATTGGCGAGTCAGACCTTAAGTCAGTTCAGCAGTTCAGCTATCTGGGAAGCATTATTTCCTTGGATGCCACGATTGACAAAGAGATAGATCACAGAATAGCAAAGGCAAACAGAGCCTTCGGAAAACTCCATAAAAGAGTCTGGTGCAATAAACACCTGAAGAAATGTACAAAGATTAGTGTCTATAGAGCCATTGTACTGTATACTTTTTTTATATGGGTCTGAATCATGGGTTATCTACCGCCATCACCTGCGACTCCTCAAACGCTTCCATCAGTGCTGCCTTCGTGCAATTCTAAACATTCATTGGACTGACTATGTGTCAAATGTTACTGTCCTTGAACAGGCAGAGGTCACCAGTATCAAGGCCATATTGCTGAAATTGCAGCTGCACTGGGCAGGGCATGTCTCCAGGATGGAGGATCGCCGCCTCCCTAAGATTGTGTTTTACGGTGAACTCGCCACTGGCTGCCACAAGAGAAATGACCCAAAGAGGAGATATAAGGACTCCCTGAAACAATACATTAGCCTTGGCCATATTGACTACCATCAGTGGTCCACCTTGGCCTCCAATCAGGAGACTTGGAGACACACCATACATAACGCTGTTGTCTCCTTTGAGAACACATGCAGAATTAGTCTCGAGGAGAAAAGACAACGTAGAAAGAATCATGCCTCACCTATACCACCCAAGGAAACCTTTCGCTGTGCTTTTTGCAACCATATTTGCCTATCCCACATTGGCCTTTTTAGTCATCAGTGCGCTTGTAGTAAGTGTGGGTAAAGCCCTTCCCAAATCTTCGTTCACAAAGTCTAGCCATCATTATTAGCTCAATACACAAAACTCTGTTACTAAATGTGAATGTGATTTGTGTGTGAGGATCTCCATGAGCGATACAAAACAATTGTGTGAAAGGCAGATGTAGGAGCTGTATGCTCAGATACTGTATTAGTGTTCACTTGATATTTTAAGTGAGCAATTTTATATATATATATGTATTTAAATATACACATATGCATTTGAATTTCAGTGTTTGGTAGCATTATAGAAAGATAACCTGCTGCTGGGCCATATCACTTAATGCCTCTGTAGAATTACTGTTGCACATGTACTGATTTCCTAATAATAGTCAAAGTGATCATTCAACCTACATTTTGCATGTCTGGATTTAAAATGCAAAACAGCAACATACTTCAGGCAAATTTGAACTCTGCCAATGTTCTAGGGTGCATGTCCAGAGGAGGAAACAATAAGCTTATTCTTCTTCCCAATTAGACTTTTGTGAAAGGCTCAGTTATGTCTCCAACTATCACATTGAACAGGCACCAAAACAGCACATTAATTTGCCTTTTAATGTTTCTTAGGCATAGATCAAAAGAAATGTCAGGTGCACTTTACATTCCTCCTATGATGTGTCTGAGGCTGTTAGTGCATCACCTCTGCATTGTTCCCAGACTGCCACGCTCGGGCTGTGGGTGCTCCTCCAGGACACCTGCCTCCTGAAATGCTCCGGGATTTTCCATGGCACTGCTTCACCTCATGGCTCAGCCCCACAGTTTGATGAAGCCAGTAGCGTCATGCTGCTGTCACTGAGAGCAAGTTTTGGCCCTTTTTTCTTCAGCAAGAGAAAGAAGTTTAAATAATTCCTGGAGAAAATTACTTAAAACTCAACATGCTGGAAAATGGAACTTAATTAATGGGACCAAACTTGCAAGCCTCCACTGTAAACTTATTATTTTGTTTGCTTGCTTGAGGGAATATGTCAGAACAGTGTTTACCTTTTCTTAGTACAAGCTTGGCTGTTCTACCCATCATTTATTTTTATGTGATTAGCAGGTGGACTTGTGGCTCTGTCACTCTAAACACAGGATGCTAAAAATGTACAAGGACATTCCTTAACAAGGACAGCAGCGTCATTTTGCCGGTCCTGCTCTGCTTGGCTCCGTAACAGTGTGGTGACTGACACAGTGCATTGTTAGCATGTGGCTCCTGTCAGAGTACAGGGCTAATATCATTCAAAAGATTGCAGAGTGCTTATAGTGTGTGAGACAGAGCCAGGATGTCCTGGATGCCTGCTTCTATAACAGACACTGTGAAAAATGAGTTGAGCCTCTGAGGTTTGCAAAGCTGAGTGGATATAACATTAAAACGGAAGATGAACAACAAAGAAAAGGTACCCAGTGTCAGATATAGGGTCAAAACTGCAAAGCAGGAGACAAGGCTAAGGAAAAGGATGTGAGAAGGAAAGGAGAAGTAAACATATAGGGGGAAAGAAGAAGCAAGGAAATATAAATGCTGCAGTATGCACAACAATGTGGATGAGGACAAGAAGCTGGAATTAATGCAGAAATGGGGAAGTGGTGAGAAGGATTCAAGTTTTGTAACAAAGTTCATTTCTATGTGTTTTCCTCTTTCAAATGGATGCTTTGAATAAAAGTGCTTTCATTACCTATGAGGCAGAGGTGAACAATAACTACGTCATCTGGGGATGCTGATCTCCCCAACATTAGTCATATGCTTGCAGCCTTACACTTTGGCAGTACTTTGGCTGAGCAAATTAGCCTGAAGTGTTGTACATTTTTCTGGCAAGTCCTTTCAACCTGGTTGAACAGACAAAATGAATACCCAGATTGTTCCTACATCTGCTATTCTTGTTTATCTGACTGAGCTGTAAGTCAGGCAGTGTAGTGCAGACTCAAATGACTTGTCCACTCACAAAAGCAGAATTTGTTGATGATAAGCTAAACAAAATTGAAGAGCAACTGTTGACAGAGTTGGGGGATCTTGCAAATGTCTTGGGTAAAAGCAGAAATGCAATTTAGGAAGGCACTGAAGGAGCTTTTCTTACTCGTGTTCACTGGGATTCATCAGCAGATGATAAATGGGCATTTATAATGAATTGGGTTCCTCTCTCCTTTAAACTTCAGCACACAGAAGATTTCTGAAACTTGAATGTAAGGGTCTATTGCACTTGATAGAATTAATTAGCTTGAAAAGACGTAATTTACTCACACAGGCTGTGATCTGCCATGTGCTGTCCTCTCCCCGGCACCAGCGGGAGGAGTGACAAGCACCCACAGTATATCATGTGAGTTGTGTAGGGAGTGCTGGGGAAAGTGGCCTAACCTTCCACACTAACCTCTGGACGCAGTTAACCCTGGGGTTTAATTACTTGGATTTAGGTTTGCAGGTCCTGTGGGTTTGAACGTGTCGGGTGCTTGCTCCTTCCCAGATGGAGGACATTTGCATGAGGGGGATTCATCAGTTTTATGCATAAAAGGAATTGGGCTTTTTAAATATTCATCAAAGCAGTGAATGACACAGGTGAAGTGCTGCATGAAGATTTATTTCTTGACTTTAAATTTTCCTACTAGAACCCTGAGTTAGAAGTAGGACTCTGAGCCACTCCCTAAACTAATTTTATTGCAGTGCCTACCTCCTGAATGTGAATATAGCCAAAGCCTTCTTGGTCCTCATGTTTGTGACCACAATTAACAAGCTTAAAGTTTACATATTGTGAACCTGAGCATAGTCTCAGACGTTTGAACAATGCTGATCTGTATAACAGTGTTTCCTCCAGTTCCTTCTGTGCTGTCTTGTCAGAAGAGTTTTCTCCACTGTCCCAGCATCTTACTTTATGCAGTGGAAAGGGAAAAGACAGGACTGAGTAAGGCTGCAATGGTTTAAATCCTCATAAGTGTTGAGAAGAAGCAGAGGAAAGCTGAAGTAAAGAAGGTCCTATGTCTTGCCTAGAGTTTGTTATGGTGCACAGTTAGTGAGAGAGATGCCACTGAGAGCATGGCACAGCATGACAACATCTCTTTTATCAGCAGCTGGTGCCTTCAAAATCCCAACCCCAGAAGCCTTGTTGGCTGTGATAACTGTAATGGGTGGTACAGCTATTTTTCATCAAATGCTTGTTAGTCAATTTATTAGATTCCTAATATGCTAATACATTCATTTGGCAGGCATCTCAGCAAACGAGACTTGCAGTGGAGCGTACTCATTCAAAGTCACGGTATCTTGCATATTGCTGATTTCTCATCAGCACTCAGAAGATAATTTGCAAATGTGCTTTGTAGAAGCAGATCTCATGAATGGGATCAACAGATAAGAGTCTAATAATGAACATTTCCTTCCAAAACACCATTACCAGCTTCTAGAATATTATGTTTTACATACATTGTACATACTGCGCCTCTATGTGCATCTGAGTTTGCATGTGCTGCTAAAGTAGCTTGGGGAAACAGGTTTTTGAGGATGGCCAGTGCACTTGCTGATCTCTTTGCTGAGGAACACAGAGTTGGAGTAGGTTAGACGATGGCTACTGAAAGACATAAGGCTTTTATTTGTAATACTTTAAGAAGCAATGGTCATGTGTGGACTTTTTCACCCTGGTGAAAAGCCACCACTAACCTTCCAGCTTTTATGGAACATAAGCATCTGTGAAAAGCCACTGTTAAAACCAGCAAAAGGATATTCAGAGATTCAATGGTAAGGATTATATGGCAGAGGTTGCTGAAGGAGCACTTTTCTTCCACACCAAAGATGCTCTGACCTGTGCTGCTGTTTGCCACTGCATTTGACTTTGCATTCGTGACTGCTTTTTATTTTCTCGTTCACTTTTTACTGGGAAATAGTCTAAAGTAACAGCCAGGTGATCAGTCTGCAAATGTGATTCATGTCTCCTCTTGTGACATTCAGGGTGTAAGCCCTGCATACAAATCATTGCTACTTATTTTTGCTTCTGCAGATGTGATTTTATTAAATGAAAGGTGTAACAAGAAACACAGCGTAGGAAGGAGCCCTTTTGCCAAATGGCTCTGTGGGTTTAGCACTCTGAGTGCTCTCCAGCAGAGCTGAGAAACCATGCAAAGATTTTGATAATTGATTCCATTTTATGTAAGTTAAAAACTAGCTTTTCCCTCCTAGTGTGAAGGTAATGGGGTTTGTCTGTAGAAAGATAATAATCCTATGAATCATTTCTATACCCTCTATTAAAGAATAGTACAGCTTGCACTTGGACATAATGCCCATGTCAGCTCAGCTTTTTAAACATTCATCTTAAAAGAGTCTTCAAGGACTGGAAAGAGATCTTCTCCAGACACCAAGCTAAGTTTGAGGAACTTAAAAAGTCATGAAGATCCTGTCAATTAATGTGTTTTTTCTTATACAGATACTCTGTAAATAGCATCTTCAGATATGAAAGCTGTTTTCTTTCAATTAAAAAGTTGTCATTGCATTTAGTTTCCATAAATAATGCAGTGGGAGATTTGTGGTTTTAACCCTAGCCAGACACTTGTTCACTCACTCCCAGTGAGTGGTGCTGGGTTGAGAGCAATCGAGGCCCCCCCCCACCCCCCACCCCAGGGCTCTCCCCTTCCCTGCTCCCGGAGGAACGGGGAGGAGGATCGAAAGAGTGCAATTCCCACGGGTTGAGACAAGAACAGTCCAGCAACCAATGTACAACACAAATCACCACCGCTACCACCAACGACAACAATGATAAGAGAAAATAACAAGGGAAGAGAATACAATACCACCTGCCAAGAAACGAGTCCCACCCAGAAGCCCGTGTCCTTCCGGGTAACTCCCAGTTACCCCCCATCCTGGGCATGACGTGCTGTGGTATGGAATACCTCTTTGGCTAGCCTGGGTCAGGCACCCCGTCTCTGCTTCCTCACGGCTTCCTCCTCCCTGGCAGAGCATGAGCCTCACAAAGTCCTTGGTCAGGGTAAACATCACTTAGCAACAACCGAAAACATCGGCTTCACCAACACTGTTCCCACGCTGGAAGTCAAAACACAGCACTGCACCAGCTGCCACAAAGGAGAAACATGACTGCTACTGCTGAACCCAGGACATTATGCACCCATTATTCCATACCATTCACGTCATGCTCAGATCCCACATTTTCAATACATCATCGCTCACGCACATATATACATCCATACACAGACAGACCAAGAGAAAAAAAATAATTTTCTTAGTGCACAGACCAATCCCTATAATGCTGCCGAGTCCATTCGGTCCATGATGTCAGGTTCCATCTCTTGTAACAATCCTTCAGGGCAGGAAAGGCTGTGTGCAGTGTTGGATTGTTGCCTGCCTATGCTGGTCGTTCCTTTACTGCGGAACTCATCCGATTCTATCAAAGTTCATTCTCTGTTGGGATGATGGTTGGAGGGAAGTCAGGGCTAGTCGCTGGTGACCTGGAGACATCTAGTTGATGGGCTATAAAAGTATTACACAGCAGGCAACAGCATACAATTAAGTTCATTGGCTGTTTTCCCTAAAATCAAATCCCCTTGAGGTATACATCAGACTTCCCATCTTCCCGCATTACCCACCAAGTAATTCATGTTCGAGTTCATTGTGTAATTAGTGCAGCCCATTTATTCCATGTAGCATCAGTTGCATGATGTATAGAGGAGACCCTGCCTTTGAACATTCAGCCCGGCATGGGCAACCAGGGTGCCAGGAGGAGCTGTGCTTCAGTGCCAATCACTTCCGAAGCAGCTCAAACCCCTTCATAGGCTGCCAGTATCTCTTTCTCAGCTGGGGTATAGCTGGCCTCAGATCCTTTGTATCCCCGACTCCAAAAGCCGAGGGGTCGACCTCGAGTCTCCCCTGGAGCTTTCTGCCAGAGGCTCCAGGTAGGACCGTTCTCCCCAGCTGCAGTGTACAGCACATTTTTTACATCAGACAGGTCCAAGGGCTACTGCGTGAACTATCTCTCATTTAATTTGCTCAAAGGCTTGTTGTTGCTCAGGGCCCCATTTTGAAATCATTCTTCTTTCGGGTCACATGATAGAGAGGGCTTACAATCGAACTGTAATTTGGGATGTGCATTCTCCAGAATCCCACAGCACCCAAGAAAGCTTGCGTTTCTTTCTTATTAGTTGGTGGAGACATTGCTGTTATCTTGTTGATCACATCTGTGGGGATCTGTCTACGTCCATCTTGCCATTTTATTCCCAAAAATTGAATCTCCTGTGCAGGTCCCTTGACCTTACTCTGTTTTATGGCAAAACCGGCTTTCAGCAGGATTTGGATTATTTTCCTCCCTTTCTCAAAGACTTCTTCCGCTGTATCGCCCCACACAATAATGTCATCAATGTATTGCAGGTGTTCAGGAGCTTGCCCCTGTTCCAGTGCAGTCTGGATCAGTCCATGGCAAATGGTAGGGCTGTGTTTCCACCCCTGGGGCAGACGGTTCCAAGTGAACTGGACACCTGTCCAAGTAAAAGCAAACTGTGGCCTACACTCTGCTGCCAAAGGAATTAAGAAACATGCATTGGCAATGTCAATTGTGGCATACCACTTGGCTGCCTTTGACTCTAGTTCATAATGAAGATCTAGCATGTCCGGTACGGCAGCACTCAATGGTGGTGTGACTTCATTCAGGCCACGATAGTCTACTGTTAGTCTCCATTCTCCATTAGACTTTCACACTGGCCATATGGGGCTATTAAAGGGCGAGAGGGTCCTGCTGATCACTCCCTGACTCTCCAGTCTACGGATCAGCTGATGGATGGGAATCAGGGAGTCTCGGTTGGTGAGATATTGTCGCTGGTGCACTGTTGTGGTCGCAATTGGCACTTGTTGTTCTTCGACTTTCAGCAACCCCACAGCAGAAGGATCTTCTGAGAGACCAGGCATGGTGGACAGCTGCTCAATTTCCTCAGTCTCCAAAGCAGCAATACCAAAAGCCCACCGGTACCCTTTTGGGTCTTTGAAGTACCCTCTCTTGAGGTAGTCTATGCCGAGGATGCCTGGAGCCTCTGGACCAGTCACAATAGGGTGCTTTTGCCATTCCCTCCCAGTCAGGATGATTTCAGCCTCCAGCACAGTCAACTCTTGGGATCCTCCTGTCCCTCCAGAAATAGAGATGGGTTCCACCCCTTGACAGCTTGATGGCATCAGGGTACACTGTGCACCGGTATCTACTAGAGCCTTATACTTCGGTGGGACTGATGTGCCAGGCCATCTGATCCACACAGTCCAGTAAATCCTGTTGTCCCCTACCTCCACCTGGCTGGAGGCAGGGCCCCTCTAATGGTCATCACAGCGTTGGACACTTAAGTCGGGGCAAAAGGGATTATTCTTCGTTATCACAGGAGCTGGAGTAAAATCAGCTCTTCCATTCCATCTGGGAATCTGCTCACCAGAGACTGAAGCCGTAGCTCTCATGGGACGATCAGTCTTGGCCCTTGCTCCCCTCTTCAGTTCACTCACCCGTTCCTCCAAAGCTGAAGTAGGTTTTCCATCACACTTTGTCATGTCTTCCCCGTGATCCCACAGGTAAAACCATAGGGTACCCCGTGGCGTATGCCTCCTGTATCTCCTCTCTCGAACAATAGGACGCCTTTTTTTAATAGCTGAGACGTGTGTTGGTACACGTGAGGAGCTGGATAAATCAGATAGATCGTCCCTCAATTGTTTGAGGTCCTGGGACAGTTTTTCCACAGCTGAGATGATGGAAGGGGTGAGATTGTCTTCGAACTCTCGGAGTTTATGAACCATTGGTAGAAGGCTTGAGTGGCTTCCTTTGTCCACTGAAGATTTTTGCTGTCTTTTATGATAAGTGCATATAGAGGTTTAACAATTAGTCCATAATTGTAGATCCACAATCTACACTATCCGTAATTCTTTCACTGTCTGGGGTTTTGGCATTTGACATATTGTCTCTTTTCGGTCTTGTCTCAGTGGTCACTGTCCAGCACTAATCTCATATTCCCGGTAAATTATTTTTGCTTTACTATCTGGGCTTTTTTCTTGGATACCCTATATTCCTGGAGTCCCAGAAAATTTAAGAGGCTCACCGTCCAGGTAACACAGACCTCTTCTGTCTGGGTGGCTATTAAGATGGCGTCTATGTACTGCAGTAGCTTCCCTCCTTCCAGCAGAGCCTCCCAGGACTCTACGTCTTTTGAAAGTTGTTCTCCAAACAGAGTGGGACTGTTCTTAAATCCCTGAGGCAACACCGTCCACGTGAGCTGGGTTTTGAGCCCACTCTTAGGGCTTTCCCATTCAGATGGAAAGATTTTCTGGCTGGCTTCGTGGAGAGAGAGGCAAAAGAAGGCATCTTTCAGACCTAAAACAGTAAACCAAATTAACTCCAGTGTCAAGCATGTTAATAGAGTACATGGATTTGCTATCACAGGGTAAAGGTCCTCAGTTATTTTGTTAATAGCTCGTAAGTCCCGTACCACTCGGTATGACCCATCAGGTTTATGAACAGGTAAAATAGGGGTGTTAAAATCAGACTGGCACTCCTTTAGCATTTCTAATTGTAGGAAATTTTCAATTATTGTGCGAATTCCTTCCCTATCTTCCTTCTTCAGGGAGTATTGTTTAATCTTGACTGGCTTTTTTCCCTCCTTGAGCTTAATCTGTATCGGGGGTGCATTTTTGGCCCTTCCAGGTATGTTCGTATCCCATACCCCTGGGAATACCTGATCCAGTATATCTTCCCTGACTTCTTCCTCGACATGGTTAGTAACCAAAACTAAGCTTAACATTTTTATATACTGTTGGTTGTCTACTTTTAAAGTGATCTCGCCTCCTTTGAAAATAATAGTCGCTCCTAACAAATCTCTTCCCAAAAGAGCTTTTGGGGACTTAGGCATATATAAGAATTTATGAATGTCCCATTGCTTTTCCAATTGATATTTTAATGGTTTATAAAAATAAGCCTTTTCACTTTGGCCAGTTGCCCCTTTTACCATAATATAATCATCCTCCAAAGGCATTAAAGCTTTGTTTAAAACTGAATACGCTGCGCCCGTATCAACTAAAAATTCCGCTTTCTTTTCTGTGTCCCCTAGCTTCATTATAACCAGTGGATATGCTAGGGAAGATTTCCCCAGTCTCCGTCAGTCTAGTTTCAATTCAGTCACCGGAGCCACGCCATGGCACTCCCCCCCAGGGCAGTCTCTCTTCCAGCCTGTTCCCATCTGTCCGCATTCATCCCACGCTTAAACACAGGAGCTGCGCAAGCTCCCATCCTTTCCCCCTTGGTTTTCCTTTTTTTTTTTCTTTTTCTTTTTCCTCACAGTTGCTCACCCTGCTCTGCAAGGGCTGCAGATGCCTGCCTCTGCAACAGCACTTTTGTTTTAACCCTTTTTTAACTCTAAATGTGAATCTGCTGCTTGTTGCCAGTGACAGCAATCTCCTCCTCCTTATCAATATCTGATAGGACAGAGGCAGAGGGTGATCCTCTTGGAGATACTTGTGATACATAATTCTCCAACCTATCTTCCTGATTACTGTTTTTTAACTTTAAACATCTCTCCCCAATATCACAAGCTGAATCGCATCTCTCCATCTTAACTTTCAGTTTTTCCCTGTCCTTTTCCAAAGCAAAAATTAAGGAATCTGGTGGATCTATATTAATTTTACATTTAGTCTGTCACTCTGGGTGGTTTCTTAAAGTAAACAACATATCTGCAAACATTATTTCATCCCATTTTCCTTGCCCCCTCAAAACAACATTAATAGCTCAGAGTTCCATTTTTGGGCTATTTTTCCTGATATTCCAAAGTATTTAAAGTTCATCATTGGTTATAATATTTTACCAACTTTTTCTTTTTTACCGAGCCCCCAGGAGACCCTCCCAGTTCTTTCCAATGTGCCAAAATGCAACCCAATGGGCTTTTCTTCAGAATTTTCTTGCTTTGACCAGCTCCCATTTAAAACAATCTTTTACAAATCTCTATAGACTCTCTCTCCCAGTGCTCTGCAAATGCACATCTAAAAATATGAGAGCACCTACACACAAGTTTTATGATATTCTCAGGGGGTTCAGTAAAATAATATCTCTGAGTCCTGCAGATCAGCTCCTCTGCTGTTAGATAATAGTTTTGGTTCCAACAAAATTTAGTATCCACGACAGGTTCCACTGTTCAAAAGTTATTATGCACCCATATGTGAGGCTATAATTCTCTGATATTTCCCTTATACAGCCACTGGGGCGCAGAGAGGGAACTCTTCTTAACCTTCCAATTAGTCACGGTTTACTTTCGTCTACTCCTCCCCCAGCGTTTAAATCAGAAACAGGACAGAACAAATATGCTTCATCCATCTCTGGCCGCTCTACTCGCAGAGAACATGGAACCGTGGATCAGGACTCCACACTCGCTTCGTAGCTATGCCATGTCTCAGCCACACACAGAATTATTGCACACAGGGATCCCACAGACACACTCACACGGTGGTTCTGCTTACCCTTCTCCTGCTTCCGACACAGTCTGTGGCAGGTCCGTCCTGGCTCCCAAAACTTGGGATGCAGCGGAGACCTGGGTCTGCCTACCCTTCAGCTGCTTCCTACACAGTCATTAGCAGGTCTGTCCTGGCTCCCAAAACTTGGGATGCAGCAGAGACCCGGAACTCGCCCGGTTTACGTTCGCCCTATTGGGCGACTCACCCAATCCACCCTCAGGATCGCTAGCGGCCGCTCGATCAGTCAATGAGTCCCCAACCTGCTTGCAAGCCCTACCTGCCAAGGGGCACTACTCTGTGTGCCAGACATCTCTGCATGCCTTACCAGCAGTCCCGGGCCACATGTACCACTTATAGGCCCACTATAAGTCCCAGGACAATTACAAACCTAAATTCTAAGGCCCCCCAAATTACAAAACTAAATTCCAAGCATACTGTTTTTCCGCAGCCGGCATAGGTTGTTGTCTGTCCCCGCAGTGAGCGGATGAGAAGAGGAGCTCCTCCAGTCAAGCGGCCTGGGGCGCGCCTAGGATGTCCCCCTGTCGTGGTTTAAACCCAGCCAGCCAGCTCGTTCACTCACTCCCCTGCCTTCCCCCGCCTTTTTCCTCCCTCTTTCTTTCCTTTCCCCCCCCCCCTTCCCTGCTCCTGGAGGGACGGAGAGGAGAATCGAAAAGAATGCAACTCCCACGGGTTGAGACGAGAACAGTCCAGCAACCAACGTACAACACAAATCACAACCATTACCACCAACGACAATGATAAGAGAAAATAACAAGGGAAGGGAATACGATACCACCTGCAGAAAAATGAGCCCAACCAAGAAGATCCCGTGTCCTTCTGGGTAATTCTCCATTACCTCCTGGGCATGACGTGCTGTGGTATGGAATACCTCTTTGGCTAGCTTGGGTCTGGTGTCCTGTCTCTACTTCCTCCTGGCCTCCCCTCCTCCCTGACAGAGCATGAGGCTCACAAAGTCCTTGGCCAGACCAAAACATCAGCGTTATCAGCTCTGTTCCCAGTCAAAACACAGTGCTGCACCAGCTACCAAGAAGGAGAAAAATGACTGCTACTGCTGAACCCAGGACACCACCCCTCACTCGATCCTGCAGCCGAACAGAGGTCTCCTGGCTGGCTCACCACACTGATGCACGGATAGACTCCACAACTAGTTAGAGTTGTAAAGTAGGTATGCTTTTATTCAGCACTGAGGAGCATGGGGGATAGCTCCTCCAAAGGCATGAGCACCTCAGCATTGTTTCCCCTTTACATTTATTCTCTAAAGTTATACATATGCATGAGGTTGCACAATATGCCTATACATATTCATGTCCTATCCCCGCTTCGTGTTATAATGAGCTAAGAAGTTCTTTGTGCCTGCACAGTGCCTCCTAGTGGTCGTGGGCGAGGGTCTCAAGATGAAGTAAGTCTTCTTTGAGCCTGAACTTTTCACCCCTACTCATCATTATTAGTTTGCCCATGACACCAAGCTGTGGGGTTCGCTTGATTGGAGGGAAGGAATGTCATCCAGAGGGACCTTGACACGCTTGTGAGGTGGGCTGATGCCAACCTCATGAAGTTTAACCATGACAAGTGCAAGTTCCTACACCTGGGTCGGAGCAATCCCAGGCACAGCTACAGGTTGGGCAAAGAAGAGATTCAGAGCAGCCCTGCGGAGAAAGACTTGGAGGTGTTGGTTGATGAGAAAATAAACATGAGCAGGCAGTGTGCGCTTGCAGCCGAGAAAGCCAACTGTATCCTGGGCTGCATCAAAAGGAGGGTGACCAGCAGGTCAAAGGAGGTGATCCTGCCCCTCTACTCTGCTCTTGTGAGACCTCACCTGGAGTATTGTGTGCAGTTCTGGTGTCCTCAACATAAAAAGGACATGGAACTGTTGGAACAAGTCCATAGAAGGGCCACGAGGATGATCAGGGGACTGGAGCACCTCTTGTATGAAGACAAGCTGAGAAAGTTGGGGCTGTTCAGCCTGGGGAAGAGAAGGCTGTGTGGAGACCTCATAGCAGCCTCCCAGTATCTGAAGGGGGCTTATAGGAATGCTGGGGAGGGACTCTTCATTAGGGACTGTAGTGATAGTACAAGGGGTAACGGGTTAAAACTTAAACAGGAGAAGTTTAGATTGGATATAAGGAGGAAATTCTTTCCTGTTAGGGTGGTGAGGCACTGAAATAGGTTGCCCAGGGAGGTTGTGAATGCTCCATCCCTGGCAGTGTTCAAGACCAGGCTGGATGAGGCCTTGGGTGATATGGTTTAGTGTGAGGTGTCCTTGCCCATGGCAGGGGGGTTGGAACTAGATGATCTTAAGGTCCTTTCCAACCCTAACTATTCTATGATTCTATGATTATGCATGGTTCCTGGAGGCTTGGTCATTGTCCAAACCGCAGAGCCAATTTCAGCCAGCCTGGGTGTCCAAAGGATGGGAACCAAGTCACAGTCCCTACCTCTTAACAATAGCCGTGTTCTTACATCTTGTTTTTGCATACATTGCAAGTACGATAAGCATGAATGAGCAGTAACATTGTCAGGCAAGCGGCACATGTGCTGCTCCCCCTGCTACTGTCTGGAACACTGTCCTTGAGAATCAACTCTTGTGGCTACATGGCACCCCAGAGAGAATTGAGTCAGACAACGGGACTCATTTCTGGAACAGCCTTACAGACACTTGGGCCAAACCCCATGGCATTAAGTGGGTATATCACATCCCCTACCATGCACCAGCCTCTGGGAAAATCAAACGGTACAATGGGCTCTTAATAACTACACTGAGAGCAGTGGGTGGTGGGGCTTTCAAACATTGGGATACACACATTTAGCAAAAGCCACCTGGTTGATCAACAAGAGAAGATCTGCTAAGAGGGCTGGCCCAGCCCAGTGAGAGCTTTTACATTCTGTAGAAGGACATAAAATTTCTGTGGTGCAGAATTTCACCAAAATGATGAGGTTGCCTGCACTGACACTACAGCAGGGAGAATTAGGACAAGATTAGGTTCACAGAATTCACACTCTTACCAGAAAACCAATTGTGAGCAGAAGTGATTTCCTCTGGTTATGCCCTGGTCTGCCTGTCTCAAACCCAAGCAGGGGATGTGACTGGCCATGGGCTGTCATCATCATGGATAAAGACTGAATTTACCTGGTCCCTGGCACAGACACCAATATAGAGCTTTTTCTTGCACTCACTTCAATTTTCCTGAAGACTTTATAATGCTTGTGATGTCCTTCCCCTTTTAAACCCATTTGCAAGGTTCTCATATATTGTTATGAGAGGACTGGGTTCAGGTGGGTGGGTGGTGGAAAGCTATATACCCCATTTCCTTAGGAAACAAGGTTAAAAAATCCTGCCCTCCCCCCTGTTATACTGCACTATTGAATTAAGGATGGTGAATGCTCATTATGAATATCATTAAAAGCAACAGCCTCATCTAACACTATTTTTATCTGCTCCTCACCTAGACAAGCCGCAGAAGGAATTAAAATCTGAAGGGAAAAGGCCACAATCAGGTTCAATTGGCAGTTTTGCTCTCCACTGGCTCTCGCATGTTGAAAAAGATTTCAGTAAGACAACCTTCCTTAAAAATTATTGTCCAAAAATGACATGTTTTGGATGCTTTTTTCCTGGGAAACCCATGTCTAACAAGTACAAGGGCACAAATTGGGAGTATATCATAGAATCATAGAATGGTTAGGGTTGGAAAGGACCTTTAGATCATCTAGTTCCAACTCCCCTGCCACGGGCAGGCACACCTCACATTAAACCATCTCACCCAAGGCTTCGTCCAACCTGGCCTTGAACACTGCCAGGGACGGAGCATTCACAACCTCCCTTGGTAGCCTATTCCAGTGCCTCACCACCCTAACAGGAAAGAATTTCCTCCTCATATCCAATCTAAACTTCCCCTGTTTAAGTTTTAACCCGTTACCCCTCGTCCTGTCACTATTTCCATTTTATGAGGGAAGAAGGAATGAGCTTTGCAGCGTTTCTTGCACCAGCTGCCAGCCTCAGTGGCAGCAGGGTTGGTAATTAGAAAGGACATCATGTAACAGATAAATGCAGGATAGTAAGTAGTCATTATTGATTTATAGTATATAATCTATTATTAGAGGCTAATGATTGTCTAACCTATTCATGTTAGATTTTTGTCCATGTAGCTAGCCATTTGGCATGCTCTAATTTCTCAACATAAAATTTACTCAGTGTTATAACTCATATCTAATCCTGAATTTCTGTGCATTTCACTGCATTATATCATGTAGCAAGGTAAAAGCTCAACACTAAATCCTTTGCAAAAGGAAGAACAAGCCAACAAAACTCCATGTTTTCACTTTCCTTCCAGAAAAAATGGTACATTTAATATTTTTCTTAGTTGTAATTTTAACATTTATTTCCACCTTTAGAATGCTGCAGTTCTAGAGATACTTAGTTGTATTTTACATAGTACTCAATAATGCACTTTTTGCCTGACATTTTTACTCTTGTTGAAATAACCTGTATTTTAAATACAGTTTTACATGCATTTAAATACATATTTTAAATTGCATTCTAAAAGGAACCAAAAGAATTGATACTGTGTTTAATCACAGGGAGCAAAAACCTCAAATAATGTAAATCATCATTTCACAATCTGCCCCGCAGTATCTGAATTTGGAAAGTGTACCATAACAAACAGAACTGAATTTATAGAGGATTCTTTACATGTTTAAAACATCCATGTAACTTAGAGTGTCAATCTCCATCAGCTATCCTAAAACACTCCAAGAAATAAAAGTAGAATTTATTTATTAAGAACTTTATTTCTTTTATTCTAACTACTGATACTTTTTTTCATTTAATTTTACTTTAAATTACTTTCATTTACTGTACTTTTACTTTATTTTTTTTTATTTCCAAACCTAGTCTAAACCTAGTCCTCTGGTTTGGCTGCAGTGATTATCACTCTGGTTTGAGTAGCAACTGTACTTGTTGCTGGGGGTGGTGCAGCTGCTGTGCTTGGAGCTGGGGTAACCATGCTGTCTGTTGCAGTTGAAGTTTGAACAGCTGCTGTACTTGCCGCAGGGTAGCTGCGCTGCTCATTGCAGCCAAAGTTTGAGTAGCGACTGTTGCTTTGCCCTCAGATCCGCCGACATTCTTTTCCTTTTGAAGGTGCTGGATAGTGTTGAACAAGGCCCTGTAAGCATAGGCCAAGCCCCAGCACGTTGCCGTGATTTGTCCATCTCTGGTATGGCCAGAATGACCACACACCTCATTTAAGTGTTTTACTAATTCTTCTGGATTTTGCAGTTGTTCGGTAGTGAAATTCCAAAGTACTGGAGGGGCCCACTGACCTAGATACTTGCCCATACTATCCCACACACCCTGCCACTCATGGCTGTCCAGCCTCAGGGAAAATCTCTTGGTCCTCCTACATCGTCGTTTGACCCCAGACAAGACCCAAACCTGACTCTGCTTAACTCTTGAAATCAGTCATGGGCAAAACACACTCTGTATGCGTGCTAGCATGGTGATTCCCATCACGATCAGCAAACAAGTCTCAACAGCATTAAAAGGCCATTCAAAAATTTCAAAACTCTCAAATGTAAATGGTCTGGGGGGACAACTGGGAGGGTAAAAGGATGTCTCCTTCACAGGTTGAGCACCTGAGAAGGAGAAAAAAGATGTGTAATTGCTAAGCACCTCCATCATATACCTCCCAAAGTATAAAGGTGGTGACCACACTGGGAACATAAACCAGATCAGTTTCATGATCAATGATTCTATTGTATTACAAGTCATTACCATAAAGTACAATGGGATAAAAACCTTAGCCCAAGCCCCACACTTGAAAAACACTAATACAGCAAATACCGGATGGAAGTAAGATACGATATACTGAAACTGTGAGATCAAGAGGAACAACCTTGAGAGCCAATAAATCAGCATTGTGACAAGTGACTATTAATCCAGTCACATCTGTCGTTATCTCAACCCCTCGGGCCCCGCGTTGGGCGCCAAAAAGAACTGTCCTGGTTTAAACCCAGTCAGGCAACTTGTTCACTCACTCCTAGTGAGTGGTGCCGAGCTGACAACAATCAAAGGCCGCCCGCCCCGCCGGGGCTCTCCCCTTCCCTGCTCCCGGAGGAAAGGGGAGGAGGATCGAAAGAGTGCAACTCCTACGGGTTGAGACAAGAACAGTCCAGCAACCAGTGTACAACACAAATCACCACCGCTACTACCAACTACAACAATGATAAGGGAAAATAACAAGGGAAGAGAATACGATACCACCAGCCAAGAGACGAGTCCCACCCGGAATCCCGTGTCCTTCCGGGTAACTCCCAGTTACCCCCCACCCCGGCCATGACGTGCTGCGGTATGGAATACCTCCCTGGCTAGCCTGGGTCAGGCGCCCCATCTCTGCTTCCTCACAGCTTCCCCTCCTCCCTGGCAGAGCATGAGCCTCACAAAGTCCTTGGTCAGGGTAAACATCACTTAGCAACAACCGAAAACATCGGCTTCACCAACACTGTTCCCAGGCTGGAAGTCAAAACACAGCACTGCACCAGCTACCACAAAGGAAAAACATGACTGCTACTGCTGAACCCAGGACAGATAGATATTCAGAAAAATGTCTTTTGTCTTTGCCCCCTTTTTTTGATTATTAGATATGCTTAAGAATAGAAAATCCAGAAAGAGAACAGGACAAAAGAGCTGCAGCACTGTTAAGGATGTGGCATTGCAATATTTATTGCTGCTGAGATGAAAAAAAAAAGGAGTATCCAAACAAAAAAAAAACCTTAATGTTCGTAGGGTTTAGGTACAGCAGCTTTAGGTTACCTTAAGGTCACAATTAATAAACAGAATCAAAACAGTGTAATAAATTAAGCAAAAAAATCAGTTTAATCCTTAGTTTGTGAACTACCCTGCCAAAACATGCTATTAGTGGCCTCAGTATGTGAAAAAATATCCCTTGCTTACAATTGAACGTACTGGGTGTTAGTGTTTTTTTTCTTCATAATTGTGTGCTGTTGAGCTAAAAATGACAAAGCCCTGGATTTCATTATTCTTGCAATCAATTCTTTTCCCATGACTTCCTATTTTCATGAAATTTTAATCAGGCATTTAAAATAAATAGCTATGCAGAGTCTCTATGCCTCTGAATGCTTGGGATGGATGTTTTGGGTGAAGTGATAGTCCAGAGACATTGAGAGCATTTAATCCCATTCTAACTTGGCAAGACAACAGAAAGTTAAAACACTGCTCTCTCCACTTCTAGCAACTCTAGAGAGATTCTGGGGGAAGGATGAAGGCAAGTCAGGTGTGCAGGGGTTGTGGAGTCTCCTACGTTGGAGATATTCAAGGCCCGCCTGGACAAGTTCCTATGCGATGTACTCTAGGTTACCCTGCTCTTGCAGGGGGGTTGGACTAGATGATCTTTTGAGGTCCCTTCCAACCCTTGGGACTCTGTGATTCTGTGGGACAGCACAATGAAATAATGGATCCATCTCTGTTCCCCCTGCTATGAATAGTGACAGCAATCAGACCAACTTAGAAAGGTCAGCTGTCTAAAAGAGATGAAAAGATCACCTCTTCAAATAAACCCCCAAAGACATAGGGGCAATGCTGTCTTCATGCCTTTTAAAGGTCTGGGTGTAACCCACAGCCCCTCATTGAGGACCCTGCACCCCTGGGCAGGCAGGAGCCCTGTTCGGCTGCTCACCCTCGCTCAGCCTCACAAAATGCTTATTGTACTGCGCTGACTACACAACACAATTTGAGGTAGAATACACCAATATGGAAAAAGCCAAGAACCATCTTAGAGCAGAAAAGCTGTGAAGCAGGGAAGAGGACAGGTTCAAATCCTTGTCCAGTGGGAATCACACTGCTTCTTAAGAGTTTGTAGCTGACAGAATAAAACCTCCAGATTTTAGGAAATCAGGGGAAAGCTGCTTGAGTTTCAGGGTCAATGGTTCAGTTATTAATGAAGGTCACAAGATTTGATATGAGTCAATGACCCCAGATCACAGCTAATCCTGATCCCTGAGCCTTACTCTAATTTAAACTTCTGTGGGATTTTTATTATCATGCATTTTAAGAGGTAAATGTTCCATGGTACAGACAATAAAACAATAACGTAAAAGTCAGCCAACAAATTGTTACTGAGTTAAACCTCTTGTTGGGGACTAGTCATGTTCTGCTGGTCATGGTTTCCTGGATAACTGTGTTTAAATTGGAGGGGGAAGAAAAGGGAAAAAAAAAAAAAGTCAGAGCAGCTAAATCACGAAGCAAACTTACAACAGCAGCTTATAAAAATGAGGGAGATGTAGCCGCTTTGGAGACATGAATGAAAGTATGAGGATTACAGAGTCCTCTTGAGAAGAGACATACTTGGCAGGGCTCACAAGATGTCACAAAACATATCTTCTGTCAAGAACAATATGAAAGAATAATGATGAAAACTTCCAGGAGTCCATGCTTAAGGAGTACTTCCCAATTTTGGGGGTCCCTTTTCCCTGAATTCTGCAATTCTGCTTGACTCTTGTTTCACCCCAGATACTCCACTCACAGCCCTAGCAGCAGTTTTTTCTCCTCTTGCCATGCAAACCTTTTGAACCCTACTTGTAGGTGCAGGAAGCATCATTTACACAGTGGGTTATATATTGCTTCTGCACACCACTGTGAACCATTGCAGAAAGCTCTGCAATGGCCAGATCACCAGCTTCTCCTTGGCATAGCCCCTGACCTTCATATATCAAAAATAGCAATATGAAAAATGAAACATATGCATATCAAAAATTTTTCCAAACAAAGCAAAGCAGAGTGAATCTTGGCTCCTTGTCCTTTAACATATATATTCAATGTACAAGAAGCTAGAAAGAGCTATTCATGAGGTTGGCTTGTTTATGTTGGTTAGGCCTGGGGGACGAGGGAGCATTTTCAGTGCACACTGCATCCTCCACAAATATTAATAAGTGCTTCAAGACACAGTGATCCCTTTCGTCCCCCCACCCACCCCTTTTTTTTTTTTTCCTAACACTGTTTAATTTCTGCAAGGACATTTCACTTTAAAGGGAAGAAAGGGCTGCACCATAAGGGCAGTGCAGTGCATAGCTTTTTCTAAGCATTTTCAACAGCATATTTTGGAACAATTCCTAGTAAAGAGGCCAGATTAGCTGCCTTTGGTTAACATTTTACATTGTTCATGAGATAGGGAAGCTTTGAAAAGCAGACTGTCCATGGCAGTCAGGTGAAATTACCAACGAGAGGAAAAAGGGAAATGGAACCCCTATTTTCAAGAAGGAAAAAATGGATTGCCATGAGGATGATCAGGGGACTGGAACACCTCCTGTATGAAGATAGGCTGAGAAAGTTGGGACTGTTCAGCCTGGAGAAGAGAAGGCTGTGTGGAGACCTCATAGCAGCCTTCCAGTATCTGAAGGGGGCCTATAAGGATGCGGGGGAGGGACTCTTCATTAGGGACTGTAGTTGAGAGGACAAGGGGTAATGGGTTCAAACTTGAACAGGGGAAGTTTAGACTGGATATAAGGAAGAAATTCTTTCCTGTTAGGGTGGTGAGGCACTGGAATGGGGTGACTACAAAGGTTGTGAATGCTCCGTCCCTGGCAGTGTTCAAGGCCAGGTTGGACGAAGCCTTGGGTGATATGGTTTAGTGTGAGGTGTCCCTGCCCATGACAGGGGGGTTGGAACTAGATGATCTTAAGGTCCTTTCCAACCCTAACTATTCTATGATTCTATGATTCTATTTGGTATACAGATAATTCTATTGTCCAAAAACAGTATAGCACTTGTGCAGGGTTTCCCTTTGCTTGCATATTTATAGGACCTTGTAGAGCTCTGACGTAGCTTAGTGCAGCATGAAGAAATCATGTACCTCAAGGTAAATTGATTTTACGGGAAAACAGCCAATGAACTCAATTGTATGCTGTTGCCTGCAATGTAGCACTTTTGGTTTTGTGTTATACCTTAGTTACTGGACTGCCCTTATCCCATGGGAGTTACATTCTTTCGATTCTCCTCCCCATCCCTCCCATAGCAGAGGGGAGGAAGAATGGGGGGGGGTGAACAAGTGGCTGTGTGGTTCGGAGTTATCAGCTGGGCTTAAACCACAAGAAGTACAGATGTAAGACACTGAAAGGAAGATAGTAGTTTTTTCCTGTAGATGGGAAATGCATATATTGCCTCACTCACTTGTCATTACAGAAACTATAGGTAGGGACAAAAATAGAAACTAGTGACAGCATGATTTCTTCATGCTGCACTAAGCTACGTCAGTGTGATTCCCACTGGACAAGGATTTGAACCTGTCCTCTTCCCTGCTTCACAGCTTTTCTGCTCTAAGATGGTTCTTGGCTTTTTCCATATTGGTGTATTCTACCTCAAATTGTGTTGTGTAGTCAGCGCAGTACAATGAGCATTTTGTGAGGCTGAGCGAGGGTGAGCAGCCGAACAGGGCTCCTGCCTGCCCAGGGGTGCAGGGTCCTCAATGAGGGGCTGTGGGTTACACCCAGACCTTTAAAAGGCATGAAGACAGCATTGCCCCTATGTCTTTGGGGGTTTATTTGAAGAGGTGATCTTTTCATCTCTTTTAGACAGCTGACCTTTCTAAGTTGGTCTGATTGCTGTCACTATTCATAGCAGGGGGAACAGAGATGGATCCATTATTTCATTGTGCTGTCCCACAGAATCACAGAGTCCCAAGGGTTGGAAGGGACCTCAAAAGATCATCTAGTCCAACCCCCCTGCAAGAGCAGGGTAACCTAGAGTACATCGCATAGGAACTTGTCCAGGCGGGCCTTGAATATCTCCAACGTAGGAGACTCCACAACCCCTGCACACCTGACTTGCCTTCATCCTTCCCCCAGAATCTCTCTAGAGTTGCTAGAAGTGGAGAGAGCAGTGTTTTAACTTTCTGTTGTCTTGCCAAGTTAGAATGGGATTAAATGCTCTCAATGTCTCTGGACTATCACTTCACCCAAAACATCCATCCCAAGCATTCAGAGGCATAGAGACTCTGCATAGCTATTTATTTTAAATGCCTGATTAAAATTTCATGAAAATAGGAAGTCATGGGAAAAGAATTGATTGCAAGAATAATGAAATCCAGGGCTTTGTCATTTTTAGCTCAACAGCACACAATTATGAAGAAAAAAAACACTAACACCCAGTACGTTCAATTGTAAGCAAGGGATATTTTTTCACATACTGAGGCCACTAATAGCATGTTTTGGCAGGGTAGTTCACAAACTAAGGATTAAACTGATTTTTTTGCTTAATTTATTACACTGTTTTGATTCTGTTTATTAATTGTGACCTTAAGGTAACCTAAAGCTGCTGTACCTAAACCCTACGAACATTAAGGTTTTTTTTTTGTTTGGATACTCCTTTTTTTTTTCATCTCAGCAGCAATAAATATTGCAATGCCACATCCTTAACAGTGCTGCAGCTCTTTTGTCCTGTTCTCTTTCTGGATTTTCTATTCTTAAGCATATCTAATAATCAAAAAAAGGGGGCAAAGACAAAAGACATTTTTCTGAATATCTATCTGTCCTGGGTTCAGCAGTAGCAGTCATGTTTTTCCTTTGTGGTAGCTGGTGCAGTGCTGTGTTTTGACTTCCAGCCTGGGAACAGTGTTGGTGAAGCCGATGTTTTCGGTTGTTGCTAAGTGATGTTTACCCTGACCAAGGACTTTGTGAGGCTCATGCTCTGCCAGGGAGGAGGGGAAGCTGTGAGGAAGCAGAGATGGGGCGCCTGACCCAGGCTAGCCAGGGAGGTATTCCATACCGCAGCACGTCATGGCCGGGGTGGGGGGTAACTGGGAGTTACCCGGAAGGACACGGGATTCCGGGTGGGACTCGTCTCTTGGCTGGTGGTATCGTATTCTCTTCCCTTGTTATTTTCCCTTATCATTGTTGTAGTTGGTAGTAGCGGTGGTGATTTGTGTTGTACACTGGTTGCTGGACTGTTCTTGTCTCAACCCGTAGGAGTTGCACTCTTTCGATCCTCCTCCCCTTTCCTCCGGGAGCAGGGAAAGGGAGAGCCCCGGCGGGGCGGGCGGCCTTTGATTGTTGTCAGCTCGGCACCACTCACTAGGAGTGAGTGAACAAGTTGCCTGACTGGGTTTAAACCAGGACAGTTCTTTTTGGCGCCCAACGCGGGGCCCGAGGGGTTGAGATAACGACAGATGTGACTGGATTAATAGTCACTTGTCACAATGCTGATTTATTGGCTCTCAAGGTTGTTCCTCTTGATCTCACAGTTTCAGTATATCGTATCTTACTTCCATCCGGTATTTGCTGTATTAGTGTTTTTCAAGTGTGGGGCTTGGGCTAAGGTTTTTATCCCATTGTACTTTATGGTAATGACTTGTAATACAATAGAATCATTGATCATGAAACTGATCTGGTTTATGTTCCCAGTGTGGTCACCACCTTTATACTTTGGGAGGTATATGATGGAGGTGCTTAGCAATTACACATCTTTTTTCTCCTTCTCAGGTGCTCAACCTGTGAAGGAGACATCCTTTTACCCTCCCAGTTGTCCCCCCAGACCATTTACATTTGAGAGTTTTGAAATTTTTGAATGGCCTTTTAATGCTGTTGAGACTTGTTTGCTGATCGTGATGGGAATCACCATGCTAGCACGCATACAGAGTGTGTTTTGCCCATGACTGATTTCAAGAGTTAAGCAGAGTCAGGTTTGGGTCTTGTCTGGGGTCAAACGACGATGTAGGAGGACCAAGAGATTTTCCCTGAGGCTGGACAGCCATGAGTGGCAGGGTGTGTGGGATAGTATGGGCAAGTATCTAGGTCAGTGGGCCCCTCCAGTACTTTGGAATTTCACTACCGAACAACTGCAAAATCCAGAAGAATTAGTAAAACACTTAAATGAGGTGTGTGGTCATTCTGGCCATACCAGAGATGGACAAATCACGGCAACGTGCTGGGGCTTGGCCTATGCTTACAGGGCCTTGTTCAACACTATCCAGCACCTTCAAAAGGAAAAGAATGTCGGCGGATCTGAGGGCAAAGCAACAGTCGCTACTCAAACTTTGGCTGCAATGAGCAGCGCAGCTACCCTGCGGCAAGTACAGCAGCTGTTCAAACTTCAACTGCAACAGACAGCATGGTTACCCCAGCTCCAAGCACAGCAGCTGCACCACCCCCAGCAACAAGTACAGTTGCTACTCAAACCAGAGTGATAATCACTGCAGCCAAACCAGAGGACTAGGTTTAGACTAGGTTTGGAAATAAAAAAAAATAAAGTAAAAGTACAGTAAATGAAAGTAATTTAAAGTAAAATTAAATGAAAAAAAGTATCAGTAGTTAGAATAAAAGAAATAAAGTTCTTAATAAATAAATTCTACTTTTATTTCTTGGAGTGTTTTAGGATAGCTGATGGAGATTGACACTCTAAGTTACATGGATGTTTTAAACATGTAAAGAATCCTCTATAAATTCAGTTCTGTTTGTTATGGTACACTTTCCAAATTCAGATACTGCGGGGCAGATTGTGAAATGATGATTTACATTATTTGAGGTTTTTGCTCCCTGTGATTAAACACAGTATCAATTCTTTTGGTTCCTTTTAGAATGCAATTTAAAATATGTATTTAAATGCATGTAAAACTGTATTTAAAATACAGGTTATTTCAACAAGAGTAAAAATGTCAGGCAAAAAGTGCATTATTGAGTACTATGTAAAATACAACTAAGTATCTCTAGAACTGCAGCATTCTAAAGGTGGAAATAAATGTTAAAATTACAACTAAGAAAAATATTAAATGTACCATTTTTTCTGGAAGGAAAGTGAAAACATGGAGTTTTGTTGGCTTGTTCTTCCTTTTGCAAAGGATTTAGTGTTGAGCTTTTACCTTGCTACATGATATAATGCAGTGAAATGCACAGAAATTCAGGATTAGATATGAGTTATAACACTGAGTAAATTTTATGTTGAGAAATTAGAGCATGCCAAATGGCTAGCTACATGGACAAAAATCTAACATGAATAGGTTAGACAATCATTAGCCTCTAATAATAGATTATATACTATAAATCAATAATGACTACTTACTATCCTGCATTTATCTGTTACATGATGTCCTTTCTAATTACCAACCCTGCTGCCACTGAGGCTGGCAGCTGGTGCAAGAAACGCTGCAAAGCTCATTCCTTCTTCCCTCATAAAATGGAAATAGTGACAGGACGAGGGGTAACGGGTTAAAACTTAAACAGGGGAAGTTTAGATTGGATATGAGGAGGAAATTCTTTCCTGTTAGGGTGGTGAGGCACTGGAATAGGCTACCAAGGGAGGTTGTGAATGCTCCGTCCCTGGCAGTGTTCAAGGCCAGGTTGGACGAAGCCTTGGGTGAGATGGTTTAATGTGAGGTGTGCCTGCCCGTGGCAGGGGAGTTGGAACTAGATGATCTAAAGGTCCTTTCCAACCCTAACCATTCTATGATTCTATGATATACTCCCAATTTGTGCCCTTGTACTTGTTAGACATGGGTTTCCCAGGAAAAAAGCATCCAAAACATGTCATTTTTGGACAATAATTTTTAAGGAAGGTTGTCTTACTGAAATCTTTTTCAACATGCG
Source organism: Pezoporus flaviventris (assembly GCF_033815535.1). Lineage (NCBI taxonomy): Eukaryota > Metazoa > Chordata > Aves > Psittaciformes > Psittacidae > Pezoporus > Pezoporus flaviventris. Next base: position 911,268 of record NW_026892669.1, on the reverse strand, counting down.
AGAGCCAGTGGAGAGCAAAACTGCCAATTGAACCTGATTGTGGCCTTTTCCCTTCAGATTTTAATTCCTTCTGCGGCTTGTCTAGGTGAGGAGCAGATAAAAATAGTGTTAGATGAGGCTGTTGCTTTTAATGATATTCATAATGAGCATTCACCATCCTTAATTCAATAGTGCAGTATAACAGGGGGGAGGGCAGGATTTTTTAACCTTGTTTCCTAAGGAAATGGGGTATATAGCTTTCCACCACCCACCCACCTGAACCCAGTCCTCTCATAACAATATATGAGAACCTTGCAAATGGGTTTAAAAGGGGAAGGACATCACAAGCATTATAAAGTCTTCAGGAAAATTGAAGTGAGTGCAAGAAAAAGCTCTATATTGGTGTCTGTGCCAGGGACCAGGTAAATTCAGTCTTTATCCATGATGATGACAGCCCATGGCCAGTCACATCCCCTGCTTGGGTTTGAGACAGGCAGACCAGGGCATAACCAGAGGAAATCACTTCTGCTCACAATTGGTTTTCTGGTAAGAGTGTGAATTCTGTGAACCTAATCTTGTCCTAATTCTCCCTGCTGTAGTGTCAGTGCAGGCAACCTCATCATTTTGGTGAAATTCTGCACCACAGAAATTTTATGTCCTTCTACAGAATGTAAAAGCTCTCACTGGGCTGGGCCAGCCCTCTTAGCAGATCTTCTCTTGTTGATCAACCAGGTGGCTTTTGCTAAATGTGTGTATCCCAATGTTTGAAAGCCCCACCACCCACTGCTCTCAGTGTAGTTATTAAGAGCCCATTGTACCGTTTGATTTTCCCAGAGGCTGGTGCATGGTAGGGGATGTGATATACCCACTTAATGCCATGGGGTTTGGCCCAAGTGTCTGTAAGGCTGTTCCAGAAATGAGTCCCGTTGTCTGACTCAATTCTCTCTGGGGTGCCATGTAGCCACAAGAGTTGATTCTCAAGGACAGTGTTCCAGACAGTAGCAGGGGGAGCAGCACATGTGCCGCTTGCCTGACAATGTTACTGCTCATTCATGCTTATCGTACTTGCAATGTATGCAAAAACAAGATGTAAGAACACGGCTATTGTTAAGAGGTAGGGACTGTGACTTGGTTCCCATCCTTTGGACACCCAGGCTGGCTGAAATTGGCTCTGCGGTTTGGACAATGACCAAGCCTCCAGGAACCATGCATAATCATAGAATCATAGAATAGTTAGGGTTGGAAAGGACCTTAAGATCATCTAGTTCCAACCCCCCTGCCATGGGCAAGGACACCTCACACTAAACCATATCACCCAAGGCCTCATCCAGCCTGGTCTTGAACACTGCCAGGGATGGAGCATTCACAACCTCCCTGGGCAACCTATTTCAGTGCCTCACCACCCTAACAGGAAAGAATTTCCTCCTTATATCCAATCTAAACTTCTCCTGTTTAAGTTTTAACCCGTTACCCCTTGTACTATCACTACAGTCCCTAATGAAGAGTCCCTCCCCAGCATTCCTATAAGCCCCCTTCAGATACTGGGAGGCTGCTATGAGGTCTCCACACAGCCTTCTCTTCCCCAGGCTGAACAGCCCCAACTTTCTCAGCTTGTCTTCATACAAGAGGTGCTCCAGTCCCCTGATCATCCTCGTGGCCCTTCTATGGACTTGTTCCAACAGTTCCATGTCCTTTTTATGTTGAGGACACCAGAACTGCACACAATACTCCAGGTGAGGTCTCACAAGAGCAGAGTAGAGGGGCAGGACCACCTCCTTTGACCTGCTGGTCACCCTCCTTTTGATGCAGCCCAGGATACAGTTGGCTTTCTCGGCTGCAAGCGCACACTGCCTGCTCATGTTTATTTTCTCATCAACCAACACCTCCAAGTCTTTCTCCGCAGGGCTGCTCTGAATCTCTTCTTTGCCCAACCTGTAGCTGTGCCTGGGATTGCTCCGACCCAGGTGTAGGAACTTGCACTTGTCATGGTTAAACTTCATGAGGTTGGCATCAGCCCACCTCACAAGCGTGTCAAGGTCCCTCTGGATGACATTCCTTCCCTCCAATCAAGCGAACCCCACAGCTTGGTGTCATGGGCAAACTAATAATGATGAGTAGGGGTGAAAAGTTCAGGCTCAAGGAAGACTTACTTCATCTTGAGACCCTCGCCCACGACCACTAGGAGGCACTGTGCAGGCACAAAGAACTTCTTAGCTCATTATAACATGAAGCGGGGATGGGACATGAATATGTATAGGCATATTGTGCAACCTCATGCATATGTATAACTTTAGAGAATAAATGTAAAGGGGAAACAATGCTGAGGTGCTCATGCCTTTGGAGGAGCTATCCCCCATGCTCCTCAGTGCTGAATAAAAGCATACCTACTTTACAACTTTAACTAGTTGTGGAGTCTATCCGTGCATCAGTGTGGTGAGCCAGCCAGGAGACCTCTGTTCGGCTGCAGGATCGAGTGAGGGGTGGTGTCCTGGGTTCAGCAGTAGCAGTCATTTTTCTCCTTCTTGGTAGCTGGTGCAGCACTGTGTTTTGACTGGGAACAGAGCTGATAACGCTGATGTTTTGGTCTGGCCAAGGACTTTGTGAGCCTCATGCTCTGTCAGGGAGGAGGGGAGGCCAGGAGGAAGTAGAGACAGGACACCTGACCCAAGCTAGCCAAAGAGGTATTCCATACCACAGCACGTCATGCCCAGGAGGTAATGGAGAATTACCCAGAAGGACACGGGGTCTTCTGGGTTGGGCTCATTTTTCTGCAGGTGGTATCGTATTCCCTTCCCTTGTTATTTTCTCTTATCATTGTCGTTGGTGGTAATGGTTGTGATTTGTGTTGTACGTTGGTTGCTGGACTGTTCTCGTCTCAACCCGTGGGAGTTGCATTCTTTTCGATTCTCCTCTCCGTCCCTCCAGGAGCAGGGAAGGGGGGGGGGGAAAGGAAAGAAAGAGGGAGGAAAAAGGCGGGGGAAGGCGGGGGAGTGAGTGAACGAGCTGGCTGGCTGGGTTTAAACCACGACAGGGGGACATCCTAGGCGCGCCCCAGGCCGCTTGACTGGAGGAGCTCCTCTTCTCATCCGCTCACTGCGGGGACAGACAACAACCTATGCCGGCTGCGGAAAAACAGTATGCTTGGAATTTAGTTTTGTAATTTGGGGGGCCTTAGAATTTAGGTTTGTAATTGTCCTGGGACTTATAGTGGGCCTATAAGTGGTACATGTGGCCCGGGACTGCTGGTAAGGCATGCAGAGATGTCTGGCACACAGAGTAGTGCCCCTTGGCAGGTAGGGCTTGCAAGCAGGTTGGGGACTCATTGACTGATCGAGCGGCCGCTAGCGATCCTGAGGGTGGATTGGGTGAGTCGCCCAATAGGGCGAACGTAAACCGGGCGAGTTCCGGGTCTCTGCTGCATCCCAAGTTTTGGGAGCCAGGACAGACCTGCTAATGACTGTGTAGGAAGCAGCTGAAGGGTAGGCAGACCCAGGTCTCCACTGCATCCCAAGTTTTGGGAGCCAGGACGGACCTGCCACAGACTGTGTCGGAAGCAGGAGAAGGGTAAGCAGAACCACCGTGTGAGTGTGTCTGTGGGATCCCTGTGTGCAATAATTCTGTGTGTGGCTGAGACATGGCATAGCTACGAAGCGAGTGTGGAGTCCTGATCCACGGTTCCATGTTCTCTGCGAGTAGAGCGGCCAGAGATGGATGAAGCATATTTGTTCTGTCCTGTTTCTGATTTAAACGCTGGGGGAGGAGTAGACGAAAGTAAACCGTGACTAATTGGAAGGTTAAGAAGAGTTCCCTCTCTGCGCCCCAGTGGCTGTATAAGGGAAATATCAGAGAATTATAGCCTCACATATGGGTGCATAATAACTTTTGAACAGTGGAACCTGTCGTGGATACTAAATTTTGTTGGAACCAAAACTATTATCTAACAGCAGAGGAGTTGATCTGCAGAACTCAGAGATATTATTTTACTGAACCCCCTGAGAATATCATAAAACTTGTGTGTAGGTGCTCTCATATTTTTAGATGTGCATTTGCAGAGCACTGGGAGAGAGAGTCTATAGAGATTTGTAAAAGATTGTTTTAAATGGGAGCTGGTCAAAGCAAGAAAATTCTGAAGAAAAGCCCATTGGGTTGCATTTTGGCACATTGGAAAGAACTGGGAGGGTCTCCTGGGGGCTCGGTAAAAAAGAAAAAGTTGGTAAAATATTATAACCAATGATGAACTTTAAATACTTTGGAATATCAGGAAAAATAGCCCAAAAATGGAACTCTGAGCTATTAATGTTGTTTTGAGGGGGCAAGGAAAATGGGATGAAATAATGTTTGCAGATATGTTGTTTACTTTAAGAAACCACCCAGAGTGACAGACTAAATGTAAAATTATTATAGATCCACCAGATTCCTTAATTTTTGCTTTGGAAAAGGACAGGGAAAAACTGAAAGTTAAGATGGAGAGATGCGATTCAGCTTGTGATATTGGGGAGAGATGTTTAAAGTTAAAAAACAGTAATCAGGAAGATAGGTTGGAGAATTATGTATCACAAGTATCTCCAAGAGGATCACCCTCTGCCTCTGTCCTATCAGATATTGATAAGGAGGAGGAGATTGCTGTCACTGGCAACAAGCAGCAGATTCACATTTAGAGTTAAAAAAGGGTTAAAACAAAAGTGCTGTTGCAGAGGCAGGCATCTGCAGCCCTTGCAGAGCAGGGTGAGCAACTGTGAGGAAAAAGAAAAAGAAAAAAAAAAAGGAAAACCAAGGGGGAAAGGATGGGAGCTTGCGCAGCTCCTGTGTTTAAGCGTGGGATGAATGCGGACAGATGGGAACAGGCTGGAAGAGAGACTGCCCTGGGGGGGAGTGCCATGGCGTGGCTCCGGTGACTGAATTGAAACTAGACTGACGGAGACTGGGGAAATCTTCCCTAGCATATCCACTGGTTATAATGAAGCTAGGGGACACAGAAAAGAAAGCGGAATTTTTAGTTGATACGGGCGCAGCGTATTCAGTTTTAAACAAAGCTTTAATGCCTTTGGAGGATGATTATATTATGGTAAAAGGGGCAACTGGCCAAAGTGAAAAGGCTTATTTTTATAAACCATTAAAATATCAATTGGAAAAGCAATGGGACATTCATAAATTCTTATATATGCCTAAGTCCCCAAAAGCTCTTTTGGGAAGAGATTTGTTAGGAGCGACTATTATTTTCAAAGGAGGCGAGATCACTTTAAAAGTAGACAACCAACAGTATATAAAAATGTTAAGCTTAGTTTTGGTTACTAACCATGTCGAGGAAGAAGTCAGGGAAGATATACTGGATCAGGTATTCCCAGGGGTATGGGATACGAACATACCTGGAAGGGCCAAAAATGCACCCCCGATACAGATTAAGCTCAAGGAGGGAAAAAAGCCAGTCAAGATTAAACAATACTCCCTGAAGAAGGAAGATAGGGAAGGAATTCGCACAATAATTGAAAATTTCCTACAATTAGAAATGCTAAAGGAGTGCCAGTCTGATTTTAACACCCCTATTTTACCTGTTCATAAACCTGATGGGTCATACCGAGTGGTACGGGACTTACGAGCTATTAACAAAATAACTGAGGACCTTTACCCTGTGATAGCAAATCCATGTACTCTATTAACATGCTTGACACTGGAGTTAATTTGGTTTACTGTTTTAGGTCTGAAAGATGCCTTCTTTTGCCTCTCTCTCCACGAAGCCAGCCAGAAAATCTTTCCATCTGAATGGGAAAGCCCTAAGAGTGGGCTCAAAACCCAGCTCACGTGGACGGTGTTGCCTCAGGGATTTAAGAACAGTCCCACTCTGTTTGGAGAACAACTTTCAAAAGACGTAGAGTCCTGGGAGGCTCTGCTGGAAGGAGGGAAGCTACTGCAGTACATAGACGCCATCTTAATAGCCACCCAGACAGAAGAGGTCTGTGTTACCTGGACGGTGAGCCTCTTAAATTTTCTGGGACTCCAGGAATATAGGGTATCCAAGAAAAAAGCCCAGATAGTAAAGCAAAAATAATTTACCGGGAATATGAGATTAGTGCTGGACAGTGACCACTGAGACAAGACCGAAAAGAGACAATATGTCAAATGCCAAAACCCCAGACAGTGAAAGAATTACGGATAGTGTAGATTGTGGATCTACAATTATGGACTAATTGTTAAACCTCTATATGCACTTATCATAAAAGACAGCAAAAATCTTCAGTGGACAAAGGAAGCCACTCAAGCCTTCTACCAATGGTTCATAAACTCCGAGAGTTCGAAGACAATCTCACCCCTTCCATCATCTCAGCTGTGGAAAAACTGTCCCAGGACCTCAAACAATTGAGGGACGATCTATCTGATTTATCCAGCTCCTCACGTGTACCAACACACGTCTCAGCTATTAAAAAAAGGCGTCCTATTGTTCGAGAGAGGAGATACAGGAGGCATACGCCACGGGGTACCCTATGGTTTTACCTGTGGGATCACGGGGAAGACATGACAAAGTGTGATGGAAAACCTACTTCAGCTTTGGAGGAACGGGTGAGTGAACTGAAGAGGGGAGCAAGGGCCAAGACTGATCGTCCCATGAGAGCTACGGCTTCAGTCTCTGGTGAGCAGATTCCCAGATGGAATGGAAGAGCTGATTTTACTCCAGCTCCTGTGATAACGAAGAATAATCCCTTTTGCCCCGACTTAAGTGTCCAACGCTGTGATGACCATTAGAGGGGCCCTGCCTCCAGCCAGGTGGAGGTAGGGGACAACAGGATTTACTGGACTGTGTGGATCAGATGGCCTGGCACATCAGTCCCACCGAAGTATAAGGCTCTAGTAGATACCGGTGCACAGTGTACCCTGATGCCATCAAGCTGTCAAGGGGTGGAACCCATCTCTATTTCTGGAGGGACAGGAGGATCCCAAGAGTTGACTGTGCTGGAGGCTGAAATCATCCTGACTGGGAGGGAATGGCAAAAGCACCCTATTGTGACTGGTCCAGAGGCTCCAGGCATCCTCGGCATAGACTACCTCAAGAGAGGGTACTTCAAAGACCCAAAAGGGTACCGGTGGGCTTTTGGTATTGCTGCTTTGGAGACTGAGGAAATTGAGCAGCTGTCCACCATGCCTGGTCTCTCAGAAGATCCTTCTGCTGTGGGGTTGCTGAAAGTCGAAGAACAACAAGTGCCAATTGCGACCACAACAGTGCACCAGCGACAATATCTCACCAACCGAGACTCCCTGATTCCCATCCATCAGCTGATCCGTAGACTGGAGAGTCAGGGAGTGATCAGCAGGACCCTCTCGCCCTTTAATAGCCCCATATGGCCAGTGTGAAAGTCTAATGGAGAATGGAGACTAACAGTAGACTATCGTGGCCTGAATGAAGTCACACCACCATTGAGTGCTGCCGTACCGGACATGCTAGATCTTCATTATGAACTAGAGTCAAAGGCAGCCAAGTGGTATGCCACAATTGACATTGCCAATGCATGTTTCTTAATTCCTTTGGCAGCAGAGTGTAGGCCACAGTTTGCTTTTACTTGGACAGGTGTCCAGTTCACTTGGAACCGTCTGCCCCAGGGGTGGAAACACAGCCCTACCATTTGCCATGGACTGATCCAGACTGCACTGGAACAGGGGCAAGCTCCTGAACACCTGCAATACATTGATGACATTATTGTGTGGGGCGATACAGCGGAAGAAGTAGACTTTGAGAAAGGGAGGAAAATAATCCAAATCCTGCTGAAAGCCGGTTTTGCCATAAAACAGAGTAAGGTCAAGGGACCTGCACAGGAGATTCAATTTTTGGGAATAAAATGGCAAGATGGACGTAGACAGATCCCCACAGATGTGATCAACAAGATAACAGCAATGTCTCCACCAACTAATAAGAAAGAAACGCAAGCTTTCTTGGGTGCTGTGGGATTCTGGAGAATGCACATCCCAAATTACAGTTCGATTGTAAGCCCTCTCTATCATGTGACCCGAAAGAAGAATGATTTCAAAATGGGGCCCTGAGCAACAACAAGCCTTTGAGCAAATTAAATGAGAGATAGTTCACGCAGTAGCCCTTGGACCTGTCTGATGTAAAAAATGTGCTGTACACTGCAGCTGGGGAGAACGGTCCTACCTGGAGCCTCTGGCAGAAAGCTCCAGGGGAGACTCGAGGTCGACCCCTCGGCTTTTGGAGTCGGGGATACAAAGGATCTGAGGCCAGCTATACCCCAGCTGAGAAAGAGATACTGGCAGCCTATGAAGGGGTTTGAGCTGCTTCGGAAGTGATTGGCACTGAAGCACAGCTCCTCCTGGCACCCTGGTTGCCCATGCCGGGCTGAATGTTCAAAGGCAGGGTCTCCTCTATACATCATGCAACTGATGCTACATGGAATAAATGGGCTGCACTAATTACACAATGAACTCGAACATGAATTACTTGGTGGGTAATGCGGGAAGATGGGAAGTCTGATGTATACCTCAAGGGGATTTGATTTTAGGGAAAACAGCCAATGAACTTAATTGTATGCTGTTGCCTGCTGTGTAATACTTTTATAGCCCATCAACTAGATGTCTCCAGGTCACCAGCGACTAGCCCTGACTTCCCTCCAACCATCATCCCAACAGAGAATGAACTTTGATAGAATCGGATGAGTTCCGCAGTAAAGGAACGACCAGCATAGGCAGGCAACAATCCAACACTGCACACAGCCTTTCCTGCCCTGAAGGATTGTTACAAGAGATGGAACCTGACATCATGGACCGAATGGACTCGGCAGCATTATAGGGATTGGTCTGTGCACTAAGAAAATTATTTTTTTTCTCTTGGTCTGTCTGTATATGGATGTATATATGTGCGTGAGCGATGATGTATTGAAAATGTGGGATCTGAGCATGACGTGAATGGTATGGAATAATGGGTGCATAATGTCCTGGGTTCAGCAGTAGCAGTCATGTTTCTCCTTTGTGGCAGCTGGTGCAGTGCTGTGTTTTGACTTCCAGCCTGGGAACAGTGTTGGTGAAGCCGATGTTTTCGGTTGTTGCTAAGTGATGTTTACCCTGACCAAGGACTTTGTGAGGCTCATGCTCTGCCAGGGAGGAGGAAGCCGTGAGGAAGCAGAGACGGGGTGCCTGACCCAGGCTAGCCAAAGAGGTATTCCATACCACAGCACGTCATGCCCAGGATGGGGGGTAACTGGGAGTTACCCGGAAGGACACGGGCTTCTGGGTGGGACTCGTTTCTTGGCAGGTGGTATTGTATTCTCTTCCCTTGTTATTTTCTCTTATCATTGTTGTCGTTGGTGGTAGCGGTGGTGATTTGTGTTGTACATTGGTTGCTGGACTGTTCTTGTCTCAACCCGTGGGAATTGCACTCTTTCGATCCTCCTCCCCGTTCCTCCGGGAGCAGGGAAGGGGAGAGCCCTGGGGTGGGGGGTGGGGGGGGGCCTCGATTGCTCTCAACCCAGCACCACTCGCTGGGAGTGAGTGAACAAGTGTCTGGCTAGGGTTAAAACCACGAATCTCCCACTGCATTATTTATGGAAACTAAATGCAATGACAACTTTTTAATTGAAAGAAAACAGCTTTCATATCTGAAGATGCTATTTACAGAGTATCTGTATAAGAAAAAACACATTAATTGACAGGATCTTCATGACTTTTTAAGTTCCTCAAACTTAGCTTGGTGTCTGGAGAAGATCTCTTTCCAGTCCTTGAAGACTCTTTTAAGATGAATGTTTAAAAAGCTGAGCTGACATGGGCATTATGTCCAAGTGCAAGCTGTACTATTCTTTAATAGAGGGTATAGAAATGATTCATAGGATTATTATCTTTCTACAGACAAACCCCATTACCTTCACACTAGGAGGGAAAAGCTAGTTTTTAACTTACATAAAATGGAATCAATTATCAAAATCTTTGCATGGTTTCTCAGCTCTGCTGGAGAGCACTCAGAGTGCTAAACCCACAGAGCCATTTGGCAAAAGGGCTCCTTCCTACGCTGTGTTTCTTGTTACACCTTTCATTTAATAAAATCACATCTGCAGAAGCAAAAATAAGTAGCAATGATTTGTATGCAGGGCTTACACCCTGAATGTCACAAGAGGAGACATGAATCACATTTGCAGACTGATCACCTGGCTGTTACTTTAGACTATTTCCCAGTAAAAAGTGAACGAGAAAATAAAAAGCAGTCACGAATGCAAAGTCAAATGCAGTGGCAAACAGCAGCACAGGTCAGAGCATCTTTGGTGTGGAAGAAAAGTGCTCCTTCAGCAACCTCTGCCATATAATCCTTACCATTGAATCTCTGAATATCCTTTTGCTGGTTTTAACAGTGGCTTTTCACAGATGCTTATGTTCCATAAAAGCTGGAAGGTTAGTGGTGGCTTTTCACCAGGGTGAAAAAGTCCACACATGACCATTGCTTCTTAAAGTATTACAAATAAAAGCCTTATGTCTTTCAGTAGCCATCGTCTAACCTACTCCAACTCTGTGTTCCTCAGCAAAGAGATCAGCAAGTGCACTGGCCATCCTCAAAAACCTGTTTCCCCAAGCTACTTTAGCAGCACATGCAAACTCAGATGCACATAGAGGCGCAGTATGTACAATGTATGTAAAACATAATATTCTAGAAGCTGGTAATGGTGTTTTGGAAGGAAATGTTCATTATTAGACTCTTATCTGTTGATCCCATTCATGAGATCTGCTTCTACAAAGCACATTTGCAAATTATCTTCTGAGTGCTGATGAGAAATCAGCAATATGCAAGATACCGTGACTTTGAATGAGTACGCTCCACTGCAAGTCTCGTTTGCTGAGATGCCTGCCAAATGAATGTATTAGTATATTAGGAATCTAATAAATTGACTAACAAGCATTTGATGAAAAATAGCTGTACCACCCATTACAGTTATCACAGCCAACAAGGCTTCTGGGGTTGGGATTTTGAAGGCACCAGCTGCTGATAAAAGAGATGTTGTCATGCTGTGCCATGCTCTCAGTGGCATCTCTCTCACTAACTGTGCACCATAACAAACTCTAGGCAAGACATAGGACCTTCTTTACTTCAGCTTTCCTCTGCTTCTTCTCAACACTTATGAGGATTTAAACCATTGCAGCCTTACTCAGTCCTGTCTTTTCCCTTTCCACTGCATAAAGTAAGATGCTGGGACAGTGGAGAAAACTCTTCTGACAAGACAGCACAGAAGGAACTGGAGGAAACACTGTTATACAGATCAGCATTGTTCAAACGTCTGAGACTATGCTCAGGTTCACAATATGTAAACTTTAAGCTTGTTAATTGTGGTCACAAACATGAGGACCAAGAAGGCTTTGGCTATATTCACATTCAGGAGGTAGGCACTGCAATAAAATTAGTTTAGGGAGTGGCTCAGAGTCCTACTTCTAACTCAGGGTTCTAGTAGGAAAATTTAAAGTCAAGAAATAAATCTTCATGCAGCACTTCACCTGTGTCATTCACTGCTTTGATGAATATTTAAAAAGCCCAATTCCTTTTATGCATAAAACTGATGAATCCCCCTCATGCAAATGTCCTCCATCTGGGAAGGAGCAAGCACCCGACACGTTCAAACCCACAGGACCTGCAAACCTAAATCCAAGTAATTAAACCCCAGGGTTAACTGCGTCCAGAGGTTAGTGTGGAAGGTTAGGCCACTTTCCCCAGCACTCCCTACACAACTCACATGATATACTGTGGGTGCTTGTCACTCCTCCCGCTGGTGCCGGGGAGAGGACAGCACATGGCAGATCACAGCCTGTGTGAGTAAATTACGTCTTTTCAAGCTAATTAATTCTATCAAGTGCAATAGACCCTTACATTCAAGTTTCAGAAATCTTCTGTGTGCTGAAGTTTAAAGGAGAGAGGAACCCAATTCATTATAAATGCCCATTTATCATCTGCTGATGAATCCCAGTGAACACGAGTAAGAAAAGCTCCTTCAGTGCCTTCCTAAATTGCATTTCTGCTTTTACCCAAGACATTTGCAAGATCCCCCAACTCTGTCAACAGTTGCTCTTCAATTTTGTTTAGCTTATCATCAACAAATTCTGCTTTTGTGAGTGGACAAGTCATTTGAGTCTGCACTACACTGCCTGACTTACAGCTCAGTCAGATAAACAAGAATAGCAGATGTAGGAACAATCTGGGTATTCATTTTGTCTGTTCAACCAGGTTGAAAGGACTTGCCAGAAAAAGGTACAACACTTCAGGCTAATTTGCTCAGCCAAAGTACTGCCAAAGTGTAAGGCTGCAAGCATATGACTAATGTTGGGGAGATCAGCATCCCCAGATGACGTAGTTATTGTTCACCTCTGCCTCATAGGTAATGAAAGCACTTTTATTCAAAGCATCCATTTGAAAGAGGAAAACACATAGAAATGAACTTTGTTACAAAACTTGAATCCTTCTCACCACTTCCCCATTTCTGCATTAATTCCAGCTTCTTGTCCTCATCCACATTGTTGTGCATACTGCAGCATTTATATTTCCTTGCTTCTTCTTTCCCCCTATATGTTTACTTCTCCTTTCCTTCTCACATCCTTTTCCTTAGCCTTGTCTCCTGCTTTGCAGTTTTGACCCTATATCTGACACTGGGTACCTTTTCTTTGTTGTTCATCTTCCGTTTTAATGTTATATCCACTCAGCTTTGCAAACCTCAGAGGCTCAACTCATTTTTCACAGTGTCTGTTATAGAAGCAGGCATCCAGGACATCCTGGCTCTGTCTCACACACTATAAGCACTCTGCAATCTTTTGAATGATATTAGCCCCGTACTCTGACAGGAGCCACATGCTAACAATGCACTGTGTCAGTCACCACACTGTTACGGAGCCAAGCAGAGCAGGACCGGCAAAATGACGCTGCTGTCCTTGTTAAGGAATGTCCTTGTACATTTTTAGCATCCTGTGTTTAGAGTGACAGAGCCACAAGTCCACCTGCTAATCACATAAAAATAAATGATGGGTAGAACAGCCAAGCTTGTACTAAGAAAAGGTAAACACTGTTCTGACATATTCCCTCAAGCAAGCAAACAAAATAATAAGTTTACAGTGGAGGCTTGCAAGTTTGGTCCCATTAATTAAGTTCCATTTTCCAGCATGTTGAGTTTTAAGTAATTTTCTCCAGGAATTATTTAAACTTCTTTCTCTTGCTGAAGAAAAAAGGGCCAAAACTTGCTCTCAGTGACAGCAGCATGACGCTACTGGCTTCATCAAACTGTGGGGCTGAGCCATGAGGTGAAGCAGTGCCATGGAAAATCCCGGAGCATTTCAGGAGGCAGGTGTCCTGGAGGAGCACCCACAGCCCGAGCGTGGCAGTCTGGGAACAATGCAGAGGTGATGCACTAACAGCCTCAGACACATCATAGGAGGAATGTAAAGTGCACCTGACATTTCTTTTGATCTATGCCTAAGAAACATTAAAAGGCAAATTAATGTGCTGTTTTGGTGCCTGTTCAATGTGATAGTTGGAGACATAACTGAGCCTTTCACAAAAGTCTAATTGGGAAGAAGAATAAGCTTATTGTTTCCTCCTCTGGACATGCACCCTAGAACATTGGCAGAGTTCAAATTTGCCTGAAGTATGTTGCTGTTTTGCATTTTAAATCCAGACATGCAAAATGTAGGTTGAATGATCACTTTGACTATTATTAGGAAATCAGTACATGTGCAACAGTAATTCTACAGAGGCATTAAGTGATATGGCCCAGCAGCAGGTTATCTTTCTATAATGCTACCAAACACTGAAATTCAAATGCATATGTGTATATTTAAATACATATATATATATAAAATTGCTCACTTAAAATATCAAGTGAACACTAATACAGTATCTGAGCATACAGCTCCTACATCTGCCTTTCACACAATTGTTTTGTATCGCTCATGGAGATCCTCACACACAAATCACATTCACATTTAGTAACAGAGTTTTGTGTATTGAGCTAATAATGATGGCTAGACTTTGTGAACGAAGATTTGGGAAGGGCTTTACCCACACTTACTACAAGCGCACTGATGACTAAAAAGGCCAATGTGGGATAGGCAAATATGGTTGCAAAAAGCACAGCGAAAGGTTTCCTTGGGTGGTATAGGTGAGGCATGATTCTTTCTACGTTGTCTTTTCTCCTCGAGACTAATTCTGCATGTGTTCTCAAAGGAGACAACAGCGTTATGTATGGTGTGTCTCCAAGTCTCCTGATTGGAGGCCAAGGTGGACCACTGATGGTAGTCAATATGGCCAAGGCTAATGTATTGTTTCAGGGAGTCCTTATATCTCCTCTTTGGGTCATTTCTCTTGTGGCAGCCAGTGGCGAGTTCACCGTAAAACACAATCTTAGGGAGACGGCGATCCTCCATCCTGGAGACATGCCCTGCCCAGTGCAGCTGCAATTTCAGCAATATGGCCTTGATACTGGTGACCTCTGCCTGTTCAAGGACAGTAACATTTGACACATAGTCAGTCCAATGAATGTTTAGAATTGCACGAAGGCAGCACTGATGGAAGCGTTTGAGGAGTCGCAGGTGATGGCGGTAGATAACCCATGATTCAGACCCATATAAAAAAAGTATACAGTACAATGGCTCTATAGACACTAATCTTTGTACATTTCTTCAGGTGTTTATTGCACCAGACTCTTTTATGGAGTTTTCCGAAGGCTCTGTTTGCCTTTGCTATTCTGTGATCTATCTCTTTGTCAATCGTGGCATCCAAGGAAATAATGCTTCCCAGATAGCTGAACTGCTGAACTGACTTAAGGTCTGACTCGCCAATGGTAATGTGGGGATGATGGTAATCTTCTTGTGGTGCAGGTTGGTAGAGAACTACTGTCTTCTTCAAGCTGACTTCCAGCCCAAAAAGCTCATCCACCTCCGCAAAGCAAGATGTTAAATGCTGCAGAGCTGCTTCTGTGTGGGCAACAAGGGTGGGTGGCATCGTCAGCAAAAAGCAGTTTACGGGCAAGATGATTTAGGGTCTTAGTGTGGACCTTCAGTCGCCTTAGATTGAATAGGCTCCCATCGGTACGATATCGAATATAAATGCCATTTTGTTCGTCAAGGTCTACCGTAGCCCTTCGGAGCATCATGATGAAGAAGATTGTGAATAAAGTTGGTGCGAGAACACAACCTTGTTTCACACCATTGGTTATTGGGAAGGGCTCAGAGAGTGCATCTCCATATCTGACTTGGCCGCGCTGATCCTCATGTAACAGAATAATCATTTTGAGGAACTTGGTGGGGACAACCTAATGGTTCCAAGATCAGCCACAGGCCTTTTCTGCTCACTGTGTTAAAAGCTTTGGTGAGGTCAACAAAAGTTACATAGAGCCCCTTATACTGTTCTCTACACTTCTCTTGCAGTTGTCTGAAAACAAATACCATGTCTGTGGTACATCTATTAGCTCTGAAACCATATTGACTTTCAGGTAGAAGTTCTTCTGTGATAGCAGGTACCAATCTGTTCAATAGTATTCTTGCAAGGATTTTTCCAGCAATGGAGAGCAGAGTTACACCTCGGTAGCTTGAGCAGTCTGACTTTACACCTTTTTTCTTATACAGTGATGATGATTGTGTCACGAAAATCTGATGGTAATTTACCTTGTTCCCAACAGTGCACAACTAGCTTGTGAAATTTAGCATGAAGTGCTTGGCCTCTATGCTTCCGGATTTTGGGTGGGATTCCGTCAACCCCAGCTGCCTTGCCAGTTTTCACCTGCTGTATAGCCTTAAGAATCTCTCCCATGGTAGGGGTTATATCTAATTCGTTTTTCACTGGATGTTGTAAAATGTGCTGGATTTCTTCACCTTGGACTACACGGTTATCACTAAAGAGTGTTTGAAAATGCTCAGACAAACGATTCAGGATGGAGATTTTATCTGTAAGAAGTGTTTGGCCATCTGCACTAAGTAAGGGGCTTTGAACCTGGTATGCAGGTCCATACACTGCTTACAGAGCCTCATAGAATCGTCTGTGGTCACCCAAATCTGTGCATCAAGTCTTTTCTGCTAGGTTGAGCCACCGCTTGTTCTGGATGTCTCGAAGTTTCTGTTGGAGTTTACTGCATGCAAGACAAAAGGCTGCTTTTCTTACATGGCAAAATGGCTGAGCGAGGTGTGCTTGATGGGCACATCTTTTCTTTGTCAGCAGTTCCTGGACCTTCTGATTGTTATCGGCAAACCAGTCTTTGTTTTTCTTTAAGGAGAACCCAAAGGATTCTTTGGAGGACTGCAGGATGCTATTTTTAATATGCTGCCAAAGCGCTTCAGGAGAAGAATCTATAAGATGGTCTTCAAGCCTATTTTGAAGGTTAGCCTGAAAGCTGTCCCTCACTGCAGCTATTTGGAGATTATTAACTTTGAGCCTCCTCCTTGGAATGCCGCCCCTCTTAGGTCTGGGCTTAAAGTGGAGGTTAAGTTTGCAACGCACAAGGTGGTGGTCTGTTTGACATTCTGCACTAGGCATCACTCGGGTGTGACAGACATCACAAACATTCTCTGGTGCACTAAGACATAATCAATAAGGTGCCAATGTTTAGATTGAGGATGCATCCAGGTTGTCTTCCTGCTGTCTTTCTGCTGGAAAATAGTGTTGGTGATGGTAAGCTGCTGCTCTGCACAGAACTCTAGCAAGAGATGTCCATTATCATTGCAGCTACCAACACCGTGCTTGCCTAGTACTCCTTTCCAGGCTTCAAAGTTCTTACCTACTCGGGCACTGAAATCACCAAGGATTATGATCTTATCATCTATAGGAAACTTTTGAGTGAGGCGACGCAGGTCGGTGTAGAATTTTTCTTTTTCTGCAGGGTCAGCTTGCAGAGTTGGATCATATATGCTGAAAAGAACAATATGTTGCTTATTGTGTAGTGGAAGGCGTAAGGAGATAATACAATCAGAATGACCTATTAGCAAATTTTCAAGTTTAGAGATGATGGAGTTTTTAATCATGAAGCCAACTCCAGAAAGACGACTTTCAGTTTTGGATTTGCCTGACCAGTAGAGTGTATAACCGGCACCATGTTCTTTAAGGCTACCTTCCTCATGAAGGTGAACTTCACTGAGAGAAGCAATGTCGATGATGAGTCGTGACAGTTTGTGGGCAATTAGTGCAGAAAGGCGCTCAGGACGCCCACTGTCCACTGTATCAAGCATGGTTCTGATGTTCCAACATGCGAGTGTCAATCTGGACACACCTTCGGAGGCAGGTGTATGCCTTTGTCTCTTTGTCTTTGATCGACCACAACAGAAGATGCCCGTTGGCTGCGGCTAGCCAACCAGGTGGAGGGGGAGATGAGCTTTGGTTAGGCCACCTTTTCTAGGCCTCTCTCTATATGGAGCAAGCAGTGCTCTCCTTGTAAAAAAGGCTGCTTGGTCATTCAGGATGTTGCTGAACAAGACTGTCATCTCTTGGGTCAATCTTGAGTGACCAGTGTCCTGAACCACCTGCATGCAGGGTTGGGTCTGTGGCTTCCAGTGCACCTTATCACCTGCTGCTTTGTCCCTCGCCTGTCGCTACAGGGCTTTGCAAGTGTGAGTAAACCCTTCGGGCCTGTGCAGTGGACTTTTCAGGTGAGGCACAGCTTGCGCGGAACTGGCCCCACCCTTTACACCTGAGGTTTATCTGCCAGGGTCTAGCGAGCTTGGACGGTGACAGCAAAGTCCTCATGTCGTAGGTTTGGTTAGAGTATCCTTCTCTTAGATGGATGGCCTTACAAGGCTAAACGAGCTCCATCTTCCCGGGTTCGAAGTTAGAGTTGTCCTTCTCCTAGGATGGTTGCCCAAAGGCTAGTAAGCCCATCCTGCTGTCGTGGTTTAAACCCAGTCAGGTAACTTGTTCACTCACTCCCAGTGAGTGGTGCCGAGCTGACAACAATCGAGGTCCGTTTCCCCCCCCCCACCGGGGTTCTCCCCCACTCCCGGAGGAACGGGGAGGAGGATCGAAAAAAAAGTGCAACTCCCACGGGTTGAGACAAGAACAGTCCAGCAACCAATGTACACAAATCACCACCGCTACTATCAACTACAACAATGATAAGGGAAAATAACAAGGGAAGAGAATACGATACCACCGGCCAAGAAGACGAGTTCCACCCGGAAGCCCGTGTCCTTCCGGGTAAGTCCCAGTCACCCCCCACCCCGGCCATGACGTGCTGTGGTATGGAATACCTCCCTGGCTAGCCCGGGTCAGGCGCCCCACATCTGCTTCCTCCCGGCTTCCCCTCCTCCCTGGCAGAGCATGAGCCTCACAAAGTCCTTGGTCAGGGTAAACATCACTTAGCAACAACTGAAAACATCGACTTCACCAACACTGTTCTCAGGCTGGAAGTCAAAACACAGCACTGTACCAGCTACCACAAAGGAAAAAAAAAACATGACTGCTACTGCTGAACCCAGGACACCTGCCCATGGACACACTTTGTCTGACCCTTCAGTTGAGACCTGTCCGGCATGGGAGACCCTACCAGAGGCATATGCTGCCACCAGCATAGCTCTCAACCTCACAAGGGCACACAAGCTCTTTCCCCACGACAAGGGAGTGTCCATGAAAGAATGAGCTAATAATACTTGACTATGAAGCACCTTTGCAACTCTGTGCTTTCAGTTGCCAGGTCAAATTTCCTTTGCTTTTTTAAGACAATCACACAATGAACAAACTGCAACAACAAACCAAGTAACAAAGAAAAAAGGAAAGTAAAAAGAGAACATTCCTACCCAGGTTAATAAATAGCAGAATAAAGGGAGCAAAGAAAGTCAGGTGTAATTTCCACAGCAGAAGTAAGGTGAGGAATGACATTATTGAGGCACCCTGAATTTTGCTGAAGACTATTTATTCCTTGCTCCTATTTCTATCAGCTTGGGTGTATGTTTGAACATCTGGCCAGACCTATATTCAGCTGAACTCTGTTTTCTTCTCTGTGCAATGCTCTATCTCAGTATTTTTCTATTTGCTTCATACAAGTAAAAATGATGGTCTGTAACAAGATCTCTATCCCCTGTTTTGCCACAATGCTGTATACGTCTAGGATAATACTCTTTTGACAATAAATTTCTATTAAAGCACATTATGGTCTTAAATTACATCATCTTTTTCAGTTGTCAACATGTGAAATGTATTTATGTTCTGTCCAAATGATGTACTGCTGTTGTACTATCTAACTCTCCTTACATGCTTTTGATCACTTTCTTCAGCTAGATTATAGAAGGAAAAATCACTCAATGACATAAACGATACATACCTAAAGGACTTTTAGCTCTTACTTTCTGACAAATCCAAAAGTGAATTTGCTGCAAAATAATGAACTTAAGTGACTCCTGCAGACTCCTCAAGGATTGACATTCATAGGGAGTTCCATCTATGAAGCAAACAGTTCAGGTAGAAAATTAGTCCATTCGTCTCAGCTCTTCAGACTTTTTCTTGGAAAAGAATCATTCTTCAGAAAGTTACTGGTCATCTGAACTGGTACTATAGATTACAGTTTGGGATGATCTATCTAATCATGACAAAAAAGATAAAGGGTAAGATTTGAACCCTTGCAGGAGCCAGGCATAGTTAATTTGGTTTGGGGGAGTATTATCAGTTCAGCATAGCTGGAATCTGAAAAATTATATCTGCCCACATATCTGGCTTGTGCCTTCTGGCCTTCTGTGATGATGTAAGGGGCTAATAAAAGGTGGCAGCACTTGGTGTCAGACAGCTTGTCTCTGCCTTGATCATTCTGAATGGAGTGATACTCAAGCCCAACTTACATTCACTGTTGGTCTACAAAAGGGCTGCTGGGAGCTACTTCTCAGCAATCAGCTTGAACCCTTGGCAAGACATCAGTGTCCTGGGTTCAGCAGTAGCAGTCATTTTTCTCCTGAGGAGTTGGTGCAGTGCTATGCTTTTGACTTTCAGTGTAGGAACAATGCTGATAACACAGATTTTTCTAATTGTTGCTAAGAAGTAATGCTTACTCCAATCAAGGACTTACTTTCTGAGTCTCATGCTCTGCCAAGGAGGAGGGGAAGCCGGGAGGAAGCCGAAACAGGACACCTGACGCAAAGTAGCCAAAGGGGTATTCCATACCATAGCACATCATGCCCAGTACATAAAAGGGGGGGAGTTAGCCGGAAGGCCCAGATTGCTGCTCGGGTTGGGGTGGGTATTGGTCAGTGGGGGGT
The DNA here is from genome assembly GCF_033815535.1 of Pezoporus flaviventris. NCBI lineage: Eukaryota > Metazoa > Chordata > Aves > Psittaciformes > Psittacidae > Pezoporus > Pezoporus flaviventris. The sequence continues at coordinate 891,105 of NW_026892669.1, read as the reverse complement.
GAGCAATTGTATTCACTCACCTTGTTATTTCCCTTATTATTATTATTATTATTGGTGGCAGCAGTAGTAGTTTTGTATTATACCTTAGTTACTGCACTGTTCTTTTCTCAACTGTCATGGTTTAAGCCCAGCCAGTAGCTCAGAAACACGCAGCCTCTCACTCATCCCCCCCCCTTTCTCCTCCCGCTCCCGGAGGGATGAGGAGGAGAATTGAAAGAATGTAACTCCCATGGGTTGAGATAAGAACAGTCCAATAAATAAGGTGTAACACAAAACCACTACTGCTACCACCAATAACAATAATGATAAGGGAAATAACAAGGGAACAGAATACAACCGCTCACCACCTGCCGACCGATACCCAGCCCAACCCGAGCAGTGATCTAGTGTTAGCGGCGAGAAGAAGCAAGACACGCCAACCCAATATGGGTGATAAGCAAGCTTCTCCTTTATTTGTGGCGCACATCGCTTATATCCGTGTGGTGTTAGCCACGCCTACTAATCACAACAGTATTGGTTAGTTCTACACAGCTCCCTTTACATTCTCCTCCCACATCCAGTTTCCGGTTACCTGTGAGGCCTACACCGTGCTTTGCTCGCACAAGGCCTCTAAGGATCCATGACCTTGCTCTTGGAGCCATTCTGCAACAATTCCCCCCTTTTTCTTTTGTGCGAGCAAAACATTGTGGGTTATTCTGTTCACTTGTTTCATCACACAACTATAAGCAAGTCTAACAACTACAATGATTGAAATAACAATGATACATAAGCGCAGTCCTTCAAATAGCAGTGTTTTAAGTCAACCTGTAATGCCCCATGAGGACAGCCATTTAGTTATCCCGAGGTCATTGCTCACTTGCAATTGCTGGGTAAGCTGAGCCAGGGTTTTCAGCTGGGCGTGTGTCGTGGTTTAAACCCAGTCAGGTAATTAGTTCGATCACTTCCCCCCCTTTCTTGCCCTCCCCCTGCTCTCGGAGGGACGGAGAGGAGAATCAAAAGAATGCAACTCCCACGGGTTGAGATAAGAACAGTTTAGTAACTAAGGTATAACACAAATCACTACTGCTACCACCAATGATAATAATGATAAAGGAAATAACAAGGGAACAGAATACAACACCTCACCACCCGCTGACCGATAACTCGCCCCCCAAGCCCGACCAAGCTCCGACCGATACCTCCTCCAACCCTGCAGTCTCCCAGCCCTTCCGGCTAACTCCCAGTTACATCCTGGGCATGACGTGCTGTGGTATGGAATACCTCTTTGGTCAGTTTGGGTCAGGTGTCCTGTCTCTGCTTCCTCCTGGCTTCCCCTCCTCCCTGGCAGAGCATGAGGCTCACAAAGTCCTTGGCCAAACCAAAACATCCTTGTTATCAGCTCTGTTCCCGAGCTGAAAGTCAAAACACTGCACTGCACCAGCTACCAAGGAGGAGAAACATGACTGCTACTGCTGAACCCAGGACAGCGTGTATCGAATTAGAATGATCAGAAAGATTCACACAACACATCCCATCAAACTCCTCACATCCATGTCCCTGTGCCAACAACAAAAAGTCTATAGCGGCTCTGTTCTGCAGTGTTGCATGTCTCACAGAATCAACATCAAACAACAAATCAGAAATTGCCTTCGATGTAGCATTTGTCTGCTTAGCAAGCCAGCAGCCTAGCTTGTTTAACTGAGCCAAGGCCCCGGCCGAAGCACTTACAGTGATTTGGCATATTATGATTGGATACATGTCTTGAAGACCCTTAGTGACTAACACATAATTGGTTAAGCACAGGTGTGAGAACTTGATCTCGAAAGCTTGCCAACAGTCCACAGTTCTCATTAACTCAGTGAATTCCAGCTTCTTCTTATCTTGCTTGTTTAGGCATCCTTGGGCCGCTCATGGCCTTGCTGTATCTTTCAGGATTATTCAGAATTTATGTACCAATTATCCATTCTCCTGTGAGAACACTGTCTCCACATCTCCCCCTTTTGGTTTTATATATGTTTTGGATGACTCTACATGAGCAGGGGATTTGGGCTAGATCATATCTCCAATATATGCTGACTACAGGCTGCTGGGCCTGCCCCTTTTTTCTGCTGTATGGCTCTCTGGTAACAGGGGAGGCCATCCTTCACATCAAGGTCTGGCATGGCTTGTGTCCCCACCGCTCTACGCCTGCCGGGTTGCAGCCAACAGCAGAGCTAAAGGTTCTTCTTGGTGGCAAACACAGAGGCCAACCCAGTCTTGCCCTTGACTGTGGTAGCAGGCATTTGGTCAGCCTCAGTCCTTGCACCTTGTTGTCAATGCAGAGTTTCACCTGCTTCATCCAGTAACAAGTCACTACTACAGCAAGGCACACACAAATTTACATTAGCAGAGTAACTATTACAGGGTGCAGCAGCATGTTGAAGATGCTGATGGCAGCGAGGAACTAGCCAAGGAAATTTCTTATCAGTGGAATTCTCCCACCCTCTTAATTTGTTCCATTACCTGCTTTATAACACTACCATTGTATTAGAATCTTTCCAGCTTTTGCCTTAGCATTTTCTAGCAGCTACTGCAAATTTGCATACTCTAACATCTCTTTTACAAGTAACAAATCTATATAATACAAGGTGTAGTTTCTTATTAGCAACTAGCTAGTAAATACAGGTGGTTTTATACACAAAATCACAGTCTCTAATAATAGCTACTTTACAAGCACACATATATTCAAGCTGTTACTTTTCAGTTGCCCCCAAGTGATATTTTGCAGTCATTCTTTTTTCTCTTCCTCTCTCTCATTCTGCTTGGAGTATTCACAGTCAGCTCCTGTAGCTGAGGCATCAGGTTTTTCCATTTGTCTGTCCAGCTCATGGCAAGGCTTGACAAAATTGCAGGCAGTCGCCATGGACCTGTAGCCAGGAGGACACAAATATACCCCCTCCCCCAGGTTATCAGTTCTTGAGAAGTACACAGGTTAAACTGCATATTTGCAGTATCATTACTTTCTCTCCCCCCCCCCCCCCCCTTTTTTTTTTTAATCCCTGCAAAAGCCGGCCTGCTGGGCAGCAGCTATAGCGGCCTGCCTGCTTCAGCAGCAACCATAAATACCTGCCGGCAGCCGCACTTTTACATTAATCCTTTCATGCCCGAAATGTTAAACAGCTACCCGATAAAAGCTTTTACATGAACCCAACAACAAAAAAAAAAAACAGAACACCGTCTGCCCTCAGCGCACACACACACACACACACGTATGGGATCCCACAAGCACACGCCACACAACTACAAAATTTGAAGCACAAAATCAAGACAATCATTACTCCCACTACAGTTCCACGTACAGAACGTGGCATAAGGACCCTGTGGAGACTAATAGCAAACCAGCTCCGAGAAGCATCATTGCAGTGCGAGGTGGCTGGCTCAACCTTAGTGGGCGTCCCCGCAGAGGCTCTGCAACCCCCACATCGTATGAGGCTTGGGCTTTTATACTGCCCAAAATGCGCACTCATTCCGACACAGGTGGCCAGCCTGTGCTGGAAGAAGTGGCCAGCAGTATCTAAAAAGGTCTCCAAGGGTTGATAGAAACCTGGACATACTTATATCTACCAACTTCTAGTACATGAGTATCACAGAGAAACTGTATGGGCTCCCCCTGTCAATCGCAACAAAATAAAATCATAACATATACAGCTTGAGTATAAGAGGATTTTAAGCCATACGTGGTCACTGCTTGTCAGGCCTCCTTAACTATTTTGAGATCAAAAGCTTCCCACTTTAGCCCCCTGCTGTGTAGTAAACACAGGATATGCAGAGCGCCAATCAATCCGGCGACAAGGTGCCACCCTCTTCCTTGTAGCTTCCTTGACATTCATCATGCGTATCCCTTCTAATATACTTTCTCTGTCCTTTTCAAAGTCCCTACTTTCGTAACTGGGGGTGGTGGGGGAGCAGGGAGTTGCACCTCCTCCGCTGCACCTTCTGATGAAGGAGGGGGAGAAAAGGAAGGGGGGGGGGAGCGCCCCGTGAGTTGGGGGAAACGAGTTGTAAACTTCCCCCGGCTTCAACCGACCGGGGACGTCTGTTCCTAGTTTCTCCGTTGCTACAGCGGCAGTTTTCTTTTCCGCCTTGTATCTTTTTATACAGTTTATTACTTCTCTCCGTGGCTTACCGAGTTTCTTTGCTGTTTTATCATCATTAAGCACTGAGTCAAATAGTTCATCACCAAACTTTCACCACTCACTCTCCTCAAAAACTGTATTAGGATCTACAAAAAATCCCTTAGCCTTCCCTACAGCCACTAGACCTGCTAGCTGCTTTAGAGTCTCAGGCTTAATTTCCCGCTTTTATAAAAAGCACTGTAATAAATCAGGGGCTACCTCTCGGTCCATTTTCATGGCCGGCCTTTTCCGGATCGTCCTCTTCTGGATTGTCCTGTAACCTTGGTCTCCAGATCGTCCAATACTGGATCGTCCTCCCGATGCTGCTGTATCTGGTTCACCCCAGCGGCGGACTCCTTTCAGCCAGTCCAAGCACCCAGGTCAGTCACGCCACTGCAGTAGCACTGCCCGTGCTCCCTGGCCGCTGCCACCAGCACCGCTCACTCACCGTTCTGGGTCCCTGTTACTCAGGGCCTTGTTATCCGGGTCCCTGTCAGCCGGGGCCCTGTATTCCGGGTCCCCGTCAGCCGGGGCCCTGTATTCCGGGTCCCCGTCAACCCGGGCCCTGGACTCCGGGTCCCCGTTAGCCGGGGCCCTGTTACCTGGTCCCTGTTTGGGCACCATTTGTTAGCGGCGAGGAGAAGCAAGACACGCCAACCCAATATGGGTGATAAGGAAGCTTCCCCTTTATTCGTGGAGCACATCGCTTATATCCGCATGGTGTTAGCCATGCCTACTAGTCACAACAGTATTGGTTAGTTCTACACGGCTTCCTTTACATTCTCCGCCCACATCTGGTTTCCGGTTACCTGTGAGGCCTACACTTTGCTTTGCTCGCACAAGGCCTCTAAGGATCCATGGCCTTGCTCTTGGAGCCATTCGGCAACAATCTAGCCCTTCTGGGTAACTGCACCCAGTTTATATACTGGGAAAAGCCTACAGCACCTGGGATTGCCAGGCAGTCTCCCATTCAAGTACTGAGCCAAAAAAAAAGCAGGGGAGAGAGTTTTGTGAGTGTCTCCATCTCCTGCTGCAGCAGGCAGTGCCCCCATGAGCAGTGGCCAGAGGACCCAGGAGGAAAGGGTGATGAAGAAGGAAGGAACCCTGCAGCACCCTGGCCTCCTGATGGCTGCTCTCTACTGGGCATGATGTGCTGTGGTATGGAATACCTCTTTAGCTAGTTTGGGTCAGGTGTCCTGTCTCTGCTTCCTCCTGGCTTCCCCTCCTCCCTGCCAGAGCATGAGACTCAGAAACTCCTTGGTCAGAGTAAACATTGCTTAGCAACAACAAAAAACATCGGTGTTATCAGCATTGTTCCCAGGCTGAAAGTCAAAAACACAGCACTGCACCAGATACTAAGAAGATGTCCTGGGTTCAGCAGTAGCAGTCATTTTTCTCCTTCTTGGTAGCTGGTGCGGTGCTGTGTTTTGACTTTCGGCCTGGGAACAGAGCTGATAACAAGGATGTTTTGGTTTGGCCAAGGACTTTGTGAACCTCATGCTCTGCCAGGGAGGAGGGGAAGCCGGGAGGAAGCAGAGACAAGACACCTGACCCAAACTAGCCAAAGAGGTATTCCATACCACAGCACATCATGCCCAGGATGTAACTGGGAGTTAGCCGGAAGGGCTGGGAGACTGCGGGGTTGGAGGAGGTATCGGTCAGAGCTTGCTTGGGCTGGGGGGGGCGAGTTATCGGTCGGCTGGTGATGAGGTGTTGTATTCTCTTCCCTTGTTATTTCCTTTATCATTATTATCATTGGTGGTAGCAGTAGTGATTTGTGTTATACCTTAGTTACTAAACTGTTCTTATCTCAACCTGTGGGAGTTGCATTCTTTTGATTCTCCTCTCCATCCCTCCGGGAGTAGGGGGAGGGAAAGAAGGGGGGGGAGTGATTGAACGAGTTGCCTGACTGGGTTTAAACCACAACAGAAGGAGAAAAATGACTGCTACTGCTGAACCCAGGACGTCAACCTGTGATATTTACATTCTTTTGATTCTCCTTCCCATCCCTCTGGGAGCCTGGGGGATGAAGGTCGGGGAGTGAGTGAGCGGCTGCCTGGTTCTGTGCTACTGACTGGGTTTAAACCAAGACAACTGTTAACCTCAATGGCTGCCTCCCCTGCAGGCACGTATGAGGCTGTATTCCGCTCCCAGGGTGTGAAATCAAGCTCTAGATCCCTCATAGCACCTACTGAAGTGTGATGCCCCCATATAAGTTCCTGGGGGGGGTGTGGATGCTCAGATAGGATAAATATTGATGACGGTACAAAACCCCACACCTGACCCCAGAATGCAAAGCCAGACAGATGAATGGTAAGAAAAAGAAATTACATTCTTTTGATTCTCCTCCCCATCCCTCCAGAAGCGGGGGGAGGAAGAACAGGGGGAAGCGAGAGAGCAGCTGTGTGGTTCTGAGTTGCCAGCTGGGCTTAGACTGCAACAATCTGTCAAATACACTTTAGCATCCCCATAACCTCAAAGTAAGAGGAGTGGTCTCAGTTTAGATGCAATATTAAAGGCAGTTGACAGAAATCTTACATACCTTTGCCTTTTCTCTCTAGGTTTGCTATTCTGATGCCATTAAAATCAGTGGGAACCTTGCCATTGACTTCAATAGACCAAATATTACACAGAATCATAGAATAGTTAGGGTTGGAAGGACCTTAACATAGTGTTCAAGGTGGAATAATCACAACTGGTTTACTTTCAAACTCATTGAAAACCTAAAAGCCTATTAGTTTATTGAGGTGTCTTAATACTCAACAGACACTTGAAACTGCAGAGGCTCAGACATTTCACACAAAACCCAGGATGTGTTCAAATGAGGTGGCAGCATTCCTGTTGTGCTCGTTAAACTCTTAAAACACATGAGTTAGGCTTTCCAAAGAAATCACATTGTTAGGTCCAGTTGACTATAGCACAAACTTGATCAGAACATCTGCACTCCAAACAAAAGAATTGCAAGGTCAGATGAACTTTCTCAGACTTCTCATGACCTCTTTTGCAGTGGAGCGGACTACTGGTTGATACAACTTAACTGCAAATGCAAACATTTATCTAAGAAGAGAGCATACTTGAAAAAAAAGGAAAAAGCTACCATCCAACTTGATTTTCCAAGTTGGTATTTAACAAACCAAGATATCACATATGCTGAAAATAACTGGAGAATGTGTCATAAGAGGTATAAAACAATCCCCCCACATAAGCATATGCTACAAGTGGCTTAAAAGCATCCAGGTATTCTTGTAAACTGCAATAGCAGATAAGCTTCCTCTTAATTTTTCTTAGATTAAGTGTTAGTGCAAGTTATGACTAAGAATTTAGCACATCCATTCAAATTATACCTAAAGCATTAAATACAGCATAGCAGTAATTTTCTAGTCTTCCATACTTCCCAACTTAATGAAAAGAGACATTAATGTCCCAACCATAGATCAATTAGATAGAATCATTAAGAGTTATTACCTGGGTATCTTTTGCTAATACACATAATATCATTGAACACTACCAACCCTGTTTGGAAGGTCAATGTTATTTTGGAAGAATATTTACAGTATCTGTGATAGAAAACCCAACACCTAAAAAAATATTTTCTACCTGCAGCTGTCATCCATCCCACACAAGCTTTGAAAGCTTTCCACTATCTGTCAAAACATAGGTTTTTATGCAATAAAGACTGTAATTACTGAGCATTTACAAGAAGTATTTTCCCTCTAGTATGTACTATAACAGTTGTTAACATGCAAGTATGAATACTAATGCTCCAAACCCACCTATACTCTTCACAAATGATAAGGGTTTTTTTTATTACAAATATAAAGACATAATAAAAGAACAAGACAAGACTGAATACAGGTCTTGAAAAGTAAATGTCAATCAGAATAAGGTTTATAGAGGCATAAGAAGTTGATTTGAGGTAGAGTTTGGAAATAAAGCTGGCAATTAGATCCAGGGATATAAACAGCACTTCTTCTGTGTTGAAAAAAACACAACTATCCTTTTGCAACCAAAATACAGGGCTACAAGATGTGTGAAGGAAAGAATACTGGGTATGCATCAAAACGGCTCTGCAGATCACAGAATCTTAAGGGTTGGAAGGGACCTCAAAAGATCATCTAGTCCAACCCTCCTGCAAGAGCAGGGTAACCTAGAGTACATCACACAGGAACTTATCCAGGCGGGCCTTGAATATCTCCAACGTAGGAGACTCCACACCCCCCCGGGCAACCTGTTCCAGTGATCTGTCACTCTCACAGTAAAGAAATTTTTCCTGATGTTCACATGGAACCTCCTATGCTCCAGTTTACACCCATTGCCCCTTCTCCTATCACTGGACATCACTGAAAAAAACCTAGCTCCATCATCCTGACACTCATCCTTTACATATTTGTAAACATCAGCATCTGATGTGCTGTTATTGGAAAAGCTAGTAAATAATTAATTTAAAGAAAAACTCTAACACTTTCATTCAATAAACAAAAAATCTATATTAAAATGCAAAGAAAATGACACTTGCTTAGAGTGGGCCTTAAAGAAGTGACAAAGCACTTACTTCATGTATAACCTACAATGACAAACATCGCGAGAGTGATGAATTTCCACAGCATTGTCCACACGCGTAAAATCCTATCTAATTAATATTTGAGGAAAACCATATTTGGTAACAGGATAGACATACAGTAATCAAACTATGATTGGCCTACGAACACTACTAACAAAAACTATTCTCACATGAGTAATTGGGTCAATTACTGCGGTGAGTAGCTTGAGAGAGAACGCCTTCGACACCGGAGTTGGGGGGAGATCAGCATCCAGGAGCCTCAACTCAGAGCGGCAGGAACCACCGAAGGAGCCTCAAATCCTTGACAGGACTTGCCCAGGAGCCGGCAGCTCAGCTGACGCAAGCAGCTGACTCACAGGGGGTGGAGCCAGTAAAAGGGGCACCAGCCCTGACTGGTTAAAAACCTGCTCGAGGGAGTGTGAGCGATTAAGAACGTGGTGAGGCATTTTGCACGGGTAGGTGGGATGGTGAGCACTCATCATATGACCAGGGCCCAGTCCGGGAGTTATGCTCTGGCTACCCCAGCGATGGCCAGCGTAGGCACCCAGACAAAGCAGATGAGAGGAGAGGCTGCAGTGCAGAGCTCAGAGTGTAGAGAGTGCCTGCACTGGTCTTGTGAGGGAAAGGTGTACAATGGGCAGGGCTGCACTCGGTGCTCCATGGTGGAGGTCCTTCTGCAGCAGGTGGCTGAGCTGCGGGATGCTATTAACAGGCTGCAAGATGTCAGGGAAACTGAGAAAAAGCAGGAATGCTTGCTCCCAGCCCAAACTGTGCAGGGGCTTCAAGCTTCTCCTCTAGCTCAGGGAGGAAAGAAGGAGGCTGTTAACCTGGGAAATAGTAATGCAAAAAAAAAACAAAAAAAAACCACAAGCCAGCAAAAAAAGGAGGAAGAGGACAATTAAAAGCAAGGAGCTTCCTCCTGAATCTGTTGTCCCCACCGAGAACAGCTTTGCTGTCCTGTAGGGGGCTAATGAGGAAACGCACTCGCACCAGGAACAGCCGGCTGATGCACTGGTAAAGACCTCTACTGGTGCTATGAGGAAAAAGCGGTGGGTCGTAGTAGTAGGGGACTCTACTTTGAAAGGGACAGAAGCACTCGTCTGTCGGCTTGACGCAGTCTCAAGGGAGGTGTGTTGCCTAACTGGGGCATGGATCAGGGATGTTGCAGAGAGGCTGCCTGGTCTAGTAAGTCCCATGGACTATTACCCACTTCTGGTGATCCATGTGGGTGCTAGGGATATAGATAGTAGTAGCCTGGGGAACATAAAGAAGGACTACAGAGCCCTGGGGGAGGTGGTTAGGGGCTCTGGAGCTCAGGTAGTCTTTCTGTCAATTCTCTAGGATACAGGGGAGGACCCTAAAAAAGCTAGGATGATTAGCCAGGTTAATAAATGGTTAAATGGGTGGTGTCATAGCCAGGGGTTTGGGTGTCTTTAACACAGGACCCAAGTTGTAGGCCAGGTCTAGTGGGGGCTGGTCGAGCTGATAAAGAAGGGAAAGAGCAGTTTTGGTAGGAGGCTTGCCAGAATGGTCAAGGAGGCTTTAAACTAGATGTGTTGGGGGAGGGGGGCATCATTCCATCCCAGCACACCCAGTCAGTTGCCAGCACGTACAATAAACGCTTGGAGCAATGTAGAGATATTCCAGCCGCTCCAGCCAATGAGCCATCTTCATTTGGAGTTCGGCTCAGATGCCTCTATACAAATGCCCATAGCATGGGGAACAAACAGGAGGAATTAGAGATGTGGGCACATCTACAGGGGTATGATATAATAGGCATCACAGAAACATGGTGGGATGGCTCCTATGACTGGAGTGTTGGAATGGAAGGTTACAGGCTCTTTAGAAAAGACAGGCCTGGCAGGCAGGGAGGGGGAGTTGCCCTTTATATTAGGGATAGGCTGGAGAGTATGGAACTCTGTCTGGGGACAGGTGAGCAGTTAACAGAGAGTCTGTGGGTGAGGGTTAAAGGGAATATAGCTATGGGAGACATTACTGTGGGGATCTGTTACAGACCGCCTGATCAGGAGCAATCTGCAGATGAAGCACTCTACAGACAGATAGGAAAAGCCTCACGCTCACAGGCCCTTGTTCTTGTGGGGGACTTCAACCACCCTGAAATCTGTTGAAGTGACAGTACAGCCCGGCACAAGCAATCCAGGAGGTTCCTCAATTGTGTGGAAGACAACTTCCTTCTGCAAGTAAAGGAGGAGCTGACAAGGAGAGGTGTCATGCTTGACCTCGTGTTCACCAACAGGGAAGGGCTAGTTGCAAATGTGTTGCTCCAGGGCAGCCTTGGATGCAGTGATCACGAGAACGTCGAATTCGAAATCCTCAGGACAGTGAGAAGAGTGTGCTGCAAGCTCACTGACCTGGACTTCAAGAGAGCAGACTTTGGCCTCTTCAGGAACCTGCTTAGTAAGGTTCCATGGGATATAGCCCCAGAGGGCAGGGGGGCCCAAGACTCTTGGTTGATATTCAAGGATGACCTGCTACAAGCTCAGCAGTGTTGCATCACAACTAGAAGGAAGTGCAGCAGGAGGGCCAGGAGACCTCCTTAGATGGGTAAGGAGCTGCTGAGAAAACTCTGAGGGGGGGGGGGAAAGAAGCTTATAAAAGGTGGAAGCAAGGGCAGGTGGCCTGGGAAGAATACAGGGATGTTGTCTAGGAAGCTAGGGACCAGGTTAGGAGAGCTAAGGCCCAGTTAGAATTAAACTTGGCTAGGGATGTTAAGGATAACAGGAAGGGGTTCTATAGGTAGGTAGGAAATAAAAAACATACTAAGGACAACGTAGTCCCCCGTCAGGAAGCTATCGGGGGAACTGGCTATACAGGATTTGGAGAAGGCTGAGGTTCTGAATGACTTCTTTGCCTAGGTCTTCACCGGCAACTGCTCTGACCACACCACCCAAATCTTGGAAGGCAGATACAGGGACTGTGAGAATGAAGACCTTGTGCCCACTGTAGGAAAGGATCTGGTTCGAGACCATCTTAAAAACCTGAGCGTATACAAATGTATGCAACCTGATGAAATCCATCTGCGGGTCCTGAAGGAGGTGGCAAATGAAGTTGCTAAGCCACTGGCCATCATATTTGAAAAATCATGGCAGTCAGGTGAAGTTCCCGAAGACTAGTAAAAGGGTAATATAACCCCTATTTTCAAGAAGGGGAGAATGGAAGGCCCAGAGAATTACAGACCACTCGGTCTCACCTCTGTGCCTAGCAAAATCTTGGAGCAAATTCTCCTGGAAGGCATGCTAAGGCACATGAAAAACAACAAGGTGCTTGGTGACAGCCAGCATGGCTTCACTAAGGGGAAATCCTGCCTGACCAGTTTGGTGGTCTTCTAGGATGGGGCTATGGAACTGATGAACAGGGGTAGGGCAGTTGATGTCATCTACCTGGACTTGTGCAAAGTGTTTGCTGCTGTCCCACACAACATCCTTGTCTTTAAATTTGACAGACATCAATTTTATAGGTGGTCCACTTGGTGGATAAAGAACTGGCTGGATGGCCGCACGCAAAGAGTTGTGGTCAATGGCTCAATGTCCGGCTGGAGACCAGTAACGAGTGGTGTTCCTCAGGGATCAATGTTGGGACCGGTCTTGTTCAGCATCTTTGTTGGTGACATGGATAGTGGGATTGAGTGCACCCTCAGCAAGTTTGCCAATGACACCAAGCTGTGTGGTTCGGTTGATACACTGGAGGGAAGGAATGCCATGCCATCCAGAGGGACCTTGACATGCTTCTGAGGTGGTCTGATGCCAGCCTTATGAAGTTTAACCATAACAAGTGCAAGGTCCTACACCTGGGTCGGAGCAGTCCCAGGCAGAGCTACAGGTTGGGCAAAGAAGTGTTTCAGAGCAGCCCTGCAGAGAAGGACTTGGGGATGTTGGTCGATGAGAAAATGAACATGAGCCAGCAGTGTGCGCTTGCAGCCCAAAAAGCCAACTGTATCCTGGGCTGCATCAAAAGAAGAGTGACCAGCAGGTCGAAGGAGGTGATCCTGACCCTCTACTCTACTCTCATGAGGCCTCACCTGGAGTATTGTGTGCAGTTCTGGTGTCCTCAACTTAAAAAGGAAATGGATCTGTTGGAACAAGTCCAGAGGAGGCCACGAGAATGCTCAGGGACTGGAACACCTCCTCATTATAATGCAAAGCGGGGATAGGACATGAATATATTTTGGCATATTGTGTAACCTTATGAATATGTATAACTTCAGAGAATAAATGTAAGAGGGAAACGACACTGGGGTGCGTATGCTTTGGGGGAGGTATCCCCATGCGCCTCAGCACTGAATAAAAGCATACCTGCTTTTCAACTTTATCGAGTTGTAGAGTCTATCTGCATATCACTTGGAACACAAGTGAAAAAAATTGTACTAAGAATGTTTGTTTTGTTAGTTTTTACTAGCTTATACAGTGTCATATTACTTGAGCCCTTAAGCAGGTGTTGATAGTGGATATAGAAAACAAAGAAGGGGGAGATGTGGGGAGTGAAGGTGGTAAGATTTGCATGCAGAACAGTTTGGGAATGAACTCTGAGGCCTTGGTGCTTGACAAGCCCTGGAGCGATGAGTTGGACTGTCCAAGGACAGGAAAGGTAAAGAAGCAAGCCTTGGGAGGATGGGCCAGAATGTAGTTGTGGCAGGAATCTCAGTTGGAGGCCAGAGGATGCGGGGGTTGTGAGAGGGTCTGCAACATTGTGTTTGGACTATTTACCTGGAGGGTTTCACAGTGGCCAGTGAGATTGAACGTTGTATGTATGTGCAGGTTGGGAAAGTACAGAACAATGGGATAAAAAGGGCTTGGTGGTAATAAACTAGGACTTGAGTCTCTGTATCAGCTTGAGTCCATGTCATGAAATGCAACACTTCAGGACCCACAGATGGATTTCATCAGGTCCCATGGACTTGTGCACGTTCAGCTTCTTAAGATGGTCTCAACCCGATCCTCTCCTACAGTGGGCCTAAGGTCTTCATTCTCACAATCCCTGCATCTGCCTTCCAAGACTTGGGTGGTGTGGTCAGAGTATTTGCCAGTGAAGACTGAGGCAAAGTATTCATTAAAAACCTCAACCTTCTCCAAATCCATGGTAGCCAGTTCTCCCAATCGCTTCTGGAGGGGGCCTATGTTGTCCCTAGTCTGTCATTTTTTCACAATATACCCACAGAATCCCTTTCCGTTATATTTAATCCCTTCCTGTTATCTTTATATGGATGATCCTCCCAAGAAAGTTGCTCTGATGCAGGGTTAACTGATGTACGGGGCAGGGGGTAGGCCGCTTGCTTAACAGTGTTACTGCTTCCTCATGCTTATCGTACTTGCAATACACAAGGGGGTAGGTCAAGCCGCTTGCTTAACAATGTTACTACTTGCTCATGCTTATCGTACTCACCGTGTATGCTTGAACAAGATATAAGGACATAGCTATTGTTAAGAGGTAGGGACTGTGACTTGATTCCCGTCCTTTGGACACCTAGGCCGGCTGAAATTGGCTCTGCGGTTTGGACAATGACCAAACTTCCAGGGAGCATGCGTAATGACTAGAGATGAAAATTTCACGCTCGAGGAAGACTCGTTTACTTCACCTTGAGACCCTAGCCCACGACCACTAGGAGGCACTGCACAGACTTGTTAGCTCATTATAACGTGAAGCTGGAATAGGACATGAATATGTATAGGCATGTTGTTCAACCTCATGCATATGTATAACTTTAGAGAATAAATGTAAAGGGAAACGACGCTGTGGTGCGCATGCCTTTGGAGGAGCTATCCCCCTTGCACCTCAGCGCTGAATAAAACATACCTACTTTACAACTTTAATGAGTTGTGGAGTCTATCTGCGCATCAGCTCCTCCACTCTTTGGTGAGCAGCTTCCAAGATGGAGTGGAAAAGCTGATTTTACTCCAACTCATGTTATAAGGAATTCTATTCCCTTTCTACAAGGGGTAAGTGGACAATCGTATGATCACCTGTAGTGGGGCCCTGCATCCAGCCAGGTGGAGGAGAGGGACAATGGGTTTTACTGGTCTGTTTGGATCAGGTGGCCTGGCACATGAGTCCCACAGGAGTATAAGGCTCTACTAGATTCTGGTGCACAGTGTACCCTGATGCCATCAAGCTGTCAAGGGGCGAAACCCATTTGAATTTCTGGAGTGGTGACAGGAGGATCCCAAGAGCTGACTCTACTGGAGACTGAAATCAGCCTGACTGGGAAGGAGTGGCAAAGGTCAAGGGACCTGCACAGGAGATTCACCCGGTCGGCGGGTGGTGAGGCGCTGTATTCTCTTCCCGTTATTTCCTTTATCATTTTTATTATTGGTGGTAGCCGTAGTGGTTTTGTGTTATACCTTAGTTACTGGGCGGCTCTTATCTCAACCCGTGGGAGTTACATTCTTTCAATACTCCTCCCCATCCCTCCGGGAGTGGGGGGAGGAAGGGGGGGAGAGAGCGAGCGAGCTGCATGGCTGACTCGGCTTAAACCACAACAGTACTTTTGGCACCCAAGGTGGGGTACGAAGGGTTGAGATAACAACAGATCTGACTGGATTATGTCTAATCATATTTGCGAAGGGTAAAATCAAAAGGAGGCAAGAAAGATGAAGCAAGATGAAGAAACTATGTACTCACCACCCGGGACAGCATCTGACCAGGAGTTATTAGTATGTGAATCAGAGGAAGAGGTGACGTCTAGACCCCGGACCTCAACCGAGCTACGGAATATGCAATAAGATTTTACCCGTCAACCAGGGGAGCATATCATCACCTGATTGCTCTGATGCTGGGACAATCAGGCCGATGGTTATGAACTAGAATGTAGGGAAGCAGAGCAGCTGGGATCACTTGCTAGGGAAGGGGGAATTGACAAAGCAATTGCAAAAGAGAAAAAGTCCCTCAGCCTTTGGAAGCTGCTCTTGGCAGCTGTGAAAGAAAGGTTTCCATACAAGGCCGATGTTATGAGTTGTTCTGCCAAGTGGACTACTCTACAGAAAGGCATCCAGTCTCTGAGGGAATCAGCCATTGTACAGATGATCTAACACGTTAAGCCAAATAACGGGATGTACCCATAGATCCAGATGAAGTCAAATGTACACGACCCATGTGGTGGGAATTTACACGGAATGCACCGTCATCATATGCCCATTCATTGGCAACAGTAACCTGGAATGACATAGTACCACTAACAGTGGATGAAATGATTCATAAAGTCCGAGAGTTCAAAGACAATCTCACCCCTTCCATCATCTCAGCTGTGGAAAAACTGTCCAAGCATCTTAAACAACTGAAGGACGATCTATCTGATCTATCCAGCTCCTCCCATGTACCAACAAGTCTCAGCTATTAACAAAAGGCATTCTACTGCTCGAGAGGCAAGATACAGGAGGTATACGCCACGAGCCACCCTATGCTGTTGCCTGTGGGATCACGGAGAAGACATGATGAAGTGGGATGGAAAACCTACCTCAGCTTTGGAGGAATGGGTACGTGAACTGAAGAGGAGAACAAAGGTCAAGGCTGATCATCCCATGAAAGCTGCGGCTTCAGTCTCCAGTAAGCAGGCTCCCAGATGGTGTAGAAGAGCTGATTTTACTTCAACTCCTGTTATAAGGAATTCTATTCCCTTTCTAAAGGACCTAAGTGTTCAATGTTGTGATGACAATTAGAGGGGCCCTGCCTCCAGCCAGGTGGAGGAGAAGGACAGTCGGGTTTACTGGACTGTGTGGATCAGACGCCCTGGCACATCAATCCCACAAAAGTATGAGGCTCTAGCAGATACTGGTGCACAATATATCCTGCTTCCATCAAACTGCCAAAGGGTGGAACCCATCTACATTTCTGGAGTGACAGGAGGATCCCAAGAGTTGACTGTACTGGAGGCTGAAATCAGCCTGACTGGGAAGGAGTGGCAAAAGCACCCCATTGTGACTGGTCCAGAGGCTCCATGAATCCTTGGCATAGACTGTACCAGGAGAGGGTACTTCAAAGACCCAAAAGGGTACCAGTGGGCTTTTGGCATTGCTGCTTTGGAGACTGAGGAAATTGAGCAGCTGTCCACCTTGCCTGGTCTCTCAGAGGATCCTTCTGTTGTGGGGATGCTGAAGGTCAAAGAACAGCAACAGCCAATAGAAACCAAAACAGTGCACCAGCGGCGAGACCGCACCAACTGAGACTCCCTGTTTCCCATCTATAAACTGATCCGAAGACCGGAGAGCCAAGGAGTGATTAGTAGAACCCACTCTCCCTTTAATAGCCCCATATGGCCAGTGCAAAAGTCTAATGGAGAGTGGAGACTAGCAGTAGACTATTGTGGCCTGAATGAAGTCACACCACCATTGAGTGCTGCCGTACCGGACATGCCAGAACTTCAGTATGACCTGGAGTCCAAGGCAGCCAAGTGGGAGGCCACAATTGATATTGACAACACATTTTTCTCAATTCCTTCGGCAGCACAGTGCAGGCCACAATTTGCTTTTATTTGGAAGGGTGTCCGGTTCACTTGGAACCGACTGCCCCATGGGTGGAAACACAGCCGTACCATCTGCCATGGACTGATCCGGACTGCACTGGAACAGGGGCAAGCTCCAGAACACCTGCAAGACATCGATGACATGATTGTGTGGGGCGATACAGTGGAAGTAGACTTTGAGAAAGTGAGCAAAATAATCCAAATCCTGATGAAAGCTGATTTTGCCATAAAACGGAGTAAGGTCAAGGGACCTGCACACCAGATTCTATTTTTGGAAATAAAATGGTAAGATGGACGCAGAGAGATCCTCACAGATGTGATCAACAAGATAACAGCAATGTCTCCACCAACTAATAAGAAAGAAACGCAAGCTTTCTTGGGTGCTGTGGGGTTCTGGAGAATGCACATCCCAAATTTCAGTCTGATTGTAAGCCCTCTCTCTCATGTGACCCGGAAGAAGAATGGTTTCAAATGGGGCCCTGAGCAACAACAAGCCTTTGAGCAAATTAAATGAGAGATAGCTCATGTAGTAGCCCTTGGACCAGTCTGAACCGGCCAGATGTAAAAAAATGTACTCTACACCACAGCTGGGGAGAATGGTCCTTCCTGGAGCCTCTGGCAGAAAGCTCCAGGGGAGACTCGAGGTCGACCCCTTGGCTTTTGGAGTCGGGGATACAAAGGATCTAAGGCCAGCTATACCCCAACTGAAAAAGAGATGCTGACACGCTATGAAGGGGTTTGAGCTGCTTCGGAAGTGATTGGCACTGAAGCACAGCTCTCTTGTCACCCTGGTTGCCCGTGCTGGGCTGAATATTCAAAGGCAGGGTCTACTCTATACATAATGCAACTGATGCTACATGGAGTAAGTGGGCTGCACTAATTACCCAATGAGCTTGAATAGGAAATTCCAATCGTCCAGGCATTCTGGAACTCATCATCATGGACTGGCCAGAGGGCAAAGATTTTTGAAGGTCATCAAAGGAGGAGGTGATGCATGCTGAAGAGACCCCACCATATCATAAACTGTCAGAAAGTGAAAAGCAGTATGCCTTGTTTACTGATGGGTCTTGACGTATTGTGGGAAAGCATCAGAGATGGAAGGCAGCTGTATGGAGTCCTGGACGACAAGTTGCAGAAACTGCTGACGGAGAGGGTGAATCGAGTCAGTTTGCCGAGGTGAAAGACATCCAGCTGGCCTTGGACACTGCTGAACAAGAAAAGCGGCCAGTACTTCTATATATCTATACTGACTCATGGATGGTAGAAAATGCCCTGTGGGGGTGATTGCAGCAATGGAAGCAGAGCAATTGGGAATGCAGGTAAACCCATCTGGGCTGCTGCACTGTGGAAAGATATTGCTGCCAGGGTGCAGAACCTGATGGAGAAGATATGCCATGCAGATGCTCATGTGCCCAAGAGTCTGGAAACTGAGGAACACCAGAACAACCAACAAGTGGATAAATCTGCTAAAACTGAAATGGCTCAGGTGGACTTAGATAGGCAGCATATGGGTGAATTATTTTTGGCCCGGTGGGCCCATGACACTTCAGGCCATCAGGGCAGAGATGCAACATACATATGGGCTCATGATTGAGGGGTGGACTTAACAATGGACAATATAGCCCAGGTTATTCATGAGTGTGAAACGTGCTGCAGTTAAGGAAGCTGAGCGGTTAAAGCCTCTTTGGTATGGTTGAAGTACAAATACGGGGAAGCCTGGTAGACTGACTATATCACATTCCCACCAACCCGCCAAGGCAAGTGCCATGTGCTTACCATGGTGGAAGCAACCACCGGGTGGCTGGAAACATATGCTGTGCCCCATGCCACTGCCCAGAACACTACCCTGGGCCTCGAGAAACAGATTTTGTGGGGACACAGCACCCCAGAGAGAAGTGAGTCAGACAATGGGACTCATTTCCGGAATAACCTTATTCTGGAGCCAAAGGCATGGCATTGAGTGGGTATATCACATCTCCTATATCATGCACCAGCCTCTGGGAATATCGAATGGTACAATGGGCGGTTAAAAGCTACACTGAGAGCAATGGGTGGGGGAACTTTCAAGCATTGGGATACACACTTACCAAAGGCCACCTGGTTGGTCAACACCAGAGGATCTGCCAACAGGGCTGGTCCAGCCCAGTCAGAACTTTTACATATTGTAGAGGGGGACAAAGTTCCTGTGGTGCACATGAAGAATTTGCTGGGGCAGACAGTCTGGGTTATTCCTGCTTCAGGTAAAGGCAAACCCACTCGTGGGATTGCTTTTGCTCAGGATATACTTGGTGGGTAATGCGGGAAGATGGGGAAATCCGATGTATACCTCAAGGATTTGATTTTAGGGGAAAACAGCCAATGAACTTAATTGTATGCAGTTGCCTTCTATGTAATACTTTTATAGCCCATCAAGTAGATGTCTTCAGGTCACCAGCGACTGGCCCTGACTTCCCTCTGACCATCATCCCAACAGAGAATGAACTTTGATAGGACCAGACGAGTTCTGCGGCAAAGGAACGATCAGCATCAGCAGGCAACGATCCAACACTGCACACAGCCTCTCCTGCCCCAAAAGACTGTTACAAGAGATGGAACCCAACATCATGGACCAAATGGACTCGACAGCTTTATAGGGATTGGTCCATGCACTAAGGAATGATCTCTTTCTCTCTGTATGTGCATGTGGATGTATATATGTAAGAGCGATGGTATACCGAAAATGTGGGATGTGAGCATGACATGAATGGTATGGAATAAGGGATGGATAATGTCCTGGGTTCAGCAGTAGCAGTCATTTTTTCTCCTTCTTAGCAGCTGGTGCAGTGCTACGTTTTTTGACTTTCAGCCTGGGAACAGTGCTGATAAGATCAGTGTTTTTAGTTACTCCTCAAATGTTTTGTCTGATCAAGGACTTTGTGTGGCTCATGCTCTGCCAGGGAGGAGGGGAAGCCGGGAGGAAGCAGAGACAGGACACCTGACCCAAACTAGCCAAATAGGTATTCCATACTGCAGCACATCATGTATTCTCTTCCCTTGTTATTTCCTTTATCATTATTATTATTGGGGGTCGCAGTAGTGATTTGTGTTATACCTTAGTTACTGGGCGGTTCTTATCTCAGCCCGTGGGAGTTACGTTCTTTCAATTCTCCTCCCCGTCCCTCCGGAAGCGGGGGAAGGGGGGGGGGGGGGGCGGAAGGGGTGGAGAGAGTGGGGGAGCTGCGTGGTTCTGATTTACAGCCTGGGCTTTAACTATGACACGTATATATACATCCACAGAGAGAGAGAGAGAGAGAATTCCTTAGTGCATGGACCATTTTCTATAATGCTGCTGAGTCCATCCGGTCCATGATGTCCGGCTCCATCTCTTGTAAGAGTCTTTCAGAGCAGGAGAGAGTGTTATGTAGTCAGTCTGCCAGGCCTCCCCATATTTGCACTTCAGCCATCGTCCTCCATACCAAAGAGGCTTTAACCGCTCAGCTTGCTTAATTGCAGCACGTTTTACACTCGTGAATAACCTGAGCAATAGTGTCCATTGCTATGTCCACCCCTTCATCATGAGTCCATCTCTATGTTGCATCTCTGCCCTGATGGTCTGAAGTGCCATGGGCCCACCAGGCTCAAAATAATTCACCCTCCCCTTCAGCAGTTTGCACAGCTTGTCGCAGGGGACTCCATGCAGTTGCCTTCCATCTCTGCTTCCAAAGCACTGGAGGGGCCCAGTGGACTAGATACTTGCCCATACTGTCCCACACACCCTGCCACTCATGACTGTCCAGCCTTGGGGAAAATCTCTTGGTCCTCCCATATCGTCGTCTAACCCTAGACAAGACCCAAACCTGACTCTGCTTGACTTTCAAGATCAGACAAAATGGTTGTGGGGAAAACCCACTCTGTATGTGTGCCAACATGGTGATCCCCATCACAATCAGCAGGCAGGTCTCAAGGGCACCCAAAGGCCATTCAAATCCTTCAGAACTCTCAAATGATGCTTCTGTACTTCTCACTGTGTCTGGTGTAGCTGCTGTGCTTGGAGCTGGAGTAGCTGCGCTGTCTGCTGCGATTGGATTTTGAATGGCTGCTGTACTTGTTCCTCGGGTTGGTATAGCTGCTGTGCTTGCAGTTGGAGTATCTGCTGTAGTCAGAGTTTGAGTAGCTGCTGTACATGTCACTAGGGTGTGTGAGAATGTCTCCCTCATAGGCTGACAACCCGAGGAGAGGAAAAAAGATGTGTAATTGCTGTACACTTCTATTATATATCTCTGTCCTGGGTTCAGCAGTAGCAGTCATGTTTTTTCCTTTGTGTTAACTGGTGCAGTGCTGTGTTTTGACTTCTAGTTTGAGAGCAGCGTTGGTGAAGCCGATGTTCTCGGTTGTTGCTAAGTGATGTTTACCCTGACCAAGGACTCTGTGAGGCTCATGCTCTGCCAGGGAGGAGGGGAAGCTGTGAGGAAGCAGAGACGGGGCGCCTGACCCGGGCTAGCCAGGGAGGTATTCCATACCACAGCACGTCATGCCCGGGGTGGGGGGTAACTGGGAGTTACCCGGAAGGACAGGAACTTCCGGGTGGAACTCGTTTTCTTGGCCGGTGGTATCGTATTCTCTTCCCTTGTTATTTTCCCTTATCATTGTTTTAGCTGATAGTAGCGGTGGTGATTTGTTGCTGGACTGTTCTTGTCTCAACCCGTAGGAGTTGCACTCTCTCGATCCTCCTCCCCGTTCCTCCGGGAGCGGGGAAGGGGAGAGCCCCGGTGCAGGGGGGGGGGGGGGAGACGGACACGGACCTTGATTGTTGTCAGCTCGGCACCACTCACTGGGAGTGAGTGAACAAGTTACCTGACTGGGTTTAAACCACGACAGTTCTTTTTGGCGCCCAACGTGGGGCACGAGGGGTTGAGATAAGAACAGATCTGACTGGATTGATAGTCACTCGTCACAATGCTGATTTATTGGCTTTCAGGGTTTTTCCTCTTGATCTCACAGTTTCAGTATACCATATCTTACGTCCATCCGGTATTGGCTGTATTAGTGTTTTTTAAGTGTGGGGCTTGGGCTAAGGTTTTTATCCCATTGTACTTTATGGTAATGACTTGTAATACAATAGAATCATTGATCATGAAACTGATCTGGTTTATGTTCCCAGTGTGGTCACCACCTTTATACTTTGGGAGGTATATGATGGAGGTGCTTAGCAATTACACATCTTTTTTCTCCTTCTCAGGTGCTCAACCTGTGAAGGAGACATCCTTTTACCCTCCTAGTCGTCCCCCCAGACCATTTACATTTGAGAGTTTTGAATTTTTTAAATGGCCTTTTAATGCTGTTGAGACTTGTTTACTGATGGTGATGGGAATCACCATGCTAACACGCATACAGAGTGTGTTTTGCCCACTACTGATTTCAAGAGTTAAGCAGATTCAGGTTTGGGTCTTGTCTGGGGTCAAAAGACGATGTAGGAGGACCGAAAGATTTTCCCAGAGGCTGGACAGCCATGAGTGGCAGGGTGTGTGGGATAGTATGGGCAAGTATCTAGGTCAGTGGGCCCCTCCAGTATTTTGGAATTTCACTACCGAACAACTGCAAAATCCAGAAGAATTAGTAAAACACTTAAATGAGCTGTGTGGTCATTCTGGCCATACCAGAGATGGACAAATCACGGCAACGTGCTGGGGCTTGGCCTATGCTTACAGGGCCTTGTTCAACACTATCCAGCACCTTCAAAAGGAAAAGAATATCGGCGGATTTGAGGGCAAAGCGACAGTCGCTACTCAAACTTTGGCTGCAATGAACTGCGCAGCTACCCCAGTGGCAAGTACAGCAGCTGCTCAAACTTCAACTGCAACAGACAGCGCGGTTACCCCAGCTCCAAGCACGGTAGCTACACCACCCCCAGCAACAAGTACAGTCGCTACTCAAACCACAGTGATAATCACTGCAGCCAAACCAGAGGACCAATTCGTACCAATATCAGTTGCCCCTGTACGCAAGAGAACAAGCAAAAAGGAGGCAAAAAGGGTGAAGCGAGATGAAGAACCAATGAATTCACCACCCGGTCCAGAATCTGATCAGGAGTCATCATCACATGACGAAGAAGAAGAAGAAGAGGTAACTTCTCGACCTCGAACCTCAACCGAGCTGCGGAATATGCGAAAAGATTTTACCCGTCAACCAGGGGAGCACATCATCACCTGGTTACTCCGATGCTGGGACAATGGGGCCGATGGTCACGAACTAGAAGGTACAGAAGCCAAGCAGCTGGGATCACTTGCTAGAGAAGGGGGAATTGACAAAGCAATTGCAAGAGAGAAAAAGTCCCTCAGCCTTTGGAGGAGGCTCTTGGCAGCTGTGAAAGAAAGGTTTCCGTACAAGGACGATGTTACGAGTCGTTCGGCCAAGTGGACTACTATAGACAAAGGCATCCAGTCTCTGAGGGAATCGGCCATCGTAGAGATGCTCTATCACATCAAGCCGAATAACGGGGATACACCTATAGATCCAGATGAAGTTGAATGTACACGACCCATGTGGCGAAAACTTACACGGAATGCACCGTCATCATATGCCCATTCATTGGCAACAGTGACCTGGAATGACATAGTACCACTAACAGTGGATGAAATGGTTCATAAACTCCGAGAGTTCGAAGACAATCTCACTCCTTCCATCATCTCAGCTGTGAAAAAACTGTCCCAGGACCTCGACAAATTGAGGGACGATGTATCTGATTTATCCAGCTCCTCACGTGTACCAACACACGTCTCAGCTATTAACAAAAGACGTCCTATTATTCAAGAGAGGAGATACAGAAGGTATACGCCACGGGGTACCCTATGGTTTTACCTGCTGGATCACGGAGAAGACATGACAAAGTGTGATGGAAAACCTACTTCAGCTTTGGAGGAACGGGTGAGTGAACTGAAGAGGGGAGCAAGGGCCAAGACTGATCGTCCCATGAGAGCTACGGCTTCAGTCTCTGGTGAGCAGTTTCCCAGATGGAGTGGAAGAGCTGATTTTACTCCAGCTCCTGTGATAACGAAGAATAATCCCTTTCACCACGACTTAAGTGTCCAATGCTGTGACGACCATTAGAGGGGCCCTGCCTCCAGCCAGGTGGAGGTAGGGGACAATCGGATTTACTGGACTGTGTGGATCAGATGGCCTGGCACATCAGTCCCACAGAAGTATAAGGCTCTAGTAGATACCGGTGCACAGTGTACCCTGATGCCATCAAGCTGTCAAGGGGTGGAACCCATCTATATTTCTGGAGTAACAGGAGGATCCCAAGAGTTGACTGTGCTGGAGGCTGAAATCAGCCTGACTGGGAGGGAGTGGCAAAAGCACCCTATTGTGACTGGTCCAGAGGCTCCATGCATCCTCGGCATAGACTACCTCAAGAGAGGGTACTTCAAAGACCCAAGAGGGTACCGGTGGGCTTTTGGTATTGCTGCTTTGGAGACTGAGGAAATTGAGCAGCTGTCCACCTTGCCTGGTCTCTCAGAAGATCCCTCTGCTGTGGGGTTGCTGAAAGTTGAAGAACAACAAGTGCCAATTGCGACCACAACAGTGCACCGGCGGCAATATCGTACCAACCGAGACTCCCTGATTCCCATCCATCAGCTGATCCGTAGACTGGAGAGTCAGGGGGTGATCAGCAGGACCCGCTCACCCTTCAATAGCCCCATATGGCCAGTGCGAAAGTCTAATGGAGAATGGAGACTAACAGTAGACTATCGTGGCCTGAATGAAGTCACACCACCATTGAGTGCTGCCGTACCGGACATGCTAGAACTTCAGTATGAACTAGAGTCAAAGGCAGCCAAGTGGTATGCCACGATTGATATTGCCAATGCATTTTTCTCCATTCCTTTGGCAGCAGAGTGCAGGCCACAGTTTGCTTTTACTTGGAGGGGTGTCCAGTTCACTTGGAACCGACTGCCCCAGGGGTGGAAACACAGCCCTACCATTTGCCATGGACTGATCCAGACTGCACTGGAACAGGGGCAAGCTCCAGAACACCTGCAATACATTGATGACATTATTGTGTGGGGCGATACAGCGGAAGAAGTCTTTGAGAAAGGGAGGAAAATAATCCAAATCCTGCTGAAAGCCGGTTTTGCCATAAAACGGAGTAAGGTCAAGGGACCTGCACAGGAGATTCAGTTTTTGGGAATAAAATGGCAAGATGGACTCAGACAGATCCCCACAGATGTGATCAACAAGATAACAGCAATGTCTCCACCAACTAATAAGAAAGAAACGCAAGCTTTCTTGGGTGCAGTGGGGTTCTGGAGAATGCACATCCCAAATTACAGTTCGATTGTAAGCCCTCTCTATCATGTGACCCGGAAGAAGAATGATTTTAAATGGGACCCTGAGCAGCAACAAGCCTTTGAGCAAATTAAACGCGAGATAGTTCATGCAGTAGCCCTTGGACCAGTCCGGACCGGGCCAGATGTAAAAAATGTGCTGTACACTGCAGCTGGGGAGAACGGTCCTACCTGGAGCCTCTGGCAGAAAGCTCCAGGGGAGACTCGAGGTCGACCCCTCGGCTTTTGGAGTCGGGGATACAAAGGATCTGAGGCCAGCTATACCCCAACTGAGAAAGAGATACTGGCAGCGTATGAAGGGGTTCGAGCTGCTTCGGAAGTGATTGGCACTGAAGCACAGCTCCTCCTCGCACCCCGGCTGCCCGTGCTGGGCTGGATGTTCAAAGGCAGGGTCTCCTCTACACATCATGCAACTGATGCTACATGGAGTAAATGGGCTGCACTAATTACACAACGAACTCGAATAGGAAATCCCAGTCGTCCAGGCATTCTAGAAGTCATCATGGACTGGCCAGAGGGCAAAGATTTCGGAATGTCACCAGAGGAGGAGGTGGTGCGTGCTGAAGAGGCCCCACCATATAATAAACTGTCAGAAAGTGAAAAGCAGTATGCCTTGTTTACTGATGGCTCTTGCCGTATTGTGGGAAAGCATCGGAGATGGAAGGCAGCTGTATGGAGTCCTGGACGACAAGTTGCAGAAACTGCTGAAGGAGAGGGTGAATCGAGTCAATTTGCCGAGGTGAAAGCCATCCAGCTGGCCCTGGACATTGCTGAACGAGAAAAGTGGCCAGTACTTTATCTCTATACTGACTCATGGATGGTGGCAAATGCCCTGTGGGGGTGGTTGAAGCAATGGAAGCAGAACAACTGGCAACGCAGAGGTAAACCCATCTGGGCTGCTGCACTGTGGAAAGATATTGCTGCCCGGGTGCAGAACCTGGTGGTGAAGGTACGTCATGTAGATGCCCATGTACCCAAGAGTCGGGCCACTGAGGAACACCAGAACAACCAACAAGTGGATAAAGCGGCTAAGATTGAAGTGGCTCAGATGGACTTAGATTGGCAACATAAAGGTGAATTATTTCTGGCCCGGTGGGCCCATGACACTTCAGGCCATCAGGGCAGAGATGCAACATACAGATGGGCCCGTGACCGAGGGGTGGACTTAACAATGGACACTATTGCCCAGGTTATTCATGAGTGTGAAACATGTGCTGCAATTAAACAAGCCAAGCGGTTAAAGCCTCTTTGGTATGGAGGACGATGGTTGAAGTATAAATATGGGGAGGCCTGGCAGATTGACTATATCACACTGCCACCAACCCGCCAAGGCAAGCGCCATGTGCTTACCATGGTGGAAGCAACCACCGGGTGGCTGGAAACATACGCTGTGCCCCATGCCACTGCCCGGAACACTATCCTGGGCCTTGAGAAACAGATTTTGTGGCGACACGGCACCCCAGAGAGAATTGAATCAGACAATGGGACTCATTTCCGGAATAACCTTATAGATATTTGGGCCAAAGAGCATGGCATTGAGTGGGTATATCACATCCCCTACCATGCACCAGCCTCTGGGAAAATCGAACGGTACAATGGGCTGTTAAAAACTACACTGAGAGCGATGGGTGGGGGAACTTTCAAGCATTGGGATACACATTTACCAAAGGCCACCTGGTTGGTCAACACCAGAGGATCTGCCAACAGGGCTGGCCCAGCCCAGTCAGAACTTTTACATATTGTAGAGGGGGACAAAGTTCCTGTGGTGCATATGAAGAATTTGCTGGGGAAGACAGTCTGGGTTATTCCTGCTTCAGGTAAAGGCAAACCCACTCATGGGATTGCTTTTGCTCAGGGACCTGGATATACTTGGTGGGTAATGCGGGAAGATGGGGAAGTCCGATGTATACCTCAAGGGGATTTGATTTTAGGGGAAAACAGCCAGTGAACTCAATTGTATACTGTTGCCTGCTGTGTAATGCTTTTATAGCCCATCAACTAGATGTCTCCAGGTCACCAGCGACTGGCCCTGACTTCCCTCCAGCCATCATCCCAACACAGAATGAACTTGGAACATCATGGACCGAATGGACTCGGCAGCATTATAGGGATTGGTCCATGCACTAAGAAAATGATTTTTTTTCCTCTTGGTCTGTATGTATATGGATGTATATATGTGGGAGAGCGATGGTGTATTGAAAATGTGGGATCTGAGCACGACGTGAATGGTATGGAATAAGGGGTGGATAATGTCCTGGGTTCAGCAGTAGCAGTCATGTTTTTTCCTTTGTGTTAACTGGTGCAGTGCTGTGTTTTGACTTCTAGTTTGAGAGCAGCGTTGGTGAAGCCGATGTTCTCGGTTGTTGCTAAGTGATGTTTACCCTGACCAAGGACTCTGTGAGGCTCATGCTCTGCCAGGGAGGAGGGGAAGCTGTGAGGAAGCAGAGACGGGGCGCCTGACCCGGGCTAGCCGGGGAGGTATTCCATACCACAGCACGTCATGCCCGGGGTGGGGGGTAACTGGGAGTTACCCGGAAGGACAGGAACTTCCGGGTGGAACTCGTTTTCTTGGCCGGTGGTATCGTATTCTCTTCCCTTGTTATTTTCCCTTATCATTGTTTTAGCTGATAGTAGCGGTGGTGATTTGTTGCTGGACTGTTCTTGTCTCAACCCGTAGGAGTTGCACTCTCTCGATCCTCCTCCCCGTTCCTCCGGGAGCGGGGAAGGGGAGAGCCCCGGTGCAGGGGGGGGGGGGGAGACGGACACGGACCTTGATTGTTGTCAGCTCGGCACCACTCACTGGGAGTGAGTGAACAAGTTACCTTACTGGGTTTAAACCACGACAGTTCTCCCAAAGTATAGAGGTGGTGTCCACACTCGGAACGCAAGCCAGATCAGTTTCATGATCAATGTGTCTATTGTATTAGAAGTCATTACCAGAGAGTACATTAAAACAAGAACCTTAGCCCAAGGTCCCCAGCCGATAAACACTAACACAGCAAATACCAGCTGTAAGGTACGACATGCTGAAACTGTGAGATCAAGTGAAACAAATTTGAGAGCCAATAAATCAATATTGTGACAACTGAATATTAATCCAAAACAATGAATGCTTATCACAATTTTGCTCAGAGACCCGGATATACTTGGTGGGTAGTGCGGGAAGATGGGTGTCCTGGGTTCAGCAGTAGCAGTCATGTTTTTTTTCCTTTGTGGTAGCTGGTGCAGTGCTGTGTTTTGACTTCCAGCCTGAGAACAGTGTTGGTGAAGTCGATGTTTTCAGTTGTTGCTAAGTGATGTTTACCCTGACCAAGGACTTTGTGAGGCTCATGCTCTGCCAGGGAGGAGGGGAAGCCGGGAGGAAGCAGAGACGGGGCGCCTGACCCGGGCTAGCCAGGGAGGTATTCCATACCACAGCACGTCATGGCCGGGGTGGGGGGTAACTGGGAGTTACCCGGAAGGACACGGGCTTCCGGGTGGAACTCGTTTTCTTGGCCGGTGGTATCGTATTCTCTTCCCTTGTTATTTTCCCTTATCATTGTTGTAGTTGATAGTAGCGGTGGTGATTTGTGTACATTGGTTGCTGGACTGTTCTTGTCTCAACCAGTGGGAGTTGCACTTTTTTGATCCTCCTCCCCGTTCCTCCAGGAGTGGGGAAGGGGAGAACCCCGGTGGGGGGGGGACACGGACCTCGATTGTTGTCAGCTCGGCACCACTCACTGGGAGTGAGTGAACAAGTTACCTGACTGGGTTTAAACCATGACAGTTCTTTTGGCCCCCAACGTGGGGCCTCTTCAGCGCGCACCACCTCCTCCTTTGGTGACATTCCAAAATCTTTGCCCTCTGGCCAGTCCATGACGACTTCTAGAATGCCTGGATGACTGAGATTTCCTATTCGAGTTTGTTGTGTAATTAGTGCAGCCCATTTACTCCATGTAGCATCAGTTGCATGATGTGTAGAGGAGACCCTGCCTTTGAACATCCAGCCCAGCACGGGCAACCGGGGTGCCAGGAGAAGCTGTGCTTCAGTGCCAATCACTTCCGAAGCAGCTCGAATCCCTTCATAGGCTGCCAGTATCTCTTTCTCAGTTGGGGTATAGCTGGCCTCAGATCCTTTATATCCCTGACTCCAAAAGCCGAGGGGTCGACCTCGAGTCTCCCCTGGAGCTTTCTGCCAGAGGCTCCAGGTAGGACCGTTCTCCCCAGCTGCAGTGTACAGCACATTTTTTACATCTGGCCCGGTCCGGACTGGTCCAAGGGCTACTGCATGAACTATCTCTCATTTAATTTGCTCAAAGGCTTGTTGCTGCTCAGGGCCCCATTTAAAATCATTCTTCTTCTGGGTCACATGAGAGAGAGGGCTTACAATCGAACTGTAATTTGGGATGTGCATTCTCCAGAATCCCACTGCACCCAAGAAAGCTTGCGTTTCTTTCTTATTAGTTGGTGGAGACATTGCTGTTATCTTGTTGATCACATCTGTGGGGATCTGTCTACGTACATCTTGCCATTTTATTCCCAAAAATTGAATCTCCTGTGCAGGTCCCTTGACCTTACTCTGTTTTATGGCAAAACCGGCTTTCAGCAGGATTTGGATTATTTTCCTCCCTTTCTCAAAGACTTCTTCTGCTGTATCGCCCCACACAATAATGTCATCAATGTATTGCAGGTGTTCTGGAGCTTACCCCTGTTCCAGTGCAGTCTGGATCAGTCCATGGCAAATGGTACGGCTGTGTTTCCACCCCTGGGGCAGTCGGTTCCAAGTGAACTGGACACCTCTCCAAGTAAAAGCAAACTGTGGCCTGCACTCTGCTGCCAAAGGAATGGAGAAAAATGCATTGGCAATATCAATCGTGGCATACCACTTGGCTGCCATTGACTCTAGTTCATACTGAAGTTCTAGCATGTCCGGTATGGCAGCACTCAATGGTGGTGTGACTTCATTCAGGCCACGATAGTCTACTGTTAGTCTCCATTCTCCATTAGACTTTCACACTGGCCATATGGGGCTATTAAAGGGTGAGCGGGTCCTGCTGATCACTCCCTGACACTCCAGTCTACGGATCAGCTGATGGATGGGAATCAGGGAGTCTCGGTTGGTGCGATATTGCCGCCGGTGCACTGTTGTGGTCGCAATTGGCACTTGTTGTTCTTCAACTTTCAGCAACCCCACAGCAGAGGGATCTTCTGAGAGACCAGGCAAGGTGGACAGCTGCTCAATTTCCTCAGTCTCCAAAGCAGCAATACCAAAAGCCCACCGGTACCCTCTTGGGTCTTTGAAGTACCCTCTCTTGAGGTAGTCTATGCCGAGGATGCATGGAGCCTCTGGACCAGTCACAATAGGGTGCTTTTGCTACTCCCTCCTAGTCAGGCTGATTTCAGCCTCCAGCACAGTCAACTCTTGGGATCCTCCTGTTACTCCAGAAATATAGATGGGTTCCACCCCTTGACAGCTTGATGGCATCAGGGTACACTGTGCACCGGTATCTACTAGAGCCTTATACTTCTGTGGGACTGATGTGCCAGGCCATCTGATCCACACAGTCCAGTAAATCCGATTGTCCCCTACCTCCACCTGGCTGGAGGCAGGGCCCCTCTAATGGTCGTCACAGCTTTGGACACTTAAGTCGTGGTGAAAGGGATTATTCTTCGTTATCACAGGAGCTGGAGTAAAATCAGCTCTTCCATTCCATCTGGGAAACTGCTCACCAGAGACTGAAGCCGTAGCTCTCATGGGACGATCAGTCTTGGCCCTTGCTCCCCTCTTCAGTTCACTCACCCGTTCCTCCAAAGCTGAAGTAGGTTTTCCATCACACTTTGTCATGTCTTCTCCGTGATCCAGCAGGTAAAACCATAGGGTACCCCGTGGCGTATACCTCCTGTATCTCCTATCTCGAACAATAGGATGCCTTTTGTTAATAGCTGAGACGTGTGTTGGTACACGTGAGGAGCTGGATAAATCAGATAGATCGTCCCTCAATTGTTTGAGGTCCTGGGACAGTTTTTCCACAGCTGAGATGATGGAAGGGGTGAGGTTGTCTTCGAACTCTCGGAGTTTATGAACCATTTCATCCACTGTTAGTGGTACTATGTCATTCCAGGTTACTGTTGCCAATGAATGGGCATATGATGACGGTGCATTCCGTGTAAGTTTTCGCCACATGGGTCGTGTACATTCAACTTCATCTGGATCTATAGGTGTATCCCCGTTATTCGGCTTGATGTGATAGAGCATCTCTACGATGGCCGATTCCCTCAGAGACTGGATGCCTTTGTCTATAGTAGTCCACTTGGCCGAACGACCGTAACATCGTCCTTGTACAGAAACCTTTCTTTCACAGCTGCCAAGAGCCGCCTCCAAAGGCTGAGGGACATTTTCTCTCTTGCAATTGCTTTGTCAATTCCCCCTTCTCTAGCAAGTGATCCCAGCTGCTTGGCTTCTGTACCTTCTAGTTCGTGACCATCGGCCCCATTGTCCCAGCATCGGAGTAACCAGGTGATGATGTGCTCCCCTGGTTGACGGGTAAAATCTTTTCGCATATTCCGCAGGTCGGTTGAAGTCCGAGGTCGAGAAGTTACCTCTTCTTCTTCTTCTTCGTCATGTGATGATGACTCCTGATCAGATTCTGGACCGGGTGGTGAATTCATTGGTTCTTCATCTCGCTTCACCCTTTTTGCCTCCTTTTTGCTTGTTCTCTTGTGTACAGGGGCAACCGATATTGGTACGAATTGGTCCTCTGGTTTGGCTGCAGTGATTATCACTGTGGTTTGAGTAGCAACTGTACTTGTTGCTGGGGGTGGTGTAGCTGCTGTACTTGGAGCTGGGGTAACCACGCTGTCTGTTGCAGTTGAAGTTTGAGCAGCTGCTGTACTTGCCACTCGGTAGCTGCTCTGTTCATTGAGGCCAAAGTTTGAGTAGCGACTGTACTTGTTGCTGGGGGTGGTGCAGCTGCTGTGCTTGGAGCTGGGGTAACCGCGCTGTCTGTTGCAGTTGAAGTTTGAGCAGCTGCTGTACTTGCTGCTGGGGTAGCTGCGCAGTTCATTGCAGCCAAAGTTTGAGTAGCAACTGTTGCTTTGCCCTCAGATCCGCCGACATTCTTTTCCTTTTGAAGGTGCTGGATAGTGTTGAACAAGGCCCTGTAAGCATAGGCCAAGCCCCAGCACGTTGCCGTGATTTGTCCATCTCTGGTATGGCCAGAATGACCACACACCTCATTTAAGTGTTTTACTAATTCTTCTGGATTTTGCAGTTGTTCGGTAGTGAAATTCCAAAGTACTGGAGGGGCCCACTGACCTAGATACTTGCCCATACTATCCCACACACCCTGCCACTCATGGCTGTCCAGCCTCAGGGAAAATCTCTCGGTCCTCCTACATTGTCGTTTGACCCCAGACAAGACCCAAACCTGACTCTGCTTAACTCTTGAAATCAGTAGTGGGCAAAACACACTCTGTATGCGTGTTAGCATGGTGATTCCCATCACCATCAGCAAACAAGTCTCAACAGCATTAAAATGCCATTCAAAAAATTCAAAACTCTCAAATGTAAATGGTCTGGGGGGACGACTAGGAGGGTAAAAGAATGTCTCCTTCACAGGTTGAGCACCTGAGAAGGAGAAAAAAGATGTGTAATTGCTAAGCACCTCCATCATATACCTCCCAAAGTATAAAGGTGGTGACCACACTGGGAACATAAGCCAGATCAGTTTCATGATCAATGATTCTATTGTATTACAAGTCATTACCATAGAGTACAATGGGATAAAAACCTTAGCCCAAGCCCCACACTTGAAAAACACTAATACAGCCAATACCGGATGGACGTAAGATATGATATACTGAAACTGTGAGATCTAGAGGAACAACCTTGAGAGACAATAAATCAGCATTGTGACGAGTGACTACCAATCCAGTCAGATCTGTTCTTATCTCAACCCCTCTTGCCCCACGTTGGGCGCCAAAAAGAACTGTCGTGGTTTAAACCCAGTCAGGTAACTTGTTCACTCACTCCCAGTGAGTGGTGCCGAGCTGACAACAATCGAGGTCCGTGTCCCCCCCCCCACCGGGGTTCTCCCCCACTCCCGGAGGAACGGGGAGGAGGATCGAAAGAGTGCAACTCCCACGGGTTGAGACAAGAACAGTCCAGCAACCAATGTACACAAATCACCACCGCTACTATCAACTACAACAATGATAAGGGAAAATAACAAGGGAAGAGAATACGATACCACCGGCCAAGAAGACGAGTTCCATCCGGAAGCCCCTGTCCTTCCCGGTAACTCCCAGTCACCCCCCACCCCGGCCATGACGTGCTGTGGTATGGAATACCTCCCTGGCTAGCCCGAGTCAGGCGCCCCATCTCTGCTTCCTCCCGGCTTCCCCTCCTCCCTGGCAGAGCATGAGCCTCACAAAGTCCTTGGTCAGGGTAAACATCACTTAGCAACAACTGAAAACATCGACTTCACCAACACTGTTCTCAGGCTGGAAGTCAAAACACAGCACTGCACCAGCTAGCACAAAGGAAAAAAAAAAAACATGACTGCTACTGCTGAACCCAGGACAAAAGCTGAAACACAACACTGCTCCAGAAGGAAAAAAATAACTTTTACAGCCCAATCCAGGACAGATATGAATGTTCAGTGTTTTTTCAATCTGTAAAAAGCTACAGACCATCACTCCAGTACAGAAGTATCTTCTAATAATAGTGACAGAATGTCACATCTGCCATACTGTGTCATCTTCATTGCCAACATATAGTAAGTAGAAAAGTGTCATGACAGTTTCCTCTTGTCAGGATTTATGTTGCCTAATTTGAAATATCTACAGCATAGATGTCAATGTACGAGCTCATTATCCAAACTCTCCCTGCAATCAGTGGAGAGAAAGGGGCACTTTTAAGGCTGATCTAACCAATAATTTACCAAAGAATACGAAGGTACCTTTTTTTCATTTGCAGATTCTCTGGGAATCAATATGCTGTATGTGAGAAGGTCTCCATTCTTTGTGATATATGCCTCAGGTCTCTAATCCTCTTGTTAGGTAGTTACAAGTGTTTCAATGCCAACATTAAAACCCATCCCCAAATTAATAATAGAATTTTTCTAGTTTAAACAATAAATGCCTTGTTTATTCCTTCATTGCATTTAACAACAGTGTTTCAAAGTAATGTATGTATAACTATTATAGAATGAGCTGGTAGTACTATTTGTAAATATTTCTTAGGGTTGTTATGCCATGTTAGAGGCTTTGAGTAAGTATTTAGCTCTATCAGAAAGGAGCAGCATGGTTAAACAGGAGAGCAAAAGGAGGCTTTTATAAATTAAAAAGCACCTGGCTCAAAATGGGAGGTGGAAAAAGAGCATAACCTTGGCTGGTTAAATGTAAAACCAGACCATATATAAATATCTAATAAGATTTTGGGAAACACGTTGCTGAAGGCATAAACGGTTGAAGATAAAAACTCTTTTTCTCCAGAGAAGACATTATGCCAGTGTCATGATTCAAACCCAGCCAGACAGCTTGTTCACTCACTCACCTCCTTCTTGCCCTCCCCCTACTCCTGGAGGGACAGAGAGGAGAATCAAAAAGAATGCAACTCCCACGGGTTGAGATAAGAACAGGTTAGTAACTAAGGTATAACACAAATCACTACTGCTACCACCAATAATAATAATGATAAAGGAAATAACAAGGGAAGAGAATACAACACCTCAGCACCAGCCGACCGATAACTCGCCCCCCCAGCCCGACCAAGCACTGACCCATACCTCCTTCAACCCTGCAGCCCTTCCAGCTAACTCCCAGTTACATCCTGGGTATGATGTGCTGTGGTATGGAATACCTCTTTGGCTAGCTTGGGTCAGGTGTCCTGTCTCTGCTTCCTCCCAGCTTCCCCTCCTCCCTGGTAGAGCATGAGGCTCACAAAGTCCTTGGCCAAACCAAAACATCATTGTTATCAGCTCTGTTCCCAAGCTGAAAGTCAAAACACTGTACTGCACCAGCTACCAAGAAGGAGAAAAATGACTGCTACTGCTGAACCCAGGACAGCCAGAGAGCTGCATAGCTAATCAATTTGTAAAATACACATGCAGGAGGAATGACATGGCAGAAAAGATGAATGAATTACATACATTCATGTTCACTCTGGAGAAAAGCTTGATTTCTCCTTTATGGTGCCAAGGCTGAAGACCTGTTTTGTGTTCAGGTGCTGCTAGACAAAATATTAGAATAAATAGAAATGAGAAGCAGATACCATAGAGCTAAAAAATAGTTGTTCTAATTTTTCATTAGAAATTAATGCTGTCCTCCAGACTTCTGGGTTGGGAATCTCTGCTGTTTAATATATTCATAGCTGAGCGAAAGAAGTGACCAGGAGTAGTGAGTTGATCAGTTTTTCTGGTGCTAAGTTATTTTTGAAGATGTCAGTCAAAATTAAAGCTGAGAAAAGTGTTTTGAGAATTGCTTATGAATAGTTCCCTGAAAATGTCACGTCAACACTTTAACCGAGTGAAAAAGGCCAATAAAATATTGGGAATTTTTAGGAAGAAAATGCAAAATTAAATTAAAAAATTCTGTATGTCAGTGTACTCAATGGCACATCTACATTTGGAATATGATGTGCAGTTCTATCAGCTTTCTTCTAAAAAGACAATATGGAATTAGGGAAAGCAGAGAGGATATTGGGAATAGTCAAGTATGAATGGCCACGGAAGAGACATGAACAGTCTGTGACTCTTTAGCAGGGAAAGAGGGTGACCAGAAATTGTGGGACAGAGGTTTTGAATGGCAAGGCAATACTGTTCCTTTCTCTGAACACAGCACCTGCAAGGCATCAGATAACATGGTTGTGCTGCAGATTGAGATCAAACAAAAGGAAGTACTCATTTTGCACAACACACAATTAAGTCATGGGATCCATCACTACAGGATGTTTTGTATGCTAGAATATATATAGGTTTAAAAAAATTATTAGACAATTCATGAAAGAAAGGTCTGTTGAGGCCTACTTAAACAGGAAGATGCTGATGTAAACTCCAGCTCAGGAAGTCCCCGGAGTGCAGATTGCCTGTGAACTGTGAAAGATTCTGGGAGAATGCCCTTAGAGTCTTTCTTTTCACATCTGTTCCTGGTCACTGCCCTCTGGGGGAACAGGGATCAAGCAGTGGTTATTTTTTGCTGTGGTTGTTGCATGCAGCTGCTGACATAACATATTTTGGAATCT
Source organism: Pezoporus flaviventris (assembly GCF_033815535.1). Taxonomy (NCBI): domain Eukaryota; kingdom Metazoa; phylum Chordata; class Aves; order Psittaciformes; family Psittacidae; genus Pezoporus; species Pezoporus flaviventris. Next base: position 854,393 of record NW_026892669.1, on the reverse strand, counting down.
GTGTCTTAGGATATTAAAAGTGAAAGAAGAACTGAATTTAATTTTCTTTGTTTCTGCAGTTTCCATGTAATGCATTTCACTCATTTGGTGATGAAACTAGACCACTCAATTCCTTTTCAATAGTGTGTTCAGTTTTCAGTGCTACCAAAATTATACAGTATGGATGTCTGACATTCTGGGACAGTATTACCAAATAAGAGCAAAGAAACTACCAAAAATATATGGAACAAACCACAGTAATCAGGGTATTTCTCTTCATGTTGCTATATTAACCCAGTGCCTATTTTAAAACAATGGGGATGCCCGCTCCCTGGGAATTCAGCACCTTTACAGGAGTTTGGTTCCTGTGTCCCTTTCTGATAGGGGTTTTAAAATCTTCAACTGAAATTTCTCATAACAGGTATGGTGGGCATTCCTCCTTGAGAATTGTTCTTTAAAGGCAGACATAGAACAGGAAAGAGCAATTGTAAAAAATCTATTTTAGGGAAAATCAATTTAAATATGAGTTATCCAGAATAAAACAAGTTGTGGTGGTAATAGCCAAGTATAATCTTTCTATCAGATGGAAATGTAATGGGAAATCATTGACTGGACGACTCAATGTTCTTTATATTTTGCTGCCACACTAATGGAAGCCCTGAATTTACTCAGCTTATGTGCCAGCTGCCATGCCCGGGGAGGAGCAATGCAGCCGAGGAATCTAACCCCAGAAGAGAAATATAAGATGGAACACGCTGACATTTAGACACTCCATAGCATATTACAGAGATCTTAAGAATAACTACTAGGAACAAGTAAAGCAGCTGTGGAGACAGCCGTTCTCACAGGAGAATGGATAATTGGTACATAAACTCTGAATAATCCTGAAAGATACAGCAAGGCTGTGAGAGGCCCAAGGAAGCTTAAGCAAGCAAGATAAAAAGAAGCTAGAATTCACTGAGGTAATGAGAGCTGTGGACTGTTGGCAAGCTTTCGAGATCAAGTTCCCACACCTGTGCTTAACCAATTATATGTTAGTCGCTAAGGGTCTTCAAGACATGTATCCAATCATAATATGCCAAATCACTGTAAATGCATGTAAGAAATAGTATATAAGGAGTTAAGGCTTTGTAATAAACAGCTTTTGTCTGATCATATTGATCTCTGACTGAGTCCATATATTTTCTGTGGCAAATGGTGCCCGAACAGGGACCCCCCCTATTTTTCATATTGAAACTGAAGGAATTAAAGCGCGTGGCACCGAAGAAAGTGGAAAACGCAGAGCCGCAGGAACGTCAGCGGGGTTCCATCCGGCAGGACCAGGTTCGGGAGGTAGTCGCCTCGGAAGAGAGCCTAGTGACCCCGGAAGACACTGCGCAGTACAAATTAGGTAACAGCCGACGGGGTCTGGAAGAGGGTTAGGATGGGGAATCAATTAAGTAAAGAAAAAATGGTCATCCTTAAACTCTTCCAGCATATCCTCTCAGTGAGAGGGATAGAATATGACGATAATCTGTTAAAAAGATTGTTGCTCTGGAGTAAAGAAAAAGAGCTGATCAAGGGGGTTAATGAAGCTTTTGATCTCGGGACTTGGGAAAAAATTGGGGCACGCCTATGGGATCAAGTTACTTGTGTGTCTAAGGAGGCGAAGTCTCTTGCTGCCCCCTGGCTACTAGTGAAAGGGACTCTAGCCGCAATGAAGGCTGAGAAACAGGCGGCAAAATCCGCTTTTACCGCTCTCTCTGACTCGCCTTCACAACAGCAGGGCTCGGCACCTACATTAGATTCAGCACCTGGTGCTACAGCCATAGTAGTGTCGTCTGTTTCGGGCATAAAACATTCTGGCCAAAAACTGGCGTGCAGTACAGTACGAATGTTTGAGGACCCTGCGCCTTTCCCCTATCCTGTGTCAACAACGCCTTTACCGGCAGTAGCTCCAGCTGATACTCGGGAGTCAGTAGCGGCTACTGAGCAACCGAAACAAACTGATGTTAACCCTTTTTGTGCTGCTACTGCCCCTGAACTTAGTCCCCAAGAATTTTTGCTGGGGTGGGAGTCTCCTGAGGAGGAGAGTATAACTCCGAATAAATACCCACCCCCGGCACCTACACCACCGCTTGCATTGCTCCCACAGGAGCTGCAAAATGAGTGGAACTGGGGGCAATGGACAAAATCCTTAGATAAGCAATTGCAGGATTTGCGGGACCATCTGGACAAGTTGGGGGAGGAGAGGGAGCAAGCCCCAGAAGAAGTGGAAAAAACAGATAAGATCAGTCCGTATGATGTGCTGTTACCACCGACTCCTACATCTAATAAAGCTAATCCGAGTGCCATGAGATGGCAAGGCTGCATTCAGGATGCAATCATAGGCAGTACTATTTTACCGATAGATATTTCTGCTGCATCCCTGTTATTATAAATTCTCAGGGACAGTCTGTCTGGACTCCTATGGACCGGAAAGCTATGAAAGAAATTAAGGGAGCAATTACTCAGTATGGGTTGTCTTCCCCATATACACAGCAAATGTTATCTGCTTTCTTTTCTAGTAATGTTCTAACTCCAAATGATTGTCTCAGAGTGGCTGCAATTTTATTAACTCCTTCACAGCTCCTACATTTTAAAAGTGGGTTTGAGGAGCTTGCTGCAAGAGCTGCACATGAGAATTCAGAGTGTAATCCTCATCACCCTTTGCACGGTGTTTCATCTGAAATATTATTGGGAAAGGGACAATTTCACCCTCATGGAGTACAAGCTCGTATGAAAATTGAAGTTTTAAAGCAAGCACAGCAATTGGCTTTAGTTGCTCTGAAAGCTGTGCCGGAAGCAGGAAAACCTAATCCTTCGTATACATCAGTAAAGCAGAGACCTACTGAGCCATATATGCAATTTATTGACAGATTGACAGAGGCTATCGAAAAGAATATTGATCTGGCATCTAATGCTAAAGAATCGATGCTTATGTCTCTGGCTATGGAAAATGCTAACCCAGCTTGTAAGCGTATTTTGCAGGTTTTGCCAAAATCTGCTGGTCTTCAAGTAATGATGGATGCATGTTCTAAAGTGGGCACAGCAGAGGAAAAGGCTGGATACATGGCTACTGCCTTCGCCGCTGCTGTTAAACCCCTTCTACAACAAGGTCAGGGTGTTCGTGGGGGTACTAAAGGTATGAGATGTTATAACTGTGGATGGATGGGGCATTTTAAAAAGCAGTGTACTGTAAAGAAAATTAGTTCAGCAACCCGCCCCCCTCAGGGTGGTGTTACTGATTTTGCAGACAAATGTTACCCTCTTTTGGGAAATTGAAATATGTCCATGTTACTATTGACATTATTCTCCTACAGGACAAGCTATTACTGAACGAACACATCAAACTTTGAAACAATTGTTGGAAAAAGAAAAAACAGGGGAAGAAGGACTTACACCGGTAGCAGTAGCAAGGATACAGAAAGCTGTATATGTTATGAATTTGTTGCGATTGATAGGAGACTTTAATGATTCCCCCCTCCATAATACATGGTCAGGCATTAGGTTTGGGTTATATGACTAAAACTCCAGGTATTCTGGACCAGTATAAGGATTTGGAAACCGGCATTTGGAAAGGTCCTGCAGAAGTAAAACTAACTGGTCGAGGTTATATGTGTATAATTACAGATTCCGGTCTGCGGTGGGTGCCGGCTCGATGGGTGAAACACTGGAAAGAGTCAGCACCGTCCCAGGACACCCCCCTTGTCAGTGATTGAATGAATTGAAATTTGAGCTTAGGACTTCCGTTTTATGGATGTTTTCAGTCCTTCTTAAAGTGAAGGTAGCAATCTTTTTTACGTTAAATTAAAAACAAAAAAAAAACCCACCATAAAACAAAAAAAAACCACCATTCTCCACCCCCCACCCACCCTCCCCCGAACCTACAGCGAGACAAATACGGAATACAGCCGTATTGTGTGTGTTTTCGGTGTTGGTAAGGTCTTTCATATGTTCTTATCAGGGGTATTGGGCATACTGTGACTCATTTAATACAGTTTGTCTGCGATACTTATGAACTAGAAGTTGGTAAAAATAAGTATCACACAGTATCACAGTATGCTAGAGATTGGAAGGGACCTCGAAAGATCATCTAGTCCAATCCCCCTGCCGGAGCAGGAACACCTAGATAATGTTACACAGGAATGCGTCCAGGCGGGTTTTGAATGTCTCCAGGGAAGGAGACTCCACAACCTCCCTGGGCAGCCTGTTCCAGTGTTCCGTCACCCTCACTGAGAAGAAGTTTCTTCTCAAGTTTAAGTGGAACCTCTGCTAATGTAAATTTGTGTGTGCCTTGCTGTAGTAGCGACTGGTTACTGTATGAAGCAGGTGAAACTCTGCATTGACAACAAGGTGCAAGGACTGAGGCTAGCAAAAGGCCTGCTACCACAATCAAGGGCAAGACTGGGTTGGCCTCTGTGTTTGCCACCAAGAACCTTTAGCTCTGCTGTTGGCTGCAACCCGGCAGGCATGGAGCGGTGGGGACACAAGCCATGCCAGACCTTGATGTGAAGGATGGCCTCCTGTTACCAGAGAGCCATACAGCAGAAAAAAGGGGCAGGCCCAGCAGCCTGTAGTCAGCATATATTGGAGATATGATCTAGGCCAAATCCCCTGCTCAAGTAGAGTCATCTAAAACATATATAAAACAAAAAGGGGGAGATGTGGAGACAGTGTTCTCACAGGAGAATGGATAATTGGTACATAAATTCTGAATAATCCTGAAAGATACAGCAAGGCCATGAGAGGACCAAGGAAGCTTAAGCAATCAAGATAAGAAGAAGCTGGAATTCACTGAGGCAATGAGAACTGTGGACTGCTGGCAAGCTTTCGAGGTCAAGTTCCCACACCTGTGCTCAACCAATTATGTGTTAGTCACTAAGGGTCTTCAAGACATGTATCCAATCATAATATGCCAAATCACTGTAAACTGCATGTAAGAAATAGTATATAAGGTGTTAAGGCTTTGTAATAAATGGCTTTTTGTCTGATCATATTGATCTCTGACTGTGTCCATATATTTTCTGCGGCAAGCAGCAAAGTTTTTAGAAGTGACATAGTAAAGACAGACTCTTAATTGATGCAGGAATTTGATAATTTCATGTTAAATAAAGACTTTATTTTCCTGTTGTTAGAACTGTATTTTGATATCTTGTCAATATTTCAGTTTTCTTAAGATGTTCACTTTAAACCAACATTTAGAACATTAAATAGCAAGCATTATACTTTCCGTGGTGATATATTGCTTTTAACATTTGTTAGCCATATAATGTGCTCTTAAGGAGTGATATGATTAGTTGAAAAGACACCACCAGCTCAGGTTAGCCAGCAAATCATTCTTTTTAGTAGGCACTTCTATACTTAGATAGTAGGACAAAATAAAGGATGTTAGTTGTTAGTAACATTTCAGATCAAATGTATGTGATGCTGATATTTCAAGCTGAGAGCTTTTGTACTGGAAAGAGATGGAACTGGAAACAAATTTCCTGTAGGAGTAACTTTTGCCCATTTTAGAAAAATAACATTGAAGCCCAAGGGAGGTTGTGTCTTTTGGTACTTTCCTCTGTTAATTTTTCAAATTGCTGCAATTTATACTTATCCCCATGTTGAAGTTAACAATACATTGATAATTTTTACAAATTAGTGACTATTCTAATTTATAAGAACAGTATTTTATTTATGAACATCTTCATTGCTAAACCTTCATTAATAAGCTCTTTAGTTTTCTCCTAATTTCATTGCTCCTATTAGACATTTGTTTCAGAACTTCACTAATTATCAGAAATGTCCTCCAGGTTTCTGCAACATATTTATGATTAACGATAGCATTGTCTTTTTGCTTAAGTATATCTTGCTTAAGCATCTCTTCTTCCTATTTCTCATATGTACATCTGGAAATAGTAGTTGTATCTTCACAGCCTTTGTTTTGCTGGGTCAAACAAATCCCAGACTGTAAACATATTTCTAAAAATTCTTAAGACAGATCATTTGCCACCCCATCCAACAGAGCAGTTTTCCCTTTTACCAATGTAAAGTAATTTATTTCTTTTTTCTTAAAAACAGCGAGTAGAATCATAGAACCATAGAATGGTGAGGGTTGGAAGAGACCTTAAGATCATCTAGTTCCAACACCCCTGCCATGGGCAGGGACGCCTCACACTAAACCATGTCACCCCAGGCTCTGTCTAAGCTGGCCTTGAATGCTGCAAGGGATGGAGCATTCACAACTTCTTTCGGGAACGTGTTCCAGTGCCTCACCACTCTCACAGTAAAGAATTTCTTCCTTATAGCCAATCTAAACTTCCCCTGTTTAAGTTTAAACCCATTTCCCCTTGTCCTATCAATATAGTCCCTGATGAAGAGTCCCTCTCCAGCATCCTTGTAGGCCCCCTTCAGGTATTGGAATGCTGCTATGAGGTCTCAATGCAGCCTTCTCTTCTCCAGGCTGAATAGCCCCAACTTTCTTAGCCTGCCTTCATATGGGAGGTGCTCCAGCACCTTGATCATCCTTGTGGCCCTCCTCTGGACTAGCTCCAACAGCTCCATGTCCTTATTATGTTGAGGACATCAGAAGTGCACACAGTACTCCAAGTGGGGTCACACGAGAGAAGAGTTGAGGGGCAGGATCACCTCATTCGACCTGCTGGTCATGCTCCTTTTGATACAGCCCAGGATATGGTTGGCCTTCTGGGCTGCAAGCACACATTGCTGACTCATCTTCATTTTCTCATCAACCAACACCCCCAAATCCTTCTCTGCAGGGCTGCTCTGAATCTCTTCTCTGCCCAACCCGTAGCTGTGCCTGGGATTGCCCCTACCCAGGTGTAGGACCTTCCACTTGGCTTGGTTGAATTTCATGAGGTATTCAACCACTCCTCCTTGGCACAACAGTATTGGTTAGCCCCACACAGCTTCCTCCACATTCTCCTCCCAGGTCCGGTCTCCAGTTACCTGTGGGGGTCACCCCCTGCCTTGCTCGCACAGTCCTCCAGGGCTCTATGGTCCTGCTCTTAGAGTCATTCTGCAACAATTCCCCCCTTTTCCTTTGTGCATGCAAGGCATTGTGGGTTATTCCATTCACCTGTTGTATCACACAACTATAAGCAAGTCTAATAGCTACGATGATTAACCTAACAATGATACATAAGTGCAATACTTTAAACAGCAGTATTTGACTCAACCTGTAATGCCCTGTGAAGACAACCATCTAGTTATTCTTAGGATATTGCTCATTTACTATTGCTGGGTAAGCTGAGCCAGGGTTCTCAGCTGTGCGTGCATCGAATTAGCATAATCAGAGAGACTCATACAACACATTCCATCAAACTCTTCACATCCATGTCCCTGTTCCAACAACAAAAGGTTCTGCAGTGTTGCATGTCTTACAGAGTCAACATTAAAACAAATCAGAAATTGCCTTCGATGTAGAATTGTCTGCTTAGCAACTCAGCAACCCAGCCTGCTTAGTTGAGCCAAGGCCCTGGCTGAAGCACTTACAGTGATTTGGCATATTATGATTGGATACATGTTTTGAAGACCCTTAGTGACTAACATATAACTGGTTAAACACAGGTGTGAGAACTCAACCTTGAAAGCTTGCCAACAGTCCACAGTTCTCATTAACTCTGAATTCCAGCCTCTTATCTTGCTTGCTTAAGCTTCTTCAGGCCTCTCATGGCCTTGCTGTATCTTTCAGGACTATTCAAAGTTTATGTACCAATTATGCATTCTCCCATGAGAACACTGCCTCCACATCTTCACTCTTTATGTTTTATATAGGGTTTGGATGACCCTACTTGAGCAGGGGATCTGGGCTAGATTATATTTCCAACATATGCCAACTAGAGGCTGCCTGGGCCTGCCCCTTTTTTCTGCTGTATGGCTCTCTGATAACAGGCTATATAGCTCTCTGATCCTTCACATCAAGGTCTGGCATGGCATGTGTCCCCACAGCTCCACACCTGCTGGGTTGCAGCCAACAGCAGAGCTAAAAGTTCTTCTTGGTGGCAAACACAGAAGCCAACCCAGTCTTGCCCTTAATTGTGGTAGCAGGCATTTGGTCAGCCTCAGTCCTTGCACCTTGTTGTCAATGCACAGTTTCACCTGCTTCATCCAGTAACAAGTTGCTACTACAGCAAGGCACACACAAATTTACATTAGCAGAGTAACTATTACAGGGTGCAGCAGCATGCTGAAGATGCTGATGGCAGTGAAGGACTAGCCAAAGAAATTTCTTACCAGTGGAATTCTCCCCCCCCCTTAATTTGTTCCATCACCTGCTTTATAACACTACCATTGTATTAAAATTTTTCTAGCTTTTGCCTTAGCATTTTCTAGCAGCTGCTGCAAATTTGCATGCTCTAACATCTCTTTTACAAGTGACAAATCTATACAATACAAGGTGCAGTTTCTTATTAGCAGCTAGCTAGTAAATACAGGTGGTTTTATACACAAAATCACAACCTCTAATAATACCTATTTTACAAGCACACATATTCAGGAGGTTACTTTTCAGTTGCCCCCAAGTGATGTTTTGCAGTTAATCATTCTTTCTCTTCCTCCATCTCATTCTGCTTGGGGTAATCACGGTCAGCTCCTGTAGCTGAGGCATCAGGTTTATCCATTCGTCTGTCCAGCTCATGGCAAGGCTTCACAAACTTTGCAGACAGTCGCCATGGACCTGTAGGCAGGAGGGCACAAATATACCCCCTCCCCCAGGTTATCAGTTCTTCAGAAGTAGTCAGGTTAGACAGGTTAAAGTTAAATGTAGCATCATTACTCTCTCTTCCCTCCCCCCACACACACCTTTTTTGTTTGGTTTTTTTTTTGGTCCCAGGAAAAGCCATCCTGCTGGGCAGCAGCTATAGTGGCCTGCCTGCCAACCATAAATACCCGCCGGCAACCGCACCTTTACGTTAACCCTTTCATGCCCGAAATGTTAAACAGCTACCCATTGAAAGCTTTTACATGAACCCAACAACAAGAAAAATACACAGAACACCGTCTGCCCGCAGCACACACATACAAACACACGCGTATGGGAACCCACAAGCACACGCCACAACTATAATATTTGAAGCACAAAATCCAGACAATCATTACTCCCACTACAGTCCCACATACAGAACGTGGCACAAGGACCCTGTGGAGACTAACAGAAAAACGGCTCCGAGAAGCATCATTGCAGTGCGAGGTGGCAGGCTCAAGCTTAGCAGGCGTCCCCGCAGAGGCTCTGCCTCCCCCACATCGCATGAGGCTTGGGCTTTTATACTGACCAAAATACACACTCAGTCCGACACAGGTGGCCAGCCTGTGCTGGAAGAAGTGGCCAGCAGTATCTACAAAGGTCTCCAAGGGTTGATAGAAACCTGGACATAATTATATTTACCAACTTCTAGTACATGAGTATCACAGAAAAACTGTATGGGCTCCCCCTGTCAATTGCAAGAAAAAATCATAACATATACAGCTTGAGTGTAAGAGGATTTTAACGCATACGTGGTCACTGTTTGTCAGGCCTCCTTAACTATTTTGAGATCAAGAGCTTCCCACTCTTTAGCCCCCTGCTGTGTAGTAAACACAGGATATGCAAAGATGCCCATTGCAGAAAATTCCCCAGTAATGACCACATATTTGGTTACCCATTGTTACAACTGAGCGTCTCCAGGGCCAGTAAGTCTGAGCAGACCAACCTGGGAGACAAAGAGTCAGGGTCTGGAAGCAGAGGAAATAAATCTGGCTCGGATTCAGGGGATTCGGGGGCTGATCCTGCGCCGAATTCGGGGTCTCCGTTGCTCGAAGCTGTGTCTTTCTTATCAGATGTATCTCGTTCGGTATGTAGCCATCTGCAGACCTGGCTCCTCCGTGACTAAGTTAAAAATTTCCACTCTAGGGCATAGTGGGTTGGAGAGGCTCGCAGCTCCTTTAAATCTCCCGCTAGCGCATGATCCCTATTTTCTACTGCGTGCTTCAAAATGGCTCCGCAATCGATCTGGCGCCGAGGCACCGCCCTCTTTCTTTCGGATTTCTCGACATTTATCATGCGTATACCTTCTAATAGACTTTCTCTGTCCTTTTTGAAGTCCCTACTTTCGGAACTGGGGTGGTGGGGGAGCAGGGGGTTACACCTCCTCCGCGGCACCTGCTGATGGAGGGGGAGAAAAGGAAGGGGGGGGTGGGGGGGGGTGGGAAACCCTGTGCTCCCGCGAGTTGGGGGAAACGAGTTGTAATCTTCCCCTGGCTTCAACCGACCGGGGACGTCTGTTCCTAGTTTCTCCGTTGCTACCGCGGCAGTTTTCTTTTCCGCCTTGTAACTTTTTATACAGTTTATTACTTCCCTCCGTGGTTTACCGAGTTTCTTTGCCGTTTTATCATCATTAAGCATTGAGTCATATAGTTCATCACCAAACTTTCGCCACTCACTCTCCTCAATTTGTATTAGCATCTGCAAAAAATCCCTTAGCCTTCCCTACAGCCACTAGACCTGCTAGCTGCTTTAGAGTCTCAGGCTCAATTCCCCGCTTTTATAAAAAGCACTGTAAAAAGTTCAGGGCTCAGTTCCCTGCTTTTATAAAAAGCACCGTAATAAGTCCAGGGCTACCTCTCGGTCCATTTTCATGGCCAGCCTTTTCCGGATCGTCTTCTTCTGGGTCGTCCTGTAACCTCGGTCTCCGGATCGGCCTCCCGACGCAGCAGTGTCTGGTTCGCCCCAGCGGCGGATTCCTTTCGGTTAGTCCAAGCACCCGGGTCCATCTCGCCACCGCAGCAGCATTGCCCGTGCTCCCTGGCCGCTGCCGCCGGCGCCGCTCACTCGCTGTTCCGGGTCCCCGTTAACCGGGGCCCTGTACCCGGGTCCCCGTTAAACTGGGGCCCTGTATACGGGTCCCCGTTAAACCGGGGCCCTGTATCCGTGTCCCCGCTAACCGGGGCCCTGTATCCGTGTCCCCGCTAATCGGGGCCCTGTATCCGAGTCCCCAGCGACCAGGGCCCTGTAGTCCGTGTCCCTCTTCGGGCGCCATTTGTAAGCGGCGAGGAGAAGCAGACAGGCCAACCCTATATGGGTGATAAGCAAACTTCTACTTTATTTGTGACGCAGTTCACATATATATAGGAATGGTATTCAGCCACTCCTCCTTGGCACAACAGTATTGGTTAGCCCCACACAGCTTCCTCCACGTTCTCCTCCCATGTCTGGTCTCCGGTTACCTGTGGGGGCCACCCCCGGCCTTGCTTGCACAGTCCTCCAGGGCTCTATGGTCCTGCTCTTAGAGTCATTCTGCAACAAACTACTATTACTACCACTACTAATTCTTGTTCAACATCTTTGGCTAGAGATATGAAAGTTAACAGGAAGGGATTCTATAGGTACATTGCAAATAAAAGACAGACTATGGACAATGTGGGCCCTCTCCGGAAGCTATCAGGAGAACTGGCTACCCTGGATTTGGAGAAGGCTGAGGTTCTTAATGACTTGTTTGCCTTGGTCTTCACTGGCAAATGGTCTGACCACACCACCCAAGTCCTGGAAGGCAGAAGCAGGGACTGTGAGAATGAAGGCCTTATGCCCACTGTAGGAGAGGATCTGGTTCAAGACCATCTTAAGAACCTGAAGGTGCACAAGTCCATGGGACCTGATGAAATCCATCTGTGGGTCCTGAAGGCGCTGGCAACCGAAGTTGCTAAGACACCGTCCATCATATTTGAAAACTCATGGCAGTTGGGTGAAGTTCCCAATGACTGGAAAAAGGGAACTATAACCCCCATTTTCCAGAAGAGGAAAATGGATGACCCAGGGAACTACAGACCAGTCAGTCTCACCTCTGTGCCTGCAAAATCTTGGAGCAGATTCTCCTGGAAGGCATGCTAAGGCACATAAAAATCAACAAGGTGCTGGGTGACAGCCAGCATGGCTTCACTAAGGGGAAATCCTGCCTGACCAATTTGGTGGCCTTCTATGATGGGGCTACAAAATTGATGGACAGGGGCAGAGCAGCTGACGTCATCTACCTGGACTTGTGCAAAGCATTCAACACTGTCCCACATGACATACTTGTCTCTGAATTGGAGAGACATCAGTTTGATAGATGGACCACTTGGTAGATAAAGAACTGGCTGGAAGGCTGCACGCAAAGAGTTGTAGTCAATGGCTCACTGTCCAGCTGGAGACCAGTAACGAGTGGTGTCCCTCAGGGATCGGTGTTGGGACTGGTCCTGTTCAACATCTTTGTTGGTGACATGGATAGTGGGATTGAGTGTGCCCTCAGCAACTTTGCCCATGACACCAAGATGTGTGGTTCAGTTGATACACGGGAGGGAAGGGCTGCCAAACAGAGGGACCTTGACACGCTTGTGAGGTGTGCTGATGCCAAACTTATTAATTTTAACCAAGCCAAGTGCAAATTCCTACACCTGGGTCGGATCAATTCCAGGCAGAGCTACAGGTTGGGCAGAGAAGAGATTCAGAGCAGCCCTGCAAAGAAGGACTTGGGGGTGTTGGTCAATGAGCAAATGAGCATGAGCTGGCTTCAGTGTGCGCTTGCAGCCCAGAAAGCCAACTGTATCCTGGGCTGCATCAAAAGGAGCATGAACAGCAGGTCGAACGAGGTGATCCTGCCCCTCTGCTCTTGTGACACCTCACCTCGAGTATTGCGTTCAGTTCTGGTGTCCTCAACATAAGAAGGACACGAAGCTGTTGGAACAAGTCCAGAAGAGGGCCACAAGGATGATCAGGGGAGTGGAGCACCTCTTGTATGAAGATAGGCTGAGGAAGTTGGGGCTGTTCAGCCTGGAGAAGAGAAGGCTGTGTGGAGACCTCATAGCAGCCTTTCAGTGTCTGAAGGGGGCCTATAAGGATGCTGGGGAGGGATCCTTCATTAGGGACTGTAGTGATAGGACAAGGGGTAACAGGTTCTGTCTTTAACAGGGGAAGTTTAGATAGGATATAAGGAAGAAATTCTTTACTGTAAGGGTGGTGAGGCACTGTAATGGTTTGCCCAGGGAAGTTGTGAATGCTCGCTCCATTCCTGGTGGTGTTCAAGGCCATGTTGGAGAGAGCCTTGGGTGATATGGTTTAGTGTGAGGTGTCCCTGCCCATGGCAGGAGGGTTGGAACTAGATGATCTTAAGGTCCTTTCCAATCCTAACTATTTTGTAAATCTATGATTCTAATAATAATAATGATAATGGAAATAGCAAGGAGAGAGAATAAAATTGCTCTCCACCTGCTGACCGATATCCAGGCAAACCCAAGCAGTGATGTGTCCTTCCGGGTAACTCCCCCTAGTTTATATTCTGGGCATGATGTGCTTTGGTATGGAATACCTCTTTGGCTAGTTTGGGTCAGGTGTTCTCTCTCTGCTTCCTCCCAGCTTCCTGTGCTCCTCCTCACTAGTAGAGCATGAGACTGAAAAGTCCTTGGTCGGAGTAAGTTTTACTTAGCGACAACTAAAAATTTAGGTGTGTTATCAGCATTGTTCTCAGAGTGAATTCGAAAACAGAGCAGTACACCAGCTACTAAGAAGAAGAAAAATGGCTGCTACTGCTCAACCCAGGACAGTATCCACCCCTTATTCCATAACATTCACGTCATGTTCAGATCCCTTTTTTTTTTCAATATACTGTTGTTTTTTGTCTCTCATATATATATATATACACACACACAGCAAGAGAGATCTCATTCCGTAGTCCATGGACCAATCCGTATACATTGGCTGAATTCAGTCAGCCCATGAGGTCCGGCTCCATCTCTTGTAACAGTCTTTCAGGGGAGGAGAGATGATGTGTCATGTGGGATGGTTGACTGCTGACGACACTACCGATTTCATCTGGTCACTGCTGAGCTTGTCTGGTTTCATCTAAGTTCATTCTTTGTTGGGCTGATGATCACAGGGAAGTCAATGTCAGTTGATGTTGACTTGAGGACACTGCTGCTGCTGCCAGCTTTCCCATGACTTTATGCTCCGCTGATGATCATGACCACACATATCTACTTTTCAAAGCCCAGAGTGGCGGGCTATAGAAGTGTTATATAGCAGGCAACAGCATGTAAATGAGTTCATTGGCTGTTTTACCACAAAATTTAATCCCCTTGAGGTACACATCGGACTTTGCCATCTTCCCACATTAACTATCATGTATACCCAGGTCCCTGAGCGAAAGCAGTCCTATGAGTGGATTTGCCCTCACCTGAAGCAGGAATAAGCCAGACTGTCTTAACCAAAAAATTCTTTATGGGCACCGCAGGAATCTTACCCCCTCTACAGTACATAAAAGTTATGACTGGGCTGGGCCAGCCCTGTTAGAAGATCCCCTTGTGATGACTAACCAGGTGGCTTTTGCTATATATCTATCCCAACATACGAAAGTCCCACCACCTATTGCTCTCACTGAAGTTTTTCACAGCTAATTTTACCATTTGATTTTCCCAGAAACTGGTGCATGATAGGGAATGTGATATACCCACTCAATGCCATGCTCTTTGGGCAGTTTCTATGAGGTTGTTCTTGAAATGAGTCCCATTATCTGACTCAGTTCTCTCTGGGGTGCTGTGTCGCCACAAGACTTGCTTCTCAAGGCCCAGGATAGTGTTCTGGGCAATGGCATGGGGCACAGCATATTTTTCCAGCCATCCATGGTTGCTTCCATGGCAGCAATAACATACCACAGCGCAGTAGCCCAGATGGGTTTACTTCTGCGTTGCCAGTGGCTCTGCTTCCATTGCTGCAACCACCCCCACAGGGCATTTGCCACCATCCATGAGTCAGTATAGAGGTAAAGTACTGGCCACTTTTCTTGTTCAGCAATGTCCAGGGCTGGATGGCTTTCACCTCGGCAAACTGACTCGATTCACCCTCTCCGTCAGCAGTTTCTGCAACTTGTCGTCCAGGACTCCATACAGCTGCCTTACATCTCCAATGCTTTCCTACAATACAGCAGGACACATCAGAAAACAAGGCATATTGCTTTTCGCTTTCTGACAGTTTATTATATGGTGGGGCCTCTTCAGCAGGATCACCTCCTCCTCTGGTGACATTTCAAAATCTTTGCCCCCAAGCCAGTCCATGATGACTTCTAGAATGCCTGGACAACTGGGATTTCCTATTAGAGCTCATTGTGGAATTAGTGCAGCCCACTTACTCCATGTAGCATCGGTTGCATGATGTGTAGAGGAGACCCTGCCTTTGAACATCCAGCCCAACATGGCCAACCGGGGTGCCAGGAGGAGCTCTGCTTCAGTGCCAATCACTTCCGAAGCAGCTCGAACCCCTTCATAGGCTTCTATTATCTGTTTCTCAGTTGGGGTATAGCTGGCCTCAGATCCTCTGCATCCCTGATTCCAAAAGCCAAGGGGTCAACCTCGAGTCTCCCCTGGAGCTTTCTGCCAGAGGCTCCAGGTAGGACCATTCTCCCCGGCTGTAGTGTAAAGCACATCTTTCACATCTTGTCCAGTCCAGACTGGTCCAAGAGCTTCTGCATGAACTATCTCTCATTTAATTTTTTCAAAGGCTTACTGTTGCTCGGGGCTCCATTTGAAATCATTCTTCTTCCAGGTCACATAATAGAGAGGGTTTACAATCAGACTGTAATTTGGGGTGTGCATTCTCCAGAACCCCACAACACCTAAGAAAGCTTGTGTTTCTTTCTTATTATTTGTTGGAGACATTGCTGTTATGTTGTTGATCACATCTGTGGAGATCTGGCAACATCCAATCTTTCCATTTTATTCCCCCAAACTGAGTCTCCTGTGATTTGGAGAAATCTCCAGGAACTTGCAAACAAATTTTAAGTTGACAAGCAGGTATTCTTTATTGCATCACCAGGAGACACATGCTCCTCCTAGCATGTCTCTCCCGAGCATCAACCGGGCTGTGATTATATTCTCCCTAAACATCCATATTCACTAGATTACATACATATTCATTGAGTTACTTATACATTACATCATAAAACATTGTACCACGCCTTCATCATTTTGTTTTAGGATGGTTTTGGTATCAGTAACCCCCAGGCAGGTTCTGGCCAGTTCTGGTGCAATGCTTATCTTAGCCATTTCCTTATCTCTATAGTTGCTAACAAAGCCTAATGTCCTTGAAGTTACTCATTTACAACCCCATTCTTCAATCAACCCCATTTTTCAATCAACCCCATTCTTCAATCCCCCCTTTTCTTGTCCTATTGCAAATTCTTTTGCAACTGAGTTATTTCATTCTTATTAAAAGTTTCCTCAAGTATTTTTCTTTTTCTATTTGATACTTAATTTTGTTTCTCTTCCATTCTTCATAGTTCATCATGGATCGTTTGCAACACCAAAAGGAGCATTGGACCATTATACATGTAATCAAAACCATTCCTATTATTACCAGTACAGTTAAAAACAACTGTCTCAACCAGGAGAGATTGGGTGCCCATGATGTTAATTTTTCCCAAATTTCCTCAAATCTCCATGAAGTGTCGTCCCGTGCCACCTCATGAAATATTTTAACTTGTTTCCACATCTCCTTTAGATGAGTAGTAATTCTTCCACTTTGATCTATATAGGAACAACAACTATCATTGATTACAGACCAAACTCCTCCTTTGGATGCTAACAGTGTAACTCATGCCACTTGATTTTGGATCACTGCTTTAGACAGGCTGGCTATTTCTTCTTGTAACGCTGGAATAACATCAGCAGTTTGATTTGCCATTTTGTCAATTGCAGCTGAGATATTTACAATCACTTTTTCTAATTTACTAACACCTAGAGATGGAATAAGCCATCTAACAAAGCTAGGGAAAGCAGTGTTTCAATCTACTATGGGATTATATCCTCCTTTGATTCTTTTAATAAAACTCCGAAGCCAGGTTCCAGAGGGATGAATGTCAATTACTGTAAAGTTGGGAACCATTACTCCCAATGTGCATGTCCCTTTCCAGTTAGAAGGCAAAGCCTTATAGGCATTTTCTCCACATAACCATAACAATACCACCCTTTCCCTTCAGGAACATTCCAATAACCAGTTAAAGTTTTTTGAAGGTGAAGTTGCATTGCCTAGCTGCAATATGGGTAATTTCCTACTGACATGTTGCCTTGATTAAGAGTTTTGTTAGTGATTACACATTTAACTTCTGACATATTTGAGGCTTGTATCCTTAAAACCTGTAAATTTGTATGGCTCTTGTCGGTATAAATGGGATCTCTCCATAATCTATTCCAATTTGTCTTAAAAAGTATAGGGAGGCCCTGGAATACCCCGTCTCTCTCCTGATTTAGGTAGCTGAGTACATATCCAACAGTCACTCTTGTTTAAGACACTAGTAACATTTTGCATCAACCTCAGATATAGATTTTGATTCCATGATTCTACACCTATTATTATACAAGTCCAAATTCTGATCAATGCAGTCTCACATGTGTGGGTCCTGAAGACTCAATGCATTATACTTTTTCTCTGTTCTGTTTTTTTTCTGGTTCTGTTGTCTTCTTGATTCTTAAGTATTGTATCCAAGCAGGCTGCTCCTTTATCTTCACTGCTGTAAAGGTAGTTAGTAATACCTGGCATGGTCTGCTCCACTTCTCTTCTAGGGGATCACCTGCAAAATTTATCCCTTCCGATTGTTTTTCCAAATTTATCAAAAACTGTCAGAGATAACCTCCTACTTCATGAGGATGTTCTTCTTTAAACTGAGATTGGTCTGGTCTTCCATATAGAATCTCATACGGTCTAACTCCTACCTTTGACCGAGGTTTTGTTCTAATTCTTAATAAGGCCAATGGTAATGCTTGGTACCAATATAATTTAGTTTCTTGACAAATCTCACCAATTTCTTGTTTAATTAGATGATTCATTTTTTCTATTTGTCCACTGGCCTGAGGCCTATATGGAACATGTAATCGCCAATCAATTTCCAATTTCTTATTGATTTTTTTGCAATAATTATGCACTAAAATGTGAACCTTGGTCCGAGGAAATGGTTGTCGGAACCCCAAAATGAGGTATTATTTTATTTAATAACATTTTAATCACTTGTTTTGCATTATTTACCCTGCAAGGGAATGCTTCTGGCCAGACTGAAAAAGTGTCTGTCAATACCAGCAAATATTGATAACCTCCTTTCCTAGGTAATTCAGAAAAAATTATCTGCTATTGCTGTCCCGGATAGTTTCCTTTTCCAATTGCCCCAATCTGATTGTTGTTTTGACAATGGTATATAAATTTTTTCCTACAATTTTGTCGGTCTACAATGAGTCAGTGCTCCAATGGTCTTATTATGTTCTTCCCTCCTGGATGGCCCTCTTATAACAGAGAAGGTCTGACATGGCATGTGTCCCCACTGCTCAATGCATGCTGGGTTGCAGCCACCAGTGGAGCTAAAGGTCCTTCTTGGTGACAAACACATAGGCCAACCCAGTCTTGCCCTTGACTGTAGTAGGAGGCATTTGGTTAACCTCAGTCCTTGCACCTCATTGTCAATGCAGAGTTTCATCTGCCTCCTCCAGTAACAACTTGCTACAGTGGCAAAGCACACACGGATTTACATTAGCAGTATAAATACTACAGGGTGCAGCAGCACATTGAAGATGCTGGTGGCAGTGGGGGACCAGCCAGTGGGGGAAGCACCCCATTGTGACTGGTCCAGAGGCTACATGCATCCTCGGCATAGACTACCTCAGGAGAGGGTACTTCAAAGACCCAAAAGGGTACTGAGGGGCTTTTTGTATTGCTACTTTGGAGACAGAGGAAATTGAGCAGCTGTCCACCTTGCCTGGTCTCTCAGAGGATCCTTCTGTTGTGTGGTTTCTGAAGGTCGAAGATCAACAAAGAATGAACTTTGATGAAACCAGACAAGTTCTACGGTAAAGGAACAATCAGCATCAGCAGGCAATGATCCAACACTGCACACAGCCTCTCCTGCTCTGAAAGACTGTTACAGGAGATGGAGCCCGACATCATGGACTGAATGGACTCAGCAGCTTTATAGGGATTGGTCCCTGCACTAAGGAATGATCTCTCTCTCTCTTTCTGTGTAGATGCATATATATGTATATATATAAGAGTGATGGTATATTGAAAATGTGGGATCTGAGAATGATGTGAATGGTATGGAATAAGGGGTGGATACTGCCTGGGTTCAGCAGTAGCAGTCATTTTTCTCCTTCTTAGTACCTGGTGCAGTGCTGTGCTTTTTACTTTCAGCCTGTGAACGGTGCTGATAACAGTGATGGGTTTAGTTGCTGCTTAGTAATGTTTACTCTGACCAAGGACTTTGTGAGGCTCATGCTCTGCCAGGAAGTTGTGAGGAAGCAGAGACAGGACATCTGACCCAATCTCTTTGGTTAAAAGAGGTATTCCATACCACAGCACGTCATGCCTACTATATAAACTGGGGGTAGTTACCCCGAAGGGCTTGATCACTGCTCAGTCAGGCTGGGTATCAGTCGGCAGGTGGTGAGTGGTTGTATTCTCTTCCCTTGTTATTTCCCTTATCATTATCATTATTGGTGGTAGCAGTAGTGGTTTGTGTTATACTTTAGTTACTGGACTGCTCTTATCTCAACCCGTGGGAGTTACATTCTTTCGATTCTCCTCCCCATCCCTCTGGGAGCAGGGGAAGGAAAGGGGGGGAGTGAGTGAACAGTTGCGTTGTTTCTGAGTGACAGGCTTGGCTTAAACCACAACAGTACCCTACTCGATAGCCCACTATATCGAAGGGTGATTCAACTAACCTATTCAGGGACCTGCACTGACAGCATCACTGATTCAAATCCCTTATGTGCTGTCGATGGCACCCTGGCTGCAAAACAAGTTTGAAGCAATACACCTTGTCATTCCAATGGGAGTAGGCAGCCGATCTTGAATCAGCATGTAATTAGACTGTAACAATTGGTCAGTCATAACAGGAGCTGAATAATTAGAATCACATTCCATAGGCCCCAACCAACTTGGCAATGTCTGTAAATTTTCCTCTGACTGGGGCTAACGCAGCCCTGCACTCCCCACCTGTACCCTCATATGCTAGCTGAAATAAAAGCACACAAGCAGTCCCATGACCATCAATCTGCCTTTGTATAGCATTGTACAGTCCATCTATAAAAGACACATAGGGTTCCTGAGACACCCCCACCAGCGAACATCTGTGAAGGAAGTAGTCTCCCCCCCCCCATCCAGGCACTTGCATCCAGGACTGAACAGCCACATGGGTGGCCCGCTGATACCAGAAGATTTAGATCTGAGCTGTGAAGCCAAACAGAAACCACATCAACCACAGTGACTGTCTTCAGTCACTATAAATTCCATTCTATAAACAGTCACTCCTCAGCCTGTTTTCCAGCCCGACCTTGCACCCATGCATACAAACACTCCCTGGCCTGCTCCAGACCCAGGTGCGCTATCAGTAATTCTTCTTTTTCTTTAATTGCCCACACTGCAGGAACAGGACAGCTTGCAGTTCCCACATCTTCCCCTTTCCTACTCTCCCCTGGTCCTCAGCTGCTTTGCCCAAGCCTCATCCTGGTAAATCCCCTAACTGGGTTAGCTTTTCAATCACTTGTTCAATGGGGTTTCCTTGTTCTGATAGTAGTATGGGGTGGGTTTTTTTTTGTTTTTTCTTGTTTTTCTTTTTCCTGCCACCATGATGCTGCTTGGGTGGCAGCTAATAAAGCTTGTGGTTGCAATACCCCTCTCACTTTTCCAGTTAGCAGTTCTTGTTTCAACTGATCTGTCTGTTCCTCCAAGTCTTCTATTCACTCCCAGGTTACTTTAAACACACTAAGCTGGGCTCCTCCCATGGGCCCAGCATGTTGCAGGCATGCTTTAGGCCCTAATACTTCAATAGATTGAGAGGAAATTTTTCACTTCATGGCTCTGGTCGCACATGAGTACAGGTTTCCCACCTATCCCACAAAGTACTCCACGGCTCTGGTGTCCATCCTGGCCATTCCACCGGTGGAGCACTGGGAGCCGAATCAGATGGCAGCTTCTTTTTTGAACATGGTTACCCAACCCTATAAAATAAACAAAAGGGGCCTCACTGCCTTTTTACCCCCTCCCCCCCCCCCTTTTTTTTTTTCTTTGAGTAGCTCACCTTGCTCTGCGGTGGCTACAAACACCTGCCTGCTTGGCAGCAGCTATAAATGCCTGTGTGCTTGGCAGCAGCTACAAATGTCTGCCTGCAACCTCACTTCTGCTTTAACCCTTTCTTGCTCGGAATGTAAATCTGCTACTCATTAAAAACCTCTATGCGAGCCCAACAACAAGTCTACAGAACAGCGTCTCTTGGTGCAGCTACACACTCCACTGACCAAGCCCTGCCCTCAACACACACATATAAAGGATCCCAAAAATTCCACTCACTTGTTCACAACTTTTTTAAAAAAGGCAAAATCATATGCCAAGTATACAAATACTAATTAGCAGCACGATAAAAAATAAAAACTGTTCACCATTCATTAATTACTCAAGCACAGCCTCAAATACCAGTTTTCAGAAATTGTGTCAGATACCAGAAAAATACAACCTCATTCCCACATATGACTTCTCCTATGCCTTATGGAACAATTCAGAATGTATACCTGTATACCAAATGGACACTAGCAGCCAGGTATATGCCTTTACCTACGAGATTTTTCTATCCTGATTTATGGAAGGCTTTCTTATTAATGCGTACGCCTTGTGGAATATTAACCACGTTCCTGCGTTGGATGTCTCCTATACCTCATGGAACACTGATCAGTGTTCCTGCATAGGACGTCTCCTATGCCTTACAGAATGCCATAAAATAAAATAATCAAAAGAATACCTTTACAATGATGGTGATGGTCTACTGTTAGTCTCCACTCTCCGTTAGACTTTTGCACTGGCCATATGGGGCTATTAAAGGGTGAGTGGGTCCTGCTGATCACTCCTTGGCTCTCCAGTCTATGGATCACCTTATGGATGGGAATCAGGGAGTCTCGGTTGGGGTGATATTGCTGCTGGTGCACTGCTGTGGTTGCAATTGGCTCTTGCTGTACTTTGACCTTAGGCAACTGCCCAACAGAGGGATCCTCTGAGAAACCAGGCAAGGTGGGAAGCTGCTTCATTTCCTCCATCTCCTGGCCAGCTATACAAAAGCCCATCAGTACGCTTCTGGGCCTTTGAAGTACCCACTCCTGAGGTAGTCTATGCCAAGGATGCATGGAGCCTCTGGACCTGTCACAATGGGGTGCTTTTGCCACTCTGCCATTTCAGCTGAACTTAGCCTCCGGTACAGACATCTGGGATCCTCCTGTCACTCCAGAAATACAAATAGGTTCCACCCCTTGACAGCTTGGTGGCATCAGGGTACATTGTGCACTGGTATCTACTAGAGTCTTTCACTCCTGTGGGACTGATGTTCCAGGCCATCTGATTCACACAGTCCAGTGAAACCAATTTTCCCATTCCTCCACCTGGCTGGAGGCAGGGCCCCTCTAAAAGGGATCATTAGGTTCTCCTTATCACAGGAATAAAATCAGCTCTTCCACTCCATCTGAGAAGCTGCTCAGCGAAGACTGGAGCAGCAACTTTCTTGGGATCATCCTTGACCGTTGTTTCTTCCTTCAACTCATGCACCCATTCCTCCAGAAATGAGGTAGTGTTGTGGTTTAAACCCAGTCAGGTTATTCGTTCGCTCACTTCCCCCCCCCCTTTCTTGCCCTCCCCCTGCTCTCGGAGGGACGGAGAGGAGAATCGAAAAGAATGCAACTCCCACGGGTTGAGATAAGAACAGTTTAGTAACTAAGGTATAACAGAGATCACTACTGCTACCACCAATGATAATAATGATAAAGGAAATAACAAGGGAAGAGAATACAACACCTCAGCACCAGCTGACCGATAAGTCGCCCCCCAAGCCCGACCAAGCTCCGACCGATACCTCCTCCAACCCTGCAGTCTCCCAGCCCTTCCGGCTAACTCCCAGTTACATCCTGGGCATGACGTGCTGTGGTATGGAATACCTCTTTGGTCAGTTTGGGTCAGGTGTCCTGTCTCTGCTTCCTCCCAGCTTCCCCTCCTCCCTGGCAGAGCATGAGGCTCACAAAGTCCTTGGCCAAACCAAAACATCTCTATCAGCTCTGTTTCTGAGCCGAAAGTCAAAACACTGCACTGCACCAGCTACCAAGGAGGAGAAACATGACTGCTACTGCTGAACCCAGGACATTATCCACCCCTTATTCCATACCATTCATGTCATGCTCAGATCCCACATTTTCAATATACCATCACTCTTATCTCGGTGCACTCTTATCTTAGTGCATGGACCAGTCCCTATAAAGCTGCTGCGTCCATCTGGTCCATGTCAGGCTCCATCTCTTGTAACAGTCTTCCAGAGCAGGAGAGACTGTGTGCAGTGTTCACACTCGTGAATAACCTGGGCAATAGTGTCCATTGTTAAGTCCACCCCTCGATCATGAGTCCATCTCTGTGTTGCATCTCTGCTCTGATGGCCTGAAGTGCCATGGGCCCACCAGGCTTAAAATAATTCACTGTCCCCTTAAGCAGTTTCTGCAGCTTGTTGCTGGGGACTCCATACAGCTGCCTTCCATCTCCGACGCTTCCAAATCACTGGAGGGGCCCAGTGGACTAGATACTTGCCCATACTGTCCCACACACCCTGCCACTCATGACTCTCCAGCCTTGGGGAAAATCTCTTGGTCCCCCTATATTGTTGTCTAACCCCAGACAAGACCCAAACCTGACTCTGCTTAACTTTTGAGATCAGACAAAATGGTTGTGGGTAGAACACACTCTGTATGTGTGCCAACATGCTGATCCCCATCACAATCAGCAGGCAGGTCCCAAGGATACCCAAAGGCCATTCAGAGCCTTCAGAACTCTCAAACGATGCTGCTGTGCTTGTCACTGGGGCTGGTGTAGCTGCTGTGCTTGCCGGCTCTCCCACCACCGGCTTCTCTTTTCCTGAGTCCAGCTCTTCCTCCTCTGCCTTGCTGGGAAGTGCTGCGTGGTCTCCTGCATCCTCCTGGGGCTCGGCGGGTGGCTGCCGGGGAATGCTCTCGGCCGTCGCGGGGCTCGGCTCGGCCGCGGGGCTCGGCTCTTCCGCGGGGCTCGGCTCTTCCGCGGGGCTCAGCTCTTCCGCGGGGCTCGGCTCCTCCGCCGCCTTATCCCGCTGCTCGGCAGCCGCTTCCTTCTGCTCCTCGACCGCCCCGGCCTCCTCCACCGGCAGCCGTCCCCTGGCGGCCTCCGGCCCCGCTCCCGCCGCCGCTTGGTCCCCGGGGCCGCTCTCCCGGGCCGCTTCAGCAGCCGCCGGCTCCCGGGACCGCTCCCCCTCAGTTCCCCGCAGCCTCACGAAGATGGAGGCGAGGGCGAGGGCCAGGCCGGTGAAGAGCAGCCGGACGGCCCGGTACAAGTCCACGGCCACGTCCGTCCCGCCCTGCTGATGGAGCCCACCCGTATTACAAGCCATTGCCATAAAGCACAGTGAGACAAGAACCTTAGCCCAGGCCCCACACTTGATAAACACTAACACAGCAAATACCGGCTCTAAGTAAGTTACAACATTCTGAAGCTGTGAGATCAACAAGAACAACTCTGAGAGCCAATAAATCAGCATTGTGACGAGTGACTATCAATCCAGTCAGATCTGTTCTTATCTCAACCCTTCGTGCCCCACGTTGGGCGCCAAAAAAGAACTGTTGTGGTTTAAACCCAGTCAGGTTATTCGTTCGCTCACTTCCCCCCCCCCTTTCTTGCCCTCCCCCTGCTCTCGGAGGGACGGAGAGGAGAATCGAAAAGAATGCAACTCCCACGGGTTGAGATAAGAACAGTTTAGTAACTAAGGTATAACAGAGATCACTACTGCTACCACCAATGATAATAATGATAAAGGAAATAACAAGGGAAGAGAATACAACACCTCAGCACCAGCTGACCGATAAGTCGCCCCCCAAGCCCGACCAAGCTCCGACCGATACCTCCTCCAACCCTGCAGTCTCCCAGCCCTTCCGGCTAACTCCCAGTTACATCCTGGGCATGACGTGCTGTGGTATGGAATACCTCTTTGGTCAGTTTGGGTCAGGTGTCCTGTCTCTGCTTCCTCCCAGCTTCCCCTCCTCCCTGGCAGAGCATGAGGCTCACAAAGTCCTTGGCCAAACCAAAACATCTCTATCAGCTCTGTTTCTGAGCCGAAAGTCAAAACACTGCACTGCACCAGCTACCAAGGAGGAGAAACATGACTGCTACTGCTGAACCCAGGACAGGTAGGTTTTCCATTCCACTTTCTCATGTCTTCTCAGTGATCCCACAGTTAAAACCATAGGGTGGCCCATGACGTGTACTTCCTATATCTTCTCTCTCGAGCAGAAGGGCACCTTCTGTTAATAGCTGAGATGCAGGTTGGTACACATGGGGAGCTGGATAGATAGGATAGATCATGTCTAAATTGTGTTACATACATAATGACCCCTGGTTGAATGGGATGCCACCAAGCAGGAGAAGGAGATGGAACATGTTGCCTGGTTGAAGGGGTGGTAGGAAATGTGTCGTCAGGGCGTCCCCCAAACCTAGATGTGCATCTGGCCTTCTCACCTGTCCGTCCCTGCACAGGTCCTTATATCCCCCCTCAGGTTGGAGGGGAAAAATAACAGTTGCAACATCAGCGCCCACATGGCCAGCGTGTGAACAGATGTTTACTGGTATAAGACTCCCTTTTGCTAACAACAGCGGTGTTGACTCCATTATTTTCAAGGTTATATTCCCACAACCTGTGCCAAACAATACTTTTCCATTGCTGTGTGTTTCACCACTGTTGTGGCCTCACTACCTTTGTATCTTTTTTATTGCTCCATTTTTTTAGGAAAATGAACAGTGTATTTTTCTGCTACAGTGGCACCTTTTTTCCCAAGTCTCTGCTCTGCAGTGTCTATTGAAACAAGGGGGGTGGGGTGGGGGTGTGCACAAAATTACAAGTGGAATATATAAACTTTTACAATCAGTTTTAAGTAATGTCAATTTTGTTGGCTTTGTAACAGGAGCAATGGAAAATAACTGAGGTGCATGATAAACAGAAAAAAAAACACAACAGAGTAAAGCTAGAGAACATACTAAGAATTCTTGTATAAGATAAAACGTTATAGTTGATGTAGTTTTAAGAAAAACAGTCTAGAAGAACAGGACACAGGGATAAGGAGTATCTGGGAATGGCAGGTGCCCAGGATGGGCTACAGTTAAACTAACTGATAAGTAGGAGGATAGGAGGATTATTATGTCTCTGGTGCTTACGAACCAATTAAGCTGGTATAAGCATCTACTGCGCATGCTTCAAAGGCTGCCAGAAGTGATGAAGATTGTTGGAAGAAGTAAACGACCCTCAGAGACCACCAGCACAATTCTGTACGCATGCAGGGAACTTTCTGGAAAATGATGTAATCCATACGTAGCCTCATGAATATGTATGTATGCCCAGGGACTATATAAGGGCGCCTTGTGTAGAAATACAGGGACATACATTAGGAGGACTGTCATGGTTTAAACCCAGTCAGGAAACTCGTTCACTCACTCCCCCCCCCCCTTCTTTCCCTCCCCCTACTCCCGGAGGGATGGAGAGGAGAATCAAAAGAATGCAACTCCCACAGGCTGAGATAAGAACAGTTTAGTAACTAAGGTATAACACAAATCACTACCGCTGCCACCAATAATAATAATGATAAGGGAAATAACAAGGGAAGAGAATACAACACCTCAGCACCAGCCGACCGATAACTCGCCCCCCCAGCCCGACCAAGCACTGACCCATACCTCCTCCAACCCTGCAGACTCCCAGCCCTTCCAGCTAACTCTCAGTTACATCCTGGGCATGACGTGCTGTGGTATGGAATACCTCTTTGGCTAGCTTGGGTCAGGTGTCCTGTCTCTGCTTCCTCCAAGCTTTCCCTTCCTCCCTGGCAGAGCATGAGGCTCACAAAGTCCTTGGCCAAACCAAAACATCGCTATCAGCTCTGTTCCCAGGCTGAAAGTCAAAACACTGTACTGCACCAGCTACCAAGAAGGAGAAAAATGACTGCTACTGCTGAACCCAGGACAGAGGAGCTATCCCCTGTGTCTCCCGGCACCGCAATAAAGAATACCTGCTTGTCAGCTTGAAAATTTGTTGGCAAGTTTGTTCCTGGAGTTTTATCTGAATCAGTTTGGCACCCTAGATGGGACCCTCTCTGCTTGGCTGCAGAACCCACTGAGGACAGGGCTCCCTGGGGCCCTCAGGATTTTTTCCCGGAGGGAGCCTTCGATTCATTCGGATCACTGCGGGAGCAGACAAGGACCATCTCATAAAAGGTATTCTTTTCTTTCGTATAGTCTGTAAGGTGCAGGGGGCATCTTGCATAAAGACTAAATTGGTAATTGGGTTGGTTTGGTAAGCGTACGCAAGGTTTGGAAGCCTTCTGTAAATCGAGATAGGAAATCTTGTAGGTAAAGGCATATACCTGGCTGCTAGCGTCTGTTTGGTATACACCCACAAGAAGCAGGGGGCATCTTGTGGTTTGGGTCCTACAAGATGCAGGGGGTGTCATGTGGAAATGGTTTTAGATCTTGTTGGTATTTGATTTATTTTGTGGCTTGTTACATTAAGGATTTTGGGTCTTGTGATTTTGGTAGAGGTGACAGACTGTTATAACTGTGTTATTAATTGTGGCATGTTTGATAGAATTTTAGTCTCTGTTTCAAGTGCTGTAACTGTGTGGAGTGTGTCTGTGAAATCCCTAGTGTGTGTGAGTGAGAGATTGATAATGGAAAAACAGCGGAGTGAAGAGATCATGAAAAAGTCCTTTAGGGTGCATTTTGGCACACTGGAAAGAACTTGGAGGGTCTTCTGAGGGCTCGGTAAATAAGAAAACATTGGTAAAACATTGTAACCTATGGTGGCCTTTGTATACTCTGGAAGATCAGGAAAAATGGCCTCTGAACTATAATACATTGTTACAATTAATGTTGTTTTGAGGTGGCAAGGAAAATGAAATGAAGTAATGTATGCAGATATGTTTTTCACATTAAGAAACCACCCGGAGTGACAGACTGAAAGGAAAATTAATATAGCTCTACCAGATTCCTTAATTTTGGCTTTGGAAAAGGATAGGGAAAAACTGAAAGTTAAGCTGGAGAGATGTTGTTCAGCCTGTGATATTGGGGAAAGATGTTTAAAGTTAAAAAGGACCAGGAGTGCGGTGAACAGAGTGGGCAAACAGAGCAGGTCGAGGCAGTTTGCGCGGCTGTCGTGGTTTAAACCCAGTCAGGTAACTTGTTCACTCACTCCCAGTGAGTGGTGCCGAGCTGACAACAATCAAGGTCCGTGTCCGTCTCCCCCCCCCCTGCACCGGGGCTCTCCCCTTCCCCGCTCCCGGAGGAACGGGGAGGAGGATCGAGAGAGTGCAACTCCTACGGGTTGAGACAAGAACAGTCCAGCAACAAATCACCACCGCTACTATCAGCTAAAACAATGATAAGGGAAAATAACAAGGGAAGAGAATACGATACCACCGGCCAAGAAAACGAGTTCCACCCGGAAGCTCCTGTCCTTCCGGGTAACTCCCAGTTACCCCCCACCCCGGGCATGACGTGCTGTGGTATGGAATACCTCCCCGGCTAGCCCGGGTCAGGCGCCCCGTCTCTGCTTCCTCACAGCTTCCCCTCCTCCCTGGCAGAGCATGAGCCTCACAGAGTCCTTGGTCAGGGTAAACATCACTTAGCAACAACCGACAACATCGGCTTCACCAACACTGTTCTCAAACTAGAAGTCAAAACACAGCACTGCACCAGTTAACACAAAGGAAAAAACATGACTGCTACTGCTGAACCCAGGACATTATCCACCCCTTATTCCATACCATTCAAGTCGTGCTCAGATCCCACATTTTCAATACACCATCGCTCTCCCACATATATACATCCATATACATACAGACCAAGAGGAAAAAATCATTTTCTTAGTGCATGGACCAATCCCTATAATGCTGCCGAGTCCATTCGGTCCATGATGTTCCAAGTTCATTCTCTGTTGGGATGATGGCTGGAGGGAAGTCAGGGCCAGTCGCTGGTGACCTGGAGACATCTAGTTGATGGGCTATAAAAGCATTACACAGCAGGCAACAGTATACAATTGAGTTCACTGGCTGTTTTCCCCTAAAATCAAATCCCCTTGAGGTATACATCGGACTTCCCCATCTTCCCGCATTACCCACCAAGTATATCCAGGTCCCTGAGCAAAAGCAATCCCACGAGTGGGTTTGCCTTTACCTGAAGCAGGAATAACCCAGACTGTCTTCCCCAGCAAATTCTTCATATGCACCACAGGAACTTTGTCCCCCTCTACAATATGTAAAAGTTCTGACTGGGCTGGGCCAGCCCTGTTGGCAGATCCTCTGGTGTTGACCAACCAGGTGGCCTTTGGTAAATGTGTATCCCAATGCTTGAAAGTTCCCCCACCCATCGCTCTCAGTGTAGTTTTTAACAGCCCATTGTACCGTTCGATTTTCCCAGAGGCTGGTGCATGGTAGGGGATGTGATATACCCACTCAATGCCATGCTCTTTGGCCCAAATATCTATAAGGTTATTCCGGAAATGAGTCCCATTGTCTGATTCAATTCTCTCTGGGGTGCCGTGTCGCCACAAAATCTGTTTCACAAGGCCCAGGATAGTGTTCCGGGCAGTGGCATGGGGCACAGCGTATGTTTCCAGCCACCCGGTGGTTGCTTCCACCATGGTAAGCACATGGCGCTTGCCTTGGCGGGTTGGTGGCAGTGTGATATAGTCAATCTGCCAGGCCTCCCCATATTTATACTTCAACCATCGTCCTCCATACCAAAGAGGCTTTAACCGCTTGGCTTGTTTAATTGCAGCACATGTTTCACACTCATGAATAACCTGGGCAATAGTGTCCATTGTTAAGTCCACCCCTCGGTCACGGGCCCATCTATATGTTGCATCTCTGCCCTGATGGCCTGAAGTGTCATGGGCCCACCGGGCCAGAAATAATTCACCTTTATGTTGCCAATCTAAGTCCATCTGAGCCACTTCAATCTTAGCCGCTTTATCCACTTGTTGGTTGTTCTGGTGTTCCTCAGTGGCCTGACTCTTGGGTACATGGGCATCTACATGACGTACCTTCACCACCAGGTTCTGCACCCTGGCAGCAATATCTTTCCACAGTGCAGCAGCCCAGATGGGTTTACCTCTGCGTTGCCAGTTGTTCTGCTTCCATTGCTTCAACCACCCCCACAGGGCATTTGCCACCATCCATGAGTCAGTATAGAGATAAAGTACTGGCCACTTTTCTCGTTCAGCAATGTCCAGGGCCAGCTGGATGGCTTTCACCTCGGCAAATTGACTCGATTCACCCTCTCCTTCAGCAGTTTCTGCAACTTGTCGTCCAGGACTCCATACAGCTGCCTTCCATCTCCGATGCTTTCCCACAATACGGCAAGAGCCATCAGTAAACAAGGCATACTGCTTTTCACTTTCTGACAGTTTATTATATGGTGGGGCCTCTTCAGCACGCACCACCTCCTCCTCTGGTGACATTCCGAAATCTTTGCCCTCTGGCCAGTCCATGATGACTTCTAGAATGCCTGGACGACTGGGATTTCCTATTCGAGTTCGTTGTGTAATTAGTGCAGCCCATTTACTCCATGTAGCATCAGTTGCATGATGTGTAGAGGAGACCCTGCCTTTGAACATCCAGCCCAGCACGGGCAACCGGGGTGCCAGGAGGAGCTGTGCTTCAGTGCCAATCACTTCCGAAGCAGCTCGAACCCCTTCATACGCTGCCAGTATCGCTTTCTCAGTTGGGGTATAGCTGGCCTCAGATCCTTTGTATCCCCGACTCCAAAAGCCGAGGGGTCGACCTCGAGTCTCCCCTGGAGCTTTCTGCCAGAGGCTCCAGGTAGGACCGTTCTCCCCAGCTGCAGTGTACAGCACATTTTTTACATCTGGCCCGGTCCGGACTGGTCCAAGGGCTACTGCATGAACTATCTCGCGTTTAATTTGCTCAAAGGCTTGTTGCTGCTCAGGGCCCCATTTAAAATCATTCTTCTTCCGGGTCACATGATAGAGAGGGCTTACAATCGAACTGTAATTTGGGATGTGCATTCTCCAGAACCCCACTGCACCCAAGAAAGCTTGCGTTTCTTTCTTATTAGCTGGTGGAGACATTGCTGTTATCTTGTTGATCACATCTGTGGGGATCTGTCTGAGTCCATCTTGCCATTTTATTCCCAAAAACTGAATCTCCTGTGCAGGTCCCTTGACCTTACTCCGTTTTATGGCAAAACCGGCTTTCAGCAGGATTTGGATTATTTTCCTCCCTTTCTCAAAGACTTCTTCCGCTGTATCGCCCCACACAATAATGTCATCAATGTATTGCAGGTGTTCTGGAGCTTGCCCCTGTTCCAGTGCAGTCTGGATCAGTCCATGGCAAATGGTAGGGCTGTGTTTCCACCCCTGGGGCAGTCGGTTCCAAGTGAACTGGACACCCCTCCAAGTAAAAGCAAACTGTGGCCTGCACTCTGCTGCCAAAGGAATGGAGAAAAATGCATTGGCAATATCAATCGTGGCATACCACTTGGCTGCCTTTGACTCTAGTTCATACTGAAGTTCTAGCATGTCCGGTACGGCAGCACTCAATGGTGGTGTGACTTCATTCAGGCCACAATAGTCTACTGTTAGTCTCCATTCTCCATTAGACTTTCGCACTGGCCATATGGGGCTATTGAAGGGTGAGCGGGTCCTGCTGATCACCCCCTGACTCTCCAGTCTACGGATCAGCTGATGGATGGGAATCAGGGAGTCTCGGTTGGTGCGATATTGCCGCCGGTGCACTGTTGTGGTCGCAATTGGCACTTGTTGTTCTTCAACTTTCAGCAACCCCACAGCAGAGGGATCTTCTGAGAGACCAGGCAAGGTGGACAGCTGCTCAATTTCCTCAGTCTCCAAAGCAGCAATACCAAAAGCCCACCGGTACCCTTTTGGGTCTTTGAAGTACCCTCTCTTGAGGTAGTCTATGCCGAGGATGCATGGAGCCTCTGGACCAGTCACAATAGGGTGCTTTTGCCACTCCCTCCCAGTCAGGCTGATTTCAGCCTCCAGCACAGTCAACTCTTGGGATCCTCCTGTTACTCCAGAAATATAGATGGGTTCCACCCCTTGACAGCTTGATGGCATCAGGGTACACTGTGCACCGGTATCTACTAGAGCCTTATACTTCTGTGGGACTGATGTGCCAGGCCATCTGATCCACACAGTCCAGTAAATCCGATTGTCCCCTACCTCCACCTGGCTGGAGGCAGGGCCCCTCTAATGGTCGTCACAGCATTGGACACTTAAGTCGTGGTGAAAGGGATTATTCTTCGTTATCACAGGAGCTGGAGTAAAATCAGCTCTTCCACTCCATCTGGGAAACTGCTCACCAGAGACTGAAGCCGTAGCTCTCATGGGACGATCAGTCTTGGCCCTTGCTCCCCTCTTCAGTTCACTCACCCGTTCCTCCAAAGCTGAAGTAGGTTTTCCATCACACTTTGTCATGTCTTCTCCGTGATCCAGCAGGTAAAACCATAGGGTACCCCGTGGCGTATACCTTCTGTATCTCCTCTCTTGAATAATAGGACGTCTTTTGTTAATAGCTGAGACGTGTGTTGGTACACGTGAGGAGCTGGATAAATCAGATACATCGTCCCTCAATTTGTCGAGGTCCTGGGACAGTTTTTTCACAGCTGAGATGATGGAAGGAGTGAGATTGTCTTCGAACTCTCGGAGTTTATGAACCATTTCATCCACTGTTAGTGGTACTATGTCATTCCAGGTCACTGTTGCCAATGAATGGGCATATGATGACGGTGCATTCCGTGTAAGTTTTCGCCACATGGGTCGTGTACATTCAACTTCATCTGGATCTATAGGTGTATCCCCGTTATTCGGCTTGATGTGATAGAGCATCTCTACGATGGCCGATTCCCTCAGAGACTGGATGCCTTTGTCTATAGTAGTCCACTTGGCCGAACGACTCGTAACATCGTCCTTGTACGGAAACCTTTCTTTCACAGCTGCCAAGAGCCTCCTCCAAAGGCTGAGGGACTTTTTCTCTCTTGCAATTGCTTTGTCAATTCCCCCTTCTCTAGCAAGTGATCCCAGCTGCTTGGCTTCTGTACCTTCTAGTTCGTGACCATCGGCCCCATTGTCCCAGCATCGGAGTAACCAGGTGATGATGTGCTCCCCTGGTTGACGGGTAAAATCTTTTCGCATATTCCGCAGCTCGGTTGAGGTCCGAGGTCGAGAAGTTACCTCTTCTTCTTCTTCTTCGTCATGTGATGATGACTCCTGATCAGATTCTGGACCGGGTGGTGAATTCATTGGTTCTTCATCTCGCTTCACCCTTTTTGCCTCCTTTTTGCTTGTTCTCTTGCGTACAGGGGCAACTGATATTGGTACGAATTGGTCCTCTGGTTTGGCTGCAGTGATTATCACTGTGGTTTGAGTAGCAACTGTACTTGTTGCTGGGGGTGGTGTAGCTACCGTGCTTGGAGCTGGGGTAACCGCGCTGTCTGTTGCAGTTGAAGTTTGAGCAGCTGCTGTACTTGCCACTGGGGTAGCTGCGCAGTTCATTGCAGCCAAAGTTTGAGTAGCGACTGTCGCTTTGCCCTCAAATCCGCCGATATTCTTTTCCTTTTGAAGGTGCTGGATAGTGTTGAACAAGGCCCTGTAAGCATAGGCCAAGCCCCAGCACGTTGCCGTGATTTGTCCATCTCTGGTATGGCCAGAATGACCACACACCTCATTTAAGTGTTTTACTAATTCTTCTGGATTTTGCAGTTGTTCGGTAGTGAAATTCCAAAATACTGGAGGGGCCCACTGACCTAGATACTTGCCCATACTATCCCACACACCCTGCCACTCATGGCTGTCCAGCCTCTGGGAAAATCTCTCGGTCCTCCTACATCGTCTTTTGACCCCAGACAAGACCCAAACCTGAATCTGCTTAACTCTTGAAATCAGTAGTGGGCAAAACACACTCTGTATGCGTGTTAGCATGGTGATTCCCATCACCATCAGTAAACAAGTCTCAACAGCATTAAAAGGCCATTCAAAAAATTCAAAACTCTCAAATGTAAATGGTCTGGGGGGACGACTAGGAGGGTAAAAGGATGTCTCCTTCACAGGTTGAGCACCTGAGAAGGAGAAAAAAGATGTGTAATTGCTAAGCACCTCCATCATATACCTCCCAAAGTATAAAGGTGGTGACCACACTGGGAACATAAACCAGATCAGTTTCATGATCAATGATTCTATTGTATTACAAGTCATTACCATAAAGTACAATGGGATAAAAACCTTAGCCCAAGCCCCACACTTGAAAAACACTAATACAGCCAATACCGGATGGACGTAACATATGGTATACTGAAACTGTGAGATCAAGAGGAAAAACCTTGAGAGCCAATAAATCAGCATTGTGACGAGTGACTATCAATCCAGTCAGATCTGTTCTTATCTCAACCCCTCGTGCCCCACGTTGGGCGCCAAAAAGAACTGTCGTGGTTTAAACCCAGTCAGGTAACTTGTTCACTCACTCCCAGTGAGTGGTGCCGAGCTGACAACAATCAAGGTCCGTGTCCGTCTCCCCCCCCCCCCGCACCGGGGCTCTCCCCTTCCCCACTCCCGGAGGAACGGGGAGGAGGATCGAGAGAGTGCAACTCCTACGGGTTGAGACAAGAACAGTCCAGCAACAAATCACCACCGCTACTATCAGCTAAAACAATAATAAGGGAAAATAACAAGGGAAGAGAATACGATACCACCGGCCAAGAAAACGAGTTCCACCCGGAAGCTCCTGTCCTTCCGGGTAACTCCCAGTTACCCCCCACCCCGGGCATGACGTGCTGTGGTATGGAATACCTCCCCGGCTAGCCCGGGTCAGGCACCCCGTCTCTGCTTCCTCACAGCTTCCCCTCCTCCCTGGCAGAGCATGAGCCTCACAGAGTCCTTGGTCAGGGTAAACATCACTTAGCAACAACCGACAACATCGGCTTCACCAACGCTGTTCCCAAACTAGAAGTCAAAACACAGCACTGCACCAGTTAACACAAAGGAAAAAACATGACTGCTACTGCTGAACCCAGGACAGCGGCAATTCGCGCTGGCAGGGGAGTGGGATGGTGAGCACTCATCGTATGATCAGGGCCCGGTCCGGGAGCTCTGCTCTGGCTGCCCCGGCGGTGGCCAGCGTAGGCACCAAGACAGAGCCGATGAGAGGGGAGGCTGCAGTGCAGAGCTCTGAGTGTAGAGAGAGCCTGCACTGGTCTCCTGAGGGGAGGCTGCAGTGCAGAGCTCTGAGTGTAGAGAGAGCCTGCACTGGTCTCCTGAGGGGAGGCTGCACAATGGGCAGGGCTGCACTCGGTGCTCCCTGGTGGAGGGGCTCCTGCAGCAGCTGGCTGAGCTGCGGGATGCTGTTAATAGACTGCAAGATGTCAGGGAAGCTGAGAGGAAGCAGGAATGCTTGTTCCACTCCCAAACTGTCCAGAGCTTCACCTCTACCTTATGAAGGAAAGAAGGAGGCTGTTAACCCGGGAAGCTGGGAATTAGTGACAAAAAAAACAACGAAAAAAAGAAGGAAAAGGACAACCAAAAGCAAGGGGCTTCCCCCTAAATCCCCTGTCTCCACGCAGAACAGCTTTGCTCTCCTGCAGGGGGCTAATGAGGAAGCGCACTCGAGCCAGAAACAGCCGGCTGATGCACTGGTAAAGATCTCTACTGGTGCCGCTAGGAAAAAGCGGCGGGTCGTAGTAGTAGGGGACTCTACACTGAAAGGGACAGAAGCACTTGTCTGCCGGCCAGACCCTGTCTCAAGGGAGGTGTGTTGCCTACCGGGGGCACGGATAAGGGATGTGGCAGTAAGGCTGCCTGCTCTAGTAAGTCCCATGGATTATTACCCACTCCTGGTGATCCATGTGGGTGCTAGGGACATAGATAGTAGTAGCCTGGGGAACATAAAGAAGGACTACAGAGCCCTGGGGGAGGTGGTTAGGGGCTCTGGAACTCAGGTGGTCTTTTCATCAATTCTCCAGGGTACAGGGGAGGACCTAAAAAAAGCTAGGAGGATTAGCCCGTTTAATAAATGGTTAAAAGGGTGGTGTCATAGTCAGGGGTTTGGGTGCCTTGAACATGGGACCCAAGCTTGTAGGCCAGGTCTACTACCGGGGGCTGGTGGAGCTGCTGATAAAGAAGGGAAAGAGCAGTTTTGGTAGGAGGCTTGAAAGGCTGGTCAAGGAGGCTTTAAACTAGATGTGTTGGGGGAGGGGGGCATCATTCCATTCCAACACACCCAGTCAGTTGCCAGAACCTATAATAAATGCCTGGAGCAATGTAGAGATATCCCAGCTGCTCCAGCCAATGAGCTGGCTTCATTTGGAGCTCGGCTCAGATGCCTCTATACAAATGCCCATAGCATGGGGAACAAACAAGAGGAATTAGAGATGTGGGCACATCTACAGGGGTATGATATAATAGGCATCACAGAAACGTGGTGGGATGGCTCCTATAACTGGAGTGTCGGAATGGAAGGTTACAGGCTCTTTAGGAAGGACAGGCCTGACAGGCAGGGCAGGGAAGTTGCCCTTTATGTTAGGGATAGGCTGGAGAGTATGGAACTCTGTCTGGGGACAGGTGAGCAGGCCACAGAGAGTTTGTGGGTCAGGGTTAAAGGGAATATAGCTTTGGGAGACATTACTATGGGCATCTGTTACAGACCGCCTGATCAAGGAGAACCTGCGGATGAAGCACTCTATAGACAAACAGGAAAAGCCTCACGCTCGCAGGCCCTTGTTCTCATGGGTGACTCCAACCACCCTGACATGTGTTGGAAGGACAGTATAGCCCAGCACAAGCAATCCAGGGGGTTCCTCGATTGTGTAGAAGACAACTTCCTTCTGCAAGTAATAGAGGAGTGTAAGCAGCGAGGAGAAGCAGACAGGCCAACCCAATATGGGTGATAAGCAACTTCTACCTTATTTGTGACGCAGTTCACACATATATAGGAGTGGTATTCAGCCACTCCTTGGCATAACAGTATCGGTTAGCCCCCACAGCTTCCTCCACATTCTCCTCCCAGGTCCGGTCTCCGGCCACCTGTGGGGGCCACCCCCTGCCTTGCTTGCACAGTCCTCCAGAACTCTATGGTTCTGCTCTTAGAGTCATTCTGCAACAATTCCCCCCTTTTTCTTTGTGCAAGCAAGGCATTATGGGTTATTCTGTTCACCTGTTTTATCACACAACTATAAACAAGTCTAATAGCTACGATAATTAACCTAACAACGATACATAAGTGCAATACTTTAAACAGCAGTGTTTGACTCAACCTGTAATGCCCTGTGAAGACAAACATCTAGTTATTAGGATATTGCTCATTTACTATTGCTGGGTAAGCTGAGCCAGGGTTCTCAGCTGTGCATGCATCGAATTAGCATAATCAGAGAGACTCATACAACACATTCCATCAAACTCTTCACATCCATGTCCCTGTTCCAACAACAAAAGGTTCTGCAGTGTTGCATGTCTTACAGAGTCAACATTAAAACAAATCAGGAATTGCCTTCGATGTAGAATTGTCTGCTTAGCAACTCAGCAACACAGTCTGCTTAGTTGAGCCAAGGCCCCGGCTAAAGCACTTACAGTGATTTGGCATATTATGATTGGATACATGTTTTGAAGACCCTTAGTGACTAAAATATAATTGGTTAAACACAGGTGTGAGAACTCAACCTTGAAAGCTTGCCAACAGTCCACAGTTCTCATTAACTTGGTGAATTCCAGCCTCTTATCTTGCTTGCTTAAGCTTCTTCAGGCCTCTCATGGCCTTGCTGTATCTTTCAGGACTATTCAAAGTTTATGTACCAATTATGCATTCTCCTGTGAGAACACTGTCTCCACACCTTCCCCCTTTTGTTTTATCCAGTAACAAGTCGCTACTACAGCAAGGCACACACACATTTACATTAGCAGAGTAACTATTACAGGGTGCAGCAGCATGTTGAAGATGCTGATGGCAGTGAAGGACTAGCCAAAGAAATTTCTTACCAGTGGAATTCTCCCCCCTCTTAATTTGTTCCATCACCTGCTTTATAACACTACCATTGTATTAAAATTTTTCTAGCTTTTGCCTTAGCATTTTCTAGCGGCTACTGCAAATTTCCATACTCTAACATCTCTTTTACAAGTGACAAATCTATACAATACAAGGTGCAGTTTCTTATTAGCAACTAGCTAGTAAATACAGGTGGTTTTATACACAAAATCACAACCTCTAATAATAGCTACTTTACAAGCACACATATTCAGGATGTTACTTTTCAGTTGCCCCCAAGTGATGTTTTGCAGTTATTTGTTCTTTCTCTTCCTCTATCTCATTCTGCTTGGGGTAATCACGGTCAGCACCTGTAGCTGAGGCATCAGGTTTATCCATTCGTCCGTCTGTCCAGCTCATGGCAAGGCTTCACAAACTTTGCAGGCAGTCACCATGGACCTGTAGGCAGGAGGGCACAAATATACCCCCTCCCCCAGGTTATCAGTTCTTCAGAAGTAGACAAGTTAAAGTTAAATGTAACATCATTACTCTCTCTCTCCCCCCTCTTTTTTTTTTTTTTTTTTGTCCCTGCAAAAGCTATCATTACTCCCACTACAGTTCCACGTACAGAACGTGGCACAAGGACCCTGTGGAGACTAACAGCAAACCAGCTCCGAGAAGCATCATTGCAGTGTGAGGTGGCAGGCTCAACCTTAGCAGGCATCCCCGCAGAAGCTCTGCCTCACCCACATCGCATGAGGCTTGGGCTTTTATACTGACCAAAATGCACACTCATTCCAACACAGGTGGCCAGCCTGTGCTGGAAGAAGTGGCCAGCAGTATCCACAGAGGTCTCCAAGGGCCGACAGAAACCTGGACATACTTATATTTACCAACTTCTAATACATGAGTATCACAGAGAAACTGCACGGGCTCCCCCTGTCAATTGCAAGAAAAAAATCATAACATATACAGCTTGAGTATAAGAGGATTTTAACGCATACGCGGTCACTGTTTGTCAGGCCTCCTTAACTATTCTGAGATCAAGAGCTTCCCACTCTTTAGCCCCCTGCTGTGTAGTAAACACAGGATATGCAAAGATGCCCATTGCAGAAAATTCCCCAGTAATGACCACATATTTGGTTACCCATTGTTACAACTGAGCGTCTCCAGGGCCAGTAAGTCTGAGCAGACCAACCCGGGAGACGAAGAGTCAGGGTCTTGAAGCAGAGGATACAAATCTGGCTCGGATTCAGGGGATTCGGGGGCTGATCCTGCGCCGAACTCGGGGTCTCCGTTGCTCGCAGCTGTGTCTTTCTTATCAGGTGTATCTCGTTCGGTATGTAGCCATCTGCAGACCTGGCTCCTCCGTGACTGAGTTAAAATTTTTTTTTCACTCTAGGGCATAGTGGGTTGGAAAGACTCGCAGTTCCTTTAAATCTCCCGCTCGCGCATGATCCCTATTTTCTACTGCGTGCTTCACAGTGGCGCCGCAATCGATCCGGCGCCGAGGCACCGCCCTCTTTCTTTCGGATTTCTCGACATTTATCATGCATATACCTTCTAATATAATTTCTCTGTCCTTTTCAAAGTCCCTACTTTCGGAACTGGGGTGGTGGGGGAGCAGGGGGTTACACCTCCTCCGCGGCACCTTCTGATGGGGGGGGGGGAGAAAAGGAAGGGGGGGGATGCGGGGTGGGTGCGGGGTGGGGGGGGGGAAACCTTGTGCTCCCGCGAGTTGGGGGAAACGAGTTGTAATCTTCCCCCGGTTTCAACCGACCGGGGACGTCTGTTCCTTGTTTCTCCGTTGCTACCGCGGCAGTTTTCTTTTCTGCCTTGTATCTTTTTATACAGTTCATTACTTCCCTCCGTGGTTTACCGAGTTTCTTTGCCTTTTTATAATCATTAAGCGCTGAGTCAAATAGTTCACCACCAAACTTTCGCCACTCACTCTCCTCAAATATTGTATTAGGATCTGCAAAAAAAAATCTCTTAGCCTTCCCTAGCCACTAGACCTGCTAGCTGCTTTAGAGTCTCAGGCTCAATTCCCCGCTTTTATAAAAAGCACTGTAAAAAA
This sequence comes from Pezoporus flaviventris, assembly GCF_033815535.1. Lineage (NCBI taxonomy): Eukaryota > Metazoa > Chordata > Aves > Psittaciformes > Psittacidae > Pezoporus > Pezoporus flaviventris. The sequence goes on along the minus strand of NW_026892669.1, from coordinate 814,261 downwards.
GTTCAGGGCTCAGTTCCCCGCTTTTATAAGAAGCACTGTAATAAGTCCAGGGCTACCTCTCGGTCCATTTTCATGGCCAGCCTTTTCCGGATCGTCTTCTTCTGGGTCGTCCTGTAACCTCGGTCTCCGGATCGGCCTCCTGACGCAGCAGTGTCTGGTTCGTCCCAGCGGCGGATTCTTTCGGTTAGTCGAAGCACCCGGGTCCGTCACGCCACCGCAGAAGCATTGCCCGCGCTTCCCGGCCGCTGCCGCCGGCGCCGCTCACTCGCCGTTCCGGGTCCCCGTCGACCGGGGCCCTGTATCCCGGGTCCCCGCTAGTCGGGGCCCTGTATCCCGGGTCCCCATCGACCGGGGCCCTGTATCCGGGTCCCCGTTAAACCGGGGCCCTGTATTCCGGGTCCCCGTCAGCCGGGGCCCTGTATCCGGGTCCCCGCTAGTCGGGGCCCTGTATCCCGGGTCCCCGTCGGCCGGGGCCCTGTATCCGGGTCCCCGTTGGCCGGGGCCCTGTATCCGGGTCCCCGCTAGTCGGGGCCCTGTAATCCGGGTCCCCGCTAGTCGGGGCCCTGTATCCCGGGTCCCCGCTAGTCGGGGCCCTGTAATCCGGGTCCCCGCTAGTCGGGGCCCTGTATCCCGGGTCCCCGCTATTCGGGGCCCTGTAATCCGGGTCCCCGTCGACCGGGGCCCTGTACCCGGGTCCCCGTCGACCGGGGCCCTGTAATCCGGGTCCCCGTCGACCGGGGCCCTGTAATCCGGGTCCCCGTCGACCGGGGCCCTGTATCCCGGGTCCCCGCTAGTCGGGGCCCTGTAATCCGGGTCCCCGCTAGTCAGGGCCCTGTAATCCGGGTCCCCAGCGACCAGGGCCCTGTAGTCCGCGTCCCTGTTCGGGCGCCATTTGTAAGCGGCGAGGAGAAGCAGACAGGCCAACCCAATATGGGTGATAAGCAACTTCTTCTTTATTTGTGACGCAGTTCACACATATATAGGAGTGGTATTCAGCCACTCCTTCTTGGCATAACAGTATTGGTTAGCCCCCACAGCTTCCTCCACATTCTCCTCCCAGGTCCGGTCTCCGGCCACCTGTGGGGGCCACCCCCTGCCTTGCTTGCACAGTCCTCCAGAACTCTATGGTTCTGCTCTTAGAGTCATTCTGCAACAGAGGAGCCAACAAGGAGAGGTGCCATACTTGACCTTGTGCTCACCAACAGGGAAGGGCTCGTTGGAAATGTGACACTCCAGGGCAGCCTTGGATGCAGCGATCATGAGATGCTCGAATTTGAGATCCTCAGGACAGTGAGAAGAGCGTGAAGCAAGCTCACTGCCCTGGACTTCAAAGGAGCAGACTTTGGCTTCTTCAGGAACCTGCTTAGTAAGGTTCCATGGGATACAGCCCTAGAGGGCAGAGGGGCCCAAGACTGTTGGTTGATATTCAAGGATCACCTGCTGCAAGCTCAGGAGTGTTGCATCCCAACCAGAAGGAAGTGCAGCATGAGGGCCAGGAGACCTCCTTGGATGGATAAGGAGCTCCTGAGGAAAACTCAAATGAAAAAAGCGGCTTATAATAAGTGGAAGCAAGGACAGGTGGCATGGGAAGAGTATAGGGATGTTGTCCGAGAAGCTAGGGACCAGGTTAGGAAAGCTAAGGCTCAGTTAGAATTAAACTTAGCTAGAGGTATTAAAGATAACAGGAAGGGATTCTACAGGTACATAGCAAATAAAAAACAGACTAGGGAGAATGTAGGCCCCCTCAGGAAGCTCTCGGGAGAACTGGCTACACAGGATTTGGAGAAGGCTGAGGTTCTGAATAAATTCTTTGCCTCGGTCTTCACTGCCAAAGGCTCTGACTGCACCACCCAAGTCTTGGAAGGCAGATGCAGGGACTGTGAGAATGAAGACCTTGCGCCCACTGTAGGAGAGGAACTGGTTCGAGACCATCTTAAAAATCTGAACGTGCACAAGTCCATGGGTCCTGATGAGATCCATCCGCGGGTCCTGAAGGAGCTGGCGAATGAAGTTGCGAAGCCGCTGGCCATCATATTTGAGAAATCGCGGCAGTCAGGTGAAGTTCCCGATGACTGGAAAAATGGAAATATAACCCCCATTTTCAAGAAGGGGAAAATGGATGACCGAGGGAATTACAGACCAGTCAGTCTCACCTCTGTGCCTGGCAAAATCTTGGAGCAGATTCTCCTGGAAGGCATGCTAAGGCACATGAAAAACAACAAGGTGCTTGGTGACAGCCAGCATGGATTCACGAAGGGGAAATCCTGCCTGACCAATTTGGTAGCCTTCTATGATGGGGCTACAGAACTGATGGGCAGGGGTAGAGCAGTTGATGTCATCTACCTGGACTTGTGCAAAGCGTTCGACACTGTCCCACACGACATCTTTGTCTCTAAATTGGATGGACCACTCGGTGGATAAAGAACTGGCTGGATGGCTGCACGCAAAGAGTTGTGGTCAATGGCTCACTGTCCAGCTGGAGACCAGTAACGAGTGGTGTCCCTCAGGGATCGGTGTTGGGACCGGTCCTGTTCAACATCTTTGTTGGTGACATGGATAGTGGGATTGAGTGCCCCCTCAACCAGTTTGCCAATGACACCAAGCTGTGTGGTTTGGTTGATACGCTGGAGGGAAGGGATGCCATCCAGAGGGACCTTGACATGCTTGTGAGGTGGGCTGATGCCAACCTCATGAGGTTTAAGCATGCCAAGTGCAAGGTCCTGCACCTGGGTCGGATCAATTCCAGGCACAGCTACAGGTTGGGCAAAGAAGAGATTCAGAGCAGCCCTGCGGAGAAGGACTTGGGGGTGCTGGTTGATGAGAAAATGAACATGAGCAGGCAGTGTGCGCTTGCAGCCCAGAAAGCCAACCGTATCCTGGGCTGCATTAAAAGGAGCATGACCAGGAGGTCGAAGGAGGTGATCCTGCCCCTCTACTCTGTTCTTGTGAGACCTCACCTGGTGTATTGTGTACAGTTCTGGTGTCTTCAACATAAAAAGGACATGGAACTGTTGGAGCAAGTCCAGAGAAGGGCCACAAGGATGATCAGGGGACTGGAGTACCTCCCGTATGAAGACAGGCTGAGGAAGTTGGAGCTGTTCAGCCTGGAGAAGAGAAGGCTGCTTGGAGACCTCAAAGCAGCCTTCCAGCATCTGAAGGGGGCCTATAGGGATGCTGGAGAGGGACTCTTCATTAGAGACTGTAGTGACAGGACAAGGGGTAACAGGTTAAAACTTAAACAGGGGAAGTTTAGGTTGGATATAAGAAGGAAGTTCTTTCCTGTTAGGGTGGTGAGGCACTGGAATGGGTTGCCCAGGGAGGTTGTGAATGCTCCATCCCTGGCAGTGTTCAACGCCAGGTTGGATGAGGCCTTGGGTGATATGATTTAGCGTTAGGTGTGCCTGCCCATGGCAGGAGGGTTGGAACTAGATGATCTTAAGGTCCTTTCCAACCCTAACGATTCTATGATTCTATGATTCTAAAAAACAGTAATCAGGGATATAGTTTGGAAAATTATGTATCACAGGTACCTCCGAGAGGAGCACCGCCTGCATCCATCCTATCTGATACTGATAAGGAGGGGATTGCTGTCAGTGGCAACAAGCGGCACATTCACATTCAGAGTTAAGAAAGGGTTAAAACAGAAGTGCTGTTACAGAGGCAGGCATCTGCAGCCGCTGAAGAGCAGGGTGAGCAACTGTGAGGAAAAAAAAAAGGGAAAACCAAGGGGGAAAGAGGGGGAGCTCACGAAGCTCCCGTGTTTGAGCGCGTGAAGAGGGATGTCAGGCGGAGGTGGGGGAGTGGGCTCTCCTGTGGAACCGGATCGCTGTGTGTGCTATGGGGAGTTTGGACGTTGGGACGTTGGAAGTGAGACTGACCTGTGGGGGGGCAGTGCCATGGGGTGGCTCTGGTGACTGAATTAGAACTAGACTACCCTAGCAGATCCACTGATTAAATTAAAACTAGGGACTAGAGGAAATAAAGGGGAATTTTAGTGGATACAGGAGCAACTTATTTGGTGTTAAATCAGAGAGAAAAGAATTTGTTACAGATGTGGGAGCTACTGGTCACAAAGGAAAAGAAAAAAAAAAGAGTCATTGTTTTTGAAACCTTTAAAGTACAAATTGGGAAAACAAATAGGAATGCATAAATTTTTATGCATGCCAAATTCTCTAAAATCTTTATCAGGGCGAGAAGCAACATTTAAAGAAGGCAAAATGGAATTTAGAGTTAAAAACAATCAATTAATTGCAGTTTTGAGTTTATCTTTAATTCAGCAGAAAAGCAAAAAGGAGGACCTCCCTGAAACAGAAGAAATCCTTAATCAGGTATATCTGGGAGCATGGGCATCTGAAGTTCCAGGTAAGGAGAAAAATGCTTTGCCTGTTAAAGGGGAAATAAAAAAAGGGGGAGGGGGGGGGCTTGCCCAACTGAAATAAAACAATATCCCCTATAATTAGAAGATCAAAGGGAATCAAAAAATCATTGATAAATTTTAAAATATAGATTATTAAATGAATGTGAATTGGAATATAATACTCCTATCTGGACAGTAAAGAAATATGATGAGAAAAGTTGCAGATTGGTTCACAATCTCAGGGTAATCAACAAAATTGCAGAGGATATTTGTCCAGTAGTAGCTAATTTGTATGACTTATTGACTAAATTGAATAATAATCAGAAATGGTTTGCCTTCCTGGATTTAAAGGACGCTTTCTTTTGCTTACCATTGGCCAAAGAAAGCCAAAACTATTTGCTTTCGAATGGGAAAATCCTGACACAGGAAGGGAAACTCGGTTAACTTAGACAGTATTACCTAAAGGGTTTAAAAACAGTCTAGCAATTTTTGGAAATAAGTTAGCATGAGAACTAGAATCATAGAAGCCACCTACTCAGACAGGGACTCTGTTACAATATGTAGATGACCTATTAATTGCTACAGGAACAAAGGAAGAATGTGTCCAGTGGATGGTGAGATTATTCAATTTCCTGGGACTGAATGGTTATCAGGCATCCAAACAAAAGGCCCGACTAATCCAAACCTGAGTTTCCTACCTAGGATATGAAATAACAGGAGGACAGAGAGAACTTGGAGTTCCTAGAAAAGAAGTCATTTGTCAGACTCCACGACTGTCGACCATCAAGGAGCTCTGGACATTCCTGGGAATGACTGGATGATGCAGACTTTGGATCCATGATCTGGCCACCCGTGTGGAACAAGATGATATAGAAATTGTGGTAACTAACGTTGTGAATCCACCATCTGTTTTGCAGGAATGATTGACAGAACCACTAACACTAAAACTGCTTGGCCACTATAGGGACTGTATATTCAAGCCGAAGAGATTGAAAGAAAAACCTCTGGAAGATGCTGAATCTTTGTTTACTGATGGCAGTAGCTTCATAAAAAATGGTGAACGAAAGGCGGGATATGCCATTACCACCACTTCACAGGTAATAGAAGCTAAACCTTTGCCCATGAACACCTCTGCCCAGAAGGCAGAAATAATAGCGTTAACTAGAGCCCTGGAATTGGCTACAGATAAAAGGATAAATATTTGGACTGATTCTAAATATGCATTTGGTGTGGTACATACACACGGTGCTATCTGGAAAGAACGAGGACTTTTGAACACACAAGGGAAACAGATTAAACATGCCACAGAAATTCCACGGCTACTGGAAGCTGTTCAGCTACCCGAGGAAGTAGCTATTATGTACTGTAGAGGGCATCAGCAAGGTAACGCTGATCAGGAAACTGGAAATAATATGGCCAATTTTAAAGCCAAACAAGCAGCTGAACAATCTAAAATTATGTCCTTAATCCCTGACGGCAAACTAACAATTGAAAAATCTAAGCCTATGTATTCAAAAGATTCTCTGAATCACTATAAATGTCTGCCTCTGAAACAGCACTTCTGCTTTAACCCTTTCTAGCTTGGAATGTAAATCTGCTACTTGTTGCTCCAGCTCTGTGTTCTTATCTGCCATGCCTTTATAGGCAAGCAGCAAGCAGCTTGTCACGCGTCCGGCATGACTCAGTCACTCCTTCTAGCGGGGATGTGTTGACGCGGGAGTCACGCAGAGACGATCAATGTGATCAAGCGATTGACAAATTTATTACAAAGCCTTAACTCCTTATATACTATTTCTTACATGCAGTTACAGTGATTTGGCATATTATGATTGGATACATGTCTTGAAGACCCTTTGCAACTAGCATATAATTGGTCAAGCACAGGTGTGGGAACTTGACCTCGAAAGCTTGCCAACAGTCCACAGTTCTCATGACCTCAGTGAATTCTAGCTTCTTCTTACCTTGCTTGCTTAAGCTTCCTTGGGCCTCTCACGGCCTTGCTGTATCTTTCAGGATTATTCAGAGTTTATGTACGAATTATCCATTCTCCCGTGAGAACACTGTCTCCACATCTCCCCATTTTTGTTTTATATATGTTTTAGATGACTCTACTTGAGCAGGGGATTTGGCCTAGATCATATCTCCAATATATGCTGACTACAGGCTGCTGGGCCTGCCCCTTTTTTCTGCTGTATGGCTCTCTGGTAACAGGGGAGGACATCCTTCACACCAAGGTCTGGCACGGCATGTGTCCCCACCGCTCCACGCCTGCTGGGTTGCAGCCAACAGCAGAGCTAAAGGTTCTTCTTGGTGGCAAACACAGAGGCCAACCCACTCTTGCCCTTGATTGTGGTAGCAGGCCTTTTGTTAGCCTCAGTCCTTGCACCTTGTTGTCAATGCAGAGTTTCACCTGCTTCATCCAGTAACAAGTCACTACTACAGCAAGGCACACACAAATTTACATTAGCAGAGTAACTATTACAGGGTGCAGCAGCATGTTGAAGATGCTGGTGGTAGCGAGGGACTAGCCAAAGAAATTTCTTACCAGTGGAATTCTCCCCCCCTCTTAATTTGTTCCATTACCTGCTTTATAACACTACCATTGTATTAGAATCTTTCCAGCTTTTCCCCTAGCATTTTCTAGCAGCTGCTGCAAATTTGCATGCTCTAACATCTCTTTTACAAGTGACAAATCTATACAATACAAGGTGTAGTTCCTCATTAGCAACTGGCTAGTAAATACAGGTGGTTTTATACACAAAATCACAGCCTCTAATAATAGCTATGTTACAAGCACAAATATTCAGGATGTTACTTTTCAGTTGCCCCCAAGTGATGTTTTGCAATCATTCATTTTTCTCTTCCTCTATCTCATTCTGCTTGAGGTATTCACAGTCAGCTCCTGTAGCTGAGGCATCAGGTTTTTCCATTTGTCTGTACAGCTCATGGAAAGGCTTGACAAACTTTGCAGGCAGTCGCCATGGACCTGTAGGCAGGAGGACACAAATATAGCCCCTCCTCCAGGTTATCAGTTCTTGAGAAGCAGACAGGTTAAACTGCACATTGTTAACAGTCAAGGAGTTTAATGCATCGTTGCCTCTTTTTTTTTTTTTTTTCCTGCCACCCTGATTCTGCTTAGGTGACGGCTCATAAATCTTGTGTTTGCACTACCCCTCTCGCTTTTTCAGTTAGCAGTTCTTACTTCAACCGATCTATCTATTCCTCCAAGTCTTGGATTCACCCCCAGGTTACCTTAAACATACTAAGCAAGGCTCCTACCATGCACCCACTGTGTTGTAGGTGCTCTTTAGGCTTTGTCTGAAGTGTCTCTGCAAACTGCCTCAATAGATTGAGAGGTTGGGCTTTGTTGGTTTTGGGTTTTTTTTTTGCTTGTTTTATTGGTTTGGTTTTTTTTGTTTGTTTTTTTTTTTCCTTCACTCCTCGGCTCTGGCATCCATCCTGGCCATTCCGCCGGTGGAGCACCAGGAGCTGAATCAGAGGTCAGCTTTTTTTTCTTTTTTTTTTTTTCCCCAAGAATCGCTTGCCGTGCTTTGCACAGCTACAAACGCCGGCCTGCTCGGCAGCAGCTATAAAAGCCTGCCTGCTTCAGCAGCAGCTACAGCTGCCTGCCTGCTTCAGCAGCAACCATAAATACCTGCCGGCAATCGCACTTTTGCATTAACCCTTTCTTGCCCAAAATGTTAAACTGCTACCCGTTGAAAGCTTTTACATGAACCCAACAACAAAAGATACACAGAACACCGTCTGCCCTCAACACACACACACACACACACGTATGGGATCCCACAAGCACACTCCACACAACTACAATATTTGAAGCACAAAATCCAGACAATCATTACTCCCACTACAGTCCCACGTACAGAACGTGGCACAAGGACCCTGTGGAGACTAACAGCAAAACAGCTCCGAGAAGCATCATCACAGTGCGAGGTGGCAGGCTCATCCTTAGCGGGCATCCCCGCAGAGGCTCTGCCTCCCCCACATCATATGAGGCTTGGGCTTTTATACTGACCAAAATGCACACTCATTCCGACACAGGTGGCCAGCCTATGTTGGAAGAAGTGGCCAGCAATATCTATAAAGGTTTCCAAAGGTCGATAGAAACCTGGATATACTTATATTTACCAACTTCTAATACATGAGTATCACAGAGAAACGGTATTAAATGAGTTGTATATGGGCTCCCAAGTCCACGGTCCGTCACAGTATGCCCAATGCCCCTGATAAGAGCATAAGAGAGACCTTCCCACCACCAGAAAATCACACAATACATCTGTATCCCGTGCTGATATCGCTTCCCTGGAGGTTTGGGGGGGGGGTAAGCGTGGGGGTGGGTGATGTTTTTTTTTGTTTTTTTTTTGTTTGTTTGTTTACTTTAACGTAAAAAAGGTTGCTCCCTTTGCTTTAAGAAGGACTGAAAACATCCAAAAAATGGATGTCCTAAGCTCAAATTTCAATTCATTCAATCACTGACAAGGGGGAAGTGTCCTTTAGCACTGCTGACTCTTTCAAGGGTTTCACCCATCGAGCTGACATCCACTGCAAACCGAAATCTGTAATTTACACACATATAACCTCAACCTGTTAGTTTTACTTTTGCAGGACCTTTCCCAATGCCAATTTCCAAATCCTTGTACTGGACAAGAATACCTGGAGTTTTAGTCATATAACCTGAACCTAATGCCTGACCATGTATTATAGCAGGGGAGTCATTAAAGTCTCCTGTCAATCACAAAAAAAAATCATAACATATACAGCTTGAGTAGAAGAGGATTTTAACCCATATGTAGTCACTGCTTGTCAGGCCTCCTTAACTATTTTGAGATCAAAAGCTTCCCACTCTTTGACCCCCTGCTGTGTAGTAAACACAGGATATGCAGAGAGGCCCATTGCAGAAAATTCACCTGTAATAATTGCATCTTTGATTAACCTGTGTTAACAGTGCGCAATATTTGTGCCCCCCGATACCTCTCCCACCCCCTTCCCCTGTTTGCCTTCTTTAAGGAAGGGGTTTTGCGGAGGATAAGGTGGAGTCGCCGATGGAGATGTCTCAATCCCAGTCTCGAGGGCTTCAAGCTTTTTCATCAATTGTTGCAGCTGAGCATCTCCAAGGCCAGTGAGTAGTTGCTGATGAGCTGAGCAGACTGACCCGGGAGACAAAGAGTCAGAGTCTGGAAGCAGAGGATATAAATCTGGCTCGGATTCAGGGGACTTGGATTCTGATCCTGGGTCGAACTCAGGGTCTCCGTTGTTCGCAGCTATATCTTTCTTGTCAGGTGTCTCGTTCGGTATGTGGCCATCTGCGGACCTGGCTCTTGCTTTCATTGGCTTGGGGCGTTGATTTTTTCGGCGCCGTTCCAGGTACCACAGGAGGTGCAAGAGTCATAGCCGCAGCACTATGATGGGGGTTAGGGAAGACAGCCCCTTCTGGAGTTGTGGCGGCAAATACAGAAGCTACCGCCGCCCTTTCCAGTTTCATCTCTTTCAAAGTCTCAAACACCAATCTCCAAAGTGTAGAGTGTTTCTGTGTATCTTTGGTCCCTTTACTAACCTCGCGATCACGGGACCACTTTAACAGCCTCTGTAAGGCGGCACTATCATATTGCAGTCCTCTCTTAGAGAGAATGTGTTGGAGGACCTTCACCACCACCTGTTCCTCTTTGGATAGCAAGTGCCCCATCTCCTCCCCAGCCACTCACCTTATCAGGGAGAGATTCCCGAAGTTTTGCAGACGTCTGACTTCTCAGCGCCGGGGCAGCGCCGACTTTCGGCCGGCTCTCCGCCCCCTCCTTTTCATCAGACCTTCAAACTCGTCTTCGTCGAGTTACCGATCGGAGGGTCCCTGTTCAGGCGCCACTTGTTGATGCGGGAGTCATGGACAACGCAGAGACGATCAATGTGATCAAGCAATTGCCAAATTTATTACAAAGCCTTAACTCCTTATATACTATTTCTTACATGCAGTTACAGTGATTCGGCATATTATGATTGGATACATGTCTTGAAGACACTTTGCAACTAGCATATAATTGGTTAAGCACAGGTGTGGGAACTTGACCTCGAAAGCTTGCCAACAGTCCAAAGTTCTCATTACCTCAGTGAATTCTAGCTTCTTATCTTGCTTGCTTAAGCTTCCTTGGGCCTCTCACGGCCTTGCTTTATCTTTCAGGATTATTCAGAGTGTATGTACCAATTATCCATTCTCCTGTGAGAACACTGTCTCCACAGGGCTGGGGTATTTGCACAAACTCACCCCAATACTTTAACATTCCCATAGGGTCCTTAGGTCCCCACAGTTCAGGTCCTGCATTAGTGCACATCTCTATTTTATCCCACAACATGCTCCACGGTTCCTGCATCCATCCCGGCCGCTCTATAGGAAGAGCCATGGCATGAGGCTCTTTCCTATGAAAAATAGCAGTAGTATATTACACAAAATCCTTAAAGCAACCCCAACAGCGCACACACACACAAAGACCAAGCCCTATTTTCACACACACAGAACAGTGCTTCTTGGTGCAGCTACGTGCCCCACCGACCAAGTCCTGTTGTCATGCATAAGGAATAGTGCCTCTTGGTGCAGCTACACATTCCAGGGACCAAGCCCTGTTCTCAGTTTACAGTGCTTGTACTACGAGAATCCCATCGTCGTCACCAATTATGTTCCAGGTTCATAGGATTCCCATGTACAAAGAACGGACACCAAACAAAACATAAATAATTAAATGTTCTGGTCTATTTATTGAGGTATTAATGTGTTGACGCGGGAGTCACGGAAAACGCAGAGACAATCAATGTGATCAAGCGATTGCCAAATTTATTACAAAACCTTAACTCCTTATATACTATTTCTTACATGCAGTTACAGTGATTTGGCATATTATGATTGGATACATGTCTTGAAGACCCTTAGTGACTAACATATAATTGGTTAATCACAGGTGTGAGAACTTGACCTCGAAAGCTTGCCAACAGTCCACAGTTCTCATTAACTCAGTGAATTCCAGCTTCTTCTTATCTTGCTTGCTTAAGCTTCTTCGGGCCCCTCATGGCCTTGCTGTATCTTTCAGGATTATTCAGAGTTCATGTACCAATTATCCATTCTCCCGTGAGAACACTGTCTCCACATTAATGCAAAGCAAATACATAGATATTAATGCAAAGCAAATACATAGATATTAATGCAAAGCAGGTTACATACCGACCCCTGATTGAATGGGATGCCACCGAGCAGGAGAAGGAGATGGAACATGTTGCCTGGTCACAGGGGTGGCAGGCAATGCATCATCAGGGTGTACCCCCAAACCTAGATGTGCATCTGGCCTTCTCACCCATCCATCCCTGCACAGGTTCTTATATCCCCCCTCAGGTTGGAGTGGAAAATTAACAGCTGCAACATCAGTGCCCACATGGCCAGCGTGTGAACAGATGTTTACTGGTATAAGACTCCCTTTTGCTAACAACAGCGGTGTTAACTCCATTATTTTCAAGGTTATGTTCCCACAACCTGTGCCAAACAATACTTTTCCATTGCTGTGTGTTTCACCACTGTTGTGGTTTAAGCCCAGTTGGCAACCCAGAACCACGCAGCTGCTCGCTCACTCCCCCCAATTCCTCCCCCCGCTCCCGGAGGAGGAGAATCAAAAAAACGTAACTCCCACAGGCTGAGATAAGAACAGTCTAGTAACTAAGGTATAACACAAACCACTACTGCTACCACCAATAATAATAATGATAAGGGAAATAACAAGGGAAGAGAATACAACCGCTCACCACCCGCCGACTGATACCCAGCCCGACCTGAGCAGTGATCTAGCCCTTCTGGGTAACTGCCCCCAGTTTATATACTGGGCATGAGGTGCTGTGGTGTGGAATACCTCTTTGGCTAGTTTAGGTCAGGTATCCTGTCTCTGCTTTCTCCCAGCTTCCCCTCCTCCCTGGCAGAGCATGAGACTCAGAAAATCCTTGGTCAGAGCAAACATTACTGAGCAACAACTGAAAACATCGGTGTTATCAGCTTTGTACCCAGGCTGAAAGTCAAAACCACATCACTGCACCAGCTACTAAGAAGGAGAAAGATAACTACTACTGCTGAACCCAGGACAGCAACGCACCATTATCTATTGTCAGTGACACAGGAGGGTGTGAGGGAATGTCTCCTTCATAAGCTGACCCCCTGAGGAGGAAAAAAAGAGATATGTAATCGTTAAAAATTACCATTACATGCCTACCATAGTATAGAGGTGATGACCACCCTGAGAACGCATACCACATCAGTGTCATGATCAATGAGTCTAATTGTATTACAAGTCATTACCATAAAGTACAGCGAAACAAGAACCTTAGACCAGGCTCCAAACCCGATAAACACAAAACAGCAAATACTGGCTGCAAGTAAGGCATGACATGCTGAAACTCTGAGACCAAGCACAACTCTGAGAGCAAATAAATCAACATTGTGAGAAGGGTCTATTAATCTGAAACACTGATTGCATATCATAAATACAATTAGACACACTGTGGTCAGATCTGTCATTATCTCAACTCTTCATGACCTACGCTGGGCTCCAAAAAGAACTGTCATGGTTTAAGCCCAGCCAGTAACTCAGTACCATGCAGCCGCTCACTTACTCCCCCTGTTCTTCCCCACCTCCACAGTACATGTTAAGGTTGTGTAGGAATCAGACCTATAGAAGGACACCTTTCAGGGCAACCTTGGCGGAACATAAGGCCATTCTTTTCACAAGCCACTGAATAAAAAGTGCAAAACTATACACATTTCTTAGGTCATTTGTATTAAGAACAGTTTAAGCTGGTATTAACATGACTTAGAACAATTTCTTAATTTTTCTTTCCCAAATATTTCTTGCTCTGACAATGTCCATTTAATTCCAAAATAAATGCACAGTTCCACTTCTTTATTATGGCTTTACTTTCACTGCAAATGGTCTTAATGTTAAGTGGCTTATGCTGCAAAGTTAACACCTCTACTCTGACACTTTGCACACCACAGAAAAAGTGGTGTGAGGGAGCCCAAGCAGGCAGAGGCAGCGATCCAGTGCTCTGTAAAATTAAGAGTGCAATGGTGTGAGAAATTGTCTGATTGGGAGATCTCTGTGTGAGTTGCTTGGGTAAAACAACTCATTATATATCCTACAGCACAAACTGGAAGCCACCCATTTTTGGTATAAAATTATCTGTTCTTGATTTTTAAAATTGACTGCTAAGCAATCATTGAATTTGTTAGCTATGAAAATAATAATAATGAAACTAAGATATCAATGAATTATTTTCCTTTGCAATAGGCTCAAATTTTGGCTATTATGTTCCCTGAGAGCTGATTTCTCTCTTGATATATCAGTGTTTCTCATGAAGAGATATCAGTGTTAGGAGGCTGCCACAGGAGACAACTGGGACTGAAGTGAAGGAGAATGTCCACTTCTGTAAGAATTCAAATTAAAGAAAATCTTGCTCTCTCCCATCCTAACATAACTTTATCCTTCAAGCTGCAACTGCTTTCCAAATACATACCAATAACAATACAGACTGAGTACAGCTATTGTTGATTAAAAATAAAAAATAAAATTAATGAAACTAATTAATGAAACATCACAGAGGCTGGTGGAAAGCCTGAGCATGCTGAAGCTGCTACTAAGGAGCAGTAACATATCTGTCTGCTTTACATACTTCTGTAGCCTCTCCCCTCCAGTATATGAGTACATGACGCACTGAGAGTATGCCTCTGAGGCAAAAAAAAATCCTGCTCTCTCCACTTTTCAGATAGAACCAAGAGTAAGCGATTTGCTCAAAGTCACAAGGGAAATCTGTGAGAAACAAGGAATTAAACCCAAAGCTCTTCAATCTTAGTTCATCTCAGACTGCTTTCTTATACAGAATAGGGTTAAGCACAAATGGGTTAACAGCACATAGACTTACACTATCTCTGGTCTTCAATGAAGTGTTTTAGCAAAGATATTTCCTATGGGTTCTGAATCATAGAATCATAGAATAGTTAGGGTTGGAAAGGACCTTGAAATCATATAGTTCAACCACCCCTGCCGTGGGCAGGGACACCTCACACTAAACCATATCACTCAAGGCTCTGTCCAACATAGCCTTGAACACTGCCAGGGATGGAGCATTCACAACTTCCCTGGGCAACCAATTCCAGTGCCTCACCACCCTAACAGGAAATAATTTCTTCCTTATATCCAGTCTAAACTTCCCCTGTGTCCTGGGTTCAGCAATAGCAGTCATTTTTCTCCTTCATGGTAGCTGGTGCAATGCTGTGTTTTGACTTCCAGCCTGGGAACAGTGCTGGTGATACCGATGTTTTCGGTTGCTGCCAAGTGATGTTTACCCTGACCAAGGACTTTGTGAGGCTCATGCTCTGCCAGGGAGGAGAGGAAGCTGGGAGGAAGCAGAGACGGGACGCCTGACCCAGGCTAGCTAAAGAGGTATTCCATACCACAGCACGTCATGCCCGGGGTGGGGGGTAACTGGGAGTTAGCCGGAAGGACACGGGCTTCTGGGTCTGACTCGTTTCTTGGCGAGTGGTATTGTATTCTCTTCCCTTGTTATTTTCTCTTATCATTGTTGTCGTTGGTGGTAGCGGTGGTGATTTGTGTTGTGCATTGGTTGCTGGACTGTTCTTGTCTCAACCCGTGGGAGTTGCACTCTTTCGATCCTCCTCCCCATCCCTCACAGGAGTGGAGAAGGGGAGAGCCCCAGGGGAAGGGGGGGGGGGGGTGGCTCGATTGTTGTCAGCCCGGCACCACTCACTGGGAGTGAGTGAACAAGCTGTCTGGCTAGGGTATAAACTACGACACCCTGTTAAAGACAGAACCTGTTACCCCTTGTCCTATGTCGTGGTTTAAACCCAGTCAGGTAACTCGTTCACTCACTTCCAACCCCTTTCTTGCCCTCCCCCAGCTCCCGGAGGGACAGAGAGGAGAATCGAAAAGAATGCAACTCCCACAGGTTGAGATAAGAACAGTTTTAGTAACTAATGTATAACACAAATCACTACTGCTACCACCGATAATAATGATAAAGGAAATAACAAGGGAAGAGAATACAACACCTCAGCACCAGCTGGCCGATAACTCGCCCCCCCTCAGCCCGACCAAGCACCGACCAATACCTCCTCCAACCCTGCAGTCCCTCAGCCCTTCCGGCTAACTCCCAGTTACATCCTGGGCATGACGTGCTGTGGTATGGAATACCTCTTTGGTCAGTTTCGGTCAGGTGTCCTGTCTCTGCTTCCTCCCGGCTTCCCTTCCTCCCTGGCAGAGCATGAGGCTCACAAAGTCCTTGGCCAAACCAAAACATCGCTATCAGTTCTGTTCCCAGGCCGAAAGTCAAAACACTGCACTGCACCAGCTACCAAGAAGGAGAAAAATGACTGCTACTGCTGAACCCAGGACATCCTATCACTACAGTCCCTAATGAAGAGGCCATCCCCAGCATTCCTATAGCCCCCATTCAGATACTGGAAGGCTGCTATAAGGTCTCCACGCAGCCTTCTCTTCTCCAGGCTGAACAGCCCCAACTTCCTCAGCCTGTCTTCATATGGGAAGTGCTCCAGTCCCCTGATCATCCTCGTGGCCCTCCTCTGGACTTGTTCCAAAAGTCCCATGTCCTTTTTATGTTGAAGACACCAGAACTGTACACAATACTCCAAGTGAGGTCTCACAAGAGCAGAGTAGAGGGGCAGGATCACCTCCTTGGACCTGCTGGCAACACTCCTTTTGATGTAGCCCAGGATACAGTTGGCTTTCTGTGCTGTGAGCGCACACTGCCAGCTCATGTTCATTTTCTCAATGACCAAAAGCCCAAGTCCTTCTCCACAGGGCTGCTCTGATTCTCATCTCTGCCCAACATGCAGCTGTGCCTGGGATTGCTCGGACCCAAGTGTAGAACCTTACATTTGTCATGGTTAAAATTAATAAGGTTGGCATCAGCACACCTCACAAGCATGTCAAGGTCCATCTGGAAGGCATTCCTGCCCTCCAGCATATCAACAGAACCAGACAGTTGGTGTCATCGGCAAACTGGTTGAGGGGGCACTCAATCCCACTATCCATGTCACCAACAAAGATGTTGAACAAGACCAGTCCCAACACCGATACCTGAGGGACACCACTCGTTACTGGTCTCCAGCTGGACAGTGAGCCATTGACCACAACTCTTTGCGTGCAGCCATCCAGCCAGTTCTTTATCCACCGAGTGGTCCATCCATCAAATCGATGTCTCTCCAATTTAGAGACAAGGATGTCGTGTGGGACAGTGTCGAATGCTTTGCACAAGTCCAGGTAGATGACGTCAACTGCTCTACCCCTGTCCATGAGGACCATAGCCCCATCACAGAAGGCCACCACATTGGTCAGGCAGGATTTCCCCTTGGTGAAGCCATGCTGGCTGTCACCCAGCACCTTGTTGATTTTCATGTGCCTTAGCATGCCTGCCAGGAGAATCTGCTCCAAGATTTTGCCAGGCACAGAGGTGAGACTGACTGGTCTGTAGTTCCCTGGGTCATCCATTTTCCTCTTCTGGAAAATGGGGGCTATATTACACTTTTTCCAGTCTTTGGGAGCTTCACCTGACTGCCACGGTCTTTCAAATATGATGGACGGTGTCTTAGCAACTTCGGTTGCCTGCGCCTTCAGGACCCGTGGATCATCAGGTCCCATGAACTTGTGCACCTTCAGGTTCTTAAGATGGTCATGAACCAGATCCTCTACTACAGTGGGCCCAGGGTCTTCATTCTCTGTCCCTGCTTCTTCCTTCCAAGACTTGGGTGGTGTGTCATGGTTTAAACCCAGTCAGACACACAGTTTCTACTCCCCCCCCTTTCTTTCCTTCCCCCCCCCCCCCCCCCCCCCCCCAACCTGCTCCCAGAGGGATGGGGAGGAGAATCGAAAGAATGTAACTCACACGGGTTGAGAAAAGAACAGTCCAGCAACCAAGGTACAACACAAATCACTACTGCTACCACCAATAACAATAATGACAAGAGAAATAACAAGGGAAGAGAATACAATACCACCCGCCAAAATGAGCTTGACCGAGAAGAGAGTGCCCATCTGGGTAACTCCCACTTACCTCCCTGGGCATGACATGCTGTGGTACGGAATACCTCTTTGTCTAGTTAATGTTAGGTGTCCTGTCTCTACTTCCTCCCGGCTTCCCCTCCTCCCTCGCAGAGCATGAGACTCACAGAGTCCTATGGCCAGTCTAAACATTTGAGCAGTAACTAAAAACATCGGTGTTATCAGCTCTGTTCCCAGGCCAAAAGTCAAAACACAGTGCTGCACCAACTACTCAGAAGGAGAAAAAATGCCAGCTACTGCTAAACCCAGGACATGTGGTCAGAGCATTTGCCAGTGAAGACCGAGGCAAAGAAGTCATTCAGAACCTCAGCCTTCTCCAAATCCAGGGTAGCCAGTTCTCCTGATAGCTTCTGGAGGGGGCCTATGTTGTCCCTAATCTGTCTTAATCTGTTATCTTTCACATCCCTAGCCAAATTGAATTCTAACTGGGCCTTAGCTTTCCTAACCTGGTCCCTAGCTTCCCAGACAACATCCCTGTATTCTTACCAGGCCGCTTGTCCTTGCTTCCACCTTTTATAAGCCTCTTTTTTCAATTGAATTTTCCTCAGGAGCTCCTTATGCATCCAAGGAGGTCTCCTGGCCCTCCTGCTGCACTTCCTTCTGGTTGGGATGCAACACTCCTGAGCTTGTAGCAGGTCATCCTTCAATATCAACCAGGAGTCTTGGGCCCCCCTGCCCTCTAGGGCTATATCCCATGGAACCTTACTAAGCAGGTTCCTGAAGAGCCCAAAGTCTGCTCCTTTGAAGTCCAGGGCAGTGAGCTTGCTTCACGCTCTTGTCACTGCGCTGAGGATCTCAAATTCAACCATCTAATGATCACTGCATCCAAGGCTGCTCTAGAGCATCACATTTCCAACCAGCCCTTCCCTGTTAGTGAGCACGAGGTCAAGTATGGCACCTCTCCTTGTCAGCTCCTCTATTACTTGCAGAAAGAAGTTGTCTTCCACACAATGGAGGAACCTCCTGAATTGCTTGTGTCGAGCCATACTGCCCCTCCAACAGATATCAGGGTGGTTGAAGTCCCCCATGAGAACAAGCGCCTGTGAGCATGAGGCTGTTCCTATCTGTCTATAGAGTGCTTCATCCACAGATTCCTCTTGATCAGGCAGTCTGTAACAGATCCCCATAGCAATGTCTCCCATCACTCTTCTCCGTTTAACCCTGACCCACTGAGACAAGGGGGCACAAAATCACAAAATGGAAGATAGAAACCTTTAGAATTAGTTTTAAGTAATGTTAAGTTTGATGGCTTTGTAACAGTAGCAATGGAAAATTACTGAGGTGCATGATACATAGAGAAAAAAATAGAGTACAGCTAAAGAACATACTGAAAACTTTCAGAAGATAAATCGTTATAGTTGTGACATAGCTTAAGAAAAACAGTCTAGAAGAACAGGACACAGGGATAAGGAATATCTGGGAACTGCAGGTGTCCAGGATGGGCTACAGTTAAAGTAACTGATAAGTTGGAGGATAGGAGGATTATTATGTGTCTGGTGCTAACGAACCAATTAAACTGGTATGAGCATCTACTGCGCATGCTTCAAAGGCTGCCAGAAGTGATGAAGATTGTTGGAAGACGTAAACGACCCTCAGAGACCACCACCACAATTCTGTATGCATGTGGGGAACTTTCTGGAAAATGATGTAATCCATACGTAGCCTCATGAATATGTATGTATGCCCAGTGGCTATATAAGGATGGCTTGTGTGGCAATTGGGAGACACACATTAGGAGGAGCCATCCCTCATGTCTCCTGGCACCGCAATAAAGAATACCTGCTTGTCAGCTTGAAAACTTTGTTGGCAAGTTTGTTCCTGGAGTTTTCTCTGAATCACCACAAACTCTCTCTTGACTGATCACCTGCCCCCAGACAGAGTTCCATACTCTCCAGCCTATCCCTACCATAAATAGCAACTTCCCCTCCCCATCTGCGGGCCTGTCTTTTCTAAAGAGCCTGTAATCTTCCATTCCAACACTCCAGTCATAGGAGCCATCCCACTACTGTTTCTGTGATGCCTATTATATCATACCCCTGTAGACATGCACACATCTCTAATTTTTCTTCTTTGTTCCCCATGCTATGGGTATTTGTATAGAGGCATCTGAGCCGAGCTCTAAATGAAGTGGGCTCATTGGTTGGAGCGGCTGGGATATCTCTACATTGCTCTGAGCATTTATTATAGGTGCTGGCAACTGACTGGGTGTGTTTGGATGGAAAGTTGCCCCCCTCCCCCAACACATCTAGTTTAAAGCCTCCTTGACCCGTCTGGCAAGCCTCCTACCAAAACCATTCTTCCCCTTCTTTGTCAGACCAGCTCCACCAGTGTCCAGTAGACCTGGCCTACTAAATTGAGTCCCATATTCTAGATACCCAAACCCCTGACTATGGCACCATTGTTCTAACCATTTATTAACCTGGCCAATCCTCCTAGCCTTTTTAAGGTCCTCCCATTTATCCTGGAGAATTGATGAAAACACTATCTGAGCTCCAGAGCCCCTAACCACCTCTCCCAGTGCTCTGTAGTCCTTCTTTATGTTCTCCAGGCTACTGCTATCTATATCACTAGCACCCACATGGATCACTAGAAGTGGGTAAGTAAGTCAGTGGGACTTAGTAGAGCAGGCAGCCTCTCTGCAACATCCCTGATCCGTGCCCCTGGTAGGCAACACACCTCTCTTGAGACAGGGTCAGGCTGACAGATGGGTTCCTCTGTGCCTTTCTGTTAGCAGCGAGGAGAAGCAAGACACGCCAACCCAATATGGGTGATAAGCAAGCTTCTACTTTATTTGTGGCGCACATCGCTTATATCCTCGTGGCGTTAGCCACGCCTACTAGTCACAACAGTATTGGTTAGTTCTACACGGCTTCCTTTACATTCTCCTCCCACATCCGGTTTCCAGTTACCTGTGAGGCCTACACTTTGCTTTGCTCGCACAAGGCCTCTAAGGATCCATGGCCTTGCTCTTGGAGCAATTCTGCAACACCTTTCAAAGCAAAGTTCCCTGCTACTATGACCCGCTGCTTTTTCGTGGCAGCACCAATAGCGCATCAGTCAGTTGTTCCTCGTGCAAGTGTGTTTCCTCATTAGCCCCCTGCAGGACAGCAAAGCAGTTCTGGGTGGGGGCAACAGATTTAGGAGGAAGCCCCTTGCTTTTTTTTTTTTTTTGCTATTTCCCAGCTTCCTGGGTTAGTGGCCTCCTTCTTTCCTCCATGAGCTACAGTGGGCTCTTGGGGCCCCTGCACAGTTTGGGCCTGGAGCAAGCAGTGCTGCTTCCTCTCAATTTCCCTGACATCTTTCAGCCTATTAACAGCATCCCGCAGCTCAGCCACCTGCTGCAGGAGGACCTCCACCAGGGAGCACCGAGGGCAGCACTGCCCATTGTGCACCCTCACCTCACAAGACCAGTGCAGGCTCTCTCTACACTGCAAGCTCTGCGCTGCAGCCTCCCCTCTCATCGGCTCTGTCTGAGTGCCTATGCTGGCCACCGCTGGGGCAGCCAGAGCAAAGCTCCCACACCGGGCCTGGGTCATAAGGCAAGTTCTCACCATCCCGCTCCCCTGCCCACCACAAAATGCCTCGAACCCTCCCTAGTCGCTCACGCTCCCTGGGGCAGGTTTTTAACCAGTCAGGGATAGTGCCGCTCCTCCTGGTGCCGCCCCCTGTGAGTCCCTGCTCCTGTCAGCTAAGCTGCTGGCTCAGCTGACACCAGACTTTTATCTGGTTCTCTTAACAATCGGCTAAGAGGAATCTTATGAGTTACTGATACCATGAGGTTTATGTCACAGAGTAAACTGAGCACTGAAAATGATGTGGAGTTTCAGCAATATCATAATTGAGAACTTCAACTTTGATTTGCCTTTGAAGCAAAGAAGAAAACTGAGTTCAAATATAACAGAGATGTGAGTTTAAGTATCCTTGGAACATCACTAACACACATCAGCATTTCTGCTTCAGCTGCAACAGTTCTGCTATGGAAGACACCTGCCTTCTGTTGCCAACGATGTTGTCCAAATACTAAAAATGCAGAACCAGAAGATGACCTGATAGAGCTCGTTCTTGTGACATTCACATTTCATCCAGATAATACTGCTCCTTCCACTGATGTGGTAGCTTCTAACAGTGATGGCAAGGAAAGGTACATAATATCAGCTCAAGAAGTGAGTCAGATAACTGCCATTTCAGTTGTACAAAGGACTGTCTTGAACAGGAATCTGGGAAGTACAAAAGCAGCACATCACAGGCTTGTCTTCCATAAGCAGGGTGAGGCCAGACTAGAAGGCCAGCAACAGTGTCACTTACATGGATTGTGAAATTAAAATCTCAAAGACTTTCTCTTTTGTTTTAAAGGCCTCTTTTATCCTCCAGTATATTAAGCATAAATTCTTGTAAGAAGAATATATATGAATTATTATAGCTAAGATGGAGACAAAGGGATAGATCATAGGAATTGCAGTAATTTACAACTGTGAATATAAATTTGGCTGTCCCTATCGTTGTATCACCAGCAGAGAATCATCTGAGACTCAGACAGAGAGATGGGTCTGACACTAACACTGGCAGATTTCTAGCAGCCTCATGATCTCTGTCTCTGGATCTGCCAACTGACTCCATCTCTGGTGCAAGCACATTCAGGACAAGGATCTTACAGGGACATCTCACTGCTCTAGAAAGAGGGAATGGTAAATCAACAAATATAGAAGTTTCCCTCCCATTTAATGAGATCTGGTGATGATTCAAGTTTATCCTCAAGAAAGCGGAAGCAGCCAAAGACAGCAAAAAGAACCAAGGAGGCTACAGAGTAATTTGATTATCTAAAATATTCCACAGTAATAAAATGCCATACTTCTCATAATTTTTCATTAGAAAACAAACTCAATATCATTATTTGCAATATTGTCTCAGATATTTAAGAACAGCTATAATTTATAATGCACATAGAACAGAGGTATTTACCATCTTTTATCTGCCCATAGACTTTTACTTAGCTGAGCATCTTTTAATACCTATCAACATGTAAAAATACACTTTAAGCAGAAAGCAAAAATCAGAGTAAACACTTGGTATATAATAGGCCATCACTAACCTCTTAAAGTGCCTAAATAAAAAGTTATATCAGGTTATTAAAAAAAAAAATCATAGTCTTTGACAAACAACATGCAGATATCCCTACATTACAAGCTAAAATAAACCACACTGGCATTGCAGTTAATAAAAAGAAGTTATTATGCATTGATATTGATTAAATACAAATACAGGCTTGTGGACTGCCTGTACTGCCTGTTGTTTGCTCTCTAGGAAGACTGCTTTTGGTGTGATGGTGGCCCCAAGTCAAATGAGGAGAGGTTGCTCGATCCCTTACCCTTCTGCACCATTCTGAGCTGACCTGTATTTGAAGCACTGAAAAACATTTTGGAAATGTTATTCTTTTAGCTTGTCCAGTCCAGATTCAACACAGAAAGAGAGGATGTGACACAGACAAGGGACCGGGTGGAACTTGGATGACTAAAGACACCAAGGGTGCACAGGTTCGAGTGCTCAGAGAAAAGGAGCTGTAGTTCCATCCTGCCAGAAACATCAGCTCTTAGCACAATGAGAGGTAATAGCTCAGAAGATACAGCTATTGTAAAAAAATGGAAAATACTAAAATGTTCTTAGGGATGGCTGCTCAGGCTGACTTGAAAAACACCAAAGAAATTTCCAGCTGTCCAAGGAAGACTTTTGTCAAGGACTTTATGTTAAAAAGGGGAGGAAAAGAAAGAACCAATTGTTAAAGCTGAAGCTATACAAATTCAGATTAGAAATAAGGCACATGCTATTAACAGTGTGTTTAAATAATTATGGGAGAAACTTACACATGTTGTGGTGCATTTCCCAACACTGGATAATTTTAAAAAAAAATGCACTGTTTTTCTAAAGCATATGGTCTCATTCCAACAATAAGCAAAGTTAGTGGATGTGAAGCAAAATAGAATGGAGTTGTATGACCTTCGTTACGCAGGAGACTAAACTTGCTGTTCCAAGCAGCCATTCTTAATTTAAACTTTGTGGGGAAAGGGATGGTTTCACAATGTGCAATTAATCAACACCTATTTACTGAATTGAAATTAAATCTTTCTATACAAGATGCCATAAAATAATGCTAATGAATTAGGCACATTATTTTCCATAAAGGAACTTTCTTTTTACTAAAATATATTGTTTTTTTCCCACAAAACTTTAAAGAAGCTGCAGAAAAATCACAAATCAAGAAAATTCTCCATCAACTAAGAAATGAATTTTCAGCAGGATAATACAATACATTTTAAAAAACAAGATGATTTTGTTTGCAAAGGAAGTTATATTTTACCAGAGAAAATTATGAATGAATAATGGAGCAATACCTGATTAAATCCAGTAGAATAAAGAAGCAACAGAATGGGCAGAATAATATATGCAGGTGTCGTGGTTTAAACCCAGTCAGGCAACTTGCTCACTCACTCCCAGTGAGTGGTGCTGGGCTGACAACAATCGAGGGCCCCCCCGCCCCCCACCGGGGCTCTCCCCTTCCCCGCTCCCGGAGGAACGGGGAGGAGGATCGAAAGGGTGCAACTCCTACGGGTTGAGACAAGAACAGTCCAGCAACCAATGTACAACACAAATCACCACCGCTACCACCACCACCAACAATGATAAGAGAAAATAACAAGGGAAGAGAATACGATACCACCGGCCAAGAAATGAGTCCCACCCAGAAGCCCGTGTCCTTCCAGGTAACTCCCAGTTACCCCCCCACCCCGGGCATGACGTGCTGTGGTATGGAATACCTCTTTGGCTAGCCTGGGTCAGGCGCCCTGTCTCTGCTTCCTCCCAGCTTCCCCTCCTCCCTGGCAGAGCATGAGCCTCACAAAGTCCTTGGTCAGGGTAAACATCACTTAGCAACAACCAAAAACATCGGTTTCACCAACATTGTTCCCAGGCTGGAAGTCAAAACACAGCACTGCACCAGCTACCACGAAGGAGAAACATGACTGCTACTGCTGAACCCAGGACAGCAGGACTAAAGCATCTGCATGCCATCTTGTAATAAATATGGCAAGAATAAAACATTAAAGGAGCAATAGAAGTGGGTGAAGAATTATGAAAGACAATCAGGGATAGATTTAATTTTTTTTAAGAGTTATAGTATGTATAAGACATCGGCTGTATTGCAGGACAGAAGAAATTCAGACTGAAGTTACGTGCAGAGAAAAATTACAAAAAGCAGGAGGAACAAATGGCAGGAAAGGCTGCTGCCTAAGTACTTGAGACAGGTGAGATGTTACCAAGCAGATAAAGCAAAAGGGATGGGTGAAAGGCATGACAACACATCGGAGAGGGTGACAACAACATTTACTGCAAGGGCTGGTGACATAGGAAAGGAGGCAGCAAGCCTACTACTATATTACTATGTAGTAATTATCAGTATGTTTGGTTTGGGAGAGAAAGAAATAGGGTTTTAACAATGAATTTTGCATTATATCGACGAAATGACAGTCCACAGAGAGGTAACTTGACAGATCTTTCAGTAACACTCGGATATCCTGACTCAGCATCTTACTGCATGAGCATCCACACTGGTTTTCACAAGGCTGCCACACAATGCCAAAGGAGGAGGACAAAACTGGTCCCCAGTCTGGTTAGCTCTACTCAGCTGGTAAGCACAGCTGTGGCAGAAGAGTACAGTGTATGCACCCAAAAATGTCCAGCTGCAACTTATTCTGCAATGTGGAAAACAGAATTTCCACTCATCTAGCTTCCCAGAAGAAAATGAATTTCTTCATGAAGAAGGGATGAAGTATTATAGCTCTTCCCTGGAGAAGGGAAGGAATCAGGATTCAGTCCTGTGCCCATAGAAGCATGTATACTGGGACACAATGTAAAGTTATAGCCTGGTTCAACCCAGCAGCAAATGAAGTGTTTCTTTTTTCTCATGAAAAAGAGATATTTGTTCAATTTTTTTTTAGCTTATTAAATACATTCCACTTGTCAGAACGGTAAAATTTAGTAAGTTACCACTAACCATGTTATCTGAACATTTTAATTTTATGCCACAAGAAACACTTGCATCTACTGATTAAGATCTACCATTGGCACTTAGCACCTCATGACAGAATTTACCTGGAGCTAGAACAGAGGCAGATAATTTATTTTAATAAATATTAATATTAATTAATTCAGTGGTAGTGATAATTGTTACTAAGTTCATTCATCAAAATTCCAATTTTAATTCACTATCCCAGTGCTTTATTACTGACTGTTACAGACCTTGTGAAATGAATTATAGCAAAAAGATATGCTCTGTGAATTACTAAAATCTGAGCTGCTGTTTACAAAACTGTACCTGATGCTACCATATGTCATCTAAAGGCCAAGTAAATCTGTAGCTTGAAATAAGATTTCCTGGTTTAATGTAAATATGAGTAACAATCAGTAAACACTGCAGGTTTGTATAATTAAAAGAACTGAAGCAATTATATAGTAGCTTAGGATTTTTTAAGTATGTCGACCATGGCACTGACCTCCTTCAGACAGCAACAGGCTTGTCCTTAACACTCATTCCCTCCTCCATCTCTTTCCTTCTCCCTATCCCCCAGTTAGGTACACATACAAAAGAGCTAGCACAGGACAGGTTATGCACAGAGTAGGGGCTCAATGACTCCCGGATACCAATTCCAACCCACCCCTGCTAATGGCTAGGAGCAGCTTCTGCTACACTAATCAGTCTCAGCTGAAATTATCTGGAGAAGAGGTGACCAGGTTGGCTGGTTAAAGTAATCTGCATCTGTGTTGTGTTTGGTGTTATGTCTCTGAAAGTCCTGAGCCCCAGCTTTGGCTCAGTTTATCTCATCAGGACTGGTGGTTTGTTTTATCAGTTCAGTCATTGACTCATTGTCTGACTGTGGGAAATTTAGTTTTGTCTGTACTTCAGCTTTCTCAATTGCAAAAGAGAAATAAGCTCCTTTATATCCAAGTGTATACCAAATACATGCACACTTCTACAACTTTAAAAGGGGGTTTTAGCATGTATTGCATGTTGAGATCCTAGTGTCAGCATTTTACAATGAATGCAATATTTTAAACTTCCTGGTAAAATTTTCCATGTACTGAAATGTTGTCTAATTGTAGCACTCTGAGCTTTCAAAAGAATCATCAGATTCTAAGCTAAAAGAATGGTTATTTAAACATTAGATTCAGTACAAAAGTGACTAGGATATGAGGTATAGTCAGATCTAACTAATCATACATGTAATGCTTTTGTTAAATAACTTCTTGTTATGTATGCAGTTCCAGGTACTCTGAAACCAGAGTACTACACTGAGTCTTTGTCCTGGGTTTAGCAGTAGCAGTCAATTTTTCTCCTTGGTAGCTGGTGCAGTGCTGTGTTTTGACTTTCAGCCTGGGAACAGGCTGAAACCAATGTTTTTAGTTGTTGCTAAGTAATGTTTACCCTGACCAAGGACTTTGTGAGTCTCATGCTCTGCCAGGGGGGGAGGGAAGCCGGGAGGAAGCAGAGACAGGATACCTGACCCAAGCTAGCCAAACACGTATTCCATACCACAGCACGTCATGCCCGGGGTGGGGGGTAACTGGGAGTTACCTGGAAGAAAACGGGGGTCTTCTGGGTTGGACTCGTTTTTTGGCAGGTGGTATCGTATTCTCTTCCCTTCTTATTTTCTGTTATCATTATTATAATTGGTGGTAGCAGTAGTGATTTGTGTTATACATTAGTTACTGGACTGTTCTTATCTCAACCCGTGGGAGTTACATTCTTTCAATTCTCCTCCCCATCCCTTCGAGAGCGGGGAAGGAGGGGGTGGGGGGGGGTGGGGGGGGGTAAGAAAGAAAGAGGGAGGAAAAGGGGGAGAGTGAGTGAACGAGCTGGCTGGATGGGTTTAAACCACGACAGTTCTTTTTTGGCGCCCAGCGTGGGGCACGAGAGGTCTTGATAACGACAGATCTGGCCAGATTAATTGTCACTCGTCACAATGCTGATTTATTGGCTCTCAAAGTTGTTCCTCTTGATCTTACAGTTTCAGTATATCGTATCTTACTTCCATCCAGTATTTGCTGTATTAGTGTTTTTCAAGTGTGGGGATTGGGCTAAGGTTCTTGTTTCATTGCACTTTATGGTAATGACTTGCAATACAATAGAATCATTGATCATGAAACTGATCTGGCTTATGTTCCCAGTGTGGTCACCACATTTATACTTTGGGAGGTATATAATAAAAGTGCTTAGCAATTACACATCTTTTTTCTCCTTCTCAGGTGGTCAACCTGTGAAGGAGGCATTCTTTTACCCTCCCAGTCCCGTCCTCCCCCCAGACCATTTACAGCATCATTTGAGAGTTTTGAAGTTTTTGAATGGCCTTTTAATGCTGTTGAGACTTGTTTCCTGATTGTGATGGGGATCACCATGTTGGCAGGCATACAGAGTGTATTTTGCCCATGACCATTTCATCTGATTTCAAAAGTTAATCAGAGTCAGGTTTGGGCCTTGACTGGGGTTAAACAACAATATAGGAGGACCAAGAGATTTTCCCTGAGGCTGGACAGCCATGAGTGGCAGGGTGTGTGGGATAGTATGGGCAAGTATCTAGGTCAGTGGGCCCCTCCAGTACTTTGGAATTTCACCACCAAACAACTGCAAAATCCAGAAGAATTAGTAAAACACTTAAATGAGGTGTGTGGTCATTCTGGCCATACCAGAGACGGACAAATCATGTCAACGTACTGGGTCTTGGCCTATACTTTGCCTTTTTCAACACTATCCAGCACCTTCAAAAGGAAACAAATGTCGCTGGATTTGAGGGCAAAGCAACAGCCAATGCAGCTACTCCAGCTCCCAGCACAGCAGCTACACCACCCCCACAGCGACGCTCAGACAGGCATGGCCCCAGGAGGAACCCGGGTCCGCAAGTGCATTCGAAATGTCGATGATCAATGTGTCCTGCAATTCATATTAATTCTCGCAGCTAGCTGCGTTCTTCATCGACGCACGAGCCGAGAGATCCATCGCTAAGCATGGTTGGGCTCGGTTAGTGGCAGAGTTTTAACCGTCAAGGACTTGTGCTGTTTACCCTCATACCCCACCACATTTGCTCTCCTTTGGGGGTTTGGAGGGGTGAGCAAGCATAAAATGCACTGTGGTGTAGCATCATCAGATGCACTGGAGTAATTCCCTAAACCCTCAGCATCTTTACCCAGCTCTGGGCTGGTTTCTAAACCCATGAGCAGTGTCAGTCTGCTTTCAGTCATGGATTTCTGAGGGCATCACAAAAGCAGGAGCTGCTGTCAGAGCACACATTGCAGCACTGCTTTGAAAACAGTAGCTTGGAATGACATAGTACCACTAACTGTGAATGAAATGATTCATAAACTCCGAGAGTTCGAAGACAATTTCACCCCTTCCATCATCTCAGCTGTGGAAAAAAATGTGCCTGGATCTGAGGGCAAAGCAACAGTCAGTGCAGCTACTCCAGCTCCTAGCACAGCAGCTACACCACCGCCAGCAACAAGTACAGTCACAACTCAAACCACAGTGATAATCACTGCAGCCAAACCATAGGACCAATTTGTACCAATATCGTTTGCCCCTGTACACAAGAGAAAAAGCAAAATAGAGGCAAGAAGGGTGAAGCAAGATGAAGAAACAATGTATTCAACACCCTGTCTAGAATCTGATCAGGAGTCATGATCACATGACAAAGAAGAAGAAGTGACTTCTCGACCTCGGACCTCAACTGAGCTATGAAATATGCAAAAAGATTTTACCCGTCAACCAGGGGAGCACATCATCACCTGGTTACTTCGATGCTGAGACAATGGGGCCGATGGTCACGAACTAGAAAGTACAGAAGCCAAGCAGCTGGGATCACTTGCTAGAGAAGGGGGAATTGACAAAGCAATTGCAAAAGAGAAAATGCCCCTCAGTCTTTGGAGGTGGCTCTTGGCAGCTGTGAAAGAAAGGTTTCCATACAAGGGCAATGTTATGAGTCGTTTGGCCAAGTGGACTACTTTAAACAAAGGCATCCAGTCTCTGAGGCAATCAGCCATCGTAGAGATGATCTATCACATCAAGCCGAATAACGGGGATACACATATAGATCCAGATGAAGTTGAATGTACACGACCCATGTGTCAAAAACTTACACGGAATGCACCGTCATCATATGCCCATTCATTGGCAACAGTAACACTGTTCCCCACATGGCCCTGCTGGGCTCTGGCTCCCTGGGCTGGCTGAATGTGAGCTGGCGCACTGTGTGTCCGGGTGAGCATGAGCAGCTATAATGTGGTGATTGGCATTGGCAGGAGCAGGATTTGGCTCCTCAGTGTCTTGTACTGCACCAAGACCAGCTGTGGGGGTGGTTGCAGCAATGGAAGCAGAGCAACTGGCAACACAGAGGTAAACCCATCTGGGCTGATGCACTGTGGAAAGATATTGCTGCCAGGGTGCAGAACCTGGTGGTGAAGGTACGTCATATAGATGCCCATGTACCCACTCGGGCCACTGAGGAACACCACAACAACAAAGTGAATAAAGCTGCTAAGATTGAAGTGGATCAGATGGACTTAGATTGGCAACATAAAGGTGAATTATTTTTGGCCCGGTGGGCCCATGACACTTCAGGCCATCAGGGCAGAGATGCAACATATAGATCGGCCCGTGATCGAGGGGTGGACTTAACAATGGACACTATTGCACAGGTTATTCATGAGTATGAAGCATGTGCAGCAATTAAACAAGCCAAACGGTTAAAGCCCCTTTGGTATGGAGGACGATGGCTGAAGTATAAATACGGGGAGGCCTCAGCTGACTGACTATATCAAACTGCCACTAACCCGCCAAGGCAAGTGCCATGTTCTTACCATGGTGGAAGCAACCACCGGGTGGCTGGAAACATACACTGTGCCCCATGCCACTGCCCAGAACACTATCCTGGGCTTTGAGAAACAGATTTTGTGGCAACACGGCACCCCAGAGAGAATTGAGTCATTCAGTGGGACTCCTTTCGGGAACAACCTTATAGACACTTGAGCCAAAGAGCATGACACTGAGTGGATATATCACATCCCCTACCATGCACCAGGCTCCAGGAAAATCGAACGGTACAATGGGCGGTTAAAAACTACACTGAGAGCAATGGGTGGGGGAATTTCCAAGCATTGGGATTCACGCTTACCAAAGGCCACCTGGTTGGTCAACACCAGAGGATCTGCCAACAGGGCTGGCCCAGCCCTGCTGCAGAAAATATATGGACTCAGTCAGAGATAAATATGATCAGACCAAAGCCGTTTATTACAAAGCCTTAACTCCTTATATACAATTGCTTACACGCACTTACAGTGATTTGGCATATTATGATTGGATACATGTCTTGAAGACCCTTAGTGACTAACACATAATTGGTTAAGCACAGGTGTGAGAACTTGATCTCGAAAGCTTGCCAACAGTCCACAGTTCTCATAACTCGGTGAATTCCAGCTTCTTCTTATCTTGCTTGCTTAAGCTTCCTTGGGCTTCTCATGGCCTTGCTGTATCTTTCAGGATTATTCAGAGCTCATGTACCAATTATCCATTCTCCTGTGAGAACACTGCCTCCACATCTCCCCATTTTTGTTTTATATATGTTTTGGATGACCTTTCTTGAGCAGGGGATTTTGGGCTAGACCATATCTCTAACATATGCCAACTACAGGCTGCTGGGCCTGCCCTTTTTCTGCCGTATGGCTCTCTGATAACAGGGGAGGCCATCCTTCACATCAAGGTCTGGCATGGCATGTGTCCCCACCACTCCACACCTGCCGGGTTGCAGCCAACAGCGGAGCTAAAGGTTCTTCTTGGTGGCAAACACAGAGGCCAACCCAGTCTTGCCCTTGACTGTGGTAGCAGGCTTTTGGCTAACCTCTGTCCTTTTCACCTTGTTGTCAATGCAGAGTTTCATCTGCTTCATCCAATAACAAGTCGCTACTATGGCAAAGGACACACAGATTTACATTAGCATAGTAACTATTACAGGGTGCAGCAGCATGTTGAAGATGCTGATGGCAGCAAGGGACCTGACAAAAAAATTTCTTACCAGTGGAGTTCTCCCACCCTCTTAATTTGTTCCATTACCTGCTTTATAACACTACCATTGTATTAGAATCTTTCCAGCTTTTCCCCTAGCATTTTCTAGCAGCTGCTGCAAATTTGCATGCTCTAACATCTCTTTTACAAGTGACAAATCTATACAATACAAGGTGTAGTTTCTTATTAGCAACTGACTAGTAAATACAAGTGGTTTTATACACAAAATCAAAGCCTCTAATAATATCTAATTTACAAGCACACATATTCAAGCTGTTACTTTTCAGTCGCCTTAGACCTGTAGGCAGGAGGACACAAGTATACTCCCTCCTCCAGGTTATCAGTTCTTGAGAAATAGACAGGTTTAACTGCACATTGTTAACAGTCGAGGACTTTGCTGCATCATTGCCCTTTTTATTTTTTTTCTCTGCCACCCTGATGCTGCTTAGGGGACGGCTCATAAATCTTGTGGTTGCACTACCCTCTCGCTTTTTTAGTTAGCAGTTCTTATTTCAACCGATCTATCTGTTCCTCCAAGTCTTGGATTCACCCCCAGGTTACTTTAAACATACTAAGCAAGCCTCCTTCCAAGCACCCACTGTGTTGTAGGTGCTCTTTAGGCTTTGTCTGTGGTGTCTCTACAAACTGCCTCAATACCTCAATAGACTGAGAGGGCTTTTTGTGTTTTGGTTTTTTTTTTTTGTTTGGTTGTTTTGTTTTTCTTTCTTTCACTCCTCGGCTCTGGCGTCCATCCTGGCCGTTCTGCTGGTGGAGCACTGGGAGCCGAATTGGAGGGCAGCTTCTTTTGAACAGGGGTACCGAGCTCTAATCAAATACCTTTTTTTTTTTTTTTCCCAAAGTCATTTACCCTGCTTTGCACAGCTGCAAACGCCGGCCTGCTCAGCAGCAGCTATAAAAGCCTGCCTGCTCGGCAGCAGCTACAGCTGCCTGCCTGCTTCAGCAGCAACCATAAATGCCTGCTGGCAACCGCACGTTTTCTTTAACCCTTTCTTGCCCAAAATGTTAGACTGCTACCTGTTAAAAGCTTTTACATGAACCCAACAACAAAAAATACACAGAACATTGTCTGCCCTCATCACACGCACACACACATGTATGGGATCCCACAAGCACACTCTACACAACTACAGTATTTGAAGCACAAAATCCAGACAATAATTACTCCCACTACACAGTCCCACGTACAGAACGTGGCACAAGGACCCTGTGAAGGCTATCAGGAAACCAGCTCCGGGAAGCATCATCACAGTGCAAGTTGGCAGGTTCAACCTTAGCGGGCATCCCCCCACATCACATGAGACTTGGGCTTTTATACTGACCAAAATGCACACTCATTCCAACACTTGTGGCCTGCCTATGTTGGAAGAAATGGCCAGCAGTATCTATAAAGGTCTCCAAAGGTCGATAGAAACATTGACACACTTATATTTACCAACTTCTAGTACATGAGTATCACAGAGAGACTGTATCACATGAGTTGTATATGGGGTCCCAAGTCTACGGTCTGCCACAGTTCGCCCGATACCCCGAAAAGAGCATACGAGAGACCTTCCCACCGCAGGTCTTGATCTAGCACATACACCACCAGGAAAGCACACAATACATCTGCATCCCCCACCTGTCTCGCTTCTCCCTTTACAGCGGTGCATTTTACATGAGGATCTGGGGGATATAAATCAGGCTCCTTTTCCGGATGAATAGGCCCCAGGTCAAAAGGACCATCCAGGTCAGCATCAGAACCTCAGGAGCAGCAACAGCAGTCTGATGGATGTGCACAGGCTCCTTCTAGGGGTCAATAGGGCCTGGGTCAAAAGGATCATCTTCATCTCTGTCCTCAGTCTTCGCAGTCGTGGCGGCAATTGGCGGAGGTTCGGGGGAGTGGGGGTACTGGGCTCCACGAACTCCTTTGTTGCTTTTTTTTTTGATCTTTGGATCTTAACGTCTCTAAAATAGTTCTCCAAATGAGAGTCAAAAGGTGTCATTGCCTTTTGTGGCTGCGTCCCACAATTTAACTCTTACGTCATTCCACAAAAAGACCTCAAATACGGTAGACTCATCAATCTCTGGATAATGCGTCCTCAACCACTTCAACATTAAATTTAAGTCTGTCTCTTTAAAGGTTACTCCCTTCACCTTAATAAGGACTGAAAACATCCATAAAACAGAGGCTTCTTCCTCAGGAATTTTTTTCCCAAGTCCCAAGCTCAAAGGCTTCACTAAACCCCTGGATCAGCTCTTTTTCTTTACTCCAGAGCAATAGTCTTTTGGACAGAATATTGTCATACTCTATCCCTCTCTCAGAGAGGATATGCTGGAAGAGCTTAAGGATGGCCATTTCTTCTTTACTTAATTGATTCCCCATCCTAATCCTCTTCCAGACCCATCGGCTGTTACCTTATTTGCACTGCACAGTGTCTTCCGGGCTCACAAGGCTCTGTTCCGAGGCGTCTACCTCCCGATCCTGGTCCTGCCGGATCGAACCCCGCTGACATCCCTGTGGCTGCGCGTTTTCCACTTTCTTTGGTACCACGCGCTTTAATTCCTTCAGTTTCAATATGAAAACTATGGGGGGCCCCACGTTGGTCGCCATTTGCCACAGAAAATATATGAACTCAGTCAGAGATAAATATGATCTGACCAAAGCCGTTTATTGCAAAGCCTTAACTCCTTATATACTATTGCTTACATGCACTTACAGTGATTTGGCATATTATGATTGGATACATGTCTTGAAGACCCTTAGTGACTAACATATAATTGGTTAAGCACAGGTGTGAGCTTAACTACGTGAATTCCAGCTTCTTCTTATCTTGCTTGCTTAAGCTTTCTTGGTCCTCTCATGGCCTTGCTGTATCTTTTGTGATTATTCAGAGTTCATGTACCAAATATCCATTCTCCTGTGAGAACACTGTCTCCACAAAGCCCAGTCAGAATTTTTACATATTGTAGAGGGGGACAAAGTTCCTGTGGCGCATATGAGGAATTTGCTGGGGAAGACAGTCTGGGTTATTCCTGCTTCAGGTAAAGGCAAACCCACTCGTGGGATTGTTTTTGCTCAGGGACCTGGATATACTTGGTGGGTAATGCGGGAAGATGGGGAAGTCCGAGGGGATTTGATTTTAGGGGAAAACAGCCAATGAACTTAATTGTATGCTTTTGCCTGCTGTGTAATACTTTTATAGCTCATCAACTAGATGTCTTCAGGTCACCAGCGACTAGCCCTGACTTCCCTCCAACCATCATCCAAACGGAGAATGAACTTTGATAGAACCAGAAGAGTTCTGCAGTAAAGATCAGCATCAGCAGGCAAAGATCCAACACTGCACACAGCCTTTCCTGCCCTGAAAGATTGTTACAAGGGATGGAACCTGGCATCATGGACCGAATGGACTCAGCAGCATTATAGGGATTGGTCCATGCACTAAGAAAATGATCTCTTTCTCTCAGTCTGTGTGTGTATGTGGATGTATATATATGTGAGAGCGTTGCTATATTGAAAATATATGACATGAATGGTATGGAATAAGGGGTGGATACTGTCCTGGGTTTAACGGTAGCAGTCAATTTTTGTCCTTCTTGGTAGGTGGTACAGCATTGTGTTTTGACTTTCAGCATGGGCACAGTGTTGATAACACCGATGTTTTCAGTTGTTTGTTGCTAAGTAATGTTTACCCTGACCAAGGACTTTGTGAGGCTCATTATCTGGCAGGGATGAGGGGAAGTCGGGAGGAAGCAGAGTCAGGACACCTGACCCAAGCTAGCTAAAGAGGTATTCCATACCACAGCACGTCATGACCGGGGGTGTAGCTGGGAGTTACCTGGAAGGACACAGTGTCTTGTGGGTCGGACTAGTTTTTCAGTGTGTGGTATCGTATTCTCTCCCCTTGTTATTTTCTCTTATCGTTGTCGTTGGTGGTAGCGGTGGTGATTTTTGTTGTACATTGGTTGCTGGACTGTTCTTGTCTCAACCCGTGGGAGTTGCATTCTTTCGATTCTCCTCCCCATCCCTCCTGGAGTGGGGAACGGGATAGCCCCTGGGGTGGGGGGACACGGGCCTTGACTGCTTCCAGCCTGGCACCACTCCCTGGGAGTGAGTTAACAAGTGTCTGGCTGGGTTTAAACCATGACAGAGTTACATTCTTTCATTTCTCCTCCCCATCCCTCCAGGAGCGGGGAAGGGGCAGGTGGGAAGGAAAGAAAGAGGGAGGAAAAGGGGGAGGAGTGAATGAACGAGTTGTCTGGCTGGGTTTAAACCACGACAGTTCTTTTAGCTTCATACAAATAGAAACTTTATGCAAAAATATTCAGTAGGAGAGCTATGGTTGCCATTGACTATTTTTTCTTTTATAAAAGCATTTAACCCCTTTTTTTCTGACTAAATGTTTTATTCATTGGTGTCATTGTTTTCCAAATTGTAGAAGAGGTTAGAGAAGAGATGATGCACTAAACTCTTGCTTTTTCTCAAGAAAAGACATGGGAACATTTAGAGGCAGTGTTTCTAAACTAACTGATCTAATCACATCTTCTGAATTCTTACTGCATGTCAGATCTGAGGGTGATTATTCTGTGTTACATATGCACTGGGTGGAAAGAAACTTGGCAAGTGATTCAGAAAACCTAGACATTCCTTGCAACTTAACTTATTCTATGATATTGTGAAGTTAAAGTCAATTAGAAGAAAGTTTTGAAAAGTCAATAATTAATGATCCTGAGGAAGCCAGATAGCCAGGTAAATACTCAGATAATACTTGCCTAATCTATTTATTTGGGTATTTTTATGGCAGTGATTAAACTTGACATCATTAATCTTGAATGAGCAAGGAAATGTTTAATTTTCATTATTTTGCTTTCGGTGTCTGCTTCTGCTTCTATAAACATCTCAAGACATCTAGCATCGTGCACATGCTTTGCAAAATAGTTTGTGGCTAGTGACTCAGATTTTTTGGTTTTTCTCCATTAATGAACATGAACATTGAAGCCTCTTTTTAATGTCACTGGCAGTGTGATGTCACCTAAAGCACCTTCCATTTGAGTTCACATTTGGAGAACCCAGACACTCTTGAAATACTGTGATCCCATGACTACCCATCACAGCTCAACATGTAGTGTCTTGTGTGTAAACTGCACTGCCAGGCACCTTTATCAGCTAGACAGAACCTTAACAGCCTTTGAGCCTTCCATGACAACTAATTTCTGCTGGCCTTTGGCTTCAGCCCAATATTTTTTCCTGATAATTCTTACTTCATGTTTTGTACTGCCTATTATAAAGCTTGATTTCTGAAGTGGGGGGTTGGTACAGTATTCTCAACAGACTTGATGAAAATCCCGCTGAAACCAATGAAGAAATTCCCATTGACTCTATACAGGATGAAGGCCAGGAAAACTGCTCTGTGCTATTATTTTTGGTTAATATCCACGTTGCTTCAACTTTTATTAAACTGCATATTTTATTCATTCACCCAAGAACATTAACTACAGAATCCAGTCTCACAAACAGCTCTAGGTGTCCACAAAACTCAAAGACAAGAACTGACACCCTGACTTTTAACAGGAATTTGTACAAGATACTAAGTTGCTTAAAATAAAATAAAATACAGATGCAGCAAACTTTCAGCTCTGCAGTTTTCATGAGAGCCAGTTGTTGACATGTGTATCCCCAATTGCACTGGGGCCTACCTTCCTAGTATGCTGTTAAGGAAAAAAAAAAATCCTGTTAAGTAAGAAATGCAGCTGCAGAAACACTGTCTCATGGGAAAGGAGTTAAAATGAGAAGCTGGAGTCTACATATCCACAGAGGAAGGGGAAACCAGAAAGAAAGGAATAAGAAGGAGCAAAGCTGGAGAAGGCAGGATGGAAGTGAAGAACAGACAAATCTGAGAGAGAGGGTAGGGACTGAATGTGAATGAGTAAAAGGTGCCTGTAAGAATAACTGTATTACCAGAGTATTACTCCATTTGACCTTCATACAAATGTTTTTTTCTCTCCACCCCCAGCTAATAGGACTAGGCTTTGTGAACCCAATCTTGTTATTCTATGCAGGCTTTGGGAATAGTTCAATTGTTGCATCTTCCTGGTAGAGTTAACACGCAGCTGTGTTTAGGTCCCAACTGCATTGGATCCAGGCATGTTCAGCACACCTGCCAGCTCTCCCAGCGTGGATACTAGTCTGTTGCTTACAGCAGAAAATCTCTCTGTGCTGCTTTGAGAAGTGACTGCATAGATTTGTCCAAATTCTGGATATCTGGATATCCTGAACAAATGGCCATTTCACAGGAATGCTGAATCACATATGCAAAGAGACCACCGCATCAACTTCATTGCTCATACGCTACAGAGCCTGTGTGCAAATGTGCAGTATGTCTGACCCAGCTGGGATGTGTCAAATCTGCTCAGCAGAGATCCATCAGATGTGCAGCAGCTGTCACTGAATCTAATGCTTTCGGATGTGTCAGTGTTGGTAGATACATCTGAGCTTTGCTTGGCCTAAGGGGGCTCTAGCATCGCTTTTACCTTGGCCTTTCTCTAGCGACTCTCCTCTCCTGTATATACTGTGATCTGATTCACAAACCCTCCCGTTCTTTTGCAAGCATTTTCCTCTTTTTCAGCTAGTCCAAAAGTTAAAAATAACCCTCCTATCAGCAAGGTAAAGCCCTCTGTGTCTGCTCCCTTTCTCAGAAATTATCTGCATTACTGTTGTTCTGGGTTCAGCTGTACCAGTCATTTTTTTCCTTCTTAGTAGGTGGCACAGTGCTGTGTTTTTGACTTTCAGCCTGGGAAAAACACTGATAACACCGATGTTTTTAGTTGTTGCTAAGCGATGCTTACTCTGACCAAGGACTTTCTGAGTCTCATGCTCTGCCAGAGAGGAGGTGAAGTCGGGAGGAAGCAGAGACAGGACACCTGACCCAAACTAGCCAAAGGGGTATTCCATACCACAGCACGTCATGCCCACTATATAAACTGGGAGCAGTTACCTGGAAGGCCCAAATCGCTGCTCGGGTCAGGCTGGGTATTGTTTGGTGAGTGGTGAGTGGTGATGTTCTCTTCCCTTGTTATCTCCTTTATCATTGTTGTCATTGGTGGTAGTGGTGGTGATTTGTGTTGTACATTGGTTGCTGGACTGTTCTTGTCTCAACCCATGGGAGTTGCATTCTTTTGATTCTCCTCCCCATCCCTCTGGGAGCGGGGGGAGGAAGGGGGGAGAGTGTGTGAGTGGCTGCGTGATTCTGAGTTGCTGGCTGGGCTTAAACCACGACAGTTCTTTTTGGCACCCAAAGTGAGGCATGAAGGGTTGAGATAACGACAGATCTGACCAGAGCGTGTCTAAACCTATTTGTGAAAAGCATTTACTGTTTCAGATTAATAGTCACTCATCACAATTACGATTTTTTGGCTCTCAAAGTTGTTGTCCTTGACCTCAGAGTTTCAGCATGTCGTACCTTACTTACAGCCAGTATTTGCGGTTTTAGTGTTTATCAGCTGGGGGGCTTGGGTTAAGGTTCTTGTTTTATTGTACTTTAGAGTAATGACTTGTAACACAATAGACTCATTGAACATGAAACTAATCTGGCTTGTATTCTCAGTGTGGTCACCACCTCTATACTTTGGGAGGTAGATAATAGAAGTGTTTAGCAATTACACATCTTTTTTTCCCCTCCTCAGGTGGTCAACCTGTGAAAGAGACATTCCCTTACATTCCCAGCTCCCCCACCAGACTATTTACAGCACCATTTGAGAGTTCTGAATGTTTTGAATGGCCTTCGGGTACCCTTGAGACCTGCCTGATGATTATGATGGGGATTACCATGTTGGCACATGTACACAGTGTGTGTTTTACCCACGACCATTTTGTCTGATCTCAAAAGTTAAGAAGAGTCAGGTTTCGGTCTTGTCTCGGGTTAGAAGACAATCTAGGAGGACCAAGAGATTTTCCCCGAGGCTGGAAAATCATGAGTGGCAGGGTGTGGGGGATAGTATGGGCAAGCATGTAGGTCAGTGGGCCCCTCCAGTACTTTGGAACTTCACCACTAAACAAGTGAAAAATCCAGAAAAACTAGTAAAACACTTAAATGAGGTGTGTTGTCAACCTGGTCATAAGAGAGAGGGACAAATCATGGCAAAGTGCTGGGGCTTGGCCTATGCTTACAGAGCCCTGTTCAACATTATCCATCACCTTCAACGGGAAAAAAATGTCTCTGGATCTGATGGCAAAGCAACAGACAACGCAGCTACTCCAACTGCAAGTACAGCAACTACACCAACCCCAGCGACAAGTATAGCAACTACTCAAACCCCGACACCAGATACTGCATGCACTCCAACCACGGTGATAATCACTGCAGCTAAACCAGTGGAGCAATTCGAGCCAATATCAGCTGCCCCTGTATGCAAGGGGAAAAGCAAAAAAGAAACAATGTACTCACTATCCGGAACAGCGTCTGATCAGGAGTCATTATCACATGAATTAGAGGAAGAAGAAGAGGTGATTTCTCGACCCCAGACCTCAACCGAGCTACGGAATATGCGAAAAGATTTTACATGTCAACCAGGGGAGCACATCATCACTTGGTTGCTCTGATGCTGGGACAATGAAGACAACGGTCACGAACTAGAAGGTAGGGAACCTAAGCAGCTGGGAACACTTGCTAGGGAAGGGGAAATTGGAAAAGCAATTGCAAAAGAGAAATGGTCCCTCAGCCTTTGGAGGTGGCTCTTGGCAGCTCAGAAAGAATGATTTCCATACAAGGACAATGTTATGAGTCGTTCGGCCAAGTGGACCACATTAGAGAAAGGCATCCAGACTCTGAAGGAATTAGCCATTGTAAAGATGATCTATATCTCAGGCCAGATGCCAGGAATGCACACACAGAACCAGATGAAGTGGAATGTACACAACCCATGTGGTGGAAATTTACGCGTAATGCACCGTCATCAAATGCCCACTAATTGGCAACAGTAACCTGGAACGACATAGTACCACCAACAGTGGATGAAATGATTCATAAACTCCAAGAGTTCGAAGACAATCTCACCCCTTCCATCATTTCAGCTGTGGAAAAACTGTCTCAGGAGTTCAAACAATTGAGAGACTATCTATCTGATTTATCCAGCTCCTCACGTGTACAAACCCATGTGTCAGCCATTAACAAAAAGCGTCCTAGTGCTCGACAGAGAAGATATGGAAGGTATACTCCACGGGCCACCCTAAGGTTTTACCTGTGGGATCATGGAGAAGACATGAGGAAGTGGGATGGAAAACCTACCTCAGCTCTGGAGGAATGGGTGCATGAATTGGAGAACAAAGGTCAAGGATGATCATCCCATAAAAGATGCAGCTTCAGTCTCTGGTGAGCAGGTTCCCAGATGGAATGGAAGAGCTGATTTTACTTCAGCTCCTCTGATAAAGAAGACTAACCCCTGTAAGTGACCAATGTGATGACTATTAGAGAGGCCCTGCCTCCAACCAGGTGGAGGTAGGGGACAATCACACTTACTGAACTGTGTGGATCAGATGGCCTGGCACATCAGTCCCACAGAAGTATAAGGCTCTAGTAGATATCAGTGCACAGTGTACCCTGATGCCATCAAGCTGTCAAGGGGTGGAACCCATTTATATTTCTGTAGTGACAGGAGGATCTCAAGAGTTGACTGTACTGGAGGCTGAAATCAGCCTGACTGGGAGGAAGTGGCAAAAGCACCCCATTGTGACTGGTCCAGAGGCTACATGCATCTTCGGCATAGACGACCTCAGGAGAGGGTACTTCAAAGACCCAAAAGGCTACTGATGGGCTTTTGGCATTGCTGCTTTGGAGACTGAGGGAATTGAGCAGCTGTGACCAAAAGCTACAACAAGTGCCAATTGTGACGACAACAGTGCACCGGCGGCAATATCGCACCACACAAGACTCCTTGATTCCCATCCATAACCTGATCCATAGACTGGAGAGCTAAGGAGTGATCAGTAGGACCCTCTCACCCTTTAATAGCCCCATAAAGCCAGTGCAAAAGTCTAACGGAGAGTGGAGGCTAACTGTAGGCTATCGTGGCCTGAATGAAGTCACACCACAATTGAGTGCTGGCATACTGGATGTAAGCGGCAAGGAGAAACAGACAGGCCAACCCAATATGGGTGATAAGCAACTTCTCCTCTATTTGTGACACAGTTCACATATATATAGGAGTGGTATTCAGCCGCTCCTCCTTGGCACAACAGTATTGGTTAGCCCCACACAGCTTCCTCCACATTCTCCTCCCATGTCCGGTCTCCAGTTACCTGTGGGGGTCACCCCCTGCCTTGCTCGCACAGTCCTCCAGGGCTCTATGGTCCTGCTCTTAGAGTCATTCTGCAACAATTCCCCCCTTTTCCTTTGTGCGAGCAAGGCGTTGTGGGTTATTCTGTTCACCTGTTTTATCACACAACTATAAGCAAGTCTAATAGCTACGATGATTAACCTAACAATGATACATAAGTGCAATACTTTAAACAGCAGTGTTTAACTCAACCTGTAATGCCCTGTGAAGACAACCATCTAGTTATTCTTAGGATATTGCTCATTTACTATTGCTGGGTAAGCTGAGCCAGGGTTCTCAGCTGTGCGTGCATCGAATTAGCATAATCAGAGAGACTCATACAACACATTCCATCAAACTCTTCACATCCATGTCCCTGTTCCAACAACAAAAGGTTCTGCAGTGTTGCATGTCTTACAGAATCAACATTAAAACAAATCAGAAATTGCCTTCGATGTAGAATTATCTGCTTAGCAACTCAGCAACCCAGTCTGCTTAGTTGAGTCAATGCCCTGGCTGAAGCCCTTACAGTGATTTGGCATATTATGATTGGATACATGTTTTGAAGACCCTTAGTGACTAACATATAATTGGTTAAACACAGGTGTGAGAACTCAACCTTGAAAGCTTGCCAACAGTCCACAGTCCTCATTAACTTGGTGAATTCCAGCCTCTTATCTTGCTTGCTTAAGCTTCTTCAGGCCTCTCATGGCCCCTACTTGAGCAGGGGATCTGGGCTAGATTATATTTCCAACATATGCCAACTACAGGCTACTGGGCCTGCCCCTTTTTTCTGCTGTATGTCTCTCTGGTAACAGGCTGTATAGCTCTCTGATCCTTCACATCAAGGTCTGGCATGGCATGTGTCCCCACCGCTCCACGCCTGCTGGGTTGCAGCCAACAGCGGAGCTAAAGGTTCTTCTTGGTGGCAAACACAGAAGCCAACCCAGTCTTGCCCTTGATTGTGGTAGCAGGCATTTGGTCAGCCTCAGTCCTTGCACCTTGTTGTCAATGCACA
This sequence comes from Pezoporus flaviventris, assembly GCF_033815535.1. Lineage (NCBI taxonomy): Eukaryota > Metazoa > Chordata > Aves > Psittaciformes > Psittacidae > Pezoporus > Pezoporus flaviventris. The sequence goes on along the minus strand of NW_026892669.1, from coordinate 771,341 downwards.
GTTTCACCTGCTTCATCCAGTAACAAGTTGCTACTACAGCAAGGCACACACAAATTTACATTAGCAGAGTAACTATTACAGGGTGCAGCAGCATGTTGAAGATGCTGATGGCAGCAAGGGACTGGCCAAAGAAATTTCTTACCAGTGGAATTCTCCCCCCCTCTTAAATTTGTTCCATCACCTGCTTTATAACACTACCATTGTATTAAAATTTTCCTAGGTTTTGCCTTAGCATTTTTCTAGCAGCTACTGCAAATTTCCATACTCTAACATCTCTTTTACAAGTGACAAATCTATACAAGGTGCAGTTTCTTATTAGCAGCAAGCTAGTAAATACAGGTGGTTTTATACACAAAATCACAACCTCTAATAATAGCTACTTTACAAGCACACATATTCAGGATGTTACTTTTCATCTGCCCCCAAGTGATGTTTTGCAGTCATTCGTTTTTCTCTTCCTCTATCTCATTCTGCTTGGGGTATTCACGGTCAGCTCCTGTAGCTGAGGCATCAGGTTTTTCCATTCGTCTGTCCAGCTCATGGCAAGGCTTGACAAACTTTGCAGACAGTCGCCATGGACCTGTAGGCAGGAGGACACAAATATACCCCCTCCCCCAGGTTATCAGTTCTTCAGTTCTTGAGAAGTAGACAGGTTAGACAGGTTAAGTGCAGCATCATTACTCTCTCTCCCCCCCTCTTTTTTGTTTGTTTTTTTTTTTTAGTCCCTGCAAAAGCCATCATTACTCCCACTACAGTTCCACATACAGACCGTGGCACAAGGACCCTGTGGAGACTAACAGAAAAACGGCTCCGAGAAGCATCATTGCAGTGCGAGGTGGCAGGCTCAAGCTTAGCAGGCGTCCCCACAGAGGCTCTGCCTCTCCCACATCGCATGAGGCTTGGGCTTTTATACTGACCAAAAGGCACACTCATTCCGACACAGGTTGGCCAGCCTATGTTGGAAGAAGTGGCCAGCAGTATCTACAAAGGTCTCCAAGGGTTGATAGAAACCTGGGCATACTTATATTTACCAACTTCTAGTACATGAGTATCACAGAGAAACTGTATGGGCTCCCCCTGTCACTTGCAAGAAAAAATCATAACATATACAGCTTGAGTGTAAGAGGATTTTAACGCATATGTGGTCACTGTTTGTCAGGCCTCCTTAACTATTTTGAGATCAAGAGCTTCCCACTCTTTAGCCCCCTGCTGTGTAGTAAACACAGGATATGCAAAGATGCCCATTGCAGAAAATTCCCCAGTAATGATCGCATCCTTGGTTACCCATTGTTACAGCTGAGCGTCTCCAGGGCCAGTGAGTCTGAGCAGACCGACCTGGGAGACGAAGAGTCAGGGTCTGGAAGCAGAGGATATGAATCTAGCTCGGATTCAGGGGATTCGGGGGCTCCTCGTAACTGAGTTAATTTTTTTTTTTTTTTTTTTTTTTTTCACTCTAGGGCATAGTGGGCCAACTCCAAAGAGGCTTGCAGTTCCTTTAAATCTCCCACTAGCGCATGATCTTTATTTCCTACTGCATGCTTCAAAATGGCGCCACAATCGATCCGGCGCCGAGGCACCGCCCTCTTTCTTTCGGATTCCTCGACATTTATCATGCGTATACCTTCTAATATACTTTCTCTGTCCTTTTCAAAGTCCCTACTTTCGGAACCGGGGTGGTGGGGGAGCAGAGGGTTACACCTCCTCCGCGGCACCTACTGATGGAGGGGGAGAAAAGAAAGGGGGGTGGGGGTGGGAAACCTTGTGCTCCCACGAGTTGTGGGGAACGAGTTGTAATCTTCCCCCGGTTTCAACCGACCGGACACGTCTGTTCCTAGTTTCTCCGTTGCTACCGTTGCAGTTTTCTTTTCTGCCTTGTATCTTTTTATACAGTTCATTACTTCCCTCTGTGGTTTACCGAGTTTCTTTGCCTTTTTATAATCATTAAGCACTGAGTCAAATAGTTCATCACCAAACTTTCGCCACTCACTCTCCTCAAATATTGTATTAGGATCTGCAAAAAATCCCTTAGCCTTCCCTACAGCCACTAGACCCGGCGGATTCCTTTTGGTTAGTCCAAGCACCCGGGTCCATCACGCCACCGCAGCATCATTGCCCGCGCTCCCCGGCCACTGCCGCTGGCGCCGCTCACTCGCCGTTCCGGGTCCCCGTTAACCGGGGCCCTGTATCCGGGTCCCCGTTAAACCGGGGCCCTGTATCCGGGTCCCCGTTAACCGGGGCCCTGTATCCGGGTCCCCATTAAACCAGGGCCCTGTAAACCGGGTCCCCGCTAACTGGGGCCCTGTATCCGGGTCCCCGCTAGTCGGGTCCCTGTAGTCCGCGTCCCTGTTCGGGCGCCATTTGTAAGCGGCGAGGAGAAACAGACAGGCCAACCCAATATGGGTGATAAGCAACTTCTCCTCTATTTGTGACACAGTTCACATATATATAGGAGTGGTATTCAGCCACTCCTCCTTGGCACAACAGTATTGGTTAGCCCCACACAGCTTCCTCCACATTCTCCTCCCATGTCCGGTCTCCAGTTACCTGTGGGGGCCACCCCCTGCCTTGCTCGCACAGTCCTCCAGGGCTCTATGGTCCTTCTCTTAGAGTAATTCTGCAACAACTGGACATGCTAGAACATCAGTATGAAATGGAGTCAAAGGCAACCAAGTGGGATGCCACAAGTGGTATTGCCAATGTATTTTTATCAATTCCTTTGGCAGCAGACTGCAAGCCAGAGTTCACTTTTCCTTGGAGGGGCATCCAGTACACTTGGAACCGACAACCCCTGGGGTGGAAACACAGCCCTACCATCTGCCATGGGATGATCCAGACTGCCCTGGAACAGAGGCAAGTTCCAGAACACATGCAATACATTCATGGCATAATCATTTGGGGTGACGCAGCAGAAGAATTTATCGAGAAAGGGAGGAAACTAATCCAAATCCTGCTGAAAGCCGGTTTTGCCTTAAAACAGAGTAAGGTTAAGGGACCTGCACAGGAGATTCAATTTTGGGTAATAGAATGGTGATATGGATGTAGACAGATCTCCACAGATGTAATCAACAAGATAACAGCAATGTCTCCACCAACTAATAAGAAATAAACGCAAGCTTTCTTGGGTGCAGTGGAGTTCTGGAGAATCCACATCCCAAATTACAGTTTGATTGTAAACCCTCTCTCTCATGTGACCCAGAAGAAGAATGAGTTTAAACGGGGTCCTGAGGAACAACAAGCCTTTGAGCAAATTAAACGCTAGATAGTTCACGCAGTAGCCCTTGGACCAGTCCGGACTGGGCCAGATGTAAAAAATGTACTCTACACCACAGCTGGGGAGAATGGTCCTACCAGGAACCACTGGCATAAAGCTCCAGGGAGACTTGAGGTAGACTCCTCAGCCTTTGGAGTCAGGGATACATAGAATCTGAAGCCATCTATACCCCAACTGAAAAAGAGATATCGTTAGCCTAAGAAGCGGCTCGAGTTGCTTCGGAAGTGATTGGCACTGAAGGACAGCTCCTCTGGCACCCTGGTTGCCCATGCTGGGCTTGACTTTCAAAGGCAGGGCCTTCTCTACACATCATGCAACTGATGCTACATGGAGTAAGTGGGCTGCACCAATTAGACAATGAGCTTGAATAGGAAATCCCAGTTGTCCAAGAGTTCTAGAAGTCATAATGGACTGGCTTGGGGGCAAGGAGTTGGGAACGTCACAAGAGGATTAGGTGATGCCTGCTGAAGAGGCCCTAACATATAATAAACTGTCAGAAAGAGAAAAACAGTATGCCTTGTTTACTGATGAGTCCTGCTGTGTTGTAGGAAAGCATCGGAGATGGAAGGCAGCTGCATGGAGTCCTCAAAGACAAGCTGCAGAAACTGCTGAAGCAGAGGGTGAATAGCATCAGCTTGCCGAGGTGAAAGCCATCCAGCTGGCCCTGGACATTGCTGAAGGAGAAAAGTGGCTAGTGCTTTATCTCTGTACTGACTCATGGATGGTGGCAAATGCCCTGTGGGGGTGGTTGTAGCTATGGAAGCAGAGCCACTGGCAATGCAGAGGTAAACCCATCTGGGCTGCTGCACTGTGGAAAGATATTGCTGCCTGGGTGCAGAACCTGGTGGTAAAGGCACGCCATGTAGATGCTCATGTACCCAAGAGTTGGGCCACTGAGGAAAAGCACAACAACCAATAGCTGGATAAAGCTGCTAAGATTGAAGAGACTCAGATGGACTTAGATTGGCAACACAAGGGTGAATTATTTTTGGCCTGGTGGGCCCATGACACTTCAGGCCATCAGGGCAGGGATTCAACATACAGATCGAGGTGTGGACTTAAAAATGGATACTACTGCCCACATTATTCATGACTATGAAACGTGCTCCAATTAAGCAAGCGAAATGGTTAAAGCCTCTTTGGTATGGAGGATGAAGTACAAATATGGGGAGGCCTGGCTGATGTATTATAAGACACTCCCACCAACCTGCCAAGGCAAGCGCCATGTGCTTATCATGGTGGAAGCAACCACCAGATGGCTGGAAACGTACGCTGTGCCCCACGCCACTGCCCGGAACACTATCCTGGGCCTTGAGAAACAGATTTTGTGGCGACACGGCACCCCAGAGAGAATTGAGTTAGACAATGGGACTCATTTCCGGAATAACCTTCTAGACAGTTTTGCCAAAGAGCATGGAATTGAGTGTGCATATCACATCCTCTAGCATGCACCAGGCTCCAGGAAAATCGAACGGTACAATAGGCTGTTAAAAACTACACTGAGAGCAATGGGTCATGGGACTTTCAAGCATTGGGATACACATTTACCAAAAGCCACCTGGTTGGTCATCACCAGAGGATCTGCCAACAGGGCTGACCCAACCCAGTCAGAACTTTTACATACTACAGAGGGGGATAAAGTTCCTGTGGTGCATATGAGGAATTTGCTGGGGAAGACAGTCTGGTTTATTCCTGCTTCAGGTAAACGCAAACCAACTTGTGGTATTTGTATATACTCAGGGACTTGTATATACATGGTGTTTTATGTAGGATGATGGGGAAGTCTGATGTGTACCTCAAGGGTATTTGATTTTAGGGGAAGACAGCCAATAAACTCAATTGTATGCTGTTACCTGCTATGTAGCACTTTTATAGCCCACCAACTAGATGTCTTCAGGTCACCAGTGACCGGCCCTGACGTCACTCCGTCCATCATCCCAAAAAGAATGAACTTTGATGAAACCAGACGAGCTCTGCAGTATCATCATCAGGCAACAGTCCAACACTGTACACAGCCTCTCCTGCTATGCAAGACTGTTACAAGAGATAGAGCCCAACATTATGGACCGGATGAACTCAGCAGCTTTATAGGGATTGGTCTATGCACTAAGGAATGATCTCTCTCTCTCTTTGTGTGTGTGTGGGTATGTGTATATATATATGAGACAAGAGTGATGGTATATATTGAAAAATGTTAGATCTAGATGTCGTGAATGGTATGGAATAAGGGGTGGATACTGTGGATACTGTACTGGGTTCAACAGTAGCAGTCATTTTTCTCCTTCTTTGTAGCTGGTGCAGTGCTGTGGTTTTGACTTTCAGCCTGGGAAAAACACTGATAACACCGATGTTTTTAGTTGTGGCTAAGTGATGTTTACTCTGACCAAGGACTTTCTGAGTCTCATGTTCTGCCAGGGAGGAGGGGAAGCTGTGAGGAAGTAGAGGCAGGACACCTGACCCAAGTTAGCCAAAGAGGTATTCCATACCACAGCACGCCATGCCCAGTATATAAACTGGGGGCATTTACCCGGAAGGCCCAGATCGCTGCTCAGGTCAGGCTGGGTATCGGTCAGTGGGTGGTGAGCGGTTGTTATTTCTTGTTATTCTTGTTATTTCTATATTCTATAGAATATATTCTATATTCTTGTTATTTCTTGTCTTTCCTTGTTATTTCCCTTATTATTATTATTATTGGTGGTAGCAGTAGTGGTTTTGTGTTATACCTTATTTATTGGACAGTTCTTATCTCAACCCATGGGAGTTACATTCTTTTGATTCTCCTCCCCATCCCTCCGCGAGTGTGGGGAGGAAGTGGGGGGAGTGAGTGAGCGGCTGCGTAGTTCTGAGTTGCTGGCTGGGCTTATACCATGACATGCATTTAGTATTCTGATCTCCTTGACATCTTCAGAAAAGGCCTCTGGTAGAGTATTTTTCTAGTTGAGTTCATTGTGATCGTGTCACCCAGAGTAAAGGTCTGTACTAGTTACAAGAAAAAGTCCTGGTGAAATTTTCATATTCTACCAGGCTTCAAGATTATTTAACATACCAAGACATATGTCATAGGCTTCCAGATTAAATCTTTCAAGACCTTTGTTTAAATATCATCTTTCGTTCTCTTTCTTTATTCATGTGGTGAACCATGAAAACATCAAACCTTTCTTTCATGAACAGGAAGTGTATAATACCTGCTTTCCATTGCCACATGTCTTCTTTCACTGTCACAAATAAATAAATGTCTCATCTTTCTCTTCCTCAATCCCCTACAATATATGCCCGTAAAAGTGTTTGCTAAGAGTTACCATTGTCAGATCTGTTTCATGCTCTGATTATCTTTTTTCCAATGCATTACCTTTAAAATAAATAAATAAATAAATAAATAACCTGTTCAACAATGATACATACAGTTCATTTCTGTCCTGTGAATGTTCTGTGCTTATTCATGATACTGTTCTTTATTTCTTTGATTGATGACACTGTCATCTTTCACCTCATCTCTCATTTACATCTCATTAATATCAGTTGTGCCCTCAGGGATCAGTTTTGTCATCAGAAAATGGCACAGATGGTCCGCAAATGGAAGAAATATCAACCGTGAGTGCCAAAAATAGTAGAGACATCTTGTTTCTCTTTCTCAGACCCCACAGGTGCTCCTGTATAGAACCACAGCATGTTGATATTTTTCTAGTCACTAAGGTATAAGGAAGTTGTATTTAATGATCATGTTGGTTTTATTGGAAAATCAGCTAACTAGCAGAACAGCAAGCTGGCACTGACAGCAGCCTGCTGTTCCCTACTGCCCAGGACCTTGCCTACTCTGAAAGAGCAGCTACTAAAGACAAGGCTTGATGATTCAGATAGGGAGAGAAGCACTAGGATGGAACCACTCAGCTACTTTTTAGGTCTTCCTGTCCCAAGAAAAGCTGAGTAGCATGTGGTGTAGATAAATTCTTATCAGGCCAGTAAGGGTAGGCAGAAATACCATTTCTCTGAACACCCCATATGAACTTTTCATTTTTACAAACCATGAAAGTCTCTACATTCTTACATAGTGATGCTCTTTGTAAAGAAACTAAGAAGTACTCTTCCAACCACACCATTACAGCAGTGCTGCCAATCCCACCCACTGGAAAAAGTATGAGACAAAATGTCAGGATCATTGATTGAACTGGCTAAAGTCTCATGACTCTGATAGGTTTAACACTGGAAGTTTCTCTACAGAAGAATTTAGCTAACTTCTCTATAGATGAAAGCTTTAGGTTTTGTATATCTGTATATCTGTGAAAAGCAGTATGCCTTGTTTACTGATGGGTTCTGCCATACTGTGGGAAAGCATTGAAGATGGAAGGCAGCTGAATGGAGTCCTTGACGACAAGTTGCAGAAACTGCTGAAGGAGAGGGTGAATCGAGTCAGTTTGCTGAGGTGAAAGCCATCCAGCTGGCCCTGGACATTGCTGAATGAGAAAAGTGGCCAGTACTTTACCTCTACTGACTCATGGATGGTGGCAAATGCCCTGTGGGGGTGGTTGCAGCAATGGAAGCAGAGCAACTGGCAATGCAGAGGTAAACCCATCTGGGCTGCTGCACTGTGGAAAGATATTGCTGCCTGGGTGCAGAACCTGGTGGTGAAGGCACATCATGTAGATGCCCATGTACCCAAGAGTCAGGCCACTGAGGAACACCAAAACAACCAACAAGTGGATAAAGCTGCTAAGATTGAAGTGGATCAGATGGACTTAGTTTGGCAACATAAAGGTGAATTATTTTTGGCCCGGTGGGGCCATGACACTTCAGACCATCAGGGCAGAGATGCAACATATAGATGGGCTTGTGATCGAGGAGTGGACTTAAAAATGGACACTATTGCCCAGGTTAATCATGAGGGTAAAACATGTGCTGCAATTAAACAAGCTAAACGGTTAAAGCCTCTTTGGTATGAAGGACAACGGCTGAAGTATAAATATGGGGAGGCCTGGCAGGTTGACTATATCACACTGCCACCAACCTGCCAAGGCAAGCGCCATGTGCTTACCATGGTGGAAGCAACCATCGGATGGCTGGAAACATATGCTGTGCCCCATGCCACTTCCCGGAACACTATCCGGGGCCTTGAGAAACAGATTTTGTGGCAACACGGCACCCCAGAGAGAAGTGAGTCAGACAATGGGACTCATTTCCGGAATAACCTTCTAGACAGTTTTGCCAAAGAGCATGGAATTGAGTGTGTATATCACATCCTCTACCATGCACCAGGCTCCAGGAAAATAGAACAGTATAATGGGCTGTTAAAAACTACACTGAGAGCAATGGGTGGTGGGACTTTCAAACATTGGGATACACATTTACCAAAAGCCACCTGGTTGGTCAACACTAGGGAATCTTCCAACAGGGTTGGCCCAGCTCAGTCAGAACTGTTATGTACTGCAGAAGGGGATAAAGTTCCTGTGGTGCACATAAAGAATTTGCTGGGGAAGACAGTCTGGGTTATTCCTGCTTCAGGTAAAGGCAAACCCACTCGTGGGATTGTTTTTGCTCAGGGACCTGGATATACTTGGTTGGTAATGCGGGACGATGGGGAAGTCCAAGGTATACCTCAAGGGGATTTGATTTTAGGGGAAAACAGCCAATGAACTTAATTGTATGCTGTTGCCTGCTGTGTAATACTTTTATAGCCCATCAACTAGATGTTTTCAGGTCACCAGCGACTAGCCCTGACTTCCCTCCAACCATCATCCCAACAGAGAATGAACTTTGATAGAACCAGAAGAGTTCTGCAGTAAAGATCAGCATCAGCAGGCAAAGATCCAACACTGCACACAGCCTTTCCTGCCCTGAAAGATTGTTACAAGGGATGGAACCTGACATCATGGACCAAATGGACTCAGCAGCATTATAGGAATCGGTCCATGCACTAAGAAATGATCTCTTTCTCTCGGTCTGTGTGTGTACGTGGATGTATATATATGTGAGAGCGATGGTATATTGAAAATGTGGGATCTGAGCATGACGTGAATGGTATGGAATAAGGGGTGGATACTGTCCTCGGTTTAGCAGTATCAGTCAATTTTTCTCCTTCTGGGTAGCTGGTGCAGCACTGTGTTTTGACTTTCAGCCTGGGCACAGTGCTGATAACACCGATGGTTTTAGTTGTTGCTAAGTAATATTTACCCTGACCAAGGACTTTGTGAGGCTCATGCTCTGCCAGGGAGGAGGGGAAGTCATGAGGAAGCAGAGACAGGACACCTGACCCAAGCTAGTCAAAGAGGTATTCCATACCACAGCATGTCATGCCTGGGGGGGTAACTGGGAGTTGCTCGAAAGGACATGGGGTCTTGTGGGTCAGACTCATTTTTTGGTGGGTGGTATCATATTCTCTTCCCTTGTTATTTTCTCTTAGCATTGTTGCCGTTGGTGGTAGCGGTAGTAATTTTTGTTGTACATTGGTTGCTGGACTGTTTTTGTTTCAACCCATGGGAGTTGCATTCTTTTGATTTTCCTCCCCATCCCTCCAGGAGCGGGAAAAGGGGGGGGGGAATAAAAAAGAGGGAGGAAAAGGGGGGGGGGGAGTGAGTGAATGAGCTGGCTGTCTGGGTTTAAACCACGACACAGTCTTCAAGCTAGAAGAGCGGCACCAGACATGAAGTGAGACTCTAACAGAACAGAAGCAAGGACATACCAACTGCTAACTCAGCATTAGGACCTTGCAAGCATGTGCAAGCACTGAGGTCATTCAGTAAATCTAGTGAGGAAGACTATCAGTGACCACCAGAGACCCCCATTCAGCAAGAAAGCGCATGCTTAATTAGGATGCAAATATTATAATTAGCTCCTGGAAACTCTGTAAATATGCATGAGTATGCTAAATATAAAACTGCTGCCAGCAAGTAATGGGCACGCTCACTTATGCAAAGTGATTCGCATGTGTGCCCAGCGATGCAATAAAGAATGCTGCTTTCCAGGATCCCAAAATGAGTCTTGGAGACTTTCCCCGACTGACTTTCATGGCAACATTACCTATCTCTTTCTATTTTTGACAGATTCACAATGAGTCAAGTTTGGCTATTCTGCAATAGACTGTGCAATTTAATGTCAGATGTTTTGGCATAAATAAGCACTTCTAATCAGTTTACTTACATTATATTTCTCCCAGGTTGTGGAAGGGATAATGATATTGCATTTTTTAATCATCAAGGAAGTGTGACAAAACTAGCTATAGTAAAAATTATATTTAATATTCAGATGTTACTTCTGAGTGCAAGGTTATGCATTTAAAGGCTCTGGCCTTACACTAAAGCAGACGTGTTTAGCAAGGTATCTTCTGTGATTCATTAGCAATTCTAGAAAACAATTTTGTTTACTGAACAGAACAGCATGATTATTCACTGCTTTTTACATGCAAACACCTTGCTGCTATTTGCCTAAAAGTGGAGTCATGCTTCTTAAACAAAGGAAAGAAGAAAAAAGTATGTAGCGTTGTTACTTAATGGACACCAGTTCCAACATCTGTTGCTGGGTACAAGGCCTCATAAAAGAGATCTTGCAAAGCAGAGTTCTTCTCTGTGTCGTTCTGCATAGTTAAGACCATGCATCAGAACATGGTCCCATGTGAGAATGTATTTGCTGGAAGAAAAAGCTCTTTTCCATACAGAGGAGAATATGGGAAACTTAAAACTCTATGATAAATGTAAAAAATCTTCAAAAGCAAAGAAGAGGCTGCGGCAGCCCCTAACTGTCAAGCAAAGCTCTGTTCTAACAGCATGAAAGGAAGAGTTGGAGTAGACAAATGATGGTAAATTGAATGTAGTAGGAGGTTATAAGGGAAGAAAAAGGTAGTATATCTTCTGGAAGTGAAATTGCAGGAAAACACCAGAACACTAGAAACTGAAAACAGAAGTTGAATGAAACCTTTATATGCCATGTGAATCACTGTTTGGCTAAAAACCAGGAAATAATTGCTGGAGCAGGTAAACAGTGAAAAGCCATTTGTCCTGGGTTCAGCTGCAACAGATATTTTTCTCCTTCACACAGCTGGTGCAGTGCTGTGTTTCAACATTAGTCTGGGAACAGTGCTGATGACACACCAATGTTTTTAGATGTTGCTAAGTAATGCGTACCCCAATCAAGGACTTCTCAGTCACTCATGCTCTGCCAGTGAGGAGGGGCAAAGAAAGCTGGGAGGAAGCAGATAAAGGACACCTGACTCAAACTAGCAAAAGGGGTATTTCATACCACAGCACGTCATGCTGAATATATAAACTGGGGGGAATTACCTGGAAGGCCCAGATCACTGCTCGGGTCAGTCTGGGTATCAGTTGGCGGGTGGTGAGAAATTGCATTATGCATCACTTGTGATTATTGGGTTTTATTCCTTTCCCTTTTTAGCTTTATATTCTTTCCCCTCGTTTTTTCCCTCATTTTTACTATTAGAAGTAGTACTGTATTACACTTCAGTTAATGAACTATTCTTATCTCAACCCATGGATTTACATTCTTTTGATTCTCCACCCCATCCCTCTGGAAGTGGGGGAGAAGAAGGAGGGCAGTGAGGGAGTTGCTGCACGTTTCTGAGTTACCACCTGGGCTTAAAACACAACAGTCCTTTTTGGTGCCCAACGTGGGGCACAAATGGTTGAAATAACAACAGATCTAACCAGAGTGTGTCTAAACGTATTTGTAATAACCATTCATTGTTTCAGATTAATAATCATGTATCACAACGTTGATTTATTTGCTCTCAGAGTTGTTGCGATTGGTCTTAAAGTTTCATTATGTCACACCTTACTTGCAGCCCATATTTGCTGTTTTAGTGTTTATCAGCTTTGGGGCCTGGGCTAAGGCTCTTGTTTCAGTATACTTTATGATGATGGCTTGTGATACAATAGAATCATTGATCATGAAACTGGTCTGGTATGTGTTCGCAGCATAGCCATCACCTTTATACTTTGTGAGGCATGTAATGGAATTATTAACAATTACACTTCTTTTTTTACCAGCTTGGAGGGTCAACCTATGAAGGAGACATCCCCTCACATCCTTCTCTCCCCCACTGGGCTATTTACAGCAGCATTTGAGAATTCTAAAGGTTGTGAATACCCTTTGAGTACCCTTGAAACCAGCCTGCTCCTTTTGCTGTGAATCAGCATGTTGCTGCATATATTGCATGTGCTTTACCGACGGCCATACCACCCCGAGAACACCCAATCTCATCTGATCTCAGAAGGTAAGCAGGGTTGGGCTCAGGTCTTGGCTAAGGTTAAATGACAATCTAAGAATACCACCAAGAAATCTTCCCTGAGGCTGAACAGTCATGAATGGCAGGGTGCGTGGGACAGTATGGGCAAGCTCCTAAGCCGGTTGGCCCCTCCAGTGCTTTGGAACTTCACTCCTGAGAAAGTGTGAAACCAGAAAAAATAGCAGAACACTTAGACAAGGTGTGCTGTCGTCCTGGCAATACCTGAGAGGGACAACTCACTGCAATGTGCCAGGGTTTGGCCTACACCTACAGAGCCCTGATCAACACTATCCAGTACCCTCAAGGGGAAAAAGATGTCTCTGGATCTGATGGCAAAGCAACAGACAACATGGCTACTCCATCCCCAGCAATGAGCACAGCAGCCACACCATCCCCAGTGACAGACACTGCAGCCACTCCAACCCTGCCAGCAGGCACTGCAGCTGAACCAAAGGACAAATCTGTGCCACTGTCAGTTGCCCCTATAAGCATAAGGAAAAGCAAATGAAAAGCATGAAAAGCAACTTGTGTACTGAAGGAAGATGAAGAAGACTCCATGCCAGAACTAGAGGGGGCGACATCTGAACGAGAGGAATTAGTACAAGAAACAGAGAAAGAGGAAGAGGGAGAAGAAGGGGTAACTTCTCAATCCCTGTCCTTGACTGAGCTGTGGAACATGGAAAAAGATTTCGGCTGTCTTCCAGGTTAATACATCATATCCTGGATGATTAGGTGCTGGGACAATAGGGCAGATGGTCATGATCTAGAAGGTATAGAAGCGAAGCAGCTGGGGGAATTGACAAAGTGATTGCAAAAGAGAAACGAGCCCTCGGTCTCTAGAGGCAGCTCTTGGCAGCTGTGAAGGAAAGGCTTCCCTACAAGGATGAAGCAGTCCATAGACAGATAGGAAAAGCCTCACGCTCACAGGCCCTTGTTCTCATGGGTGACTTCAACCACCCTGACATCTGTTGGAAGGACGGTACGGCCCAGCACAAGCAATCCAGGAGGTTCCTCAATTGTATAGAAGACAACTTCCTTCTGCAAGTAATAGAGGAGCCAACAAGGAGAGGTGCCAAACTGGACCTCATGCTCACCAACAGGGAAGGGCTCGTTGGAAATGTGATGCTCCAGGGCAGCCTTGGATGCAGCGATCATGAGATGCTCGAATTTGAGATCCTCAGGACAGTGAGAAGAGCGTGAAGCAAGCTCACTGCCCTGGACTTCAAAGGAGCAGACTTTGGCTTCTTCAGGAACCTGCTTAGTAAGGTTCCATGGGATACAGCCCTAGAGGGCAGAGGGGCCCAAGACTGTTGGTTGATATTCAAGGATCACCTGCTGCAAGCTCAGGAGTGTTGCATCCCAACCAGAAGGAAGTGCAGCAGGAGGGCCAGGAGACCTCCTTGGATGGATAAGGAGCTCCTGAGGAAAACTCAAATGAAAAAAGCGGCTTATAATAAGTGGAAGCAAGGACAGGTGGCATGGGAAGAGTAAGGGATGTTGTCTGAGAAGCTAGGGACCAGGTTAGGAAAGCTAAGGCTCAGTTAGAATTAAACTTAGCTAGAGGTATTAAAGATAACAGGAAGGGATTCTACAGGTAAATAGCAAATAAAAAACAGACTAGGGAGAATGTAGGCCCCCTCAGGAAGCTCTCAGGAGAGCTGGCTACACAGGATTTGGAGAAGGCTGAGGTTCTGAATGACTTCTTTGCTTTTTTCTTCACTGGCAAAGGCTATGACCAAACCATCCAAGTCTTGAAAGGCAGATGCAGGGACTGTGAGAATGAAGACCTTGGGCCCACTGTAGGAGAGGAACTGGTTCGAGACCATCTTAAAAATCTGAACGTGCACAAGTCCATGGGTCCTGATGAGATCCATCCGCGGGTCCTGAAGGAGCTGGCGAATGAAGTGGCAAAGCCGCTGGCCATCATATTTGAGAAATCATGGCAGTCAGGTGAAGTTCCTGATGACTGGAAAAAGGGAAATATAACCCCCATTTTCAAGAAGGTGAAAATGTATGACCGAGGGAATTACAAACCAGTCAGTCTTACCTCTGTGCCTGGCAAAATCTTGGAGCAGATTCTCCTGGAAGGCATGCTAAGGCACATGAAAATCAACAAGGTGCTTGGTGACAGCCAGCATGGCTTCACTAAGGGGAAATCCTGCATGACCAATTTGGTGGCCTTCTATGATGGGGCTACAGAACTGATGGACAGGGGTAGAGCAGTTGATGTCATCTACCTGGACTTGTGCAAAGCGTGCGACACTGTCCCACACGACATCCTTCTCTCTAAATTGGAGTGACATCAATTTGAGGGATGGACCACTCGGTGGATAAAGAACTGGCTGGATGGCCGCACGCAAAGAGTTGTCATCAATGGCTCAATGTCCAGCTGGAGACCTCTAACGAGTGGCGTCCCTCAGGGATCAGTGTTGGGACCGGTCTTGTTTAACATCTTTGTCGCTGACATGGACAGTGGGATTGAGTGCGCCCTCAGCAAGTTTGCCGATGACACCAAGCTGTGTGGTTCGGTTGACACCCTGGAGGGAAGGAATGCCATCCAGAGGAACCTTGACACACTTGTGAGGTGGGCTGATGCCAACCTCATGAGGTTTAAGCATGCCAAGTGCAAGGTCCTACACCTGGGTTGGAGCAATCCCAGGCACAGCTACAGGTTGGGCAGAGAAGAGATTCAAAGCAGCCCTGCAGAGAAGGACTTAGGGGTGTTGGTTGATGAGAAAATGAACATGAGCTGACAGTGTGCGCTTGCAGCCCAAAAAGCCAACTGTATCCTGGGCTGCATCAAAAGGAGCGTGACCAGTAGGTCAAAGGAGGTGATCCTGCCCCTCTACTCTGCTCTCGCGAGACCTCACCTGGAGTATTGTGTGCAGTTCTGGTGTCCTCAACATAAAGAGGACATGGAACTGTTGGAACAAATCCAGAGAAGTGCCACAAGGATGATCAGGGGACTGGAGCACCTCCCGTATGAAGACAGGCTGAGGAAGTTGGGGCTGTTCAGCCTGGAGAAGAGAAGGCTGTGTGGAGACCTCATAGCAGCCTTCCAGTATCTGAAGGGGGCCTATAGGGATGCTGGAGAGGGACTCTTCATTAGAGACTGTAGTGACAGGACAAGGGGTAACAGTTTAAAACTTAAACAGGGGAAGTTTAGGTTGGACATAAGAAGGAAATTCTTTCCTGTTAGGGTGCTGAGGCACTGGAATAGGTTGCCCAGGGAGGTTGTGAATGCTCCATCCCTGGCAGTGCTCAAGGCCAGGTTGGACGAGGTCTTGGGTGATATGATTTAGTGTAAGGTGTCCCTGCCCACAGCAGGGGGTTTGGAACTAGATGATCTTAAGATCCTTTCCAACCCTAACGATTCTATGATTCTATGATTTTACATGTTGTCAAGGCAAGTGGACCACAATAGAGAGAGGCATCCAGTACCTGAGGGAATTGGCCATTCTAGAGATGATCTATCGTAGGTTGCATGCTGGGAATGCACCCATAGATCCAGATGAAGTCAAATGTACAAGATCCATGTGGCTGAAATTTATATGGAGTGCACCATCATCATATGCCAACTCATTGGCAAAAATGATCTCGAGTGAGGTAGCGGCATCAACAGTGGATGAAGTGATGGAGTTTGAAGACAGTCTCACCCCTTCCATCATTTCAGCTGTGGAAAAACTCCTGTCTCAGGAGTTCAAACAACTAAGAGATGATCTATCCAGCTCCACACGTGTACAGACCCTGTCGTGGTTTAAGCCCATCCAGTAAGTCAGAACCACGCAGGCACTTGCTCACTCCCCCACTTCTTCCTCCCATTTCTCCCGGCAGGATGGGAAAGAGAATAGAAGGAATGTAACTCCCATGGGTTGAGATAAGAACAGTCCAATGAATAAAGTATAAGACAAAACTATTACTATAACCACTAATAATAATAATGATAAGGGAAATAAAAAAGGGAGAGAATATAAAACTGCTCCAGAAGGAGCAGACTGCATTATACTGGGTTTAGTTAAGAAAATGCTACTTTCTCCAACATGATAAGCTAAATGTTAAAGCTGAAGACGTTATTCCACTATATTTACAGAACTATAAGGCATCATAATTTGCTGAAAATATCATTTCTGTGACGTTAGATATCAAGTTACTAGTCACAGGATGGCTATGACAAGGAGCTATTGCAATGAGAATGAGCAAGACAGCACTGCAGTCCAGCCTCGGACCATGGTGTGAGGAAACCTGGAAAACACTGGGTGACCAGAGGTGTATATGACTGCTTATGGAATTAATAACAATATCCAGCACTCACTCATGACAAGTCTGACTTCTGCATGGCCATTAAATATTTGTTGTGCTTTAAGGCCAGCCAGTAAATCAGAACCATGCAGCTGGTCACTCACTCCCCCACTTCTTCCCCACCCCTGCTCCTGGAGGGATGGGGAGGAGAATTGAAAGAATGTAAATCCCATGTGCTGAGATAAGAACAGTCCAACAACTAAGGTATGTGCCGCAGAATATATATGGACTCAGTCAGAGATCAATATGATCAGACAAAAAGCCATTCATTACAAAGCCTTAACCCCTTAAATACTATTTCTTACATGCACTTACAGTGATTTGGCATATTATGATTGGATACATGTCTTGAAGACCCTTTGCAACTAACATATAATTGGTTAAGCACAGGTGTGGGAACTTGACCTCGAAAGCTTGCCAACAGTCCACAGTTCTCATTAACTCGGTGAAATCCAGCTGCTTCTTATCTTGCTTGCTTAGGCTTCCTCGGTCCTCTCATCCTTTCAGGATTTTCAGAGTTTATGTACCAATTATTCATTCTCCTGTGAGAACACTGCCTCCAAAGGTACCATACAAAACTACTATTACTACCAATAATACAAATGATGATAAGGAAAAAAGCAAGGGGAGATGTCATGGTTTAAGCCCAGCTGGTAATTCAGAACCACGCAGATGCTTGTTCATTCCCCCCCTTTCCTCCCCCTGCTCCCGGAGGGAGAGGGAAGAGAATCAAAAGAATATAACTACCACGGGTTGAGACAAGAACAGTCCAGTAACTAAGGCACAACACAAACCCACTACTGCTACCACCAATAATAATGATAAGGGAAACAACAAGGGAAGAGAATACAAGCGCTCACGACCTACTGACCAGTGCCCAGCATGACCTGAGAAGCAGTCTAGCCCTGCTGGTGAACTCCCCCCACTGGGCATGATATACTGTGGTATGGAATACCTCTTTGGCTAGTTTGGGTCAGGTGTTCTGTCTCTGCTTCCTCCCAGCTTCCCCTCCTCCCTGGCAGAGCATGAGACTCTGAAAGTCCTTGGTTGGAGTAAACATTACTTAGCATCAACTAAAACCATTGGTGTGTTATCAGCACTGTTCCCAGGCTGAAAGTCAAAAACACAGCATTGCACCAGCTACTAAGAAGAAGAAAAATGATTACTACTGTTGAATCCAGGATAGGATCCACCCATTATTCCATACCATTCATGTCATGCTCAGATCCAAAATTTTTCAATATATACCATCGCTCTTGCCCCATATATATATATATAGAGATCCACACACACACAAAGAGAGAAATATCATTCCATAGTGAATGGACCAATCCCTATAAAGCTGATGAATTCATCCTGTCCATGATGTTAGGCTCCATTTCTTGTAACAGCTTTCCAGAGCAGGATGTGCAGTGTTGGACAGCTGCATGCTGATGACACTGCGGAACTGGTCTGGTCACTATTGAGCTAGTCTGGTTTCGTCAAAGTTCATTCTCTGTTGGGATGATGATCAGAGGGAAGTCAGGGCCAGTCACTGGTGACCTGATGACATCTAGGTGGTGAGCTATAAAAGTGCTACATAGTAGGCAACAGCATACAATTGGGTTCGTTGGCTGTTTTCCCCTAAAATCAAATCCCCTTGAGGTACATATCGGACTTCCCCATCTTCCCGCATTACCAACCAAGTATATCTGAGTCCCTGAGCAAAAGCAAACCCATGAGTGGGTTTGCCTTTGCCTGAAGCAGGAATAACCCAGACTGTCTTCCCCAGCAAATTCTTTATGTGCACCACAGGAACTTTATCCTCTTCTACAGTACATAACAGTTCTGACTGGGCTGGGCCAACCCTGTTGGAAGATCCCCTAGTGTTGACCAACCAGGTGGCTTTTGGTAAATGTGTATCCCAATGTTTGAAAGTCCCACCACCCATTGCTCTCAGTGTAGTTTTTAACAGCCCGTTGAACTGTTCGATTTTCCTAGAGGCTGGTGCATGGTAGGAGATGTAATATACCCACTCAGTGCCATGCTCTTTGGCCCAAGTGTCTATAAGTTTGTTCCGAAAATAAGTCCCACTGTCTGATTCATTTCTCTCTGAGGTGCCGTGCCTCATACAGTGCAGTGGCATGGAGCACAGCCTGTGTTTCCAGCCATCCGGTGGTTGCTTCCACCATGGTAAGCACATGGCGTTTGTGTTGGTGGGTCGGTGGGAGTGTGATATAATCAATCTGTCAGGGCTCCCCATATGTGTATTTAAGTCATCATCCTCCATACCAAAGAGGCTTTAACCGTTTAGCTTGCTTAACTGCAGCACATGTTTCACACTCATGAATAACATGGGCAATAGTGTCCACTCCTCGATCACAAGCACATCTATATGTTGCATCTCTGCCCTGGTGGCCTGAGGTGTCATGGGCCCACTGGCCCAAAAATAATTCACCCTTATGCTGCGAATTTAAGTCCATCTGAGCCACTTCAATCTTAGCAGCTTTATCTACTTGTTGGTTGTTCTGGTGTTCTTTAGTGGCTACATCTACATGGTATAACTTCACCAGCAGGTTCTGCACCCAGGCAGCAATATCTTGCCACAGTGCAGCAGCCCAGATGGGTTTGACCCTGCCTTTGAATGTGCAGCCCAGCACGGGCAACTATTGTGCCAGGAGGAGCTGTGCTCCAGTGCCAATCACTTCTGAAGCAGCTCAAACCCCTTCAAAGGCTGCAGATATCTCTTTTTCAGTTGGGGTATAGCTGGCCTCAGATCCTCTGTATCCCCGATCACAAAAGCCGACGGGGTGACCTTGAGTCTCCCCTAGAGCTTTCTGCCAGAGGCTCCAGGTAGGACCATTCTCCCCAGCTGTGGTGTAGAACACATTTTTCACATCTGGCCCTGTCCGGACTGGTCCAAGGGCTACTGCATGAACTAGCTCTTGTTTAACTTGTTCAAAGACTTGTTGTTGCTCAGGGCCCCATTTAAAATCATTCTTCTTCCGGGTCACATGATAGATAGGGTTTATAATCAAACTTTAATTTGGGATGTGCATTATCCAGTATCCAACACCACCTAGGAAAGCTTGTGTTTCTTTCTTATTAGTTGGTGGAGACATTGCTGTTATCTTGTTGATCACATCTGTGGGGATCTGTCTACATCCATCTTGCCATTTTATTCCCAAAAATTGAATCTCCTGTGCAGGTCCCTTGACCTTACCCCATTTTACGGCTTTCAGCAGAATTTGGATTATTTTCCCCCCTTTCTCAAAAACTTCATCTGCTGCATCACCCCACACGATCATGTCATCAATGTATTGCGAGTGTGCAAGAGCTTTCACCTGTTCCAGTTCCATCTGGATCAGTCCATGGCAGATGGTAGGGCTGTGTTTTCACCCCTGGGGCAGTCGGTTCCCATGTGTACTGGACACCCTTCAAGTAAAAGTGAACTGTCACCTTCACTTTGCTGCCAAAGGAATTGAGAAAATCCATTGACAGTATCAGTTGTGGCATACCACCTGGCTGCCTTTGACTCTATTTCATACTGAAGTTCTAGCATTTCCAGTATGCCAGCACTCAATAGTGGCATGACAACTTTCAGGCCATGATAGTCTGCTATTAGTCTCCACTCTCTGTTAATAGTTTTGCACTGGCCATATGGGGCTATTAAAGAGTGAGAGGGTCCTACTGATCACTCCTTGGGTCTCCAGTCTATGGATCAGCTGATGGATGGGAATCAGGGAGTCTCGGTTGGTGCAATATTGCTGCCGGTGTACTGTTGTGGTTGCAGTTGGCACTTGTTCTTCAACCTTCATTAACCCCACAACAGAAGGATCCTCTGAGAGACCAGGGAAGGTGGACAGCTGCTCAATTTCCTCTGTCTCCAAAGCAGCTATACCAAAAGCCCATCAGTACCCTTTTGGGTCTTTGAAGTACCCTCTCTTGAGGTAGTCTATGCCGAGGATGCATGGAGCATCTGGACCAGTTACAATAGTTTGATTTTGCCATTTCCTCCCAGTCAGGCTGATTTCAGCCTCCAATACAGTCAACTCTTGAGATCCTCCTGTCGCTCCATAAATGTAAATGGGTTCCACCCCTTGACAGCTTGACGGCATCAGGGTACACTGTGCACCGGTATCTACTAGAGCCTTATACTTCTGTGGGACTGATGTGCCAGGCCATCTGATCCATACAGTCTAGTAAATCCAGTTGTCTCCTACCTCCACCTGGCTAGAGGCAGGGCCCCTCTAATAGCGATCACAATACTGGTCACTTATGTCTTTTAGAAAGGGATTAGTCTTCTTTATCACAGGAGCTAGATTAAAATCAGCTCTTCAACTCCACCTGGGAACCTGATCACCAGAGACTGAAGCTGCATCTTTCATGGAATGATCATCTTTGACCTTTGTTCTCCTCTTCAATTCATGCACCCATTCCTTCAGAGCTGAGGTAGGTTTTCCATCCCACTTTTTAATGTCTTCTCCGTGATCCTGCAGGTAAAACCATAGGGTACCCCGTGGCATATACCTCCTATCTCTCTCTCTCTCCTTCCGTTAATAGCTGAGACTTGGGTTGGTACATGTGGTGAGCTGGATAGATCGTCTCTTATTTGTTTGAACTCCCAAGACAGTTTTTCCACAGCTTATATGATGGAAGGGGTGAGACTGTCTTCAGACGTTTGGAGCTGAAAAATCACTTCATCCACTGTTGGTGGTACTATGTCATTCCAGGTTATTGATGCCAATGAGGGGGCATATGATGATGGTGCACTCTATGTAAATTTCCACCAAATGGGTCGTGTACATTCGACTTCTTCTGGATATACGGATGCATTCTTGGCATCCAGCCTATGATAGATCATATCTACAATGGCTAATTCCATCAGAGACTGGATGCCCTTCTCTAATGTGGTCCAATTGGCCCAATGACACATAACATCATCCTTGTATGGAAACCTTTCTTTCACAGCTGAGCTGCCTCCAAAGGCTGGGAGACTGTTTCTCTTTTGCAATTGCTTTGTAGCTGAAGTGTAAAGGAATATTTCCTTCATAGGTTGACCACCCAAGGAGGGGAAAAAAAGATGTGTAATTGCTTAACACTTCCATTATATACCTCCCAAAGTATAGAGGTGGTGACCACACTGGGAACGCAAGCCAGATCAGTTTCATGATCAATGAGTCTATTGTATTACAAGTCATTACCAAAAAGTACAGTGAAACAAGAACCTTAACCCAAGCCCCCCAGCTGATAAACACTAAAACCGCAAATGCTGGCTGTAAGTAAAGTACGACATGCTGAAACTGTGAGATCAAGAGCAACAACTTTGAGAGCCAGTAAGTCAGCATTGTGACAAATGACTATTAATCCGAAACAATGAATGCTTATCACAAATACAATTAGACATATTCTGGTCAGATCTGTCGTTATTTCAGCCCTTTGTGCCCCACGTTGGGTGCCACAAAGAACTGTCGTGGTTTAAGCCCAGCAAGCAACCCAGAACCACGCAGCTGCTTGCTCAACCACCCCCTCCTTCCTCCTCCCTCTCCCGGAGGGATGGGGAGCAGAATCAAAAGAA
Source organism: Pezoporus flaviventris (assembly GCF_033815535.1). Classification (NCBI taxonomy): domain Eukaryota; kingdom Metazoa; phylum Chordata; class Aves; order Psittaciformes; family Psittacidae; genus Pezoporus; species Pezoporus flaviventris. The sequence continues at coordinate 748,985 of NW_026892669.1, read as the reverse complement.
TGTAACTCCCATGGGTTGAGATAAGAACAGTCCAGAAACTAAGGTGTAACACAAAACTACTACTGCCACCACCAATAATAATAATGATAAGGGAAATAACAAGGGAAGAGAATACAACTGCTCACCACCTGCTGACCGATAGCCAGCCTAACCTGAGCAGTGATCTGTGCCTTTCGGGTAACTCCCCCCAGTTTATATACTGGGCATGATGTGCGTTGGTATGTGTCCTGGGTTCAGCAGTAGCAGTCATGTTTCTTCTTCTTGGTAGCTGGTGCAGTGCTGTGTTTTGACTTTCCGCCTGGGAACAGAACTGATAGCGATGTTTTGGTTTGGCCAAGGACTTTGTGAGGCTCATGCTCTGCCAGGGAGGAGGGGAAGCCGGGAGGAAGCAGAGACAGGACACCTGACCCAAACTGACCAAAGAGGTATTCCATACCACAGCACGTCATGCCCAGGATGTAACTGGGAGTTAGCCGGAAGGGCTGGGAGACTGCAGGGTTGGAGGAGGTATCATTCACTCACTTCCCCCCCTTCTTGCCCTCCCCCTACTCCCGGAGGGACAGAGAGGAGAATCGAAAAGAATGCAACTCCCACGGGTTGAGATAAGAACAATTTAGTAACTAAGGTATAACACAAATCACTACTGCTACCACCAATAATAATAATGATAAAGGAAATAACAAGGGAAGAAAATACAACACCTCACCACCGGCCGACCAATAACTTGCCCCCCCCAGCCCGACCAAGCACCAACCGATACCTCCTCCAACCCTGCAGACTACCAGCCCTTCCAGGTAACTTCCAGTTACATCTTGGGCATGACGTGCTGTGGTATGGAATACCAAAGGTCAGATTGGGTCAGGTGTCCTGTCTCTGCTTCCTCCCGGCTTCCCCTCCTCCCTGGCAGAGCATGAGGCTCACAAAGTCCTTGGCCAAACCAAAACATCATTGTTATCAGCTCTGTTCCCAGGCCGAAAGTCAAAACACAGCACTGCACCAGCTACCAAGAAGGAGAAAAATGACTGCTACTGCTGAACCCAGGACACCAGCACCCTTATAGGTCCCCTTCAGATACTGGAAGGCTGCTATGAGATCTCCATATAGCCTTCTCCAGGCTGAACAGCCCCAACTTTCTCAGCCTGTCTTCATATGAAAGCTACTCCAGCTCCCTCGTGGCCCTCCTCTGGACTTGTTCCAACAGCTCTGTGTTCTTTTTATGTTGAGGACACCAGAACTGTATACAACATTCAAAGTGAGGTCTCATGAGAGCAGAGTGGAAATCAAGGTTATTCAATAGTGAGCTGAGGACAGTTCTGGAAGAATCTTGCTGCTGCCGCGGTCTTTCCCATGATCTTATTCTCTGCTGATGATAATGTCATCACATACATTCTTGTGCTGTAGTGTAGTATTCTTTCGGTAGTGTTGGATTGTTGACTGATGATGACACTGCTGATCTTGTCTGGTCACTGCTGAGCTTGTCTGATTTCATCAAAGTTCATTCTTTGTTGGGTTGATGATCGGAGGGAAGTCAGGGTCAGTAGATGGTGACCTGAGGACAGTTCTGCTGCTGGCTTTCCCATGACTTTATTATCTGCTGATGAATATGACAGTACATATCTTCTTTTCAAAGCCCAGAGTGGTGGAGATGGGAATCTAGCTTATGGGATATAGAAGTGTATCCTGGGTTTAGCAGTAGCAGTCAATTTTTCTCCTTCTTAGTAGCTGGTGCAGCACTGTGTTTTGACTTTTGGCCTGGGATCAGAGCTAATAACACTGATGTTTACTCTGACCAAGCACTTTGTGAGTCTTATGCTCTGCCAGGGAGGAGGGGAGGCCGGGAGGAAGAAGGGACAGGACACCTGACCCAAACTAGCCAAAGAGGTATTCCATACCACAGCACATCATGCCCTGGGAGGTAACTGGGAGTTACCCGGAAGGGCACTCTTCTCGGTCAGGCTCGTTTCAGCAGGTGGTATCGTATTCTCTTCCCTTGTTATTTCTCTTATCATTATTATTGTTGGTGGTAGCAGTAGTGATTTGTGTTATACCTTAGTTACTGGACTATTCTTATCTCAACCCATGGAAGTTACATTCTTTTGATTCTCCTCCCCATCCCTCGAGGGGGGGGAAGGAAAGAAAGAGGGGGAGGTGAGTAGAAACTGTGTGGCTGACTGGGTTTAAACCACTACAAAGTGTTATATAGCAGGCAACAGCATATAAATGAGTTCATTGGCTGTTTTCCCACAAAATTTAATCCCCTTGAGGTGCACACCAGATTCCCCATCTTCCCACATTACCCACCAAGTACATCCACATCCCAGAGTGAAAACAATTCCATGAGTGGGTTTGCCCTTACCAGAAGCAGGAATGACCCAGACTGTCTTCCCCAGCAAATTCTTTATGCGTCCCACAGGAACTTTATCCCCCTCTACAGAATGTAAAAGTTCTGATTGGGCTGGGCCAACCAAGTTGGCAGTTCCCCTGTTGCTGACCAACCAGGTGGCTCTCCATTGTTTGAACTCCTGGGACAGTTTTTCTACAGCTGAAATGATGGAAGTGGCAAGATTGTCTTAAAATTCCTGGAGCTGATGATGCACTTCATCCACTGTTGGTGGTGCTACCTCACTCTATGTCACTGATGCCAATGAGTCGGCATATGATGATGACACACTCCATGTAAGTTTCCTCCACATGGGTTGTGTACATTCGACTTCATCTCGATCTACAGGTGCATTCCCGGCATCCAACCTACGACAGGTCATCTGTAGTATGGCTGATTCCCTCAGGGACTGGATGCCTCTCTCTGTCAAGGTTCACTTGGCTGAGCAACTCATAAAATCGTCCTTGTAGGGAAATCTTTCCTTCACAGCTTCCAAGAACTGCCTCCAAAGGCTGAGGGACCATTTCTCTTTTGAAAATGCTTTGTCAGTTCCCCCTTCCCTAGCAAGTTATCCCAGCTTCTTGGCTTCCTTACCTTCTAGTTTGTGACTGTCAGACCCATTGTCCCAGCATGGGAGCAACTAGGTCACGATGTGCTCCCTGGAAGATGGGTGAAATCTCTTTGCATATTCCACAGCTCGGTCGAGGTCCGGGATCGAGGAGTCACCTATTTTTCTTCTTCCTCTTTCTCTGATTCATGTATTAATAACTCTTGTTCAGATGTCATCCCCTCTAGTGCATGCATTGGGTCTTCATCTTTCTTCACTATATGGGTTGTGCCTGTAGTTTGGTTTTCCCCTTGCTACCAGGGCAACTGATATTGCCACAAATTGGTCCTTTGGGTTATCTTCAGTGTCTGTCACTGGGGTTAGACTGGCTGCAGTGTCTGCCACCAGGGCTGGAGTGGCTGCAGTGTCTTTCACCAGGGTTGGAGTAGCTGCAGTGCCTCTTGTAAGGGATGGTATAGCTGCTGTGCTTGGGGATTGAGTAGCTATGTTGCCTTTTGCTGTCAGGTTTTGAGTAGCTGCTGTGATTGTCGCTGGAGGTGGTGCAGATGCTGTACTTGGAGTAGCTGTGGTAGCTGTGTTGTCTGTTGCGGTCAGGGATTAAATAGCTGAGGTGCTTGTCGCTGGAGTTGGAATAGCTCTGTTGTCTGTTGCTTTGCCATCAGATCCAGGGACAGCTTTTTCCTGCTCCTTACAGCCCTGTTGGCAGACTCCCTAGTGTTGACCAACCAGGTGGCTTCTGATAAATGTGTAACCCAACATTTGAAAGTCCCACCACCCATTGCTCTCAGTGTAGTTTTTAACAGCCCATTGCACTGTTCGATTTTCCTGGAGCCTGGTGCATGGTAGAGGATGTGATATACACACTCAATTCCATGCTCTTTGGCAAGACTGTCTAAAAGGTTATTCCGGAAATGAGTCCCATTGTCTGACTCACTTCTCTCTGGGGTGCCGTGTTGCCACAAAATCTGTTTCTCAAGGCCCAGGATAGTGTTCCGGGCAGTGGCGTGGGGCACAGCATATGTTTCCAGCCATCCGGTGGTTGCTTCCACCATGGTAAGCACATGGTGCTTGCCTTTGTGGGTTGGGGGGAGTGTGATATAATCAGTCTTCCAGGCCTCCCCATATTTATACTTCAGCCGTTGTCCTTCATACCAAAGAGGCTTTAACCGTTTAGCTTGTTTAATTGCAGCACATGTTTTACCCTCATGATTAACCTGGGCTGTTGCAGAATGACTCTAAGAGCAGAACCATAGAGTTCTGGAGGACTGTGCAAGCAAGGCAGGGAGTGGCCCCCACAGGTGGCCGGAGACCGGACCTGGGAGGAGAATGTGGAGGAAGCTGTGGGGGCTAACCAATACTGTTATGCCAAGAAGGAGTGGCTGAATACCACTCCTATATATGTGTGAACTGCGTCACAAATAAGGTAGAAATTGCTTATCACCCATATTGGGTTGGCCTGTCTGCTTCTCCTCGCCGCTTACAAATGGCGCCCGAAGAGGGACACGGACTACAGGGCCCTGGTCGCTGGGGACCCGGATTACAGGGCCCCGACTAGCGGGGACCCGGGATACAGGGCCCCGACTAGTGGGGACCCGGATTACAGGGACCCGACTAGTGGGGACCTGGATTACAGGGCCCCGACTAGCGGGGACCCGGGATACAGGGCCCCGGTCGACGGGGACCCGGATTACAGGGCCCCGACTAGCGGGGACCCGGGATACAGGGCCCCGGTCGACGGGGACCCGGATTACAGGGCCCCGACTAGCGGGGACCCGGATTACAGGGCCCCGACTAGCGGGGACCCGGGATACAGGGCCCCGACTAGCGGGGACCCGGATACGGGGCCCCGGCCGACGGGGACCCGGGATACAGGGCCCCGACTAGCGGGGACCCGGATACAGGGCCCCGGCCGACGGGGACCCGGGATACAGGGCCCCAACTAGCGGGGACCCGGGATACAGGGCCCTGGTTTAACGGGGACCCGGATACAGGGCCCCGGTTTAACGGGGACCCGGATACAGGGCCCCGGTCGACGGGAACCCGGATACAGGGCCCCGACTAGCGGGGACCCGGAACGGCGAGTGAGCGGCGCCGGCGGCAGCGGCCGGGAAGCGCGGGCAATGCTGCTGCGGTGGCGTGACGGACCCGGGTGCTTGGACTAACCGAAAGAATCCGCCGCTGGGGCGTACCAGACACTGCTGCGTCAGGAGGCCGATCCGGAGACCGAGGTTACCGGACGACCCAGAAGAAGACGATCCGGAAAAGGCTGGCCATGAAAATGGACCGAGAGGTAGCCCTGGACTTATTACAGTGCTTTTTATAAAAGCAGGGAACTGAGCCCTGAACTTTTTACAGTGCTTTTTATAAAAGCGGGGAATTGAGCCTGAGACTCTAAAGCAGCTAGCAGGTCTAGTGGCTAGGGAAGGCTAAGAGATTTCTTTTGCAGATCCTAATACAATATTTGAGGAGAGTGAGTGGCGAAAGTTTGGTGATGAACTATTTGACTCAGTGCTTAATGATTATAAAAAGGCAAAGAAACTCGGTAAACCACAGAGGGAAGTAATGAACTGTATAAAAAGTTACAAGGCGGAAAAGAAAACTGCCGCGGTAGCAACGGAGAAACTAGGAACAGACGTCCCCGGTCGGTTGAAACCGGGGGAAGATTACAACTCGTTCCCCCCCCCAACTCGCGGAAGCACAGGGTTTCCCACCCCCCCCCCCCTTCCTTTTCTCCCCCCCCCCCCCCAATCAGAAGGTGCCGCGGAGGAGGTGTAAGTCCCTGCTCCCCCACCACCCCAGTTCCGAAAGTAGGGACTTTGAAAAGGACAGAGAAAGTATATTAGAAGGTATACGCATGATGAATGTCGAGAAATCCGAAAGAAAATGGCGGTGCCTCCGCGCCGGATCGATTGCGGCGCCACTGTGAAGCACGCAGTAGAAAATAGGGATCATGCGCGAGCGGGAGATTTAAAGGAACCGCGAGCCTTTCCAACCCACTATGCCTTAAGAGTGAAAAAATTTTTAACTCAGTCACGGAGGAGCCAGGTCTGCAGATGGCTACATACCGAACGAGATACATCTGATAAGAAAGACACAGCTTCGAGCAACGGAGACCCCGAGTTCGGCGCAGGATCAGCCCCTGAATCCGAGCCAGATTTGTATCCTCTGCTTCCAGACCCTGACTGTCTCCCGGGTCGGTCCGCTCAGACTTACTGGCCCTGGAGACGCTCAGTTGTAACAATGGGTAATCAAAGAGGTGAACATTACTGGGGAATTTTCTGCAGTGGGCATCTTTGCATATCCTGTGTTTACTACACAGCAGGGGGCTAAAGAGTGGGAAGCTCTTGATCTCAGAATAGTTAAGGAGGCCTGACAAACAGTGACCGCGTATGCGTTAAAATCCTCTTATACTCAAGCTGTATATGTTATGATTTTTTTCTTGCAATTGACAGGGGGAGCCCGTGCAGTTTCTCTGTGATACTCATGTACTAGAAGTTGGTAAATATAAGTATGTCCAGGTTTCTATCAACCCTTGGAGACCTCTGTAGATACTGCTGGCCACTTCTTCCAGCACAGGCTGGCCACCTGTGTCGGAATGAGTGTGCATTTTGGTCAGTATAAAAGCCCAAGCCTCATGCGACGTGGGGGAGGCAGAGCCTCTGCGGGGATGCCCGCTAAGGTTGAGCCTGCCACCTCACACTGCAATGATGCTTCTCGGAGCTGGTTTGCTGTTAGTCTCCACAGGGTCCTTGTGCCACGGTCTGTACGTGGGACTGTAGTGGGAGTAATGATGGCTTTTGCATGGACTTAAAAAAAAAAAAAAAAAGAGTGGGGGAGAGAGAGAGTAATGATGTTACATTTAACTTTAACCTGTCTACTTCTCAAGAACTGATAACCTGGGGGAGGGGGTATATTTGTGTCCTCCTGCCTACAGGTCCATGGCGACTGTCTGCAAAGTTTGTGAAGCCCTGCCATGAGCTGGACAGACGAATGGATAAACCTGATGCCTCAGCTACAGGAGCTGACCGTGAATACCCCAAGCAGAATGAGATGGAGGAAGAGAAAGAACAAATAACTGCAAAACATCACTTGGGGGCAACTGAAAAGTAACCTCCTGAATATGTGTGCTTGTAAAATAGCTATTATTAGAGGTTGTGATTTTGTGTATAAAACCACCTGTATTTACTAGCTAGCTGCTAATAAGAAACTGCACCTTGTATTGTATAGATTTGTCACTTGTAAAAGAGATGTTAGAGTATGGAAATTTGCAGCAGCTGCTAGAAAATGCTAAGGCAAAAGCTAGAAAAATTTTAATACAATGGTAGTGTTCCATCACCTGCTTTATAACAAATTAAGAGGGGGGGAGAATTCCACTGGTAAGAAATTTCTTTGGCTAGTCCTTCACTGCCATCAGCATCTTTGACATGCTGCTGCACCCTGTAATAGTTACTCTGCTAATGTAAATGTGTGTGTGCCTTGCTGTAGTAGCGACTTGTTACTGGATAAAACAAAAGGGGGAAGATGTGGAGACAGTGTTCTCACAGGAGAATGCATAATTGGTACATAAACTTTGAATAGTACTGAAAGAAACAGCAAGGCCATGGGAGGCCTGAAGAAGCTTAAGCAAGCAAGATAAGAGGCTGGAATTCACCAAGTTAATGAGAACTGTGGACTGTTGGCAAGCTTTCAAGGTTGAGTTCTCACACCTGTGTTTAACCAATTATATGTTAGTCACTAAGGGTCTTCAAAACATGTATCCAATCATAATATGCCAGATCACTGTAAGGGCTTCAGCCAGGGCCTTGGCTCATCTAAGCAGACTGGGTTGCTGAGTTGCTAAGCAGACAATTCTGCATCGAAGGCAATTCCTGATTTGTTTTAATGTTGACTCTGTAAGACATGCAACACTGCAGAACCTTTTGTTGTTGGAACAGGGACATGGATGTGAAGAGTTTGATGGAATGTGTTGTATGAGTCTCTCTGATTATGCTAATTCGATGCATGCACAGCTGAGAACCCTGGCTCAGCTTACCCAGCAATAGTAAATGAGCAATATCCTAAGAATAACTAGATGGTTGTCTTCACAGGGCATTACAGGTTGAGTCAAACACTGTTGTTTGAAGTATTGCACTTATGTATCATTGTTAGGTTAATTATCGTAGCTATTAGACTTGTTTATAGTTGTGTGATAAAACAGGTGAACAGAATAACCCATAATGCCTTGCTTGCACAAAGAAAAAGGGGGGAATTGTTGCAGAATGACTCTAAGAGCAGAACCATAGAGTTCTGGAGGACTGTGCAAGCAAGGCAGGGGGTGGTCCCCACAGGTGGCCGGAGACCGGACCTGGGAGGAGACTGTGGAGGAAGCTGTGGGGGCTAACCAATACTGTTATGCCAAGAAGGAGTGGCTGAATACCACTCCTATATATGTGTGAACTGCGTCACAAATAAGGTAGAAGTTGCTTATCACCCATATTGGGTTGGCCTGTTTGCTTCTCCTCGCCGCTTACACTGGGCAATAGTGTCCATTTTTAAGTCCACTCCTCAATCACAAGCCCATCTATATGTTGCATCTCTGCCCTGATGGTCTGAAGTGCCATGGGTCCACCGGGCCAAAAATAATTCACCCTTATGTTGCCAATCTAAGTCCATCTGAGCCATTTCAATCTTAGCAGCTTTATCCACTTGTTGGTTGTTGTGGTGTTCCTCAGTGGCCCGACTCTTGGGTACATGAGCATCTACATGGCATGCCTTCACCACCAGGTTCTGCACCCAGGCAGCAATATCTTTCCACAGTGCAGCAGCCGAGATAGGTTTATGTATACGCTGCCAGTTGCTCTGCTTCCATTGCTGCAACCACCAGCTTATGGATGGGAATCAGGGAGTCCTGGTTGGTGCGATATTGCCACCAGTGCACTGTTGTGGTCGCGACTGGCACTTGTTCTTTGACCTTCAGCAACCCCATAACTGGATACTCTGAGAGACCAGGCAAGGTGGACAGCTGTTCAATTTCTTCTGTCTCCAAGGCAGCAATACCAAAAGCCCATCGGTACCCTTCTGGGTCTTAGACTACCTCATTAGAGGGTACTTCAATGCCAAGGATACATGGATGTGGGTGACAGGACAGCGATAGTTAAGGATGTGGATACAGGCGTCATTGCCCTGGTCGGGCTAAAGCCTTGCGAACTGTAAAGAGAACAATGAAAACTCGAGAACGGTCAGCAAAACAAAGCATGCAGTTTGCAAGATAAAGCAGAATGTGCAACTCAAAAACAGACCAAACAATGTAAATATTTGTAACCCTTAGTGGTTTTGCTGAATCAGCATGACAAGGAAGTAAGACAAGTGGAAAATTACTGCTTAGCGCTTAGTAGACTATAAAAGGGATGGGAGATGGGCAATAAAGCTCTTCAGATTTCACGAGAATCGGAGTCATAGAATCATAGAATAGTTAGGGTTGGAAAAGACCTTAAGGTCATCCAGTTCCAAACCCCCTGCCATGGGCAGGGACACCTCACACTAAACCATCTCACCCAAGGATCTGACCAACCTGGCCTTGAACACTGCCAGGGATGGAGCATTCACAACATCCCAGGGCAACCCATTCCAGTGCCACACCACCCTAACAGGAAAGAATTTCTTCCTTATATCCAATCTAAACCTCCCCTGTTTAAGTTTGAACTCTTCACCCCTTCTCCTGTCACTACAGTGCCTAATGAATTGTCCAACCCCCGCATCCCTTTAGGCCCCCCTTCAGCTACTGGAAGGCTGCTATGAGGTCTCCACGCAGCCTTCTCTTCTCCAGGCTGAACAGCCTCAGCTTTCTCAGCCTATCTTCATACAAGAGGTGCTCCAGTCCCCTGATCATCCTCATGGCCCTCCTCTGGACTTGTTCCAACAGTTCCATGTCCTTTTTATGTTGAGGACACCAGAACTGCACACAATACTCCAAGTGAGGTCTCACAAGAGTAGAGGGGCAGGATCACCTCCTTCGACCGGCTAGTCCTGTTCCTCTTGATACAGCCCACGATACGGTTGGCTTTCTGGGCTGCAAGCACACACTGAAGCTGGCTCATGTTCATTTTCCCATCGACCAATACCCCCAAGTCCTTCTCCACAGGGCTGCTCTGAATCTCTTCTCTGCCCAACCTGTAGCTGTGCCTGGTGTAGGACCTTGCATTTGTCATGGTTAAATTTCATAAGGTTGGCATCAGCCCACCTCACAAGCCTTTCAAGTTCCTTCTGGATGGCATTCCTTCCCTCCAGCGTATCAGCCAAACCACACAGCTTGGTGTCATTGGCAAAGTTGCTGAGGGAGCACTCAATCCCACTGACCATGTCAGTGTCAAAGACGTTGAACAAGACCGGTCCCAACACTGATCCCTGAGGGACACCACTCGTTACTGGTCTCCAGCCAGACAGTGAGCCATTAACCACAAGTCTTTGCGCATGGTCGTCCAGCCAGTTATTTATCCAGGGAGCACCAAGTGCAGGCCTGCCCATTGTGCACCTTTCCCTCACAAGACCAGTGCAGGCACTCTCTACACTCAGAGTTCTGCACTGCAGCCTCCCCTCTCATCGGCTCTGTCTGGGTGCCTACGCTGGCCACTGCCGGGGCAGCCAGAGCAGAGCTCCCAGACCGGGCCCATGTCACACGACGAGTGCTCACCATCCCGCTCACCTGCCCGCGAACTGCCACACAAACTGCCTCTACCCACCCTGTTTTCCACACTCCTGGTCCCTCGTGTTCCCTGGGGCAGGTTTTTTACCACTCAGGGCTGGTGCCGCTCCTTCTGGCTCTGCCCCCTGTGAGTCAGCTGCTTGCGTCAGCTGAGCTGCCAGCTCCTGGGCAAGTCCTGTGGAGGACTTGAGGCTCCCTTGGTGGCTCTTGCCACTCTGATTTGAGGCTCCTGGATGCTGATCTCCCCCCCCTCCGTTCCGGTGTTGAAGGTGTCCTCTCTCGAGCTACTCACCTCAGCAACTGACCAATTGAGTCCGTCTTTGATACGCCACAAATGACGTCTGAACAGGAGGAATGTGGGCTAAATCATTGGAGTTGATGACTGGTGGTGTATCTCGGCTGAACTCAGAGGAGGCTGGTGGGGGAAGCACCAAAGACATTCGGACACAAAGCAATCACCTGGAAAAGGTGAGCAGCCAGGAACGGGATGATTTGGGGTAATATTACTAAGGAGGAAGCCTCCATTTTATGGGTGTTTGCAGCCCTTCTTAAGAAGAAGGGAGCAACCTTTAAGGAGACAGACCTAAAGTTAATGTTGAAATGGTTGAAGACGCATTATCCAGAGATTGATGTGTCCACTGTATTTTAGGTCTCCTTGTGGGATGGTGAAGGAGTTAAATTGTGGGATGCAGCTAAAAAAGGCAATGACACTGCGAAAATTTTGTAAGTTATTTGGAGAATTATTTTAGAAATGCTAAAGTCAAAAAATGAGATAGTGGAGCACAGTGCCCCCCTCCACACCCACCCCCCCCCCCCCACCACCCCCAAAACCTCTGCTGGTCACCGCTGCAGCTGCGAAGACTGAGGACGGGGATGAAGATGACCCTTCTACAGACTTATGAAATATGGGATTGGAAGCGTGTGGGACAGCAGTTATAAACTGTACAATCCGATGACCATGATATTAATCCTGATTATTTATTTACCTGGCGCATTGTTTTTGCTGCATTGCCCTCTCTTCAGCCACGGGTAGTGGATGATAACCTTTCACAAACTGACTCAATTACAGTACTCTCAGATCACCTGTAACCTGCGGGAGGAAATGTTTTAATTGCACTTGATAACGCTGACATGGTTGATATAAATGAAACTCCAGAACACATTTATGAGGAGCCTGTGCACGTTCATCAGACTGCTGTTGCTGCTCCTGAGGTTCTGCTGCCTGATAATTCTGGTGATGACCTGGATGGTCCTTTTGACCCGGGGCTGTGATTTGGAGAAAACTCCAGGAACAAACTTGCCAACAAAGTTTTCAAGCTGACAAGCAGGTATTCTTTATTGCGGCGCCGGGAGACACAGGGGATAGCTCTGCCTGTGTCCCCCTATTGCTCCACAAGCTGCCCCTATATAGTCCCTGGGCAGACATACATATTCATGAGGCTACATATGGATTACATAATTTTCCAGAAAGTTCCCCGCATGCATACAGAATTGTGGTGGTTGTCTCTGAGGGTTGTTTACTTCTTCCAACAATCTTCATCACTTCTGGCAGCCTTTGAAGCACACAGTAGATGCTTATACCAGCTTAATTGGTTCGTTAGCACCAGAGACATAATAATCCTCCTATCCTCCTACTTATCAGTTAGTTTAACTGTAGCCCATCCTGGACACCTGCCATTCCCAGATACTCCTCATCCCTGTGTCCTGTTCTTCTAGACTGTTTTTCTTAAAATTATGTCAACTATAATGATTTATCTTGTACAAGACTTCTAAGTATGTTCTCTAGCTGTACTCTACTTTTTTTCTGTGTATCATGCACCTCAGTAATTTTCCATTGCTACTGTTACAAAGCCATCAAACTTAACATTACTTAAAACTGATTCTAAAGGTTTATATATTCCATTTTGTAATTTTGTGCCCCTCCTTGTCTCATTACAGAACAGGGCCCTATAGGTGTAGGCTAAACTCCAGCACATTGTGGTGAGTTGTCCCTCTCTGGTACTGCCAGAACAACAGCACACTTCGTCTAAGTGTTCTGCTATTTTTTCCAGATTCTGCATTTGTTGGAGTGAAATTCCAAAGCACTGGAGGGGCCAACTGGCCTAGGAGCTTACCCATGCGATCCCACAGACCCTGCCACTCATGACTGTCCAGCCTCAGGAAAATGTCTTGGTAATATTCTTAAATAGTTGTTTAACCTTAGATAAGACCCATGCCAGACCCTGCTTAGCTTCTGAGCTCAGACAAGATCGGATGTTCTCAGGGTTGTCACGCCATAGGCAAAACATAGAGAGCATATGCATCAACAAGCTGGTTCCCAGCAAAAGGATGCTTTCAAGGGCATTGAAAAGATATTCAAGGTCTTTAAATTTTCATGAATCTACCTCTACCGTAAATGACCTGGTAGGGGAGCAGAGGGTGTGAGGGAATATCTCCTTCATAGGTTGACCCCACAAGGGAAGTTAAAAAAAAGATGTGTAATTGTCTAAAATTCCCATTACTTGCCTCCCATAGTATAGAAGTGATGACCACACTGAGAACGCATACCAGCCAAGTTTTGTGATTAATGAGTCTATTGTATTACAAGTCATTACCATGAAGTACAGCAAAAAAATAACCTTAGCCCAGGCCGCCCAGCTGACAAACACTAAAACAGAAAATACTGACTGCAAGTAAGGTATGACATGTTGATACTCTGAGATCAAGTGCAACAAGTCTAAGGAAGTTCTAAGGCATGGGGGTGAGTGACAAGCCCTAGGTGACTCACTAGATGGATCTACCCCTCCATCTCCATTTACCTGGCCCTGTAGTTCCAAGACCTCATACCTGTTACTCAAGGGCAACTGGGAGGAAGGAAGGGATTGTGAGGGTTTTCACTTACCTCTCCGAGGAGGGACCTCCCTCCATACTTCCTTGTCCCTTAAGTTTACTCCTTCTATCTGATAGTAAGAGGGAAGGGATTCTATCACTTGTTCAACCACTTCCCTCTGCCCTTGCCTTAGGGTGTGGCTCCACCAATCAATTTCACTTTCACACTCTCTGATAGCTCTCAACCTTTCTACGTCCTCCCTCAGTTCAACCACCTGCTTTAGCGGGTCATCTACTTGCTGACACCACACACAAGCGGTGTCACTGGCTCTCTCCGATACAAGTGCCAGGCTCAGGCATTCACTGCAGCCAGAGACCTGCACGGCCGCATGTCTGCAGGAAGGCTCAGTCTGGATACCCACATTATTCCTAACTACAGGTTTTGATCGAGCGGTGACCATGATCTATCTGGTCGATCGGTCTGTCTACGTCTCTTTGCACAAGCAAGCAGTCCTTCCTCCTCCTGAGCTCTAGTCGAGTCCTCTTGATCAGGCGGTCACCCCACTCGCCTGCCCATGCAAACTGCCTCGCCGCGCTCCTAAGTAGCTCGTGCTCCCTGGGCAGGTTTTTAACAGCTCACAGCTGCCGGCGAGCCTCCTGGCTCCGCCCCTGGTGAGTCAGCTGCTCACGAGAGCTGAGCTGCCCGCTCCTGGGCAAGTCCTGTTGAGGACTTGAGGTTCCCACCTCAATGGCTTTTGTCGCTCTGAATTGAGGCTCCTGGACACTGATCTCTCCCCGCTCCACTCCGGTGTTGCAGGCGTCAGCAACTGAGCAATTGAGGGCGCCTTCAGCAAGTTTGCCAATGACACCAAGCTGTGTGGTTCAGTTGATACCCTGGAGGGAAGGAATGCCATCCAGAGGGACCTCGACACACTTGTGAGGTGGGCTGATGCCAACCTTATTAATTTTAACCATAACAAGTGCAAGGTCCCACACCTGGGTCGGAGCAATCTCAGGCACAGCTACAGGCTGGGCAGAGAAGAGATTCAGAGCAGCCCTGCAGAGAAAGATTTGGGGGTATTGGTCGATAAGAAAACGAACATGAGCCTGCAGTGTGTGCTTGCAGCCCAGAAAGCCAACTGTATCCTGGGCTGCATCAAAAGGAGCGTGACCAGCAGGTCAAAGGAGGTAATCCTGCCCCTCTACTCTGCTCTTGTGAGACCTCACCTGGAGTACTGTGTGCAGTTCTGGTGTCCTCAACATAAAAAGGACATGGAACTGTTGGAACAAGTCCAGGGAAGGGCCACGAGGATGATCAGGGGACTGGAGCACTTCCCGTATGAAGATAGGCTGAGAAAGTTGTGCCTGTTCAGCCTGGAGAAGAGAAGGCTGCTTGGAGACCTCATAGCAACCTTCCAGTATCTGAAGGGGGCCTATAGGGGTGCTGGGGAGGGACTCTTCATTAGGGACTGTAGTGACAGGACAAGGGGTAACAGTTTAAAACTTAAACAGGAGGAGTTTAGATTGGATAAGGAGGAAATTCTTTCCTGTTAGGGTGGTGAGGCACTGGAATAGGTTGCCCAGGGAGGTTGTGAATGCTCTATGGAGAGCATAATCTATGGAAAACATATCTTTGCTGACTCACAGCAGAAACTAATTCTGCACCATTTCTATCTGATGCAATGTCTTATTTCCAGGTTTTCTTCAGGGACTCCCACTATGGAGCACTCTTTGTACCGGTTTAGGGAAACACTGTTTTGACAGCAAAGTCTCCTTTTGAAGGTTCATTTCTGTACTCACCTGTTTTTCTTGTAGTGGTGTACATGATATATTGGTTATACTTCACAGAATAGAACAGAATTGTAAAGTCATAAGAAGTAAAGACAGTTTTCAGAACAGCTGCCATTAAAATATACCTTCAACTCTTGAAGAGTTCTGCTCCATGGCATATGCTGTACACCAACAAACAAACATTACTTTGTTTTCTATATATTATTGTTTGTTTCACTATACTGTGGTATTTCAGATTCTATTTCAAATGCTTCCTCTTGATGATAAGTAATTGCATGTTATAAGATCCAAAGAAGGGTTTGGAGAAAGAGATTAATTTAGCATTGGAATCAAATGATAGCAACTACTTGTTTGCTTTCAAAGACAGCATGGCACAGGGCAAAGTATATTGGGCTTTTCCCAGGTCTGCTTCTTCTTGTCACACAATAATGTAAATCCATTATTCAGTAAAATGGCACCTTCCTATTTTCCTTTCACATTCACCTATTCTCTAATTTTTACATGATATATGTATGCTAAGGACGTCCTCATCTTGTTTTGCAACGCTTATTTGACTTCGCATCTTGGATAATTTTTCTGATAAGCTTCCTGGCGTATTTTAGCTCTCTCTCAGACCTAACAGGTGAGTACACAACCATCACGGTACCAAGCCCTAGGAAATCCATTATCCTATCACCCAGCCAGAACAGAGCATCGTAAGTGGCTCTCCTCTTGCTGCTGTAGCTACTCACCACTTCCTGTCAACTCTTCCTTTATGAATTCACTAAAACACTTTCTTTCATTTTCACCTTCACTGACTTTTTCCATGTTCTGGTCATCCCCCCTTCTTTGGTTAGAGACAAAGATCTTGTTATCCTGTTCCCTGATTTCACTTCCAGTTGCTGCTGCTGAAATATTCCCTTTTGCCTCATATTTTTCCACACAGCCAATGCTTTGCACAGCTTTCTCCTTGCATTCACCTTTGGTTCCTTGTCCTTCTCTCCTTCCTCTCACTCATGCCTTTTCTTCACCTTTTTCTCATTTAATTTTCATACCTTAGTATAGGAATTCTCTCAATTTGTCTATTTACCAAACCACGCATCTTCCCCTTTAGCAGACAATTCAGCCCTTTACAGCCACTTTTCATAAAGCTTACTGCCAAAATGCACTGCTCAACTGTACCCTCCGTGGGGGAACTGTATTATTGACTGTAGAGTATCCACAGTATTTGTATAGCACTGGACAGGCTGATTAAACAATCGATAACAAATCAATGGCACAGCTATGAGAACAGTATTTTAGCTTTCTGAAACAGTCAGAGATAATTCCTGTAATTAAAGTAGTAGAAACCAAAGCATCCACTAAATGAAAATAAGTGCTCAAATGTGACATATCACACTTGGAATGCCTCCCTTGCATTGCTCTCATGGGATGGGAAATAGAAGGTGGCGAAACAATAAGAGTAATGAATAATCACATCTTTAGCAAAAATACTGACTTTAGAGTTGATAATTTGCACAAAAATCTGGATTTCTGCAGCAATTTCATTTCAGAGCAAAGATATTTTTATTTAAAGGCAATTAAATTGGGAAATATTTTTCTTTAATAGTAATAAGTTTAAATATTTCTATTTTTTCCAAAAGACTTGGAGGTGTACAGCATGACTTGACTAGTTACAATAAAAACCTGCTGGGAAAATGAAGGTCACTTGGACTTTTTAAAACCTGAAACCTTGTTTTCTGCTAAACAACAAGGAAATGCACTGAAACCACCATCAACTTTTCCTGGGTTTGACAATCACAAAATTCCTCTTTCTGCTCCTCACTATTGACTCACACACCACTGCATCCCAAGGGACTGCGTACACTAAAACAAGGGATGACTAATCAGGGAAAAGATGTTTCCCATCTTCAAGGTATTCACTAAAGCATTCATCCTTTCAGGACTTCCAAACTAATATTTGTTTGTGTTGTAAATCCAATATTGACAATGTTAACATGATCTAAATGCTGTACCATTATCCTGGGTTCAGCTGTAACAGTTATTGCTCTCCTTAGTAGCTGATGCAGTGCTGAGTTTTCGACTTCAGTTTAAGAACAATGCTGATAACACATCGATGTTTTTAGTTCTTGCTAAGTAATGCTTACCCCAATCAAGGACTTTTCAGTTTCATGCTCTGCCAGTAAGGAGGGCACAAGAAGCCAGGAGGAAGCAGAGACAAGACCCAAACTAGCCAAAGGGGTATTCCATACCACAGCACATCATGCTCAGTACATAAACTGGGGGGGAGTCACCCAGAAGGCCCAGATCGCTGCTCGGGTCAGGATGGGTATTGGTCAGTGGGTGGTGAACAATTGTGGTGTGCATCACATGTGTTTATTGTTTTTTCCCCCCTTTCCCCTTTTAGTTTTATATTCTCTTCCCTTGTTATTTCCCTTATCATTATTATTAGTGGTGGTAATAGTAGTTTTGTATTATACTTTATTTATTGGACTGTTCTTATCTCAACCTTTTGGATTTACATTCTTTTGGTTCTCCTCCCCAACCCTCTGTGAGTGGGAGGGAAGAAGCGGGGGGAGTAAGTGAGCGGCTGCATGGTTCTGAGTTACCAGCTGGTCTTAAACCACAACAATCATATATATAAATTAAATTTCCTAAAATACATACCAAGTCATGAATATTTCTTCCATTATGGTGCAGGGTGGGTTCTAATTTAAGCTCACTGAAAGCGGAGTTAAGAGCAAAGCCCAGTAAGTGCAGTCTGATTATTAGACCTGTCTCAAAAGAAAAGACATATATTCTTCTAAAGCTTGGAAAGGGTTATTTTTCAGTTCATTCAAGACACCTTTGGAACAATTTGATACGATGAAGAAAGCCAACAATTTCAGAAAAAGAATATTTTAGAATGCATCTGAAAAGTTACTCACTGGATTTGAATGTAAACAATAAAAGTCACTTTACAATAAGACAATATAACTGATTTATCATGAAGAAACCATGGGGTGTGATTATTAAGTAATGCATTTCTTGGGAATTAAGAATTTTTTTCTGCACTAATTACTTAAATTGCTGCAAGCATGGGTAGTTTGCAGTATTTCTCAATCCTTTCAACATTTTAATCTTAAAATATCAAATCCCAACCATCCAAATATCACTGGCAAATTGGAAAGCAGAAAACAACTCTCCAGTTAGTGACTATAAATAAACAAGCTACATTTTATATAAGCAGAGTGGCTTGTCCTTAGGCATGCAACATTAACACACCACCCAGCAGACCACACAAACCATAAACATCTTTTAGTTCTAAACTACCACAAGATAGTTTTTATTGAACTGTAAGTCAATACTAAACTGGTCAGCTGGAAAGTTCATAATCACCAGAGGTAATATTCACAGTTCAGGAGATGGGGTCAATCAAGAGCTGGATGTGCATGTGTAAATGTGCAAATGGATGTGCATGATAAAAAGTGACAACATTCAAAATATTTGATATCAGTATTTCAAACAGGAATCCTCTCAGTCAGTAGACTCTTTGGCTTCACCCCACTGAGACTGCTCTGGGATTTTTGGTCATAAATGAAATTTGAGAAATAATTCAGCACTCAATAGCAGCAACATTTATGCTGAGACTTACCATATAATACTCAATAACCGGCTACAACCTGCCACTCAGATAATAGTGAGGGCAGTGCCAAGTCCCACATTAACATGGAGTGCAGCGCTACACAAAGGACTGAAATCAAAGGGATGGAAAATGCCAACACAATGAAGACAAACAAAAGCCATGACCACTGCAAAGCCAAACCTCACAGCATTCAGTGTGTCTCCAGGGCTCCAGGAGAATGGTTACTTCAGGTGATCCATGAGATGAGAACATGGAGTCTAAAGGCTGGTAACAGCTACAGCAGGCTGGCTACAAAGCCAAGGTATGAAGAGCTGGTCAGAGCAAATCCTAATGGCACTCTTTCCTATCAAGAACAATAATATTCAGAGGACACTCAACACCTTACCTGGAGAAACAAATCCTTCACAGCGTGAAGCCATGGGAACACAATTTGATACTCAAGCAGCCTCCCCAGAACACGGCCATTTGTTTCACACCAGCTGGGGTGTCATACTAAGAGCCCTTTGCCACACATCAGCAACTGTCTCTGCAAGACTCCATCATGCCTGGTGGAAAGCGGGGCTTCCTCTCGCGATGAGCTAGTTCATCTTCACTCATGGCCAAGCTGCTGTGAGGATACTTCCTCAACCTGGGAATCCCTGAGCAGGAGGCATTCAGCAGTGATGGTGGATAAAGACAGACGGGAGACCAACATGATGCCTGGCTTGCTCAGTGCCACAGTTGCCCTCATTCAGGGAAGCTGCACGAGGAAGCCAGCGGCCATAGGGCCACTCTTTCCCTCAGAGAAAAGGCCCAGAAGGCTCTAACGTGGCAACGGACAAGGGCTTTGTACTGCCCCACGTCCACAACCACCTCAGACCATTAGCCGCCCTGTGCCTCCTAGTGAAATCCAGGCGGCAGGATGTCCGTAGCTTTCATTTCCTGGAGAGGGTTGGCTAATTGTCAAAATGGCTGCAAAGGGTGCATGAGGATGGGCGCTGGCAGAGGCGAGAGATGGCCCCGGAGTCCACCACGCTCCTTGGGCGGGGGAGCTCAGAAGCTTCCCGCCACCTCCGGGATAACCACCGGGGCAGAAAGGTGGCCGGCAGGGCCACTCGACGCTGGCGGCTGGGATCTGGCCCTGCGCCCGCCTCTCCCCGTGGGGACCTTGGGCGGGCGGCACGGCCCTCCCCGCTGCGCGGTCACTACTTTCCCCCTCCCCCTCCCCCCTTATTATTATTGTTGTTTTTATCAAGTTTTTATTTATGTATTTTGGCCACAGAAAGAGTTTGAAGCGCTCCCGGTTCGGAGCGGGGCGAGGGGTGGAAGGAGGTCGCTCTCCGGCCCCATGACTTTCCCTGACGGAGGGCGCGGGGAGACCCGTCTTGGACCCGGTCGTGGAGGGGGAAGCTCTGAGCTGCTGCTGATTATGACAGCCTCGCCGCCTGCCTCTGCTCGACTCCGATTCTGCGCACAGCCAGCCCCAAAGCCTGTCATTCTGCAAAACAGTTTACTCAACAGAGAGAGCGAGTGGGGGAGCGGTGGAGAGAAGGAAACGGCGCAAAGGAACCCAGTCCCGCAACCCAGCATGGCTTCAGGGGACCTTTACGAGGTAGCGGGGGGGCACAGGGCGCAGCAGGGCATCGCGGGGGTGTGGGGGGCGGCAGGGAGAGGTGCGCCGGGCGGGCGGCGCGGAGGGCAGCCGTGCCGCAGCTGGGAGTCGCTCCGCCAAGCCGCCCTAGTTGCTGAAGAGCGGAGGAAATCACCGAAGGAAGGGGCTGGGGGAAAAAGGGGTGGCGTGTGCGCCGTGGTGGGGGGAGGGAAGGATGGAGCGGCTCCCCTCCCTTCCCTCTGCTTCTCTCTTTTTCTTTCCCTCTTTCTACTTTCCATCGGGCTTGATCTTAGCAGGCCTTGTAAGAGAGAAGGAGGAAGGAGTGAAGGAGAGCGAGAGTTAGTGATAGGATGGGGAGGCGATCGCAGTGTCATGAGCCCGGAGAGTGGAGAAAGTCCAGATAAAGTAATAGGCGCTCTGGACGTGCTGAATGTGCAGATTAGTAAGAAAAAAATACGCCTTAGCGCTGCCTGGAGGCGGCTCTGCACCCGCTGTGCAAGTGCAGGAGCCTGCGCCAGGTTGCTTCACCTCCAGCACGGGGGGGCGGCGGCCGGGCCAGGCCCCCAGCACCGCACAGCGCCGTGTCGGGCGGCAAAGTTTGGCGGGAGCCCCGCTGCGGCGCAGCCGGGTGGCCCGGGATGCGAAGTGGGGCGGTTGCCGTCGTAGTGCCGGCCCCCCCGCAGCCCGGCGTGCGGTGCCCCACGGGGAGAGTGGCGGGGCATCGGGCGACGGCCGTCCGGGGTCCAGTAGGAGGGAGGGAGAGAAGAAGGAGCTGGAAGGCAGTCACGAGACCCGGCCAAATTTTGATCTCAGGCACCCAGTTCTAATGCCCAAACTGAGAACAAGTCAAGCCATTCCTGCCGTGCCAGAAAAGAGGAAGGAGAAGGTAGAAATTAAAAATAAGACAGACTGGACCCAGGTGTTTAAATATCCAGCTCCAGTAAGTGGAAGTGGGGTGGAAGTCTACCATCTAAAAAGCCCAACTATGACTTGATGCCCAAGAGCTCTCGGTGTGGAGCACTTCCTCAGGTTTCACGTTTTCTGCTGAAACAGCTGTTTGTGTTGTGGTCATCTGGAGCACAGTGTGAGGGATAGGACAGGAATGATCCCCTTCCAGTTGGAACTGCTGCTGCAGTTGGTTGGACATGTTTGGACTTAGTCTCCATTTGATGATCTTGATGATCAGCTGTAGGGTCTTAAGTGCAAGAAGCGGAGGATCTGGCAGATTCCACATAGTGTTTACTTTGTCATGGTCTTTTAAAGTCTTTAACAAAGGTCATAGTTAAGTGATGACATTGCTCTATTAGAACTGTATTTTGCTGTGTGGGACACAGAGTTCCTCTGAAGTGAACAGTGCTTACATTCTCCTGTGTGGTGCTGAATTATCAGAAGTACATGATGACTTGAATATGTCATTGACATTTTCCCCACCATTTTGCAATATCTGTCACATTACTTTGCAATTTTAAGGATATTGCATGTCAGCTTGTCCTGAGTTCAGCAGTAGCAGTCATTTTTCTCCTTCTTAGTAGCTGGTGCAGTGCTGTGTTTTCGACTTTAGTCTGGGAACAGTGTTGATAACTGCTCTTGCTAAATAATGCTTATCCCGATCAAGGACTTTTCAGTCTCATGCTCTTCCAGTAAGGAGGGCACAAGAAGCGGGAAGGAAGCAGAGACATTACCCAAACTAGCCAAAGGGGTATTCCATGCTACAGCACATCATGCTCACTATATAAATTGGGGGGAATTACACAGAAAGCCCAGATTGCTGCTCAGGTCAGGCTGGATATCAGTTGGTGAGTGGAGAGCAATTGTATTCTCTCTCCTTTTTATTTCCCTTAGCATTATTATTATTGGTGGTTGCAATAGTAGTTTTGTATTATACCTTAGTTACTGGACTGCTCTTATCTCAACCCGTGGGAGTTACATTCTTTTGATTCTCCTCCCCATCCTTCCAGGAGTGGGGGGAGGAAGAAGGGGGGGGAGGGGGGGAGTGATTGAGTGACTGCATGGTTTTCAGTTATCAGCTGGGCTTAAACCACAATACAACTGTATTGCTGTTGTGACTCTGGAATAGCCAGTGGGAGTTCTGTGAAAAACAACTTTGACCCATAGAAGTTAACAGTACAGTTCTGTATTATGTGTAGAGGATCTTTGCCTGGTGTTGTCCATGTTTTCTTTAGATGTTGGGATTAGTTCTAGAGAGAAGTAAAACTAGTACCTCTCAGGCTAATGCTGGTTTAGCTCCTACTCATCTTTAAAAAATTCTGCTTTTTTATCATCTTTGTGTTATTTCAAAACAATGGATGTTTGGCAGTTCTATGTGAACTATGCATTGAGTGCACTACTGCATGGCATACAAGTGATGTTACTCCAGTAATAACCTGGCATGTAGGGTTTCTGTGGGAGAGTATTCTTCCAACCCAATTTGCAGTGAATTTTAGGCCCAGCCCCTCTGCAGGCATTTGCATGGATGAATGTAAATTTAGTGCTGTAGTTCAAAGCCTCTAAATCATGCTTCTTTTCTTTGTTACTCCATTTGAACTACTTTTGCTTATCAGTGTATAATATACAAGGATTGTATCTACCAGGACAGGTAAGTGGAAAAGGTATGGCTATTCATTTCTTGTTGTATGAGGTGTTTGGAATATGACATTCTCAGCTGGTCACAGTGTAAAATCTGCATCTACATATTGGACTTGTGGGAAGAGGTATGTGAAGGCTTTGCTTATCAATCCATCCACAGTTGCATCTACACTGTGACATTCTCAGTGACAGAGAGCAGAAGAAAGCTGAAGAGTTTGTATATCTAATATGTAGCAAGTGTGTAGATGGTAGTAGCTTCATTAAAAAAATTACTCAGCTTTGCTTCCCTGCTTCTTCCCATCCCAGAAAACCAACTGCATCAAAGGGACTTGGTAGAAAGCTCTTCCAGGTGGGTGTGATGTCCTGTCCCACACCAATTAGCACATGAAATGAAGTGCATTGTACCTTCAGAGCTGACACCTCCATGGTTGCTTGGATACATCCCTCTTTTCTCTCCTCCTGAAGAAGTAAAACATGATGTGTTCAAGGCCAGGTTGGACAGAGCCTTGGGTGACATGGTCTAGTGTGAGGTGTCCCTGCCCATAGCAGGAGGATTGTAACTAGATGATCTTACAGTCTTTTCCAACCCTAACCATTCTATGATTCTGTGTGGATGGCAGGATGACCGTTAAGCAGTTCCAGGATTTTAGCTTTAAATAATTTGAGGCTGTTAGTGTAAATAAATAATTTGGGACTTATGGTGACATTCCAAAGGTATACTACATTCCTGATTCTCCATTAGTAATATCTAAGTCCTTCAAGGATTCTTACTGAACTTCAAGAAATAAGACAATAATTACCTCTGCAATATGGAGTATTTAATACTGCAAAATTATTTTGTTAAAGCCAATCATGATCTAGAAGCTATGGTAAAGCACATTAAAAAGTACAGTGTGTATCACCTATACTAACTTCTCATACTTTGGTGGCACCCAAGAAACTTAAGTATAACATTTTAAGTTTTGGAAATAGATGTGCATATTTATCCTGTCAGTTAATTTTTTTTTCCTACTGCTGTGTTATTTTAAAAGGACAGAGGTATTGTCAAGAAGTAGGGACTGTGTCTTGATTCCTGTCCTTTGGACGCCTCTGTGTATGCTAGAACTAGATATAAGGACATAGCTATTGTTAAGAAGTAGGGACTGTGACTTGATTCCAGTCCTTTGGACACCTAGGCCGGCTGAAATTGGCTCTGCGCTTTGGACAAAAACCAAGCCTCCAGGGAGCATGCATAACAACCAGAGGTGAAAAGTTCAAGCTCGAGGAAGACTCATTTACTTCATCTAGAGACCCTTGCTCACGGCCACTAGGAGGCACTGCGCAGGCGCAAAAGACTTCTTAGCTCATTATAATATGAAGCGGGAATAGGACATGAATATGTATAGGCGTGTTGTGCAATCTCATGCATATGTCTAACTTTAGAGGATAAATGTAAAGGGGAAACAACGCTGAGGTGCTCATGCTTTTGGAGAAGTTATCCCCCATGCTCCTCAGCGCTGAATAAAAAGCATACCTACTTTACAACTTTAGCGAGTTGTGGAGTCTATTCGCACATCGTTTGGCGAGCCAGCCAGGCGACATCTGTTCGGCTGCAGGATCGGCTGAGAGGTGGACATCCAGGCCGCTTGCCTGGAGGACCTCCACTTCTCGTCCGCTCACTGCGGGGGCAGACAACAACCTGTGCCAGCTGTGGAAATACAGTATGCTTGGAATTTAAGTAATTTAGGGGGCCTATAAGGCGTACGCATGGCCCAGGGCTGCTGGTAAGGCGTGCAGAGATGTCTGGCGCACAGTGTAGTTCCCCTTGGCAGGTAGGGCTTACAAGCAAGGAACTTGCTGACCGATAGAGCGGCTGCTAGTGATCCTGAGAGCGGATTGGGTTAGTCCGGGTTTTCACCACATCCTAGATTTGGGAGCCAGGGTGGACCAGCTAATGACTGGGCAGGAAGCAGGTGAAGGGTAGGCGAACCCAGTGTCCCGCTACATCCCAGATTTTGGGAGGCAGGACGGACTTGCTACTGACTGCGTCAGAAGCAGGAGAAGGGTAAGCAGAACCGCTGTGTGTCTGTAGGATCCCGTGTGCGAGTGTTTTGTGTGACTGAGACGTGGCATAGCTACAAAGTGAGTGTGGAGTCCTGATCCGCGGTTCCGTGTTCTCCGCGAGGAGAGAGCCGGAGACAGACAAAGCGTTTGTTTGTCTGTAATCATTAGGCAATATAGGAACTGAGGGAGTGTGCGGCGGCCCCTCCCACAGTGGTTAGCCAGACAGCACACCCTGAATTCCTGGTGCAGCACACAGAGCAGGCTTTTAAACATCCAGAGGGGCTGTATGTGTTACAATAATCAGAAGTATCTGTCTGACCATCTGTTGGGACCAAAAATAAGTAGGTTGATCTGTAGAGTTCCTAAGATCTATCAAGAAATAAGAATAGAAAATTGGAAAATAGTCTGTAAGAAATATCAAAGAAAAAAATCAAGAAAAAGAAATGGGAACTGGTCAAAACAAGAAAATTCTGAAGAAAAGCCCTTTGGGTTGCATTTTGGCACATTAGAAATATCTGGGAGGGTCTCCTGGGGGCTTGGTAAACAGGAAAACATTGATAAGATATTATAAACAATAATGACCTTTATATACTTTGGAAGATCAAAAAAAAAAATGACCTAAAAATGGAACTCTGACAATTAATGTTGTTTTAAGGGAGCAAGGAAAATGGGATGAAATAATGTATGCAGATATGTTTTTCCCTTTAAGAAACCACCTGGAGTGACAGACTGAATGTAAAATTAATGTAACTACACCAGATCCCTTAATTTTTGCTTTGGAAAAGGACAGGGAAAAACTGAAAGTTAAGATGGAGAAATATTGTTCAGCCTGTGATATGGGGGAAAGATGTTTAATAGATAGAAAAAATATATATCACAAGTAGCTCTGAGAGGAACACACTCTATATCTGTCCTATCAGATATTGATAAGGAGGAGGAAATTGCTGTCATTGGCAACAAGCGGCAGATTCATATTCAGAGTTAAGAAAGAGTTAAATCAGAAGTGCTGTTGCAGAGGCAGGCATCTGTAGCCCTTGCAGAGCAGGGAAACAGGTAGAAAAAAGACTGAATCGTGCTATAGCCACAGCTGCAGTGGTTGCTTTGAAACTGGAGGAGAAGGAATATCAGGCAGAGGTGGGGGAGTGGGTTCTTCTTCTGTGAAACCGGATTGGTGTGTGTGCTATGGGGAGTTTGGATGCTGGAAGTGAGACTGCCCTGGAGGGGGCAGTGCCATGGGGTGGCTCCGGTTACTAAATTGGAACTAGACTGACAAGGACCTGGGGAATCTTCCCTAGCAGATCCACTGATTATAACAAAGCTAGAGAACAAAAAAGAAAAGTAGAATTTTTAGCTGATACAGGCACAACATATTAAGTTTTAAACAAAGCTTTAATACCTTTGGGAGATATAGAATCATAGAATAGTTAGGGTTGGAAAGGACCTTAAGATCATCAAGTCCCAACCCCCCTGCCATGGGCAGGGACACCTCACACTAAACCATATCACCCAAGGCCTCGTCCAACCTGGTCTTGAACACTGCCAGGGATGGAGCATTCACAACCTCCCTGGGCAACCCATTCCAGTTCCTCACCACCCTAACAGGAAAGAATTTCCTCTGTATATCCAATCTAAACTTCCCCTGTTTAAGTTTTAACCCGTTACCCCTTGTCCTATCACTACAGTCCCTAATGAAGAGTATTATGGTAAAAGGGACAACTGGCCAAAATGAAAAGGCTTATTTTTATAAACCATTAAAATATCAATTAGAAAAGCAATGGGACATTCATAATTTATATATGCCTAACTCCCCAAAAGCTCTCCTAGGGAGAGATTTACTGGAACACTTGGAAGCGACCATTACTTTCAAAGGAGGCGAGATCACTTTAAAAGTAAACGACCAACAATATATAAAAATGTTTAGTTTTGGTTACTAACTGTGTCGAGGAAGAAATCAGGGAAGATATACTGGATCAGGTATTCCCAGGGGTATGGGATACGAACATACCTGGAAGGGCCAAAAATGCACCCCCGATATAGATTAAGCTCAAGGAGGGAAAACATCTAGTCAGAATTAAACAATACCCCCTGAACAAGGAAAATAGAGAAGGAATTCGAACAGTAATTGCCTGCAATTAAGACTGCTAAAGGAGTGCCAGTCTGATTTTGACACCCCTATTTTACCTGTTGGTAAACCTGACAGGCCATACCGAGTGGTACAGGACTTACAAGCTATTAACAAAATAACTGAGGATCTTTACCCTGTGATAGCAAATCCATATACCCTATTAACATGCTTGACACTGGAGTTAATTTGGTTTACTGTTTTAGATATGAAAGATGCCTTCTTTTGCCTCCCTCTCCACGAAGCCAGCCAAAAAAAAATCTTTCCATTTGAATGGGAAAGCCCTAAGAGTGGGCGCAAAACCCAGCTCACATGGACGGTGCTGCCTCAGGGATTTAAGAACAACTTTCAAAAGACTTAGAGTCCTGAGAAGCCCCACCGGAAGAAGGGAAGATATTGCAGTATGTAGATGACATCTTAATAGCCATCCAGACAGAAGAGGCCTGTGTTGCCTGGATGGTAAGCCTCTTAAATTTTCTGGAACTCCAGGGATATAGGGTATCCTAGAGAAAGCCCTAATAGTAAAACAAAAATAATTTACCTAGAATATAAAATTAGTGCTGGACAGCGAACACTGGAACAAGACCAAAAAGAGACAATATATCTAACGCCAAAACCCCAGATGGTGAAAGAATTATGGATAGTGTAGATTGTGAATCTACAATTATAAAGTAATTGTTAAACCTCTATATACACTAATCATAAAAAAAACAGTACTGATCTTCAGTGGACAAAAAAAGCCACTGAAGCCTTCCACCAGCTGAAGAATGCTCTCATGTCAGCTTCAGCTCTAGGACTTCCAGACGTGAGTAAACCATTCTTTCTATTCTCCCATGAGAAACAAGGGATTGCTTTGGGGGTATTGGCACAGAACTTGAATTTTCTTGTTATAACACAAAACTTGGGTCCATACTGACGAACAGTTGATTATTTTTCTAAGCAGTTAAACGCAGTGGCCAAAGGGTGGCCCGGATGCCTTAGAGCCGTCACAGCAGTCGTGCTAAATATCCAAGAAGCACACAAATTCACCTTGGGCCAGAAAATAACTGTACTAGTATCCCATACAGTGTCCACAGTGCTGGAAATGAAAGGCAGACACTGGCTTTCCCCTCAGAGGTTCCTGAAATATCAAGCCGTAACAGTAGAACAAGATAATATAGAGATTGTGGTAACTAACACTGTCAAACCAGCTTCTTTCCTCAGTGGAAACAAAGGAGAACCAGTACACCACGACTGCCTAGAAACCATTGAGGCCACATACTCTAGCTGTCCAAACCTGAAGGGCACCTCTTTGGACTACGCAGAAACCTGGTTCACTGATGGGAGCAGCTATGTCGTCAGTGGAAAACGACATGCTGGATATGCAGTTACCACTAGCAGAGCAGTAATAGAATCTGGACCTTTGCCAATAAGCACCTCTGCACAAAAAGCGAAACTAATTGCTCTAACTAGAGCCTTAGAAACAGGAAGAGTTAAAAATATAAACATCTATATAGACTCAAGATATGCATTCGGGGTTGTACATGCACATGGAGCCATTTGAAAAGAAAGAGGACTGTTGAACTCACAAGGAAAAAACATCAAACATGCACAGGAAATAATGCAACTGTTGGAAGCAGTCCAACTACCTGAGAAGGTAGCAGTTATGCACATCAAGAAACACCAGAAGGTGAACTCAAAATTGGAGGAGGAAAATGAGCTGGCAGACAGAGAGGCAAAAGAAGCGGCAAAAGGTGAGATAACAACTGAAGGGACCCTAATTCCTGACAGGAAAATTTCCCTGAAAGATAAACCAAATTATAATAAGGAAGATCAGAAATTAATTACAGACCAAGGCAGAACCTTCAATGAGGAAGGGTAGACTAGCACAGCACAGAGAAAAATAATAGTCCCCTCTTCCCTGTTATGGTCCCTAATAAGGAGTGAACATCAAAAACGCACTGGAGAGTGAATGCCTTGCATCGACATTTAATAAGCAAAATTATGGCTAGAAACCTGTATAACTCAATAATACAATCTCTGCCTCCAAACGAATTCCAAAAACAACCCTAGGCCAAAGACAGGCCAAATTGGGAGGGATAACAGGCCAGGACAACAATGACAAATTAACTTCACAAAACTGCCAAGAAAAGGGGGGTATAGATAGAATCATAGAATAGTTAGGGTTGGAAAGGACCTTAAGATCGTCAAGTTCCAACCCCCTTGCCATGGGCAGGGACATCTCACACTAAACCATATCACCCAAGGCCTCGTCCAATCTGGTCTTGAACACTGCCAGGGATGGAGCATTCACAGCCTCCCTGGGCAACCTATTCCAGTTCCTCACCACCCTAACAGTAAAGAATTTCCTCCTTATATCCAATCTAAACTTCCCCTGCTTAAGTTTTAACCCGTTACCCCTTGTCCTCTCACTACAGTCCCTAATGAAGAGTCCCTCCCCAGCATCCCTATAGGCCCCCTTCAGATACTGGAAGGCTGCTATGAGGTCTCCACACAGCCTTCTCTTCTCCAGGCTGAACAGCCACAACTTTCTCAGCCTATCTTCATACAGGAGGTGCTCCAGTCCCCTGATCATCCTCGTGGCCCTTCCCTGGACTTGTTCCAACAATTCCATGTCCTTTTTATGTTGAGGACACCAGAACTGCACACAATACTCCAGGTGAGGTCTCACAAGAGCAGAGTAGAGGGGCAGGATTACCTCCTTTGACCTGCTGGTCACCCTTCTTTTGATGCAGCCCAGGATACGGTTGGCTTTCTGGGCTGCAAGCGCACACTGAAGCCGGCTCATGTTCATTTTCTCATCAACCAACATCCCCAAGTCCTTCTCTGCAGGGCTGCTCTGAATCTCTTCTTTGCCCAACCTGTAGCTGTGCCTGGGATTGCTCCGACCCTGGTGTAGGACCTTGCACTTGTCATGGTTAAACTTCATAAGGTTGGCATCAGCCCACCTCACAAGTGTGTCAAGGTTCCTCTGGATGGCATTCCTTCCCTCCAGCGTATCAACCGAACCACACAGCTTGGTGTCATCGGCAAACTTGCTGAGGGCACACTCAATCCCACTGTCCATGTCAGTGATGAAGATGTTAAACAAGACCGGTCCCAACACTGATCCCTGAGGGACACCACTCGTTACTGGTCTCCAGGTGGACATTGAGCCATTGACCATAACTCTCTGTGTGTGGCCATCCAGCCAGTTCATAAATGTAAAGAGGAAACAATGCTGAGGTGCTCATGCTTTTGGAGGAGTTATCCCCCATGCTCCACAGCGCTGAATAAAAAGCATACCTACTTTACAACTTTAGCGAGTTGTGGAGTCTACTCGCACATCAGATGTATATATTTTAGTGTAATTTTCAGGCTATATAAAATATTAGTTTGGCTTTGCTTGACTTCCATGTGCTTATGACTTTAAGCTTTTCTGAGTGGGTGAGAGAGTCATGGAATATTCAATATTTTTTTTTTTCTTATAAGAAGTAACCTCTTAAATATTAAAGAACTATGGTGCACATTCCTTAGAAATAAAATTAAAATAATGGAGTGACAAAATGGTATTCTCAGTGGCCTTTGGGAAGGCAGCCCTAGTTTGCTTTATAATTCAAATGCACTGTTGGATGCATTGATAGGAAATCCTTGTTCATTTTGGTAACAAACAGAAGGGGTAATGTATTTACTCATAAATATCAAGTTTGTTGATTCACATTGAAGTTATCAGTAATTTGAAGTAATATTTTGTATTTTCCATGTACAATTTAGTTCTCACATTACCTGAACCTAAGTAGTTCTCTCACAAAGGCTCTTGTATTAAAGGTTATGAAATGGGTTTGGAAGGGAAAAAAAAAAAATCAATATGAACAGTGCATCTAACTTTATTTTTCCTAGCACAGAGCATCCCATTTACTCCAGTAAAATTCCACTTTCTTGATGATTATATGAATCAGTTATCAGTAACACAGAGGTGCTCATGAAACTGATGCTTTCCTTATTTAATATTTTGGAGGATTATATACAATGAACACAATTAGACATTCGGGGACGATGATGTTGAAATCTAACGTCTTATTTTAACATTGTGTCAGATTATACTACACCACTTTAGGTAAGTGATCTAAAGATTATAGCTAAATCTCTGAAGGGGAATGTCACGTGTATGTTTCTGGATCACAGTAATAAAATCAGTCTTTAAAACTCAGCAGTTTTTGCACTGATGTGTTGCTCTTTGAGGAAAAGCGATGTTTTAAAAAGTGGCTTTTTCTCACAGAAATTATATAATCCCATGGATAGAAGGCTTGTCTGCCATAGTGACAGGTTTCAATTAAATCTTAGTGTGTTTATGCAGCTGTGTAAGATAGAGCTGCAGTTTATTTTAGCTCATGCTATCCTCTGGAAAGACAATGTATTTCCAGATGAGTTCCAACATCTCCCATTTGTACCTGCACTCAGATACCACCCAAGTCAGAACTTGAAGATAATAATGGCACTTTTGGGCCTACTGAATCCCTGTTACATGTGGAGACATGCAGGTGGGAGAGAACATAACTGAGCTTTTGGATGCTAGGTTTGGTTTGCAGATGCAGAGTTCAGAAAAGAATTCCTGTTTCACAAAGGGAGGAAATGGCTTTCCATCTTGCATGTCCATCAATGGAGATACTTTTTAGGAAAGATACATACTTACACCTGCTTATTTAACTGGAAAGCAGAAATCTATTTCTGAAGTATTTCACCCATGTATCTTCTTTAAGGCAGAGGTGACTTGCAAGATGGTTTATTTAAGTAAATGATATTATTTCTCGAGTTAAATCAACCTCTATTGCTATAACAGTTCCATGGTGAAGGAACAAGACTGATTTCACAAGCAGAAAACAGTGACTTGAAGTAGGATCTGGGGAATATAGAACAGTCAAGCACCTGCTCCTGTAGAACAGTAAGCTGTGGACCAGGCTTGTTCCCACACACTAAGCATCTGTATTTAACACCTTATTTTTCTTTTAGTGGAAAAGCTTTCCTAACAACTATTTTGAAGAATCAGCTTTTTGTCTATACATTGTCATTGATCTGTTATCAAAATCCCTATTTAGTAGACAACTGTCCTTAAAATGCAGTAACCTGTGAGCAGTGTTACTCTCAGTTGGTAGAAATCTTGTTGCCTGATGAAAGTTTTCAAGACTCTAATCCAAATAAGTGTGATTTGCAGTGCAGACAGTATTCTTCAATCCTAAACTGGGCAATTATCTGGACAATAGGTTACACTGAGGTATAAAGCCAATAACAGAGTCCCTTCTGCCTGGGTCTTGTAGCTCTCTAAGGATCCTGAGTTTAAAAAGGGTAATTGGATAACTGTGGCAATATTCATTATCTTACTAAGAAATTCCAGTGTTGAGGCACATAGGGAACATTGCAATACACATAATGACTGTTTTATCTACAATATCATTCTGTTACCACAATTCCAACTTCTTCATTACATTGTAAACTGCTTGACATATTTTGGGATAATGAAAACCAATTGATTTCTTATGCATGTTATGCATGCTACAGTTCGTCTGATGAAGCGTTTTATCTGAATCAAGTGTAATTTATCTCAAAATACATGTCATAAGCATACTCCTGCTCGGAAGGGCTACTGGAAACATACTCTTTACCATTCTAGAAAGCCTTAACATTTGCAGTGAAAACTTTCCCACCCCCAAAGATACTGAACTGAACTTGCTTCCCCTTGTTTGTCCAGGTTCAGTGATCATACCTCCCTGAAGATTAAAGTGACAAGAATTTTTGTAATGCTTTCCAAATGACAAATGCAGTGCTTTACTTTGGGCTGGTATCGCGGTTTAAGCCTAGCTGGTAACTCAGAACCATGCAGCCGCTCACTCTCTCAATCCCCCCACTTCTTCCCTCCCCCCCCCCACTCCCAGAGGGATGGGGAGAAGAATCAAAAGAATGTAAATCCCACAAGTTGAGATAAGAACAGTCCAATAACTAAGGTACCATACAAAACTACTACTACTACTGTAAGCGGTGAGGAGAAGCAGAGAGGCCAACCCAATATGGGTGATAAGCAAACTTCTACTTTATTTGTGACGCAGTTCACTTATATATAGGAGTGGTATTCAGCCACTCCTCCTAGGCACAACATTATTGGTTAGCCCCACACAGCTTCCTCCACATTCTCCTCCCATGTCCGGTTTCCGGTTACCTGTGGGGGCCACCCCCTGCCTTGCTCTATGGCCCTGCTCTTAGAGTCATTCTGCAACAATTCCCCCCTTTTTCTTTGTGCGAGCAAGGCATTGTGGGTTATTCTGTTCACCTGTTTTATCACACAACTATAAGCAAGTCTAATAGTTAGACCTAACTATGATTAACCTAACAATGATACATAAGCGCAGTACTTCAAATAGCAGTGTTTTAAGTCAACCTGTAATGCCCCATGAGGACAACCATTTAGTTATCCCTAGGTCACTGCTCACTTGCAGTTGCTGGGTAAGCTGAGCCAGGGTTTTCAGCTGTGCATGTATCGAATTAAAATGACCAGAAAGATTCATACAACACATTCCATCAAACTCTTCACATCCATGTCCCTGTTCCAACAACAAAAGGTTCTGCAGTGTTGCATGTCTTACAGAGTCAACATTTAAACAACAAATCAGAAATTGCCTTCGATGTAGTATTTGTCTGCTTAGCAACTCAGCAACTCAGTCTGCTTAGTTGAGGCAAAGCCCCGGCTGAAGCACTTACAGTGATTTGGCATATTATGATTGGATACATGTTTTGAAGACCCTTAGTGACTAACATATAATTGGTTAAACACAGGTGTGAGAACTCAACCTTGAAAGCTTGCCAACAGTCCACAGTTCTCATTAACTTGGTGAATTCCAGCCTCTTATCTTGCTTGCTTAAGCTTCTTCAGGCCTCTCATGGCCTTGCTGTATCTCTCAGGACTATTCAAAGTTTATGTACCAATTATGCATTCTCCCATGAGAACACTGCCTCCACATCTTCCCCCTTTATGCTTTATATATGGTTTGGGTGGCCCTACTTGAGCAGGGGATCTGGGCTAGATTATATCTCCAACATATGCCAACTAGAGGCTGCCTGGGCCTGCCCCTTTTTTCTGCTGTATGGCTCTCTGGTAACAGGCTGTATAGCTCTCTGATCCTTCACATCAAGGTCTGGCATGGCATGTGTCCCAACCGCTCCACGCCTGCTGGGTTGCAGCCAACAGAGGAGCTAAAGGTTCTTCTTGGTGGCAAACACAGAAGCCAACCCAGTCTTGCCCTTGATTGTGGTAGCAGGCATTTGGTCAGCCTCAGTCCTTGCACCTTGTTGTCAATGCACAGTTTCACCTGCTTCATCCAGTAACAAGTTGCTACTACAGCAAGGCACACACAAATTTACATTAGCAGAGTAACTATTACAGGGTGCAGCAGAATGTTGAAGATGCTGACGGCAGTGAAGGACTAGCCAAAGAAATTTCTTACCAGTGGAATTCTCCCACCCTCTTAATTTGTTCCATTACCTGCTTTATAACACTACCATTGTATTAAAATCTTTCTAGCTTTTGCCTTAGCATTTTCTAGCAGCTGCTGCAAATTTCCATACTCTAACATCTCTTTTACAAGTGACAAATCTATACAATACAAGGTGCAGTTTCTCATTAGCAACTAGCTAGTAAATACAGGTGGTTTTATACACAAAATCACAACCTCTAATAATAGCTACTTTACAAGCACACATATTCAGGATGTTACTTTTCAGTTGTCCCCAAGTTGTGTTTTGCAGTTAATCATTCTTTCTCTTCCTCTATCTCATTCTGCTTGGGGTATTCACGGTCAGCTCCTGTAGCTGAGGCATCAGGTTTTTCCATTCGCCTGTCCAGCTCATGGTGAGGCTTCACAAACTTTGCAGGCAGTCGCCATGGACCTGTAGGCAGGAGGGCACAAATATACCCCCTCCCCCAGGTTATCAGTTCTTCAGTTCTTGAGAAGTAGACAGGTTAAACAGGTTAAATGCAGCATCATTACTCTCTCTCTCTCCCCCCCCCCCCTTTTTTTTTTTTTAGTCCCTGCAAAAGCCATCCTGCTGGGCAGCAACTATAGCGGCCTGCTTGCTTCAGCAGCAACCGGCAACCGCACCTTTACGTTAACCCTTTCATGCCTGAAATGTTAAACAGCTACCCATTGAAAGCTTTTACATGAACCCAACAACAAGAAAAATACACAGAACACCGTCTGCCCTCAGCACACACATACAAACACACGCGTATGGGATCCCACAAGCACACCACACAATATTTGAAGCACAAAATCCAGACAATCATTACTCCCACTACAGTTCCACATACAGAACGTGGCACAAGGACCCTGTGGAGACTAATAGCAAACCAGCTCCGAGAAGCATCATTGCAGTGCGAGGTGGCAGGCTCAACATTAGCGGGCATCCCCGCAGAGGCTCTGCCTCCCCCACATCGCATGAGGCCTGGGCTTTTATACTGACCAAAAGGCACACTCATTCCGACACAGGAGACCAGCCTGTGCTGGAAGAAGTGGCCAGCAGTATCTACAGAGGTCTCCAAGGGTTGATAGAAACCTTGACATACTTATATTTACCAACTTCTAGTACATGAGTATCACAGAGAAACTGTATGGGCTCCCCCTGTCAATTGCAAGAAAAATCATAACATATACAGCTTGAGTGTAAGAGGATTTTAACGCATACGTGGTCATTGTTTGTCAGGCCTCCTTAACTATTTTGAGATCAAGAGCTTCCCACTCTTTAGCCCCCTGCTGTGTAGTAAACACAGGATATGCAAAGATGCCCATTGCAGAAAATTCCCCAGTAATGATCGCATCCTTGGTTACCCATTGTTACAGCTGAGCGTCTCCAGGGCCAGTGAGTCTGCGCAGACCGACATGGGAGACGAAGAGTCAGAGTCTGGAAGCAGAGGATATAAATCTGGCTCAGATTCAGGGGATTCGGGGGCTGATCCTGGTCCAAACTCAGGGTCTCCGTTGCTCGCAGCTGTGTGTTTCTTATCAGATGTCTCTCGTTCGGTATGTGGCCATCTGCAGACCTGGCTCCTCCATAACTGAGTTAAAAATTTCCACTGTAGAGCATAGTGGGTTGGAAAGGCTCGCAGCTCCTTTAAATCTCCCGCTAGCGCATGATCTCTATTTTCTACTGCGTGCTTCAAAATGGCACCGCCTTCTTTCTTTCGGATTTCTCGACATTCATCATGCGTATACCTTCTAATATACTTTCTCTGTCCTTTTCAAAGTCCCTACTTTCGGAACTGGGGTGGTGGGGGAGCAGGGAGTTACACCTCCTCCGCGGCACCTTCTGATGGAGGGGGAGAAAAGGAAGGGGGGGGGAAACCCTGTGCTCCTGCGAGTTGGGGGAAATGAGTTTTAATCTTCCCCCGGTTTCAACCGACTGAGGATGTCTGTTCCTAGTTTCTCCATTGCTACAGCGGCAGTTTTCTTTTCCGCCTTGTATTTTTTTATACAGTTTGTTACTTCTCTCCGTGGTTTACCGAGTTTCTTTGCTGTTCTGTCATCATTTAGCATTGAGTCAAATAGTTCATCACTAAACTTTCGCCACTCACTCTCCTCAAAAACTGTATTAGGATCTACAAAAAGTCCCTTAGCCTTCCCTACAGCCACTAGACCTGCTAGCTGCTTTAGAGTCTCAGGCTCAATTCCCTGCTTTTATAAAAAGCACTGTAATAAGTTCAGGGTTCCATTCCCCACTTTTATAAAAAGCACTGTAATGAGTCCAGGGCTGCCACTCGGTCCATTTTCATGGCCAGCCTTTTCCGGATCGTCTTCTTCTGGGTCGTCCTGTAACCTCGGTCTCCGGATCGGCCTCCCGACGCAGCAGTGTCTGGTTCGCCCCAGCGGCAGACTCCTTTCGGTTATTCCAAGCACCCGGGTCCGTCACGCCACCGCAGCAGCATTGCCCGTGCTGCCCGGCCGCTGCCGCCGGCGCCGCTCACTCGCCGTTCCGTGTCCCCGTCAACCGGGGCCCTGTAATCCGGGTCCCCATTAACCGGGGCCCTGTAATCCGGGTCCCCGCTAACCGGGGCCCTGTATCCGGGTCCCCGCTAGTCGGGGCCCTGTAATCTGTGTCCCCGCTAACCGGGGCCCTGTAATCCGGGTCCCCGTTAACCAGGGCCCTGTAGTCCGCGTCCCTGTTCGGGCGCCATTTGTAAGCGGCGAGGAGAAGCAGACAGGCCAACCCAATATGGGTGATAAGCAAACTTCTACTTTATTTGTGATGCAGCTCACATATATATAGAAGTGGTATTCAGCCACTCCTCCTTGGCACAACAGTATTGGTTAGCCCCACACAGTTTCCTCCACATTCTCCTCTCATGTCCGGTTTCCAGTTACCTGTGGGGGCCACCCCCTGCCTTGCTCGCACAGGCCTCCAGGGCTCTATGGCCCTGCTCTTAGAGTCATTCTGCAACACTACTACTGCCATTTGCAACCATCCATGAGTCAGTATAGATATAAACTACTGTCAATTTTTCTCATTCAGCTATGTTGCTCAGGGCCCCATTTGAAATCATTGTTCTTCCAGGTCACGTGATAGAGGGGGCTTACAATCAGATTGTAATTTCTGATGTGCATTCTCCAGAACCCCACAACACCTAAGAAAGCTTGTGTTTCTTTCTTATTAGTTGGTGGAGACATTGCTGTTATCTTGTTGATCACATCTGTGGGGATCTGTCTACGTCCATCTTGCCATTTTATTCCCAAAAATTGAATCTCCTGTGCAGGTCCCTTGACCTTACTCCGTTTTATGGCAAAACCGGCTTTCAGAAGAATTTGGATTATTTACCTCCCTTTCTCAGAAACTTCTTCCGCTGTATCGCCCCATACGATAATGTCATCAGTGTACTGCAAGTGTTCTGAAGCTTGCCCCTGTTCCAGTGCAGTCTGGATCTGTCCATGGCAGATGGTAGGGCTGTCTTTCCACCCCTGGGGCATTCATTTCCAAGTGTACTGGAAGCCCCTCCAAGTAAAAGCAAACTGTGGCCTGCTCTCTGCTGCCAAAGGAATTGAGAAAAATGCATTGGCAATATCAGTGGTGGTATACAACTTGGCTGCCTTTGACTCCAGATCATATTGAAGTTCTAACATGTCCAGTATGGCAGCATTCAAGGGTGGTGTGACTTCATTCAGGCCACTAAGGTCTACTGTTAGTCTCCACTCTCGTTTAGACATTCGCACTGGCCATATGGGGCTATTAAAGGGTGAAAGGCTCCTACTGATCAGTCCTTGACTCTCCAGTCTATGGATCAGCTTATGGATGGGAATCAGGGAGTCTTGGTTGGTGTGATATTGATGCTGGTGCACTGTTGCGGTCACGATTGGCACTTGTTGTTTTTCGACCTTGTCGAGGTTTAAACCCAGTCAGGCAACTTGTTCACTCACTCCCAGTGAGTGGTGCCGAGCTGACAACAATCGAGGGCCGGTCCCCCGCCCCCCCACCGGGGCTCTCCCCTTCCCCGCTCCCGGAGGAACGGGGAGGAGGATCGAAAGAGTGCAACTCCTACGGGTTGAGACAAGAACAGTCCAGCAACCAATGTATAACACAAATCACCACCGCTACTATCAACTACAACAATGATAAGGGAAAATAACAAGGGAAGAGAATACGATACCACCGGCCAAGAAGTGAGTCCCACCCGGAAGCCCGTGTCCTTCTGGGTAACTCCCAGTTACCTCCCACCCCGGGCATGACGTGCTGTGGTATGGAATACCTCCCTGGCTAGCCCGGGTCAGGCGCCCCATCTCTGCTTCCTCACAGCTTCCCCTCCTCCCTAGCAGAGCATGAGGCTCACAAAGTCCTTGGTCAGGGTAAACATCACTTAGCAACAACCGAAAACATAGGCTTCACCAACACTGTTCCCAGGCTGGAAGTCAAAACACAGCACTGCACCAGCTACCACAAAGGAAAAACATGACTGCTACTGCTGAACCCAGGACATTATCCAACCCTTATTCCATACCATTCACGTCGTGCTCAGATCCCACATTTTCAATACACCATCGCTCTCCCACATATATACATCCATATACATACAGGCCAAGAGGAAAAGATAATTTTCTTAGTGCATAGACCAATCCCTATAATGCTGCCGAGTCCATTCGGTCCATGATGTTCAAAGTTCATTCTCTGTTGGGATGATGGCTGGAGGGAAGTCAGGGCCAGTCGCTGGTGACCTGGAGACATCTAGCTGATGGGCTATAAAAGTATTACACAGCAGGCAACATCATACAATTGAGTTCACTGGCTGTTTTCCCCTAAAATCAAATCCCCTTGAGGTATACCTTGGACTTCCCCATCTTCCCGCATTACCCACCAAGTATATCCAGGTCCCTGAGCAAAAGCAATCCCACGAGTGGGTTTGCCTTTACCTGAAGCAGGAATAACCCAGACTGTCTTCCCCAGAAAATTCTTCATATGCACCACGGGAACTTTGTCCCCCTCTACAACATGTAAAAGTTCTGACTGGGCTGGGCCAGCCTTGTTGGCAGATCCTCTGGTGTTGACCAACTAGGTGGCCTTTGGTAAGTGTGTATCCCAATGCTTGAAAGTTCCCCCACCCATTGCTCTCAGTGTAGTTTTTAACAGCCCATTGTACTGTTTGATTTTCCCAGAGGCTGGTGCGTGGTAGGGGATGTGATATACCCACTCAATGCCATGCTCTTTGGCCCAAATATCTATAAGGTTATTCCGGAAATGTGTCCCATTGTCTGACTCAATTCTCTCTGGGGTGCCGTGTTGCCACAAAATCTGTTTCTCAAGGCCCAGGATAGTGTTCCGGGAGGTGGCATGGGGCACAGCATATGTTTCCAGCCACCCGGTGGTTGCTTCCACCATGGTAAGCACATGGCGCTTGCCTTGGCGAGTTGTCGGCAGTGTGATATAGTCAATCTGCCAGGCCTCCCCATATTTATACTTCAACTATCGTCCTCCATACCAAAGAGGCTTTAACCACTTGGCTTGTTAAATTGCAGCACATGTTTCACACTCATGAATAACCTGGGCAATAGTGTCCATTGTTAAGTCCACCCCTCGGTCACGGGCCCATCTATATGTTGCATCTCTGCCCTGATGGCCTGAAGTGTCATGGGCCCACCGGGCCAAAAATAATTCACCTTTATGTTGCCAATCTAAGTCCATCTGAGCCACTTCAATCTTAGCCGCTTTATCCACTTGTTGGTTGTTCTGGTGTTCCTCAGTGGCCCGACTCTTGGGTACATGGGCATCTACATGACGTACCTTCACCACCAGGTTCTGCACCCTGGCAGCAATATCTTTCCACAGTGCAGCAGCCCAGATGGGTTTACCTCTGCTTTGCCAGTTGCTCTGCTTCCAGTGCTTCAACCACCCCCACAGGGCATTTGCCACCATCCATGAGTCAGTATAGAGGTAAAGTACTGGCCACTTTTCTCGTTCAGCAATGTCCAGGGCCAGCTGGATGGCTTTCACCTTGGCAAACAGGAGGAGCTGTGCTTCAGTGCCAATCACTTCCGAAGCAGCTCGAAGCCCTTCATAGGCTGCCAGTATCTCTTTCTCAGTTGGGGTATAGCTGGCCTCAGATCCTTTATTTCCCCGACTCCAAAAGCCAAGGGTGCGACCTTGAACCTCCCCTAGAGTTTTCTGCCAGAGGCTCCAGGTAGTACCGTTCCCCCCAGCTGCAGTGTACGGTCCATTTTTGACATCTGGCCCGTTCCGGACTGGTCCAAGGGCTACTGCCTGAACTATATCGCGTTTAATTTGCTCAAAGGCTTGTTGTTGCTCAGGGCCCCATTTAAAATCATTCTTGTTTTGGGTCACATGATAGAGAGGGCTTACAATCGAATTGTAATTTGGGATGTGCATTCTCCATAAGCCCACAGCACCCAAGAAAGCTTGCGTTTCTTTCTTATTAGTTGGTGGAGACATTGGTGTTATCTTGTTGATCACATCTGTGGGGATCTGTCTACGTCCATCTTGCCATTTTATTCCCAAAAATTGAATCTCCTGTGCAGGTCCCTTGACCTTACTCCGTTTTATGGCAAAACCGGCTTTCAGAAGAATTTGGATTATTTTCCTCCCTTTCTCAAAGACTTCTTCCGCTGTATCGCCCTACACAATAATGTCATCAATGTATTGCAGGTGTTATGGAGCTTGCCCCTGTTTCAGTGCAGTCTGGACCAGTCCATGGCAAATGGTAGGGCTGTGTTTCCACCCCTGGGGCAGTCGGTTCCAAGTGAACTTTACATCCCTCCAAGTAAAAGCAAACGGTGGCCTGCACTCTGCTGCCAAAGGAATTGAGAGAAATGCATTGGCAATATCAATCGTGGCATACCACTTGGCTGCCTTTGACTCTAGTTCATACTGAAGTTCTAGCATGTCTGGTACGGCAGCACTCAATGGTGGTGTGACTTCATTCAGGCCACGATAGTCTACTGTTAGTCTCCATTCTCCGTTAGACTTTCGCACTGGCCATATGGGGCTATTAAAGGGCTAGTGGGTCCTGCTGATCACCTCCTGACTCTCCAGTCTATGGATCAGCTGATGGATGGGAATCAGGGAGTCTCGGTTGGTGCGATATTGCCACCAGTGCACTGTTGTGGTCGCAATTGGCACTTGTTGTTCTTCAACTTTCAGCAACCCCACAGCAGAGGGATCTTCTGAGAGACCAGGAAAGGTGGACAGCTGCTCAATTTCCTGTCTCCAAAGCAGCAATACCAAAACCCCACCGGTACCCTTTTGGGTCTTTGAAGTACCCTCTCTTGAGGTAGTCTATGCCGAGGATGCCTGGAACCTCTGGACCAGTCACAATAGGGTGCTTTTGCCATTCCCTCCCAGTCAGGCTGATTTCAGCCTCCAGCACAGTCAACTCTTGGGATCCTCCTGTTACTCCAGAAGTATAGATGGGTTCCACCCCTTGACAGCTTGATGGCATCAGGGTACACTGTGCACCGGTATCTACTAGAGCCTTAGACTTCTGTGGGACTGATGTGCCAGGCCATCTGATCCACACAGTCCAGTAAATCCGATTGTCCCCTACCTCCACCTGGCTGGAGGCAGGGCCCCTCTAATGGTCATCACAGAGTTGGACACTTAAGTCGTGGTGAAAGGGATTATTCTTCGTTATCACAGGAGCTGGAGTAAAATCAGCTCTTCCATTCCATCTGGGAAACTGCTCACCAGAGACTGAAACTGTAGCTCTCATGGGATGATCAGTCTTGGTCCTTGCTCCCCTCTTCAGTTCACTCACTTGTTCCTCCAAAGCTGAAGTAGGTTTTCCATCCCACTTTGTCATGTCTTCTCCGTGATCCAGCAGATAAAACCATAGGGTACCCCGTGGCATATACCCCCTGTATCTCCTCTCTCGAACAATAGGACGCCTTTTGTTAATACCTGAGATGTGTGTTGGTACACGTGAGGAGCTGGATAAATCAGCTAGATCATCCCTCAGTTGTTCGAGATCCTGGGACAGTTTTTCCACAGCTGAGATGATGGAAGGGGTAAGATTGTCTTCGAACTCTCGGAGTTTATGAACCATTTCATCCACTGTTATTGGTACTATGTCATTCCAGCTTACTGTTGCCAATGAATGTGCATATGATGACGGTGCATTGCGTGTAAGTTTTCGCCACATGGGTCGTGTACATTCAACTTCATCTGGATCTATGGGGGTATCCCCATTATTCAGCTTGATGTGATAGATCATCTCTACGATGGCCCATTCTCTCAGAGACTGGATGCCTTTGTCTGTAGTAGTCCACTTTGCCAAACGACTCATAACATCGTCCTTGTATGGAAACCTTTCTTTCACAGCTGCCAAGAGCCTCCTCCAAAGGTTGAGGGACTTTTTCTCTCTTGCAATTGCTTTGTCAATTCCCCCTTCTCTAGCAAGTGATCCCAGCTGCTTGGCTTCTGTACCTTCTAGTTCATGACCATCGGCCCCATTGTCCCAGCATCGGAGTCACCAGGTGATGATGTGCTCCCCTGGTTGACGGGTAAAATGTTTTCGCATATTCCGCAGCTTTGAGGTCCGAGGTCGAGAAGTGACCTCTTCTTCTTCTTCTTCGTCATGTGATGATGACTCCTGATCAGATTCTGGGCCGGGTGGTGAATTCATTGTTTCTTCATCTCGCTTCACCCTTCTTGCCTCTTTTTTGCTTGTTCTCTTGCGTACAGGGGAAAGATACGATATACTGAAACTGTGAGATCAAGAGGAACAACCTTGAGAGCCAATATATCAGCATTGTGACGAGTGACTATTAATCCAGTCAGATCTGTTCTTATCTCAACCTCTCGTGCCCCACGTTGGGCGCCAAAAAGAACTGTCGTGGTTAAAACACAGTCAGGCAACTTGTTCACTCACTCCCAGTGAGTTGTGCCAAGCTGACAACAATCGAGGGCCGTTCCCCCCCCCCCCCACCGGGGCTCTCCCCTTCCCTGCTTCCGGAGGAACGGGGAGGAGGATTGAAAGAGTGCAACTCCTACGGGTTGAGACAAGAACAGTCCAGCAACTAATGTATAACACAAATCACCACTGCAACTATCAACTACAACAATGATAAGGGAAAATAACAAGGGAAGAGAATGTGATACCACCGGCCAAGAAACGAGTCCCACCTGGAAGCCCGTGTCCTTCCTGGTAACTCCCACTTACCCCCCACCCCGGGCATGACATGCTGTGGTATGGAATACCTCCCTGGCTAGCCCGGGTCAGGCGCCCCATCTCTGCTTCCTCACAGCTTCCCCTCCTCCCTGGCAGAGCATGAGGCTCACAAAGTCCTTGGTCAGGGTAAACATCACTTAGCAACAACCGAAAACATTGGTTTCACCAACACTGTTCCCAGGCTGGAAGTCAAAACACAGCACTGCACCAGCTACCACAAAGGAAAAACATGACTGCTACTGCTGAACCCAGGACAGACCTTCAGCAACCCCACAACAGAAGGATCCTCTGAGAGACCAGTCAAGGTGGACAGCTGCTCAATTTCCTCAGTCTCCCAAGCAGCAATACCAAAAGGCCATTGGTACCCTTTTGGGTCTTTGAAGTACCCTCTCCTGAGGTCGTCTATGCTAAGCGTGCAAGGAGCTCTGGACCAGTCACAATAGGGTGCTTTTGCCTCTCTTTCCCAGTTAGGATGATTTCAGCCTCCAGTGCAGTCAACTCTTGGTATCCTCCTTTCACTCCAGAAATACAAATCCGTTTTACTCCTTGATAGCTTGATCAGATGACATCAGGCATTCTCAGGTTGGTATGGCCGTGGGTAAATCATGCACAATATATGCCGCAACATACTCATTTTCAGCCAAAGAAGCAGGCTGGTTTCAAGGGTTTCCTGTGCTCCTTCTCACTG
The DNA here is from genome assembly GCF_033815535.1 of Pezoporus flaviventris. Lineage (NCBI taxonomy): Eukaryota > Metazoa > Chordata > Aves > Psittaciformes > Psittacidae > Pezoporus > Pezoporus flaviventris. The sequence continues at coordinate 704,439 of NW_026892669.1, read as the reverse complement.
GTAGAGCATGAGAGACTGAAATGTCTTTGATCGGATAAGCATTACTATAGCAACAACTAAAACATCGGTGTGTTATCAGCATTGTTCTCAGACTAAAGCCAAAACTCAGTACTGCACCAGCTGCTAAGACGGCAAAAAATATCTTTTACAGCTGAACCCAGGACTATGATCTACTATGTAACTGCTGCAAGCAGGAGCTATCACAAATACTAAATGCAGATATATCACAAATGTTATTCTTTTCTTTTTTTCTTATTTTTATATTGCTCACTTGGCTTCAAAACAGATTTGCTTCATCAACATTTTTATTTTGTACACTGCTGTTCATAAAAATTATTTCAATGCACCCTTCCCCTTTTCAACACCAGGTCTGAAATTACAGTGAGTGTTCTTTTCAGATATGGCATATAAACATGAAGAGAACAGCTGAGGTATTGAGAAGGACTAGAAACAGAAACTTAGACTTTCAAGACCCATCTTAGCATCTAGTTCTGCAGAGCACCTGTTACTATCTTAGCACAAACCTCTAGGATAGGTACTTGAACTACAGGTGTATTTTTATTAGCATGCTTCCTCTTTGTGGTAAACATATGGTAACTTATCCCTTTTATCCTTTTCTTTAATTCCTTTGTATTGGACGAAGAGCAAATACAGAGCCATTATCATGGAATGTTTTATGTTCACACCTCAACTTAGCACATTCCTTGTTTTGCTTGTACCATAAATACTGAATGTTCATAGAAACGCTGAAAATACACTGAATGATTACTTCATAATGTATCTCAGCATTAAAAAATATCCATTTAATGACTAAGAAAGTCTTTTTAACCTCATGATTGGCTGACCTTGATCCTCCAACCCATCTCTCCCCTGTACAGCTCAGAGAGTAGATTGTTCTTGCCATATGACCTGGAAGTCAGCAAACCCTGGTGGTATCAGGTCAAGGAAAGTAGGAAGTTCAGAGCTGCTTGTGGGAAACTCTCTTCCAGCTGCCTGGTAAATCTAAACTCAGTTTTATTGAGATAGTTCATACACCCACTTCCACAGACTGCATAGAACTCAGTTTTCCAAATGGAGCTGCTTTTCCAAGTGGAAAAGAATTAATAAAGAAGTAGTAAGTTTTTAGTAAATATTGAAGACAAAATTTATGTATTGTAGAATCATAGAATAATGTCAGTTGGAAGGGACTTTGAGAGATATCCAACCACTTGCTTAAAGCAGCCCCAAATTAATTAGGTTACTCAGGGTCTTGTTCAGTCAAGTTCTAAGCATCCCCAAGGGTCAATATTCCACAACCTCTCTGGAAATCTGTTCCAGCATTTGACTACATGTATAGTTTGTGCTAGGGATGACAGCAAGGATATCAGAAGATTATCATGGACTCACTAGAATTAGAAGACTAATTAGGTGTGAGATTCATAAGACTGTCTACCAACTTATTAGCCATTTGTTAAAACTCCTTTTTGTAGTTTCATAAACCCTTTGCAAGGATCTCAATACTAGTAAATCTGACTCAGCAGTTTCTTATACTAAAGTGTGAATTCAAGCTCCATTAATAAAGTATCTGGAAAACAGTATGGGTGTTGGAGCACCAATGTATGTTGGTTTCTGCACTAACCCTCAACTAATAACAAGTGGACAGCTGCAGCCTTCCACAGCTTTCATTTTGTGACTGGCATAGTGCTATGGAGAGAACATACACTAGCCTAATGCCAGTAACACAAATGTAGGGAATGAATCTCAGAAACCCTACATTTATAAAAATGTTGTGCCCCATTCTGTGGAGGCACATGGAACAAAGCCACATCATTGCTGTAAATGCATCCAGGAGCAGCTGAGGTATTAACGCAACCACCAAGTTAGGAATCTGACTAACAAATACATGGAAAATTTCCTTAGTAATATATTCACTACTTACATATTCAATACTGCTTCAAGCACAGACATTTCTAAATGGCTCCTCAGCTTCATCAGAGTTCCAGTCTCACCCTGATGCTTGATCCGTCTGCATCATCTTTCAACAGAAAGAGAAGGTAGCCATCAGCACAAACACATGGCACATGCCTCCCCAGTAGCCCTCCAAGTGATCTGGCAGGAGTTTTGAGCAGGATGGCAGGATCTGTAGCTTTCCACCAGAGACCCCCTGGTGTTATTCCTAGGATGTCCCTGAAAGGAGTAATGTCTATAGCAACCCCTACAGCTGGAAGTACTGCCAACACTTAGCTGAAACTCTATCAGCAGGAATAATGTTATTAAGATCTAAAAGAACTCCATACTCATCAATTAACACTTCCTTAGCTTGTGTGAATTACCAAGGCTGAGAAAGGACTCACTGAGGTCAAGGAATGGTGACCATCTGTTGCCAAAGACAGCTTTCAAGAGGACCTAGGGCCTGAGGACAGCAGAAGGGTAACCTGTGACTGTCTTCTCCATAGCATACCACTCCGATAGCAGCTCCCGGGGACTCTGCCATAGCCAGAGGAATTGCATGGTAGCACATGGTCAGAGCCTGCCACGCAGTGTGGTGTAGTCAGTCTGACTCACTGCAGACATTTGTACAAACACAGATGTCTTAGTGCCTTTCATCCGCACTGTAAGTAAATGTCCTCCTCACAGCATCCCTCTAATTGCTCCAAAGCACAATTATATGTTAAATCAATGAATATGCTTTTTATGCCTTTGCATCTCCACTCTTAGAGCACTTTCCTGTCTTTTTAAATGCAGATTTCTAACTAGCTGTACTCTCAGATGGTTTAAAATGGATCCATCTGATGAACACTGACAGCTTTCATAACTATGTTTACTACTCCCTGTAAAATAGTTTGTTCCTTCCAAACACCAGTAATAAAACCAGTTGGTTTCACGCTGGACAGAATTCAGATCTTGAACAGAAATTAAACCTGCAGTGAAAACCAATGCAATAATTGGGGCCAGAACTTGGTTTACTGACCCTGCTCATCTGAATGCTATTTCTGAGGGGATAATGATGTATTATTCTTCCTTTTTGACAATTTACTCCTTCACAGTTAATTTTTTAAATTTTATGTGCCATTTTTCTGTGATGTTGCACTGGTATCCTGGTGCTTCTATCATGCCATTATAGTTGCCTAAAGCATGTTTCTTTATTCCTTTTTTCTGCTCTACCTTTCTTTTTGGCTCCTTCCTGTATTCTGCCATCACACAAACTTCATTTGTGTAGCTGAGAAAATGAAGAATTCTACTGAATTCTGAAAGAAATTTTGTGTTTCATGACTTTACTTATGTTGTGGTTTAAGTCCAGTCAGAAAATTCAGAACCACATAGTCTCTCGCTCACTCCCCCACTTCCTCCCCGCCCCGCTCCCAGAGGGATGGGGAGGAGAATCAAAAGAATGTAACTCCCACAGGTTGAGATAAGATCAGTCCAGTAACTAAGGTATAACACAAACCACTACTGCTACCACCAATAATAATAATGATAAGGGAAACAACAAGGGAAGAGAACACAACTTCTCACCACACGCCGACCGATACCCAGCCCAACCGAGCAGTGATCTAGCCCTTCTGGGTAACTGCCCCCAGTTTATATAGTGGGCATGACGTGCTGTGGTATGGAATACCTCCTTGGTCAGTTTGGATCAGGTGCCCTGTCTCTGCTTCCTCCTGACTTCCCCTCCTCCCTGGCAGAGCATGAGACTCAGAAAGTCCTTGGTCACAGTAAACATTACTGAGCAACAACTGAAAACATCGGTGTTATCAGTGCTGTTATCAGCGCTGTTCTCAGGCTGAAAGTCAAAACCACATCACTGCACCAGCTACTAAGAAGGATAAAAATGACTGCTACTGCTGAACCCAGGACAGTATCCACCCCTTATTCCATACCATTCACGTCATGCTCAGATCTCACATTTTCAATATACCATCACTCTTATCTCATATATATACATATATATATATATATACACAGAGAGAGAGAGGGAGAGAGATATCATTCCTTAGTACATGGACCAATCCCTATAAAGCTGCTGAGTCCATCTGGTCCATGATGTCGGGCTCCATCTCTTGTAACAGTCTTTCAGAGCAGGAGAGAGAGTGTGATGTAGTCAGTCTGCCAGGCCTCCCATATTTGTACTTCAGCCATCGTCCTCCATACCAGAGAGGCTTTAACCGCTTGACTTGCTTAATTGCAGCACGTTTCACACTCGTGAATAACCTGGGCAATAGTGTCCATTGATAAGTCCACCCCTCGATCATGAGTCCATCTCTGTGTTGCATCTCTGCCCTGATGGCCTGAAGTGTCACGGGCACGCCAGGCTCAAAATAATTCACCCTCCCCTTCAGCAGTTTCTGCAACTTGTCATCGGGGACTCCATACAGCTGCCTTCCATCTCTGACGCTTCCAAAGCACTGGAGGGGCCCAGTTGACTAGATACTTGCTCATACTGTCTCACACACCCTGCCACTCATGACTGTCCAGCCTTGGGGAAAATCTCTTGGTGGTCCTCCTATATTGTCGTCTAATCCTAGACAAGACCCAAACATGACTCCGTTTAACTTCTGAGATCAGACTAAATGGTCATGGTTAAAACACACTCTGTATGTGTGCCACCATGGTGATCCCCATCACAATCAGCAGGCAGGTCTCAAGGGTACCCAAAGCCCATTCAAAGCCTTCACAACTCTCAAACGATGCTGCTGTACTTGTCACTGGGTCTGGTGTAGCTGCTGTGCTTGGTGCTGGAGTAACTGCGCTGTCGGCTGCGGTTGGAGTTTGAGTAGCTGCTGTACTTGTCGCTGGGGTTGGTGTAGCAGCTGTTCTTGGAGTTGGAGTAGCTGCGTTATCTGTTGTAGTCAGAGTCTGTGTAGCTGCTGTAGTTGTAACTGGGGCTGGTGTAGCTGCTGTGCTTGGAGCTGGAGTAGCTGTGCTGTCTGCTGCAGTTGTAGTTTGAGTAGCTGCTGTACTTGTTGCAGGGGTGTGTGAGAATGTGTCCCTCATAGGCTGACCGCCCCAGGAGGGGAAAAAAGATGTGTAATTGCTTTACACTTCTATTATATACCTTCCAAAGCATAGAGGTGGTGACCACACTGGGAACGCAAGTCAGATCAGTTTCATGATCAATGAGTCTATTGTATTACAAGTCATTACCATAAAGTACAATGAAACAATAACCTTAGCCAAGACCCCCAGCCGATAAGCACTAACACAGCAAATACTGGCTGTAAGTAAGGTGCGACATGCTGAAACTGTGAGATCAGAAGCAACAACTTTGAGAGCCAATAAATAAGCATTGTGATGAGTGACTTCAGGGTATTTAAGGCACGGACTCCGTTTGCTGGTCGAAGACCTTTTTACTTTAGATTACATGGTTTATATATGTTTTTGATCATATTCACTTGCATAAAGCTACAATGCAATTGGTTAGTTGCTGCTGTCCGTGCGCATAATCTAAAATTATAATTGATTAGTCTGCTTTTTTGACACCATCCTTTCGACGTCTCAAACTTCTCAGTTCCTTCTTCTACTTCTCATTTTAGTCCCCTTTTGTTCCACTTCTTTTGCTCCACTTTTCTTGCTTGAGGTCAGTTAACCACAGAGCTAAAATTGCAGTCTGACTCAAAATTAATTCCCCAAAGAATTAAGGTCGCTCAGCATACTCTGACCAAGTTCAAACTCCTCTTCTCCTACATCTCACCTTTTTGTTTTTCTAAAAACATCACTTGCTTTACCATTTTTTCTAACATTCACTGCAGGCAACTCAACATGGAACAGTCAGTAAGAATCAAATAAGAATGAATAGCATTATAAGACCTCCTTTGATCAATGAAACAAACCATGTCCCAAGTCCTAGAGAGTTAAGCCAATTTCCTAATCCAAAAAAAATCCATCATCTATCTGCAACTTTGTTACTCCTTTTTTCAGTTCCTGAATAGCTTTATGAATAGATTCCGAATGGTCTGACAAATTCATGCAGCACATACCCTCAAAATCTTCACAGCCATGACCTTGTGCTTATAATAAGAAGTCTATGGCAGCCCTGTTTTGCAAAGAGGCATGTCAGACAGAATCAATGTCTGCCAATAAGTTGCTTAAGGCAATGGACGTTGCATTTCTTTGTTTAGCTAGCCAGCAGCCTAATTTGTTTAATGTTCCTAATGCTTTTGCTGCTGCTACACCTGAAACAAAGAAGGAAGCTGCCACTATTTTTCCTCTTTTCCAAAATTTGACATCATCTTTACATTCCGATTTATATGTATGTATACTTCGCTTTCCTTGGCTATGGATACGCTGCTGTAAAATCATGGATCTGTTTAGAGTTAGCAAGGTTAATCTCCCTAGGCTACATGGGCCACCTTTGATATGTGAAGGGATTTCTGGCCATGCCCTATCCCCACAAATAAGAAACGCTCCTGGAGGCAAAGCTCTAGGCTTATAGTGACCACTAGATTTTTTGTATGCAGTATATTTGCACCAAGCGCTACTATTTCTATATGCTGCTAAGCTAGGATTAACACTCCACACTAAAGACTGATCGCTCCCTGAATAACTGAAAAACAAACAATAGTCCATTTTTATGGACCCAAACAAATCTAATTCTTGAGGCCCCAATGTGGCCTCGGGCAGGTATGAAGTCCACCCATCCCAATTCTCAACCTGGCCATCCCCTGTCTCGATCCTATACGGGGCTTGGAGGGGTATTGGCCAAGTCTCCAAAGGGATTCCTGCAAGACACGTTGAAAAGGGATTCCCTGGCGTGGCAGTTGCAAGGCACAGGATATCTAGGTTTGTCACATTAGCCAATGTGACCCATATATTCATTTTTGGCTGCTGCAGAGGGAGCCAAGACCATGGTTCCTCCACTACTGCTGTGGTAATGCATACTGCGACAATCCACCAGGTGAGTCGCCTTCCACCGTCGGCTTGACCCATTTCGCGGGTACCCAGCGTGGGCCTGAATCTGTAATGACACAAGCATATCCTTATCCCCAAGTTAGTAATGGTACTGGACCTTCTCAATTTCCTTCCCAAGTTTTTACCATAACCTTAATTTGATCTTTATATTCGAGCATCCCTGTTGACATGGTTTGCATGTGTTTCACAATGGGAGGAATTACACTCTCACCAGGTAAGCGTAAAAAATTCATGACGTATTGGACCTTTGCCAATCTGCTTACTGGCTGTTTTCCTGACTCCCCCTTTTTCTGTTTTTGCAAATATGTTTTGACAGTTTGATGGGTGTGCTCAACAATGATTTGTTCTGTGGGTGAGTGGGGAATGCCAGTGACATGTTGGATTCCCCAATTTTTGAAAAATTTTCAGTCGATTGTGAAACATATGCTGGACCATTGTCTGTTTTTATTTGACGTGGGACTCCTAAAGTAGCAAAGGCATGATGAAAATGAGTTTACACATGTCTAGAAGTTTCTCCTCCCAAAGCAGTCATACAAACTGCCAGAGAAAAGGTGTCCACAGAAACATGAACATATTTTAGTTTGCCAAATTCAGGGATATGTGTGACATCTGTTCGCCATATTTGAAGTGATTGAATTCCTCTGGGGTTAACTGACAATGTAGGACCCTTAGTGAGTTGTTGACAATCAGGACAGGCTTGTATGATAGCTTTTGCATCTGCTGTTTACAAGTGAAACTTCTGTTTTAGGACCTTTGATGACTGGTGAAAAAATTCATTAGAAATGCGAGCTTGTTGCCACATGTTAGGCACAGGTGACAAACTGACAGGCTGAGTTAAATGGTTCACTCTAGCATTTCCTTCTGCACAGAATCCTGGCAAGTTTGTATTATTACGATGGTGACATATATGGTACACTTCTGTTCTTTGTTTTAACTGCCATAACTGTTTCATATTGTTAAACAAGGTTTCAACTGCAACATGTTTCAAATAAGCCCTTTCTAATCATTGCACAACTCCTACTACATATGCTGAGTCTGAAATTATATTGATTGGACATGTGTTCCATCGTTTAAACACCTCAATCACTGCTTTCAGTTCTACAATTTGGGGTGATCCCTCAGAAAAAAAAACTATATGTGATTTCCACTGGCCCTGTTCTTGCCATGTAATAGCTGCTTTGCCTGATTTTCCACTCCCATCTATATATACTGTGATACCATTCACAGGTTTGAGACAACACTTGGGTTTTTCCTCTATACATTCCTGCTGATTAAAAGTCAATATTCGATGGCTAGGATGATGGACCTTGATTGCTCCATCAAATCCTGCTAGAGCTATCTGCAGTGCTAAACTATTCTGCATACACCATTGCAGATATTGTTCTGTCATGGGAATAATTATGGTTTGAGGTTCTTTACCAGATAGGTCTATGATACGATCCCTTCCTTTCATAATTAACTGAGCAAATATTTCAAGTCTGGTTACAATGGTTTTTGATGGCTGATGTGAACAAAAATTGCCATTCGAGATTTTTCAATTTCTCCTTATCAGATTCAACCCATTGCATGATTAATCCTACTGTCTGAAAATCATTATTGACAATCAAAAACTCAATAGGAACTCCATTCACCACATGATGTGCCTGTCTCTCACTTAATGCTGCGTCTACCATCGCTATTGCTTGTTTTGCTGCTGGTGTTAATTGTCTGGGTGCATTTAAGTCTGTGTCATCCTTCAACAATTCAAACAATGGTTCTAAAGTTTTGTTGTCAATTCCCAATAATGTTGGAAACCAATTGATATTTCCTAACAAGACTTGCACATTGTTAAGTGCATGGATATTGACCTTGATGGTTAATTTCTGAAGTTCAGTGGTATGATCTAAGATTTTCCAACCCAAATATTTCCATGATACGGTATCCTGAACCTTTTCAGGGGCAATTTGCAATTTATGTTGTTGCAACACCGATTCGGAGAAAACTCCAGGAACAAACTTGCCAACAAAGTTTTCAAGCTGACAAGCAGGTATTCTGTATTGTGGCGCCGGGAGACACAGGGGATAGCTCCTCCTAATGTGTGTCTCCCCATTGCCACACAAGCCGTCCTTTTATAGCCACTGGGCATACATACATATTCATGAGGCTACATATGGATTACATCATTTTCCAGAAAGTTCCTACTACTTTCTATAGTATAGTTCCTACTACTTTCTATAGTAAACTATAAACAAAGGTTTCTATTGAGAAAAAAGGGGGGCACAAAATAACAAAATAGAATATAGATTTCTCCGTATCACTATATTCCATTTTGTGATTTTGTGCCTCCCTTGTCTCAAATTCCCCCCTTTTTCTGTCCTTTTGCAAATTCTTTTGCAACATTTTATATATTACCATTACCATCAAAATTCTTTTTGAAATAATTTCCCATTTCTACTTGGTGCTTAATTTCATTCCTTTTCCAATCTTCGTAATTTATCATAGACCTTTTACAACACCAGAGGGAACATTGTATCATACCACAAGTAATCAATATTCCTGCAAACAGTTGCCTCAACCAGGAGAGCTTGGGTAACCATGGAGTTAACTTTTTCCATATTTTTTTAAAAATCCAGGAGGTGGCATTAATGGCCATTTCATGAAATATCTTTGTTTGTTTCCAAATTTCCTCCAGGTCTGTTTCGATTCTGACACTTTGGTCTAAATAGGAACAACAGCTTTCATTGATTATGGAACAAACGCCTCCTTGTGATGCCAATAACATGTCTAGAGCCATTTGGCTTTGTAATATCACTTTAGACAGGCTGGTTATCTCTTGTTGTTCTGCCTGGCTTATATCAATGTTTTTACTTTCCATTTCCTCTATGGTTGCTGAGATATTTACAATTGCTTTTTCTGATTCACTTACTCCCAAAGATGGAATTAGACTTGTTCAATAATAGGGTTAAACCCTTGCTTAATCTGTTTAGCAAAACTTCTAATCCAGGTCCCGGAAGGATACCTGTCGATAATAGTAAAATTGGGTATTACAGCACCTAAGGTGCATGCCCCCTTCCATTTGGGGGCAGAGTCTTATAAGCATTTTCTCCACATAACCAAAACCAGCCTTTCCCTTTAGGAATGGGCCACCACTGAACTATGGTACCATCTTTATTAATAGTATAATTGCAATTTGAATGGTGACCTACATCTGTGGCATTTAAACAAGCAAGATTTCCTACCCTGGTTCCTGGTGTAATACATCTTTGTGCACAGGTATAATATTTATTACCTGGATTAGGATTAACTATTCCAAATTTTAACTTTTCCTTCGAATACAGATTGCTAGTTTTCACCCACAAATTTGTCCATGAGACAGTGTTAGGAACTGTAACTCCAGTTGATGGGAGATCCAGGCTTTCTCCTGATTTAGGCAACTGTGCACACACCCAACAGTCACTGCGATTAAAACCTTAGTGACATTCTGCACAAATTTCAGGTATAAGTTTTGGTCCCAAGCTTATGTGCCAGTTATCATATAAGTCCAAATTATGACCGACACAATTTCATACATAAGGGTCTTGAAGGTTCTATCTGCCATGTCTTCTCTGGCTCTGGTGCTTTCTTAATTCTTGAATAATGTATCCAAGCAGGTTGTTCCTTTATCTTCACTGCTGTAAAGGTGGTCAGTAATATCTGGTACGGTCCGCTCCACTTCTCCTGTAGAGGATCTCCTGACAAATTCTTAACATAAACCCAGTCTCCAGATCTGAAAGGGTGAATCGGATAATCCAAACCTCTTGCTCTTGTCCCTATTATTCTCTTATTTATCTCCTCCAATTGTTTTCCCAGATTGATCAGAAACTGTCAGAGATAGCCTTCTCCCCCTTCCTGAAGACTTTCTCCTTCAAACTGGGACAGATATGGTCTTCCATATAAAATTTTACATGGCCTAGCCTCTTCTTTGACTGAGGTTTAGTTCAAATTCTTAATAGAGCCAGTGGTAACGCCTGGTACCAATATAAATTTGTTTCCTGACATATTTTACTAATCTGTTGTTTAATCAGATGGTTCATCTTTTGTACTTGCCCACTGGCCTGAGGCCTATATGGAACATGTAGTTGCCAATCAATTTCTAACTTTTTGCTAATTTCTTGTAACAATTTTGCACTAAAGTGTGAACCCCAGTCGGAAGAAATTGCTGCTGGTACTCCAAAATGAGGTATTATTTCATTTAATAATGTTTTAATCACCTGTCTTGCGTTATTTATTCTACAGGGGAATGCTTCTGTCCAGCCTGAAAAAATATCCGTTAACACCAACAAATATCAATAACCCCCTTTTCTTGGTAATTCAGAAAAATCTATTTGCCACTGCTGTCCCAGATAACTTCCTCTCCCAGTTGTCCCAATTTGATTTCTATTTTCAGTTTTAGGATTATTCTTAAGACATAACAGACATTGTTTTGTCACTAATTGAACTGTGGTGTATAGATTCCTTCCTACAATTTCTTTGTCTAAATATTTATACAAAGAGTTGCTACCCCAATGAGTTTTATTATGTTCTTCCTGAACTAACTTCCAGAGCTGGTTATAGGGGATTACAATTCATCCATCAGGTATTTGAGCCCAGCCCTCTTTATTTTCCTGTCTCTTTAGATCCTCAACCAATTTTCTATCCTCTTTTGAATACCTAGGTTTAGATTTCTCAGTTGTTAATTTCTCCTCAGGGATTAAGGACATGATTGGAGATTGTTCAGATGCTTGTTTGGCTTAAAAAACGGCCAAATTATTTCCAGTTTCCTGATCAGAGTCACCTTGTTGATGTCCTTTACAGTACATAATAGCTACTTCTTCAGGTAGCTGAACAGCTTCCAGTAATTGTAGAATTTCTGTGGCATGTTTAATCTGTTTCCCTTGTGTGTTCAAAAGTCCTCGTTCTTTCCAGATAGCACCATGTGCATGGACCACACCAAATGTGTATTTAGAATCAGTCCCAATATTTATCCTTTTATCTTTAGCCAATTCCAGGGATCTAGTTAACGCTATTATTTCTGCCTTCTGGGCAGAGGTGTTCACGGGTAAAGGTTTAGCTTCTATTACCTGTGAAGTGGTGGTAATGGCATATCCTGCCTTTTCTTTACCATTTTTCATGAACCTACTACCATCAGTGAACCAAGAATCAGCATCTTCCAGAGGTTTTTCTTTCATGTCTGGTCGGCTAGAATATGCAGTCTCTATGATGGTGAAGCAGTCGTGTGTTAGTGGTTCTGTCGATTGTTCTTGCAAAGAGGATGCTGGATTCACAACATTAGTGAGCACAATTTCTATATCATCCTGTTCTACAATGGTGGCCTGGTATTTTAAAAAACGTGAAGGAGATAACCAGTGGGCTCCTTTCTGCTCCAGGACTGCTGATACCACATGGGACACTAGCACAGTAATCTTTTGTCCCACAGTGAATTTGCAAGCCGCTTCAATATTCATGATGACTGCTGCCACAGCCCTTAGGCCTCCGGGCCATCCTTTGCTCGCTTCATCCAGATGTTTTGAAAAATACGCCACTGCCCTTCTGTATGGTCCTAGTTTCTGAGCAAGGAGCCCCAAGGCTATTCCTTGTTTTTCATAGGAATATAGCCAAAAAGGTTTAGTCAAATCCGGAAGTCCCAGAGCTGGAGCTCATATTAACTCTATCTTTAAATTTCTAAAAGCCTCCTCTGCTTTATCAGTCCAGTCCAAAGAGGGAGTGTTTCCTTTCAGCAGTTCATATAGTGATCTTACCAGAACACCATGATCATGGATCCAAAGTCTGCACCATCCTGTCATTCCCAGGAATGTCCAGAGCTCCTTGACAGTCGACGGTCGTGAAGTTTGGCAAATGGCTTCTTTTCTGGCAGTTCCAAGTTCTCTCTGTCCTCCTGTTATTTCATATCCTAGGTAGGAAACACGGGCTTGGGCCTTTTGTCTGGATACCCAATAACCATTCAGTCCCAGAAAATTTAATAATTCCACTGTCCACTGGATACATTCTTCCTTTGTTTCTGTAGCAATTAACAGGTCATCCACATATTGTAACAGAGTCCCCGTCTGAGTAGGTGGCTTCCATGATTCTAGTTCTCATGCTAATTTCCAAAAATCGTTGGACTGTTTTTAAACCCCTGAGGTAATACCGTCTAAGTTAATTGAGTTTTTCTTCCTGTGTCAGTATTTTTCCATTCAAAGGCAAATAAATTTTGGCTTTCTTTTGGCCAATGGTAAGCAAAAGAAAGCGTCCTTTAAATCCAGGAAGGCAAACCATTTCTAATTATTATTCAATTTAGTCAATAAGTCATACGAACTAGCTACTACTGGACAAATATCCTCTGCAATTTTGTTGATTGCTCTGAGATCCTGAACCAGTCTGCAACTTTTCCCATCACATTTATTTTCTGTCCAGATAGGAGTGTTATATTCCAATTCACATTCAATTAATAATCTATATTTTAAAATTTATCAATGACTTTTTGATTCCCTTTGATCTTCTAATTTTAAGGGATACTGTTTTATTCTAATTGGGCAGGCCCCCCTTTTTTATTTCCACTTTAACAGGCAAAGCATTTTTTGCCTTACCTGGAACTTCAGATGCCCCTACTCCCACATATACCTGATTAAGAATTTCTTCTATTTCAGGGAGGTCCTCCTTTTTGCTTTTCTGTTGAATTAAACTCACAACTGTAATTAATTGATTGTTTTTAACTCTAAATTCCATTTTGCCTTCTTTAAATATTGCTTCTTGCCCTAATAAAGATTTTAGAGAATTTGGCATGCATAAAAATTTATGCATTCTTTTTGTTTTCCCAATTTGTACTTTAAAGGTTTCAGAAAGAATGCCTATTTTTTTCTTTTTTTTTTTCTTTTTCTTGGTGGCCAGTAGCTCCCACATGTGTAACAAATTCTTTTCTCTCTGATTTAACACCGAATAAGTTGCTCCTGTATCCACTAAAATTCCACTTTATTTCCTCTAGTCCCTAGTTTTAATTTAATCCGTGGATCTCCTAGGGTAGATTCTCCAGGTCCCTGTCAATCTAGTTCCAATTCAGTCACCGAGACACCCCATGGCACTGCCCCCCCCGGTCAGTCTCACTTCCAACGTCCAAATTCCCCATAGCACACACACCGATCCGGTTCCACAGGAGAGCCCACTCCCCCACCTCTGCCCGTCGTCCCTCCTCCCACGCTCAAACACAGGAGCTGCCCAAGTTCCCCCTTTCCCCCTTGGTTTTCTCTTTTTTTTTTTTTTTTCACAGCTGCTCACCCTGCTCTGCAGGAGCTGCAGATGCCTGCCTCTGCAACAGCACTTCTGGTTTAACCCCTTCTTAACTCTGAATGTGAATGTGCCGCTTGTTGCCAGTGACAGCAATCTCCTCCTCCTTATCAATATCAGATAGGACAGATGCAGAGGGTGATCCTCTTGGAGGTGCCTGTGATACATGATTTTCCAACCTATCTTCCTGATTACTGTTCTTTAACTTTAAACATCTTTCCCCAATATCACAGGCTGAACATCTCCAGCTTAGCTCTCAGTTTTTCCCTGCCCTTTTCCAAAGCCAAAATTAAGGAATCTGGCAAAGCTATATTAATTTTGCATTCAGTCTTACACTCATATCTGCATACATTACTTCATCCCATTTTCCCTGCCCCCTCAAAACAACATTAATTGTAAGAATGTATTATAGTTCAGAGTTCCATCTTTAGGCCATTTTTCCTGATCTTCAAAGTATTCAAGACCTCTTAACTCTGCTGATTTTTTATTATCAATCTCACATTCACACAAGAACATACACAAAAGGAATCCCACAGACACACTCCACTCAGTTACAACACTTGATACAAAGACAGAGACTAAAAATCAACCAAAAAACAGTTAATAACACAGTTATAACATCCTGTCACCAGTACCAAAATCACAAGAGCAAAATCATTACTGTAACAAGCCACAAAATAAGACGAATACCAGTAGAATGAAAAGCAGCACTTCCTAACCCCTATGGCTCAGACCATATTGTAACATTAATAGGGGGGTTTCCTTGAACCCTTCATAGCTGACCAGCCTGTCAGTGTCCCAAGAAGGACGAGACCCTTGTGCCCAAACAGCCTGCCTGTGTCCCACTGTGGGACGTACTGGACAGCCCCCTGTATCGGAGGGTGATTCGACTAACCTATTCTGGGACCCACGCTGACAGCATCACTGAATCAAATCCCTTATGGGCTCTTGATAGCACACTGGACCCAAAACCATTTCCACAAGACACCCCCTGTGTCTTGTAGGACCCAAACCACAAGAAGCCCCCTGCTTAGTTATACCAAAATCACAAGACCAAAATACTTACTGTAAAATGCGAAAACTTTTCTACAAGTCGCTGTCCTGGGTTCAGCAGTAGCAGTCATTTTTCTCCTTCGTGGTAGCTGGTGAAGTGCTGTGTTTTGACTTCCAGCCTGGGAACAGTGCTGGTGATACCGATGATTTCGGTTGTTGCTAAGTGATGTTTACCCTGACCAAGGACTTTGTGAGGCTCATGCTCTGCCAGGGAGGAGGGGAAGCTGTGAGGAAGCAGAGACGGGGCGCCTGACCCAGGCTAGCCAAGGAGGTATTCCATACCACAGCACGTCATGCCCAGTGTGGGGCGTAACTGGGAGTTACCCGGAAGGACATGGGCTTGCGGGTGGGACGCGTTTTCTTGGCCGGTGGTATCGTATTCTCTTCCCTTGTTATTTTCCCTTATCATTGTTGTAGTTGATAGTAGCGGTGGTGATTTGTGTTATACACTGGTTGCTGGACTGTTCTTGTCTCAACCCGTAGGAGTTGCACCCTTTCGATCCTCCTCCCCGTTCCTCCGGAAGCAGGGAACGGGAGAGCCCCGGTGGGGTGGGGGGGGCCCTCGATTGTTGTCAGCCCGGCACCACTCACAGGGAGTGAGTGAACAAGTTGCCTGGCTGGGTTTAAACCACAACAGTTCTTTTTGATGCCCAACGTGGGGCACGAGGGGTTGAGATAAGAACAGATCTGACTGGATTAATAGTCACTCGTCACAATGCTGATTTATTGGCCCTCAAGGTTGTTCCTCTTGATCTCACAGTTTCAGTATATCGTATCTTACTTCCATCCGGTATTTGCTGTATTAGTGTTTTTCAAGTGTGGGGCTTGGGCTAAGGTTTTTGTCTCATTATACTTTATGGTAATGACTTGCAATACAATAGAATCATTTATCATGAAACTGATCTGGCTTATGTTCCCAGTATGGTCACCACCTTTATACTTTGGGAGGTAGGTAATAGAAGTGCTTAGCAATTACACATCTTTTTTCTCCTTCTCAGGTGCTCAACCTGTGAAGGAGACATCCTTTTACCCTCCCAGTCCTCCCCCCAGACCATTTATATTTGAGAGTTTTGAAGTTTTTGAATGGCCTTTTAATGCTGTTGAGACTTGTTTGCTGATCGTGATGGGAATCACCATGCTAGCACGCATACAGAGTGTGTTTTGCCCACTACTGATTTCAAGAGTTAAGCAGAGTCAGGTTTGGGTCTTGTCTGGGGTCAAACGACGATGTAGGAGGACCAAGAGATTTTCCCTGAGGCTGGACAGCCATGAGTGGCAGGGTGTGTGGGATAGTATGGGCAAGTATCTAGGTCAGTGGGCCCCTCCAGTACTTTGGAATTTCACTACCGAACAACTGCAAAATCCAGAAGAATTAGTAAAACACTTAAATGAGTTGTGTGGTCATTCTGGCCATACCAGAGATGGACAAATCATGGCAACGTGCTGGGGCTTGGCCTATGCTTACAGGGCCTTGTTCAACACTATCCAGCACCTTCAAAAGGAAAAGAACGTTGGCGGATCTGAGGGCAAAGCAGCAGTCAGCGCAACTACTCCAGCTCCAAGCACAGGAGCTTCACCACCCCCAGCAACAAGTACAGTCGCTACTGAAACTTTGGCTGCAATGAACAGCGCAGCTACCCCAGTGGCAAGTACAGCAGCTACAGCACCCCCAGCAACAAGTACAGTTGCTACTCAAACCACTGTGATAATTACTGCAGCCAAACCAGAGGACCAATTCGTACCAATATCGGTTTCCCCTGTGCGCAAGAGAACAAGCAAAAAAGAGGCAAGAAGGGTGAAGCGAGATGAAGAAACAATGAATTCACCACCTGGTCCAGAATCTGATCAGGAGTCATCATCACATGACGAAGAAGAAGAAGAAGAGGTGACTTCTCGACCTCGGACCTCAAACGAGTTACGGAATATGTGAAAATATTTTACCCGTCAACCAGGGGAGCACATCATCACCTGGTGACTCCGATGCTGGGACAATAGGGTCGATGGTCACGAACTAGAAGGTACAGAAGCCAAGCAGCTGGGATCACTTGCTAGAGAAGGGGGAATTGACAAAGCAATTGCAAGAGAGAAAATGCCTCTCAGCCTTTGGAGGCGGCTCTTGGCAGCTGTGAAAGAAAGGTTTCCATACAAGGATGATGTTACGTGTCGTTCGGCCAAGTGGACTACTACAGACAAAGGCATCCAGTCTCAGGACTCAGCCATCGTAGAGATGCTCTATCACATCAAGCTGAATAACGGGGATACCCCCATAGATCCAGATGAAGTTGAATGTACACGACCCATGTGGCGAAAACTTACACGGAATGCACCGTCATCATATGCCTATTCATTGGCAACAGTAACCTGGAATGACATTGTACCAATAACAGTGGATGAAATGATTCATAAACTCTGAGAGTTCGAAAACAATCTCACCCCTTCCGTCATCTCAGCTGTGGAAAAACTGTCCCAGGATCTCGAACAATTGAGGGGCAATCTATCTGATTTATCCAGCTCCTCACCTGTACCAACACACGTCTCAGCTATTAACAAAAGGCGTCCTATTGGTCGAGAGAGGAGATACAGGGGGTATACACCACGGGGGACCGTATGGTTTTACCTGCTGGATCATGGAGAAGGCATGACAAAGTGGGATGGAAAACCTACTTCAGCTTTGGAGGAACGGGTGAATGAACTGAAGAGGGGAGCAAGGGCCAAGACTGATCGTCCCATGAGAGCTACGGCTTCAGTCTCTGGTGAGCAGTTTCCCAGATGGAATGGAAGAGCTGATTTTACTCCAGCTCCTGTGATAACGAAGAATAATCCCTTTCACCACGACTTAAGTGTCCAACTCTGTGATGACCATTAGAGGGGCCCTGCCTCCAGCCAGGTGGAGGTAGGGGACAATCGGATTTACTGGACTGTGTGGATCAGATGGCCTGGCACATCAGTCCCACAGAAGTCTAAGGCTCTAGTAGATACCGGTGCACAGTGTACCCTGATGCCATCAAGCTGTCAAGGGGTGGAACCCATCTATACTTCTAGAGTAACAGGAGGATCCCAAGAGTTGACTGTGCTGGAGGCTGAAATCAGCCTGACTGGGAGGGAATGGCAAAAGCACCCTATTGTGACTGGTCCAGAGATTCCAGGCATCCTCGGCATAGACTACCTCAAGAGATGGTACTTCAAAGACCCAAAAGGGTACCAGTGGGCTTTTGGTATTGCTGCTTTGGAGACAGGAAATTGAGCAGCTGTCCACCTTTCCTGGTTTCTCAGAAGATCCCTCTGCTGCGGGGTTGCTGAAAGTTGAAGAACAACAAGTGCCAATTGTGACCACAACAGTGCACTGGTGGCAATATTGCACCAACTGAGACTCCCTGATTCCCATCCATCAGCTGATCCATAGACTGGAGAGTCAGGGGGTGATCAGCAGGACCCACTCGCCCTTTAATAGCCCCATATGGCCAGTGCGAAAGTCTAACGGAGAATGGAGACTAACAGTAGACTATCGTGGCCTGAATGAAGTCACACCGCCATTGAGTGCTGCCGTACCAGACATGCTAGAACTTCAGTATGAACTAGAGTCAAAGGCAGCCAAGTGGTATGCCACGATTGATATTGCCAATGCATTTCTCTCAATTCCTTTGGCAGCAGAGTGCAGGCCAACGTTTGCTTTTACTTGGAGGGATGTCCAGTTCACTTGGAACCGACTGCCCCAGGGGTGGAAACACAGACCTACCATTTGCCATGGACTGATCCAGACTGCACTGGAACAGGGGCAAGCTCCAGAACACCTGCAATACATTGATGACATTATTGTGTGGGGTGATGCAGCGGAAGAAGTCTTTGAGAAAGGGAGGAAAATAATCCAAATTCTTCTGAAAGCCGGTTTTGCCATAAAACGGAGTAAGGTCAAGGGACCTGCACAGGAGATTCAATTTTTGGGAATAAAATGGCAAGATGGACATAGACAGATCCCCACAGACGTGATCAACAAGATAACAGCAATGTCTCCACCAACTAATAAGAAAGAAATGCAAGCTTTCTTGGGTGCTGTGGGGTTATGGAGAATGCACATCTCAAATTACAATTCGATTGTAAGCCCTCTCTATCAGCTATACCCCAACTGAGAAAGAGATACTGGCAGCCTATGAAGGGGTTTTAGCTGATTCGGAAGTGATTGGCACTGAAGCACAGCTCCTCCTGGCACCCCAGTTGCCCATGCTTGGCTGGATGTTCAAAGGCAGGGTCTACTATACACATCATGCAACTGATGCTACATGGAGTAAATGGGCTGCACTAATTACACAACGAACTCGAATAGGAAATCTCAGTCGTCCAGGCATTCTAGAAGTCATCATGGACTGGCCAGAGGGCAAAGATTTCAGAATGTCACCAGAGGAGTAGGCGGTGAGTGCTGAAGAGGCCCCACCATATAATAAACTGTCAGAAAGTGAAAAGCAGTATGCCTTGTTTACTGATGGGTCTTGCCGTATTGTGGGAAAGCATCAGAGATGGAAGGCTGCTGTATGGAGTCCTGGAGGACAAGGTGCATAAACTGCTGAAGGAGAGGGTGAATCGAGTCAGTTTGCTGAGGTAAAAGACATCCAGCTGGCCCTGGACATTGCTGAACGAGAAAAGTGGCCAGTATTTTATCTGTATACTGACTCATGGATGGTGGCAAATGCCCTGTGGGGGTGGCTGAAGCAATGGAAGCAGAGCAACTGGCATCGCAGAGGTAAACCCATCTGGGCTGCTGCACTGTGGACAGATACCTGGTGGTGAAGGTACGTCATGTAGATGCTCATGTACCCAAGAGTCGGGCCACTGAGGAACACCAGAACAGCCAACAAGTGGATAAAGCGTCTAAGATTGAAGTGGCTCAGATCGACTTAGATTGGCAACATAAAGGTGAATTATTTTTGTCCCGGTGGGCCCATGACACTTCAGGCCATCAGGGCAGAGATGCAGCATATAGATGGGCTTGTGATCGAGGGGTGGACTTAACAATGGACACTATTGCTCAGGTTATTCATGAGTGTGAAACATGTCCTGCAATTAAACAAGCCAAGCGGTTAAAGCCTCTTTGGTATGGAGGACTATGGCTGAAGTATAAATATGGGGAGGCCTGGCAGATTAACTATATCACACTGCCGACAACCCGCCAAGGCAAGCGCCATGTGCTTACCATGGTGGAAGCAACCACCGGGTGGCTGGAAACATACACTGTGCCCCATGCCACTGCCCAGAACACTATCCTGGGCCTTGAGAAACAGATTTTGTGGTGACACGGCACCCCAGAGAGAATTGAGTCAGACAGTGGGACTCATTTCCAGAATAACCTTATAGATATTTGGGCCAAAGAGCATGGCATTGAGTGTGTATATCAGATCCCCTACCACGCACCAGCCTCTGGGAAAATCGAACGGTACAATGGGCTGTTAAAAACTACACTGAGAGCAATGGGTGGGGGAACTTTCAAGCATTGGGATACACACTTACCAAAGGCCACCTGGTTGGTCAACACCAGAGGATCTGCCAACAGGGCTGGCCCAGCCCAGTCAGAACTTTTACATATTGTAGAGGGGGACAAAGTTCCCATGGTGCATATAAAGAATTTGCTGGGGAAGACAGTCTGGGTTATTCCTGCTTCAGGTAAAGGCAAACCCACTCGTGGGATTGCTTTTGCTCAGGGACCTGGATATACTTGGTTGGTAATGCGGGGCGATGGGGAAGTCCGATGTATACCTCAAGGGGATTTGATTTTAGGGGAAAATAGCCAGTGATCTTAATTGTATGCTGTTGCCTGCTGTGTAATACTTTTAAAGCTCATCAACTAGATGTCTCCAGGTCACCAGCGACTGGCCCTGACTTCCCTCCAACCATCATCCCAACAGAGAATGAACTTTGATAGAACCAGATGAGTTCTGCAGTAAAGGAACAACCAGCATCAGGAGGCAACAATCCAATACTGCACACAGCCTTTCCTGCCCTGAAAGATTGTTACAAGAGTTGGAACCTGACATCATGGATTGAATGGACTCGGCAGCATTATAGGGATTGGTCCATGCACTAAGTAAATGATTGTTTTCTCTTGGTCTGTATGTATATGTATGCATATATGTGGGAGAGTGATGGTGTATTGAAAATGTGGGATCTCAGCATGACGTGAATGGTATGGAATAAGGGGTGGATAATTTCCTGGGTTCAGCAGTAGGAGTCATTTTTCTCCTTCGTGGTAGCTGGTGCAGTGCTGTGTTTTGACTTCCATCCTGGGAACAGTGCTGGTGATACCGATGTTTTCGGTTGTTGCTAAGTGATGTTTACCCTGAGCAAGGACTTTGTGAGGCTCATGCTCTGCCAGGGAGGAGGGGAAGTTGTGAGGAAGCAGAGACGGGGCGCCTGACCCAGGCTAGGCAAGGAGGTATTTCATACCACAGCCCATCATGCCCGGTGTGGGGGGTAACTGGGAGTTACCCGGAAGGACAGGGGCTTCCGGGTGGGAGTCATTTCTTGGCCGGTGGTATCGTATTCTCTTCCCTTGGTATTTTCTCTTATCATTGTTGTAGTTGGTAGTAGCGGTGGTGATTTGTGTTGTACATTGGTTGCTGGACTGTTCTTGTCTCAACCCATAGGAGTTGCACCCTTTTGATCCTCCTCCCCGTTCCTCCGGGAGCGGGGAAGGGGAGACCCCCGGTGGGGGGGGGGTCTTGATTGTTGTCAGCCCGGCACCACTCACTGGGAGTGAGTGAACAAGTTGCCTGACTGGGTTTAAACTACAATAGTCGCCCACTGTGTCTTGCAGGACACAAACCACAAGATGCCCCCTGCTTCTTGCAGGTGTATACCAATCGGACGCTAGCAGCCAGGTATACGCCTTTACCTACGAGATTTCCTATCTCAATTTACGGAAGGCTTCCAACCCTTGCGTATGCTTACCAAACCAACCCAATTACCAATTTAGTCTTTATGCAAGATGCCCCCTGCACCTTACAGACTATATAAAAGAAAAGAATACCTTTTATGAGATGGTCCTTGTCTGCTCCTGCAGCGATCCGAATGAGTCGAGGGGTCCCTCCGGGAAAAATTCCCAAGGGCCCTAGGGAGCCCTGTCCTTAGTGGGTCCTGCAGCCAAGCAGAGAGTGTCCCATCTGGGTCGCCAAATTGATTCGGAGAAAACTCCAGGAACAAACTTGCCAACAAAGTTTTCAAGCTGACAAGCAGGTATTCTTTATTGCGGTGCCGGGAGACATGCGGGATAGCTCCTCCTAACGTGTGTCCCCCAGTTGCCACACAAGCCGTCCTTTTATAAAAGTTGTGGAAGGACAGATGGGTGGAACCTTGTGAGGTACAGGCTCTTGAGAACTTAAATCAGCAACTGGGAGATCCCTGCCTGGGAGCAGGGTTAGGTCATCTAATGGGAACAGGTGCATTTGCTACTCCTGAGATTCAGGCTCTATTGGTGCCAGACATTTAAAGAGACTCAGCACTCTTAGCCTTAAGAGCATTTGCAACTATTCCGGAAATGGAAAGGAAACCAGTCTCTTTCACCGGGATAAGACAGGGGAAGGATGAGCCCTATATGCAATTTATAGATCGCTTGTGAGAAGCCGTAGATAGGCAGTTCGATCATCCAGAAGCAAAAGAGTCTTTGTTACTAAAATTGGCTACTGAGAATGCGAATGTGGACTGTAGAAAGGTTTTGCTGTCCCTGCCAAAATCTGCATCATTAATAGAGACGGTAGAGGCTGTGGAACGGGCAGGCTCTTTAGAACAGCAACAGACAATGTTAGCTGGCACGTTTGCTACGGCCATGCAACCCCTAGGAACCGCAAATAAAAGATGTTATGCTTGCGGCAAACTAGGTCACCTTAGCTTCCAGTGCCCGAAAGGCAAAGCAGCCAAATCCAAGGGCCAATCAGACCGGGTCCCAGGATTGTGCCCCCGATGTCAAAAAGGGTTGTCATTATGCCAACCAGTGTCGGTCCAAATATGATCGAGAGGGTAAACCCCTTGATCAGCGTTTGGGAAACTGGAAGGGCAGCGCGGGACAGGGCCACACTATGACATAAATGCCCCTGAATGTGGTGAGTGGACCCCCGTCGTTAAACAGCAACCTTCAGGGTGTTTGGACCAACTCACCACAAAAACTTGTGGAAGTGCCGGAGTGGATGTAGTGACTACGGAAGAAGTCACATTAATAACACCTATTGTCCACACGGTGGCGCTTAATGCGCATGGACCTTTAGGCCATGGCCTTAGTGCCCTGTTATTAGGACATTCTAGTGTAACGCTACAGGGTATCTTTCTGCTGCCTGGCATAACTGATGCGGACTATGTGGAACAGATTAAGGCAATGGTAGGGACTCCAAGCCCTCCAGTGTATATCCCTGAGAACACACATATAGCACAACTTATTCCATTTTTAAATCAGGCACCCAGAACTGGGTAAAAGAAAAGGGGAACTGGAGGCTTCGGCTCCACAGGACAAGAGAGAAATATTATGTGGACATTAGAGATTCATCAAACAAAACCACAGATTCTAATAACAATGAACTGGGGAAATCAATCAGTGTAGCTTGATATGCTAGTAGACACCGGAGTGGATGTGACAGTAATTTCTGAGAAAAACTGGCCCCAAAACTGACCATTAATTAATCCTCAGGGAACTTTAGTAGGCATAGGAGGAAACACCAGAACTAAGCAAAGTGCTCATTTAGTAACCTTTCGAACATCAGATGGATCTCAGGGTTTCAACCAGACCATATGTGACTTTAATTCCCATGAATCTGTTGGGAAGGGACTTGCTAGGGCAAATGGGATGTACCGTCGTCAAAAAATTTTTAGCATGGGCCACTGATGGGCAACCAGTGCTCAAACTGAAATGGAAAACTGAAAAACCGGTTTGGGTAGATCAGTAGGCATTAACCACAGAAAAGGTTGCCGTTCTGTGAGAGCTCGTCCAAGAGCAGCTACAAGCCGGACACATTCAGCCATCAGCAAGTCCATGGAACACCCCGGTATTTTTCATCCCAAAGAAATCGGGGAAGTGGAGACTTACATGATCTGTGTCGGATAAATGAGGTGATGAAAGATATGGACCCTTACAGACAGGTTTACCTTCTCCCACGATGATTTATCGAGATTGGAAAATTTTAGTTATTGATTTAAAGGACTGTTTTCTCACAATATCTATTGATCCTAGAGACAGTGAGAAATTTGCCTTTTCAGTCCCATGCAGAGATAGCAATGGGTGTAATTGCCACAAGGCATGAAAAATTCACCAAAAATATGTCAATGTTATGTTGATGTAGCATTGCGTCCACTTCAGGAGAGGTACCCCCAATTATTAGTGTATCATTATATGGATGATATACTGGTGGCTGAGGAAAATGACCTAGAACCTGTTAAACAAGAACTGTGTTCAGTGTTGAGAAAAAGGGTGGCACAAAATCACAAAATGGAATATAGAAACCTTTAGAATTAGTTTTAAGTAATGTTAAGTTTGATGGCTTTGTAACAGTAGAAATGGAAAATTACTGAGGTGCATGATACATAGAGAAAAAAAAATAGAGTACAGCTAGAGAACATACTGAGAATTCTCACAAGATAAATCGTTATAGTTGACATAGTTTTAAGAAAAACAGTCTAGAAGAACAGGACACAGGGATGAGGAGTATCTGGGAATGGCAGGTGTCCAGGATGGGCTACAGTTAAACTAACTGATAAGTAGGAGGATAGGAGGATTATTATGTCTCTGGTGCTAACGAACCAGTTAAACTGGTATGAGCATCTACTGCGCATGCTTCAAAGACTGCCAGAAGTGATGAAGATTGTTGGAAGAAGTAAACGACCCTCAGAGACCACCACCGCAATTCTGTACGCATGCGGGGAACTTTCTGGAGAATGATGTAATCCATACGTAGCCTCATGAATATGTATGTATGCCCAGTGGCTATAAAAGGACGGCTTGTGTGGCAATTGGGGGACACAGGTTAGGAGGAGCTATTCCCCATGTCTCCCGGCACCGCAATAAAGAATACCTGCTTGTCAGCTTGAAAACTTTGTTGGCAAGTTTGTTCCTGGAGTTTTCTCCAAATCAATTTGGCGACCCAGATGGGACCCTCTCTGCTTGGCTGCAGGACCCACTGAGGACAGGGCTCCCTAGGGCCCTTGGGAATTTTTCCTGGAGGGACCCCTCGACAGAAGAAATGGGTGCACACTTGTTGGATTGAAAAGAAAATAAACTGCTCTTCTTCAATATAAAGAACATTGTTAAGATTGCATTAACCTACTGCTAAATAATGTAATAATATCTTTTTGCTTTTTTTGTGCACTTTTCTTGCACCCTTGAAAACTGCCTTGCTTTCCAAATGAAAACCTAAAGTATTTTTTGCAAAATCATTACATTCAAGACTGAACAGCTGTTTGCTGTGCAATCTATCAACAATAAGCCCAGGCAGAAATATGCTCTGTATCATGAGCATTTACAGTATGAAAGGGTTTATATGATGTAATTGCCTACAGTGACAGAGACTACATATGATGACCAGGAAGTCCCTTTCTGATCCCTGTGTCATCTGTCAATTTTCCTTTTCCAGTCCTTTCCCAAGGGATACTCTATACAAAAAGGCCAGTGAAAGCTTCTTGTGTATGTTATTATTCCTGTTTGCTCCAAAAACCACAATGATGTGTCACTTCTTCCACAGGTATTATTTACATGCATCCACTGAAATATCCTAATAAAAGAAAGTGATTTACATTTCACCCTTAAATTTATAGTGGGAGAAGGAAATGGATTTAACAGACCAGGGGATGTGAGCACTGTAAGTTCTGACCAGGAGGAAGCTGTCATAAATAAAATAAGAGGAGACAAAGGGCACGAAAATGGTATCTGTTAGTAGAGTCAGCAACAGGGACAGATGGCATCAAGGGGGGGAACCATAGCCCTTGTGTGGAACTGGAGATGTGGCACCAGGGCAGTTTGCAAAAGATCCAGAAAAGAAGAACTGAGATACCAGATCAGAATTTCCATTTAAATGAGACTGAGTTTCAGAGAAAGGTGGGACTTCCAAGAAAATGGACGTAAGGTCAAAAGAGATAGGAGTCTCCATGGAGGCTGTGGTTGACAGTTTATCTGCAGGCTATCAGCCTTCATTTGATCAAAACTGGAGCATGGCTTATCTTTCATAGTCTTCAAAATACATGGTCGGTTGGAAGTAGATCTTAAGGTTCTTTCCAACCCTAACCATTCTATGATTCTATGAATAAAAAGCAGTGTCTTGACATTAAGAGGGCATTCAATGAACATCCTGGGAAAATAGCATTTGATGTCTTGCCTGCAAAAAATTTAGATGAGGAATGTCTTCCCTGTCATTCTTCTCACTACCTAATCCTTTTGCTTTCATTTTGACCTACCGGGTAACTCCATGTCCTGGGTTCAGCAGAAGCAGTCATTTTTCTCCTTATTAGCTGGTGCAGTGCACAGTTTTGGACTTTCAGCCTGGGAACAATGCTGATAACACCGATGTTTTTCGCTGTTGCTAAGTAATGTTTGCTCTTCCCAAGGACTTTCTGAGTCTCATGATCTACCAGGGAGGAGGGGAAGCTGGGAGGAAAGCCGTTAACCACGGGGACAACAGTCATGAACTAGAAGTTAGGGAAGCCAAGCAGCTGGGATCACTTGCTACAGAAGGGGGAATTGACAAAAAAATTGCAAGGCAAAACCTGACCCTAGCCTTTGGAGGCAGCTCTTGACATCTGTGAAAGAAAGGTTTCTGTACAAGGACAGTGTTATGAGTCGTTCAGCCAAGTGGACTACTCTAGAGAAAGGCATCCAGTCTCTGAGGGAATCAGCCTTTGTAGAGATGACCTATCGCAGGCCAGATGCCAGGAATGCACACATAGATCCACATGATGTCGAATGTACATGACACATGTGGCAGAAATTTACACGGAATGCACCATCACCATATGCCCACTCTCTGGCAGCAATAACCTGGAATGACATAGAACCACCCACAGTGGATGAAATGATTTGGCAGCTCTGAGAGTTCAAAGACAATCTCACCCCTTCTATCATTTCAACTGTGGAAAATCTGTCCACGGAGTTCGAACAATTGAGAGACAATCAAATCCAATCTATCCAGCTCACCATGTGTACCAAACCATCTATTAACAAAAGGTGTCCTACTGCTCGAGAGAGAAGATATAGAAGGTATACTCCACGGGCCACCCTACAGTTTTACCTGCTGGATCACGGAGAAGACATAAGGAAGTGGGATGGAAAACCTACCTCAGCTCTGGAGGAATGAGTGCATGAACTGAAGAGGAGAACAGAGGTGATGATCATACCATGAAAACTGCAGCTTCAGTCTCTGGTGATAAGGTTCCCAGATGGAATGGAAGATCTGATTTTACTCCAGCTGAGACTAACCCCTTTCTACAAGACGTAAGTGACCATTATTGTGATGACTATTAGAAGGGCCCTGCCTCCAGCCAGGAGGAGGTAGGGGACAATTGGATTTTCTAGACTCTGTGGTTCAGATGGCCTGGCACATCAGTCCCACATAAGTATAAGGCTCTAGTAGATGCTGGTGCACAGTGTACCCTCAAGCCATCAAGCTGTCCAGGGGTGGAACCCATTTATATTTATGGAGTGACAGGTGGATCCCAAGAGTTGACTGTGCTGGAGACTGAAATCAGCCTGACTGGGAGGAAATGGCAAAAGCACCCCATTGTGACTGGTCCAGAGGCTCCATGCATCCACAGCATAGACTACCTCAGGAGAGGGTACTTTAAAGACCCAAGAGGATCCTTCTGTTGTGGGGTTGCTCAAGGTCAAAGAACAACAAGCGCCAGTTGCAACCACAACAGTGCACCGGAAGCAATATCGCACCAACCAAGACTCCCTGATTCCCATTCATAAGCTGATCCGTAGACTGGAGAGCCAAGAAGTGATCAGTAGGATCCACTCACCCTTTAATAGCCCCATATGGCCAGTGTGAAACCCTAACCGAGAGTGTAGACTAATAGCAGACTATCGTGGACTGAATGAAGTCACGCCACCATTGAGTGCTGCTGTACCAGACATGCTAGAACTTCAGCATGAAACAGAGTCAAAGGCAGCCAAGTGGTATGCCATGACTGTTGTGGTATAAACCCAGCCAGACAACTCGTTCACTCACTCCCCCAACTTTCCTCCCTCTTTCTTTCCTTCCCCCCCCCCTTCCCCGCTCCCGGACGGATAGGGAGAATTCAAAGAATGTAACTCCCACAGGTTGAGATAAGAACAGTCCAATAACTAATGTATAACGCAAATCGCAACTGCTACCACCAGTGATAATAATCATAAGAGATAATAACAAGGGAAGAGAATACGATACCACCCTCCGAAACGAGTCTGACTCAGAAGACACACATGGCCTTCCGGGTAACTCCCAGTTACCTCCCTGAGTATGACATGCTGTGGTATGGAATACATCTTTGGTTAGCTTGGGTCAGGTGTCCTGTCTCTGTTTCCTCACAACTTCCCCTCCTCCCTGGCAGAGCATGAGACTCACAAAGTCCTTGGTCAGGGTAAACATTACTGAGCACCAACTGAAAACATTAGAATTATCAGCACTGTTCCCAGGCTGAAAGTCAAAACACAGCACTGCTCCAGCTACCAAGAAGGGGAAAAATTGGCTGCTACTGCAGGATAGTATTCCGGGCAGCGGCGTGCGGCACAGCATATGTTTCCAGCCACCCAGTGGTTGCTTCCACCATGACAAGCAAATGGTGCTTGCCTTGGCGGGTTGGTGGGAGTGTGATATAGTTAATCTGCTAGGCCTCCCCATATTTATACTTCAGCCATCGTCCTCCATACCAAAGAGGCTTTAACCATTTGGCTTGTTTAATTGCAGCACATGTTTCACACTCATGAATAACCTGGGCAATAGTGTCCATTTTTAAGTCCACCCCTCGATCACCAGCCCATCTATATGTTGCATCTCTGCCTTGATGGCCTGAAGTGTCATGGTCCCGCCGGGCCAAAAAAATTCACCCTTATGTTGCCAATCTAAGTCTATCTGAGCCACTTCAATCTTAGCAGCTTTATTCACTTGTTTGTTTTTCTGGTGTTCCTCAGTGGCCCGACTCCTATAGTCTACTATAGACTGCTATAGCCCCAGACGTGAGACAAGGGGGCACAAAATCACATAATGGAAAATAGAAACCTTTTGGAATTAGTTTTAAGTAATGTTAAGTTTGATGGCTTTGTAACAGTAGAAATGGAAAATTACTGAGGTGCATGATACATAGAGAAAAAAATAGAGTGCAGCTGGAGAACATACTGAGAATTCTCACAAGATAAATCGTTATCGTTGCGACATAGTTTAAGAAAAACAGTCTAGAAGAACAGGACACAGGGATAAGGAGTATCTGGGAATGGCAGGTGCCCAGGATGGGCTAGAGTTAAACTAACTGATAAGTAGGAGGATAGGAGGATTATTATGTCTCTGGTGCTAACGAGCCAATTAAACTGGTATGAGCACCTACTGCCCGCACTTCAAAGGCTGCCAGAAGTGATGAAGATTGTCCGAAGAAGTTAACGACCCTCAGAGACCACCACCACAATTCTGTATGCATGTGGGGAACTTTCTGGAAAATGATGTAATCCATATGTAGCCTCATAAATATGTATGTATGCCCAGTGGCTATAAAAGGATGGCTTGTGTGGCAATTGGGAGACACACATTAGGAGGAGCTATCCCCGGTGTCTCCCGGCTCCGCAATAAAGAATACCTGCTTGTCAGCTTGAAAACTTTGTTGGCAAGTTTGTTCCTGGAGTTTTATCTGAATCAGAAGGAGTCAGGATAAAGGAGGAATTTGCTTGGTAGATGAGGATTGGGTTAGGGATCAGTTCAGCAATCTGGACATCTATAAATCGACTTTTCTCATTCAGCAATGTCCAGGGCCAGCTGGATGTCTTTCACATCGGCAAACTGACTCGATTCACCCTCTCCTTCAGCAGTTCCTGCAACTTGTCATCGAGGACTCCATACATCTGCCTTCCATCTCCGATGCTTTCCCACAATATAGCAGGACCCATCGGTAAACAAGGCATACTGCTTTTCACTTTCTGACAGTTTATCATATGGTGGAGCCTCTTCAGCATGCATCACCTCCTCCTCTGGTGACATTCCAAAATCTTTGCCCTCTGGCCAGTCCATGATGACTTCTAGAATGCATGGACAACTGGGATTTCCTATTCTAGTTCATTGTCTAATCAGTGCAGCCCACTCACTCCATGTAGCATCGGTTACATGATGTGTAGAGTAGACCCTGCCTTTGAATGTGCAGCCCAGCACGGGCAACCAGGGTGACAGAAGGAGCTGTGCTTCAGTGCCACTTCTGAAACAGCTCGAACCCCTTCATAGGCTGCCAGTATCTCTTTCTCAGTTGGGGTATAGCTGGCCTCAGATCCTTTGTATCCCTGACTCCAGCAGTTGAGGGGTTGACCTTGAGTTTTCCCTGGAGCTTTCTGCCAGAGGCTCCAGGTAGGACCAATTTCCCCAGCTGCAGTGTACAGTACATTTTTTACATCTTGCCGAGTTTGGACTGGTCCAATGGCTACTGCGTGAACTATCTCGCGTTTAATTTGCTCAAAGGCTTGTTGTTGCTCAGGGCCCCATTTAAAATCATTCTTCTTCCGGGTCACATGTTAGAGAGGGCTTAAAATAGGACTGGAATTTGGGATGTGCATTCTCCAGAACCCCACAGCACCCAAGAAAGCTTGCGTTTCTTTCTTATTACTTGGTGGAGACATTGCTGTTATCTTGTTGATCACATCTGTGGGCCATCGGTACCTTTTGGGACTTTGAAGTACCCTCTCTTGAGGTAGTCTATGCTGAGGATGCATGGAGCGTCTGGACCAGTCACAATGGTGTGCTTTTGCAATTTCCTCTCAGTCAGGCTGATTTCATCCTCCAGCACAGTCAACTCTTGGGATCCTCCTGTCACTCCAGAAATATAGATGGGTTCCACCCCTGGACAGCTTGATGGCATCAGGGTATACTGTGCACCGGTATATACTAGAGGGATGTCCAGTACACTTGGAACCGACTGCCCCAGGGGTGGTAACACAGCCCTACCATCTGCCATGGACTGATCCAGACTGCACTGGAATAGGGGCAAGCTACAGAATACATTGATGACATTATCGTACGGTGTGATGCAGCAAAAGAAGTTGTTGAGAAAGGGAGGAAAATAATCCAAATCTTGTTGAAAGCCGGTTTTGCCGTAAAACGGAGTAAAGTCAAGAGACCTGCACAGGAGATTCAATTTTGGAGAAAAAAATGGCAAGATGGACGTAGACAGATCCCCTCAGATGTGATCAACCAGTCCAAACTCGGCAAGATGTAAAAAATGTACTGTACACTGCAGCTGGGGAAATTGGTCCTACCTGGAGCCTCTGGCAGAAAGCTCCAGGGAAAACTCAAGGTCAACCCCTCAACTGCTGGAGTCAGGGATACAAAGGATCTGAGGCCAGCTATACCCCAACTGAGAAAGAGATACTGGCAGCCTATGAAGGGGTTCGAGCTGTTTCAGAAGTGGCACTGAAGCACAGCTCCTTCTGTCACCCTGGTTGCCCGTGCTGGGCTGCACATTCAAAGGCAGGGTCTACTCTACACATCATGTAACCGATGCTACATGGAGTGAGTGGGCTGCACTGATTAGACAATGAGCTAGAATAGGAAATCCCAGTTGTCCATGCATTCTAGAAGTCATCATGGACTGGCCAGAGGGCAAAGATTTTGGAATGTCACCAGAGGAGGAGGTGATGCATGCTGAAGAGGCTCCACCATATGATAAACTGTCAGAAAGTGAAAAGCAGTATGCCTTGTTTACTGATGGGTCCTGCAATATTGTGGGAAAGCATCGGATATGGAAGTCAGCTGTATGGAGTCCTGGACGACAAGTTGCAGAAACTGCTGAAGGAGAGGGTGAATCGAGTCAGTTTGCTGAGGCGAAAGCCATCCAACTGGCCCTGGACATTGCTGAATGAGAAAAGTGGCCAGTACTTCATACTGACTCATGGATGGTGGCAAATGCCCTGTGGGGGTGGTTGCAGCAATGGAAGCAGAGTAACTGGTGACGTAGACATAAACCCATCTGGGCTGCTGCACTGTGGAAAGATATAGCTGCCTGGGTGCAGAACCTGGTGGTGAAGGTACGCTATGTAGATGCTCATGTACCCAAGTGCCAGGCCACTGAGGAAAACCACAACAACCAACAAGTGGATAAAGCTGCTAAGATTGAAGTGGCTCAGATGGGCTTAGTCTTGCAACAGAAGGTTGAATTATTTTTGGCCTGGTGGGCCCATGACACTTCAGGCCATCAGGGCAGAGATGCAACATATAGATGGGTTCGTGATCGAGGGGTGGACTTAACAATGGACACTATTG
Source organism: Pezoporus flaviventris (assembly GCF_033815535.1). NCBI lineage: Eukaryota > Metazoa > Chordata > Aves > Psittaciformes > Psittacidae > Pezoporus > Pezoporus flaviventris. Next base: position 671,776 of record NW_026892669.1, on the reverse strand, counting down.
CCCAGGTTATTCATGAGTGTGAAACATGTGCTGCAATTAAACAAGCCAAGCAGTTAAAGCCTGTTTGGTATGGAGGACGATGGTTGAAGTATAAATATGGGGAAGCCTGCCAGATTGACTATATCACACTGCCGACAACCCGCCAAGGCAAGCACCATGTGCTTACTATGGTGGAAACCACCACCGGATGGCTGGAAACATCCTCTGTGCCCCACAGCACTGGCCAAAACACTATCCTGAGCCTTGAGAAACAGATTTTGTGGCAAAACGGCACTCCAGAGAAAAATGACTCAGTCAATGGGACTCACTTGGGCCAAAGAGCATGGCATTGAGTGTGTATATCACATCCCCTACCACTTACCAGCCTCTAGGAAAATCGAGCAGTATAATGGGCTGTTAAAAACTACACTGAGTTTAATGGGTGGTGGGACTTTCAAACACTGGGATACACATTTACCCAAGGCCACCTGGTTGGTCAACATCAGAGAGTATGCCAACAGGGCTGGCCCAGCTTAGTCAGAACTTTTACATACGGTAGACAGGGATAAAGTTCTGGTAGTGCACATAAAGAATTTGCTGGGGAAGACAGTCAGGGTCATTCCTGCTTCAGGCAAGGGCAAACCCACTTGTGGAATTGTTTTCCGTCTGTGACCTGGATATACTTGGAGGGTAATGCGGGAAGATGGGCAAGTCCGATGTGTACCTAGACGGGATTTGATTTTAGGGGCAAACAGCCAGTGAATTCAATTGTATGGTGTTGCCTGCTATGTAGCACTTTTATAGCCCACCAAGATATAGACCTAGATGTCTTTAGGTCACCAGCGACTGGCCCTGGCATCCCTCCAACGATCATCCCAACAAAAAATAAACTTTGATTAAACCAGATGAGTTCTGCGGTACCATCAGTAGGCAGCAATCCAACTCTGCACACTGTCTCTCCTGCTCTGAAAGACTGTTACAAGAGGTGGAGCCCAACATCATGGACCGGATGAACTCAGCGGCTTTATAGGGATTGGTCCATGCACTAAAGAAGGATCTCTCTGTCTCTGTGTTTGTGTGTGGATGTATATGTATATATATATATGAGACAAGAGTGATGGTATATTGAAAATGTGGGATCTGAGCATGACGTGAATGGTATTGAATAAGGGGTGGATACTGTCCTGGGTTCAGCAGTAGCAGTCATTTTTCTCCATCTTAGTAGCTGCTGCAGTGCTGTGTTTTTGACTTTCAGCCTGGGAACAGCGCTGATAACACCAATATTTTTAGTAGTTGCTCAGTAATGTTTACTGTGACCAAGGACTTTTTCATTCCCATGCTCTTCCAGGGAGGAGGGGAAGTCAGGAGGAAGCAGAGACAGGACACCTGACCCAAACTAGACAAAGGGGTATTCCATACCACAGCCCATCATGCCCAGGATGTAGAACTGGGGACAATTGCCTGGAAAGGCTAGATAACTGCTTGGGTCGATCGGGTATGTGTCGGTGGGTGATGAGTGGTTGTATTCTCTTTCCTTGTTATTTCCCTTATCATTATTATTATTGGTGGCAGTGGTAGTAGTTTTGTTTTATACCTTAGTTACTGGACTTTTCTTATCTCAACCTTTGGGAGTTACAGTCTTTCGATTCTCCTCCCCATCCCTCTGGGAGCAGGGGGAGGAAGGCAGGGAGTGAGCTATCTGCTGCGTGGTTCTGGGTTGCCAGCTGGGCTTAAACAGCACTCCACAAATTTACTACTGGGGTGGTTTCAACACACATTGGCACATTGATTGGATCTACTGGTTTTAAACTGTGGGTCAGAATCTGGAGAGAGACTCGGCATCCGTTCCACTATTATTTTTCTAAAGTAAATGCTGACTGCTTCAGAACATACAGTGCCATTTTTTTTGTACATGTGAAACAAATTCTTCAGTTACCAGATTTTGAGTAAGTAAATACAACTACAGGAGAAACACAAATAAGTTACAAATGCAGGGAAGCAAGAGATTTACAGCTAGTGAAATACATAAATTCTTATAGCAAAATTTAAAAAAAAAGAAGGAATTTAGGGCACTAATGAATTTTTTAAAGACAAACATGTTGAATCAGATGGCCTTTACCTCTCTCAGAAATCTTGCTGCCTCTCTTGCCTTGGCACTTTCTTCAAATACCCTTCCAATTCCCCTAGGCACAACATGAATAAATACCTCCAATTAAAAAAACACATAAAACATCAGAAGTCCTGTAATTTATAGTAATGAAAAGCAATTTTTCTAATGTATGTCATTAATTTGGCCTGCTGCTCTGTACAGTGCACTAACAGAGACCATCTGAGCATCACAGATTGCAGTTTAAATTCTTTACATCGATGCATGGCATGAGGAGATTGTGGAAATCGCTAAATATATACGCAATCTTCCAAACCTTTCTGGAAGTTCACTATCTCCTGGAATGGAGCTTAAGGATTTTATTTATGCTCTTTAGAGCTGTGAACTGTGAGATATCCTCTGCTCCGTCTTTAGTTATATCTTTAGAAATAATTCAATATGACATACCCTTTTTTAACTTAGCCTAGATTTCTGTTTTTTATAAATGGACAATAACTCTGCAGTGTTAAATGAGTGACTTTGACCCTGAATCTTCTGTGAAGGAAGATGTGTGTGTGTTGTGCTCTGCATATATAAGGATAACACTGAATTTTTGATGCTCTACATATTTGTACTGTAATTGATTAGAGGATTTTTTTAACATTAAGTTTAGAATACATTTAAAAGGCTTTTATTACAACTTACATCCCAGTTTGTGCAGCTGTGCATAGAGGTAGGTTTAAGGCTAGTTGGAAGCTAAAAAATGTGTTGCAAATGCATTTGCACAGATGCCATGCTCTCATTCTATTTGTTCTCTTTTAACTTATCAGCATCTAAATTCATCTGGAATTAGCCAGGAGGGGCAGGGAGAGAATCCAGACAAGTAATGGTATCTGTCAATTATAGCACTCTTTTAACAGTGATCCCCCTGCAAACTTTGTGGTCATTTCACTTTTATTAAATGTAGCTACTTAGTTTTCCAAACCAAATATGGTGAATTCAAGGATTTGGCAAACTGGAACTACCAAGGTCACTTTTGGGAAGATGTTATTCAGTTCTCATTAAAGACAGAACTGAGGGGGGAAGTGGAAAGTCAGACAGTGAAGCCATAGATGTTTTCTGCATATTCTCAGAACCTTGTATTGCTTATTCTAGGGAAGGAATAAAATATTATTTCTATTAATCACTATCTGTCACAGATTTTTTCTCATTAAGAAAAGTCATATGAATTTGTGTAACCTTAAGTAAATGTAGAAAGATTATTACTTTATATATACTACCTGTTAAAATAAATACACTTCTTTAAAAAACAAAGTAGTGATGTTTATTATTACTGTAGACTGTGAATAGAAGGAAAATGGGACAGACAATACCAGATGTGGGTAGAACCCTGATATTTATGCCTACACTGAAGCATTTCACTGCATGCAGTGAAGGAGCACAGTGGCACTCTGAAGGGGATAAATGTCAATGAAGAACTTTAACTCTCGAGAAAGAAAGGGGACCATGTTGAGAGGTCAAGTATGTTTGATGCTACCCTCAAATGCATTCACTAATGAACAATGAGGCAGTGATGAGGACAAGGCAAATATCTACTCAGACTCTTTCTGCATCATTAGTCAAGCCAGTGGGTATGATGGTTGAACCAAAAAAACCCAAGGAAAACAACTAATTTTGGCTCAACCCACATTTTTTTCATTTTCTGACCAGCAAAAAAATAAACTGTATCGCCCCACACGATAATGTCATCAATGTATTGCAGGTGTTCTGGACCTTGCCTGTTTTCCCGTACAGTCTGGGCATTTGATGATGGTGCATTCCACGTAAGGTTTCGCCACATGGGTCATGTACATTCACCTTCATCTGGATCTATGGGTGTGTCCCCGTTATTCAGCTTGATGTGATAGATCATCTCTACGATGGCTGATTCCCTCAGAGACTGGATGCCTCTGTCTAAAGTAGTCCACTTGGCCGAACCACTCATAACATCATCCTTGTATGGAAACCTTTCTTTCACAGCTGCCAAGAGCCACCTCCAAAGGCTGAGGGGCATTTTCTCTTTTGCAATTGCTTTGTCAATTCCTCCTTCTCTAGCAAGTGATTCCAGCTGCTTGGCTTCTGTACCTTCTAGTTCGTGACCATCGGCCTCATTGTCCCAACATCGGAGCAACCAGGTGATGATGTGCTCCCCTGGTTGACCTGTAAAATCTTTTTGCATATTTTGTAGCTCGGTTGAGGTCCGAGGTCGAGAAGTCACCTCTTCTTCTTCTTCTTCGTCATGTGATGATGACTCGTGATCAGATGCTAGACTGGGTGGTGAATACATTGTTTCTTCACCTTGCTTCGCCCTTCTTGCCTCTTTTTTGCTTTTTCTCTTGAGTACAGGGGCAACCGGTCTTGGTACGAATTGGTCCCCTGGTTTGGCTGCAGTAGTTATCATTGTGGTTTGAGTAGCGACTGTACTTGTTGCTGGGGGTGGTGTAGCTGCTGTGCTTGGAGCTGGGGTAGCCACGCTGTCTGTTGCAGTCGAAGTTTGAGTAGCTGCTGTGCTTGCTACTGGGGTAGCTGCGCTGTTCATTGCAGCCGAAGTTTGAGTAGTGACTGTACTGGTCGTTGGGGGTGGTGAAGCTGCTGTGCCTGGAGATGGAGTAGCGGCGCTGACTGTTGCTTTGCCATCAGATCCGCCAACATTCTTTTCTTTTTGAAGGTGCTGGATAGTGTTGAACAAGGCCCTGTAAGCATAGGCCAAGCCCCAGCACGTTGCCATGATTTGTCCATCTCTGGTATGGCCAGAATGACCACACACCTCATTTAAGTGTTTTACTAATTCTTCTGGATTTTGCAGCTGTTCGGTAGTGAAATTCCAAAGTACTGGAGGGGCCCACTGACCTAGATACTTGCCCATACTATCCCACACACCCTGCCACTCATGACTGTCCAGCATCGGGGAAAATCTCTAGGTCTTCCTGCATCGTCGTTTGACCCCAGACAAGACCCAAACCTGACTCTGCTTAACTCTTGAAATCAGTCGTGGGCAAAACACACTCTGTATGCGTGATTCCCATCACGATCAGCAAACAAGTCTCAACAGCATTAAAAGGCCATTCAAAAAATTCAAAACTCTCAAATGTAAATGGTCTGGGGGGAGGACTGGGAAGGTAAAAGGATGTCTCTTTCACAGGTTGAGCACCTGAGAAGGAGAAAAAAGATGTGTAATTGCTAAGCACTTCTATTATCTACCTCCCAAAGTATAAAGGTGGTGACCACACTGGGAACATAAGCCAGATCAGTTTCATGATCAATGATTCTATTGTATTACAAGTCATTACCATAAAGTATAATGAGACAAAAACCTTAGCCCAAGCCCCACACTTGAAAAACACTAATACAGCAAATACCAGATGGAAGTAAGATACGATATACTGAAACTGTGAGGTCAAGAGGAAAAACCTTGAGAGCCAATAAATCAGCATTGTGACGAGTGACTATTAATATGGACAGATCTGTTCTTTTCTCAACCCCTCGTGTCCCACGTTGGGCACCAAAAGAACTTGTCGTGGTTTAAACCCTAGCCAGACAGCTTGTTCACTCACTCCCAGTGAGTGGTGCTCAGCTGAGAGCAATAGAGGCCCCCCCCCACCCCGGGTCTCTCCCGTTCCCTGCTTCCAGAGGAACGGGGAGGAGGATCGAAAGAGTGCTACTCCCATGGGTTGAGACAAGAACAGTCCAGCAACCAATGTACAACACAAATCACCACCGCTACTACCAATGACAACAATGATAAGAGAAAATAACAAGGGAAGAGAATACGATACCACCGGCCAAGAAACGAGTCCCACCTGGAAGCCCCTGTCCTTCCGGGTAACTCCCAGTTACCCCGCACCCCGGGCATGACGTGCTGTGGTATGGAATACCTCTTTGGCTAGCCTGGGTCAGGCACCCTGTCTCTGCTTCCTCCCGGCTTCCCCTCCTCCCTGGCAGAGCATGAGCCTCACAAAGTCCTTGGTCAGGGTAAACATCACTTAGCAACAACCGAAAACATCGGTATCACCAGCACTGTTCCCAGGCTGGAAGTCAAAACACAGCATTGCACCAGCTACCACGAAGGAGAAACATGACTGCTACTGCTGAACCCAGGACAGAAGAGCATCGAAGGGTATTACATTTGCTATCCACTTATTTATTGTTATTTTTCTAAATTAACAATAATGCTTTTGGTTAATGATAATAATTTTTTCATTAGTATATCTTTATTCCTATCCTTTAAGACACATCTTAAAAAATACAGAATTTGAAAATAAATCTCAAAAAGTTTTCTCATCATAACCTGATTTTTCAGCAATGACTTTTCATGGCAGATGTTTATCTAAGAAATGCTGTTTGTTCCAAAACCCTTCCATACCTTCCCCATGTTACCTATTCTCATGCTTATTCTTACTACTGTTAAAACATTTTTACTAATGTCCTGAGATAAGTTTCACTTGATGCAATTTAAACCCATGACTTGCTGTCCACTGATTGTACCTGGGTTTTCATATGTGCTCTCCTGCTAGTTGAGATTTTGCCAGCGCTGAGATGGCACAAAGATTTATTCAGCTGTACAGGCTGTTTTCCACAGCAGCATGATTCTGTTAATTCACATTCATCTTGCTGTCCCAATATAGTCCCTTATCCCTTGTTGCAGAAATGTTCCTTAAACTGACATTTCTCTAGCATAGGTTCATGAAATTCATTACTTCTATAAAGAATCCTGCCTTTATGCCTTTTATTTGCCTTTTCTTTTTTAAAATATGTGCACTCACAAATTTTGTGGATTTACTCAAATATTGCACTTGTAAGAAATGGGTATGGGGATGTTTATAGGGACATAATGCATGTGTGGATTCAGGAGAGTGATCGGTAACTGGCAATATTGCAAAAGATGCTTGTTTTAGCTCTTTCAAAGAAGAGGTAGCGTAATAATCTCATTTTGCAACCAGATTTACAAAGTAATGCTTTCATAAATGATCTTCAGTCTCTCTCTTGTTAATTCACATTGTGGCTATTGCAGCTTCCCAGATCAGATTTGATCAGGTGTTTTATGTTTCGTCTTAATGTTTTCAGAAGGGGAAATGGCTTTGGTCTCTTCATTCCTCTCCTGTATTTCCAGGTCTGTTCATGGGAATTTCTGTTGAACAGAAACATGTAACACCGATTCCTAAACATTGTGTCAAGCAGTTTATACACCAAGTAGTTTCTCATCATCAGTCAGCATAGTCTATATAAGATCCAATGGGAATGTAATGTTGGGGAGCATCTTATGACAATAAGGTGAATTTAAATCTCTGAAATAGGTCACTACAGTTTGGCTACCCTGGGTGAGCTTTCCATGTCAGAGCCAGATCATATTTTCAGCACAATATTTTCAGAGAATCTCATGAACACTACTGCAACTTTGTAGTGTCAAGGAGGCCTTCCTAGCTGTAAATGAAGAACATAATGTCCATGTCCAAACTATTATTCTTTCTAATATAATATGTTTGTATTTTTCTTTTAGGTAGAGAGGATTGTAGACAAAAGGAAGAACAAGAAGGGCAAATGGGAGTATCTCATCAGGTGGAAAGGCTACGGAAGCAATGAAGACACCTGGGAACCTGAACATCATCTACTACATTGTGAGGAATTTATTGATGAGTTCAATGTACTACATGTTACTAGAGAAAAGCGATCAAGACATGGGAAACAGGGCAGCACTCAAAAATTTTTAGAGGAAAGCCGAGGGTCATCTCTTGAGAAAATATCACATAGACCTTCTGAAACTGGGAAGTCTAAAGGGTCAACACACAAAAGGAAGAGTATTAATCCATCTCTTCAAAAACAGAAAAGAGGATACACAGCAAAGCCAGCATCTGCTAATGCCAGGGCTGCTAAAACTGTGACTTACCGAACTACTCCCAGTGGTTTACAGATTATGCCACTGAAAAAGCCACATAATGGTCTGCAGAATGGAGATGGCAGTCATGAAAAGGATTCTAGATATTTTGGGAATGTCTCACAACAGCAAAATGTGGATTTAAATGATCATGAAGGAGAACAAAATTTGCCCAGCATGTTGGAAGTTAGTAACAATTCACCTGTTGTGAATGGAATTGGTATGTGATTTAAACTACAGTCTTGGGGTGGGGGAGTGTTAATTGCAACAACTGCAAATAGAGAGCCCACTCATGGAAAAATCATTGTCATGATACACAAGTGGTATGGTGAGAAGCACATAAATAAGTTTCACATCCTTTCCCCATATATTACACCATTTTATATCGGTTGGCTTCTCTCCTTCCATTTCTCATAGAGTTACATGAAGCAGCATGGGCTTTGTTCCATGCCTTTGCAGTAGAAAGTCCTTGTGGGGAAACGATGACGAGGCACAGAGTAGGAATGATGACTGAGGAATGTATAAAACTGCAACCTGATTTTGTGTATTGCCAGGTAATAAATCACTGTCCTGGGTTCAGCAGTAGCTGTCATGTTTCTCCTTCTTGGTAGCTGGTGCAGTGCAGTGTTTTGACTTTCGGCCTGGGAACAGAGCTGACAGTGATGTTTTGGTTCGGCCAAGGACTTTGTGAGCCTCATGCTCTGCCAGGGAGGAGGGGAAGCCAGGAGGAAGCAGAGACAGGACACCTGACCCAAACTGACCAAAGAGGTATTCCATACCACAGCACATCATGCCCAGGATGTAACTGGGAGTTAGCCGGAAGGGCTGGGAGACTTCAGGGTTGGAGGAGGTATCGGTTGGAGCTTGGTCGGGCTTGGGGGGCGAGTTATTGGTCAGCTGGTGCTGAGGTGTTGTATTCTCTTCCCTTGTTATTTCCTTTTATTATCATTGGTGGTAGCAGTAGTGATCTGTGTTATACCTTAGTTACTAAACTGTTCTTATCTCAACCCATGGGAGTTGCATTCTTTTCGATTCTCCTCTCCGTCCCTCTGGGAGTAGGGGGAGGGAAAGAAAGGGGGAAGTGAGCGAATGAATTACCTGACTGGGTTTAAACTACGACAATCACTTCTCAGTTATGTGTGCTCAGACACAATGGTCTCCAAAGATCAGGATTATTTTAAAAACAGAATTAATACCACTCTGGCTAAAGTATCTGGGTAAATATGGATGAGTAACATTCAAGTTCCTCAGTATTAATGCTTGTCATATTCAAGAGTACTCAGAACTGCCAGGAGGTCCTTGTCTCTTACAGTGACTGGATATATGTCACAAGACATACTTTGCAGGAAGGTACAAAAAGACCTGAAGTGAATGAGAAGAAATAGGAGAAATTTCTTTCTAATCCTCATGGTTGCTGATTGTCTTAGTTCTCAAGGAATAAAGGTTTATGTTCTGTATAAATATTATTCATCTTAATGCAACTGAGTAGCTTCTCATTATCTATGTGTCCAATGTTTATTTTTTTTTTTAATCCTACCAAATTTAAAGCTCCCAGAAGTTAACACAATGAAACGCACATTTAATTTGATCAGGTTTTTGGGTTTGGGGGTTTGTTTGGGTTTTTTTGACCTTTGCTTTCATTGCATAAGCTCTTGTCCTAGAAAAAGGGGTAAAGTGGAAGATGACCTGTCAGTCAGTAGGCAGCTCCGGCCTTTTTAGCCTACTGACCATGTGGAGGTCTTTCCAGGTTCCTGGTACTTTTCAGTATCCTTTTGTGCCTTTGGTGCATGGAGGGTTTTTTAATAACTTTTAAAAACAGCAGGAGCTGTTACAAATTATTTCCTACTGCTTAATGACACAGTGGCAATTAGACCTTTTGAGAATTATTTTTCTGCTTTTGCACACTGCATAAAAGTTTTCATTGAGGGATACACAGTTGCTCTGAAGTTTTTTCCCTTGCTGGTTACATTTAATTTAGAACACAGCTGTATGTATGATTCTTTTCATTATGCATTTAATCTGCTTTACTGTTACCAATTCACCTTTTTCACAGAATCAAAGAATAGTTAGGGTTGGAAAGGACCTTAAGATCATCTAGTTCCAACCCCCCTGCCATGGGCAGGGACACCTCACACTAAACCATGTCACCCAAGGATCTGTCCAACCTGGCCTTGAACACCACCAGGGATGGAGCATTCACAGCTTCCCTGGGCAATCCATTCCAGTGCCTCACCACCCTTACAGTAAAGAACTTCTTCCTTCTAACCAGTCTAAACTTCCCCTGTTTAAGTTTTAACCCGTTACCCCTTGTCCTATCACTACAGTTGCTACAGTTTCTCAATCCCACTGTCCATGTCACCGACAAAGATGCTGAACGAGATCGATCCCAACACCGATCCCCGAGGGACACCACTTGCTACTGGTCTCCAATTGGACATTGAGCTACTGGCCACAATTTTTTGTGTGCAGCCATCCAGCCATTACTTTATCCACCAAGTGATCCATCCATCAAATTGATGGTGTCTCTCCAGTTTAGAAACAAGGATGTCATGCAGGACAGTGTTGAACGCTTTGAACAAGTCCAGGTAGATGACATAAACTGCTTTGCCTCTGTCCATCAGTTCCGTAGCCCCATCATAGAAGCCCACCAAATCGGTCAGGCAGGATTTCCCTTCAGTGAAACCATGTTGGCTGTCACCAACCACCTTGTTTTTCATGTGCCTTAGCATGGCAGGATCTACTCCCAGATTTTGCCAGGCACAGAGGTGAGACTGACTGGTCTGTAATTCCCTGGGTCTTCTATTTTTCCCTTCTTGAAAATGGGGGTTATATTTCTCTTTTTCCAGTTGTCAGGAACTTCACCTGACTGCCATGATTTTTCAAATATGATGGACAGTGGCTTAGCAACTTCATTTGCCAGCTCCTTCAGGACCCATGGGTGGATTTTATCAGGTCCCATGGACTTGTGCACATTCAAGTTGGTAGGATGATCTCACACCTGATCCTGTCCTATAGTGGGCCTAAGGTCTTCATTCTCACAGTCCCTGCGTCTGCCTTCCAGGACTTGGGTGGTGTGATCAGAGCATTTGCCAGTGAAGACTGAGGCAAAGAAGTCATTAAGAACCTCAGTCTTCTCCAAATCCAGAGTAGACAGTTCTCCTGATAGCTTCCAGAGAGGGCCCACGTTGTCCCTAGTCTGTCTTTTATTTGCAATGTAATTATAGAATCCTTTCCTGTTATCCTTCACATCCCTAGCCAAGTTTAATTATAACTGGATTTCTTATGACTCAGTGAAGTTCTTCAAAATCTTTCCTAGTTTTCATAGAATCATAGAATCATAGAATAGTTAGGGTTGCAAAGGACCTTAAGATCATCTAGGTCCAAACCCCCTGCCATGGGCAGGGATACCTCACACTAAACCATATCACCCAAGAACACTCTACTTATTTTGTATTCTCTTCAAATTTTCCTCTCACATATCTCTTCCCAATTCATTAATATGTACATTAAATAAACTAATCCTTCTGCAGGTTCTTGGGGCAGCCAACTACTAATCATTTGACATGATGAAAATTAAGCATTTGTTCCAATTATTTATTTCTATTAGCCACTTTCTATACCCTATGATAGCACTCATTTCCTTAACAGCTTCTTGTGAATTGCCCTGCCAAAAACTTTTCAAAAGTCAACATAAATTATATTACCCTACTTTCCATTTTCCACCCTACTGGCAACCTAGCAAATGCTACTTGACTTGGGAAGTAGAACTGGCCTTGCCTAGTCTTACTGGTTACATCCTGTAACTACTGGCATCTTTAAATCCAGACACCAAATATCTTGTTAAAGAATCCCAAACAAGCAAAATGCGTGGTCAACTTTAAATGCATAAGTAGTCCTGATGATGTCTATGACACTAGGAGTTGCATATCTAATTATAGATGTGTATAAGTTTATTTTTCTTTGCTTTCCTATTGTTTCTAATGAAGATATTTTTAATCATGTTTTGTGTTATTCAATGTGGAAGTTCTGATACAAAATGCATCATTAAAATGCATTAACTGCCATATTTTAGAACCTTGTTGTTGTTGTTGTAATGAAGGACTAGAGGGCCACAAAGAACTGTAAGGTCAAATGAGCCTTTCATTTACAATCATAGAATCATAGAATAGTTAGGGTTGGAAAGGACCTTAAGATCATCTAGCTCCAACGCCCCTGCCATGGGCAGGGACACCTCCCACTAAACCATGTCACCCAAGGCTTTGTCCAACCTGGCCTTGAACACTGCCAGGGATGGAGCATTCACAACTTCCTTGGGCAACCCCTTCCAGTACCTCACCACCCTTACAGCAAAGAACTTCCTCCTTATATCCAATCTAAACTTTCCCTGTTTAAGTTCGAACCCATTACCCCTTGTGGGGGTGGATAGATTGGATAAATCGTTTCTCAACCGTTTGAACTCCTGGGACAGTTTTTCCACAGCTGAGATGATGGAAGGGGTGAGACTGTCTTCGAACTCTCGGAGTTTATGAATCATTTCATCCACTGTTGGTGGTATTATGTCATTCCAGGTTACTGTTGCCAGTGAGTGGGCATATGATGATGGTGCATTCCGTGTAAATTTCCGCCACATTGGTCATGTACATTCGACTTCATCTGGATCTATGGGTGCATTCCTGGCATCTGGCTTACAATAGATCATCTCTACAATGGCTGATTCCCTCAGAGACTGGATGCCTTTCTCTAGAGTAGTCCACTTGGCCGAACAACTCATAACATCGTCCTTGTACAGAAACCTTTCTTTCACAACTGCCAAGAGCCGCCTCCAAAGGCTGAGGGATGGTTTCTCTTTTGCAATTGCTTTGTCAATTCCCCCTTCCCTAGCAAGTGATCCCAGCTGCTTGCCTTCCCTACCTTCTAGTTTGTGATCGTAGGCCCCATTGTCCCAGCATCGGAGCAACCAGGTGATGATGTGCTCCCCTGGATGATGAGTAAAATCTTTTTGTATATTCCATAGCTTGTTTAAGGTCCGAGGTAGAGAAGTCACCTCTTCTTCTTCTTCTTCCTCTGATTCATGTAGTAATAACTCCTGATCAGATGCTGTCCCGTGTAGTAAGTGCATTGGTTCTTCATCCTTCACTGTACGAGTTGCTTTTTTTGCCTCTTGTTTGCTTTTCCCCTTGCGTATAGGAGCAAACGATATTGGAACAAATTGGTCCTCTGGTTTAGTTGCAGTGATTATCCCTGTGGTTGGAGTGGCTGCAGTATCTGTTTTCGGGGTTGGTGCAGCCACTGTGCTTGGGGTTTGAGTAGCACCAGCAGCTGCACTGTCTGTCGCTGTCAGGGTTTGGGTAGCTGCTGTACTTGTTGCTGGGGTTGGTGTAGTTGCTGCGCTTGGAATTGGATTAGCTGTGCTGTGTGTTGTAGTCAGAGTTTGGGTAGCTGCTGTACTTGTCACTAGAGTTGGTGTAGCTCATGTATTTGGATTTGGAGTAGCTGTGTTGTCTGTTGCTTTGCCATCATATCCAGAGACATTTTTTTCCCTTTGAAGGTACTGGACAGTGTTGAACAGTGCTCTGTAAGCATAGGCCAAGCCCCAACACATTGCCATGATTTGTCCCTCTCTGGTTTGGCCAGGATTACAACACATTTAAGTGTTTTACTAATTTTTCTGTATTTTGCACTTGTTCAGTGGTAAAGTTCCAAAGCACTGGAAGGGCTCACTAGCCTAGATACTTGCCCATACTATCCCACACAGCCTGCCACTCATGACTGTCCAGCCTTGGGGAAAATCTCCAGGTCCTCCTATATCGTCTTCTAACCCTACACAAGATGCAAACCTGACTCTGCTTAACTTTAGAGATCAGACAAAATGGTCATGGGTAAAACACACCCTGTATGTGTGCCACAATGGTGATCCCCATCACAATCAGCAGGCAGGTGTCAAGGGTACCCAAAGGCCATTCAAAACCTTCAGAAATCTCAAATGACGTTGTAAATAGTCTAGTGGGGGAGCTGGGAATGTAAGGGAATGTCTCTTTCATAGGTTGACCACCTGTCGTGGTTTAAACCCAGTCAGGTAACTTGTTCACTCACTCCCAGTGAGTGGTGCCGAGCTGACAACAATCGAGGTCCGTGTCCGTCTCCCCCCCCCCCCCCCGCACCGGGGCTCTCCCCTTCCCCGCTCCCGGAGGAACGGGGAGGAGGATCGAGAGAGTGCAACTCCTACGGGTTGAGACAAGAACAGTCCAGCAACAAATCACCACCGCTACTATCAGCTAAAAAAATGATAAGGGAAAATAACAAGGGAAGAGAATACGATACCACCGGCCAAGAAAGCGAGTTCCACCCGGAAGCCCCTGTCCTTCCGGGTAACGCTAAGTTACCCCCCCCCACCCCGGGCATGACGTGCTGTGGTATGGAATACCTCCCCAGCTAGCCCTGGTCAGGCGCCCCGTCTCTGCTTCCTCACAGCTTCCCCTCCTCCCTGGCGGAGCATGAGCCTCACAGAGTGCTTGGTCAGGGTAAACATCACTTAGCAACAACCGAAAACATCGGCTTCACCAAAACTGTTCTCAAGCTAGAAGTCAAAACACAGAACTGCACCAGTTAACACAAAGTAAAAACATGACTGCTACTGCTGAACCCAGGACATTATCCAACCCTTATTCCATACCGTTCACGTCGTGCTCAGATCCCACATTTTCAATACACCATCGCTCTCCCACATATATACATCCATATACATACAGACCAAGAGGAAAAAATCATTTTCTTAGTGCATGGACCAATCCCTATAATGCTGCCGAGTCCATTCGGTCCATGATGTTCCAAGTTCATTCTCTGTTGGGATGATGGCTGGAGGGAAGTCAGGGCCAGTCACTGGTGACCTGGAGACATCTAGTTGATGGGCTATAAAAGCATTACACAGCAGGCAACAGCATACAATTGAGTTCACTGGCTGTTTTCCCCTAAAATCAAATCCCCTTGAGGTATACATTGGACTTCCCCATCTTCCCGCATTACCCACCAAGTATATCCAGGTCCCTGAGCAAAAGCAATCCCACGAGTGGGTTTGCCTTTACCTGAAGCAGGAATTACCCAGACTGTCTTCCCCAGCAAATTCTTCATATGCACCACGGGAACTTTGTCCCCCTCTACAACATGTAAAAGTTCTGACTGGGCTGGGCCGGCCCGGTTGGCAGATCCTCTGGTGTTGACCAACCAGGTGGCCTTTGGTAAGTGTGTATCCCAATGCTTGAAAGTTCCCCCACCCATTGCTCTCAGTGTAGTTTTTAACAGCCCATTGTACCGTTCGATTTTCCCAGAGGCTGGTGCGTGGTAGGGGATGTGATATACCCACTCAATGCCATGATCTTTGGCCCAAATATCTATAAGGTTATTCCGGAAATGAGTCCCATTGTCTGACTCAATTCTCTCTGGGGTGCCGTGTCACCACAAAATCTGTTTCTCAAGGCCCAGGATGGTGTTCCGGGAGGTGGCATGGGGCACAGTGTATGTTTCCAGCCACCCGGTGGTTGCTTCCACCATGGTAAGCACATGGCGCTTGCCTTGGCGGGTTGGTGGCAGTGTGATATAGTCAATCTGCCAGGCCTCCCCATATTTATACTTCAACCATCGTCCTCCATACCAAAGAGGCTTTAACCGCTTGGCTTGTTTAATTGCAGCACATGTTTCACACTCATGAATAACCTGGGCAATAGTGTCCATTGTTAAGTCCACCCCTCGGTCACGGGCCCATCTATATGTTGCATCTCTGCCCTGATGGCCTGAAGTGTCATGGGCCCACCGGGCCAAAAATAATTCACCTTTATGTTGCCAATCTAAGTCCATCTGAGCCACTTCAATCTTAGCCGCTTTATCCACTTGTTGGTTGTTCTGGTGTTCCTCAGTGGCCCGACTCTTGGGTACATGGGCATCTACATGACGTGCCTTCACCACCAGGTTCTGCACCCGGGCAGCAAGATCCTACCACAGGGCAGCAGCCCAGATGGGTTTACCTCTGTGTTGCCAGTTGCT
The DNA here is from genome assembly GCF_033815535.1 of Pezoporus flaviventris. NCBI lineage: Eukaryota > Metazoa > Chordata > Aves > Psittaciformes > Psittacidae > Pezoporus > Pezoporus flaviventris. Next base: position 655,763 of record NW_026892669.1, on the reverse strand, counting down.
CTGCTTCCATTGCTTCAACCACCCCCACAGGGCATTTGCCACTATCCATGAGTCAGTATAGAGATAAAGTACTGGTCACTTTTCTCGTTCAGCAATGTCCAGGGCCAGCTGGATGGCTTTCACCTCGGCAAATTGACTCGATTCACCCTCTCCGCCAGCAGTTTCTGCAACTTGTTGTCCAGGACTCCATACAGCTGCCTTCCATCTCCGATGCTTTCCCACAATACGGCAAGAGCCATCAGTAAACAAGGCATACTGCTTTTCACTTTCTGACAGTTTATTATATGGTGGGGCCTCTTCAGCGCGCATCACCTCCTCCTCTGGTGACATTCTGAAATCTTTGCCCTCTGGCCAGTCCATGATGACTTCTAGGATGCCTGGACGACTGGGATTTCCTATTCGAGTTCGTTGTGTAATTAGTGCAGCCCATTTACTCCATGTAGCATCAGTTGCATGATGTGTAGAGGAGACCCTGCCTTTGACCATCCAGCCCAGCACGGGCAGCGGGGGTGCCAGGAGGAGCTGTGCTTCAGTGCCAATCACTTCCGAAGCAGCTCGCACCCCTTCATAGGCTGCCAGTATCTCTTTCGCAGTTGGGGTATAGCTGGCCTCAGATCCTTTATATCCCCGACTCCGAAAGCTGAGGGGTCGATCTCGAGTCTCCCCTGGTGCTTTCTGCCAGAGGCTCCAGGTAGGACCGTTCCCCCCAGCTGCAGTGTACAGCACATTTTTTACATCTGGTCCGGTCTGGACTGGTCCAAGGGCTACTGCATGAACTATCTCACGTTTAATTTGCTCAAAGGCTTGTTGCTGCTCAGGGCCCCATTTAAAATCATTCTTCTTCCGGGTCACATGATAGAGAGGGCTTACAATCGAACTGTAATTTGGGATGTGCATTCTCCAGAACCCCACTGCACCCAAGAAAGCTTGCGTTTCTTTCTTATTAGTTGGGGGAGACATTGCTGTTATCTTGTTGATCACATCTGAGGGGATCGGTCTACATCCATCTTGCCATTTTTTTCTCCAAAATTGAATCTCCTGTGCAGGTCCCTTGACCTTACTCCGTTTTATGGCAAAACCGGCTTTCAGCAGGATTTGGATTATTTTCCTCCCTTTCTCAAAGACTTCTTCCGCTGTATCGCCCCACACAATAATGTCATCAATGTATTGCAGGTGTTCTGGAGCTTGCCCCTGTTCCAGTGCAGTCTGGATCAGTCCATGGCAAATGGTAGGGCTGTGTTTCCACCCCTGGGGCAGTCGGTTCCAAGTGAACTGGACACCCCTCCAAGTAAAAGCAAACTGTGGCCTGCACTCTGCTGCCAAAGGAATTGAGAAAAATGCATTGGCAATATCAGTCATGGCATACCACTTGGCTGCCTTTGACTCTAGTTCATACTGAAGTTCTAGCATGTCCGGTACGGCAGCACTCAATGGTGGTGTGACTTCATTCAGGCCACAATAGTCTACTGTTAGTCTCCATTCTCCATTAGACTTTCGCACTGGCCATATGGGACTATTGAAGGGTGAGCGGGTCCTGCTGATCACCCCCTGACTCTCCAGTCTACGGATCAACTGATGGATGGGAATCAGGGAGTCTTGGTTGGTGCGATATTGCCACCAGTGCACTGTTGTGGTCACAATTGGCACTTGTTGTTCTTCAGCTTTCAGCAACCCCACAGCAGAGGGATCTTCTGAGAGACCAGGCAAGGTGGACAGCTGCTCAATTTCCTCAGTCACCAAAGCAGCAATACCAAAAGCCCACCGGTACCCTTTTGGGTCTTTGAAGTACCCTCTCTTGAGGTAGTCTATGCCGAGGATGCATGGAACCTCTGGACCAGTCACAATAGGGTGCTTTTGCCATTCCCTCCCAGTCAGGCTGATTTCAGCCTCCAGCACAGTCAACTCTTGGGATCCTCCTGTTACTCCAGAAATATAGATGGGTTCCACCCCTTGACAGCTTGATGGCATCAGGGTACACTGTGCACCGGTATCTACTAGAGCCTTATACTTCTGTGGGACTGATGTGCCAGGCCATCTGATCCACACAGTCCAGTAAATCCGATTGTCCCCTACCTCCACCTGGCTGGAGGCAGGGCCCCTCTAATGGTCGTCACAGCGTTGGACACTTAAGTCGTGGTAAAAGGGATTATTCTTCGTTATCACAGGAGCTGGAGTAAAATCAGCTCTTCCACTCCATCTGGGAAACTGCTCACCAGAGACTGAAGCCGTAGCTCTCATGGGACGATCAGTCTTGGCCCTTGCTCCCCTCTTCAGTTCACTCACACATTCCTCCAAAGCTGAAGTAGGTTTTCCATCCCACTTTGTCATGTCTTCTCCGTGATCCAGCAGGTAAAACCATAGGGTACCCCGTGGCGTATACCTCCTGTATCTCCTCTCTCGAACAATAGGATGCCTTTTGTTAATAGCTGCGACGTGTGTTGGTGCACGTGAGGAGCTGGATAAATCAGATAGATTGCCCCTCAATTGTTCGAGGTCCTGGGACAGTTTTTTCACAGCTGAGATGATGGAAGGGGTGAGATTGTCTTCAAACTCTCAGAGTTTATGAACCATTTCATCCACTGTTAGCGGTACTATGTCATTCCAGGTCACTGTTGCCAATGAATGGGCATATGATGACGGTGCATTCCGTGTAAGTTTTCGCCACATGGGTCGTGTACATTCAACTTCATCTGGATCTATAGGTGTATCCCCGTTATTCGGCTTGATGTGATAGATCATCTCTACGCTGGTCGATTCCCTCAGAGACTGGATGCCTTTGTCTATAGTAGTCCACTTGGCCGAACGACTCGTAACATCGTCCTTGTACAGAAACCTTTCTTTCACAGCTGCCAAGAGCCTCCTCCAAAGGCTGAGGGACTTTTTCTCTCTTGCAATTGCTTTGTCAATTCCCCCTTCTCTAGCAAGTGATCCCAGCTGCTTGGCTTCTGTACCTTCTAGTTCGTGACCATCGGCCCCATTGTCCCAGCATCGGAGTAACCAGGTGATGATGTGCTCCCCTGGTTGACGGGTAAAATCTTTTCGCATATTCCGCAGCTCGGTTGAGGTCCGAGGTTGAGAAGTTACCTCTTCTTCTTCTTCTTCATCATGTGATGATGACTCCTGATCAGATTCTGGACCGGGTGGTGAATTCATTGGTTCTTCATCTCGCTTCACCCTTTTTGACTCCTTTTTTGCTTGTTCTCTTGCGTACAGGGGCAACTGATATTGGTACGAATTGGTCCTCTGGTTTGGCTGCAGTGATTATCACTGTGGTTTGAGTAGCGACTGTACTTGTTGCAGTTGAAGTTTGAGCAGCTGCTATACTTGCCACTGGGGTAGCTGCGCAGTTCATTGCAGCCAAAGTTTGAGTAGCGACTGTGCTTGTCGCTGGGGTTGGTGCAGCTGCTGTGCTTGGAGCTGGGGTAACCGCGCTGTCTGTTGCAGTTGAAGTTTGAGCAGCTGCTGTACTTGCTGCTGGGGTAGCTGTGCTGTTCATTGCAGCCAAAGTCTGAGTAGCGACTGTCGCTTTGCCCTCAGATCCGCCGACATTCTTTTCCTTTTGAAGGTGCTGGATAGTGTTGAACAGGGCCCTGTAAGCATAGGCCAAGCCCCAGCACGTTGCCGTGATTTGTCCATCTCTGGTATGGCCAGAATGACCACACACCTCATTTAAGTGTTTTACTAATTCTTCTGGATTTTGCAGTTGTTCGGTAGAGAAAGTCCAAAGTACTGGAGGGGCCCACTGACCTAGATACTTGCCCATACTATCCCACACACCCTGCCACTCATGGCTGTCCAGCCTCAGGGAAAATCTCTAGGTCCTCCTACATCGTCGTTTGACCCCAGACAAGACCCAAACCTGAATCTGCTTAACTCTTGAAATCAGTAGTGGGCAAAACACACTCTGTATGCGTGTTAGCATGGTGATTCCCATCACCATCAGCAAACAAGTCTCAACAGCATTAAAAGGCCATTCAAAAAATTCAAAACTCTCAAATGTAAATGGTCTGGGGAGACGACTAGGAGGGTAAAAGGATGTCTCCTTCACAGGTTGAGCACCTGAGGAGGAGAAAAAAGATGTGTAATTGCTAAGCACCTCCATCATATACCTCCCAAAGTATAAAGGTGGCGACCACACTGGGAACATAAGCCAGATCAGTTTCATGATCAATGATTCTATTGTATTACAAGTCATTACCATAAAGTACAATGGGACAAAAACCTTAGCCCAAGCCCCACACTTGAAAAACACTAATACAGCAAATACCGGATGGACGTAAGATATGATATACTGAAACTGTGAGATCAAGAGGAAAAACCTTGAGAGCCAATAAATCAGCATTGTGACGAGTGACTATCAATCCAGTCAGATCTGCTCTTATCTCAACCCCTCGTGCCCCACGTTGGGCGCCAAAAAGAACTGTCGTGGTTTAAACCCAGTCAGGTAACTTGTTCACTCACTCCCAGTGAGTGGTGCCGAGATGACAACAATCGAGGTCCGTGTCCGTCTCTCACCCCCCCCCCGCACCGGGGCTCTCCCCTTCCCTGCTCCCGGAGGAACGGGGAGGAGGATCAAGAGAGTGCAACTCCTACGGGTTGAGACAAGAACAGTCCAGCAACAAATCACCACCGCTACTATCAGCTAAAACAATGATAAGGGAAAATAACAAGGGAAGAGAATACGATACCACCGGCCAAGAAAGCGAGTTCCACCCGGAAGCCCCTGTCCTTCCGGGTAACTCCCAGTTACCCCCCCCCACCCCGGGCATGACGTGCTGTGGTATGGAATACCTCCCCGGCTAGCCCTGGTCAGGCGCCCCGTCTCTGCTTCCTCACAGCTTCCCCTCCTCCCTGGCAGAGCATGAGCCTCACAGAGTCCTTGGTCAGGGTAAACATCACTTAGCAACAACCAAAAACATCGGCTTCACCAACACTGTTCTCAAGCTAGAAGTCAAAACACAGCACTGCACCAGTTAACACAAAGGAAAAACATGACTGCTACTGCTGAACCCAGGACACCACCCGTGGGGGAAACAAAAGATGTGTAATTGCTTAACCCTTCCATTATATGCCTCCCAAAGTATAGAGGTGATGACCACACTGGGAACACAAGCCAGATCAGTTTCATAATCAATGAGTTAAAAAAAAAGTACATAAAGTACAGCGAAACAAGAACCTTAGCCCGAGGCCCCCAGCTGATAATCACTAAAATGGCAAATAGTGGCTGTAAGTAAGGTAAGACGTGCTGAAACTCTGAGATCAACAGCAACAACTTTGAGAACCAATAAATCAGCACTGTGATGAGTGACTATTAATCCAAAACCAATAAATGCTTATCACAAATATGATGAGACACACTCTGGTCAGATCTGTCGTTATCTCAACCCTTCGTGCCCCACATTGTGTGCCACAGGGAACTGTCATGGTTTAAGCCCAGCCAGAAACACAGAACCACGCAGACGCTTGCTCACTCCCCACCCCTCATTCCTCCCCCTTCTCCCGGAGGGATGGGGAGGAGAATCAAAAGAATGTAACTCCCACGGGTTGAGATAAGTACAGTCAAGTAACTAAGGTATAACACAAAACTACTACTGCTACCACCAGTAATAATAATGATAAGAGAAATAACAAAGGAAGAGAATACAACTGCTCACCACCTGCCGATTGATACACATCCTGACCCGAGCTGTGATCTAGCCCTTCCAGGTAACTACTCCCTGTTTACATACTGGGCATGACATGCTATGGTATGGTATGGGTGTCCTGTCCCCGCTTCCTCCAGGCTTCCCCTCCTCCCTGGCATAGCATGAGACTGAGAAAGTCCTTGGTCAGAGTAAACATTACTTAGCAAGAACTGAAAACATCAGTGTTATCATCATTGTTCCTGGGCTGAGAGTCAAAACCACAGCACTGTGCCAGCTACTCAGGAGAAAAATGACTGCCACTGCTGAACCCAGGGCACCTATCACTACAGTCCCTAATGAAGAGTCCCTCCCCAGCACTCTTATAGGCTCCCTTCAGATACTGAAAGGCTGCTATGAGCTCTCCACACAGCATTCTCTTCTCCATGCTGAAGAGCCCCAACTTTCTCATCCTGTCTTCATATGGAATCTGCTCCGGTACCCTGATCATCCTCCTGGCACTCCTCTGGACTTGTTCCAACAGTTCCATGTCCTTTTTATGTTTAGGACACCATAACTGGACACAGTACTGCAGGTGAGGTCTCACGAGAGCAGAGTAGAGGGGCAGGATCACCTCCTTCAGCCTGCTGGTCACGCTCCTTTTGATGCAGCCCAGTATACGGTTGGCTTTCTGGGCTGCAAGCACACGCCGCCGGCCCATGTTCATTTTCTCATCAACCAACATCCCCAAGTCCTTCTCCACAGGGCTGCTCTGAATCTCTTCTCTGCCCAGGCTGTAGCTGTGCCTGGGATTGCTCTGACCCAGGTGTAGGACCTTTCACTTGGCTTGGTTAAACTTCATAAGGTTGGCATCAGCTCACCTCAGAAGCGTGTCAGGGTCCCTCTGGATGGCATCCCTTCCCTCCAGCGTATCAACCAAACCACACAGCTTGGTGTCATTGGCAAACTTGCTGAGGGCGCACTCAATCCCTCTGTCCATGTCAGTGTCAAAGACGTTGAACAAGACCGGTCCCAACACTGATCCCTGAGGGACACCACTCGTTACTGGTCTCCAGCTGGACACTGAGCCATTGACCACAACTCTTTCCATGCGGCCATCCAGCTAAATTTTTATCCACCGAGTGGTCCATCTATCAAATTGATGTCTCTCCAATTTAGAGAATAGGATGTCGTGCGGGACAATGTTGAACGCTTTGCACAAGTCCAGGTAGATGACATCAACTGCTCTGCCCCTGTCCATCAGTTCCCTAGCCCCATCATAGAAGGCCACCAAATTGGTGAGGTAGGATTTCCCCTTAGTGAAGCCATGCTGTCTGTCATCAAGCACCTTGTTGTTTTTCATGTGCCTTAGCATGCCTTCCAGGAGAATCTGCTCCAAGATTTTGCTGTTTATCCCCAGAAGCGTTCATGAATGTCATCCACCAGCCCTTGTTTGAATAATATCCGTAAGAGAGCTCTATTTCAGTAGAAAGCTGCTTTGCCTAAGCAGCCAGGTATTCAGCCATGCACAGAAGGCTCCTGTCCTAACAGCTGATGTGTGTAACTCCTTTAAAACATTTCTTTATAATGGCTTTTGCATTCCCCAAATCCATCACATCTGTTCTGTATTTGCTGTCCTTTCTCCCTTCCATTCTGACCTCCCTGTAGGCAAAAGCAAGAGATCTTTAAATCCCTACCTGGTTCTCATCTGAAAAACCCGTACTCAGCAGCACTCCCAAGGTCAGAGGTCTCTCTAGTTCTGCTTTGTGATACCCAGCACATTCATAGTGGGGAAAACTACAAAGAGGAAAGATGAGACTACCAAATGAAGAGCAGACAGAAACTGGTGAAGAAGGGTCAAAATAAAAATACCAGCTATTAGAAAAGACTAATATTGCCCTTCAAACTTAAGAGAAGTAACATTTCCTGATACAGGATTTTGCATCATTTGAAATGTCAAATTTAAGACACTTGCACTACTCTTCAACAAGTCCAATAATTTACTGAACTCCCTGGGAGTGTGAATACTGAGCATAGAAAACGCCTCTGTGATTCTGCCACGTGTCCTGTTAGTATCACAAACTCATTTTCATCAGGATAGATGTCACACTAGAACTGGTCTGAAATTTTATAAATGACAAATGAAGAAAGTTTTAGGGGAAAAATGCCAGTTTGTTGAACAACAGAAGGTTTGTTCCAAACATCTTGAGTTTCAAAACTTTCTTCAAATCTCAGCCAAGGTCCCAAGTCTTTGTCCCTTGAGAGCAGGAGCAGTGTGGCAGTCTGCTTGTCAGGACTCCCACGTCTAGCTCTGAGGCAGCCAGCTATGCCAGAGGTTTCAGACATTCTGCCACAGTGCCTGGAAGTGAAATGCCTGGCATGAACCATTAATGCTCACAAGGCTCCCAAACACTATATGTAGAACAAACAGGGAGCCTGGAGGAACTGGGTTTGGGTACCAGAAGCTGTGGCTCCTGGTCAGCCCTGTGCAGAATCTGAGGAAGTAGACATTTTTGTCAGCTTTGAGATTGCCTATATGGAGCCCAAGCAAATGTCAGATGTGCTTCACAGCTAAGTGCAGGAGTGCACAGAAAATGTATACAGAAATTTTTAGTTAGTCTTGAGATGAAGCCTTGTCCTAGGTTCAGCTGTAACAGTTATTTTTCTCCTTCCTAGTAGCTGGTGCAGTGCTGTGTTTTGCCTTTAGTCTGAGAATAATGCTAATAACACACCTATGTTTTAGTTGTTGCTAAGTGATGCTAAGAAGACTGCCTCAGGGGTAGAAACACAGCCCTACCATCTGCCATGGACTGATCCAGACTGCACTGAAACAGGGGCAAGTTCCAGAACACCTGCAATACATTGATGGCATTATTGTGTGGGGTGATACAGCAGAAGATGTTTTTGAGAAAGGGAAAGTAATCCAAATCCCTCTGAAGGCCGGTTTTGCCATTAAGCAGAGTAAGGTCAAGGGACCTGCACAGGCGATTCAATTTTTGGGAATAAAATGGCAAGATGGACATCACCAGATCCCGACAGATGTGATCAACAGCAATGTCTCCACCAACTAATAAGAAAGAAACACAAGCTTTCTTAGGTGTTGTGAGGTTCTGGAGAATGCGCATCCTAAATTAAAACGCAGAACTGTTATTCACTAAATCCCTTAATAGCAGAACTAGGGACCACTCACTGAAACTGGTAGAACATTGGATAAAAGCACAGATGAAAGAAAATTCTTCGATGTGTAGCGGCTACACAACTTCTCAAACTCGGACCACAGGAAGCTGTGGAAACAGACAGTGTCAACAGTCTCAGAAGGGGATTAGAGAAATCCATTAAAAATTCCATGAGAAAATACCGAAGGAAACAGGAAGGATGAATCCTCTCCTATTACTGTACAACACTTAGGGATGATACTAGGGGAAAGGACTGAAGAAAGTGGCCAAGCTTGCATTTTCTCCATAAGTAGCATCCTTTACCGCCTTCTTGGAGAAGGATTACTAGATGCACCAGGGGTCTGGGAGTATCTTATGTTCCTTTAAAAAGTATTGAAACTTCTTCTAAATATCTTTGTTGGTTTAGGTATTCCACAAGTTCTACTGCTGATTAAAAACAAGATAATAATTAGATTAAAATCCCATTAAATGAAGGAATATTTTAACCCATTCTGTTTTCTTTTTTTGTGCTTAGTCTGAGTGTCAAATACCCACTACTAAGCCAGTGAACCACACTTAGAGATACCTAAAGCTTCCTTTCAGATGCAGTATAGATTGTGTTGAGAACATCTCTTTTTTCCTATGTCACACTCATTTTTCATTTTGACATATTAAGGTACTGTCACTCTTGTGCACATTAAGCAGGTGCTAAGTATTAACCCTCATGCAGAGAAAATCGGAATGCTTTAGTGGCTCTAGAGCAAACCTTCAGGAGCTCCATCACATTCACACACAGACATGCTCAATAAGCCTGGTTTCACGAGTGTTATCTTTAGATTTTGCTGATCATTTTCTCCAGTTTGTCAGATTAAACAAGATTACAGGGTTGCATTGTGTACACCGAAACAACAATTTGCTCACTATATGTTGATCTGTTAATCATTCATTCTTGGAAATGTCACTTTTTCCATTTAAGTTTCTCTCATATTTAATTTAGATCTTTCTTATGGTTAAATTTCTGTCAGCTAGAATGCAGGTAGTTAAAATACTGTGATAAGATCTATAGTTTCTTACATCATATATTAATTTACAAACTGAATATAGTTCTCAAACAAAGAAGAATACAACAAAAATTAAAATTGTTCCTGTAAGGCCTTTTTTTGAGTTGGATTATCTGTGAGAATTAATCTTTTACTGTTTTCTCTTCCCAACAGTATTTAAAATAAATGTGGCATAATCTTCAACACTAAGTAGATAATCAGTACAGTTGGTCTGACACATCTTCCATTCAGTGTTCATGTGTGCCTTTGAATTTGTAAGTTCTTTAAACTTTTGGGGGAGATTTAACTCTCTAACTACATGTAAGTAGCTTATTAGCAATACGCAACACAGCAACACAGGGTCAAGCAACACAGTAAGTATTGAATAGATAAAAGTGAAATATGTAAAATTCTGCCTCAGTAAGATAATTACTTTCAGTATATTATTCCCAATTATATTAGTTTTCTATTATTAATTTCACAAGTTCATTTTTGTTTGTAAGAATACTTGTCAAAATAGATGCAGTAGCAAAACCTTATCAAAAAGAAACATGCCATAAGAAATTATTCATAATTTTAAAAATTCAAGTACATGGTGATTTCTACACTTGTAGATAACTGAAAACAAATTTCAAATTCTGCTGGCTTCAAATGATATTTTTTTTCAAATTGATGATCTGATGTCATTTGTCAGTGTTTGCATTGCACCAGTTGTATCCTCTATTCACTGTAGTACAGGCGATACTTTAGATGGTGTCTCTTTATTTAACAATGCAAAAGAGCTTTATGATTGACTGAAATAACAGACTTTTTAACAAACATGCGTTTCTGTCTGTAAATACATGTGTACACACATGCACGTTATATGATGAGGCCAAATGATGCACCAGTCAAATACTATTAACCACACTATGTATTTTATCATCACATATCGTAACTGCAGTGTATATACAGGTATTTCACACACTGTGAGCAATTCCACAGGCCATTGCCAACTGAAAGGTATGAGACACTTCAGGTACCTATGTAAACATCAAGTTTAGCTAATCTAAAATGAGGGTAAGTGATTTTGGTTTGGAGAGTCACCTGTTATGAATTCACCATTCATTCCTATTCCAGAAGAGATTTTTTACTTGGAAACTGGTCATTTAAACAATAAAATTTAAATCTATGTTCTAATATTCGTGTCATCTGCCCTTTAAAAATTCTTGGTTATTTGATACCAGAAGCTGGAACAGGTCAGCTTTGTCAGGAGTAAAAAACAGAACAAACAAAGGTGTTTCTTAAAAACAGCATATTGTGGACTTATATCTATTTAAACAACAGATTTGGAGAATGTGCTGGTTTTGGCTAGGATAGAGTTAATTTTCTTCATCGAAACTATTTTAATGACCATAGTGTCTTTAAACTCTTCCTCAACGACCTGCCTCTGCTTTATTTTTCATGGCAATATCGTGAAACACCTGTAATTAGAAAAAGGGCATTGCATAAAAATCTCGTAAAGATATTTTTCAACACTCCATCTCAGCATTGTTACCAATCATTATATATTGCCTATTACTGAGGAACTGTAAATGTAAGCAAAGTAATAGTTTACAGCTCGTACACAGCATAATTCAGAATAAATTCTCTTTTATTCTCATTCATTTTTAAGGAGGGACTGTACCTTCCTTGTCATAGTTCCCTTTTTTCCATACTGCTGGGTACCTTCCAAAAATGGCATCAGCACTAATATTTTATATGTACAAAGTCCAATATCATACCCATTAGTCAAAAGTCAGTAACTACTTTTAACTGTAAATGTAATGAGCAGAAGCTTGGGGTGAGGGCAGAGGATGGCCAACTGCTGCTTCTAACACTACCCACAAGGGTAAGTGGAAGAGAATGCCAGTTGTGTCAGCTTAGTAGGAAGTCCCCTAACTTACTGACATGTGGAGATGTGCCATAACTTTGTATTCAGGTTGTCACTTGAAACTGATAATGACATTTTGGTCACCATAAAAGGAAGATGTACCTTTGAAAGATGGTATTTGGACTAAACCTGTCAAGTTTGTCCAAAGCTGATTGCCCCAAATTCATATGAAAGTTTATGATACAATTGCTTTTTAAAGCAATTTTCCAAAGCAGAGCTGAATCCCATTAACAGTACCAGGCCTACATGCTATACAGTTCACTGGATCTAGAGGTTGTCTGATGAGAGAACAAAAAGTACTGTATATTGGAATATAGTAAGAATGGCTTGAGGCCATATTTGACTAGCCAGGCACATTTTTTATTTATCAAATTTATCATGTAGAGGCTATTGTAAATACTGAGCTGTGTTTAAGCCAATAGAAAGTATCACTCAATTTTTTTGAAGATTGAGACATAATTGTGCTTTGATTCTTTCTGTCTGAAAGGTTCTTCTCTGGCCAATGGAAGCTTGAATCTGCACAGCACTGTGAAAAGGAAACTAGAGAGGGAGAAAGATTATGTCTTCGATAAGAGACTAAGGTACAGCGTGCGTCAAAACGAAAGTAACTGCCGGTTCAGGGACATTGTAGTCCGGAAAGAAGATGGTTTCACACATATTTTGCTGTCGAGTCAGACTTCAGATAACAATGCACTGACCCCAGAGGTAAGCATGTAGACATAAAAGCCAAAGAAAGTCATCCTAATGTGTGGGTTATCTTGAAAACATTGCACTTGAACTGGATTTTATGTATTTTTCCCCTAATTAATTCTCTTAAGAAATACAGAGTTCAGATATGTCTAACTTTTTCACGCTTGGGATTCCAATCTAAAAGATTGCAAAGGAAATAAATTTTTAATTTATCTGTCTGAAACCAAAAATCAGAAGAAAGGAATGGCAGAATTAGTATGTTCAGCAAGGAGTTGTGTGAAGCAATTTTTCTCATGTTGAAGTTACTGATATTTACTATCCTTGGGAGAAATCTGGTCTCTTTCATTTTATTAATTTAAATAGTGCTCCAGTTGTTGCAAATGGAGAATTTCAGGCTATATGCTGAGACTATAATTCTAAGAATGTGTCTTGATCCCCAATTACTTTTTTTCTGAATCACTTTATGAGCCCTTATTTGTGAAATTTTAACCAATTAGAGGCTCTATTCTCAGCTGAATTCATACAGTTGTACAGTATATTAATGAATCCCCTTGTTCCAAATATTATACACTTAAGGTCAGATTTGGACTTGTAGCTTGTACTGCTCCAGTACATATATGGGTTACTGGAAGGGCTGAGAAGCTTTTCTTTACATACCCTGTGATCCCAGCATAGTGGGCAGCAATACCCAGGTGTACCTTTCCCATGTCAGAACTGAAAGGGTGTCAATAAATGTCCTGGAGAGCAGAGAACATGCTTGAGCCCTGTTGCACACACACCTACACACGGACATCAATGCACAGAATGAAACTAAATAGTTTTTAAACTCCTGGGTTTAAAACTGTATTGTATTTAAAAGAACTAGCTGGGTAATTAACACAGAACACCAAACACCTGCTTTTAATACTATCTCCTTAAAACGCATTAGATTTCATCAAATCCATCATTCCATACATATATTAATTACCACTAATTAACACCACAGGTAATTTAAATGAAGAGCTCAAGGGCCTGAAAAAGTATGACATCAAGGACTTGGTATGTTCAGGCTGATCAGACATACCTTTACAGTGCTGGTTGTGATATTCCACATCAGCAGTGTTCAAATTCTCTACCCAGTGAATTAATTCAGGCTCTTCAGGTCTGCCTAACCAATCCACTTAATTCCTTGGAAATTTTCAATATGCTGGGAAGCCACCTCTGTAGAAGAATAGATGGTAAGCATGTAATAGTCCTTCTCTTGCATCAGTGGCGTAGACTATTTCTAGAACCTTTATTGAAGCTTACTTGAAAACTAAGAAATATCTTTTACAAAACTACATTACTGACCAGGATCTGGATGGCCAGGAATTAATTAAGGTAATGAGTTCTCCACATTGATAATGTCTCTTTAAAATTCATCGAGGCTGAGAGCAATTGAAAGCTCTTGCCCTCTCAAGGCTGTTTCATGGCAATCATGAAATGACTTCATTGGCCTGGATCCAGGCTACTGCCCATGATCCTTCACACCATGAAATCCAGCACCTCCAATACTGGCAATTCTACATCCTTGCTGGCAATTACAGCAAAAACCCAAGGAACTGAAAGGAGGAATATGTTGAATTCCTTGTCCCTGCAGTTTGTCACCCATGGCCATAGGTGAGACAAACTACTAGAGTATTTTAGGGACGTTTACAACATTTTCAATTTTGACATCTCTTATCACAAATGAACAGAAAGTACAAACACAAAACTCCTACAAAGTAAAGAAAGTTTCATTTTGTCAAAAGAAATACTAACTTTAAGCTTAATTAGACATTCAGTATATTATACTTGCCAAGTAGTAAATGATTAATTTACTCAGAGTAGGTCTACTTGGTGTGGTTAAAATAGTGGTGTGGTTATTCTCAGCCATCTATGTTAGGAAAAAAAGACAAGGTGTGCACTGCCCACAATCATTATAAAATTAAACTTATACAAAATCACTCATCCCTAAACAGCCCTGCTTGCCTTTGTGCTTTATCTTAATCTTCAGATGACATGTAATAGTTTTGTTCAACCATGGGCCTCTGCTATTTATGCCAATTTAATAAAAATAACACAGAACTTACAAAAAAAAAAAGAAAATAAAATAAAAGCTTAGAGAAGTCTATAGAAATCTCCATCCCTTGTTTTTGATAACCACACCACACCTGTGGGTTTGTGCAGGTGGTTTTAGCATGAAATGTGCCTATGCTCCTTCCAGCCCATTTTGCGCTGATTGAAGTTGGCTCATTGCCACTCTGGTAATTGAAGTTTTTTCCACAAAAAAGTTGAGGCCACTATAGAAATTCTTACTTATGTTTTACAAGACCTTATAATACTTAAAAGCCAGTGTCATGAAATAGCACAGCTTGTGTTTATTTCAGTGGCTTAGGCTTGCTAATTTTAAAATTAATTTTCAAAATAGATATGGTGTCATGGTTCAAACCCAGCCAGACAGCTCGTTCACTCACTCCCCCCACCTTCTTGTCCTCCCCCTACTCCCGGAGGGACAGAGAGGAGAATCGAAAAGAATGCAACTCCCACGGGTTGAGATAAGAACAGTTTAGTAACTAAGGTATAACACAAATCACTACTGCTACCACCAATAATAATAATGATAAAGGAAATAGCAAGGGAAGAGAATACAGCACCTCACCACCAGCTGACTGATAACTCTCCCCCCCAGCCCAACCAAGCCCTGACCGATACCTCCTCCAACCCCATTGTCTCCCAGCCCTTCCGGGTAACTCTCCGTTACATCCTGGGCATGACGTGCTGTGGTATAGAATACCTCTTTGGTCAGTTTGGGTCAGGTGTCCTGTCTCTGCTTCCTCCCGGCTTCCCCTCCTCCCTGGCAGAGCATGGGGCTGACAAAGTCCTTGGCCAGACCAAAACATCATTGTTATCAGCTCTGTTCCCAGGCTGAAAGTCAAAACACAGCACTGCACCAGCTACTAAGAAGGAGAAAAGTGACTGCTACTGCTGAACCCAAGACGTATGGAAAGTATTTCATCATTATAAATTCCATTAGGGCATTTTCTCTCATGGGTTTTTTGCTACTTCTGAAGTTCTTTCTCCAATGATGATATTGCTGTTTTAACTCAGCACATTTCAAGGATCCAAATCCTGTTTCAAATTTAAGATTAAATGGATACATCCACTATTTTTACTTTGCACTATTAATAGAGCTAGGAATTTATATACCCCTGAATTAAAATGTTTCCATTGAAGACTGATATAACAGACTCAAATACACTTGATACTCAAATACAAGTAATCAGGTTTGAAATTTCTAGCCGTGAGAATTACAGGGTTTGAAGTTCTACCATGTGCATTTTGGAGCACTGGTTTGCCTTCACTTCTCCTTACTTCTTTTAACTTTAAATAAAAAAAAAAAAATAAAAAGGAGGCAGGTACAAGTTTACTGTCCTCTGTATTTTTCCTCTCGTACAAAGATAGCTTGTGAGTTTTGGCCAGTACTTCTGCCTGAAGCCAGTTTTATAGGTTCCTACATCCATCATTCATCCAACAGAAAGGAATCAGAATTCTTTCTTGCACAGAGTCAGCAAGTAACAAAAGCATATTTCTGTAAAAACGTGCAATTGAGGAAGAGGTTCTAAGAACAACTGAATGACTTTAAGATTCTGGTTTACTATAATGCTCTGCAAAGTAATGCTATCACTTTAATGCTCTGACCGCACCACCCAAGCCTTGGAAGGCAACCGCAGGGACTGTGAGAATGAAGACCTTGGGTGCACTGTAAGAGAGGATCTGGCTCGAGACCATCTTAAGAAACTGAAGGTGAACAAGTCCATGGGACCTGATGAAATCCATCTGGGGGTCCTGAAGCAGCTGGCAAATGAATTTGCTAAGCCACTGTCCATCCTATTTGAAAAATCATGGCAGTCAGGTGAAGTTCCCGATGACTGGAAAAAGGGTAATATAACCCCCATTTCCAAGAAGGGGAAAATGGATGACTAAGGGAACTACAGACCAGTCAGTCTCACCTCTGTGCCTGGCAAAATCTTGGAGCAGATTCTCCTGGAAGGCATGCTAAGGCACATGAAAAACAACAAGGTGCTTGATGACAGCCAGCATGGCTTCACTAAGGGGAAATCCTGCCTGACCAATTTGGTGGCCTTCTATGATGGGGCTAGGGAACTGATGGACAGGGGTAGAGCAGTCGACGTCATCTACCTGGACGTGTGCAAAGCATTCAACACTGACCCACACGACATCCTATTCTCTAAATTGGAGAGACATCAATTTGATGGATGGACCACTGGGTGGATAAAGAACTGGCTGGATGGCCGCATGCAAAGAGTTATGGTCAACAGCTCAATGACCAGCTGGAGACCAGTAACGAGTGGTGTCCCTCAGGAATCGGTGTTGGGACCGGTATTGTTCAACATCTTTGTTGCTGACATGCACAGTGGGATTGAGTGCGCCTTCAGCAAATTTGCCGATGACACCAAGCTGTATGGTTCGGTTGACACACTGGGGGGAAGGAATGCCATCCAGAGGGACCCTGGCATGTTTTTGAGGTGAGCTGATGCCAACCTTATGAAGTTCAGCCAGGCCAAGTGTAAGGTCCTACACCTGGGTCAGAGCAATCCCAGGCACAGCTACAGGTTGGGCAGAGAAGAGATTCAGAGCAGCCCTGTGGAGAAGGACTTGGGGGTGTTGGTCTATGAGAAAATAAACATGAGCCAGCAGTGTGTGCTTGCAGCCCAGAAAGCCAACCGTATTCTGGGCTGCATCAAAGGGAGCATTGCCAGTAGGTCAAAGGACGTGACCCTGCCCCTCTACTCTGCTCTTGTGAGACCTCACATGGAGTATTGTTTTCAGTTCTGGTGTCCTCAACATAAAAAGGACATGGAACTGTTGGAACAAGTCCAGAGGAGGGCCATGAGGATGATCAGGGGACTGGAGCACCTCCTATATGAAGATAGGTTGAGAAAGTTGGGGCTGTTCAGCCTGGAGAAGAGGGGGCTGTTCAGCCTGGAGAAGAGGGGGCTGTTCAGCCTGGAGAAGAGAGGGCTGTTCAGCCTGGAGAAGAGAAAGCTGTGTGGAGACCTCATAGCAGCCTTCCAGTATCTAAAGAGGTCTTATCAGGATCCTGGGGAGGGACTATTCGTTAGGGACTGTAGTGATAGGTCAAGGGGTAATGGGTTAAAAATTAAACGGGGGAAGTTTGGATATAAGGAAGAAGTTCTTTACTGTAAGGGTGGTGAGGCACTGTAATGGTTTGCCCAGGGAAGTTGTGAATGCTCCATTCCCGGTGGTGTTTAAGGCCAGGTTGGACATAGTCTTGGGTGACGTGGTTTAGTGTGAGGTGTCCCTGCCCATGGCAAGGGGGTTGGAACTAGATGATCTTAAGGTCCTTTCCAACCCTAACTATTCTATGAGTCTATAATATTTACGGAATATTTACCTTTAAGAATATCAACAGGGAATCCTTAGAGATTCAGAGAAATATGTTTAAAGCAGTATTCCTGTTTATATAAAAAAGAGACTTGTGCTCAAGAGACTTTGTGGGATCATGGTAATAATTTCCCAGCTCTGTGATTTCCCAGAATGCAAGCAAGAGTGAAAACAAAGGGCACCAAATGCCTTTTAAAATTTCCTACATCCAGTCAAAAAATGCATTAAATAAGCTCTTAGAAGTTTAATGAAGTTTTTAAACATTTTATGCCTATTATGCAATGTAAAGTATCCTGTTAAGGAAAGAACCAGTTTATTTTCTTGACAGGATTAAAAAAATAAGCAATTTTTGAGAAAGTGATAGTTTTATTAAACATTTTTGTTTCAACTAAACAGTAAGTGAAGCGTTAGGCCTGGTCTATATTTATAGTTCAGTCAATTATCACAAGCTAAATAAGTGGCCCACTGTTGTGGTTTAAACCCAGTCAGGTAATTCGTTCGCTCACTTCCCCCCCCCTTTCTTGCCCTCCCCCTGCTCTCGGAGGGATGGAGAGGAAAATTGAAAAGAATGCAACTCCCACGGGTTGAGATAAGAACAGTTTAGTAACTAAGGTATAACACAAATCACTACTGCTACCACCAATGATAATAATGATAAAGGAAATAACAAGGGAATACAACACCTCACCACCAGTCGACCGATAACTCGCCCCCCCCAGCCCGACCAAGCTCCGACCGATACCTCCTCCAACCCTGCCGTCTCCCAGCCCTTCCGGCTCACTCCCAGTTACATCCTGGGCATGACGTGCTGTGGTATGGAATACCTCTTTGGTCAGTTTGGGTCAGGTGTCCTGTCTCTGCTTCCTCCTGGCTTCCCCTCCTCCCTGGCAGAGCATGAGGCTCACAAAGTCCTTGGCCAAACCAAAACATCCTTGTTATCAGCTCTGTTCCTGAGCTGAAAGTCAAAACACTGCACTGCACCAGCTACCAAGAAGGAGAAAAATGACTGCTACTGCTGAACCCAGGACACCCACTGTAAATACTTCCTCAGAAATTTTAGTCAAATGTTTTCATGTAGAAATACTGTCCCCACAATTGAAAATTAACTAAAAGATTATAAAGAGCTATTTAAAAAAAAAGAAAAAATTGGAATAGGAGAATAATGCTATAGAGTCTTGCAAATTTTAGGTATGTTCCATTAGGAAAAATAAAATTTTATTGGACAAATGCCATAGTTATCCCATAATGAGGGAAGGTTTAAAGACTATGGAAGATAATAAAGGAAGAAGGAATCTGTCACATTGCCCTGTGTTCGGCTGTAGCAGTTATTTTTTTCCTTCTTAGTAGCTGGTGCAGTGCTGTGTTTTTAACTTTAGCCTGAGAACAACGCTGATAGCACACCAATGTTTTTAGTTGTTGCTAAGTAATACTTACTCCAATCAAGGACTTTTTCAGTCTCATTCTCTGCCAGTGAGGAGGGGCACAGGAAGATGGGAGGAAGCAGAGACAGGACCCCTGACCCAAACTAGCCAAAGGGGTATTCCATACCACAGCACATCATTCCCATTTTATAAACTGGGGGGAGTTACTTGGAAGGCCCAGATTGCTGCTCGATTCAGGCTGGGTATCGGTTGGCAGGTAGTGAGCCACTGTATTGTGCATCACTTGTGTTTATTGTTTTTTCCTTTCCCCTTTTAGTTTCATATTCTCTCCCCTTATTTCCCTTATCATTATTATTCCCTTCTTATTTCCCTTGTCATCATTATTATCAGTGGTAGCAGTAGTAGTTTTGTATGGTACCTTAGTTACTGGACTGTTCTTATCTCAGTCCATGGGATTTACATTCATTCAATTCTCCTCTCCATCCCCCCGGGGAGGGGGGGGGGGGGGGAGAAGTGGGGGAGTGAGCAAGCAGCTGCATGGTTCTGAGTTACCATCTGGGCTTAAACCATGACACACGTAGTATCTCTATATTTGCAAACTGAATTCACTACAGCATTAAATGGGAATTTGTGCTTAAAACCAGACTGCAGTTCTGACCTAAAATTACATTTACTTTACAGTATTGCAGTTTAATACAGTTCTACAACCCTACAGACAAACCATCTTTTTTGTCTTTATTGTTAGCAGCTTTCCTATAACCATATAAATGTCTGTGGAGAAATACCCATGCCCAGATAATGGGTGAGGAAAGCCATGATGCCAGGGCATTGGGAAACAACAGTGGACATCAAGGTTGGCTAGAATCAGGATGAATGACAAGATGGCTAGGTGGATTTTGGACTACACCAGCAGAGGACTGGGCGTAGAACAAGGGAACAAGGCTTGACTTTGCTGGCACTGGTGTATTCTAATGAGTTTCTGAGCACCTTTTCATTATAAAGTTAATGACAAACTTACAGTTGTAAAAGAAATAATAATTTTTGGAGCCTGAAAACACCAACACATTACGGTTTCCTGTTTTTTTATATTGTTTTCTTTTGCTATAAACTAGTGGAGCAGTGGAACTAAATTTCCACTCCTGCTCAAACATACTATCCAAAATACTGTTGAAGCCTACCCATTTTTCACCGTATCTGAGAAATCAGTTCCTCATAATGGGCTTTTAATATCACCCTCTCCAAAACACTGAGCAGTCATAGCAGAATATTGGGTTTTCCTTCAAGTAGTGTCAGCTGTGCTCAAAAGTTTGGTATACTTTCAGATGGCTTTAGCCATTCAAATCAATAAGGTGCAGGATAAAAAAGAGACAGCTTTGGAATGATAACAATATGTTTGAAGGATAGCAGCAGTAAAATCAAGGAGATGGTTGTCCTGGGTTCAGCAGTAGCAGTCATGTTTTTCCTTTGTGTTAACTGGTGCAGTGCTGTGTTTTGACTTCTAGTTTGAGAACAGTGTTGGTGAAGCCGATGTTTTAGGTTGCTGCTAAGTGATGTTTACCCTGACCAAGGACTCTGTGAGGCTCATGCTCTGCCAGGGAGGAGGGGAAGCTGTGAGGAAGCAGAGACGGGGCACCTGACCCGGGCTAGCCGGGGAGGTATTCCATACCACAGCACGTCATGCCCGGGGTGGGGGGGAACTGGGAGTTACCCGGAAGGACAGGGGCTTCCGGGTGGAACTCGCTTTCTTGGCCGGTGGTATCGTATTCTCTTCCCTTGTTATTTTCCCTTATCATTGTTTTAGCTGATAGTAGCGGTGGTGATTTGTTGCTGGACTGTTCTTGTCTCAACCCGTAGGAGTTGCACTCTCTCAATCCTCCTCCCCGTTCCTCCGGGAGCGGGGAAGGGGAGAGCCCCGGTGGGGGGGGGGGGAGACGGACACGGACCTCGATTGTTGTCATCTCGGCACCACTCACTGGGAGTGAGTGAACAAGTTACCTGACTGGGTTTAAACCACGACAATGGTACATGCACAAATATCACTGGAGGAAGGGGAATGGTAAAGAAACTTGCTGAATGACAAACAACACTCTTGTATATAAAATGTTTGACTGGCATTCCCTGATATTATTTATACATCCTCCCTAAGAAAGAGCAGATTTTGAGAACATTTAAACTAAACTAAGAAGACAATCTTGCATTCACATGGAGCTAGGACTATCAAAATACTTGTTGCTTTGTATTCTAACATCTGCCACCTTCTAAAGTTTGGTTTTTAACTTTGAACAAAGGTTTTAGGGTTTTTTCCTCTGTTTCCCCTTTACAAAATGTGCAGTTTTGCGATGCTTTTACCAGGTGAAGGCTGATACAGCCTCTGAGAATCTGGGAATACACAGTACTTATAAAACTGCTGATGACATTTTCATACCTGCGCAAGAATTTCAAATACACTTCCAAATTCTGCTGCTTTTAATCACTTCTACCCACTGTCACATACTTGGTATTACAGGCATTCTGAAGTTTAATTATAAAAGCGAAGCATTGGAAAGTTCACTGCTTTCGCCTGTCCTGGTTTCAGCAGCCAGTAGAAATCATTTTTATGCAAACACGTATGGAAAGCAGGCAGGTAGCATTACACTGCAGGGTTTGAACATACTGGTTCGAGCATGGTCTCACAAGCCACAGGATTCCTAATAAAAGGCTACCTAGAACTGTATAAGCAGAACTTCTGTGTTTAGGGACATTTCTTAAATAAGGCACTTCAATGATCTAAAGAATTTTTGGAAACAGGAAATAGTGAAAAAAAATACTCACAAGCTCAAAATCTTGGGTTTCTCTCACATGGAAACCATATCTAAGTCCCCAACCACATTCTGTTATCTTTTACCTAAATTTACACTAACAGCAAATCTTGCAGTACAAAGGAGAAAAAATTGACTCAACAGGACCCTGTCTATAGGAAATACTTTGACACATGAGTATGTTTAAGCACAGGAAGTGTCACATTTGATGAACTCATGGCCCTTGAATGAGGAGCAAATCACTAAAGGGAAGAGTGGAAGCCGAAATGGCTCAAATCAATGACAACTGACTAGCCATGCTGAATGGTGACCAAACAAGAAGTTACCATCAGAAGTTCATGAAATAGTATTTCCTTCTAAAAATCATTAGGAAAACAATTCTCTGCTTCCATGAAAGGGCATTTTCTTACAACACCAGCAGCTCAGTTCTATAAAGATTTTGATTAGGTTTGATTTATGGTGCAATTAATAGCTTTGATCAGAGTCAAAATGTCTCTCAAGTGGCTTTATTTTTGCTTTAACTTTTGCAGGCTTTAACAATATCATTGAACACAGAAAAATGCATAATATATTTTTCATGCTGATGTCCTCGTGTCCTGCTTTGCTCTGGTTGAAGTCATATAAACCAAAATAGTTGAGGAACTGAAAACTGGTGTTTATAGATTTTACTTACAGCCTGTTGAGGCCAATAGGCTATTGTTGTGATAGCCATGTTACTGAGGATACAGTGATGCACACTGAATACACCTGATGAAAATAAAAAAGTGATATTTGAAATTATCAAATTGCAACCAGATAGCATAACCTGGCTAGAATTTCCCATAGAAAAAGCAAAGAACAGCCAAGTCCTAAAAGCTCTTTGAATTAATAAGCATCAACAAAGAACTTCCAAATATAAAATATTTTGTAAACTCTCAGTGTTATCATTCTAAGTCTATTAAAATTAGATAAATATATACAATTGATGATCTTTTGAGGTCCCTTCCAACCCTTGGGATTCTGTGTGTGTGCGTGTGATGTAAGTATTAATAGTGCCCAAAAGTTTTGTAAAACTAGGGAAATGATATTGCAATTGCATGCATGTTGAATTGTTTACTTTTCTTTATCCACAGATCATGAAGGAAGTTCGGAGAGCGTTGTGCAATGCATCAGCTGATGACAGTAAACTCTTATTTCTCAGCGCAGTGGGAAGTGTGTTCTGTAGTGGCCTAGATTACTCATATTTAATTGGCAGGTTGTCCAATGACAGAAGAAAGGAAAGCACTAGGATTGCAGAAGCTATAAGGTGACCCAAGCTTACCTATGATCTCTAAATTATGAACTGCAATGTGTGATTATAAAGATATTTATCAGGTCCAAAACATGTTGTATATTTAAGTGTTGGTTGCATTCTAATTATAGTCCTACAAATTTGCTTAGAAATAAGAAACTTGGACCTTTCCTTTTTAGAAAACAATGCACATTCATTCCAGTGGTGATATCCACAGGGATTTCTTTTATTCAGTTTCTCTGTATTTAATATTTGAAATCATTCCTTCAAATTCAAATCCAACTTTGTTGTTTATCCAAATTAGTTATTGCTTCACATACTAAACTGGTTCCTGAAAGGCAAATACTTTGTTTTGATGTTCATCATTGTAATGAATTTCAGTACAAGCAAGAATCCATGGCTTACTCATGTTCTGTTGAAACAGCAGTCTGCCACTGTATTTCAGAACCTTAATTAGAAGGGTCTCCACTCTTTTTCTTAAACTTAAATAACTTAATATATATGTAAATGTAGTTTTATTTTCATAACTAAAATGTGACTTTGCTTTTATATATATGTGTGTGTATATATATATATATGTATCACATTACCTTAATAGAAATGCGGGGTTTATGACATGCAGGCTACAAATCAATCTGCACAATATATCACCAAATATTTCCATTATCCACAAGGCATTCTTTATACATATTTGGCAGATCTTCCAGTATAAATCAACATCACTCCACTAAAGCCAATGGTATTTCACCAGTCTGTACCAGGAGAGGGTTTGGTCCATATTTTTTCCCCCACTTCCTACAAATAAATATTACTCTTCTGAGAGCAACAATTTTATGCAACTATTCGATGAAGGAATATTAAAGAATTTGTTTTACAACAGATTTATCTTTTGCATATGTTACTATAACATGAGGTTTAGTTATTACATGACATGTATTAACCACAAATTATCTTGGTTACAACTACTGCAGATCAGTTTGGATTCAGTTTAATGCTTTTGAAATTCTCAAAGTAGTAATTATTTTGACAGAATTTAAAATGTACTTCTTAAATATAACAAATGTTGACATGTTTTTAAAACCCTAGCTATGCTTTAATATCATCTTAGTGAGAGTTGAAAAAATAAAATCCCCTTGAAGGGCATATCCTAATTATTATTTTTTTTTTTTGTGAGGATTTTTTAATAATGTGAAACCAAAATAAGTGAGGAAAGAAAATCACTATTCTTGTTTGAAAACACAGACATACTTGCACTGCATTAGAAGACACAAATTTATTATTCATAGGTATTGTTATATATGTATAAATTTATCCACATACATTTAACATACAGGTATACTTATCATTTCAATTTATAACTGAGTATAAACCAGACTATGATACTCAGTTTTTCTGTCCTTGGACTCACAGAACACTCTTGAAATACTGGTACAATGTACTGCTCCTTGTCAAGAACATTGGCTTCAGGACCACTGAAAATAGATATTTATTGTTCTTCTGGAAGCTACATTTTCCATTTAGCACTCTCTGTGCAAGGACTTAACTAAGGACTCAACTCATGGAAAATATACTGTAATAAGAGTAGAAAAAAAATGTAAGCTTTGCTTTTTCAGTGGTTAGGATGTCCTCAAACACATTAACAGATCTCTGCCTCCACTGCTGTACATCAAGTTAGACTTACATCAAAATGACATTAAAATCTTGATTACTGTATGTTTCTGAAGTATGGAGCTCATATAGTGATCACAATTCAAAAATGAAGTTTAAATACCGATCAAATTTCATCTTATATGAATGTTTTATTCACTTGGCCCGTGTCCTCATCCACTGCCTTTGGAGCTTGTGTGTGGCCCTGTAGCTCCTCTCCAGGTACTGAACATAGATCCATCAGCCTGAGCTGCCACCAGCTAGACATGTGTCTGGCATTACACTCTGGGAGCAGGGAAGAGGCGGGCAGACAGACTACAGTTCAACTGTATGTATGTGGCCTACAGAGCCCAGCAGGAGAAAGCCCCACTGGAAGGCATTCCCAGCATCAGTCTCACATCATCAGTCAGACATCGTTATGCATAAAATTCTGGGTGTGCTCAAAAGAAAACAAAGGAGGACTTCACTCGCTCAAGTTCTTTATAGCCTTTGACATACTTATGAGCCCTGGCCTGCAACATCCCAAAGTGTATTTGATGGTCAACTTCCCAGATATCCTCTAGCAAAACCAAAAGCCTTCTGCATGTGACACTTTTTCCTGTCTTTGAGCTTCTGGCTCTACTGTGGAACAACAGTTACAATTTTAACTCCTCTTCAAAGACTGCCTTGAATTGAACCAAGGGTCTTCTAGCCCAGAAACTACAGGTGTGAACATACAGTTCAGAGATGCAGAAACATACCTGATTCTGCGTACAAAGACTGAAACAGGTAATGTACCAAACAGGGAGCACAGATAAGTGGAGTGCTGGACACTGCAGCTTCTGTAAACCAAATGCAGGCATTTCTTCCCTTTGTAAGTTCCCAATATCATAGCCTTCCACTCCATCCTACAGGTGGCATGTTCCACACCCCTCCATGTTACCATCCTCTGCATTCCCATCCTTCCCTCATGACAGAGGCTCATTGTATCTACTCAATGTTCTGTTCCACTCTCTCCCCATCTCTAGATCCTCCCTTCCTTGCTCACTCATATGAAGATTTCGCATTTCCTTCAACCCTTCCCCTCCACTAATGTGTTCTGCTTTGTTCTTCCTCCCCATCATCTTCTTCCTCTGCACATTCCTAATTGCTTTTCCATATTCAATTCCAGTCCCATATATGAACATATCCTTCCTGCTTTCCTCCACAACACTGTTTTAATCTGCCTCCACATGGTCCTCAGATCTGCTGCTAACATTTATACATAGTTTATTCTTTTTACCTGTTATTCATCACATCCTTGTTCCCATCTGTAGTCCTACTTGGAAAGCTCACTTACTAAGCCTCTCAAAATTCTGGAATTAATAAGGTGCAGCGATCCACAGTCATTACTCAGCCATAAACAACCAAAGAAATAACGAGATAAAGAAATAGCATTGCTCCTGCAAGCAAAAATGAACCACAGCTCTCCATAACCCTGCTTCTAGAAAGAAACGGTCTTGAACAGAAAATATGTTCTTATTTTGCTCTCTTTGTCTTGCCACTTGAGCTGTTCTACTTCTCACAGTGTGAAGAAAGCTGTATCAAATCCCATGAGGATCTATTTTCCCCCCAGTTTATATACTGGGCATGATGTGCTGTGGTATAGAATACCCCTTTGGCTAGTTTGGGTCAGGTGTCCTGTCTCTTCTTCTTCCCAGCTTCCTGTGCCCCTCCTCACAGGCAGACCATGAGACTGAAATGTCCTTGATTAGAGTAAGCATTACTTAGCAACAACTAAAAACATCAGTGTGTTATTAGCATTGTTCTCAAGCTAAAGTCAAAACCACAGCACTGTACCAGCTACTAAGAAGGAGAAAAATAATTATTACAGTTGAACCCAGGACACCATCAAAGGGCACATTTGACAAAATGTTCTTTCCTCAAATCTGTCAGCAAAGATGCACTCTGGATCTAATAAATACCCAGTGTAGGAAGAGATTCTCCTCTTTTGTTTTGAATTTGATTTATACATGTCTCTTTTCTAAAGTTATTGAGCATCTTGTTTCCCTCCATATACTTGCTGTGCACTGAGCTGCTGGAGCCTATAATTTGCCTACAATTACACTCATGCTTTTTCCTAACTGTGGTATAGGCTGTTACATTCAACGGATGTCTTTCCACCACTGCTGGTAGGTAGCTTATTTTAAATATCTCCTCATTGCACATAATTTAACATGTTCTAGTTCATTCATCCGGATGAATCCAATCACATTTACTTCCCCATTATTTTCCATCTCTTCACATTTACTGTTGTGCAGTCAAGGGCATCTACTTTGTTATGTCTTTGCTGAAGACATTTACAGTGAAGACCCAACAGATCACTCTTTCCCTGTTCAGACATTTCTCTCTCTGACTTCCCTTTGTGGGGCTTGTTCTTTCTGCTGGTGTGCCAGAAACATTTACTATATCTCTTAATCCATGGATGGGACTTGCAATAACCTCTGACATAGGGTCTTAAGAGAACTTAGAAAAAAATGAATATTCATCAATCCACCTATGAGGTTTCTGTCTTTCACATTATATTATGTTCATCAAGTTAGCAAAACCAGATCGTCAGATTCCATACTAGCCATTGTGGAACAAACCAAGAAGCACTATGTGTGCAAACTCATGAATTACTATTCCAGAAGTAAAACTAAACTAAACCTGAGCAAACCATACTGCAAAAAGTCAGTGCATTCCACTTAATCAATTCACATACAACATATACAGAACTATTTAATACCCCAGATACTCAAAAGATTAAATAACTAAATATAAGCAAACTTTTCGATGCACAAACTAGAAAGTATCTTGCAATTCTGACCTCATAAAATCAGGCCATGGGATTTATTGTTTTCATCTGTGGTTCTAATTTGTTTTCAGATTAAGTATGTTAAGCTTGGGTGTTTATCTGAGTGTTACTTCTGTATTCAAGATCTTTATCTTTTATTTTAGGGATTTTGTAAAAGCTTTTATTCAGTTTAAGAAGCCCATTGTGGTTGCTATCAACGGCCCTGCTCTTGGGTTAGGAGCTTCTATTTTGCCACTATGTGATATCGTTTGGGCAAGTGAGAAGGCATGGTTTCAGACACCATATGCAACAATCCGACTCACTCCAGATGGCTGCTCATCATACACATTCCCACAAATTCTGGGGGTTGCACTGGTAAGGTTTTCCACCTCAGTTTGCTGAAGAACCTTTCTTAAATCCATGATCTTCTTTATCTCTTTAAAAAGTAAACCAGAAAACAACTGTTTTTCTTAATTGTCATGAATAGAAATGAAATCTCTAGAAAGTTCATCTAATCCCTACAATTTCTTATCAAAAAATTACCTCAGAATGCAGTATATTACACATGCTGAACACAAGAAGGATTGAACACAAGTTGGAAAAGCAAAGATTGTCAAGCTCATGGTAGAAAAGGGAAGAAATGCATTAGCGGAGTAGTGCTACAGAGTCCTTGCCTGTACCATGGTAGGATTGTACAGTAACAGACCAAGATACTGTCCTCTGCTCTCTAAAGACGATCCATAGTAATGTCAGGAAGGTGGTGTAGTTTTTACGAGTATAACAAAGCAGAATTTGTCCCACAGAGTATTTTACACAAAGGTCCACTGACAGCAAAGACAGTTAGTCTTGTAAAATCAGCAATGCAGATTCATAGAATCATAGAACAGTTAGGGTCAGAAAGGACCTTAAAAGCATCTAATTCCAACCCCCCTGCCATGGGCAGGGACACATCGCACTAAAGCATGTCACCCAAGACTTTGTCCAACCTGGCCTTGAACAACGCCAGGGATGGAGCATTCACAACTTCCTTGGGCAACCCATTCAACTGCCTCACTACCCTCACAGTAAAGAACTGCTTCCTTATATCTAACCTAAACTTCCCCTGTTTAAGTTTTAACCCATTACCCCTTGTCCTATCACTACAGTCCCTAATGAAGAGTCCCTCCTCAGCATCCTGATAGGCCCCCTTCAGATACTGGAAGGCTGCTATGAGGTCTCCACGCAGCCTTCTCTTCTCCAGGCTGAGCAGCCCCAACTTTCTCAGCCTATCTTCATAGGGGAGGCTGCTCCAGCCCCCTGATCATCCTCGTGGCCCTCCTCTGGACTTGTTCCAACAGTTCCATGTCCTTTTTATGTTGAGGACACCAGAACTGAAAACAATACTCCAGGTTCGGTCTCACAAGAGCAGAGGGGCAGCATCACCTCCTTTGACCTGCTGGCAACTCTCCTTTTGATGCAGCCCAGAATGGTTGGCTTTCTGGGCTGTGAGTACACACTCACATGTACAGTTTCTCATCAAAAAACACCCCCAAGTCCTTCTCCGCAGAGCTTCTCTGAATCTCTGCCCAACCTGTAGCTGTGCCTGGGATTGCTCCGACCCAGGTGTAGGACCTTGCACTTGGCATGGCTAAACTTCATGAGATTGGCATCAGCCCACCTCACAAGTGTGTCAAGGTCCCTCTGGATGACATTTCTTCCCTCCAGGGTATCAACCAAACCACACAGCTTGGTGTCAACAGCAAACTTGCTGAGGGCGCACTCAATCCCACTGTTCATGTAACCGACAAAGATGTTGAGCAAGACCAGTCCCAACACCGATCCCTGAGAGACACCACTCGTTACTGGTCTCCAGCTGGACATTGACCCATTGACCACAACTACTTGCATGTGGCCGTCCAGCCAGTTCTTTATTTACTGAGTGGTCCACCTATCAAATTGATGTCTCTCCAATTTAGAGACAAGGATGTTATGCGGAACAGTGTCAGACAATTTGCACAAGTCCGGGTAGATGACGTCAACTGTTGGTCAGTTCCTTAGCCCCATTGTAGAAGGCAGATAGGTCAGACAGTATTTCCCCTTTGTGAGGCCATATTGGCTGTTGCCAACTACCTCATTGTTTTTCATGTGCCTTAGCATGCCTTCCAGGAGAATCTGCTCCAAGATTTTGCCAGGCACAGAGGTGAGACTGACTGGTCTGTAGTTCCCTGGGTCGTCCATTTTCCCCTTATTGAAAGTGGGGGTTATATTTCCCTTTATTCGGTTGTCGGGAACATCACCTGACTGACATGATTTTTCAAATATGACACACAGTGGCTTAACAACTTCATTCGCCAGGTCCTTCAGGACCCGCAGATGGATTTCATCACATCCCATGGACTTCGCGTTAACGTTCTTAAGGTGGTCTCAGACCTGATCCTCTCCTACAGTGGCCCAAGGTCTTCATTCTCACAGTCCCTGCGGTTGCCTTCTGAGATTTGTGTGGTGTGGTCAGAGCATTTGCCAGTGAAGACTGAGGCAAAGAAGTCATTGAGAACCTCAGCCTTCTCCAAATCCACGGTAGCCAGTTCTCCTGATAGCTTCCAGAGAGGGCCCATTTTGTCCTTTTTCTTTTCTGCATACCTATAGAAGCCCCTCCTGTTATTTTTCATATACCTTGCCAGATTTAATTATATCTGGGCCTTATCTTTCCTGACATGTTCTCTAGCTTCCCAGACAATATCCCTGTATTCTTCCCAGGCCGCTTGCCCTTGCTTCCACCTCTATAAGTCTCTTTTTTTCCCTCGAATTTTCCTCAGCAGCAGTTTCCTCCTGCATGCCAGCACATTTCTCTTAAATGCAACCCATGCTGTGCTCCGGCCACCTGTACAATCCTTAAATAGGTACTGAAACTCCTTTTAAAGTATTTTGCACTATGGAAAGATACAGGAGCCTATTTTAAATTTAATCCTGAAAGTTGCAGGCAAGTATGGAAAAAACTTTAAGAGAATGATGACACACAATCGCAAGTAATCTTTTGATTTTATAGGCCAATGAAATGTTGTTCTGTGGGAGAAAGCTGACAGCGCAGGAAGCCTGCAGCAGAGGATTAGTGTCGCAAGTATTTTGGCCAACAACATTTAGTCAAGAAGTGATGCTACGAGTGAAAGAAATGGCATCCTGCAGTGCAGTGGTAAGAAACCAAACTCCTTTGTGATTAAACTACATTTCACAGAGGTAAGGCATGCTCCAAAGGCTCATCACATGGTGAGTCCTCAGTTTCCACAACCATACCTGTGAAAGAAGGCTAATATCAGACAATCTGGATAGGGATCAGTGAACTCGTGGAGTTTCACAGTTTTCACAGTCAGGGAGGGTTATTTCCTTTCCCCATTTTCACATTTATTCAATATGAGTGGAACCTCCTTGCCCCAGATTTTGAAAGGGGATTTTAGTATAGGATTTCTTCATGAAGGTGTAAGAGACTGAAACTATACAGCTGGACTGGGAAATCTCTGTAGGGACAGTAAGAAAATGTATTTGCCTTTCACATTGTCCTGATCTACTACATTTCAATTGAATCTGCCTTCTTTTCTGCACTTGCATAGTTCCTGATTCTGCAAAATGTTCAGAAGACACCAGAAGGGTAGGATAGTGCCAGCTAAGCTCTGCTGTTAAGGAGGTGAGATCCAGACACAGAGGGATTTGAACACTGTCTGGTCACAGTGTATTATAACTTTCCTTTTGTTACATATAAGTTGAAAGAAAATCCTTTCCTATTTCTGCTTCCTAAGGTTTTTTCCCTTCAGGCAAATATACTCCTGGTCTGGGCACATCCTTGTTTAAAAAAAAAACAAAATGCAGTGAAGAAAGTGATACTGGCTTCAATAAAACTAGCTATTGCCTTTTCTTGCTATACTACTTATGCCTGAAACTCTTAGCATCCCTTCATTTCATTTAAGAGATCTGTTGTAAAAGAGAAGGAAGAGACATAGGAGATTTTTAGTTAAATGAAGTGTAGATCAAATCTTCTGAAAAGACATTCAGAATGAAACTCTGGAAATGTAGCATAAGCTTATTTGATCATGCTGATATAATGTGTTTTATATGAGTTAGAAAAACTTCTGGGCCTCACTGATAACTATTCCTTCCTTCACTGTTCCTGGCTGTCAATGGAATTTTCTCTTGAGATCTGTTAGAAAGACTGATGCTGACTTGTGGACAAAGATGAGAGTTAAAAGTGTCAGATACAAGGTTTACTCTCTGAGGTCCTAAATGCAAATCAGGATCAAGTCACAAAAGCAATGAATATGATGAGCTCATCCGAGTGCATAAACAGACCAAAAAGAATACACAGGCCCCGGAATTTGCAATTAACACTATCTACTTGAGTTAAAGAGAAATATTACTTTGGAATAGCAGTGTTATAACCTAAACCAGGTAAGAACTGGGCTTAGCATGTAGGTGTTGACAAAGCTGAGTGGAGAGTGTGCATCTCCCTTACCATAAATATTAGTTTACATTAAATCTTCTACCCTCAAAAAAAACAGCAATATATGAATTATTAATGGTTTTGTTTGACTAGTTGGGTTCCTTGTGAGGTACATACATGTTACGTATTCAAAAAAGAATTTTAAAGGCTGCAATCTGTGCTTAAAAATGGATCTAGGAAATAAAAGGTATTTGCAGTAAAGGCCCTTTCCTATTCATCTCTGTTTTGATAAGGAAATGATTCATGAGGGAAAATTGTTAAAGATGATGGACATCCACACTGGGGTTTCCAACCTCTGTAACCTTAAAGACTACCTTCCAGAAAGCAGGTGGCCAGTATATTGTGCCTCACACATTTTCATTTCAAGGGGTAACATTTTCAGCAGGAGGGAGTTCAGCTCCATGTACTGTTTCATGGCTTCAATAAATTAAGATACTTCAGGATCCTTCATTCCTTTTAAAAATTTTGGCACTACCACATAAACTTAGAAGTCCTTAATTCTTAAAGAAGCTGAATATCAGCAAGTGGAATTATAGTTGTAAATCAAATCTAGTTTCTGTGCCCAAAGGAGTTATTTAAATTGTAAAACAGAGTCAGTAGTGTAAAAATTCTGTTCATGCCATTATCCGTAATAATTTTTTCAGATGCAAAATGCGATACTGAGTGTTATTTTGACTTTAGGTATTGGAAGAGTCCAAATGTCTCATGCGGAGCTTCCTGAAATCTGGACTTGAAGATGTGAATGAGAAAGAGTGTCAGATGTTAAAACAGCTGTGGAGTTCTTCAAAAGGACTAGATTCGTTATTCAGCTACTTGCAAGACAGAATATATGAAGTCTGATGTCTTGGCCTAAATTAAAGAGAAAACGTTCCATTTGTGAACGGAGTCAAACATTGCCTGTGTTTGAAAAGCAGAGGCAATTCATCAATGAGGAATTTGTGACAGTGTATCCTAATACATATGGTTGTGTCCTTATTGTGTCACATTTCCTTGTGAGCTATACAGCTGCTTGTATCTGGTCTGATTTTGTGTAACCGAGATGTAGGCAGGCTTGTTCAGTGCACATAATCTCTAGAGAGGGCTTCATCTTTCATATTGCTCATCCTGATAAAAGCATACATTCCATGTGCTGAGAAACACCATTGAGGCCCAATAAGGCACCCCACCTGAAGGGGACCTACGAGGATGCTGGGGAGGGACTCTTCATTAGAGACTGTAGAGATAGGGCAAGGGGCAATGGGTTCAAACTAAAACAAGGGAAGTTCAGGTTCTATATAAGGAAGAAGTTCTTTACTGTGAGTGTAGTGAGGCAGTTGAATGGGTTGCCCAAAGTGGTAAATGCTCCATCCCTGTCAGTGTTCAAGGCCAGGTTGGACAGAGACTTGGGTGAAATGGTCTAATATGAGGCAACCCTGCCTATGGCAGGGGCATTGGAACTAGATGACCTTAAGGTCCTTTCCAACCCTAACAATTTTATGATTCTGCAATTTATTTTGTCTGTCCTTCTTAACTTATTCTTGCTGTTGCCACACGTCTGGGCTGACACAGAGGGCTCAATTGAAAAACTGGGTCAGCACAATATTTTGCAGACCAAAACACCATGCTTTAGAAATATTTTAAGGTTTTTTTTCTGTGTCCTAACAGTGTAATGAAAAAATCTGATAATTGACATGTATAATATGTATTTAATTTTACAAAAAATACTAGGATTTTTTTCTTTGTTGAATTTATTTAACTTATTTGTTTTGTGTTCATGTTCAGCTGTTTATTGATCACAGATCTTATTTCCATACTACCCTTGACTGAATTAATGGCATCACATGAGAATGCAAGCACATTTTTAGCAGCAAATTGCATAGTAAAATTAAGACTATATAGAAAACACACAGAATGCTGTGGGAAGTAAAAGAAACAGCCACATGCATGTTCCTGTGTGTTATACTGAACAAAAAAATGTATGGAATAGATTCATTTTCCAGGGGTAAGGGGAAAAAAATGTAGATTCTGAAACAGTGAGTCCCCCTTAAGTCTCTCTTCACTTTCTGCCTTCGTGAGGAGCATTTAAGGGTTTGCCAAGAAGATGCTTTATTTAAGTTTATTATATTCCTGTTAGTCGGATTTCAGTAACAGGGTGAGTGGTGCTGTTATGTGGCATCTTACTGTTTTTCAGGTTTAAACAACCCCTTTTGGTCTGAAGTCTAATTGCAACTTATGACCCTTAGTCTAGTTGCCTGATTCCTCAGGTGTAAGATAATTTCCTCTCTGGAGGCCTTTAGGTGTAGGCCAGCAGTTTATACAAGGTGCTTGGTATTGAACCAAGTGGAGGGAGCTGTTTTGTTTTGCTTTACCCAGCTCTTCATATCTGGCCACCCCACCATCTGGTACAAGAACTTAAGGCATAAAAGCAATCCACAGTAAATGACAAAAATCCAATCTGCTATTTTAGAATGTGATCCTAGTACTTTTCAGTGATACTGACTGAGACTCCTGAACACTGGATCTCTCAGTTCTTTCTTGCTAGTGAAGCAATTAATATGGAACTAACACAAGCATGCTCTGTGACTTCCCCTGCCGTTGCAGTGTGCCCAAACCAGCACCTCTTGAAACAGAAGCTTTGCACATTTGTTTGCTTTGTGATTTGTGCACTTGCCCTCCATCCTTCAGCTCGGTGACTTGTTTATGGTTTAAACCTCTGCAAATGAAGCTCCTAGGTTTTCTCCCTCCTGGCATTTCCATGAAGAGTTTCAGGCCTTTGTAAAGTTAACAAACAGGTGATTACAACACACTAATATAACATTCTTTTTCCTCAAATAATTAGAAGTGCTGTTTCTATAGCCTAACTGTACCACTGAATTTTAAGGAAATCTGTACCTTAAATGCAGAAGTTCTCATGGAAATTCTTCATTAAAAAGACAAAATCTGTTTTCTAATTGGCCTGTTTTAATGGTTTTCACAAAAACATTATCAGAACAAGTAACTTACTTTTAAATGTCTGAATTAGAGCTCTTTCAATAACTATTTGAAGTGTTGGATGCACCACTTGTTTTATACTAATACTTTCTTATTTCCACAACCTGCCAGCGAGGCCACGTAGCGCAGGGACGTGGCTGGATCAAGGCCAAGGGACCCCCTACTCTGCCGCTGTGTGCACATGTGTCACCTGGATGGAATTAAATGAGAGGAGCTGCTCAAATGCAAACCACTCACATGGGGAGTGTTTGCACAGTCAGGCCTCTAGCATATGACTTCAGAAAAAAAAAAAGGAATGGAAAGTACCATGATTGCTCAATTTCCTTTATTTAATTTATTCCCATTCAGAGAGCCATAACTCCTAGTCATGTGATAATAAGATATTAGGAAGCTTATTTCAATACTATGCTTGGGGTTTGCAGATAGAGAAATTGCTCAGCAATGTGAAAGTATGCTTTCCAGATAAGATTTTCAAAGAATCGTAAGTTCTTAGAACTTTAAACTGCGTCATTTCATCTGAATTTTCAGATATCTGTATCTTAGCATTTTTTATGACAAAGGAATGGTTGAAATACATTTTCTATAATTAATTTTCCATTAACGCATAGTTAACATCTTTAATTATTCATGCCTATGCAGACACAATCTAGTTTTCATGGAATCTATTGTCGTCTCCAAAAAGAATAATAACAATTTCAAAAGCTTCTTTTCACGTATTTAAAGATCAGAAATCAATTTTCTCTTATGCTTCTGTCCTGACTAGATATTCAGATATCTAGATGTACTGTACATATTAGTCTGGGTACCTTTACTTATATTCACAGTATTTCAGATTATAAATGCAATTTGTTGTTAAGTATGTTATTTTATTCTTGTGTAAATGGCTTTTTACAATCTTTAAAAATCTACAGTTTTGTATTTGTATATATTAAAGGTAAGCAATTTATTTTGTGTTGTCCTGCATGTAGTTTTGCTGTAGATAACTGTTGCTTAGGTTACTATTTCAGTACTTTTTGGTTTAAATGAATAAGCTTACAAACTGTAATACAGTATATATTTTCAGAATATAAACTTTTATATTTCTGTGGTAGGTTAGGGTATGTGTTTTAGGCAATTTTTTTCACTAATATTAGCTGTTCTTTTAATCTCTAATATAATGGGTTTGTGCCAATAGTTTTTCATTAGAATAAAATGCTATTTTAATGGTAGGGATAAACAAACAATTTTGGTTGGGGTTTGTTTTATTTCATTTAGCTTTGGGTTTTTTTATTATTTTGCCAGCCTTTACAGTTTTAAATGTAATTTATAAATATATTGCATTTGTGAATAAGCCTTACCATTAGGTACAAGAAATCCTTAAAGCTACATAATTACTTATGCTGTGCTAAGGACTTCCCCACATAATTGCTGTAAGAGAGTTAGCAAATCAGAGTACGGGGCCTTAATTTTTTCTTGTGAAAAGTGCAATACGGGTTCTTTTGAACAACATAGGTAGACTTGTCAGCATGGACTTTGTTATATAAAACTGTGCATTTATGCTCCCAACCGTAGTAGTTTATCTCAAGCTTTATATGGCTGAGTCTATAAAAGTCAAATCTGGCTAAAGCCAGCACTCTTTAGGAGACACTAAAGAATTTTATATAAGAGACTTACAGACAATCTTATAATACGTTTGGGTACTCGGTATCCTAGATGTGCCATCTGTGTATTCCCAATTAACCATCTGTTTTAAGCCATATTAAATCTCTTTACTGCTACTTTAAATACTACACTGAGCGGCATTCACTATCTTGCTTACTCACAGACAGGATTTCAGTTTTTAGTGAATAAAAATATTACGTCTTCCATAAAAAAAAGGACCAAAGAAAGAATTGCATTATTCTAAAAAAGCATTAGTTCCTTTGCCAGTGAACTAGTTTGACATTTGTACTGAAGATCAGTCTTCCTGCTACAAACACTGCATTCTCATCCACGACAAGCATAAGGGGAAAAGATGTATCCACTGACTTATTGGGAAAGAAGTGACGTCCAGCTAGGATGGCATGTCTATTGGTAAGGCTTATTACCAAACCTCTGAGATGAAGCAAAGAACCAGAAATTCGCAAATTATGTCAATGTAAATTTTTTCTCAGAACTCGCACAAAGAATTAATCATAGACCTTTGCAAATTAGGACCTTAAGTTATTTTGTCAAAATGCCATTGAACAGACTAAAACAGTTTCTAATATTTTTAATAATGAGTACATATTATAATATTATGAGGGTACAGGCACCCCTATGTCACAGTGTTGTAAATATTTTCTGATAATGGTACAGTACTGAGGGACTTGTATCTTCTGATGTATCAAATACTGTCTAGATCAAATTGTACACAATTTATTTATTGATGGCCCTGTAACTAGTGTATGGACACATTTCTGGGTGCCTTAGCAGTTGTATTTTTCATGTGTGTTAATATGCAGTATTTATATATTGTGAGAAGCTGCTTTGAATAAAAACATTGAAACTTCATTTCAGTGAAGTGATCTTCAGTTTTACAGAGTCAGTATGAATGTGATAAGTAGTAGCCACAGACCTTTGTATTCTATATGATAAAGCTATTCATGTACTCCGGCCTTTCCAAAGGAAGCAGGCGCACAGCAGGCTTTATAAAAGAGAAATTAAACTTAAAACATTGTTTTTAATGGCAAAACCTGGGGCACTAAAAGACTGCATAAGAACTGTTTGAAATCATCCATCATGATCCATCTTGTTTATTATTTCATTATCAAATCCAAGAAAACCAACAAGAACTGTCTTATAAATACACTTCTAGGATACCTTTTCCACCATTATCACTTCCACTATCTGATATCTGCACATCACCAACTACTGCAGACAGTATTTCGGCTTCACATGAGGGAATCTGATATTAGTGGTATTTTCTAGGGAGGCCAAGATTCAGTCCAGAATCCCCTTGGTGCAGTGTGAAGTTGAGTTTTCCTGTGGTCCTCCTGCATGATTATAGACAGCAGTCCTTCCATGGGGTCTTTTGTATACAAGGTGATAGTTTGGCTGTAGCATCCATGAATGCTGTTTCAAATCATGTATCTCCCATGATTAGAAGATTAACTATAAAGTACTTTTGATAGGGGTAGAAAAGGAAGGATATTTTTACAGGGAGTCAGTGCTACCCAAACCACCTATACAACAAGGTATACTTGTTACTCGCACCTGATTCAAAGGACAGCAACGATGTTCTATCAATTATATTGGTTAGATTTAATCTGACAGACACCATTAGTAAAAACTGGTCAGCTATTTAGAGCAGAGGATTGAGCAATTTAGTCTTGCTTCACTGTCAAAAAATCCAATTATTTATTGCAGTGACACTTGCCAGGAATTAACTTACCGTAGCTTGCACTGGACTGTAAGCCATGTGCACACAAGAAACAGAGCATGACACTGTTCCTGTCCAACAGTTTTATTGATATGTTCTCGTCTTAACATAGATTGCCAGCATGAGCATTTTATTTTAAATAACTGAATATTTTTTAAAAATATTTTAAAGGAAAGCAAAAATTCTTTAAAATGAAAAAATCCACTCAAATAGTTTATCAAGTCAATGTTTTTTAAAGCAAGATACATGTTAGTCCTTCTGGCTGTAAATTAATACATGAATAAACTACATGGAAGGGGAACCCATTAAGTAGATACAAAGAAGGTCTACAAATTTAAGCAAAAGACTAGTCTATGAATTGTATGTATAAAAGTACAGGCAGGTATTACTCCCAAAGATATAAAAAACACTCAAACAGATCAAAGCTCTACATATATTAAGACATGCCATTTTCCCATTTTGAGTTTTGAATAAGAGAAACAACATTGCCTATGAAAAGAACAAGGAGAGGTTCTGAAATGAAAGTATGTGAGAAAACCAGAAGGACACCATCTCAGAAATTGAACTAGGGAACAGTTTGGCTGAGGAGGAGAAAGTCAGAGGGTAAAATTCTGGGCCTGTTAGCATCAGGAATTCACCTCTCCTTGGTGCATTATTTTTCATGAAAGAGTCTAAGATTTAATAAAACATAATGCATCTGTTCATGACTCTGATGTCTGACTTAATCTCAAAACCAATCTACAGTTATAGGGGTAACAGGTTAAAAGTTAAACGGTGGAAGTTTAGATTGGATATAAGGAAGAAGTTCTTTACTGTAAGGGTGGTGAGGCACTGGAATGGGTTGCCCAAGGAAGTTGTGAATGCTCCAACCCTGGTGGTGATCAAGGCCAGGTTGAACAAAGCCTTGGGTGACATGGTTTAGTGTGAGGTGTCCCTGCTCATGGCAGAGGGGTTGGAACTAGCTGATCCTTTCCAACCCTAACTATTCTATGATTCTATGATTAAAAGAGTTTCAAATTACTCATAAAGCCAGAATAACAGCCCACTCTAGAGTGCAAAGCATTTGCATTGTGCTACCACCACTTTGCTTTAATTTATACTTTTTCCTCGGTTTTACAAAATTTGCTCATTATAGATGTATAAAAAAATAGAACCGTTAAAAACTTTGTTGAATTCCAATTATTAAGTCCATCTGGCTTGACACAATAATTTTCACCTGGTGTTGTCAAAAGTACTATGGGAGAAAGAATGGAATTTTCATTTTCAGAAAAGGAAAAAGTTTACTTTTTATTAACTTAAAAATCCTAAGCTAAACTATATCAGGTTTCCTTTATCACTTCCTGGCACTGGCGTTTCTTGAACAAATTCAGCAAATCCAAGTCAAAAGCCACCAACATCAATGGAGATCTTCCAGCTGACTTCATTCTAGATCAACCTGCAGATGTAGACATCTTCTTCAAAAAGTAATGAGGCACCAATAATAGAGACATAATCAGCACAGGAGGCAGGGTTCCATATCCTTAGTTCAAAATTCAGTAGCAATGACTAAGACATTTTGAATAAAATTCAACATTTACAATTTTATCACTGACTCTCGGAAGTAGAAAGTCATGCTCTGCTGGGTTTTAGAATCATAGAATCATAGAATCATTAGGGTTGGAAAGGACCTTAAGATCATCAAGTTCCAACCCCCCTGCCATGGGCAGGGACACCGCACACTAAACCATATCACCCAAGGCCTCATCCAACCTGGTCTTGAACACTGCCAGGGATGAAGCATTCACAACCTCCCTGGGCAACCCATTCCAGGGCCTCACCACCCTAACAGGAAAGAATTTCCTCCTTATATCCAATTGAAACTTCCCCTGTTTAAGTTTTAACCCGTTACCCCTTGTCCTCTCACCACAGTCCCTAATGAATAGTCTCTCCCCAGCATCCCTATAGGCCCCCTTCAGATACTGGAAGGCTGCTATGAGGTCTCCACGCAGCCTTCTCTTCTCCAGGCTGAACAGCCCTAACTTTCTCAGCCTATCTTCATGCAGGAGGTGCTCCAGTCCCCTGATCATCCTTGTGGCCCCTCTCTGAACTTGTTCAAACAGTTCCATGTCCTTTTTATGTTGAGGACACCAGAACTGCACACAATACTCCAGGTGAGGTCTCACAAGATCAGAGTAAAGGGGCAGGATCACCTCCTTTGACCTGCTGGTCACACTCCTTTTGATGCAGCCCAGGATAGGGTTGGCTTTCTGGGCAGCAAGCACACACTGCCAGCTCATGTTCATTTTCTCATTGACCAGCACCCCCACGTCTGGCAGGATCTCCCCTTAGTGAAGTCATGCTGGCTGTCACCAAGCACCTTGTTGTTTCTCATGTGCCTTAGCATGCCTTCCAGGAGAATCTGCTCCAAGATTTTGCCAGGCACAGAGGTGAGACTGACTGGTCTGTAATTCCCCGGGTCATCCATTGTTGCAGAATGACAATAAGAGCAGGACCATAGAGCCCTGGAGGACTGTGCGAGCAAGGCAGGGGGTGGCCCCCACAGGTAACCGGAGACCGGACATGGGAGGAGAATGTGGAGGAAGGTGTGTGGGGCTAACCAATACTGTTGTGCCAAGGAGGAGTGGCTGAATACCACTCCTATATATATGTGAACTGCGTCACAAATAAACTAGAAGTTTGCTTATCACCCATATTGGGTTGGCCTGTCTGCTTCTCCTCGCCGCTTACAATCCATTTTCCCCTTCTTGAAAATGGGGTTATAATCCCCTTTTTCCAGTAGTCGGGAGCTTCACCTGACTGCCATGGTGTCCTGGGTTCAGCAGTAGCAGTCATTTTTCTCCTTCTTGATAGCTGGTACAGTGCTGTGTTTTGGCTTTCGTCCTGGGAACAGAGCTGATAACAATGATGTTTTGGTTTGGCCAAGGACTTTGTGAGCCTCATGCTCTGCCAGGGAGGAGGGGAAGCAGGGAGGAAGTAGAGACAGGACACCTGACCCAGGCTAGCCAAAGAGGTATTCCATACCACAGCACGTCATGCCCAGGATGCAACGGAGAGTTACCCGGAAGGGCTGGGAGACAATGGGGTTGAAGGAGGTATCGGTCAGTGCTTGGTCGGGCTGGGGGGGCAAGTTATCAGTCGGCTGGTGCTGAGGTGTTGTATTCTCTTCCCTTGTTATTTCCTTTATCATTATTATCATTGGTGGTAGCAGTAGTGATTTGTGTTATACCTTAGTTACTAAACTGTTCTTATCTCAACCCATGGGAGTTGCATTCTTTTCGATTCTCCTCTCCGTCCCTCTGGGAGTAGAGGGAGGGCAAGAAGGGGGGGAAGTGCGTGAACAAGTTGTCTGGCTGGTTTTCAACCACCACACATGATTTCTCGAATCTGATGGCCAGTGGCTTAGCAACTTCATTCGCCAGCTCCTTCAGGACCCGCGGATGGATTTTGTCAGGGCCCATGGTCTTGTGCATGTTCAGATTTTTAATATGGTCTCGAACCAGATACTCTCCTACAGTGGGCCCGAGGTCTTCATTCTCACAGTCCCTGCGTCTGCCTTCCAAGACATGATATGACTAATACTGTATTGCACATTGTAAGCACATTATTAATAGTTGTTTGTCTGGATTTTGATTGTGTTTCAAGTATTGTAGTTGTGTGGAGTGTGCTTTTGGGATCCCTTGTATGTGTGTGTGTTGAGGGCAGTGCTTGGTCAGTGGGGTGTGTAGCTGCACGAAGAGATGCTGTTCTGTGTGTATTTTTATTGTCGGGGCCACGCTGAAATTTTGTATAATATATGATCACTATGTTTTGCAAGAAAGACCCTCAGGCTGTGGCTCCTCCTGTGTAATGACTGGGGTGGATGCAGGAACTGTGGAGCACATTGTGGGATAAAACAGAAACTTGCACTAATGTAAGACCTGAACTGTGGGGAGCTTAGGACCCCATGGGAGTGCTAAAGTATTGGGGTGAGCTTGTACAAACCCCCCATAACTGCTCAAAGGAGAGACTGAGTCATGATGGACACATGGCAGGCTGTTTTCTGTTTGCTTACAAAGACATGGTAGATAAGAACACAGTTGGAGCAACAAGTAGCAGATTTACATTCTGAGCTAAAAAGGGTTAAAGCAGAAGTGCTGTTGCAGAGGCATTTGTAGCCACTGCAGGGCAGGGTGGGTGAATAAAAAAAAAAAGGTACCGCCCTAGCAGAAAAATACGCTGCTTGCATTGTAAAAAAAAAACGAAGAAATAAAGAAGGCACAAAGGTAGTAGGGTCACAAATCCGTGCCCTTATGTCTGATCCCAACTGGGACCTGGAGACATGGGATGGAGATATGTGGGGTACCAGTGAGTCAGAATCAAATACAGGCAATGAGGCAGACATGAAAGAAAAAAAAAAAAGGAACGAGCTTGCGCAGCTCCTGTCTTTAAACCTGAAATGATTACTGGGACAAACGGACAAGTAAGAACAGACGAATTGACGGACTATAGTCCTGAGGAGATTAAGAATTTATTGGATAAATGCAAACAGAAATAGAGGAGGAATGCTAAGTAGGGGTGGAAAATGAATCCATTCCCTATGAAACAGGACCAGTATGCATATTGTAAAAGAGATTAAATATTATAAGCAGGAAAACCCCAAGTTAAATGATCCTCAGATCAGGATTGAAGCTAGACTGATGGGAACCTGGGGAATCTACCCTAGCGGATCCACTGGTTAAATTAAAGATAGGGACCTGAGAAAATGAGCTGTAGTTTTAGTGGATACAGGAACAACCTATTCAGTGTTAAATCAGAGTTTGACTCCATTGGGAAAAGAAACTGTTACTGTTGTGGGAGGTACTGGCCACCAAGAAAAAGCATTCTTTCTGAAACCCTTAAAGTACAAACTGGAAAAGTGAATAGGAATGCATAAATTTTTATACATGCCAAATTCTCAAAAATCCTTACTGGGGCAAGATTTATTAGAATATTTGGAAGCAACCATAATGTTTAAGGAAGGAGAAATGGAATTAAGAGTTAAAGATGAACAACTAATTGAAGTCCTGAGTTT
Source organism: Pezoporus flaviventris (assembly GCF_033815535.1). Taxonomy (NCBI): domain Eukaryota; kingdom Metazoa; phylum Chordata; class Aves; order Psittaciformes; family Psittacidae; genus Pezoporus; species Pezoporus flaviventris. The sequence continues at coordinate 612,160 of NW_026892669.1, read as the reverse complement.
ATCTTTAACTCAACTGAAAAGCAAAAAGGAGGACCTCCTTGAAATAAAAGAAATCTTTAATCAAGTATATCCAGGAGTATGGACATCTGAAGTTCCAGGTAAGGTGAAAAATGCTTTGCCTGTTAAAGCAAAAATAAAAAAGGGGGCCCACCCAGTTCAGGTAAAACAGTATCCCTTAAAATTAGAGGATTGGAAGGGAATCAAAGAAATCATTCATAAATTTTTAAAATATAGATTGCTAATTGAATAAAGAAACCAGATGGAAAGAGTTATAGGTTAGTTCAGGATTTAAGGGCAATCAACAAAATTGTGGGGGATATTAACACAAAAACTGAAATCATTGAATGAGCCCTGTAGTAGTTATGCTGCTAATGTAAATCTGTGTGTGCTTTGCCATGGAAGCAACTTGTTATTGGATGAGGCAGATGAAATTCTGCATTGACAACAAGGTGCAAAGACTGAGGTTGGTCAAATGCCTCCTACCATAGTCAAGGGCAAGACTGGGTTGGCCTCTATGCTTGCCACCAAGAAAAACCTTTAGCTCTGCTGTTGGCTGCAACCCAGAAGGTGTTGAGTGGTGGGAACATATGTCGTGCCAGACCTGGATGTGAAGGATGGCCCCCTCTGTTATAAGAGGGTCATCCAGGAGGAAAGAACATAATAAGGCCCATTGGAGCACCGATTCATTATAGACTGACAAAATTGTAGATAAAAATTTATATACCATGGTCAAAACAAGAATCAGATTGGGACAACTGGAAAAGGAAATTATCCGGGACAGCAATGGCAGATAGATTTTTCTGAATTACCTAGGGAAGGAGATTATCAATATTTGTTGGTATTGACAGACACCTTTTCAGGCTGGCCAGAAGCATTCCCTTGTAGGGTAAATAATGTGAGACAGGTAATTAAAATATTATTAAATGAAATAATACCTTGTTTTGGGGTGCCAGCAGCTATCTCTTCTACCTGAGGCTCACATTTCAGTGCAAAATTATTGCAAAAAAAAAAAATCAGTAAAAAATTGGAAATTGATTTGTAATTACATGTTCCATATAGGCCTCAGGCCAGTAGACAAGTGGAAAAAATGAATCATCTAACCAAACAAGAAATTGGTAGGATTTGTCAAGAGACAAATTTATATTGGTATCAGGCTTTACCATTGGCTTTGTTAAGAATCAGAACCAAACCTCAGTCAAAGGAAGGAGTTAGCCCATTTGAGTTTCTATATGGAAGATCATATTAATCCCAGTTTAAAGGGGAAAATCTTCAGGAAGTAGGAGAAAACTATCGCCAACAGTTGCCGACGGCGAGGAGAAGCAAGACACGCCAACCCAATATGAGTGATAAGCAAGCTTCTACTTTATTCGTGTCGCACATTGCTTATATCCTCGTGGTGTTAGCTACACCTACTAGTCACAACAGTATTGGTTAGTTCTACACGGCTTCCTTTACATTCTCCTCCCACATCCAGTTTCCGGTTACATGTGAGGCCTACACTTTGCTTTGCTCACACAAGGCCTCTAAGGATCCATGGCCTTGCTCTTGGAGCCATTCTGCAACAATTCCCCCTTTTTTCTTTTGTGCGAGCAAAACATTGTGGGTCATTCTGTTCACTTGTTTCATTAAACAACTATAAGCAAGTCTAACAACTACAATGATTAAAATAACAACGATACATAAGCGCAATCCTTCAAATAGCAGTGTTTTAAGCCAACCTGTAATGCCCCATGAGGACAACCATTTAGTTATCCCTAGGTCATTGCTCACTTGCAATTGCTGGGTAAGCTGAGCCAGGGTTTTCAGCTGTGCGTGTATCAAATTAGAATGATCAGAAAGATTCATACAACACATTCCATCAAACTCTTCACATCCATGTCCCTGTGCCAACAACAAAACGTGTATAGCGTCTCTGTTCTGCAGTGTTGCATGTCTCACAGAGTCAACATCAAACAACAAATCAGAAATTGCCTTCGACGTAGCATTTGTCTGCTTAGCAAGCCAGCAACCCATCTTGTTTAACTGAGCCAAGGCCCTGGCCAAAGCCACACCTGGCGTGAGAAAAGAAGCTGCTATAATAGTGTCAGGCGACCAAAATTTTACATCAGATCTACAGTTAGCAGTAAAGCTATGTACAAAGCATTTTAAGCGCCTTAAATGGTGCTGTTGAGACATATCAAGAATCATTGAGGTGTTGGGGGTCAACAGTGTCAGCCTTCCAATGGAACAAGGTCCACATTTTATTTTGGAGGGAATACCAGGCCAGGCTCAATCGCCACAGATCGAAAACACTCCACTGGGCAACTTCAGGGGATGATTGGTAGATTGGGAAGTGTTGTGGGAAGCATACTTGCACCACACGCTGGCATTCCTGTAAACTAAAAGACTAGAATTTACATTTGTCGTGGTACCATTTACCTTGGCTTGGGCGCTTGTCCAACTAAATGTCACACAGGCATCCATTCGCACGGTCCCTAATAACTCTTGAGGCTTGTTTGGGGCAATAGGCAAATAGGGTACCCAAGCGTCCCAATTATCTGTTGTGCTGTTGAGGTCAGTAGCACTACATACAGGTATGGTGGACGGGCAGGGCCAGTCATCTATAGGAATACCAACTAAACAGGTTGAAAACAGGTTGCCAGGGGAAGATAAGGGGAGACAAATGGCATTCTGTCCCGTAAGATTAGCCATTGTCACCCATACATTGGTCTTGGGCTGCGGAGGCAGATAACTGGCCGTTTCTGGAGTCTTCATTACTATCAGGAACAGCAGGGGAAGAGAAAGACACTGTTTTAGTCCACTTCGCGGGGACCCATTGTGTACCTGTGGATGTAAGCACACACATATAACCTCGCCCCATATACTTCACTTCTGCAGGGCCCTGCCACAGGCCCATGCAGGAATCACGGTACATGACCATCATGGGTGCCTTAGACTCGGCCGTGCATTTGAGCAGGGGGAGAGTCCTGATCTGCAAAAATGCAGAAGTAATTTAAAACAAACAATGCCTTGGACAGTCTTTCTTGCATGTCATGGATGTCACTGAGCTTTTCAAGGTACCGTTTCAGGGTCTGATTCGCCCACTCAACTATTGCCTGTCCCGTTGGTGAATGGGGAATGCCAGTCACGTGTTTGACTCCCCATTGTTGACAGAATCGGAGCATTCTCTTACCTACATAGGCAGGCCCATTGTCTGTTTTTATTTGCTGAGGTACTCCCATGATGGCAAAGCAGCTAGTTAGATGCCGTACTACATGGGAACCCTTTTCTCCTGACTGGGCTGTAGCCCATAGGAATCTGCTATATGTGTCAATTGTGACATGCACATACTTTAGGCGCCCAAACTGCTGCACATGTGTGACATCCGTCTGCCACAATTCACAAGGGCCTAAGCACCAAGGGTTCACCCCAATCCCCAGTCCTGGCCCATGATGGCTACAGCTGGGGCAGGCCCTAACAATGCCTCTTGCTTCTTCCATTGTAATCTTAAATTGACGGAATAGTCCCTTGGCATTCTGGTGAAAAGTGTTGTGGGCCTCCCTGGCCTTTACGAAGTCACTCAGAGGTGCAGCAATGGAAACTAATTGATCTGCTCTATCATTGCCTTACCCCAACCCCTGAGACCATTTGTGACTCCGTATATGGATGATGGCATAAGCACACTCCCACTGGTGAATGGCCGCCTGCAGCTGACGCAGCAGGTCAAACAACCGCTGTTTTTGACATTCTCTGAGTTGAGCATCCTCAATGCACTTAACCACACCTGTGACATACATAGAATCAGAGATTACATTTAGTTCTGTGTGATGCCAGTTCAGAAAGGTCCAAACGACCACCGCCAGTTCTAAAGTTTGCAGTGAGTCCTCTGCTTCCACGGCTAATATCTGTTGGTGCCATTTCTCATCCTGCATCCAGGTACCTGGCCGTCCGGCTGCTCTTCACCGTCCTGGCCCTCACCCTACTCTCCATCTTCGTGAGGCTGCGGGGAGCCGAGGGGGAGCGGCCCCGGGAGCCGGCGGCTGCTGAAGCGGCCCGGGAGAGCGGCCCCGGGGGCCAAGCGGCGGCGGGAGCGGGGCCGGAGGCCGTGCGGGGACGGCTGCCGGTGGAGGAGGCCGGGGCGGTCGAGGAGCAGAAGGAAGCGGCTGCCGAGCAGCGGGATAAGGCGGCGGAGGAGCCGAGCCCCGCGTAGGAGCCGAGCCCCGCGTAGGAGCCGAGCCCCGCGGAGGAGCCGAGCCCCGCGGAGGAGCCGAGCCCCGCGACGGCCGAGAGCATTTCCCGGCAGCCGCCCGCCGAGCCCCAGGAGGATGCAGGAGACCACGCAGCATTTCCCAGCAAGGCAGAGGAGGAAGAGCTGGACTCAGGAAAAGAGAAGCTGGCGGTGGGAGAGCCGGCAAGCACAGCAGCTACACCAGCCCCAGTGACAAGTACAGCAGCATCCTCTGAGAGTTCTGAAGGCTCTGAATGGCCTTTGGGTATCCTTGGGACCTGCCTGCTGATTGTGATGGGGATCAGCATGGTGGCACACACACAGACTGTGTTCTACCCACAACCATTTTGTCTGATCTCAAAAGTTAAGCAGAGTCAGGTTTGGGTCTTGTCTGGGGTTAGACAACAATATAGGGGGACCAAGAGATTTTCCCCAAGGCTGGAGAGTCATGAGTGGCAGGGTGTGTGGGACAGTATGGGCAAGTATCTAGTCCACTGGGCCCCTCCAGTGCTTTGGAAGCGTCGGAGATGGAAGGCAGCTGTATGGAGTCCCCAGCAACAAGCTGCAGAAACTGCTTAAGGGGACAGTGAATTATTTTAAGCCTGGTGGGCCCATGGCACTTCAGGCCATCAGAGCAGAGATGCAACACAGAGATGGACTCATGATCGAGGGGTGGACTTAACAATGGACACTATTGCCCAGGTTATTCATGAGTGTGAACCCTGCACACAGTCTCTCCTGCTCTGGAACACTGTTACAAGAGATGGAGCCTGACATGGACCAGATGGACGCAGCAGCTTTATAGGGACTGGTCCATGCACTAAGATAAGAGTGCACCGAGATAAGAGTGATGGTATATTGAAAATGTGGGATCTGAGCATGACATGAATGGTATGGAATAAGGGGTGGATAATGTCCTGGGTTCAGCAGTAGCAGTCATGTTTCTCCTCCTTGGTAGCTGGTGCAGTGCAGTGTTTTGACTTTCGGCTCGGGAACAGAGCTGATAGAGATGTTTTGGTTTGGCCAAGGACTTTGTGAGCCTCACGCTCTGCCAGGGGGGAGGGCAAGCCAGGAGGAAGCAGAGACAGGACACCTGACCCAAACTGACCAAAGAGCTATTCCATACCACAGCACGTCATGCCCAGGATGTAACTGGGAGTTAGCCGGAAGGGCTGGGAGACTGCAGGGTTGGAGGAGGTATCGGTTAGCCGGAAGGGCTGGGAGACGGCAGGGTTGGAGGAGGTATCGGTCGGAGCTTGGTCGGGCTTGGGGGCCTAGTTATCGGTCAGCTGGTGCTGAGGTGTTGTATTCTCTTCCCTTGTTATTTCCTTTATCATTATTATCATTGGTGGTAGCAGTAGTGATTTGTGTTATACCTTAGTTACTAAACTGTTCTTATCTCAACCCATGGGAGTTGCATTCTTTTCGATTCTCCTCTCCGTCCCTCCGAGAGCAGGGGGAGGGCAAGAAAGGGGGGGGAAGTGAGCGAACGAATTACCTGACTGGGTTTAAACCACGACACAGGGCAAATCTGACAAACGGATTGTATAGGTCCTCTGCCGGCCCAATTACCTTTGAGTCCTGGCATCAGCTACAACAGGGCTTCTCAACTGTAAGTGGGGGCCTGGATGATGATTCAGTAGTATTTGGTGATGTATTTCTTCTTAATCTCTGTTCTCTCTATGCAGTAATGATTTGATGCATTGCTAATTTTCCTCTGTACTTCACTTATATATATATCTATCTCCAATGTGTTTTATTGTACTTATTTACTATATACAGATATATACCTGATCCACATTAGTGTGCTTGTTTGCTTCAGTGTGCTTATTCACTTTAGTGTGCTTGTTTAATTGTGCATGTTATACAGATAGCATGTGGTAGTTTTGTTGCATACCCTGCCTTTCAGCAGAACACCTCCTATTCTCTTGAGTTCTTCAAAGCTGCTGTACACTGCAAGTACAGTGATCATTCAACACACAAAAGCAATTAAGGGAAACAAGGAAGACAATCTGACTTAGGCTCGCTGTGAAATTGCATCAGTTCAGTGGTTCAGCTCAGCATCAGCCATTCTCAGTTGCTGTCCCTGTAATTGATGGGAACCTAGCTGAGAGTCAATTTCCTCTCGTGACTGAGAGATATAACAAAGGATGCCACAGTGTATTTGAAAGAATATATATGTTTATGTTCATTGTGACTCTTTGTCAGAGACAGGAAAACATAGGTGTGCATCTGTTCTATGACCTTCATATTTGGTGGCACTGGAGTGCCTGGCCAATGCTCTCAGAGTGGACAACGGTGAGATCATGAGAAACTGCATGGTCCCATGAATAAACAATTAGAGATCTGGCATAAAGCCAGTTGTATTTCTAAGGGTATAAAAGCAGGAGCCTCTTGTGGCCAAATTCAAAGCCTCACCTATGGGTGGATGCGCTATGTCGGAATTTTCCCAGTTATATGAGACTCCTAGCATCAGCTTCAACGGGGCTTCCCAGCTGGAGGTGTGGGCCTGGATGATGATTCAGTGGTAACTGGTGATGTATTCCTTCTAAATTGCTGTTCTTTCTATACAGTAATGGTTTAATGCTTTGCTAACTTTCTTCAGTACTTTACTTATATACCTATATCTCTGATTTGCTTTATTGTACTTATTCACTATGTATATAGATATATTTATCTAATTCACATTAGTGTGTTTGCTTTAGTGTGCTTATTGGCTTTGGTGTGCTTGTTTATTAAATTCTGCATATTATACAGCTAGTGTGTGGTCACTTTGTGGCATACCCTGTCAGCAGAACAGGCCCCTGCCCACAGCAAGAGTTGTGATGTAGTTCTACAGAACGAATCAGTCCCTTCCCCCTCTTCAAGAAATCCCTCCCTGGCCTCCAGCTGCCAGATGGAAGTGACAGCCAAGGGTCAGATCTTCCTTTGTTACCAACATGCATGTATTGATCTGTGTCTCCCCAAAGCACAGAACTCCAGCTCAACCTCTGCTCTCAGACCACACACCGGTTTAGGTCCTGGGGCAAACAAAATATTGAAGCCTCATAACTGAGACCACAGTGCACAATATTCCCTTTCTCTTTACTTCCCCAGCTGGTTTCTTACGTTTACCAATGGATAACTCTTCACAGCAGCCTTTATACCACGGCTGTGAGAGTCAGAGCAAGCTGAGAGGAGGGAAGATGTGAGATGATAAGGTGGTAATGCATTTTTTCATTTCTTTAGCTCCCAGGCCCTTGATTATTGCTGGGACATGGCAACATTATCTTTCTTCATATCCTGGCTGGTCCTGACCTTATATTTTAACACCAAAACTCTCAAATTCTGCTCTACTGTCCCAAAGAACAGACAACTATAGAGAATAGGAGAGAAGAGTGAGCTAAATGGTAGATAGGAAAAAAAAATATATCCTCGTTATGACCTGCTTTTCCTGCTTCTCCATGTTTACGGGCTACATTTTTGTTGGTGTGATTCAATAGTCTACATCTGCTTACAGAGGGATAGCATCACAAGCATAGTAAATACCTGTGTCCCTAGATGTAATTTGCATCCTCCAACACAATGCCATTGCCAGCATCTCCTCAGCCATGCTGTGTGAGCACTGCCCCAAATGTTTTGGCCAAATCTGACAAGCTACAAGAAACTGCTGTAGAAGAGTTGTCTAATTTCATATATGTAGGGGGCAGAGCAGCTCCACTGGCTGGATTGGAAGATGGCCACCTGTCCACAAACTACTGGAAACCACAGACAGACATCTTTGACAGATACAGCTGAAGTCTGCACTCATCTCTGCCTTCCAATCATTATCTGCCAGGTCAATAGCCTCCAGCAAAGGTGGATTATCACCATTAGATAGAATGGCTTAGGGAGTGTTTACACATCTTCTGCTGCAATACAGAAACCTCTGGCAGAGATAAGTTTCTGGAAGCAGCAGACTCTCCCACTAGCTCAGCAAAATGAGTTTCAGTTAATGGACCAAGAACCTCTGAAGTATGTGAGATGATGCAAAAGCAGAAATACTGCAGTGTGGATGGAAGAATTCTACAGCTGCTCCTACCTATGTGACCAGGATGTGGGCAATGCAAAGTACAGGCAGAGGCAAGAAGCAACTCTTGGCCCTTCATCCCATCTCAATAAATGTGTCCCAGTGAAATGAACCTGTTTGATTTAGTGACATTCTACCTGTACTTTGCACAGGTACACACTGCTGGCCAACAAATTAACAAAGGCCTTTAACTGCGGCCTGAGAAAACGCTGCTGGTGCCATTGAAACTGACTCATCACAAAAGCAGTCCCTGTGTCCCAAAACTTGTCTGAAGTACCTGAATCAGCAGCTACTTCTCTGATTGGATGAGTTACAATGAGAAAGGGTATTTTCAGAACAGTTTTAGGTATGGATATGTGCTAACCACTGGTAGTAAGAAAAATCATAAAGACTTGGAAGAATGGTACAGATTTTCAAGGCATGTAATATCCAGTTGTCTCTAATAAGCAACAACAGCTAAAGCCAGTAGTGAATACTGGGAAGCCTCTGCTGTTGTTTCAAATATTGTCTTATTTTAACACAATATTGCTTTTATTTGCACACAAAATCCAGCCTCTTTCCTACACTGGTGACTTTATGCCTTCTAGAATGCAGTACTGTAAGAAACACTCAACATTATGATGAGCACAAGACCTATTCCAAAGAACTGGTGATGACAGGATATTGTCAGCACCAGTTTTAATGCCCATTCAGCTAGGATGCTGATCAGAGCAGGGGACCTTCCCCACAGATGTACAGCAATCGAAGGTCTCCGTTGGCTCAAGTAAAAATACCAACATATGTATTAAAGGACATTCAAAGAAACAGTAAGCTATATTTCAGAAAGGTCTATGCAAATGGAAAATCAGGTACATTGTTATAAGTATCAGGCAGGCTTTTATATGTATGACAGAAGATGCTGGTGTGTCCAAGTTCCTCTCACTCTCAAGTTTTTTGTGTGTTCCATACAAGCAAGCTGCCTTCTTCTGGTCCCACCATCTGCCACATGAATTCACAGGAATCTGATGACACAGAGAAGTCTGCAGATGTTTTTGGTGCTAAACTCCTTCCCTGAACATCCATATACAACACTCCATGCATGTGCTCCTCAGCGCTGTGCACAGTGACCCTCCCCCAAAGAGCACTCAATCTGAAAGCTGCATGGAAGAACAGTAGTGTAGCATGAGGTGAGACAGTGAACGTGGTTCCTGCCAGCATTCAGTAATGAATCAAGTTGAACCATTTGCTTCAGCAGCTTATAGACTCACCCTAGTTAAATTTATAATACTTAAGTGGGAAAGCTAAGGCCCAGTTAGAATTAAACTTGGCTAGGGATATTAAAGATAACAGGAAGGGATTCTACAGGTACATACCAAATAAAAAACAGACTAGGGAGAATGTAGGCCCCCTCAGGAAGCTCACGGGAGAACTAGCTACACAGGATTTGGAGAAGGCTGAGGTTCTGAATGACTTCTTTGCCTCGGTCTTCACTGGCAAAGGCTCTGACCACACCACCCAAGGCTTGGAAGGCAGACGCAGGGACTGTGAGAATGAAGACCTTGGGCGCACTGTAAGAGAGGATCTGGTTTGAGACCATCTTAAAAATCTGAACGTGCACAAGTCCATGGGTCCTGATGAAATCCACCCATGGGTCCTGAAGGAGCTGGTGAATGAAGTTGCTAAGCCACTGGCCATCATATTTGAAAAATCATGGCAGTCAGGTGAAGTTCCTGACGACTGGAAAAAGGGTAATATAACCCCCATTTTCAAGAAGGGGAAAATATATGACCAAGGGAATTACAAACCAGTCAGTCTCACCTCTGTGCCTGGCAAAATCTTGGAGCAGATTCTCCTGGAAGGCATGCTAAGGCACATGAAAATCAACAAGGTGCTTGGTGACAGCCAGCATGGCTTCATTAAGGGGAAATCCTGGCTGACCAATTCGGTGGCCTTCTATGATGGGGCTAGGGAACTGATAGACAGGGGTAGAGCAGTTGACGTCATCTACCTGGACTTGTGCAAAGCGTTCAACACTGTCCCTCACGACATCCTTGTCTCTAAATTGGAGTGACATCAATTTGATGGATGGACCACTAGGTGGATAAAGAACTGGCTGGATGGCCGCACACACAGAGTTGTGGTCAATGGCCTTCTACAATGGGGCTAAGGAACTGACCGACAGTTGACGTCATCTACCTGGACTTGTGCAAATTGTTTCACACTGTTTCGCATAACATCCTTGTCTTTAAATTGGAGAGACATCAATTTGATAGGTGGACCGCTCGGTAGATAAAGAACTGGCTGGACGGCCACATGCAAGGAGTTGTGGTCAATGTCCAGCTGGAGACCAGTAACGAGTGGTGTCCATCAGGGATCGGTGTTGGGACCGGTCTTGTTCAACATCTTCGTCGCTGACATGGACAGTGGGATTGAGTGCGGCTTCAGCAAGTTTGCCGATGACACCAAGCTGTGTGGTTCGGTTGATACCCTGGAGGGAAGGAATGTCATCCAGAGGGACCTTGACACACTTGTGAGGTGGGCTGATGCCAATCTCATGAAGTTTAGCCACGCCAAGTGCAAGGTCCTACACCTGGGTGATGAGCAATCCCAGGCACAGCTACAAGTTGGACAAAGAAAAGATTCAGAGCAGCCCTGTGGAGAAGGACTTAGGGGTGTTGGCTGATGAGAAAGAGAACATGAGCTGGCAGTGTGCACTTGCAGCCCAGAAAGCCAACCATATCCTGGGCTGCATCAAAAGGAGCGTGACCAGTAGGTCGAAGGTGATCTGGCCCCTTTACTCTGATCTTGTGAGACCTCACCTGGAGTATTGTGTGCAGTTCTGGTGTCCTCAACGTAAAAAGGACATGGAACTGTTGGAACAAGTCCAGAGAAGGGCCACGAGGATGGTCAGGGGACTGGAGCACCTCCCGTATGAAAACAGGCTGAGGAAGTTGGGGCTGTTCAGCCTGGAGAAGAGAAGGCTGCGTGAAGACCTCATAGCAGCCTTCCAGTATCTGAAGGGGGCCTATAGGGATGCTGGAGAGGGACTCTTCGTTAGGGACTGTAGTAAGGGACAAGGGGTAATGGGTTAAAACTTTAACAGGGGAAGTTTTGATTGGATATAAGGAGGAAATTCTTTCCTGTTAGGGTGGTGAGGCCCTGGAATGGGTTGCCCAGGGAGGTTGTGAATGCTTCATCCCTGGCAGTGTTCAAGGCCGGGTTGGATGAGGGCTTGGGTGATATGGTTTAGTGTGCGGTGTCCCTGCCCGTGGCAGGGGGGTTGGAACTTGATGATCTTAAGGTCCTTTCCAACCCTAACTGTTCTATGATTCTATGATTTTATGACTGTTGTGAATTAGTTTAGGGCTGCTACTGTAAAATGTCTTACTTTCTCACATATTATAGGTAGTGAAATTTATTATTTACCCTGGCTTTTATTCTCTGTCACTGCAATAAAAAATTCCCAACAATTTGCAGCGATATAAATGGCTTCCTATCAACATGAATAGCGTCAGTCTGTGGATCTGTATCTGCTTTCACTCGAGCTCAAGTAAATCAGAAGTTAACAAATATGAATTGTTATACTGATACAAGTTCAAGAATGAAGGAATCAGACCTAGACATTGATTATACATGCCCTTTGCTAATGAAACCAGCTCTGCTGCTGTTTATACCCTAAGTGAATGCTATCACAATCATTTGGATACAATAAACAGCTCTTGCATATGAATGACTGCTAAAGAGGGAAAAAAAAAGAGGTGTATAATGGCCACACTAAAAGGCTTTGATAACATCACAACAACTTTATAAACCTGCAGTAATACAAGTGAACATTCAACAGACCACAAGCAACAAAGAAAGACATGGATGACTTCATCAGCCATTAAGTCTGCTGTGCCCTGATCTAACAACATGGTTCAAAGTTAAAAACAAGGAAATTTGTCAACAAGCAGTTCCTCAACTCAGAAGAATCCCCAGTTGTAGCTTTTTCTCTGCCCCTATTTAGGAGTGTCAAACAGACCATGAATGGGGAGGATCCCGAGCAGACAATAGCGGACAATTCCAAATCAATAAAAACAGTCCTTTGTGGAAGAGGCTTAGTCTGTATCAGTTTTACTTTATGCTAGGGACTGGAGCTGATATGTGCCATCAGACTGTAGGGTATAAAGGAAAATAAGCAGTTCATCTCCTCCTGCACCCAGACCTTCCAGGCTTGTTCAAAACACAGCAAAGCAGGACCCTGTGAATCTAGTGGTCCTGAGGAGTGAAATTCAGAGTGCCTTTCTGTGGCTGTGTAAAGATGGTCTTTAGCAATGGGAGTTACATGGAGAATCAGTAATACATTAGATGAATATTCATCATTCAAAAGTAGGATTAAGAAGTAAATGACAGCTTGAGGATGTAACTTATAAGACAGAATGCCACAGTCCCACACCATTTAAAGAGCGCCTTCTCAAACTGCTCCCGTACTTCACACCCACTTTTCACCTTCCCTTAAATGTTAAAGAACTGAGGAATAGAATCATATAATCATAAATACAGAACTAGTTTCCATTGCTAGTAATAGGTGAAATTGTGTGTTGAAACAATAATACAGAGAGAAAAGATGATTATATTTGAAAATCTGTTAATCAGTAGAGGGGCTTTATGTATTAGGAAAGTTTAAGAACAAGCTGAAATTCTTCTGTTGTGTATCTTAGTTACTTTATAACTAAGCATTACAATGGTAGCTATAACAATAAGCAATGAACATAGCCATATATGGGAAAGCGTATATGGGTGGATTTAGGGGAGTACTGTGAAACTCTACCAAAGCAGAACTCACGAAAGTACCAGGAGTAGTCAAGTGAAAATAAGAGAATGCTGGCATCCACGTAATGGTTGGGACATGTCCAAGGAACAAAAAGTGAACAGGACAAGCTGAGGAAGACTTCTTACTTCATCCGAGGAAGACTCCTTACTTCATCAGGACGACCACCAGAGGGGGGCTGCGCAAGCGCAAAAGAGGCTGATGTCGTAATAGACTGATGTGGCAATCCTTGATGCATATGTATTAGTCAGTGATGTAATCTGTGTTGAATATGTATTAGTGATGACATTTTTAGTGTATAAATTGCGAGCGTGATGTGACGGGGTTGAAGCCAGATTTGGGTGGGTGCCCCTGGTTTCCCAGCACTGCAATAAAGCACCTCATATAACCATTCCGGTGGTTATGTGCCACCATGGAGAACTCATAGCAGCCTTCCAGTATCTGAAGGGGGCCTATAGGGATGCTAGAGAGGGACTCTTCATTAGGGACTGTAGTAGTAGGACAAGGGGTAACAGGTTAAAACTTAAACAGGACTTGTGGTTTAAGAACAGTAGGCAACTCACCCACGCTGCCGCTCGCTCACTTCCCCCCCTCCCCCCTTCCTCCCCCCCACTCCTGGAGGGATGGGGAGGAGAATCAAAAGAATGAAACTCCAATGGACTGATATAAGACCAGTCCAGTAACTAAGTTATAAAACAAAACCACTACTGCTACCACCAATAACAGTAACGATAAGGGAAACAAGGGAAGAGAATACAACCACACACCACCCGCCAACCGATACCCATACTGACCAAGCAGTGATCCAGTCTTTCCAGGTAACTCCCCCCTGTTCATATACTGGGCATGATGTGCTGTGGTATGGAATACCTCTTTGGGTAGTTTAGGTCAGGTGTCCTGTCTCTACTTCCTATCAGCTTCCCCTCCTCCCTGGCAGAGCCTGAGGCTCAGAAAGTCTTTGGGCACAGTAAACATTACTGCGCAGAAACTGAAAACATCAGTGTTATCAGCACTGTTCCCAGGCTGAAAGTCAAAACCACAGCACTGCGCCAGCTACTAAGAAGGAGAAAAATGACTGCTACTGCTGAACCTAGGACAGTATCCATCCCTTATTCCATACCATTCACGTCATGCTCAGATCCCACATTTTCAATATACCATCACTCTTATCTCATATATATGTATACATATTTATATATGCATCCACAGAGAGAGAGAGAGAGATTGTTCCTTAGTGCATGGACCAATCCTTATAAAGCTACTGAGTCCATCTGGTCCATGATGTCAGGCTCCATCTTTTGTAACAGCCTTTTAGAGCAGGAGAGACAGTGTGCAGTGTTGGATCATTGCCTGCTTATGATACCACAGAACTCATATGGTTTCATCAAAGTTCAATCTTTGTTGGGATGACAGTCAGAGCGAAGCCAGGGCCAGTCGCTGGTGAGCTAAAGATATCTAGTTGGTGAGCTATAAAAGTGCTACACAGCAGGCAACAGCATGCAGTTAAGTTCAATGGCTGTTTTCCCGTTAAATCAAACCCCCTTGAGGTACACATCGGACTTCCCCATCTTCCCACATTACCCACCAAGTATATCCAGGTCCCTGAGCAAAAGCAATCGCACGAGCGGGTTTGCCTTTACCTGAAGCAGGAATAACCCAGACTGTCTTCCCCAGCAAATTCTTTATGGGCACCACAGGAACTTTTTCCCCTTCTACAATATGTACAAGTTCTGACTGGGCTGGGCCAGCCCTGTTGGCGGATCCTCTGGTGTTGACCAACCAGGTAGATTTTGATAAATGTGTATCCCAACGTTTGAAAGTCCCACCACCCTTTACTCTTAGTGTAGTTTTTAACAACCCATTGCATCATTCAATTTTCCCGGAGGCTGGTGCATGTAGGGGATGTGATATACCCACTCAATGCGCTTTGGCTTTGGAGCAACCAGATGATGATGTGCTCCCCTGGTTGACGAGTAAAATCTTCTCGTATATTCCGTAGCTCGGTTGAGATTCGAGTTCAAGAGGTCACCTCTTCTTCTTCTTCTTCGTCATGTGATGACTCCTGATCAGATGCTAGACCGGGTGGTGAATACATTGTTTCTTCACCTTGCTTCGCCCTTCTTGCCTCTTTTTTGCTTTTTCTCTTGCGTACAGGGGCAACCGATATTGGTATGAATTGGTCCTCTGGTTTAGCTGCAGTGATTATCAGTGTGGTTTGAGTAGCGACTGTACTTGTTGCTGGGGGTGGTGTAGCTGCTGTACTTGTTGCTGGGGCTGGTGTTCCTGCTGTGCTTGGAGCTGGAGTAGCTGCGCTGTCTGTTGCAGTTAAAGTTTGTGCAGCTGCTGTGCTTGTCCTTGGGGCTTGTGTAACTGCTGTGCTTGGAGCTGGAATAGCTGCACTCTCTGTTGTTTTGCCATCAGATCCAGGGACATTTTTTCCTTTTGAATGTGCTGGACAATATTGAACAGGGCTCTGAAAGCATAGGCCAGGCCGCCGCACATTGCCGTGATTTGTCCCTCTCTGGTATGACCAGAATGACAACACACCTTATTTAAGTGTTTTACTAATTTTTTTTGATTTTGCACTTGTTCAGGGATGAAGTTGCAACTCACTGGAGGGGCCCACTGGCCTAGATACTTTCCCATACTATCCTACACACCCTACCACTCATGACTGTCCAGTCTGGGGGAAAATCTCTTGGTCCTCCTATATTGTTGTCTAACCCTAGACAAGACCCAAACCTGACTCTGCTTAACTTATGAGATCAGATGAAATGATCATGAGTAAAACACACTCTGTATGTGTGCCAACATGGTAATCCCCATCACAATCATTAGACAGGTCTCAAGGGTACTCAAAGGCCACTCAAAATGTTCAGAACTCTCAAATGATGCTGGGGGGGGAACATAAAGGAACATCTCCTTCACAGGTTGACCACCCGAGGAGGGGAAAAAATATGTGTAATTGCTAAGCACTTCCATATTATACCTCCCAAAGTATAGAGGTGGTGACCACACAGGGAATGCAAGCCAGATCAGTTTCACTGTCAGTGATTCTATTGTATTACAACTCATTACCATAAACTACAAGGAAACAAGAACCTTAGCCTAAGGCCCCCAGCCTGCAAGCCCTAGCACAGCAAATACTGGCTCTAAGTAAGGTACGATGCGCTGAAACAGAGATCAAGAGCAACAACTTTGAGAGCCAAGAAATCAGATCTGTTGTTATCTCAACCCTTCGTGCCCCACGTTGGGCACCAAAAAGAACTGTCGTGGTTTAAGCCCAGCCGGCAACTCTGAAATACACAGTCTCTCGCTCACTTCCCCCCCCCCCCCTTCCTCTCCCCCACTCCCAAAATGATGGGGAGGAGAATTAAAAGAATGAAACTCCCACAGGTTTAGATAAGAACAGTCCAGTAACTAAAGTATAGCACAAATGACTACTGCTACCACCAATAACAGTAATGATAAGGGAAACAACAAGGGAAGAGAATACAACAGCTCACCACCCGCTGGACAATACCCAGCCAGACCCAAGCAGTGATCCAACCCTTCCAGGTAACTGCCCTCAGATAATATACTGGGCAGGGCGTGCTTTCATATGGAATACCTCTTTGGTTATTTTGGGTCAGGTATCCTGTCATTGCTTCCTCCCAGCTTCCCCTCCTCCCTGGCAGAGCATGAGACTCAGAAAGTCTTTGGTCAGAGTAAACATTCCTGAGCAGCAACTAAAAACATCATTGTTATCAGTGTTGTTCCCAGGCTGAAAGTCAAAGCACAGCACTGCACCAGGTACTAAGAAGGAGATAAATGGCTGCTACTGCTGAACCCAGGACAATAGGGGAAGTTTAGATGGGATATAAGGAGTAAGTTCTTTACTGTAAAGGCAATGAAGCACTGGAATGGGTTGCCCAGGGAAGTTGTGAATGCTCCATCTCTGGCAGTGTTCAAGGCCAGGTTGGACAAAGCCTTGGGTGCACATGGTATAGTGTGAGGTGTCCCTGCCCATGGGAGAGGGTTTGGAACTAGGTGATTTTAAGGTCCTTTCCAACCCTAACTATTCTATGATTCCAAAATAAGTTTAAAGTCTCTACCTCAGGTAGAAAGGCATTTTCTAGCTTCTGCTAAAACAGCTGTCACAGGCATCATAGAATCATAGAATAGTTAGGGTTGAAAAGGCCCTTAAGATCGTCAAGTTCCAGACCTCCTGCCATAGTCACCTCACACTAAACCATGTCACCCAAGGCTCTGTCCAACCTGGCCTTGAACACCGCCTGGGATGGAGCATTCACAACTTTCCTGGGCAATCCATTCCATTGCCTCACCATCCTTACAGTAAAGAACTTCTTCCTTATACACACAGTACACACACACAGTATGCTAGAGATTGGAAGGGACCTCAAAAGATCATCTAGTCCAATCCCCCTGCCGGAGCAGGAACACCTAGATAAGGTTACACAGGAATGTCTCCAGGGAAGGAGACTCCACAACCTCCCTGGGCAGCCTGTTCTAGTGTTCTGTCACCCTCACTGAGAAGAAGTTTCTTCTCAAGTTTAAGTGGAACCTCTTGTGTTCCAGTTTGCACCCATTACCCCTTGTCCTATCATTGTTTGCCACTGAGTAGAGCCTGGCTCCATCCTCGTGACACTCCCCCTTTATATATTTATATACACTAATAAGGTCACCCCGCAGTCTCCTCTAAACTATAGAGACCCAGCTCCCTCAGTCTTTCCTCATAAGGGAGATGCTCCACTCCCTTAATCATCTTAGTTGCCCTGCGCTGGACTCTCTCCAGCAGGTCCCTGTCCTTCTTGAACTGAGGGGCCCAGAACTGGACGCAGTATTCCAGATGCGGTCTCACCAGGGCAGAGTAGAGGGGAAGGAGGACCTCTCTCGACCTACTAACCACCCCCCTTCTAATACACCCCAGGATGCCATTGGCCTTCTTGGCCACAAGGGCACAGTGTTGGCTCATGGTCATCCTGTCGTCCACTAGGACCCCCAGGTCCCTCTCCCCTACACTGCTCTCTAACAGGTCATTCCCCAACCTATACTGGAACCTGGGGTTGTTCCTGCCCAGATGCAGGACTCTACACTTTCCCTTGTTATATTTCATCAAGTTATTCCCTGCCCAACTCTCCAGCCTGTCCAGGTCTCGCTGGATGGCAGCACAGCCTTCTGGCGTGTCAGCCACTCCTCCCATCTTAGTGTCATCAGCAAACTTGCTGATAGTACACTCAATTCCCTCATCTAAATCATTGATGAATATATTAAATAATACTGGTCCCAGTACTGACCCTTGAGGCACTCCACTAGTTACAGGCCTCCAACTAGACTCTGCCCCATAGACTACCACTTCTCTCCTTCAGCCAGTTGACAGTCCACCTCACTACCTGATCATCCAGACCACACTTCCTCAATTTAGCTGTGAGGATGCTGTGGGAGACTGTGTCAAATGCTTTGCTGAAGTCAAGGTAGACCACATCCACTGCTCTGCCATCATCCATCCACCGTGTTATTTCCTCATAAAAGGCTAAGAGATTGGTCAAGCATGATTTCCCCATTGTGAAGCCATGTTGACTGCCCCTCATAACCCTCTTATCCTTGATATGCCTTAAGATGGCACCAAGGATAAGGTGTTCCATCACTTTCCCAGGGATGGAGGTGAGGCTGACCGGTCTATAGCTACCCGGGTCCTCCTTCTTGCCCTTTTTGAAGGCTGGAGTGACATTTGCTTTCCTCCAGTCCTCAGGCACCTCTCCCGTTTCCCAAGACTTGGTAAAGATGATGGAGAATGGTCTAGCAATGACTTCCGCTAGTTCCCTCAGCACCCGCGGGTGCATCCCATCTGGACCCATGGATTTATGGATGTCCAGATTGCTCAACTGGTCTCTAACCCATTCCTCATCGACTAAGGCAAACCGCTCCTGACCTGACTTCATCTAAGGTCTCAGGGGTACAGGGCTCTTCAGGACTGCCTGCAGCAGAGTAGACAGAGACAAAGAAGGCATTCAGTAACTCTGCCATCTCTGTACCTTCTGTCACCAGGGCACCCATCCCGTTCATCAGTGGGCCTACATTGCCTCTGGTGATAGTTTTGTCTGCCATGTATTTGAAAAAGCTCTTTTTGCTGTCCTTGACCCTTCTCACCAGGTTTAATTCTAAGGAGGCCTTAATCATCCTAGCTGCCTTCCTACATCCTCTAGCAGCAGCCTTATATTCCTCCAAAGTGGCCAGCCCCTCCTTCCATGACCTGTAAACTCTCCTCTTCCACTTGAGCATACCCAGCAATTCCCTATTTAGCCACGCAGGTCTCCTGGCCCTCTTCCTTGACTTCCTATGTGTCGGGATGCTCTGATCTTGAGCTCGGAAAAAGCAATCCTTGAATGCCAACCAACTGTCTTGGGCCCCTTTGCCTTCAAACAGCCTTGCCCATGGGATTTCCCCTAGCAATTGTTTGAAAAAGCCAAAGTTTGCCCTGCTAAAGTCCAGGGTTGTTATTCTACTTGCTATTCCACTGGTCCTACCACACAAGATCCTGAATTCCACCATCTCTTGGACGCTGCAACCAAGGCAGCCCTCAACCCTTACTGCTTCAACCAGACCCTCCTTGTTAGTGAGGATGAGATCCAGCAGCACTCCTCTCCGGGTTGGCTCATCCACCATTTGAATGAGGAAGTTATCATCCATATGATGCGTGGATTGACTCCGCAACTTGTTAAAGTCATAAAGTAGGTACGCTTTTTATTCAGCGCTGAGACGCACGGGGATAATTCCTCAAAGTCATGCGTGCCTCAGTGTTGTTTCCCTCTACATTTATTCTCTAAAGTTATATATATTCATAAGGTTGCACAACACGCCTATATATATTCATGTCCTATCCCCGCTTCGTATTATAATGAGCCAGAAGGTCCTCTGCACCTGCGCAGTGCCCCCTCTGGTCATGGGCAGGGGTCTCAAGATGAAGTAAATGAGTCTTCCTCCTGTGGTTAGGGGGCTTCAAGATGAAGTAAATGAGTCTTCCTCTTCTTGCACTTTTCATGCTCCTCTCAGAGGTAACTGTGATATATAATTTTTCCAATGTCGCAGGCTGAACAACATCTCCCCTGCTTAGGTTTCTGGTTTTCTCTGTCCTTTTTCAAAGCCAAAATTAGGGATCTGGCAGAGCTATATTAATTTCACATTCTGTCTGCCACTCTGGGTGGTTTCTTAAAGTGAAAAACCTATCTGTATATAGTACTTCATCCCATTTTCCTGGCCACCTCAAAATCAACATTAATTGTAACAATGTATTATAATTCAAAGTTCCATTTTTAAGACATTTCTCCTGATCACAGAATTGTAGAATTAACCAGGTTGGAAAGGACCTTTAAGATCATCAAGTCCAACCATTACCCCATTACTGCCAAAACCACCACTAAGCCATGTCATTAAAGGCCTCATCTCAATGTTTTTTGAACACTTCCAGGGACACTGATTCCACCACTTCCCTGGGCCACCTGTTCCAATGCTTGACCACCTTCTGGTGAAGAAATTTATCCTAATACCCAGACTAAGCCTCCCCATGCCAGGCTGGAGACATGTCATTATGAGATTAAAATGTGGTGGTTTTGTGTGGGTTTTTTTTTTGGTTGTTTTTTTTTAAATATCTCTCCTACAATTCAACCATTTTCATTGCTTTATATAATTAAATTCACTAAGAGTTATCAGACAATGGGAGCTGTAGCCCCATTTTCTGGTCTGACAAATTTAAAATAAATAAATTATACATGTACACACTGCCATAAAGGATCCTCTGCCTTAGGCATCAAACATCCTTAAAGAACTGCTATCAAACCCTAACACATGACAGACAGAAGGAGGAATCCAAGCCAGGGAAAATTCCATATCAAATTGGAAAAATGCTTAGCAATCTCCAGAACAATCCAAGTCTGGAAAGGCAAATCAAACACATATAGATGATGACCATGGGAAAGAGTCATTTCATTGACACACTGTTCTCTTTCCATATCTTTCCTGAATGTCTTATGTTTTTTTTATGGAGAAGCATATAATAAATAGGGGGCTAATACCTGTCCTCTGGTACTCAACTTCAGAGACTTCACACCAAAATCCTAATTAATACTTTCCCCAATCTCATAAACGATCACAAGCTTGGCAATTAATTTTTCAAAAGTAAGCTTTTTACACTCACAATAATTTTACAGATAGGAACATCAGTCTTCATAAAAAACATATACCTGCACACAAGACCTGATATTCCATACATATGCATCAAGTACTCAACTTTATCCAGAGAAGTTTCCTATCAAATTTTACAAGTTAAAAATAACAGGGGTGTACATCATGCAAAATTACAGGAGTGGAGAATTGTAACTTTTAAGTTGACAACAGTCTAACTAAAAACAGACATTGGTTATAATATTTTATCAACGTTTTCTTGCTTACCAAACCCCCAGAAGACCCTCCCAGTTCTTTCCAATGTGCCGAAATGTAACCCAATGGGCTTTTCTTCAGAATTCCCTTATTTTGACCGGCTCCCATTTCAAACAATCTTTTACAAATCTACAGCTTCTCTTTCCCAATGCTCTGCAAATGCACTTTAAAATATGAGAGTACCTATACACAAGTTTTATGATATTCTCAGGGGTTCAGTAAAATCATATCTCTGGGTTCTGCAGATCAGTTCCCCTGTTGTTAGATCATCGTTTCGGTTCCAGCAAAATTTACACTGTCCTAGTATCCACGGCAGGTTCCACTGTTCAAAAGTTACTATGCACCCATATGTGAGGCTACAAGCCTCTGGTACTGAGTGTAAAGTCCAGATCTCAAGAATAGGACTATAGATATTAGAGGTTATACTTCTCTTATACAGCCACTGGGGCGCAGAGAGGGAACTCTTCTTAACCCCCCATTAGCCACAGTTTACTTTTGTCTATTCCTCCCACACCGCTTAAACACTAATCTTTAACACTAACGACAGACATATACACACACAAAGCACTTAGGCACAACACAAAACAAAGACCCTTCCTCCCTCTCCCGCTGCTCTCCTCGCGGAGAACACGGAACCACAGATCAGGACTCCACACTCGCTTTGTAGCTATGCTACGTCTCAGTCACACAGAAACACAAACACACATGGGATCCCACACACTCACACTATGGTTCCGCCTTACCCTTTCTCCTGCTTCTTATGGTAGCAGGTCTGTCCTGGTTCCCAGAATTTGAGATGCAGCGGAGACCTGGTGGGTTTGCCTACCCCTTCACCTGCTTCCACTGCGGTCATTAGCAGATCCTTCTTGGCTCCCAAAACTTGGGATGCAGCGAAAACCCGAACTCACCTGATCCACCCTCAGGATCGCTAGCGGCCGCTCTGCCGGTCGGTGAGTTCCCTGCTTGCAAGCCCTACCTGCCAAGGGAACCACGCTGTGCGCCAGACATCTCTGCGCGCCGTACCAGCAGCCCCGGGCCACGCGTATGCCTTACAGGCCCCCTAAGTTTCAAGCATACCGTTTCTCCGCAGCCGGCACAGGTTGTTGTCTGTCCTCGCAGTGAGCGGACGAGGAGCGGAGCTCCTCCAGGCAAGCGGCCTGGGCCGCCTAGGATGTCCGCCCCTCAGCCAATCCTGCAGCCGAACAGAGACCTCCTGCCTGGCTCACCAAATTGATGCGTGGATTGACTCCACAACTCATTAAAGTTGTAAAGTAGGTATGCTTTTTATTCAGCGCTGAGAAGCACAGGGATAATTCCTCAAAGTCATGCGTACCTCAGTGTTGTTTCCCTCTACATTTATTCTCTAAAGATATATATATTCATAAGGTTGCACAACACGCCTATATATATTCATGTCCTATCCCTGCTTCGTATTATAATGAGCCAGAAGGTCCTCTGCACCTGCACAGTGCCCCCTCTGGTCATGGGCAGGGGTCTCAAGATGAAGTAACTGAGTCTTCCTCCTGTGGGTAGGGGGCTTCAAGATGAAGTAAATGAGTCTTCCTCTTCTTGCACTTTTCACCTTTCAGTCTTCACATATGGCCTTAGGGTTTGGTCAGTGTCCCAGCCACAAACCATCTGCTTCTCCCCCTTATCAGTAGATTCAGGCGTCTGCTTATCCTTATCAATAGCTGCTTATCAATAGGATCAAGTGTCTGCTTTTCCTTATCAATAGGACCAGGTGCCTTTGTTCTGCTTAGCAGGCATTTACAACAGACAATACTTTTGTTGAAGCAAGCAAATTCTTCTAACCCCCTTGTACAACCCCCCTGTACATTGGTCAACTCTCTGCATCAACAGAATTGTAGAATTAACTGGGTTGGAAAAGACCTTAAAGATCATCAAGTCCAACCATTACCCCATTACTGCCAAAACCACCACTAAGCCATGTCATTAAAGGCCTCATCTCAATGTTTTTTGAACACTTCCAGGGACACTGATTCCACCACTACCCTGGGCCACCTGTTCCAATGCTTGATCACCTTCTGGTGAAGAAATTTATCCTAATACCCAGACTAAGCCTCCCCATGCACAGCTTGAGACATGAGATTAAAATGTGGTGATTTTCTTTTTTTTTAAATCTCTCCTACAATTCAACCATTTTCATTGCTTTATATAATTAAATTCACTAAGAGTTACCAGACAATGGGAGCTGTAGCCCCATTTTCTGATCTGACAAATTTAAAATAAATAATTTATACATGTACACACTGCCATAAAGGATCCTCTGCCTTAGGCATCAAACATCCTTAAAGAACTGCTATCAAACCCTAACACACGACAGACAGAAGGAGGAATCCAAGCCAGGGAAAATTCCATATCAAATTGGAAAAATGCTTAGCAGTCTCCAGAGCAATCCAAGTCTGGAAAGGCAAATCAAACACATATAGATGATGACCATGGGAAGGAGTCATTTCATTGACACACTGTTCTCTTTCCATATCTTTCCTGAATGTCTTATGGGATTTTGTGGATAAGCATATAATAAGATTAAGAGGGTGGGAGAATTCCACTGGTGGGAAATTTCTTTGACTAGTCCCTCGCTGCCATCAGCATCTTCAACATGCTGCTGCACCCTGTAATAGTTACTCTGCTAATGTAAATCTGTGTGTGCCTTGCTGTAGTAGTGACTTGTTACTGGATGAAGCAGGTGAAACTCTGCATTGACAACAAGGTGCAAGGACTGAGGCTGACCAAATGCCTGCTACCACAGTCAAGGGCAAGACTGGGTTGGCCTCTGTGTTTGCCACCAAGAAGAACCTTTAGCTCTGCTGTTGGCTGCAGCCCAGCAGGCATGGAGCGGTGGGGACACAAGCCATGCCAGACCTTGATGTGAAGGATGGCCTCCCCTGTTACCAGAGAGCCATACAGCAGAAAAAAGGGGCAGGCCCAGCAGCCTGTAGTCGGCATATATTGGAGATATGATCTAGCCCAAATCCCCTGCTCAAGTAGTGTCATCCAAAACATATATAAAACAAAAAGGGGGAGATGTGGAGACGGTGTTCTCACAGGAGAATGGATAATTGGTACATAAATTCTGAATAATCCTGAAAGATACAGCAAGGCCATGAGAGGCCTGAAGAAGCCTAAACAACAAGATAAGAAGAAGCCGGATTTCACCGAGTTAATGAGAACTGTGGACTGTTGGCAAGTTTACGAGTTCAAGTTCTCACACCTGTGCTTAACCAATTATATGCTAGTTCCAAAGGGTCTTCAAGACATGTATCCAATCATAATATGCCAAATCACTGTAAGTGCAGTATTTAAGGGGTTAAGGGTTTGTAATAAACGGCTTTTGTCTGATCATATTGATCTCTGATTGAGTCCATATATTTTCTGTGGCACCCTGATCATCCCTGTGGCCCTCCTCTGGACTTGTTCCAACAGTTCCATGTCCTTTTTATGTTGAGGACACCAGAACTGCACACTATACTCCACGTGAGGTCTCACAAGAGTAGAGGGGCAGGATCACCTCCTTTGACCTGCTGGTCACCCTCCTCTTGATGCAGCCCAGGATACGGCTGTCTTTCTGTGCTGCACGCGCACACTGCCGCTTCATGTTCATCACTGATGGCCTTTTTAATTCAAGACCTAACATCACATTCTCCTTGTCATATCCTACAAGCCCCCATCAGTGACATCACAAGTTACCCGTCTCTCACTAAAACTTCAGTTTGGGACACAGTTGTGTACCCAGTGGTCTTCTCCCCTGACTTTCTTCTCAGAGCTACATCCAGCATACACCTCTTCCTCCTCCTTCCTCCATACCCTGTGGATGTTATCCAAAGGGCTCTTCTCACCCTAACACTTTTTCACAGTTTCTATTCTTACCCTTCTATTGACCTCATTCACTCATGTGGTCTCTCCTCAAGCAGGGACTGACAACCCTCAAATATTACTCTTTTGCGTATCTCCACCTTGCCGCTTTTCTCTCCTCTCACAGATACTGCAATACTAAATGTAATACAATTACACATTTATCCCACCTAAACTCATTGCAACCACTGTCTTCCTCTCCAAAAGGAATCTTTCACCAAACTACAGGTGAAGGTTTTGAGACAGAACAGCCATAAGATGGGTATTTTTTCTTTTATTTATACATCACTTATTTTAATTTTTTTATAATTTATTCTGATATTTAAAAATGCATATTAAAGAAGGGGGAAAAAGCTCTCTGAGAAGGAGAAATTCTCCTTGGAGCTGTATTCAAATAAAGAGATGAAACAGGACACAAAGAAACAATAGCTTTTTTTGTTGGTGTTTCGAAGACTCATGGAATTTCATGAGATATAGAGCTATTTGTTTATGGAATCTAATCTTATAAAGTGTTCTGTACTGCTGCCACTGAATGTTGTGAAGCAGCATGGGTTAAAGGGTTTGTTGCTTGTTATTTTTTCTTCAATTCTGGTTTTACATTATTTTTGCCTCTTTAAAGCAGCTCCCCATCTTCCTAAACAAGAGCTGTTTCCAGCCATCAGACTTTGCTGCCTCCATTATAACAACCAACCATACCAGGCTAACTACCTGCTCAATCCAGTTATTTAGTTTCTGGCTCAGCACAGTATATCTGGCATCATATATCATACGTATCCTGCAAAAATTTCTCTCAAGCATAATCATGACTCTTAAAACACAGACTTTGCCACATAATTATAAGGTCTTCACATTACCAGAATTACATTGCCTTCTCCTCTGCCCCCACCCAACTCCTCATCAGTCTCTAGCATGACTCAACCCAGTTGAAAGGCAGAAGGTTTACACGTCATTCAACTTCTTTCAAGTGAGATACATCATATGGAGGAAATCAATAAAATGTTTCACAGAAGTTATTTTCAGCACTTGGTCCTGGGTGGATAAAAGGGTCTATCTGGTTTCATAAGCTGCTTCTAACTGGGATTTTCTCTGCATTAGTTTTGGCTTAAACAGAGTGATAAACCATTTTAAATCCCACTCTATGATAGCTGCAGAATCATGCCCAATAGCACATCCTACTAACTTTCTGAGCTGACAAACATATTTTTGGAACTATTCCTGTTGTTACAATTATTGCCTTATCTCCAAGACTGCGGGCAGGGTAAAAACTGCCTTTATACAAATCCATTTTTCCTAAGGTCCTTGTTGTTATTTAAGACCAGCCAGTAACTCAGAACCACGCAGCCTCTTGCTCACTCCCCCCCCCCCCCCCCCCAGGTTGAGATAAGAACTTCCAAATAGTAGGCAGCTTATTGGCTATCCATGAGATGCTAATGTATATTCTCTGCTTTGTCTCCCTCTTGCTGGCCTATTAGTGTGGTGAGATGTGTTAAAATTTGTACAAAAGGGGGAAACCAGAAAATGGCTGTCATGTATCATCCTGAGGAAAATGAAATTAAAGTATCACATTTTCAGTAGTCATGAGGGACTGAAACCAGAAGCAAACATTTATCTGGATGCTGCAGAAACTGATACTTCATTATGATCACAGCTACTCCCCCCCCAAGAGTTCCATGGTGTTCAAAATTTGAGGATGAATTATGCCAAGTTTTGAATATCCCCTGCTAGCTGCTACTTCAAGGCCAGGTTGGACGGAATCTTGGGTGACATGGCTTAGTGTGGGGTGTCCCTGCCCATGGCAGGGGGGTTGGAACTAGATGATCTTAAGGTCCTTTCCAACCCTAACCATTCTATGATTATATCAAATTACTGGAACTGATAGTTGTCAACACTGTGCAGAATGAAGAGCCCTCTTGGAAAAGCATCCCCAAACCCATAAAAATAACTGCAAAAGAATCAAATGGGGCAGGCTTCAAAAAAGAGCACTGAGGGCTAATAGAGGAGAGACGGCTCATTGAACTGAAAGGGGCCAGGCAGGAGCTGAAATTTCAGTATTATAAATAGGGCACTGAACTAAAAATAGGAGTTCTATTTCTATTTAATGCTGCTCACTGCTGTCTGCTGACCTAGAGAAAGAGGACTCAGAAAGGAGAATTAAATAATTCCCCACAGCCATGCAAAGCAAAACCACTAGACTGGCTCCAGTGCCTGCTTGTAAACCAAGAATACACTTTTTTAAACCAATTTCAAAAGATGTCTAATTGAAAGAACTCCCTAATGTTGCTGTGAAAAGAATGTAATGAAGTACAACAATTTCTGCAGAAAACCATCTGCAGTTACAAATTCCCTGTCGACATACTAACCTATAATAAAAACTGTCTAGTGCATCTGATCTGATTCCTTCACACACTTTACATGTATGCAACTGTTGTCCCATGCTGTAAGCAGCCTCTGCTCAACAGTAATAATATGTTATCATTCCAGCACTTGGTTTCAAGTCCAGATTGAGGGGCCTAGCATAGGCTTGGAGGAAAACACTGCATCAACCTGCAACCTGCCAACTGTCTCAGGGCAGGATCTTGTGTTTTGCCCTTTCCTAAGGACCAATTTAACACATAAACTGAGAATCCTAATTTACCTATGGTAAAATGGCAGCTTATATGGCCAGCTCCTAAGGTGGTGTTGTCCTGGGTTCAGCAGTAGCACTCATTTTTCTCCTTCTTAGTAGCTGGTGCAGTGCTGTGTTTCTGACTTTCAGACAGGGAACAATGCTGAAAACACCATTGTTTTTAGTTGTTGCTAAGTAATGTTTACTGAGACCAAGGACTTTCTGAGTCCCATGCTCTGCCAGGGAGGAGGGGAAGTAAGGAGGAAGCAGAGACAGGACACCTGACCCAAACTAGCCAAAGAGGTATTCCACACCACAGGACGTCATGCCCAGGATGTAGAACTGGGGGCAGTTACCCAGAAAGGCTAGATCACTGCTCAGGTAGGGCTGGATATCAGTCAGAGGGTGGTGAGCAGTTGCATTCTCTTCCCTTGTTATTTCCCTTAACATTATTATTATTGGTGGTAGCAGTAGTGGTTTGTGTTATACCTTAGTTACTGGACTGTTCTTATCTCAACCTGTGGGGGTTACATTCTTTCAGTTCTCCTCCCTGTCATGGTTCAAACACCAGCCAGCCAGCCTGACAGCAGACAGGCCAACCCAATATGGGTGATAAGCAAACTTCTACTTTATTTGTGACGCAGTTCACTTATATAGGAGTGGTATTCAGCCAGGTACAACAGTATTGGTTAGAACCACACAGCTTCCTCCACATTCTCCTCCCACATCCGGTATCCGGTTAGCTGTGGGGCCTGCCCCTTGCCTTGCTCGCACAGGCCGCTAAGGCTCCATGGCCTTGCTCTTAGAGACATTCTGCAACACTCTCTCCTTCCCCGCTCCCGGAAGAACGGGGAGGAGGATTGAAAGAGTGCAACTCCTACGGGTTGAGACAAGAACAGTCCAGCAACTAATGTACAACACAAATCACCACCGCTACCACCAACGACAACAATGATAACAGAAAATAACAAGGGAAGAGAATACAATACCACCGGCCAAGAAACGAGTCCCACCCGGAAGCCCGTGTCCTTCCGAGTAACTACCGGTTACTCCCCACCCCGGGAATGACGTGCTGTGGTATGGAATACCTCTTTGGCTAGCCTGGGTCAGGCGCCCTGTCTCTGCTTCCTCCCTGCTTCCCCTCCTCCCTGGCAGAGGATGAGGCTCACAAACTCCTTGGCCAAACCAAAACATCATTGTTATCAGCTCTGTTCCCAGGCTGAAAGTCAAAACACAGCACTGCACCAGCTATCAAGAAGGAGAAAAATGCCTACTACTGCTGAACCCAGGACGTTATCCACCCCTTATTCCATGCCATTCATGTCATGCTCAGATCCCAAATTTTCAATATCGCTCTTACATATATATATATGCATCCACATACACAGACAGAGAGAAAGAGGTCCTTTCTTAGTGCATGGACCAATCCCTATAAACCTGCTGAGACCATTCTGTCCATGATGTTGGGCACCATCTCTTGTAACAGTCTTTTAGAGCAGGAGAAGCTGCGTGAAGTGCTCACACTCGTGAATAACCCGGGCAATACAGTCCATTGCTAAGTCCACCCCTCGATCATGAGTCCATCTCTATGTTACATCTCTACCCTGATGGCCTGAAGTGCCATTGGCCCACCAGGCTCAAAATAATTCACCATCCCCTCCAGCAGTTTCTGCATCTTGTCGCTGGGGACTCCATACAGCTGCCTTCCATCTCTGATGCTTCCAAAGCACTGGAGGGGCCCAGTGGACTAGATACTTGCTCATACTGTCCCACACACCCTACCACTCATGACTGTCCAGCTTTGGGGAAAATCTCCTGGTCCTCCTATATCCTTGTCTAACCCCAGACAAGACCCAAACCTGACTCTGCTTAACTTTTGAGATCAGACAAAATGGTTGTGGGTAAAACACACTCTGCATGTGTGCCAACATGCTGATCCCCATCACAATCAGCAAGCAGGTCCCAAGGATACCCAAAGGCCATTCAAAACTTTCAGAACTCTCTAACGATGCTGCTGTACTTGTCACTGGGGCTGGTGTAACTGCTGTGCTTGCCGGCTCTCCCAGAACCAGCTTCTCTTTTTCTGAGTCCAGCTCTTCCTCCTCTACCTTCCTGGGAAATACTGCGTGGTGACCTGAATCCTCCTGGGGCTCGGCGGGCGACTTCCGGGGAATGCTCTCGGCCGTTGCAGGGCCTCACAAAGTCCTCGGTCACAGTAAACATCACTTAGCAACAACCGAAAACATTGGTATCACCAGCACTGTTCCCAGGCTGGAAGTCAAAACACAGCACTGCACCAGCTACCACGAAGGAGAAAAATGACTGCTACTGCTGAACCCAGGACATTATCCACCCCTTATTCCATACCATTCACGTCGCTCAGATCCCACATTTTCAAAACACCATCACTCTCCCACATACATGCATCCATATACATACAGACCAAGAGAAAACAATCATTTACTTAGTGCATGGACCAATCCCTATAATGATGCCGAGTCCATTCGGTCCATGATGTCAGGTTCCAACTCTTGTAACAATCTTTCAGGGCAGGAAAGGCTATGTGCAGTACTGGATCATCGCCTGCTGATGATGGTTGTTCCTTTACTGTGGAACTCATCTGGTTCTATCAAAGTTCATTCTCTGTTGGGATGATGGTTGGAGGGAAGTCAGGGCTAGTCGCTGGTGACCTGGAGACATCTTGTTGATGGGCTATAAAAGTATTACACAGCAAGCAACAGCATACAATTAAGTTCATCGGCTGTTTTCCCCTAAAATCAAATCCCCTTGAGGTATATATCGGACTTCCCCATTGTCCTGGGTTCAGCAGTAGCAGTCATGTTTTTGTTTTTTTTTTTTCCTTTGTGGTAGCTGGTGCAGTGCTGTGTTTTGACTTCCAGCCTGAGAACAGTGTTGGTGAAGTCGATGTTTTCAGTTGTTGCTAAGTGATGTTTACCCTGACCAAGGACTTTGTGAGGCTCATGCTCTGCCAGGGAGGAGGGGAAGCCGGGAGGAAGCAGAGATGGGACGCCTGACTCGGGCTAGCCAGGGTGGTATTCCATACCACAGCACATCATGGCCGGGGTGGGGGGTGACTGGGAGTTACCGGGAAGGACACGGGCTTCCGGGTGGAACTCGTCTTCTTGGCCGGTGGTATCGTATTCTCTTCCCTTGTTATTTTCCCTTATCATTGTTGTAGTTGATAGTTGCGGAGGTGATTTGTGTACATTGGTTGCTGGACTGTTCTTGCCTCAACCCGTGGGAGTTGCACTCTTTCGATCCTCCTCCCCGTTCCTCCGGGAGTGAAGGAGAATCCCGGTGGGGGGGGGACATGGACCTCGATTGTTGTCAGCTCGGCACCACTCACTGGGAGTGAGTGAACAAGTTACCTGACTGGGTTTAAACCACGACAGTTCTTTTTGGCGCCCAACGTAGGGCATGAGGGGTTGAGATAAGAACAGATCTGACTGGATTGGTAGTCACTCGTCACAATGCTGATTTATTGGCTCTCAAGGTTGTTCCTCTTGATCTCACAGTTTCAGTATATCGTATCTTACGTCCATCCGGTATTTGCTGTATTAGTGTTTTTCAAGTGTGGGGCTTGGGCTAAGGTTTTTGTCCCATTGTACTTTATGGTAATGACTTGTAATACAATAGAATCATTGATCATGAAACTGATCTGGCTTATGTTCCCAGTGTGGTCACCACCTTTATACTTTGGGAGGTATATGATGGAGGTGCTTAGCAATTACACATCTTTTTTCTCCTTCTCAGGTGCTCAATCTGTGAAGGAGACATCCTTCTACCTTCCCAGTCCTCCCCCCAGACCATTTACATTTGAGAGTTTTGAATTTTTTGAATGGCCTTTTAATGCTGTTGAGACTTGTTTGCTGATGGTGATGGGAATCACCATGCTAACACGCATACAGAGTGTGTTTTGCCCACTGCTGATTTCAAGAGTTAAGCAGAGTCAAGTTTGGGTCTTGTCTGGGGTCAAACGACAGTGTAGGAGGACCGAGAGATTTTCCCTGAGGCTGGACAGCCATGAGTGGCAGGGTGTGTGGGATAGTATGGGCAAGTATCTAGGTCAGTGGGCCCCTCCAGTACTTTGGAATTTCACTACCAAACAACTGCAAAATCCAGAAGAATTAGTAAAACACTTAAATGAGGTGTGTGGTCATTCTGGCCATACCAGAGATGGACAAATCACGGCAACGTGCTGGGGCTTGGCCTATGCTTACAGGGCCTTGTTCAACACTATCCAGCACCTTCAAAAGGAAAAGAATGTCGGCGGATCTGAGGGCAAAGCAACAGTTGCTACTCAAACTTTGGCTGCAATGAACTGCGCAGCTACCCCAGCAGCAAGTACAGCAGCTGCTCAAACTTCAACTTCAACAGACAGCGCGGTTACCCCAGCTCCAAGCACAGCAGCTGCACCACCCCCAGCAACAAGTACAGTCGCTAATCAAAATTTGGCCTCAATGAACAGAGCAGCTACCCCAGTGGCAAGTACAGCAGCTGCTCAAACTTCAACTGCAACAGACAGCGCGGTTACCCCAGCTCCAAGTACAGCAGCTACACCACCCCCGGCAACAAGTACAGCTGCTACTCAAACCACAGTGATAATCACTGCAGCCAAACCAGAGGACCAATTCGTACCAATATCAGTTGCCCCTGTACGCAAGAGAACAAGCAAAAAGGAGGCAAAAAGGGTGAAGCGAGATGAAGAACCAATGAATTCACCACCCGGTCCAGAATCTGAACAGGAGTCATCATCACATGACGAAGAAGAAGAAGAAGAGGTAACTTCTCAACCTCGGACCTCAACCGAGCTGCGGAATATGCGAAAAGATCTTACCCGTCAACCAGGGGAGCACATCATCACCTGGTTACTCCGATGCTGGGACAATGGGGCCGATGGTCACGAACTAGAAGGTACAGAAGCCAAGCAGCTGGGATCACTTGCTAGAGAAGGGGGAATTGACAAAGCAATCGCAAGAGAGAAAATGTCCCTCAGCCTTTGGAGGCGGCTCTTGGCAGCTGTGAAAGAAAGGTTCTGTACAAGGACGATGTTACGAGTCGTTCAGCCAAGTGGACTACTATAGACAAAGGCATCCAGTCTCTGAGGGAATCGGCCATCGTAGAGATGCTCTATCACATCAAGCCGAATAACGAGGATACACCTATAGATCCAGATGAAGTTGAATGTACACGACCCATGTGGCGAAAACTTACACGGAATGCACCGTCATCATAGGCCCATTCATTGGCAACAGTAACCTGGAATGACATAGTACCACTAACAGTGGATGAAATGGTTCATAAACTCCGAGAGTTCGAAGACAACCTCACCCCTTCCATCATCTCAGCTGTGGAAAAACTGTCCCAGGACCTCAAACAATTGAGGGACGATCTATCTGATTTATCCAGCTCCTCACGTGTACCAACACACATCTCAGCTATTAACAAAAGGCGTCCTATTGTTCGAGAGAGGAGATACAGCAGGCATACGCCACGGGGTACCCTATGGTTTTACCTGCTGGATCACGGAGAAGACATGACAAAGTGGGATGGAAAACCTACTTCAGCTTTGGAGGAACGGGTGAGTGAACTGAAGAGGGGAGCAAGGGCCAAGACTGATCGTCCCATGAGAGCTACGGCTTCACTCTCTGGTGAGCAGTTTCCCAGATGGAATGGAAGAGATGATTTTACTCCAGCTCCTGTGATAATGAAGAATAATCCCTTTCACCACGACTTAAGTGTCCAAAGCTGTGACGACCATTAGAGGGGCCCTGCCTTCAGCCAGGTGGAGGTAGGGGACAATCGGATTTACTGGACTGTGTGGATCAGATGGCCTGGCACATCAGTCCCACAGAAGTATAAGGCTCTAGTAGATACCGGTGCACAGTGTACCCTGATGCCATCAAGCTGTCAAGGGGTGGAACCCATCTATATTTCTGGAGTAACAGGAGGATCCCAAGAGCTGACTGTGCTGGAGGCTGAAATCAGCCTGACTGAGAGGGAACGGCAAAAGCACCCTATTGTAACTGGTCCAGAGGCTCCATGCATCCTCGGCATAGACTACCTCAGAGAGGGTACTTCAAAGACCCAAAAGGGTACCAGTGGGCTTTTGGTATTGCTGCTTTGGAGACTGAGGAAATTGAGCATCTGTCCACCTTGCCTGGTCTCTCAGAAGATCCCACTGCTGTGGGGTTGCTGAAAGTTGAAGAACAACAAGTGCCAATTGCGACCACAACAGTGCACCGGCGGCAATATCGCACCAACCGAGACTCCCTGATTCCCATCCATCAGCTGATCCGTAGACTGGAGAGTCAGGGGGTGATCAGCAGGACCCGCTCACCCTTTAATAGCACCATATGGCCAGTGTGAAAGATTAATGGAGAATGGAGACTAACAGTGGACTATCGTGGCCTGAATGAAGTCACACCACCATTGAGTGCTGCCGTACCGGACATGCGAGAACTTCAGTATGAACTAGAGTCAAAGGCAGCCAAGTGGTATGCCACGACTGATATTGCCAATGCATTTTTCTCCATTCCTTTGGCAGCAGAGTGCAGGCCACAGTTTGCTTTTACTTGAGGAGTGTCCAGTTCACTTGGAACCGACTGCCCCAGGGGTGGAAACACAGCCCTACCATTTGCCATGGACTGATCCAGACTGCACTGGAACAGGGGCAAGCTCCAGAACACCTGCAATACATTGATGACATTATTGTGTGGGGCGATACAGCGGAAGAAGTCTTTGAGAAAGGGAGGAAAATAATCCAAATCCTGCTGAAAGCCAGTTTTGCCATAAAACGGAGTAAGGTCAAGGGACCTGCACAGGAGATTCAATTTTGGGGAATAAAATGGCAAGATGGACGTAGACAGATCCCCACAGATGTGATCAACAAGATAACAGCAATGTCTCCACCAACTAATAAGAAAGAAACGCAAGCTTTCTTGGGTACAGTGGGGTTCTGGAGAATGCACATCCCGAATTACAGTTTGATTGTAAGCCCTCACTATCATGTGACCCAGAAGAAGAATGATTTTAAATGGGTCCCTGAGCAGCAACAAGCCTTTGAGCAAATTAAACCCGAGATAGTTCACGCAGTAGACCTTGGACCAGTCCGGACCGGACCAGATGTAAAAAATGTGCTGTACACTGCAGCTGGGGAGAACGGTCCTACCTGGAGCCTCTGGCAGAAAGCTCCAGGGGAGACTCGAGGTCGACCCCTCGGCTTTTGGAGTCGGGGATATCATGGATCTGTGGCCAGCTATACCCCAACTGAGAAAGAGATACTGGCAGCCTATGAAGGGGTTCGAGCTGCTTCGGAAGTGATTGGCACTGATTTATCCTCTTGTTGGTTGTTCTGGTGTTCCTCAGTGGCCCGACTCTTGGGTACATGGGCATCTACATGACGTACCTTCACCACCAGGTTCTGCACCCGGGCAGCAATATCTTTCCACAGTGCAGCAGCCCAGATGGGTTTACCTCTGCGTTGCCAGTTGCTCTGCTTCCATTGCTTCAGCCACCCCCACAGGGCATTTGCCACCATCCGTGAGTCAGTATACAGATAAAGTACTGGCCACTTTTCTCGTTCAGCAATGTCCAGGGCCAGCTGCATGGCTTTCACCTCGGCAAACTGACTCGATTCACCCTCTCCTTCAGCAGTTTCTGCAACTTGTCCTCCAGGACTCCATACAGCTGCCTTCCATCTCTGATGCTTTCCCACAATACGGCAAGAGCCATCAGTAAACAAGGCATACTGCTTTTCACTTTCTGACAGTTTATTATATGGTGGGGCCTCTTCAGCACGCACCGCCTCCTCCTCTGCTGACATTCTGCAATCTTTGCCCTCTGGTCAGTCCATGATGACTTCTAGAATGCCTGGACGACTGAGATTTCCTATTCGAGTTCGTTGTGTAATTAGTGCAGCTCATTTACTCCATGTAGCATCAGTTGCATGATGTGTAGAGGAGACCCTGCCTTTGAACATCCAGCCCAGCATGGGAGGTTTTTTTTTCAGCAGTTCATATAGTGGTCTTAGCAGAACACCATAATCATGGATCCAAAGTCTGCACCACCCAGTCATTCCCAGGAATGTCTGGAGCTCCTCGACGGTCGACAGTCGTGGAGTCTGACACATGGCTTCTTTTCTAGCAGCTCCAAGTTCTCTCTGTCCTCCTGTTATTTCATATCCTAGGTAGGAAACTTGGATTTTGATTAGTTGAGCCTTTTGTTTGGGTACTCGATGACCATTCAGTCCCAGAAAATTTAATAATTCCATTGTCCACTGGATACATTCTTCCTTTGTTTCTGTAGCAATTAATAGGTCATCCACATATTGTAACAGAGTCCCCATCTGAGTAGGTGGCTTCCATGATTCTAGTTCTTGTGCTAGCTGATTTCTAAAAATTGCTGGACTATTTTTAAACCCCTGAGGTAATACTGTCCAAGTTAATTGAGTTTTTCTTCCTGTGTCAGGATTTTCTCATTCAAAGGCAAATAAATTTTGGCTTTCTTTGGCCAACGGTAAGCAAAAGAAAGTGTCCTTTAAATCCAGGATGGCAAACCATTTCTGATTATTATTCAATTTTGTCAATAAGTCATACGAATTAGCTACTACTGGATGAATATCCTCTGCAATTCTGTTGATTGCTATGAGATCTTGAATCAATCTGCAACTTTTCCCATCATATTTCTTTACTGTCCAGATAGGAGTATTATATTCCAATTCACATTCAGATAATAATCTACATTTTAAAATTGATCAATGATTTTTTGATTCCCTTTGATCTTCTAATTTTAAGGGATATTGTTTTATTCTAATTGGGCAAGCCCCCCCCCCCCCCCTTTTATTTTCTCTTTAACCGACAAAGGATTTTTTGCCTTGCTTGGAACTTCAGATGCCCATACTCCCAGATATACCTGATTAAGGATTTCTTCTAT
Organism: Pezoporus flaviventris; assembly: GCF_033815535.1. Lineage (NCBI taxonomy): Eukaryota > Metazoa > Chordata > Aves > Psittaciformes > Psittacidae > Pezoporus > Pezoporus flaviventris. The sequence continues at coordinate 575,244 of NW_026892669.1, read as the reverse complement.
TTCAGGAAGGTCCTCCTGTTTTCTTTTATGCTGAATTAAACTCAAAACTGCAATTAATTGATTGTTTTTAACTCTAAATTCCATTTTGCCTTCTTTAAATGTTGCTTCTCGCCCTAATAAAGATTTTAGAGAATTTGGCATGCATAAAAATTTATGCATTCTTTTTGTTTTCCCAATTTGTACTTTAAGGGTTTCAGAAAGAATGCCTCCTTTCTTTTTTTTTTTTCCTCTTTTTCTCAGCAGCCAGTATCTCCCACATCTGTAACGAATTCTTTTCTCTCTGATTTAACATCGAATAATTTGCTCCTGTATCCACTAAAATTCCACTTTATTTCCTCTAGTCCCTAGTTTTAATTTAACCAGTGGATCTGCTAGGGTAGATTCCCCAGGTCCCTGTCAGTCTAGTTCCAATTCAGTCACCGGAGCCTCCCCATGGCACTCTCCCCGCCCAGGTCAGTCTCACTTCCAACGTCCAAACTCTCCATAGCACGCACACCGATCCGGTTCTACAGAAGAAGAGCCCACTCCTCCACCTCCGCCCGACATCCCTCCTCCCTCGTTTAAACACAGGAGCTGCCCGAGCTCCCCCCCTTTCCCCCTTGGTTTTTTTTTGTTGTTTTTTTTTTCTTTCTCTCACAGCTGCTCACACTGCTCTGCAGGGGCTGCATATGCCTCTGCAACAGAACTTCTGGTTTAACCCTTTCTTAACTCTGAATGTGAATCTGCTGCTTGTTGCCAGTGACAGCAGTCTCTTCCTCCTCATCAATATCAGATAGGACAGATGCAGAGGGTGCTCCTCTCGAAGGTACTTGCTCATGGGTGATTCGGAGAAAACTCCAGGAACAAACTCGCCAACAAAGGTTTCAAGCTGACAAGCAGGTATTCTTTATTGTGGCACCAGGAGACAAGGGGGATAGGTCCTCCTAACGTGTGTCCCCGTATTGCTACACAGCTGTCCTTATATAGCTACTGGGCATATATACATATGCATGAGGCTATGTATGCATTATATCTTTTTCCAGAAAGTTTCCCGGATACCTACAAAAATGTGGTGGTGGTCTCTGAGGGTCGTTTACTTCTTCCAACAATCTTCATCACTTCTGGCAGCCTTTGAAGCATGCCCAGTAGATGCTCTTACAAGCTTAATTGGTTTGTTAACACCACAGACATAACAATCATCCTGTCCTTCTATGTATCAGTTGGTTTAACTGCAGCCCATCCTGGACACCTGCCATTTCCAGATACTCCTTATCCCTGTGTCCTGTTCTTCTAGCCTGTTTTTCTTAAGCTCATTTTGTACTAAGGTCTAAAACTAAAACTAGGTCAACTACAATGGTTTATCTTGTACAAAAATTCTCAGTATGTTCTCTAGATGTACTCTACATTTTTTTCTGCGTATCATGCACCTCAGTAATTTTCCATTGCTACTGTAACAATGCCATCAAACTTGACATTACTTAAAACTGATTCTAAAGGTTTATATATTTCATTTTGTAATTTTGTCCCCCCCTTGTCTCACGGTGTATTTTTCACCTTTGGCACAGTTGGACGCCCCAGTAATCACAAAACTAGGTGAAACCAGCCATGTCTGTAATTTTTCTGATAGCCTGCAAAATTTTAGAACAGTGTGACCTTCCTGCAAAATTTACTGCAAGCAAAACAGGACAGACAAGCTGGCAGATGTTCAGGAGGCATTGTCTCCAAACTAACTGATAAGTAGAAGGATGGTGTGAAATAATTCAATCATGTTTAGTGGGGCCACTAAATCCTGTTATCTCACCACAGACTTACAACACATTGTTCTTTATCTTCAACCTAAGTTAAGCTAAAAGTACTTTAACCCTATATTTTCCAGGCACTATCTTTCCTCATATCTTGTCCTTGTTGTCCCCCGTCCCCCCCCCCCCCCCCCTTTCTTTTACCTTTACAAGTTCTTTTGCTATGTGACTCCATTTTGCTCAAGAGTTCTGGCTATTTTCAGCTTGTTGTCTAATCTTGTGTCTTTAGCAAGCTTTGTTTCTGTTATTGCCAACTCATACAGTTATATCCACATAGAAATACTGCCACAGAATATATATGGAGTCAGTCAGAGATGAATATGATCAGACAAAAGCCGTTTATTACAAAGCCTTAACTCCTTATATACTCTTTCTTACATGCACTTACAGTGATTTGGCATATTATGATTGGATACATGTCTTGAAGACCCTTAGCAACTAACATATAATTGGTTAAGCACAGGTGTGAGAACTTGACCTTGAAAGCTTGCCAACAGTCCACAGTTCTTATTAACTCCATGAAATCCAGCTTCTTCTTATCTTGCTTGTTTAGGCTTCCTTGGGCCTCTCATGGCCTTTCTGTATCTTTCAGGATTATTCAGAGTTTATGTACCAATTATCCATTCTCCTGTGAGAACACTGCCTCCACATCTCCCCATTTTTGTTTTATATATGTTTTGGATGACCCTACTTGAGCACCTGTGATTTGCGAAAGCCAATACGTTTATGTGTTTATCACAGGTAGGTTCGTTATCAGACATTTAAGTTATTGATTCAAAGAAATCACTTCACAGTATGCACTGTAAAGTAAAGCAGAGACCTTTATTGGTGCCAGGAGAATGAGGGGGTTCAAACCTCCACACACGTGTCCAAAGTATGGTAAATATCAGGACTTTTTTATACTTTACTTTTTTATCTTGATATAATTTTATCTAAAGCATCCACGCATACAATTCAGTAAGTTACATAACTGCAGTTCTCTTATCCCACTGTACACTTGGGTTAGGGCTACAATGATAGTCTATGGGTTAGTATTAATCAGGATTCTTACGGGTATTTACCTTTTAGCTTTAGTATTATTGATCAACTGCTAATACCTGCGAGCTACATGCTTAGTTCTTTGTTCAAACTGTTATCATATCTTGCTATTAGGGATGTCCCTGCTTAGAAGCAATTTACAGAAGCAGATGCAAGCTGTCTACAGGCCCAAGTTTTAATGCATTGCTTATTATGCCTCAGCAGAAGGGCAGTTCTCTACCTGCAGAGTGGCCTCCTGCTAAGTGAGTAGTTGTGTTTAAGTGCTGAGTCATACTCATGCTAAAAAGTAATTTCAACTAAGGCCTAATGGCTTGGTCTCATTATTTAGGAGAGAGTATTAGGAAGAAGTAGTTGCACAAAATGAAATGCATAGTGGAATGTTAATGGTATGGATCCTGGAAGGCTCTTTGAGGGTATGAGTTGGCAAAAGCCAACTCTTAATGTCTGGTTCATGGTCTGTATATCACAAAACCTGGGCCTATTTCAGAATCCTACTCTTATGTTAAGTGTTTTATTAAACTAACGTTTACATCCACAGGGGGAAGTCCTAGAAATATAGCACTAGCTGATAGTCCTTAACTAACTTCTTTTTATGGGCAAGTTGTACAGAGATGCTGAAAAACAGAACAGATAAATCAGTATACGTTAAATCATATTTCTAAGTCATACAAAATTTTATTTTTGAGAAGATTTAATTTACACATTTACAGTTTGAAAACAATAACATTCCCATATAGCCTCTGAAAATATTTACACTGTGCTGTGAAGTTACGAAGACTCTCTGCACTTTGAGATATCTAACGTGCATCAGAAATTCCATATACACAAAGTACATGCACAGAGTTTCCAGGTAACAGAATTAAAGTAACACTTATAAAAACCCTGACTCTTCAGGTAACATTCATTTCAAATTACAAATGATGTAGCAAGTTACATGGAAATATCTATATAATTATGTCTCCAAGCACCACAAACTGATAATGTGCAAGGATTTCAGAAGGATCAAAACTTAATTGACATATTCTAAACTATGGACTTCCATAAAAAGAAAATTACTTCCTGTTTAATTGTAAGAGAAAATTTGGTAAGACATTAATGCAAACAGACAGATTTTTTTTTTTTTTTTTTAATTTCAGGATTTGTTACTGGCTGTTGCCCTCAGTGAGCAAAACCTCTGCATTAGCATCCACTCAAGATGGACAGTAACTTCTTACTATCATCTATATGCTAAGAGTCCACAATCTATTTAAACTTCACAACCAAAATTTTTTTCTGATTATTTAAGGATAGGGCTAACTTCTGTTGAAAGACAAATGTAGAAAAATTATTCAAAGAAGCCATAATTTGGAAAAATGTTCAAATATTATATAAATATGTTAGTTTGAAATATATGTTCTAAAGTATACAATGGTATAGATTAATACCAGTAATAAGTAACTTGTATATTCCTCTATGAATCAGTTTTAAATTAGGGGCTTACAAAGCTTCCTGGAAATAAAATTTTTCCTCTCTAATTTTAAAATAATTCCTAGCTTTCTGTGGTATACAGGTAGCAGTGGTGAAAGTGGTACATCAGCCATAACTGGAGAGAGAGGCAGATAATTACAGCTTAACCCATTCAATATTTTTCTCTCCAGAAGCTAAGGGGGAAACTGGCTACCCTGGATTTGGAGAAGGCTGAGGTTCTTAATGACTTCTTTGCCTCAGTCTTCACTGGCAAATGCTCTGACCTCACTGCCCAAGTCTTGGAATGCAGATGCAGGGACTGTGAGAATGAAGACTTAGGCCCACTGTAGGATAGGATCAGGTTCAAGATCATCTTAAGAACCTGCATGTGCACAAGTCCATGGGACCTGAGGAAAACCATCCACGGGTCATGAAGGAGCTGGTGAATGAAGTTGCTAATCCACTGTCCATCGTATCTGAAAAAACATGGCGGTCAGGTAAAGTTCCCGATGACAGGAAAAAGGGAAATATAACCCCCATTTTCAAGAAGGGGAAAATGGAAGACCCAGGGAACTATAGACCAGTGAGTCTCACCTCTGTAATGAGGCACAAAATCATACTCTACAACTCAAAGAGAGTTATAAAACAGGTATGTTTATTATGGAGCCGGGTGCAAGAGGGCTCATTCCTCCTAACTTGCACACCGAGGGTTTAAGCAAGTGATATTTATTACACACAAACATGCATATTCATTAGGTTCCCGAGAGTTCGGCAGGGATATTACAATTAGTTTAGGTACTCATTATCATACGTCTCTTCCCTTTTGGCGCCAAAAGTGATGAAGATATTTGGAAGAAGTAAATGACTCTCAGAGACCACCACCACATTTCTGTACGCATGCGGGGAACCTTCTGGAAAATGATGTAATCCATACGTAGCCTCATGAATATGTATATATGCTCAGGGACTATATAAGGGCACTTTGTGTAGCAATATGGAGATACACGTTAGGAGGAGCAATTCCCCATGTCTCCCGGCGCCGAAATAAAGAGTACCTGCTTGTCAGCTTGAAAACTTTGTTGGCAAGTTTGTTCCTGGAGTTTTCTCCGAATCATCAAGCGGATATGTATTACACACAAACATGCATATTCATTAGGTTCCCGAGAGTTCGGCAGGGATATTACAATTAGTTTAGGTACTCATTATCATACGTCTCTTCCCTTTTGGCGCCTGTGCACTGCCCTCCAATGGTCGTGGGCAGGGGTCTTCAAGATGAAGTAAGTAGTCTTCCTCATGTGTGCAGGGGTCTTCAAGATGAAGTAAGCAGTCTTCCTCATGGTGCACTTTTTACCTTTGGAACAGTTGGATGCCCCAGTAATCACAAATTAGCTGAAACCAACCGTATCTGCAAGTTTCTGATAGCTGGCAAAGATTTAGAACAGTGACCTTTGTAACAGGATAGGGCAGACAAGGAGTATCCTAAGCTAGCAGATGTTCGGGAGTCATTGTCTCCAAACTAACTGATAATTAGAACGATGGAAAGAAATACTTCACTCATTAGAAGGATGGAAGGAAACAATTCACTCTTGTTAGTAAGACAACTAAAATCTGTTTTCACACCACAGACTTACAACACAAACATTCTTCTCTATCTTAGACCTAAGTTAAGTTAAAAGTATCTTAGCCCTATGTTTTCCAGGCACTTGCTTTCCTTATATCAGTACCTGGTAAAATCTTGGAGCACATTCTCCTGGAAGGCTTGCTAAGGCACATGAAAAACAACGAGGTGGCTGATGACAGCCAACATGGCTTCACTAAGGGGAAATCCTGCCTGACCAATTTGGCAGCCTTCTATGATGGGGCTACAGAACCAATGCATAGGGGCAAAGCAGTTGTTGGCATCTACCTGGACTTGTCCAAAGTGTTTGACTCTGTCCCGCACTACATCCTTGTCTCTAAACTGGAGAGACATCAATTTGATTAATGGTACTCAATGGATAAAGAACTGGCTGGATGGCTGCATGCAAAAAGTTATGGTCAATGGCTCAATGTCTAATTGCTGACCAGTAACAACTGGTGTCCCTCAAGGGTCAGTGCTGGGACCGATCTTGTTCAACAACTTTGTTGGCAACATGGATAGTGGAATTGAGTGCGCCCTCAGCACATTTACCAACAACACTAAGCTGTGTGGTTCGGTGCTGGAGGGAAGGGATGCCCTCCAGAGGGACCTTGACATGCTTGAGAGGTGGGCCAATGCCAGCCTTATGAAGTTCAAACAAGCCAAGTGCCAGGTCCTACACCTGGGTTGGAGCAATCCCAGCCACAGCTACAGGCTGGGCAGATAAGTGAGTCAGAGAAGCCCTGTGGAGAGGGACTTGGGGATATTGGCTGATGAGAAACTGAGCACGAGCCAGCTGTGTGTGCTTGCAGCCCAGAAAGCCAATCGTATCCTGGGCTGCATCAAAATAAGCATGGCCAGCAGGTCGGAAGAGGTGATCCTGTCCCTCTGATCTTGTGAGACCTCTCTTGGAGTATTGTGTTGTCCTAGGTTCAGCAGTAGCAGTCATTTTTTTCTCCTTCTTAGTAGCTGGTACAGCGCTGTGTTTTTGACTTTCGGCCTTGGAACAGCACTGATAACACCGATGTTTTTAGTTACTGCTCAAATGTTTAGTCTGACCAAGGCCTTTGTGAGTCTCATGCTCTGCCAGGGAGGAGGGGAAGCCGGGAGGAAGCAGAGGCAGGACACCTGACCCAAACTAGCCAAAGAGATATTCCATATCACAGCACGTCATGCCTGGAATGTAACTGAGAGTTACCCTGAAGGGCTGGTTCACTGCTCGGTCGGGCTGGGTTTCGACAGGTAGTATTGTATTCTCTTCCCTTTTTATTTCCCTTATCATTATTATTATTGGTGGCAGCAGTAGTAGTTTGTGTTATACCTTAGTTACCGGACTGTTCTTATCTCAACACATGGGAGTTACATTCTTTCAGTTCTTCTTCCCATCACTTTCAATTCTCTACTCCCGTGCGGGAGTAGACTGCTGGTTCTGATTTACAGCCTGGGCTTAAACCGCGACATCCACCTATCAAATTGATGACTCCCCATTTAGAGACAAGAATGTCACATGGGACAGTGTCAAACACTTTGCACAATTCCAGGTAGAGGATGTCAACTGCTCTACTTCTGTCCATCAGTTCCGTAGCCCCATCATAGTGATACAGAGGTTTAGTTAATATACAGGGGGGTTGTACAGGGGGGTTAAAAGAATTCTGCTTGCTTAACAAAAGTACTCCTTGCTCAGCAAACATCTATCATGCTTACTGATTAAAATCAGCTTTGCAGTTTGAACTTTGACCAGACTTATGATTAAAACCAGCTTTGCAGTTTGGACTTTGACCAGATTCCTAGAGAGCATGCGTGACAGCTAGAGGTTAAAAGTTCAGGCTCAAGGAAGACTCATTTAGTTCATCTTAAAGACCCCTACTTACAAGAGGAAGACTCATTTACTTCATATTGAGACCCTCGCCCATGACTGGGGGGGCATTGCGCAGGCGGAGATAGGACATGAATATGTATAGGCATATCATGTAAGCTTATGAATGTGTATAACTTTATAATATATATATAACTTTAGAGAATAAATGTAGAGGGAAACAACACTGAGATGCGCATGCTATGGAGGAGCTATCCCCATGCACCTCAGCGCTGAATAAAAGCATACCTACTTTACAACTTTAACGCGTTGTGGAGTCTATCAGTGTGTCAATAGAAGGCCACCAAATTTGTCAGGCAGGATTTCCCCTTAATGAAGCCATGTTGGCTATCGCCAACCACCTTGTTGTTTTTCATGTGCCTTATCATGCCTTCCAGGAGAATCTGCTCCAAGATTTTGCCAGGCACAGAGGTGAGACTGACTGGTTTGTAATTTCCTCAGTCATACATTTTCCTCTTCTTGAAAATGGGGGTTATATTACCCTTTTTCCAGTCGTCAGGAACTTCACCTGACTGCCATGATTTTTCAAATTAGATGGCCAGTGGCTTAGCAACTTCATTCGCCAGCTCCTTCAGGACCCATAGATGGATTTCATCAGGTCCCATGGACTTAAGCACGTTTAGGTTCTTAAGACGGTCTCTAACCAAATCCTCTCCTACAGTGTGCCCAAGGTCTTCATTCTCACAGTCCCTGCATCTGCCTGACCTGGGAAGCATTATCCATGTTATTGAAAGCTAGAGGCAGAGTCCTTACTTTGGAGTTCCCTAGGTTTTTGAAATAGTGTTCATCAACTGTGATTTCTCATTTCACTGAATGTCTGATCTTCTGAAAATTCTAAGCTGTTATCATAAAAATTATTTATAAATTGCATATGAAAGATAATAGTAGTAGTGCAGAAATTCTGCTGAATTGACATGAATGATATCTTCAGGTAACATTGAAGCTATGTGTGAACACTGTGGAGCTGAATTCTTTTTTATGTTAAAACTGTGTATAATCTTACAGAAAGCACTCGTGATTTGAGTAAACAAAGAGGTGTTTGGATCTTAAGTCTTTTTCTCCAAAGACAAACAAAACAATGCTATGTAAATAAGAGCTTAAAACTTCAAATACCTCATGTTACTCAAGTTGGACGGTGAAACGAAGTGCAAAATTAAATGTTACACATGATGGGTACAGTGGCTGTATAGCAAGGTACATGGTCTCGTTTGCGTGGTCATGCTACGGCCTTGTGGGTATTACTTGAGTGGTTGCAGCAAATGTGTGTGCTCTGTAACATTGTGGAAAGGAAGCTCTGTGTTTCTGGGTAAGAAGCTTAGTTATTGGCAAAGGAGATGCTCTGATGCAATTTTTCATCCTCAGGGTTGGTAAACAAAGATTTTCATTTTGCTTTAAGAAGCAGTTCTTCTAAGCAATATGTGAATTCATCTGGTGTTTTTTTTTAACACTGACATTAGAAACTTGGGAAAAAAAAACCCAAACCAGACATTTATGTGCAACTTTTAAAATGGGAAAATTAGCAAAACTTTGTTTAAAAAATAGTCTCCTAACATGTTTTAATGACATATGGAAAAAGCATCTTAGGAAAACGATTATCTGGATTTAAACCTTTCTTTCATTCTTGTCCCGCAAACATGGAAATATTAAACATTAGGTTGATCTATGAGACTAAAGCAACCTAAGTTAGTCCTTTATCCAGAATTTCTGTTATTAGTTTTCTCAGAGTAATATTTTTATTTTATTTTATTTTTTGTGATTCGCATCCCCTTCCCCCAAGTTTTTTCATACTTAGATTCCTTATGAGCTACCACCTATATAAAATTGTGTCTCTGTGGACTTAAATTTTGGTAAGACGGCAACTGCTATCTTTATTTTAGAACGCTATTAAAAAGAAACTAAGGAGACAGTAGCTTATCCCATTCTTTTTTCATGCATGTTTTTGTTACTCTTGAAAACCTGTCAGAGTCAATCCCTGCCTGCAAAAATATTTTAGCCTTCTCTGATCATTTATAGATCACTGTCTAATATGAAACTCCTAAACATAAAGATAATATTGAGCACTGGTAATGCTGTTTAGTCATGAGCTTCAAAGTACTTAGGAGGCTCCAGTTAAGCCTTCCATGACCACTGTAAGATGTTTTCTTACTTTAATCCATTGGCACCTACATGAATTGAGCACCATGTATGGTGATTGAGAGATTTTAATGTTGAATGTTATTTGGAAATGAATTTTAGGACTACTGACCTAAGAACTAGTGTGACAGCACCTCTGATTTGTAACATCTATCCTGCAAGATGTGCCATTGGAAAAATTAAATTGAATTGTTAGAAGGCTTTTAATTGATGAAATACACTGTCACCTATCTATTTGTGGCACTGATAGCTTTTATCCACTTTATCTAAGAATAATTCTGTAAATAATGGTAGTGATTGCTAATCTTAGTTTAGAAATAATGAATCTTTCCTTGAAATACTCCCTTTGACTTTTTTTGGCCTGTGCTGATGTACATGTTACTTTACTAGGGCAGTGGTCTTGCTTTCTCCTTCTGAGACAGCCAGCTTAGATGACAATGTTAGGAAGAGCAGTTGGAGGCTGAATGATGAAGATATTAAATAATCTGCCAGGTTCACACATGCTAAAGTAATGCACAGAATGCACAGTCATTGAGCAGGTCACCCTCTCAAGGGAATGCTAACTCTAGTGCTATCAAAAAAATCCACTGATAAATTAAAAACATCTTGACTTTGTGTAGCATGCAATCAAAAGCTGGTGGCAATTGGAAGGGACCTCAAAAGATCATCTAGTCCAATCCCCCTGCCGGAGCAGGAACACCTAGATAATGTTACACAGGAATGTGTCCAGGCAGGTTTTGAATGTCTCCGGGGAAGGAGACTCCACAACCTCCCTGGGCAGCCTGTTCCAGTGTTCCATCACCCTCACTGAGAAGAAGTTTCTTCTCAAGTTTAAGTGGAACCTCTTGTGTTCCAGTTTGTACCCATTACCCTTTGTCCTGTCATTGTTTGCCACTGAGTAGAGCCTGGCTCCATCCTCGTGACACTCCCCCTTTATATATTTCTATACACTAATAAGGTCACCCCGCAGTCTCCTCTTCTCTAAACTATAGAGACCCAGCTCCCTCAGTCTTTCCTCATAAGGGAGATGCTCCACTCCCTTAATCATCTTAGTTGCCCTGCGCTGGACTCTCTCCAGCAGGTCCCTGTCCTTCTTGAACTGAGGGGCCCAGAACTGGACACAGTATTCCAGATGCGGTCTCACCAGGGCAGAGTAGAGGGGAAGGAGGACCTCTCTCGACCTACTAACCACCCCCCTTCTAATGCACCCCAGGATGCCATTGGCCTTCTTGGCCACAAGGGCACAGTGTTGGCTCATGGTCATCCTGTCGTCCACTAGGACCCCCAGGTCCCTCTCCCCTACACTGCTCTCTTAACAGGTCGTTCCCCAACCTATACTGAAACCTGGGGTTGTTCCTGCCCAGATGCAGGACTCTACACTTTCCCTTGTTATATTTCATCAAGTTATTCCCTGCCCAACTCTCCAGCCTGCCCAGGTCTCGCTGGATGGCAGCACAGCCTTCTGGCGTGTCAGCCACTCCTCCCATCTTAGTGTCATCAGCAAACTTGCTGATAGTACACTCAATTCCCTCATCTAAATCGTTGATGAATATATTAAATAATACTGGTCCCAGTACTGACCCCTGAGGCAGTCCACTAGTTACAGGCCTCCAACTATACTCCGCCGCATAGACTACCACTCTCTGGCTTCTCTCCTTCAGCCAGTTCACAGTCCACCTCACTACCTGACTACCTGCCAGAGGCTCCAGGTAGGACCGTTCTCCCCAGCTGCAGTGTACAGTATATTTTTTTACATCTGGCCTGGTCCGGACAGGTCCAAGGGCTACTGCGTGAACTATCTCGCGTTTAATTCGCTCAAAGGCTTGTTGTTGCTCAGGGCCCCATTTAAAATCATTCTTCTTCCGGGTCACATGATAGAGAGGGCTTACAATCAAACTGTAATTTGGGATGTGCATTCTCCAGAACCCCACAGCACCCAAGAAAGCTTGCGTTTCTTTCTTATTAGTTGGTGGAGACATTGCTGTTATCTTGTTGATCACATCTGTGGGGATCTGTCTACGTCCATCTTGCCATTTTATTCCCCAAAATTGAATCTCCTGTGCAGGTCCCTTGACCTTACTCCGTTTTATGGCAAAACCGGCTTTCAGTAGGATTCGGATTATTTTCCTCCTTTTCTCAAAGACTTCTTCTGCTGTATCGCCCCACACAATAATGTCATGTGTTCTGGAGCTTGCCCCTGTTCCAGTGCAGTCTGGATCAGTCCATGGCAAATGGTAGGGCTGTGTTTCCACCCCTGGGGCAGTCGGTTCCAAGTGAACTGGACACTCCTCAAGTAAAAGCAAACTGTGGCCTGCACTATGCTGCTAAAGGAATTGAGAAAAATGCATTGGCAATATCAATTGTGGCATACCACTTGGCTGCCTTTGACTCTAGTTCATACTGAAGTTCTAGCATGTCCAGTACGGCAGCACTCAATGGTGGTGTGACTTCATTCAGGCCACGATAGTCTACTGTTAGTCTTCATTCTCCATTAGACTTTCACACTGGCCATATAGGGCTATTAAAGGGCGAGCGGGTCCTGCTGATCCCTCCCTGACTCTCCAGTCTACGGATCAGCTGATGGATGGGAATCAGGGATTCTCGGTTGGTGCGATATTGGTGCCGGTGCACCGTTGTGGTCGCAATTGGCACTTGTTGTTCTTCGACTTTCAGCAACCCCACAACAGAAGGATCCTGTGAGAGACCAGGCAAGGTGGACAGATGCTCAATTTCCTCAGTCTCCAAAGCAGCAATACCAAAAGCCCACCGGTACCCTTTTGGGTCTTTGAAGTACCCTCTCTTGAGGTAGTCTATGCCGAGGATGCATGGAGCCTCTGGACCAGTTACAATAGGGTGCTTTTGCCGTTCCCTCTCAGTCAGGCTGATTTCAGCCTCCAGCACAGTCAGCTCTTGGGATCCTCCTGTCCCTCCAGAAATATAGATGGGTTCCACCCCTTGACAGCTTGATGGCATCAGGGTACACTGTGCACCGGTATCTACTAGAGCCTTATACTTCTGTGGGACTGATGTGCCAGGCCATCTGATCCACACAGTCCAGTAAATCCGATTGTCCCCTACCTCCACCTGGCTGGAGGCAGGGCCCCTCTAATGGTCATCACAGCGTTGGACACTTAAGTCGTGGTAAAAGGGATTATTCTTCGTTATCACAGGAGCTGGAGTAAAATCATCTCTTCCATTCCATCTGGGAAACTGCTCACCAGAGAGTGAAGCCGTAGCTTTCATGGGACGATCAGTCTTGGCCTTTGCTCCCCTCTTCAGTCCTGTCTCTGCTTCCTCCTGGCTTCCCCTCCTTCCTGGCAGAGCATGATACTCACAAAGTCCTTAGTCAGAGTAAACATTACTTAGCAACAACTAAAAACATTGGTGTTATCAGCACTGTTCCCAGGCTGAAAGTCAAAACACAGCGCTGCACCAGCTACTAAGAAGGAGGAAAATTGACTGCTACTGCTAAACCCAGGACACACAACAGGGTTCTTAATAATTTTGCTGTTGCAATTGTGCTTCTGCTGTCATATTTCTAAAGGTTCATTTGCTATTTTTTTTTAATAGAATGCTTAAGCAGCTTGTATAGTTTCCAACTGCTGTACTAAGAGTATATGTAGTGTAGTATTATACTTCCAGATAGTATGGGGGAAGATATTTGAAAGAATTTACTACATGTTTTTGCAGCACTATGTGGAACGTATTCTCATGGGGCTCAAGAGGCTTTTAAATCTGTTTGGATTTTTTAAATTTAGTTTGCTTGTGGGAATGTAACTTCTGTTAAAATGAACATATGATAAGAAATACTGGGTAAATTAGGGTACATACTTCTTCAATCCGAATATATTACATAAGTATTCTAGGAATAGCAGTGTAGAGTAGAGCAGCCAGCACTGCAGCTCAGTATTGGGATTCTGCAATTGTAAAATCTGACCAATGGCTACTGGTATTAGCTAGAGTGTTAAACCAGTCATGGCTACTTAGTATAAGTTGTAGTGCTGTTTGCCTGATGTACTGCAGCTAGAAAAGTGATCTCTTTGGGAGGAGGGGGAATGACAGTAAGCAAGCAAACAAAAGGTGTCCTTTTAATTCAGTGGTAGTATGGATCATGCAAGTAGAATTTTGTCAAGATGAGTCCGTTTGTTCTGTCGTGGTTTAAACCCAGCCAGGCAACTCATTCACTCACTCCCCCCCCTTCTTTCAATCCCCCTACTCCCGGAGGGACAGAGAGGAGAATCAAAAGAATGCAACTCCCATGGGTTGAAATAAGAACAGTTTAGTAACTAAGGTATAACACAAATCACTACTGCTACCACCAATAATGATAATGATAAAGGAAATAACAAGGGAAGAGAATACAACACCACAGCACCAGCCGACTGATAACTCGCCCCCCCTCAGCCCGACCAAGCACCGACTGATACCTCCACCAACCCCGCAGTCTACCTAGCCCTTCTGGGTAACTCTCTGTTGCATCCTGGGCATGACGTGCTGTGGTATGGAATACCTCTTTGGCTACCTTGGGTCAGGTGTCCTGTGTCTGCTTCCTCCTGGCTTCCCCTCCTCCCTGGCAGAGCACGAGGCTCACAAAGTCCTTGGCCAAGCCAAAACATCAGTCTTATCAGCTCTGTTCCCAGGCTGAAAGTCAAAACATATCACTGCACCAGCTACCAAGAAGGAGAAAAATGACTGCTATTGCTGAACCCAGGACAGTTATGAACTGGGCTTTTCTTCTTCCCTCCCTGAAGTGATCTTCCATGACAAAAGTGTCATTTTAGCCACTGTCACATGATACTTTCATCTGTTTCAACCAAAGATCCTGAAAATTAAAAATACTTGGGGTTTTGGTTTTGTTTAAATGGGAGGTAATATAAAAATGCATTTCTAGGATGAAGTTTGCTCAAGCCCACAGAACCCTGCAGAAAAGGACCTGGGGTCTTGGTTGACATCACGTTAAAACATGATTTAGTGATGCACCCTTGCGGTAACAAAGGCTAACGGCACACCGGGATGTGTTAGAAATGTAGCTAGAAGTTCAAGGGTAGTTACTATTATTCCCCTCTTCTTTTTAGTCTTGACGTGACATCTGAAATACTGTGTTCATCTTTGGGTCCTACAGTCTAACAGAGGTGGTAAAACTGAGTCCAGCAAAGGGGAAATGAAAAGGATCAGGAGAGTGGCCTTTGCAGCAAGGTTACGGGAAGTAGGCTGCTTTAGCATTCAAATGAGAAGTCTCAAGGGAAACCTAAATGCTGTCTTTCATGGCCTGAAGGAGTAGGGGCTTCATGCAGAAGGCAGATCCAGATGCTTTTCAGAGGAGCATGGTGAAAGGGCAAGAGGCAACAGCGTGAAGTTGCAAGAAGGGACATTCTAACCGGGCATAATTTTAACAAATCTTTACTGCTCTAAGTGATTAAGTACTGTTTTTAAAAGCATCTTCAAAGTTTGGGATGAGGATTTTTAAAAAGCACATAGATAACTAAAAAAGATGCCAGTTCTCAGAGTGCTGTAATGAAACATCATTGTGCTTCCTATTCTGATCCATCTTTGCAGAAGGTAGGAAGAAAATTACATACACTTTTTTTTTTAAACTAGAACGAAGAAAACTCAGGAAAGTGAAAAGATAATCTGCAGTTCAAGAAAGATTAATGATACTAGGCAGTCCCTGAAAATTAAAATCTTAAATGCATGCTTATGTCCATGATAGCAAGGAATATAAACTTCTAGCTAACTGCTAACATTTGGGCTGTGTAGAAGAACAGGCATGTGCTGGTTTTAATTACTTTAAACTGTGTAATACAAATTATACCTATTAAGCTGTATTTTGATCTAAAATATTTTTGTCAAAATAATTGTGTGATAATACCTTAAGTGGTTAACTCAAACTTTCTAGTTATACTTTCATATTTTAATGTTGGCAGGTAGAAGTTTTCTCAGATTCTTGTCTTTTTAATACTAAAATTATCCCTAACTAAAGATGCATCCAGACCTGTCTCCTCATCTGCCCACTGAGGAATGTAACCTGTTATCAGTCTGCTCAAGAAGTGTCACAAGGAGGTAAGGAGTTTTGAGCAGAGAGAAGAGTGGGTGGGTTGGGGAAATGAGTGTCAGAGAAATTAGTGAGAATATTATATGATCATAGAGAGAAAAACCTCCTCTAGGCAGAACAGCCATGAAATATAGCTAATATGTTTTCACTGATGACTGTGTAAAATTTTGCTAGTGATTTCTTTAGGAAATAAAACATGCCTTAAAATTTCCTGTGCTAAAGCTTGACAAGTACGGACCTATTTTAAGAACTGAAATGGCTTTTGCACCTTTTAGTCCTCTGTGCCCCTCAAAAAACAATAATACACCAACTTCAAATGCCCTTATTTTGTATGTTCCCAGCATTTCCATATTCCAGCTGGCCACTGGGCAAATGCTTCAGTCTACTTATAAGCAGATGTGTTGATGGGGATCTGGACATGCAGAATGCCTTACATGCAGTGCTTGGAGAGCTAAATGAGAATTAATGTTTGACTTCCATCTTCTTAATAAGCACCTACCCAAGGATGTAAAATGCCAAATTGTTTTCAGACCCCAAGTGTCGATAAGGTTGTTGCAGAAATGAGTCCCACTGTCTGACTTAGTTCTTTCTGGGGTGCCATGTCGCTACAAAATTTGTTTCTCAAGGCCCAGGATAGTGTTCCAGGCAGTGGCGTGGGGCACAGTGTATGTTTCCAGCCATCTGGTGGTTGCTTCCACCATGGTCAGCATATGGTGCTTGCCTGGGTGGTTGGCGGGAGTGTGATGTAGTCAGTCTGCCAGGCCTCCCCATATTTGTACTTTAGCCATCATCCTCCATACCATAGAGGCTTTAACCGTATGGGTTGCTTAATTTCAGCACGTTTCATATTTGTTTCTTTCTCATGGTTTCTAAAATACAGCAATGAAGGGAGCAGAGTTTTGATGCTAAAATTCTTTGCTGGGTTTGTTCAGCAATATTTAATTGCTTTTTGTTGGCACTTGAAGTGGACTGTCTTGCAATGTCAGCATGCTGGAATCTGTTGATGCCATCTCATAGGTGGTACTTCCCCTACCACTGCATGTCTGTTCCTATGCACTGTCTATTTTTAAAAATTTGATAGATAGTTCTTGTACAGAACACCCCCAAGCTTTAAAACAAAAAGTTGGATTAAGTGTATGAGTTATGTTTTTCTTCTGAGTTATAAAATTTTAATTTGCCTAGAAAGGCTTTAGTGTCCTGGGTTCAGCTGTAGCAGTCATTTTTCTCCTTGTTAGTAGCTGGTGCAGTGCTGTGTTTCTGACTTTTAGCCTCGGAACAACGCTGATAATAAAACAATGTTTTTAGTTCTTCCTAGGTAATGTTTATTCTGATCAAGGACTTTCCAGTCTCATGCTCTACCAGTGAGGAGGGGCATGGGAAGCTGGGAGGAAGAAGAGACAGGACACCTGACCCAAACTAGCCAAAGGGGTATTCAAACCACAGCACATCATGCCCAGTATATAAAATGGGGGGAATTATCCAGAGGGTCGACATCTCTGCTTGGATCAGGCTGGGTATCAGTCGGTGGGTGGTGAGCAATTGTATTCTCTCCCCTTGTTATTTCCCTTATCATTATTATTATTGGTGATAGCAGTAGTAGTTTTGTATTATACCTTATTTACTGGACTGTTCTTATCTCAACCCATGGGATTTACATTCTCTTGATCCTCCTCCCCATCCCTCCAGGAGTGGGGGGGAGGAAGAAGGTTGGGGGAGTGAGCGAGCAGCTGTGTGGTTCTGAATTTCCTGCTGGGCTTAAACCATGACATTTAGGTAATTTGAGAGACTGTAGAGACTTTCTTTTTTCCTCTTTTTTTACTTAACTACTATAGTAGTAAAAGGATTGCCAAGTAATTGACTGTAAGTTAAAAGGAGACTAAAACTTCTATGGGAAATATAAAATTAAAATATTTTCATTAATTTTTAATAATTTTGAAAACAAATCCAACCAGGAAAGAAAATAGACTCAGATTTGTCCTACTTTTTGGTACATACATAGTTGGGTTTTCTATACTTTGACTAGGGAATACAGAAATATTTATTTATTACTTGAAAGTACTGGTTGACTGTTGGCTTGTTTTTTTTATAGTAAAAATGAATGCTAATGTACAGGTATCATAGGCATTTTGTATAATGGAGCTACCTTGAGTTTGTATATGTTTGTATAATGGAGACTACCTTGAGTTTGATAGGGAGCTGGAGCTAAAAGGTGTATCTGAATTCCTTGGCATCAAGTGATTCAAAGGCATCTATTGCCAGTTTGACTTCTGAAGTCAAATTGCTGGACTAGGACCAGCAGTAACAGAGTCATGCACAGGATCTTGTTCAAGGTTAATCTTTACATGAAGAGAAATTATATTTGTCAGTCTTATGCTCAACTATGAGAGGGTCTTTGTGCTAGCAGTCTCAGAACAGAAAAAGTGAAGATGGCTTCTTTCACACTCACTTGAAAGGAAGTAATACTTTTTTGTTTAAAATTCAAGGGGAATGTACTGAAATATTCTTTTAGAATTGAAGTCACTGAAATCTGAAGTCAGTGACCTTAATCAGTTATCAGTGACCTTGTGCTCACCAACAGGGAGGGGCTGGTTGGAAATGTGATGCTCCAGGGCAGCCTTGGCTGTAGCGATCATGAGGTGGTCGAGTTTGAGATCCTCAGGACACTGAGAAGAGTGTGCAGAAAGCTTACTGCCCTGGACTTCAAGAGAGCAGACTTTGGCCTCTTCAGGAACCTGCTTAGTAGGGTTCCATGGGATATAGCCCTAGAGGGCAGGTAGGCCCAAGACTGTTGGTTGATATTCAAGGATCACCTGCTACAAGCTCAAGGAGTGTTGTGTCCTGTCTAGAAGAAAGTGCAGCAGGAGGGCCAGGAGACTTCCTTGGATGGATAAGGAGCTGCTGAGGAAACTTAGAGGGGAAAAAAGAGGCTTATAATATGGTGGAAAAGTGGACAGAAGGCCTGGGAAGAATACAGGATATTGTCCAGGAAGCTAGGGACCAGGTTAGGAAAGATAAGACCCAGCCAGAATTAAACTTGACAAGGAATGTGAAAGATAACAGGAAGGGATTATAGGTACGTAGCAAATAAAAGACAGACTAGGGACAATGTGGGCCCTCTCCAGAAGCTATCAGGAAAACTGACTACCCTGGATTTGGAGAAGGCTGAGGTTCTTAATGACTTCTTTGCAGTGATCTAGCCCTTCTGGGTAACTACCCCCAGTTCTACATCCCGGGCATGACGTGCTGTGGTATGGAATACCTCTTTGGCTAGTTTGGGTCAGGTGTTCTGTCTCTGCTTCCTCCTGACTTCCCCTCCTCCCTGGCAGAGCATGGGACTCAGAAAGTCCTTGGTCAGAGTAAACACTACTGAGCAACAACTAAAAACATCAGTGTTGTAATATAAATGAAAATACATTTTTGTGGAATACCTAAAATAACATGTGGAATACCTAAAACAACAGTAAAACTGCTGATGACAGGTGTCCTCAGTTTATTTATGACAAGCTACTGAGCACTCACTGGAATCTCTCTCACATTAGTTTCCCCTGACAGGCAACTAATGTTTCAGTCTATTCCTAGTAGAATTGAACACCAGTACAGTGATCTTTGCAGGCAGAGCTTAACACCAGAGCAAGAACTAGCCCTGCTGTACTTACGTTATGCTGCTGCTATTCAGCAAAATATCTTTGCTTCTACAGAGGGAAAAAAAAAAAAAAAGGAAAACAAGAATGAAATTGTGAATGCTCCATCCCTGGCAGTGTTCAAGCCCTTGGGTGACATGGTCTAGTGTGAGGTGTCCCTGCCCATGGCACGGGTGTTGGACCTAGATGATCTTAAGGTCCTTTCCAACCTAACCATTCTATGATTCTATGTCAGCATTTCATTTTCCAGCAAGAGAAAGTACACTATTGATAGTGTTACCAGGTGTTTCTGGTAGAGCTGGAGAGATTTTTCTGGGTAGTTATCATTTTCTTGCTCTGTATTCCTCCTTTATGTGTATTATTCTAGACATCTGCAGCATTTGAACATGGAAAAACCTCACTGCTTTGAACTTTAGAGGTCAAAAAACAATTTAAGCTGCAAGTGATCTTTCATTATATTTATTTTTTTCACATCATTTGCCTTGCTGGGAATGAGTTTCTATCATCAGGTGGGTTTATTTTTTCATCATTTCACAAACTGCAGGCTGAGCCCTGGTGGTGGGAAGGAACTATTCTGTCAACTTCCAACTGAGTATCCCTGTTGAGGTGCAGCTGTCCAGCTGCAGTACCACTCACTCCTCCAAGTTTTTCCATACATAAGATGGCTGTATAATTAAGTTCCCCCATAAGATTAAATTAATCTTCTTTATTGGAATGTTTTAATACTCTTTAGCTTAATAATCTCAAACTTGGAAACATATTTTAATCACATAAATGTTAATTTCAAAGTGAAAATGAACCAATACATAGGTATTAGCAAGAACTGCCTTTCTAGGTTATTGGTCAGAGATATCGTTTCTGTTCCCGAGTAATACACTCTCTGCACTTTTAAATTTGACTTATCTGTTTAATGATAACAGCTGATTTATTAATTTCCTTGTCTGTCTTCCAGTATGGAGAAAACAGGGCCAGGAACCAGGTGAAGCGATGGAGTCTAATTAATGCTCGGAAAAACTCCAAGTTTAATTATACAGCCATCTTATGTATGACATCCACGCTTTACACATGAACTAGGAAAAAAGTTATATTGGTGCTATACAAGAGCACGGGTCAGGCTCTTTTCCTTTTAAAAAAAGATACTGATTAAGTCGTCTGCCTTCTGAAACATGAATTTGTCATCACAGACGTGGTCTTTTTTTGATCCTGGTCATTAATCATATGCACAGAAAAAGTATTATACTAAGATGAAAGGAAGAAAGGCAAATTTGGGTTGAATGAGGGTAAGGCATTTCAGGGGCTCATTTTATGGCTTAAAAAAGAAACACAACAGAGACATGTCTCCAGTGTGAAATGGAATCAAAGCCTTCGCAGTTTACATGCTTGAGACAACCATGCTTTCAAGTATGCCCCTGCGCTAGCAAAAGCCTGAAGACTGAAGACTCCAACTTCATTCCACTACAGCCAAAAAGTAAAGCCTTTCATGGCTAAAAGAAATTAAAAATTAAAAATCAGTGCATGATCAGGTATATATATTTCATGAGAATCAAATTATTCTTGGACTTAAGTTAAAGCATGTATTTGTACAATTTTTTAATAATTGATATCAAGACTAAAACCCAAGTAACGCACAAATACTCAGTTCTCTATATAATGTAATAAACTACTAAGGAAATTGATTTTGGAAAGGATTTGCAGTTTTTCACCCATTATACTGATTGATTTATAACTAAAATAATGGCTCGAAACATTACTTGACATTTAAAGAATGTTTAACTTTTACCCATGTCAATATTTAATTTTTCAATAAAGTATCCATGTTTTTACATAAAATGAGAATGAAAAGCTACATCTGTATGTATTCTAAAATTATGAACAGCCTTTCAGGGGCTTCCTATTAATGGCATATCCATGAAGCTATATTTTAAGAAGGCAGACAAATATAGGCATCAAGAACTCCTTTTAATGAGAAGGCTTCAACGGAATAACAAAAAATAAGATTACATGGAAGGAAACTTCATTATTTTCCAGATCTGTGCTACAGTTTGTACAGGGGAAATAAATAAGTATTTGGCACAAGCAGATGAAATTAATTTCCGTAGAATGACAGAGGGAAAAGAGGGGCCCAAACTGTTTTGGCTGTCAGGCACTTGAAGTTTCCCTTTATAGATACAGTTGTGAAATTTATATGTCCTGGGTTCAGCAGTAGCAGTCATTTTTCTCCTTAGTAGCCGGTGCAGTGCTGTGTTTTTGACTTTCAGCCTGGGAACAGCGCTGGTAACACCAATGTTTTTAGTTGTTGCTCAATAACGTTTACTCTGACCAAGGACTTTCTGAGTCCCATGCACTGCCAGGGAGGAGGGGAAGCTGGGAGGAAGCAGAGACAGGACAAAGGACCCAAACGAGCCAAAGAGGTATCCCATACCATAGCACGTCATGCCCAGTATATAAAATGGGGGCAGTATCCTGGGTTCAGCAGTAGCAGTCATATTTCTCCTTCTTAGTAGCCGGTGCAGTGCTGTGTTTTTGACTTTCAGCCTGGGAACAGCGCTGATAACACTGATGTTTTTAGTTGTTGCTCAGTAGTGTTTACTCTGACCAAGGACTTTCTGAGTCCCATGCTCTGCCAGGGAGGAGGGGAAGTCAGGAGGAAGCAGAGACAGAACACCTGACCCAAACTAGCCAAAGAGGTATTCCATACCACAGCACGTCATGCCCAGGATGTAGAACTGGGGGTAGTTACCCAGAAGGGCTAGATCACTGCAAAGAAGTCATTAAGAACCTCAGCCTTCTCCAAATCCAGGGTAGTCAGTTTTCCTGATAGCTTCTGGAGAGGGCCCACATTGTCCCTAGTCTGTCTTTTATTTGCTACGTACCTATAATCCCTTCCTGTTATCTTTCACATTCCTTGTCAAGTTTAATTCTGGCTGGGTCTTATCTTTCCTAACCTGGTCCCTAGCTTCCTGGACAATATCCTGTATTCTTCCCAGGCCTTCTGTCCACTTTTCCACCATATTATAAGCCTCTTTTTTCCCCTCTAAGTTTCCTCAGCAGCTCCTTATCCATCCAAGGAAGTCTCCTGGCCCTCCTGCTGCACTTTCTTCTAGACAGGACACAACACTCCTTGAGCTTGTAGCAGGTGATCCTTGAATATCAACCAACAGTCTTGGGCCTACCTGCCCTCTAGGGCTATATCCCATGGAACCCTACTAAGCAGGTTCCTGAAGAGGCCAAAGTCTGCTCTCTTGAAGTCCAGGGCAGTAAGCTTTCTGCACACTCTTCTCAGTGTCCTGAGGATCTCAAACTCGACCACCTCATGATCGCTACAGCCAAGGCTGCCCTGGAGCATCACATTTCCAACCAGCCCCTCCCTGTTGGTGAGCACAAGGTCACTGATAACTGATTAAGGTCACTGACTTCAGATTTCAGTGACTTCAATTCTAAAAGAATATTTCAGTACATTCCCCTTGAATTTTAAACAAAAAAGTATTACTTCCTTTCAAGTGAGTGTGAAAGAAGCCATCTTCACTTTTTCTGTTCTGAGACTGCTAGCACAAAGACCCTCTCATAGTTGAGCATAAGACTGACAAATATAATTTCTCTTCATGTAAAGATTAACCTTGAACAAGATCCTGTGCATGACTCTGTTACTGCTGGTCCTAGTCCAGCAATTTGACTTCAGAAGTCAAACTGGCAATAGATGCCTTTGAATCACTTGATGCCAAGGAATTCAGATACACCTTTTAGCTCCAGCTCCCTATCAAACTCAAGGTAGTCTCCATTATACAAACATATACAAACTCAAGGTAGCTCCATTATACAAAATGCCTATGATACCTGTACATTAGCATTCATTTTTACTATAAAAAAAACAAGCCAACAGTCAACCAGTACTTTCAAGTAATAAATAAATATTTCTGTATTCCCTAGTCAAAGTATAGAAAACCCAACTATGTATGTACCAAAAAGTAGGACAAATCTGAGTCTATTTTCTTTCCTGGTTGGATTTGTTTTCAAAATTATTAAAAATTAATGAAAATATTTTAATTTTATATTTCCCATAGAAGTTTTAGTCTCCTTTTAACTTACAGTCAATTACTTGGCAATCCTTTTACTACTATAGTAGTTAAGTAAAAAAAGAGGAAAAAAGAAAGTCTCTACAGTCTCTCAAATTACCTAAATGTCATGGTTTAAGCCCAGCAGGAAATTCAGAACCACACAGCTGCTCGCTCACTCCCCCAACCTTCTTCCTCCCCCCCACTCCTGGAGGGATGGGGAGGAGGATCAAGAGAATGTAAATCCCATGGGTTGAGATAAGAACAGTCCAGTAAATAAGGTATAATACAAAACTACTACTGCTATCACCAATAATAATAATGATAAGGGAAATAACAAGGGGAGAGAATACAATTGCTCACCACCCACCGACTGATACCCAGCCTGATCCAAGCAGAGATGTCGACCCTCTGGATAATTCCCCCCATTTTATATACTGGGCATGATGTGCTGTGGTTTGAATACCCCTTTGGCTAGTTTGGGTCAGGTGTCCTGTCTCTTCTTCCTCCCAGCTTCCCATGCCCCTCCTCACTGGTAGAGCATGAGACTGGAAAGTCCTTGATCAGAATAAACATTACCTAGGAAGAACTAAAAACATTGTTTTATTATCAGCGTTGTTCCGAGGCTAAAAGTCAGAAACACAGCACTGCACCAGCTACTAACAAGGAGAAAAATGACTGCTACAGCTGAACCCAGGACACTAAAGCCTTTCTAGGCAAATTAAAATTTTATAACTCAGAAGAAAAACATAACTCATACACTTAATCCAACTTTTTGTTTTAAAGCTTGGGGGTGTTCTGTACAAGAACTATCTATCAAATTTTTAAAAATAGACAGTGCATAGGAACAGACATGCAGTGGTAGGGGAAGTACCACCTATGAGATGGCATCAACAGATTCCAGCATGCTGACATTGCAAGACAGTCCACTTCAAGTGCCAACAAAAAGCAATTAAATATTGCTGAACAAACCCAGCAAAGAATTTTAGCATCAAAACTCTGCTCCCTTCATTGCTGTATTTTAGAAACCATGAGAAAGAAACAAATATGAAACGTGCTGAAATTAAGCAACCCATATGGTTAAAGCCTCTATGGTATGGAGGATGATGGCTAAAGTACAAATATGGGGAGGCCTGGCAGACTGACTACATCACACTCCCGCCAACCACCCAGGCAAGCACCATATGCTGACCATGGTGGAAGCAACCACCAGATGGCTGGAAACATACACTGTGCCCCACGCCACTGCCTGGAACACTATCCTGGGCCTTGAGAAACAAATTTTGTAGCGACATGGCACCCCAGAAAGAACTAAGTCAGACAGTGGGACTCATTTCTGCAACAACCTTATCGACACTTGGGGTCTGAAAACAATTTGGCATTTTACATCCTTGGGTAGGTGCTTATTAAGAAGATGGAAGTCAAACATTAATTCTCATTTAGCTCTCCAAGCACTGCATGTAAGGCATTCTGCATGTCCAGATCCCCATCAACACATCTGCTTATAAGTAGACTGAAGCATTTGCCCAGTGGCCAGCTGGAATATGGAAATGCTGGGAACATACAAAATAAGGGCATTTGAAGTTGGTGTATTATTGTTTTTTGAGGGGCACAGAGGACTAAAAGGTGCAAAAGCCATTTCAGTTCTTAAAATAGGTCCGTACTTGTCAAGCTTTAGCACAGGAAATTTTAAGGCATGTTTTATTTCCTAAAGAAATCACTAGCAAAATTTTACACAGTCATCAGTGAAAACATATTAGCTATATTTCATGGCTGTTCTGCCTAGAGGAGGTTTTTCTCTCTATGATCATATAATATTCTCACTAATTTCTCTGACACTCATTTCCCCAACCCACCCACTCTTCTCTCTGCTCAAAACTCCTTACCTCCTTGTGACACTTCTTGAGCAGACTGATAACAGGTTACATTCCTCAGTGGGCAGATGAGGAGACAGGTCTGGATGCATCTTTAGTTAGGGATAATTTTAGTATTAAAAAGACAAGAATCTGAGAAAACTTCTACCTGCCAACATTAAAATATGAAAGTATAACTAGAAAGTTTGAGTTAACCACTTAAGGTATTATCACACAATTATTTTGACAAAAATATTTTAGATCAAAATACAGCTTAATAGGTATAATTTGTATTACACAGTTTAAAGTAATTAAAACCAGCACATGCCTGTTCTTCTACACAGCCCAAATGTTAGCAGTTAGCTAGAAGTTTATATTCCTTGCTATCATGGACATAAGCATGCATTTAAGATTTTAATTTTCAGGGACTGCCTAGTATCATTAATCTTTCTTGAACTGCAGATTATCTTTTCACTTTCCTGAGTTTTCTTCGTTCTAGTTTAAAAAAAAAAGTGTATGTAATTTTCTTCCTACCTTCTGCAAAGATGGATCAGAATAGGAAGCACAATGATGTTTCATTACAGCACTCTGAGAACTGGCATCTTTTTTAGTTATCTATGTGCTTTTTAAAAATCCTCATCCCAAACTTTGAAGATGCTTTTAAAAACAGTACTTAATCACTTAGAGCAGTAAAGATTTGTTAAAATTATGCCCGGTTAGAATGTCCCTTCTTGCAACTTCACGCTGTTGCCTCTTGCCCTTTCACCATGCTCCTCTGAAAAGCATCTGGATCTGCCTTCTGCATGAAGCCCCTACTCCTTCAGGCCATGAAAGACAGCATTTAGGTTTCCCTTGAGACTTCTCATTTGAATGCTAAAGCAGCCTACTTCCCGTAACCTTGCTGCAAAGGCCACTCTCCTGATCCTTTTCATTTCCCCTTTGCTGGACTCAGTTTTACCACCTCTGTTAGACTGTAGGACCCAAAGATGAACACAGTATTTCAGATGTCACGTCAAGACTAAAAAGAAGAGGGGAATAATAGTAACTACCCTTGAACTTCTAGCTACATTTCTAACACATCCCGGTGTGCCGTTAGCCTTTGTTACCGCAAGGGTGCATCACTAAATCATGTTTTAACGTGATGTCAACCAAGACCCCAGGTCCTTTTCTGCAGGGTTCTGTGGGCTTGAGCAAACTTCATCCTAGAAATGCATTTTTATATTACCTCCCATTTAAACAAAACCAAAACCCCAAGTATTTTTAATTTTCAGGATCTTTGGTTGAAACAGATGAAAGTATCATGTGACAGTGGCTAAAATGACACTTTTGTCATGGAAGATCACTTCAGGGAGGGAAGAAGAAAAGCCCAGTTCATAACTGTCCTGGGTTCAGCAATAGCAGTCATTTTTCTCCTTCTTGGTAGCTGGTGCAGTGATATGTTTTGACTTTCAGCCTGGGAACAGAGCTGATAAGACTGATGTTTTGGCTTGGCCAAGGACTTTGTGAGCCTCGTGCTCTGCCAGGGAGGAGGGGAAGCCAGGAGGAAGCAGACACAGGACACCTGACCCAAAGGTAGCCAAAGAGGTATTCCATACCACAGCACGTCATGCCCAGGATGCAACAGAGAGTTACCCAGAAGGGCTAGGTAGACTGCGGGGTTGGTGGAGGTATCAGTCGGTGCTTGGTCGGGCTGAGGGGGGGCGAGTTATCAGTCGGCTGGTGCTGTGGTGTTGTATTCTCTTCCCTTGTTATTTCCTTTATCATTATCATTATTGGTGGTAGCAGTAGTGATTTGTGTTATACCTTAGTTACTAAACTGTTCTTATTTCAACCCATGGGAGTTGCATTCTTTTGATTCTCCTCTCTGTCCCTCCGGGAGTAGGGGGATTGAAAGAAGGGGGGGGAGTGAGTGAATGAGTTGCCTGGCTGGGTTTAAACCACGACAGAACAAACGGACTCATCTTGACAAAATTCTACTTGCATGATCCATACTACCACTGAATTAAAAGGACACCTTTTGTTTGCTTGCTTACTGTCATTCCCCCTCCTCCCAAAGAGATCACTTTTCTAGCTGCAGTACATCAGGCAAACAGCACTACAACTTATACTAAGTAGCCATGACTGGTTTAACACTCTAGCTAATACCAGTAGCCATTGGTCAGATTTTACAATTGCAGAATCCCAATACTGAGCTGCAGTGCTGGCTGCTCTACTCTACACTGCTATTCCTAGAATACTTATGTAATATATTCGGATTGAAGAAGTATGTACCCTAATTTACCCAGTATTTCTTATCATATGTTCATTTTAACAGAAGTTACATTCCCACAAGCAAACTAAATTTAAAAAATCCAAACAGATTTAAAAGCCTCTTGAGCCCCATGAGAATACGTTCCACATAGTGCTGCAAAAACATGTAGTAAATTCTTTCAAATATCTTCCCCCATACTATCTGGAAGTATAATACTACACTACATATACTCTTAGTACAGCAGTTGGAAACTATACAAGCTGCTTAAGCATTCTATTAAAAAAAAATAGCAAATGAACCTTTAGAAATATGACAGCAGAAGCACAATTGCAACAGCAAAATTATTAAGAACCCTGTTGTGTGTCCTGGGTTTAGCAGTAGCAGTCAATTTTCCTCCTTCTTAGTAGCTGGTGCAGCGCTGTGTTTTGACTTTCAGCCTGGGAACAGTGCTGATAACACCAATGTTTTTAGTTGTTGCTAAGTAATGTTTACTCTGACTAAGGACTTTGTGAGTATCATGCTCTGCCAGGAAGGAGGGGAAGCCAGGAGGAAGCAGAGACAGGACTGAAGAGGGGAGCAAAGGCCAAGACTGATCGTCCCATGAAAGCTACGGCTTCACTCTCTGGTGAGCAGTTTCCCAGATGGAATGGAAGAGATGATTTTACTCCAGCTCCTGTGATAACGAAGAATAATCCCTTTTACCACGACTTAAGTGTCCAACGCTGTGATGACCATTAGAGGGGCCCTGCCTCCAGCCAGGTGGAGGTAGGGGACAATCGGATTTACTGGACTGTGTGGATCAGATGGCCTGGCACATCAGTCCCACAGAAGTATAAGGCTCTAGTAGATACCGGTGCACAGTGTACCCTGATGCCATCAAGCTGTCAAGGGGTGGAACCCATCTATATTTCTGGAGGGACAGGAGGATCCCAAGAGCTGACTGTGCTGGAGGCTGAAATCAGCCTGACTGAGAGGGAACGGCAAAAGCACCCTATTGTAACTGGTCCAGAGGCTCCATGCATCCTCGGCATAGACTACCTCAAGAGAGGGTACTTCAAAGACCCAAAAGGGTACCGGTGGGCTTTTGGTATTGCTGCTTTGGAGACTGAGGAAATTGAGCATCTGTCCACCTTGCCTGGTCTCTCACAGGATCCTTCTGTTGTGGGGTTGCTGAAAGTCGAAGAACAACAAGTGCCAATTGCGACCACAACGGTGCACCGGCACCAATATCGCACCAACCGAGAATCCCTGATTCCCATCCATCAGCTGATCCGTAGACTGGAGAGTCAGGGAGGGATCAGCAGGACCCGCTCGCCCTTTAATAGCCCTATATGGCCAGTGTGAAAGTCTAATGGAGAATGAAGACTAACAGTAGACTATCGTGGCCTGAATGAAGTCACACCACCATTGAGTGCTGCCGTACTGGACATGCTAGAACTTCAGTATGAACTAGAGTCAAAGGCAGCCAAGTGGTATGCCACAATTGATATTGCCAATGCATTTTTCTCAATTCCTTTAGCAGCATAGTGCAGGCCACAGTTTGCTTTTACTTGAGGAGTGTCCAGTTCACTTGGAACCGACTGCCCCAGGGGTGGAAACACAGCCCTACCATTTGCCATGGACTGATCCAGACTGCACTGGAACAGGGGCAAGCTCCAGAACACATGACATTATTGTGTGGGGCGATACAGCAGAAGAAGTCTTTGAGAAAAGGAGGAAAATAATCCGAATCCTACTGAAAGCCGGTTTTGCCATAAAACGGAGTAAGGTCAAGGGACCTGCACAGGAGATTCAATTTTGGGGAATAAAATGGCAAGATGGACGTAGACAGATCCCCACAGATGTGATCAACAAGATAACAGCAATGTCTCCACCAACTAATAAGAAAGAAACGCAAGCTTTCTTGGGTGCTGTGGGGTTCTGGAGAATGCACATCCCAAATTACAGTTTGATTGTAAGCCCTCTCTATCATGTGACCCGGAAGAAGAATGATTTTAAATGGGGCCCTGAGCAACAACAAGCCTTTGAGCGAATTAAACGCGAGATAGTTCACGCAGTAGCCCTTGGACCTGTCCGGACCAGGCCAGATGTAAAAAAATATACTGTACACTGCAGCTGGGGAGAACGGTCCTACCTGGAGCCTCTGGCAGGTAGTCAGGTAGTGAGGTGGACTGTGAACTGGCTGAAGGAGAGAAGCCAGAGAGTGGTAGTCTATGCGGCGGAGTATAGTTGGAGGCCTGTAACTAGTGGACTGCCTCAGGGGTCAGTACTGGGACCAGTATTATTTAATATATTCATCAACGATTTAGATGAGGGAATTGAGTGTACTATCAGCAAGTTTGCTGATGACACTAAGATGGGAGGAGTGGCTGACACGCCAGAAGGCTGTGCTGCCATCCAGCGAGACCTGGGCAGGCTGGAGAGTTGGGCAGGGAATAACTTGATGAAATATAACAAGGGAAAGTGTAGAGTCCTGCATCTGGGCAGGAACAACCCCAGGTTTCAGTATAGGTTGGGGAACGACCTGTTAAGAGAGCAGTGTAGGGGAGAGGGACCTGGGGGTCCTAGTGGACGACAGGATGACCATGAGCCAACACTGTGCCCTTGTGGCCAAGAAGGCCAATGGCATCCTGGGGTGCATTAGAAGGGGGGTGGTTAGTAGGTCGAGAGAGGTCCTCCTTCCCCTCTACTCTGCCCTGGTGAGACCGCATCTGGAATACTGTGTCCAGTTCTGGGCCCCTCAGTTCAAGAAGGACAGGGACCTGCTGGAGAGAGTCCAGCGCAGGGCAACTAAGATGATTAAGGGAGTGGAGCATCTCCCTTATGAGGAAAGACTGAGGGAGCTGGGTCTCTATAGTTTAGAGAAGAGGAGACTGCGGGGTGACCTTATTAGTGTATAGAAATATATAAAGGGGGAGTGTCACGAGGATGGAGCCAGGCTCTACTCAGTGGCAAACAATGACAGGACAAAGGGTAATGGGTACAAACTGGAACACAAGAGGTTCCACTTAAACTTGAGAAGAAACTTCTTCTCAGTGAGGGTGATGGAACACTGGAACAGGCTGCCCAGGGAGGTTGTGGAGTCTCCTTCCCCGGAGACATTCAAAACCTGCCTGGACACATTCCTGTGTAACATTATCTAGGTGTTCCTGCTCCGGCAGGGGGATTGGACTAGATGATCTTTTGAGGTCCCTTCCAATTGCCACCAGCTTTTGATTGCATGCTACACAAAGTCAAGATGTTTTTAATTTATCAGTGGATTTTTTTGATAGCACTAGAGTTAGCATTCCCTTGAGAGGGTGACCTGCTCAATGACTGTGCATTCTGTGCATTACTTTAGCATGTGTGAACCTGGCAGATTATTTAATATCTTCATCATTCAGCCTCCAACTGCTCTTCCTAACATTGTCATCTAAGCTGGCTGTCTCAGAAGGAGAAAGCAAGACCACTGCCCTAGTAAAGTAACATGTACATCAGCACAGGCCAAAAAAAGTCAAAGGGAGTATTTCAAGGAAAGATTCATTATTTCTAAACTAAGATTAGCAATCACTACCATTATTTACAGAATTATTCTTAGATAAAGTGGATAAAAGCTATCAGTGCCACAAATAGATAGGTGACAGTGTATTTCATCAATTAAAAGCCTTCTAACAATTCAATTTAATTTTTCCAATGGCACATCTTGCAGGATAGATGTTACAAATCAGAGGTGCTGTCACACTAGTTCTTAGGTCAGTAGTCCTAAAATTCATTTCCAAATAACATTCAACATTAAAATCTCTCAATCACCATACATGGTGCTCAATTCATGTAGGTGCCAATGGATTAAAGTAAGAAAACATCTTACAGTGGTCATGGAAGGCTTAACTGGAGCCTCCTAAGTACTTTGAAGCTCATGACTAAACAGCATTACCAGTGCTCAATATTATCTTTATGTTTAGGAGTTTCATATTAGACAGTGATCTATAAATGATCAGAGAAGGCTAAAATATTTTTGCAGGCAGGGATTGACTCTGACAGGTTTTCAAGAGTAACAAAAACATGCATGAAAAAAGAATGGGATAAGCTACTGTCTCCTTAGTTTCTTTTTAATAGCGTTCTAAAATAAAGATAGCAGTTGCCGTCTTACCAAAATTTAAGTCCACAGAGACACAATTTTATATAGGTGGTAGCTCATAAGGAATCTAAGTATGAAAAAACTTGGGGGAAGGGGATGCGAATCACAAAAAATAAAATAAAATAAAAATATTACTCTGAGAAAACTAATAACAGAAATTCTGGATAAAGGACTAACTTAGGTTGCTTTAGTCTCATAGATCAACCTAATGTTTAATATTTCCATGTTTGCGGGACAAGAATGAAAGAAAGGTTTAAATCCAGATAATCGTTTTCCTAAGATGCTTTTTCCATATGTCATTAAAACATGTTAGGAGACTATTTTTTAAACAAAGTTTTGCTAATTTTCCCATTTTAAAAGTTGCACATAAATGTCTGGTTTGGGTTTTTTTTTCCCAAGTTTCTAATGTCAGTGTTAAAAAAAAACACCAGATGAATTCACATATTGCTTAGAAGAACTGCTTCTTAAAGCAAAATGAAAATCTTTGTTTACCAACCCTGAGGATGAAAAATTGCATCAGAGCATCTCCTTTGCCAATAACTAAGCTTCTTACCCAGAAACACAGAGCTTCCTTTCCACAATGTTACAGAGCACACACATTTGCTGCAACCACTCAAGTAATACCCACAAGGCCGTAGCATGACCACGCAAACGAGACCATGTACCTTGCTATACAGCCACTGTACCCATCATGTGTAACATTTAATTTTGCACTTCGTTTCACCGTCCAACTTGAGTAACATGAGGTATTTGAAGTTTTAAGCTCTTATTTACATAGCATTGTTTTGTTTGTCTTTGGAGAAAAAGACTTAAGATCCAAACACCTCTTTGTTTACTCAAATCACGAGTGCTTTCTGTAAGATTATACACAGTTTTAACATAAAAAAGAATTCAGCTCCACAGTGTTCACACATAGCTTCAATGTTACCTGAAGATATCATTCATGTCAATTCAGCAGAATTTCTGCACTACTACTATTATCTTTCATATGCAATTTATAAATAATTTTTATGATAACAGCTTAGAATTTTCAGAAGATCAGACATTCAGTGAAATGAGAAATCACAGTTGATGAACACTATTTCAAAAACCTAGGGAACTCCAAAGTAAGGACTCTGCCTCTAGCTTTCAATAACATGGATAATGCTTCCCAGGTCAGGCAGATGCAGGGACTGTGAGAATGAAGACCTTGGGCACACTGTAGGAGAGGATTTGGTTAGAGACCGTCTTAAGAACCTAAACGTGCTTAAGTCCATGGGACCTGATGAAATCCATCTATGGGTCCTGAAGGAGCTGGCGAATGAAGTTGCTAAGCCACTGGCCATCTAATTTGAAAAATCATGGCAGTCAGGTGAAGTTCCTGACGACTGGAAAAAGGGTAATATAACCCCCATTTTCAAGAAGAGGAAAATGTATGACTGAGGAAATTACAAACCAGTCAGTCTCACCTCTGTGCCTGGCAAAATCTTGGAGCAGATTCTCCTGGAAGGCATGATAAGGCACATGAAAAACAACAAGGTGGTTGGCGATAGCCAACATGGCTTCATTAAGGGGAAATCCTGCCTGACAAATTTGGTGGCCTTCTATTGACACACTGATAGACTCCACAACGCGTTAAAGTTGTAAAGTAGGTATGCTTTTATTCAGCGCTGAGGTGCATGGGGATAGCTCCTCCATAGCATGCGCATCTCAGTGTTGTTTCCCTCTACATTTATTCTCTAAAGTTATATATATATTATAAAGTTATACACATTCATAAGCTTACATGATATGCCTATACATATTCATGTCCTATCTCCGCCTGCGCAATGCCCCCCCAGTCATGGGCGAGGGTCTCAATATGAAGTAAATGAGTCTTCCTCTTGTAAGTAGGGGTCTTTAAGATGAACTAAATGAGTC
This sequence comes from Pezoporus flaviventris, assembly GCF_033815535.1. Lineage (NCBI taxonomy): Eukaryota > Metazoa > Chordata > Aves > Psittaciformes > Psittacidae > Pezoporus > Pezoporus flaviventris. The sequence continues at coordinate 541,490 of NW_026892669.1, read as the reverse complement.
TTCCTTGAGCCTGAACTTTTAACCTCTAGCTGTCACGCATGCTCTCTAGGAATCTGGTCAAAGTCCAAACTGCAAAGCTGGTTTTAATCATAAGTCTGGTCAAAGTTCAAACTGCAAAGCTGATTTTAATCAGTAAGCATGATAGATGTTTGCTGAGCAAGGAGTACTTTTGTTAAGCAAGCAGAATTCTTTTAACCCCCCTGTACAACCCCCCTGTATATTAACTAAACCTCTGTATCACTATGATGGGGCTACGGAACTGATGGACAGAAGTAGAGCAGTTGACATCCTCTACCTGGAATTGTGCAAAGTGTTTGACACTGTCCCATGTGACATTCTTGTCTCTAAATGGGGAGTCATCAATTTGATAGGTGGATGTCGCGGTTTAAGCCCAGGCTGTAAATCAGAACCAGCAGTCTACTCCCGCACGGGAGTAGAGAATTGAAAGTGATGGGAAGAAGAACTGAAAGAATGTAACTCCCATGTGTTGAGATAAGAACAGTCCGGTAACTAAGGTATAACACAAACTACTACTGCTGCCACCAATAATAATAATGATAAGGGAAATAAAAAGGGAAGAGAATACAATACTACCTGTCGAAACCCAGCCCGACCGAGCAGTGAACCAGCCCTTCAGGGTAACTCTCAGTTACATTCCAGGCATGACGTGCTGTGATATGGAATATCTCTTTGGCTAGTTTGGGTCAGGTGTCCTGCCTCTGCTTCCTCCCGGCTTCCCCTCCTCCCTGGCAGAGCATGAGACTCACAAAGGCCTTGGTCAGACTAAACATTTGAGCAGTAACTAAAAACATCGGTGTTATCAGTGCTGTTCCAAGGCCGAAAGTCAAAAACACAGCGCTGTACCAGCTACTAAGAAGGAGAAAAAAATGACTGCTACTGCTGAACCTAGGACAACACAATACTCCAAGAGAGGTCTCACAAGATCAGAGGGACAGGATCACCTCTTCCGACCTGCTGGCCATGCTTATTTTGATGCAGCCCAGGATACGATTGGCTTTCTGGGCTGCAAGCACACACAGCTGGCTCGTGCTCAGTTTCTCATCAGCCAATATCCCCAAGTCCCTCTCCACAGGGCTTCTCTGACTCACTTATCTGCCCAGCCTGTAGCTGTGGCTGGGATTGCTCCAACCCAGGTGTAGGACCTGGCACTTGGCTTGTTTGAACTTCATAAGGCTGGCATTGGCCCACCTCTCAAGCATGTCAAGGTCCCTCTGGAGGGCATCCCTTCCCTCCAGCACCGAACCACACAGCTTAGTGTTGTTGGTAAATGTGCTGAGGGCGCACTCAATTCCACTATCCATGTTGCCAACAAAGTTGTTGAACAAGATCGGTCCCAGCACTGACCCTTGAGGGACACCAGTTGTTACTGGTCAGCAATTAGACATTGAGCCATTGACCATAACTTTTTGCATGCAGCCATCCAGCCAGTTCTTTATCCATTGAGTACCATTAATCAAATTGATGTCTCTCCAGTTTAGAGACAAGGATGTAGTGCGGGACAGAGTCAAACACTTTGGACAAGTCCAGGTAGATGCCAACAACTGCTTTGCCCCTATGCATTGGTTCTGTAGCCCCATCATAGAAGGCTGCCAAATTGGTCAGGCAGGATTTCCCCTTAGTGAAGCCATGTTGGCTGTCATCAGCCACCTCGTTGTTTTTCATGTGCCTTAGCAAGCCTTCCAGGAGAATGTGCTCCAAGATTTTACCAGGTACTGATATAAGGAAAGCAAGTGCCTGGAAAACATAGGGCTAAGATACTTTTAACTTAACTTAGGTCTAAGATAGAGAAGAATGTTTGTGTTGTAAGTCTGTGGTGTGAAAACAGATTTTAGTTGTCTTACTAACAAGAGTGAATTGTTTCCTTCCATCCTTCTAATGAGTGAAGTATTTCTTTCTATCGTTCTAATTATCAGTTAGTTTGGAGACAATGACTCCCGAACATCTGCTAGCTTAGGATACTCCTTGTCTGCCCTATCCTGTTACAAAGGTCACTGTTCTAAATCTTTGCCAGCTATCAGAAACTTGCAGATACGGTTGGTTTCAGCTAATTTGTGATTACTGGGGCATCCAACTGTTCCAAAGGTAAAAAGTGCACCATGAGGAAGACTGCTTACTTCATCTTGAAGACCCCTGCACACATGAGAAAGACTACCTACTTCATCTTGAAGACCCCTGCCCACGACCATTGGAGGGCAGTGCACAAGCGCCAAAAGGGAAGAGACGTATGATAATGAGTACCTAAACTAATTGTAATATCCCTGCCGAACTCTCGGGAACCTAATGAATATGCATGTTTGTGTGTAATATCACTTGCTTAAACCCTCGGTGTGCAAGTTAGGAGGAATGAGCCCTCTTGCACCCGGCTCCATAATAAACATACCTGTTTTATAACTCTCTTTGAGTTGTAGAGTATGATTTTGTGCCTCATTACAGAGGTGAGACTCACTGGTCTATAGTTCCCTGGGTCTTCCATTTTCCCCTTCTTGAAAATGGGGGTTATATTTCCCTTTTTCCTGTCATCGGGAACTTTACCTGACCGCCATGTTTTTTCAGATACGATGGACAGTGGATTAGCAACTTCATTCACCAGCTCCTTCATGACCCGTGGATGGTTTTCCTCAGGTCCCATGGACTTGTGCACATGCAGGTTCTTAAGATGATCTTGAACCTGATCCTATCCTACAGTGGGCCTAAGTCTTCATTCTCACAGTCCCTGCATCTGCATTCCAAGACTTGGGCAGTGAGGTCAGAGCATTTGCCAGTGAAGATAAAATTATATCAAGATAAAAAAGTAAAGTATAAAAAAGTCCTGATATTTACCATACTTTGGACACGTGTGTGGAGGTTTGAACCCCCTCATTCTCCTGGCACCAATAAAGGTCTCTGCTTTACTTTACAGTGCATACTGTGAAGTGATTTCTTTGAATCAATAACTTAAATGTCTGATAACGAACCTACCTGTGATAAACACATAAACGTATTGGCTTTCGCAAATCACAGGTGCTCAAGTAGGGTCATCCAAAACATATATAAAACAAAAATGGGGAGATGTGGAGGCAGTGTTCTCACAGGAGAATGGATAATTGGTACATAAACTCTGAATAATCCTGAAAGATACAGAAAGGCCATGAGAGGCCCAAGGAAGCCTAAACAAGCAAGATAAGAAGAAGCTGGATTTCATGGAGTTAATAAGAACTGTGGACTGTTGGCAAGCTTTCAAGGTCAAGTTCTCACACCTGTGCTTAACCAATTATATGTTAGTTGCTAAGGGTCTTCAAGACATGTATCCAATCATAATATGCCAAATCACTGTAAGTGCATGTAAGAAAGAGTATATAAGGAGTTAAGGCTTTGTAATAAACGGCTTTTGTCTGATCATATTCATCTCTGACTGACTCCATATATATTCTGTGGCAGTATTTCTATGTGGATATAACTGTATGAGTTGGCAATAACAGAAACAAAGCTTGCTAAAGACACAAGATTAGACAACAAGCTGAAAATAGCCAGAACTCTTGAGCAAATGGAGTCACATAGCAAAAGAACTTGTAAAGGTAAAAGAAAGGAGGGGGGGGGGGGGACGGGGGACAACAAGGACAAGATATGAGGAAAGATAGTGCCTGGAAAATATAGGGTTAAAGTACTTTTAGCTTAACTTAGGTTGAAGATAAAGAACAATGTGTTGTAAGTCTGTGGTGAGATAACAGGATTTAGTGGCCCCACTAAACATGATTGAATTATTTCACACCATCCTTCTACTTATCAGTTAGTTTGGAGACAATGCCTCCTGAACATCTGCCAGCTTGTCTGTCCTGTTTTGCTTGCAGTAAATTTTGCAGGAAGGTCACACTGTTCTAAAATTTTGCAGGCTATCAGAAAAATTACAGACATGGCTGGTTTCACCTAGTTTTGTGATCACTGGGGCGTCCAACTGTGCCAAAGGTGAAAAATACACCGTGAGACAAGGGGGGCACAAAATTACAAAATGAAATATATAAACCTTTAGAATCAGTTTTAAGTAATGTCAAGTTTGATGGCATTGTTACAGTAGCAATGGAAAATTACTGAGGTGCATGATACGCAGAAAAAAATGTAGAGTACATCTAGAGAACATACTGAGAATTTTTGTACAAGATAAACCATTGTAGTTGACCTAGTTTTAGTTTTAGACCTTAGTACAAAATGAGCTTAAGAAAAACAGGCTAGAAGAACAGGACACAGGGATAAGGAGTATCTGGAAATGGCAGGTGTCCAGGATGGGCTGCAGTTAAACCAGCTGATACATAGAAGGACAGGATGATTGTTATGTCTGTGGTGTTAACAAACCAATTAAGCTTGTAAGAGCATCTACTGGGCATGCTTCAAAGGCTGCCAGAAGTGATGAAGATTGTTGGAAGAAGTAAACGACCCTCAGAGACCACCACCACCACATTTTTGTAGGTATCCGGGAAACTTTCTGGAAAAAGATATAATGCATACATAGCCTCATGCATATGTATATATGCCCAGTAGCTATATAAGGACAGCTGTGTAGCAATACGGGGACACACGTTAGGAGGACCTATCCCCCTTGTCTCCTGGTGCCACAATAAAGAATACCTGCTTGTCAGCTTGAAACCTTTGTTGGTGAGTTTGTTCCTGGAGTTTTCTCCGAATCACCCATGAGCAAGTACCTTCGAGAGGAGCACTCTCTGCATCTGTCCTATCTGATATTGATGAGGAGGAAGAGACTGCTGTCACTGGCAACAAGCAGCAGATTCACATTCAGAGTTAAGAAAGGGTTAAACCAGAAGTTCTGTTGCAGAGGCATATGCAGCCCCTGCAGAGCAGTGTGAGCAGCTGTGAGAGAAAGAAAAAAAAAACAACAAAAAAAAACCAAGGGGGAAAGGGGGGGAGCTCGGGCAGCTCCTGTGTTTAAACGAGGGAGGAGGGATGTCGGGCGGAGGTGGAGGAGTGGGCTCTTCTTCTGTAGAACCGGATCGGTGTGCGTGCTATGGAGAGTTTGGACGTTGGAAGTGAGACTGACCTGGGCGGGGAGAGTGCCATGGGGAGGCTCCGGTGACTAAATTGGAACTAGACTGACAGGGACCTGGGGAATCTACCCTAGCAGATCCACTGGTTAAATTAAAACTAGGGACTAGAGGAAATAAAGTGGAATTTTAGTGGATACAGGAGCAAATTATTCGATGTTAAATTAGAGAGAAAAGAATTCGTTACAGATGTGGGAGATACTGGCTGCTGAGAAAAAGAGGAAAAAAAAAAAAGAAAGGAGGCATTCTTTCTGAAACCCTTAAAGTACAAATTGGGAAAACAAAAAGAATGCATAAATTTTTATGCATGCCAAATTCTCTAAAATCTTTATTAGGGCGAGAAGCAACATTTAAAGAAGGCAAAATGGAATTTAGAGTTAAAAACAATCAATTAATTGCAGTTTTGAGTTTAATTCAGCATAAAAGAAAACAGGAGGACCTTCCTGAAATAGAAGAAATCCTTAATCAGGTATATCTGGGAGTATGGGCATCTGAAGTTCCAAGCAAGGCAAAAAATCCTTTGTCGGTTAAAGAGAAAATAAAAGGGGGGGGGGGGGGGCTTGCCCAATTAGAATAAAACAATATCCCTTAAAATTAGAAGATCAAAGGGAATCAAAAAATCATTGATCAATTTTAAAATGTAGATTATTATCTGAATGTGAATTGGAATATAATACTCCTATCTGGACAGTAAAGAAATATGATGGGAAAAGTTGCAGATTGATTCAAGATCTCATAGCAATCAACAGAATTGCAGAGGATATTCATCCAGTAGTAGCTAATTCGTATGACTTATTGACAAAATTGAATAATAATCAGAAATGGTTTGCCATCCTGGATTTAAAGGACACTTTCTTTTGCTTACCGTTGGCCAAAGAAAGCCAAAATTTATTTGCCTTTGAATGAGAAAATCCTGACACAGGAAGAAAAACTCAATTAACTTGGACAGTATTACCTCAGGGGTTTAAAAATAGTCCAGCAATTTTTAGAAATCAGCTAGCACAAGAACTAGAATCATGGAAGCCACCTACTCAGATGGGGACTCTGTTACAATATGTGGATGACCTATTAATTGCTACAGAAACAAAGGAAGAATGTATCCAGTGGACAATGGAATTATTAAATTTTCTGGGACTGAATGGTCATCGGGTACCCAAACAAAAGGCTCAACTAATCAAAATCCGAGTTTCCTACCTAGGATATGAAATAACAGGAGGACAGAGAGAACTTGGAGCTGCTAGAAAAGAAGCCATGTGTCAGACTCCACGACTGTCGACCGTCGAGGAGCTCCAGACATTCCTGGGAATGACTGGGTGGTGCAGACTTTGGATCCATGATTATGGTGTTCTGCTAAGACCACTATATAAACTGCTGAAAAAAAAACCTCCCTCTTTAGGATGGACTGATAAAGCAGCGGGGGCTTTTTGAAAATTAAAAACAGAGCTAATGAGAGCTCCATCTCTGGGACGTCCGAATGTGACTAAACCTTTTTGGCTATATTCCTATGAAAAACTTGGAATAGCCTTGGGGATCCTTGCTCAGAAACTAGGACCCTACAGAAGGGCAGTGGCGTGCTTTTCAAAACAGGTGGATGAAGAGAGCAAAGGATGGCCCGGATGCCTAAGGGCTGTGGCAGCAGTCCTCATGAATATTGAAGAGGCTTGCAAATTCACCTTGGGACAAAAGATTACTGTGCGAGTGTCCCATGTGGTATCAGCAGTCCTGGAACAAAAAGGAGCCCACTGGTTATCTCTTTCACGTTTTTTAAAATACCAGGCCACCCTTGTGGAACACGATGATATAGAAATTGTGATCACTAATGTTGTGAATCCAGCATCCTTGTTGCAGGAACAATCGACAGAACCACTAACACACGACTGCCTGGCCACTATAGAGACTGTATATTTGAGCTGAACATATTTGAAAGAAAAACCACAGAAAGACGCTGATTCTTGGTTTACTGATGGTAGTAGCTTCATGAAAAATGGTAAACGAAAGGCAGGATATGCCATTACCACCACTTCACAGGTAATAGGAGCTAAACCTTTACCCGTGAACACCTCTGCCCAGAAGGCAGAAATAATAGCGTTAACTAGATCCCTGGAATTGGCTAAAGGCAAAAGGATAAATATTTGGACTGTTTCTAAATACACATTTGGTGTGGTACATGCACATGGTGCTATCTGGAAAGAACGAGGACTTTAGAACACACAAGGGAAACAGATTAAACATGCTACAGAAAATCCACAGTTACTGGAAGCTGTTCAGCTACCTGAAGAAGTAGCTTTTATGAACTGTAAAGGACATCAACAAGGTGACTCTGATCAGGAAACTGGAAATAATTTGGCTGATTTTGAAGTCAAATGAGCACCTGAACAATCTCAAATCATGTCCTTAATCCCTGATGGCAAACTAACAACTGAGAAATCTAAACCTAGGTATTCAAAAGAGGATAGAAAATTGAGGATCTAAATGGACAGGAAAATAAAGAGGGTTGGGCTCAAATACCTGATGGGCGAATTGTAATCCCCTATAACCAACTCTGGAGGTTAGTTCAGGAGGAACATAATAAAACTCATTGGGGTAGCAACTCTTTGTATAAATACTTGAACAAACAAACTGTAGGTAGGAATCTGTACACCCCAGTTCAATTAGTGACAAAACCATGTCAGTTATGTCTTAAGAATAATCCTAAAACTGAAAATAGAAATCAAATTGGGACAATTGGGAGAGGAAATCATCCGGGACAGCAGTGGCAAATAGATTTTCCTGAATTACCAAGAAAAAGGGGGTTATCGATATTTGTTGGGGTTAACAGATACTTTTTCAGGCTGGCCAGAAGCATTCTGTTGTAGGATAAATAATGCAAAACAAGTGATTAAAACATTATTTAATGAGATAATACCTCATTTTGGAGTACCAGTGGCAGTTTCTTCCCACCAAGGTTCACAGTTTAGTGCAAAATTGTTACAAGAGATTAGGAAAAAAATTGGAAATTGATTGGCAACTACATGTTCCATACAGGCCTCAGGCCAGTGGGCAAGTAGAAAAGATGAACCATCTGATTAAACAACAGATTAGCAAAATATGTCAGGAAATGAATTTATATTGGTACCAAGCTTTACCACTGGCTGTATTAAGAATCCAAACTAAACCCGGGTCAAAAGAAGAGGTTAGTCCATTTGAAATCTTGTATGGAAGACCATATCAGTCCCAGTTTGAAGAAGAAAGTCTTCAGGAAGTGGGAGAAGGCTATCTCCGACAGTTTCTGATCAATCTGGGAAAACAATTGGAGGAGATAAATGAGAAAATAATAGGGACAAGAGCAAGAGGTTTGGATTATCTGATTCACCCTTTCAGATCTGGAGACTGGGTTTATGTTAAGAATTTGTCAGGAGATCCTCTACAGGAGAAGTGGAGCGGACCGTACCAGATATTACTGACCACCTTTACAGCAGTGAAGATAAAGGAACAACCTGCATGGATACATTATTCAAGAATTAAGAAAGCACCAGAGCCAGAGAAGACATGGCAGATAGAATCTTGAGGACCCTTACGTATGAAATTGCGTCATTCATAATTTGGACTCATATGATAACTGGCGCACAAGCTTGGGACCAGAATTTATACCTGAAATTCGTGCAGAATGTTACTAATGTTTTTAATCGTAGTGATTGTTGGGTGTGTGCACAGTTGCCTAAATCAGGAGAAAGCCTGATCTCCCATTAATTGGAGTTCCAATTCCTAACACTGTCTCATGGACAAATTTGTGGGTGAACACTAGCAATCTGTATTGGAAGGAAAGGTTAAAATTTGGAATAGTTAATCCTAATTCAGGAAATAAATATTACACCTGTGCACAAAGATGTATTACACCAGGAACCAGGGTAAGAAATTTCGTTTGTTTAAATGCCACAGATGTAGGTCACCATTCAAATTGTAATCATACTATTAATATAGAAGGCATTGTAGTTCAGTGGTGGCCTTTTCCTAAAGGGAAAGGATGTTATTGGCTATGTGGAGAAAATGCTTATAAGACTCTACCCCCCAAATGGAAGGGGGCATGCACCTTAGGTGCTGTAATACCCAATTTTACCATTATTGACAGGTAGCCTTCCGGGACCTGGATTAGAAGTTTTGCTAAACGGATTAAGCGAGGGTTTAACCCTATTATTGAACGGCACACCTCATTTCATAATTTTGTTAGAGGGCTAATTCCATCTTTGGGAGTAAGTGAATTAGAGAAAGCAATTGTAAATATCTCAGCAAATAGAGGAAATAGAAAGTAAAAACATTGATATAATCTAGGCAGAACCACAAGAGATAACTAGCCTGTCTAAGGTGATATTATGGAACCGAATGGCTCTAGACATGTTATTGGCATCACAAGGAGGGATTTGTTCCATAATCAATGAAAGCTGTTGTTCCTATATAGACCAAAGTGGCAGAATTGAAACAGATCTGGAGGAAATTTGGAAACAAACTAAGATATTTCATGAAATAGCCATGGATGACACCTCCTGGGGTTTTGAAGAAAAATATGGAAGAAGTTAACTTCATGGTTACCTAATCTCTCCTTTTTGAGGCAACAGGTTGCAGGAATATTGATGTTAATTGTTTTATTATTGTTTACCTGTGGTATGATACAATGTTCCCTCTGGTGTTGTAAACGGTCTATGATAAATTATGAAGATTGGAAGGGAAAAGAAATCAAGCAACAAGTAGAAATGGGAAATTATTTCAAAAAGACTTTAGACAGCAATGGTAGTATATAAAGTGTTGCAAAAGAATTTGCAAAAGGATAGAAAAAGGGGGGATTTGAGACAAGGGGGAGCACAAAATTACAAAATGGAATATATAAACCTTTAGAATCAGTTATGTAATGTAAAATCAGTAATGTTAAGTTTGAAGGCTTTGTAACAGTAGCAATGGAAAACTACTGAGTTGCATGATACACAGAAAAGAAGTAGAGTACAGCTAGAGAACATACTGAGAGTTCTTGTGCAAGATAAATCTTTATAGTTGACATAGTTTTCAGAAAAACAGTCTAGAAGAACAGGACACAGGGATAAGGAGTATCTGGGAATGGCAGGTGTCCAGGATGGACTACAGTTAAACCAAGTGATAAGTAGGAGGACAGGAGGATTATTATGTCTCTGGTGCTAACAAACCTTTTAAGCTGGTATAAGCATTTGCTGCGCGTGCTTCAAAGGCTGCCAAAAGTGATGAAGATATTTGGAAGAAGTAAATGACTCTCAGAGACCACCACCACATTTCTGTACGCATGCGGGGAACTTTCTGGAAAATGATGTAATCCATACGTAGCCTCATGAATATGTATATATGCTCAGGGACTATATAAGGGCACTTTGTGTAGCAATATGGAGATACACGTTAGGAGGAGCAATTCCCCATGTCTCCCGGCGCCGAAATAAAGAGTACCTGCTTGTCAGCTTGAAAACTTTGTTGGCAAGTTTGTTCCTGGAGTTTTCTCCGAATCATCAAGCGGATATGTATTACACACAAACATGCATATTCATTAGGTTCCCGAGAGTTCGGCAGGGATATTACAATTAGTTTAGGTACTCATTATCATACGTCTCTTCCCTTTTGGCGCCTGTGCACTGCCCTCCAATGGTCGTGGGCAGGGGTCTTCAAGATGAAGTAAGTAGTCTTCCTCATGTGTGCAGGGGTCTTCAAGATGAAGTAAGCAGTCTTCCTCATGGTGCACTTTTTACCTTTGGAACAGTTGGATGCCCCAGTAATCACAAATTAGCTGAAACCAACCGTATCTGCAAGTTTCTGATAGCTGGCAAAGATTTAGAACAGTGACCTTTGTAACAGGATAGGGCAGACAAGGAGTATCCTAAGCTAGCAGATGTTTGGGAGTCACTGTCTCCAAACTAACTGATAATTAGAACGATGGAAAGAAATACTTCACTCATTAGAAGGATGGAAGGAAACAATTCACTCTTGTTAGTAAGACAACTAAAATCTGTTTTCACACCACAGACTTACAACACAAACATTCTTCTCTATCTTAGACCTAAGTTAAGTTAAAAGTATCTTAGCCCTATGTTTTCTAGCTGGCGAAGATTTAGAACAGTGTGACCTTTGTACAAAATTTATTGCAAGCAGAACAGGATGGGCAGACAAGGAGTACCCTAAGCTAGCAGATGTTCGGGAGTCACTGTTTCCAAACTAACTGATAATTAGAACGATGGTAAGAAATACTTCACTCATCTGCTTGCTGATTCCCGATGACTGGAAAAAGGGAAATATAACCCCCATTTTCAAGAAGGGGAAAATGGATGACCCCGGGGAATAACAGACCAGTCAATCTCACCTCTGTGCCTGGCAAAATCTTGGAGCAGATTATCCTGGTAGTCATGCTAAGGCACATGAAAATCAACAAGGTGCTTGGTGACAGCCAACATGGCTTCACTAAGGGGAAATCCTGCCTGACCAATTTGGTGGCCTTCTATGATGGGGCTACAGAACTGATGGACTGGGATAGAGCAGTTGATGTCATCTACCTGGACTTGTGTAAAGCGTTCGACACTGTCCCACCAGACATCCTTGTCTAGAAATTGGATGAACCACTCAGTGGATAAAGAACTGGCTGGATGGCCACACGCAAAGAGTTGTGGTCAATGGCTCAATGTCCACCCGGAGACCAGTAACGAGTGGTGTCCCTCAGGGATCAGTGTTGGGACTGGTCTTGTTTAACATCTTTGTCGCTGACATGGACAGTGGGATTGAGTGCGCCCTCAGCAAGTTTGCCGATGACACCAAGCTGTGTGGTTCGGTTGATACGCTGGAGGGAAGGAATGCCATCCAGAGGGACCTTGAGACACTTGTGAGGTGGGCTGATGCCAACCTCATGAAGTTTAACCATGCCAAGTGCAAGGTCCTACACCTGGGTCGGAGCAATCCCAGGCACAGCTACAGGTTGGGCAGAGAAGAGATTCAGAGCAGCCCTGCGGAGAAGAACTTGGGGGTGTTGGTTGATGAGAAAATGAACATGAGCAGGCAGTGTGCGCTTGCAGCCCAGAAAGCCAGCCGTATCCTGGGCTGCATCAAAAGGAGGGTGACCAGCAGGTCAAAGGAGGGGATCCTGCCCCTCTACTCTGCTCTTGTGAGACCTCACCTGGAGTATTGTGCACAGTTCTGGTGTCCTCAACATAAAAAGGACATGGAACTATTGGAACAAGTCCAGAGAAGGGACATGAGGATGATCAGGGGACTGGAGCACCTCCCATATGAAGACAGGCTGAGGAAGTTGGGGCTGTTCAGCCTGGAGAAGAGAAGGCTGCGTGGAGACCTCATAGCAGCCTTCCAGTATCTGAAGGGGGCCTATAGGGATGCTGGAGAGGGACTCTTCATTAGAGACTGTAGTGACAGGACAAGGGGTAACAGGTTAAAACTTAAACAGGGGAAGTTTAGGTTGGATATAAAAAGGAAAATATTTCCTGTTAGGGTGCTGAGGCACTGGAATAGGTTGCCCAGGGAGGTTGGGAATGCTCCATCCCTGGCAGTGTTCAAGACCAGGTTGGACGAGGCCTTGGGTGATATGATTTAGCATAAGGTGTCCCTGCCCACGGCAGGGGGGTTGGAACTAGATGATCTTAAGGTCCTTTCCAACCCTAATGATTCTATGATTCCATGATTCTATGAAAGGAAACAATTCACTCTTGTTAGTAAGTCTACTAAATTCTGTTTTCACACCACAGACTTACAACACAAACATTGTTCTCCATCTTAGACTTAAGTTAAGTTAAAAGTATCTTAACCCTATGTTTTCCAAGCACTTGCTTTCCTTAGATCAACAGTGTACTTTTCACCTTTGGCACATTTGGATACCTCAGCAATCACAAAACTAGCTGAAACCAGCCATATCTGTAATTTTTCTGATAGCTGGCAAAGTTTTAGAACAGTGTTACCTTCCTGCCAAATTTATTGCAAGCAAAACAAGGAGGGAAGGAATGCCATCCAGAGGGACCTCGACATGCTTGTGAGGTGGGCTGATGCCAACCTTTTGAAGTTTAGCCATAACAAATGCAAGGTCCTACACCTGGGTCAGAGCAATCCCAGGCACAGCTACAGGTTGGGCAGAGAAGAGATTCAGAGCAGCCCTGTGGAGAAGGACTTGGGGGTATTGGCTGATGAGAAAATGAACATGAGCCTGCAGTGTGCGCTTGCAGCCCAGAAAGCCAACCGTATCCTGGGCTGCATCAAAACGAGCATGAGCAGCAGGTCCTGCCCCTCTACTCTGCCCTCATGAGACCTCACCTGGAGTACTGTGTGCAGTTCTGGTGTCCTCAACATAAACAGGACATGGAACTGTTGGAACAAGTCCAGAGAAGGGACACAAGGATGATCAGTGGAGTGGAGCACCTCCTGTATGAAAATAGGCTGAGAAAGTTGGGGCTGTTCAGCCTGGAGAAGAGAAGGCTGCGTGGAAACCTCATAGCAGCCTTCCAGTATCTGAAGGGGGCATACAGGGATGCTGGGGAGGGACTCTTCATTAGGGACTGTAGTGATAGGACAAGGGGTAAAGGGTTAAAACTTAAACGGGGGAAGTTTAGATTGGATATAAGGAGGCAGTTCTTTCCTGTTAGGGTGGTGGGGCACTGGAATAGGTTGCCCAGGGAGGTTGTGAATGCTCCATCCCTGGCAGTGTTGGATGAGGCTTTGGGTGATATGTTTTAGTGTGAGGTGTCCCTGCCCGTGGCAGGGGGGTTGGAATTAGATGATCTTAAGGTCCTTTCCAACCCTAACTACTCTATGATCCTATGATTCTAAAACAGGACGGGCAGACAAGGAGTATCCCAAGCTAGCAGTTGTTCCTGAGGCACTGTCTCCGAACTAACTGATAAGTAGAAGGATGGTGTGAAATAATTCACTCATGTTTAGTGGGGCCGCTAAATTCTATCTCACCACAGACTTACAACACAAGCATTGTTCTTTATGTTCAACCTAATTTAAGCTAAAAATACTTTAACCCTATATTTTCCAGGCACTAGCTTTCCTCATATCAAGCCCCCTCCCTTTTCTTTTACCTTTACAAATTCTTTTGCTATGTGAATCCATTTTGTTCAAGCTTTCTGGCCATTTTCAGCTTGTCTAATCTTGTGTCTTTAGCGAGCTTTTTTTTCTGTTATTGCGAACTCATACAGTTATATCCATATAGTAACACCTATGATTTGCGAAAGCCAATACATTTATGTGTTTATCACAAAGAGACTTATGATAATAAGTTCCTGGAGCTAGTTATAATATTCCCCGCCTATACACAGGAATTATGAATATGTATATGGTTAATGCAACAGTGAAAGTATATAAACCTGTAACAAATGCTAATCAGTTCGCCTCTGGCTACGGCTATGCGGCCAGGACTGCTGCTTTTGCTTTATTGACTTTATCGCTCAATTAAACCCTGCTATCTCGATTATAGGAGTGAGCTCGTATTTCACACTACCGCAAGTTTAAAGCTCCAAAATACTCTTAGAATAATGTGAGTACCTGATCTGCCTGTTTCTGCCTCTTGTTTCTGGGAAAGGCAGGCTCCATCCCCTCTATAACAACTGCAATGTTGGTGTCTGATTTTCAGATGTACATTTTATCTCTAACTTCATGTAATGAAGGTTATTATAGGAACGTCACAAATGAATGCGAGGCGGCCCCACTTACCCCCAACCACGGGAGAGTAATGGGGCTGAGGCTGTCAGAAGCGTTTTTCCACACGACCCAGCTCCGTGTATTCTCACGTCCAGATCAAGATTCTCTCAATTTATCTATTTGCCGCACACCCTCGCTCAGCCGCTTTAGTAGCTGCTGCGTCACCGCTGCTGTAAGGTCTCCTCCTCTTCCGCTCAGAGCTCCACCACCGCCGAACGGTGACGCAAAGGGGAGGGCCCCGTCACGCGACTGCTGCATATTCACCAGCGGCGAAGCGTATTGGTGACTGCGTCCGGAAACGGAGTGTGAGCAGCTGACAGCAACATGGCGGCGGCAGCAGGAACGGGAGCTGGGGCTGGGCGGCGTGGCGGCGTGCTGGGGCGACCCCCGGCGCCCGCCGGCGAGCTGGTGAAGCCCTCGGTGACAGAGCTGTCCCAAGTGAGGACCAACATCCTGTGCACCGTTCCCGGCTGCGGCAAAGTTCTGCCCAACAGCCCAGCTCTCAACATGCACCTCAACAAAGCCCACCCTGTCAAGGTACCACCACCCCGACTTGGCCCGCTGGGCGCCTCCCCCTTGCTGAGCCCCCCGGGGGTGGCGGGGCTTGCCCCTCACCTCGGTCTGTGGGGTTATGTAATAGTGCGGCTCCTTCCTTTCTGGGACGAAGCCACCACGGGACCCTACTGAGGTCCAACCTCGCCCCGTTCTGGGCCGCGGGTGATGGAATTTGGGCGTCCGGGCGGGAGGTGGGCCCCTCCGGGGCTATGCTGGGGGCGGCGGCTGCTACATCTCGTTCTGCAGGGTTGGCATGGTGGAGCTTGCTGCTACGGAGGGACTGGGCTACACAGGATGGGGGAGCGTTTCTCGTTGTCTTCGGTGCAGAAATGGTTCAGAGCAGAACTGCAGAGAAAGACTTGGGGGTTGCTGGTCGATGAGAAACTGAACATGAGCCAGCAGTGTGTGCTCGCAGCCCAGAATGCCAACCATATATTGGGCTTCATCAAAAGAAGTATGGCCAGCAGGTCGAAAGAGGTGATCCTGCCTCTCTACTCTGCTCTTGTGAGACCTCATTTGGAGTATTGTGTGCAGTTCTGGTGTTCTCAACATAAAAATGATATGGAGCTGTTGCAGCAAGTCCAGAGGAGGCCCACGAGGATGATCAGGGGGCTGGAGCACCTCCCATATGAAGACAGGATAAAAAAGTTGGGGCTGTTCAGCCTGGAGAGGAGAAGGCTGCATGATGACCTCATAGCAACCTTCCAATATCTGAAGGGGACCTGAAAGGATGCTGGAGAGAGACTCTTCTTCATCAGGGACTGTAGCAATAGGACAAGGGGTAATGGGTTAGAACTTAAACAGGGGAAGTTCAGGTTAGATATAAGGAAGCAGTTCTTTACTGTGAGGGTTGTGAGGCCCTGGAACAGGTTGCCCAAAGAAGTGTTAAATGCTCCATTCCTGGCAGTGTTTAGGGCCATGTTGTTGTTGCTAAGTCATGCTTACTTTGATCAGGGACTTTTCAGTCTCATGCTTTCCTAGTCACAAAGGCATGAGAAGCCCGGAGCAAGCAGAGACAGGACCCCTGACCCAAACTAGCCATAGGTGTATTCCATACCACAGAACGTCCTGCCCAGTATATAAGCTGTATATAAACTGACTAATCCACAGTTTTTCCCCTCTGTAGGGTCTGACTGTTTGCTGAATGTGACATTTTCATTTTCTCCTATCCCTCTACTACTACACACGTGTGATATAATACAGCACATAGTCAGAAATGAAATAAAACAGAGCCAGGAGATATCAAGTATACTTGAGCAGAGCCAGGAGATATCAAGTATACTTGAGAGTATTGAGACAAGGAAGTACAGACAAAATACAATCTTTGTAAATAATTAAATTCACTTAAGTTTTATGTATAGAATTAGCAACAATAGTTTTTTAGCAGTTATAGCAATGAGAAGTTTGTGGCTTTGTAATCATAGAATCATAGAATAGGTAGGCTTGGAAAGGATATTAAGATGAAGTTCCAACCCCCTGCCATGGGGGCAGTTTTGTAGACTGATACTCGAGAGGTTATGACTAATTTTTATAAGATTTAGCTAAACTTGGTTTATTACAGTGAATTTCTAAGTTTATTGGAATTGTTGGAAAGTTAAGGGTCAATCTCAATGTTCCTAATCACAACCTTAAGGACAGCTGCTAGAATGATAAATTAATATCATAGAATACTTAGGGTTGGAAAGGACCTTAAGATCACCTAGTTCGAACCCGCCTGCCACACCTCGCACTAAACCATGTCACCCAAGACTCTGTCCAACCTGGCCTTGAACGCTGCCAGGGATGGAGCATTCACAACTTCCTTGGACAAAACATTCCAGTGCCTCACCACCCTCACAGTAAAGAACTGCTTCCTTATATCTAACCTAAACTTCCCCTGTTTAAATTTTAACCCATTACCCCTAGTCCTGTCACTACAGTCCCTAATGAAGAGTCCCTCTCCAGCATCCTTATAGGCCCCCTTCAGATACTGGAAAGGCTGCTATGAGGTCTCCATGCAGCCTTCTCTTCTCCAGGCTGAACAGCCCCAACTTTCTCAGACTTTGTTCATACAGGAGGTGCTTCAATCCGGTGATCATCCTCGTGGCCCTCTTCTGGACTTGTTCCAACAGTTCCATGTCTTTTTTTATGTTGAGAACACCAGAACTCTGCACAATACTCCAGGTGAGGTTTCACAAGAGCAGAGTAGAGGGGCAGGATAACCTCCTTCAGCCTGCTGGTCACACTCCTTTTGATGCAGCCCAGGATACGGCTGGCTTTCTGGGCTGCAAGTGCACACTGCTAGCTCATGTTCATTTTCTCATCAACCAATACCCCCCAAGTCCTTCTTTGCAGGGCTGCTCTGAATCTCTTCTCTGCCCCATCTGTAGCTGTGCTTGGGATTGCTCCGACCCAGGTGTAGGACCTTGCACTTGGCATGGTTAAACTTCATGAGGTTGGCATCAGCCCACCTCAGAAGTGTCTCAAGGTCCCTCTGGATGGCATTCCTTCCCTCCAGTGTATCAACCGAACCACACAGCTCGGTGTCATCAGCAAACTTGCTGAGGGCGCACTCAATCCCACTGTCCATGTCGCTGACAAAGATATTGATCGAGACTGGTCCCAACCCCGATCCCTGAGGGACACCACTCGTTACTGGTCTCCGGGTGGACATTGAGCCATTGACCACAACTCTTTGCGTGTGGCCATCCAGCCAGTTCTTTATCCACGTGTGGTCCATCCATCAAATTGATGTCTCTCCAATTTAGAGACGAGGATGCCATGTGGGACAGTGTTTAATGCTTTGCACAAGTCCAGGTAGATGGCATCAACTGCTCTACCCCTGTCCATGAGCTCCGTAGCCCCATCATAGAAGGTCACCAAATTGGTCAGTCATTATTTCCCTGTAGTGAACTTTGAAATTATTTACTAATAGATGACAGTGAAGAAGTATCTTGGGTAAACGTTTTACAATAACCATTTAGAACCTAACTAGTTTGTCAACTTAAACTTTGTTAACGAGTTTTTGGTGAGTTCTACAAATCAGTATTTCCTTGTGCTCATCCTCCATGAGTATCTGTAACACACACTAGATCCTGGAATTATCCATTTCACAAAACAAGTAGGTTTTTGTCTACCCATTGGGGCTACATTTTCAGAACGTCGCTATGAACACAGCACTTCAAGTTTTCCAGGAATGGGATTTGCCGTCACACACTTGGCGTTATGGTTTTGAGGGTAGTAAGGATATTTTTCTCAAAAGCCCTGTAATAGCTTAAGCCCAACTGGTAACTCAGAACCATGCAGCTGCTCAGTTCACTCCCCCCCTCTTCCCCCTGTGTCCCCCTCATGAGTTAAGAACAGTCCAGTAACGAAAGTATAATATAGAACTAATAATAATAATGATTAGTGAAATAACAAGGGGAGAGAATACAAAACTAAACTGGGAAAGGAAAAAACAAACCAATAAACACAAGTGATGCACAATACGATTGCTCATCACGTACTGACCAATACCCAGCCTGACCTGAGCAGCGATCTGGGCCTTTCAGATAACCCCCTGCTTTATATACTGTGCATGACATGCTGTGGTATGGAATATCCCTTTGTCTAATTTGAGTCAGGTGTCTTTGCTTTCTCCTGGCTTCTCATGCCTCTCTTCACTGTCAGAGCATGAGAGACTGAAAAGTCCTTGGTCAGAGTAAGTGTTACTTAGCAACAACTGAAACACTGGTGTATTATCAGTACTGTTCTCAGACTAAAGCCAAAACCACAGCATTGCACCAGCTACTAGGAAGGAGCAAAGTAACTGTTACAGCTGAACCCAGAACAGAGGTTCAGAATTAGGAGTTACTTCAGTGAGATTTTATTTATGCTCTGAATTAAGTGGCAGAGTGTTACCTGACTGGGTTTAAACCACGACAACTTGGCAATTTTCATTTTATTACCAGTAAACTGTAAATAGTGCCGATATAATTCTTAGGAGAGTGTTGTGTTATATCATGTGTGACTAATTTTAACAGAGCTTCGAGTAGACTGTGCTACTAACAAGTAAAACCACATTGAATCAGCAGTGTAGTATCCTTAGGGAAAGCATTTTGTTCAAATAACATGGAAGGCAGTTATTGGCATGGGGCAGTGAGTATCTTAGAAGTAAATACTACAGTACTATTACTCTGTAGAGGTTGTAATTTCACTTGGCAGTTTTGATGGTACATTTGCGTATTAGCATCTACTTTGATGAAAAACTCCATTTGAACTTTCAAATTACTTAGTAAAGTGCCTTCAACTCATTGAGGGGTGTAAACTCAGTGAGTTAAAGTTGATGTGTATTCTGAATGTTGTCTTTCATACACAAACCTATAGAACTGTCATCTTCTCAATTGCTTCTTTTGCAGGATGGAAAACTTAATGCACCAATAAGGAAGGGTTTGAAAGCATCTCAGAAATTCTATTGCTGTCCTATTGAAGGCTGCCCTAGAGGGCCAAACAGACCATTTTCCCAATTTTCTCTTGTCAAACAGGTATTCCTATTTCCTAAACTATTATTTTCATACTGATTTATTCCTGACTGTCTCTACTCCAGAGTGTACACTTTTGCCTTGAGATATGAGCAAAGCATCTCAGTATATGTCCACAAGTTGGAGAATCATATTCAGAAACTCAGTGCGGGTATATGGTTAAGGAATTTGCATGTTGGTATTAGAAGGCTTGAACCTTTTGGTGAGGCAGATGCCAGTATGTTCTGCAGAACTAGAAGACGGTCCCTTTCCAATTAAAAAGATGGAGAAAGGGGGGGGGAAGGGAAAAATCACAGTAGCAACCAATAATGGTTTAAAATTTGGCTGATGCTTTTAAACTGCTTTTTTTAAGTGGTCAAGAACTAAGAGTTTTTCTCTGCTTTAGTGTCAAAATGCAACTGTTTACTGATTATGTGTTTAATAAAAAATGTAAGACTTGTTTCTGCATGAATGAGTAAAAAAACCTTTCTTCTGCTGTTGGTTACCCATGATAACTTGGGGAGACCATAGGAAATGGAGTGGCTAGCACTTGGTGTTGAGAATGAACAGGAGACATTCTGGTGTTTGCTTTGAAGTTGACCTGTTTGACTTGAGAGTATTTGCTTAGTTGTAGATCTTCAGGAGCATGCACCTGTTGCAACATATACTTAACTATGCTCTTTAACAAGGTTTGTCTATAGATTTATTAATGTCCATAGGAAACCTCCAGTAGCATTAAGGCACATAAATGTTTATCTGTTGTTTAAGATGTGCATAGCACAAGCAGACTTGCAAACTTTAAATTCTTTCTGTTGATTTATTCAAGCTTGTACTTTATTTCTTAATGAGACTTTAAAAAAACATATTTATTCTACAATTTGATGCTATTTAACAACTAAAAAAAAAAAGGCAAATATTACAAATATTAATGTCTTCCCTAAACATTATTTTCTTTTTTTTATCTTAGCTGAAGGCTAATGTTTACTTCTCATTGTGTATTCTAGCATTTTATGAAAATGCATGCTGAAAAGAAGCACAAATGTGATAAATGTAGTAACTCCTATGGTACAGAGTGGTATTTGAAACGTCACATAGAGGTCTGTGGCAAGACTTTCCACTGTACTTGTGGGTGCCCTTATGCCAGCAGAACAGCGCTGTTGTCTCATATTTACAGAACTGGCCATGAAATTCCTGCAGAACACAGGTAAAAATGAAGTGGTTAAGTAATACTTCTGTTCATCACCAAGTTCTCTGACTGGCTTTTTGTCTCTTTTCTGTTGATTAAATTGGAAATAGGCTCGCATTGTTTTAGCTGTAAAGCAGTTTGCAGTTTCTTTGTTCTGTTGCTTTTGGTAGTTTCTGCTTTGTTGAAGGCAAGGATGATTGTCTAATCAATAAGATTAAGTTTCCCTACATATAAAACAAAAAATACTGATGACTTCACTGCATGGCATAAATGCTGGTGGTTCTTGTATCTGCTTTTACAGTTCTGTGAGAGTAGAGATTATTTGGAAATGTTTATAGCTGGTAACTGGTGTGTAATGCAGTTCAGATTATTTTCTTTTATAGTCTACTTATCTTTGCAAGTACCGGTGGGGTGTTTTTATTTTTATTTTTTTCTTTAATGGCTGTATATGCATGTCTAGATTTAAAGTTGTCTTAATGTGTACATATATTTCATAAAGGGTAGTCTGTTTCCTGAGGCTGAACCTGTTTGGTTTGGAGATACAACTGCTGCAAAATCAAGTTCTGTGTGAAGGAGTGCTAACTGTATTTTGGTTTCCATGAGAGGCTTTTGCCTGTACGCTAATTTTAAAAGCTGTCCTTTCAATGCTCAGTCTGAGTTAGCATCAAAGTAACAAATTAAATGTGTCTTCAATTAGAGTACTTAATGTATGAGGGGGAAGAAACCATCTAAATTTCCACCTTCATTTAGAAATAGGTCTCTGTGGAGGGGGTAACCTTTATTCTTTTTGAAATGGGAGAGTGAGGAATTAAATCTTACAGAACTGAAGTTCATGGAGTCTTTTTATATTTTAATCGGGATTAATTGCTTTCTCCATACCCAACCTCATCTGTGACTTCAGTTTATATTTTCAGTGCAATGACTCAAAAGAATGGAAGGTGGGTGTTTTGTGCTTGAAAGGAGTATAAATTATTGATCTCATGTTCACAGGGATCCTCCTAGTAAGAAAAGGAAAATGGAAACCTCTATACATAATCAGCAGTTGGCAGAGAAAGCAAATGAAGCATTCATCAACACACACAATAATAATCCTGGCACTCAGGAACTGGAGTCCTCTGAAGTGAAACTAGCAGCATCTCCTGAAAGCTTCTGCAGTTCTAACCCCACGAACCAAATGCAGCCAAAATGTACGCTGAAGATGCTCTTACCAAAGCCCAAAGTGGCTTTGGTTAAACTTCCAGTGATGCAGTTTGCTCACTTGCCTATATATATATCTGCAACAGACTCTTCTGTCAAACCTGCTGTAGTGGCTGTTGATAATCAAGGTTCACTTATAAGTACTGTTCATTTATTGCCTCAATCAATAGGAATTCTGATTCCAGCACTGGAGGCAGAAAAACTTGTATTTAAAGACAGTATGCCTGTTTCAAAAGTGACAAATTCTGGTGATCATGAACCAGTAAGTACTGGTGTACAAGTTGAGTGGTTACACAAGGATATGGTTACATTGAGTAACACAGGGCAAGAGATGGGGAATATTTGTCACAAGAATAAAATTTCTTCAATAAATATACAGACTGACTTATCTTATATTTCACAGAACTTTGTACCAGCTGCAGCCTGGACTCCCAATTCTTCTGTATCCTCTTGCTCTCAGACAGATCTGTCATTCAGTTCACAGGTTTCACTGCCCATCAGTGTACAAACACAGACGCTGCTGCCTGCTTCCAAACTGACTTCATCCATAGCTGCTCAAACTGAAGCTTTTAGTCAGGCTTGTTTTCCAATATGTGGCATTTCTAGAGAGACTCAAACCAGTAGGACACAGGACTTTATTGATGGAAGGGTGCAGATGGACCAGGCTGTGATGTGCAGTGACATCTTTGACAATGTTCATTCATCATATAATGTTTCTACTCACATTGAACTTCCAGAAAGCGACTTAATGCCTGCAAATATAGCTCAAACTTTACTGCAAAGAAGTAATTGCAAGAGCCTGAATCAAGGTACAGTGAAGTCTGAATCCCTTATCAGCTTCAGTACACAGCCTAATATACTTCCACCTCAAAATACGATGGATAATCAAACCCAGACAGTGGACTTGCTAAGTGATCTGGAAAACATCTTTTCAGGAAATATGCCTGACCAGACACTGGATAATCGGGGCCTTTTGTCTGAGACAAGTTCTAATGTTGACATGCATCTGCCATCTGGTCCATCACAGAGCACAGGAATAGACTTTGACATTGAAGAGTTCTTTTCAGCATCCAATATTCAAACTCAGACTGAAGAGAGTGAGCTTGGTACCCTGAACCCTGAGCCAGTTTTGGAGTCACTGGACATTGAAACTCAGACTGATTTCTTATTTTCAGATAGTGCAACTCAATCGTATAGCTGCCGAGGAAATTCTAACTTCTTAGGTTTGGAGATGTTTGATACACAGACACAGACAGACTTGAATTTCTTCTTGGACAGTAATACCCATCTGCCTTTAGGAAGTATTCTGAAGCAGTCTAGTTTCTCCATGAGTTCTGATTCATCTGATACAAAAACCCAGACAGAAGTATACCCAGCTACTAAAAATATACCTACTAAGAATACTGAAAGAAAAGTCCAACTCAGTAGTGCTGAAACACAGACTATGGATAGCTGCTTTGAGAATCTAGGGATTTTATTCCTTACCAGCAATGAGACACAGACAGCAATGGATGACTTTCTTCTGGCTGACTTAGCCTGGAACACAATGGAGTCTCAGTTCAGTTCAGTAGAAACACAGACCTGTGAAGAGCTGTGCTCCTTGTTTCAGAGCTCTGACAAGCCCAGCCATTGAGTACTACGTAATATAACTGTTTCCTGTAGTTTGAAATTAAGTTATTGGGGTGGGAGAGATGGTTTGACCAAGTCATCCACTTTGCGTTATTGAGTGTAGTTATCATGGAGCAGTTGACCTAAGAGACTTCTCATGCTGAAGGTACTCTATGAGATATGTATAACTTTAAATAAACTGGTTTTATGAATGGAGGGGAAGGGGAGGATGTAACATGCTAATGTACATTTGAACCTTAAAAAGGAATTCATGGTGCCTATGTTTTTTCCTGGAACTTCTTTACAAAGGTGATACTGCTTTCATTTCTGGCTGGTTCCAGTGTGCTGGACCACAACCCTGACCTGTCCTGAATTGATGCTTCCCTCAACTTATGGGGGAAGATTCTATTAGCGTAAGCTACTTCTGTTTACTTTTTTCAGTAGCTTGTATTTTAAATCCAGCATGAACATAATAAGCCATATTGTCATCTTTTACTTTAGGCCTTCACAGCTTGTTCTCCTGCATAAATTGGTATTTTCCAAACACTAGACATGTAGAGACTCATGACTTGTTGAATATATTTATTATAAAATATATGTAGAAAGCAGTAATTTTTTTATATTTTTTCCCTGAGTGGCACTGATGCCCTTTGAAGGGTAGGAAAAGAACTTGGAATACACAATTGTAGGAGAAATTAGTATGTTGTCCTTTTAGCTAGTGTAATAAATGGGACTAACATTTCTAGAGTCTTCAGGAGGGATTTGCTGAAATTATTTCTGTCTCTAAGATGCAAATGTTACAATGTGTGTGCCTCAAAGACTGGAATAATTTGGTTTTGCTTAAATTCTCCTAGCTTTAATAAGATACAAATTGAGAAATGTTACAGTGGTTTATACCTCTGTTACCTTAACAGAAATCTTTATAAATGGGAAATTAAATTCTCTAAAATACTTACCTAGACTCCTTGTTTTGGACTTCCCACTTCCAAAAACAACTGGAATCCGTACAGCAGAGCTGGGAGATCAGCTCACAGAAGCCCTTTCAGAACAGCTGTATCTTGCTTTTGCACATCAGTCTGCAGCCCTCAGTTCCTGCAGCTTATAGAGAGTTTTTCTGAGTATAGTCAAATTCAAGCAAACTGATCTTTTTCAGAGAAGAAATGTGTGATCTCTTGGATTTTTTATTTTATTTTTTTAACGTTCATCTTGCCCCTCGTATTGTTTGCAGCACTTTTCATTTGCATGAAAAAGAAATGAAGCCAGCTGTGAATGTATGTTGGA
Source organism: Pezoporus flaviventris (assembly GCF_033815535.1). NCBI lineage: Eukaryota > Metazoa > Chordata > Aves > Psittaciformes > Psittacidae > Pezoporus > Pezoporus flaviventris. The sequence continues at coordinate 516,453 of NW_026892669.1, read as the reverse complement.
ATTTGGCCTTAACTAATTTTTATCTCTTACTATAATACCTACAAAACATAAGCCTCCAGTTTTGTCCTGGACAAGTTTTAGTTTCTGTTACCTTAAGTGAAAAGAGAAACCTCTTTGTGTCAAGTTCCTGGCCCAGTAATAGACTTTACTTCTCTATTGTGAGAGGAGAGGTGTTGGCTGCATATTTACTGGGCAGCCCGTCAGTAAATGTACGCTCAAACCTTAGTTTTTGAAGGCTCACTATGCTTTGTGCTTCATATACTCAGCTCAGGGATGTGGAAGTTACTCATCCATTGCAACTAGCTTGTTTTGTTGGTAATGAGCAATGCCTTTCTTTTTGTCTCTTCCTAACACCCTTTGAATTGCCATAGTTCACACACTAATATGGTAAGCATCTACTTTTACTGGAAATAATCTCTGTAGATTAACCCTGAAACTCATGTTTTCCTCCTGAAAAACTCCTGAAAACACAGCTGTGTTGCCTCTTTAATTTTTCAGCATTCCTGGTGTGAGTTCAGAGACTTCCAGTCTTTGGCTGAAGAAACTGCAAAAAGGAATCTTGCATTTCCCCCCAGGATTACAGTAATTCTTCGTTGAGGAAAGGCCTCACAGGTTTCACAGTGCCTAGAGTTCTCATCTTAAAGGTGGAATATATTAAAATCAGGAAGGCATTGCTTGTTGCTCTGTCTTCTGAAAATATGACTGATTCATATTTACTTGCATACTTTGAAATTGGGAAATAAGATAACAAAATTAGGTTAATTCATTCTATTTCAGTATTTTCCTAGTAATGTTGCATCTTCACATTTTAAAGTGGTTTTCCTTCTCCTTTCTTCCCTCTGGCTGGAATACCAGAGAATATTTCTTCATACATAGGCTTCTGTTCCCCATGTACAAGTTGTACTAGTGCATGGAAGAGAAGCAGCTACTATAAATCTGGTTGGAGAAAACGGTATTTTCCACAGGTGTAGAATGCAGAAGGCCCATGACCTCTTAATTTAGAAAGCCAGTCTTTTTTCTGCAAGAGAGGGAATCTTAGGTGATGAGGAGCAGAATTGCAGAAGCCTTTGAACTGAGCCACCTGAGAGACCAGCTAGCATTTAAACAACTTTGAAACTCATTTACAAATCAGAATGAGTACTACCATGTTCTTATGGTGGAAGCCAAAGCTCTTAACCTTAGTGGCTATCAGAAAAAAAGCTAAAGTTTGTGTGGGTCTAATCTTGCAATGTAATCATTACTCATTTATTGTACTTTGTAATTAAAAGTATTGATAAGCTTTGTGTATTTTATTAGAACATGCAAATACCGTTCCCTTCCCACATCCTATGGGTTTAAAATAGCTTGAACTTAATTAGGTGAACACTGTACTGCAACATGAAGTTATTTATTAAAAGTATTAAGAAATTATTTGATATGTCTGCATGGCCTTAGGGAAGTGGCTCATTTTGACCAAAATTAACTTCTTTCTTCACAAATTTGGTTCTCCATAAATTATTCATAAAAGTCGGAAATTGGTTTAGATCCTGTGTCACTGGCATATGTTGCTCAGTTTGCATTTATTGTTTTTGTGAAATCATAAGGACTGCAACCGGACTTCATAGTTTGCTGAATCCCACAGTAAATCTAATGAAACCTGATCTGCAATATTGTTGCTGAATATTCTTCACATTCGAACAAGTTCCTTAAAATGGCTAATTTCCTATTTTGACCATTGTTTTAAAATTAAACTTCCGTCAAAGCTATTTGTTGGTAGTCCTAAGATGATATTTGTCTCCCTTTTTCTGCAGTTTGTCTCTGATTTGATTTTCAAGGCACTGTGTTGTAAGTATTGGTCATCAGTGACTTACTACTTTGCTTATTCTCTTTTGTATCATCTACTGTCATTTGAACTGCTATACAGGAAGTAACATCAGATTCTCCATAGCCTCTTAGCACATTTTTTTGTCTGGAAGTAATACTAATTCTACTTGTACCTACTCTTTGCATTTCCTGCTTAATTCTGCTAGGCTGTAATTACTGGATCTTAATCTGGATGCCTGTGTAATGCTTGAGCTTTTCTTTTAATATATTAAAAAAATCAAACTAATGAAATACAGCAAATTTGGGACATGCATTCTATGAGAATATAAGCACAAAACAGCTGAAAAATGAGAGGTCTGGCTTGTTGCCTTCCATTTTTGTCACAATGCTAAAAGTTTGTGTGACAGTAGATGTACGTTTCTTCTGCTTTTGGCTTTATTTGCCTCTATTTCTGCTAATGTGCTTGTAAATACTTCTTTCTGCTTTGGGTAGGGAGGGAATCCTCCCCCAACTCTTCATGTCAGCCTAGAGTAATCAGTAGTTTAAAGTCAGAGTTTGCTAACGCTGCGTATTCTTAGGTGTGCAAAGCTGCTTGTGTCTAGAAAATTTTAACTTTTAAAGGGTATAAAATCTTAAAATATATATATACTTGCAGCTGTAAACTAAACAGCTGTAATACAAGCCTTGTGAGACTTAATCCAGTTATGAGCAACTCAGTGTCTGTAACTCAGTGTATGTAACTAACACTCCTCACAAATTTTTATTCCAGGGCATGCACACAGTAATTTTTTCTGTTAAAAACAAAAGGCTGAATTTTCCTGTTAGTTATATGTACCTTGACTGTGTAGAGGCAACAGAACAAAGAAAGGTGACTGCCTTCCACTGTTTTAAATCCTTATCCTGCTAATACCTGCTCACGTGCTTAGTCAGATCTGAATTGATTTTATTTTTTTGGTGAGGCTGGGTAGAGGTGTAAGTGTTGGCAGGATTGGGATCTTAAGGTGTTAGGGTGATTTTTTAATAGCCTTTCAAATACAGGATAAGTCAGTAGGACTAACACATACTGAATCAACATAGGTTGCTTGTTCAACTTGGAAAAGAATATGTTACTGAAATGACAGCTCAAAGGTAAATCAAATGTACTTGCCTTTATTATTAAGGTTGTATGACTTCCTTTGCTTTAATATATTTCTGATGTGTTGGGTTTTTTTATACGTGATCTTAACGTATGATTTACTGTTCCAAATACATTCACACCAAAATGTTGTTAATGTTCTGGGCTTTGCAAGCTTTTTCATTCACATTTGGTTTAAGGTGCTTCTATGAATGTGTTCCTGGTAGAATAGGCCTACTGTAAACAAACTTCCATTAATCATGTGACATAAACACTGAGAATAGGGTTGTTTAATGGAATCAAGCTTCAGTGCATGGTGTGAACATGCATCTCCTGTTTCTTTTGTTGCTGTTTTTTAAGTTGATGTGAATTTAAATGTGTGCTAGAAGGATTTGCTGCTTAGAGCATGACTGAATTTTCGTGTTTAAAATGCCATTGCTATGTAATGAACAGAATCAAGGAATGACATCGTTCAGCTCTGCCTTGCAGTCAGGCTGAGGGTATGTTTGTATTAGTACGTGTGACTCTTCCACTTCACCAAAATTGGAATCGGACAGCCTGAAACCATGGAAACTTGTGACAGAACTGCTGAGTTAAATAACACAAGTCCTTTACTTCTGATTCTTTTTCATATACTCACTTTACAGCAACATCTGCAACATTAACTAGCAGTGGAGTATAATTGATGACTTGTGATGATGTAAACTGTACATTTCACAATACCTAACGCATTGCATGCTTCAGGCACTTGCATGCACAGCGAGATCGGCAGTACTTCTATCTACAGGTATTTGTAAGTGCATCTATGATAAAGCTAGATATGAAAGATGGTAATAAATCTCATGGGTGAGTCTTTCCAAAAGCATGTGTCAGTTAATCTCAACAAGGCTGAGAAATGTTCTTAAAATGTTTCTCTTCTCATCACTGGTGAGATTTTGAGCTAGTGGACAAACTTAGTTTTCAGAGGATGTCCCCGATTAATTCTTCCTATTTAAGCCAGTAAACTTGCAATAAACAAAAGCAGGCATTCATTTCTTAGACCTATTTTACAAGTGACAGTCCCAAAGAAGGAATGTTGTCCTAGTAAGTGTAAAAATTTTAAGTATATTAATGCATGCAGAGAAAGCCCTGTGCCAAAATACTGTTTTGTATTTCCCTCTGCTGGAAACTGAAGTCTTACATAAAGTTGCTAGTAATTTATTCATAGGTATTGAAATGTTCATAAATGAAGCACTTAGTCCTGTAAATTTTACATATTTTGGAATAAAGTTAACTTGAATCAATTTTTTGGCTTCTGTTTTAATGGCTGTGATCTGTCCACAGATGCATGGGGTGGGGTATTCAGTGCCTGTTGGTAAGTACCACCCATTACATGTTTGGTAAGTACCCCATCTAACCTTTTGAAAGCTGTGTGTCTTTGGAACTGGTAGAGATTTTATAAATTAAAACATTGCATTTTTGTAAATTAACGAATTACAATGTCAGTCCTTGATCTCCAGAGGTGGCAAAAGTTTTCCTGTGTAGTCCTCCATGAATCTTAGGAAGTTCAAACTCACAAAACAAATGTTATCATAATGTCAAGATGCTACATTTCATAAAACCAAAACAAATGATTCAAGAGGTTCTCTGCTGTAGGTGAACCTAGGTATAGACTTCTGTGCAGGTTCTGATGCATACAGGCAGGGCTGCATTCTTCGGAGCAGCAGCATCCAGGCTGGCAGCAGTAGTGGTGCTCCTTCTCAAACCTCTTGGAAGTGAGTGCAAAATTAAGTCTTAAATTGCCTTGTATGCACAATAGAATATCTCTTCAGTTTCAGCCCACTGACAGATGCAGCTCTCAAGACAGAAGGATTACTTTGCATTTTTCCTCTGTCTTACCATCCACCCCCCCCCGTAGTTTTCAAGATCTCTAGTCATAAGTAGCAAGTAGAAATTCAACTTCATTATGATGATTACTTTTCAAAGTATCCTACTAGAAAACTAAAATCCTTTCTAACAGCTTATATTACTTTGCAATATATTTTATATAATTGAGAAAATACTTTTTCCCACTACAAAGAATTTAAAAACCTTGAAGCTTAGAGTAGGTTGGTTTGGAGTGCAAATCATAATTTGTCCCTTTTCTTCCTGTTGGCTGGGGTTCAGCAGTAGTAATCATTTTTCTTCTTAGTAGCTGGTGCAGTTCTGTGCTTTTAACTTTCAGCCTGGGAACAAAGCTGATAACACCGATGTTGCTAGTTGTTCCTAAGTAATTGTCCTGGGTTCAGCAGTAGCAGTCATTTTTCTCCTTCTTAGTAGCTGGTGCAGTGCTGTGTTTTTGTCTTTCAGCCGAGGAACAATGCTGATAACACCGATGGTTTTAGTTGTTGCTAAGTAATGTTTACTCTGACCAAGGACTTTCTGAGTCCCATGCTCTGCCAGGGAGGACGGGAAGCCGGGAGGAAACAGAGACAGGACACCTGACCCAAACTAGCCAAAGAGGTATTCCATACCACAGCATGTCATGCCCAGGATATAAACTGGGGGCAGTTACAGGGAAGAGCTAGATCGCTTCTTGGGTTGGGCTGAGCATCGGTCGGCGTGTGGTGAGCGGTTGTATTCTCTTCCCTTGTTATTTCCCTTATCATTATTATTATTGGTGGTAGCAGTAGTGGTTTTGTGTTCTACCTTACTGGACTGTTCTTATCTCAACCCATGGGAGTTACATTCTTTCAATTCTCCTCCCCATCCCTCCAGGAGCGGGGGCAGGAAAGGGGGGAGTGAGCGTGCAACTGCGTGGTTCTGTGTTTCTGGCTGGGCTTAAACCACAACAGTTCTTTTTGGCGCTCAGCATGGGACTCGAAGGGTTGAGATAACGACAGATCTGACCAGAGTGCGTCTAATCGTATTTGTGATAAACATTCATTTTTTTTTTGATTAATAGTGACTCGTCACAATGCTGATTTTTTGGCTCTCAAAGTTGTTGCTCTTGATCTCACAGTTTCAGTATATCGTACCTTACTTCGAGCCGGTATTTGCTGTATTAGTGTTTATCAGTTGGGCAGCTTGGGCTAAGGTTCTTGTTTCATTGTACTTTATGGTAATGACTTGTAATACAATAGACTCATTGATCATGAAACTGATCTGGCTTGTGTTCCCAGTGTGATCATCACCCCTATACTTTAGGAGGTATATAATGGAAGTGTTTAGCAATTACACATCTTTTTTCCCCTCCTCGGGTGGTCAACCTGTGAAGGAGACATTCCCTTACACCCCCAGCTCCCCCACTAGACTATTTACAGCATCATTTGAGAGTTCTGAAGGTTCTGAATGGCCTTTGAGTACCCTTGAAACCTGCCTGCTGATTGTGATGGGGATCAGCATGTTGGCTCACATACAGAGTGTGTTTTATCCACAACCATTTTGTCTGATCTCGAAAGTTAAGCACAGTTGGATTTGGGTCTTCTCTAGGGTTAGACAGCAATGTAGGAGGACCAAGAGATTTTCCCTGAGGCTGGACAGTCATGAGTGGCAGGGTGTGTGGGACAGAATGGGCAAGTATCTAGGCCAGTGGGCCCCTCCAGTGCTTTGGAACTTTTCCACTGAACAAGTGCAAAATCCAGAAAAATTAGTAAATCACTTAAATGAGGTGTGTTGTCATCCTGGTCATACCAGAGAGGGACAAACCATGGCAACGTGCTGGGACTTGTCTTACAGAGCCCTGTTCAACACTATCCAGCACCTTCAAAGGGGAAAAGATGTTTCTGGATCTGATGGCAAAGCAACAGACAGCACAGCTACTCCAACTCCAATCACAGCGGCTACACGAACCCCAGTGACAAGTACAGCAGCTGCTCAAACTCTGACATCAACAGCGCAGCTGCTGGTGCTACTCAACCCCCAAGCACAGCAGTTGTACCAACCCTGACAACAGATACTGCAGCCACTCCAACCACAGTGACAGACACTGCAGCTAAACCAAAGGACCAATTTGTGCCAATATCGGTCGCCCCTGTACACAAAAGCAAAAGCAAACAGGAGGCACAAAAAGCAACTCATACAGTGAAGAAAGATGAAGAACCAATGCACTTACTACATGCGACAGCATCTGAAAAAGATTTGTTATTATTATGTGGATCAGAGGAAGAGGAAGAAGAGGAGGTGCCTTCTCGACCCTGGACTTCACCTGAGCTACGGAATATGCAAAATAATTTCACCCATCATCCAGGGGAGCACATCATCACTTGGTTGCTCCGATGCTGGGACAATGGGGCTGACAGTCACGAACTAGAAGGTAGGGAACCTAAGCACCTGGGATCACTTGATAGGGAAGGGTGAATTGACAAAGCAATTGCAAAAGAGAAATGGTCCCTTAGCCTGTGGAGGCTGCTCTTGGCAGCTGTGAAGGAAAGGTTTCTGTAAAAGGATGATGTTATGAGTCATTTGGCCAACCGGACCATGATAGCGAAAGGCATCCAGTCTCTGAGGGAATCAGCCATTGTAGAGGTGATTTATCATAGGCCAGATGCTGGGGATGCATACGTAGATCCAGATGAAGTCAAATGTACACGACCTATGTGGCAGAAATTTACACGGAATGCACCATCATCATATGCCCACTCATTGGGATCAATAACCTGGCATGAAGTAGTACCATCAACAGTGAATGAACTGATTCGTCAGCTCCGTGAGTTCGGAGACAATCTCACCCATTCCAGCATTTCAGCTGTGGAAAAACCGTCCCAGGAGTTCAGACAACTGAGAGATGATCTATCCGATCTATCCAATCTATCCAGCTCCTCACGTGTACCAACCCATGTCTCAGCTTTTAACAAAAGGTGTCTTACTGCTTGAGAGAGAAGATACAGGAGATACACGCCACAGGCCACCCTATGGTTTTACCTGTGAGATCACGGAGAAGACATGAGAAAGTGGAGTGGAAAAACTACCTCAGCTCTGGAGAAATGGGTGCATGAATTGAAGAGGAGAACAAAGGTCAAATATTGTGATCACTATTAGAAGGGCCCAGCTTCCATCCAGGTGGAGGTAAGGGACAGTCGGATTTACTGTACTGCATGGATCAGTTGGCCTGGCACATCAGTCCCACAGGAGTATAAGGCTCTAGCAGATACCGTTGCACAGTGTACCCTGATGCCATCAAGCTGTTATTTATATTTCTGGAGTGACAGGAGGATCCCAAAACTTGACTATACTGGAGGCTGAAATCAGCCTGACTGGGAGGAAGTGGCAAAAGCACCCCATTGTAAATGGTCCAAAGGCTCCATGCATCCTTGGAATAGACTACCTCAGGAGGGGGTACTTCAAAGACCCAAAAGGGTACCAATTGGGCTTTTGGTATTGCTGCTTTGGAGACAGGGAAAATTGAGCATGTGTCCACCTTGCCTGGTCTCAGAGGATACTTATCACAGAATCACAGAATCCTAAGGGTTGGAAGGGACCTCAAAAGATCATCTGGTCCAACCCTCCTGCAAGAGCAGGGTAACCTAGAGTACATCACACAGGAACTTGTCCAGGCGGGCCTTGAATATCTCCAACATAGGAGACTCCACAACCCCCCTGGGCAACCCGTTCCAGTGATCTGTCACTCTCACAGTAAAGAAATTTTTCCTGATGTTCACATGGAACCTCCTATGCTCCAGTTTACACCCATTGCCCCTTGTCCTGTCACTGGACATCACTGAAATAAACCTAGCTCCATCATCCTGACACTCACCCTTTACGTATTTGTAAACATTGATGAGGTCACCCCTCAGTCTCCTCCAAGCTAAAGAGTCCCGGCTCCCTCAGCATCTTCTCATAAGAGAGATGTTCCATTCCCTTAATCATCTTTGTGGCTCTGCGCTGGACTCTTTCAAGCAATTCCCTGACCTCCTTGAACTGTGGGGCCCAGAACTGGACACAATATTCCAGATGCGGCCTCACTAAGGCAGAGTAGAGGGGGAGGAGAACCTCTCTTGACCTACTAAGTTGTGGTGTTGTTTAAGGTCAAAGAAAAGTGTCGGTTGCGACCACAACAGTGCACCGGCAACAATATCACACCAACTGTGACTCCCTGATTCCCATCCATAAGCTGATCTGTAGACTAGAGAGCCAAGGAGTGATCAGCAGGATCTGCTCACCTTTAATAGCCCCATATGGGCAGTGTGAAATCTAACAGAGTGGAGACTAACAGTAAACTATTGTGGCCTGTATGAAGTCACACCACCCTTGAATGCTGCCATACCAGATATGCTAGAACTTCAGTATGAAATGGAGTCAAAGGCAGCTTAGTGGGATGCCACAACTGATATTGCCAGTGCGTTTTTCTCAATTCCTCTGGCAGCAGAGTGAAGGCCACAGTTCGCTTTTACTTGGAGGGGCGTCCAGTACACTTGGAACTGACTGCCCCATGGGTGGAAACACAGCCCTACCATTTGCCATGGACTGATCCAGACTGCACTGGAACAGGGGCAAGCTCCAGAACACCTGCAATACACTGATGACATTATCGTGTGCGATGATACTGAGGAAGAAGATTTTGAGAAAGGGAGGAAAATAATCCAAATCCTGCTGAGAGCCGGTTTTTATCTACACAGGAGATTCAGTTTTTGGGAATAAAATGGCAAGATGGATGTTGCCAGATCCCCACAGATGTGATCAGCAAGGTAACAGCAATGTGTCCACCAACTAATAAGAAAGAAACACAAGCTTTCTTGGGGGTTGTGGGGTTATGGAGAATGCACATCCCAAATTAGAGTTTTTGATTGTAAGCCCTCTCTATTATGTGATACAGAAGCAGTATGATTTTAAATGGGGCGCTGAGCAACAACAAGCCTTTGAGCAAATTAAACAAGAGATAGTTCATGTAGTAGTCCTAGGACCAGTCCAGAGCAGGACAGATGTAAAAACTGTACTCTACACCGCAGCCAGGGAGAATGGTCCTACCTGGAGCCTCTGGCAGAAAGCTCCAGGAGAGACTTGAGGTCGCCCCCTTGGCTTTTGGAGTCAGTGATACAGAAGATCTGAGGCCAGCTATACCCCAACTGAAAAAGAGATACTGGCAGCCTATGAAGGGGTTCAAGCTGCTTCCGAAGTGATTGACACTGAAGCACAGCTCCTCCTGGCACCCCAGTTGCCTGTGCTGGGCTGGATGTTCAAAGGCAGGGTCTCCTATACACATCATGTAACCGATGCTACATGGAGTAAGTGGGCTGCACTAATTACACAACAAGCTCGAATAGGAAATCCCGCTCATCCAGGAATTCTGGAACTCATTATGGACTGGCCAGAGGGCAAAGATTTCGGAATGTCACCAGAGGAGGAGGTGATGTGTGCAGATGAGGCTGCACCATATAATAAACTGTCAAAAAGTGAAAAGCAGTATGCCTTGTTTACTGATGGGTCCTGCCATATTGTGGGAAAGCATCAGAGGTGGAAGGCAGCTGTATGGAGTCCCCGACGACAAGTTGCAGAAACTGCTGAAGGAGAGAGTGACTCGAGTCATTTTGCAGAGGTGAAAGCCATCCAGCTGCCCTTGGACATTGCTGAATGAGAAAAGTGGCCAGTACTTTATACTGACTCATGGATGGTGGCAAATGCCTGTGGGGATGTTTGCAGCAATGGAAGCAGAACAACTGGCAATGCAGAGATAAACCCATCTGGGCTGCTGCACTGTGGAAAGATATCACTACCGAGATGCAGAACCTGGTGGTAAAGGTAAGCCATGTAGATGCCCATGTACCCAAGAGTCGGGCCACTGAGGAAAACCACAACAACCAACAAGTGGATAAAGCTGCAAAGATTGAAGTGGCTCAGATAGACTCAAATTGGCAACATAAAGGTGAATTATTTTTGGCCTGGTCGGCCCATGACACTTCAGGCCATCAGGGCAGAGATGCAACATACAGATGGGCTTGTGATAGACGGGTGGACTTAACAGTGGACACTATTGATCAGGTTATTCATGAGTGTGAAACATGTGCTACAATTAAACAAGCCAAGCGGTTAAAGCCTCTTTGGTATGGAGGACGATGGCTGAAGTACAAATATGGGGAGGCCTGGCAGATTGACTATATCACACTGCCACCAACCTGCCCAGGCAAGCGCCATGTGCTTACCATGGTGGAAGCAACCAACAGATGGCTGGAAACATACGCTGTGCCCCTCGCTATTGCCCGGAACATTATTCTGGGCCTTGAGAAGCAGATCTTGTGGCAACACAGCACCCCAGAGAGAATTGAGTCAGACAATGGGACTCAGTTCCGGATCACCCTTATAGACACTTGGGCCAAAGAGCATGGCATTGAGTGGGAAAATCGAACGGTACAATGGGCTGTTAAAAACTACACTGAGAGCAGTGGGTGGTGGGACATTTGGATATTGGGATACACATTTACCAAAAGCCACCTGGTTGGTCAACACCAGAGGATCTGCCAACGGGGCTGGCTCAGCCCAGTCAGAACTTTTACATATTGTAGATGGGGATAAAGTTCCTGTGGTGCACATAAAGAATTTTCTGGGGAAGACAGTCTGGGTTATTCCTGCTTCAGGTAAAGGCAAACTCACTCGTGGGATTGCTTTTGCTCAGGGACCTGAATATACTTGGTGGGTAATGCGGGAAGATGGGAAAGTCCGATGTTTACCTCAAGGGGATTTGATTTTAGGGGAAAACAGCCAATGAACTCAGTTATATGCTGTTGCCTGCTATGTAGCACTTTTATAGCCCACCAACTAGATGTCTTTAGGTCCAACAAGGAATGAACTGTGACGAAACCAGACGAGCTCAGCAGTGATGAGTTTCGCAATGTCATCAGCAGGCAACAGTCCAGCACTGCACAGCGTCTCTCCTGCTCTGAAAGACTGTTACAAGAGATGGAGCCTGATATCTCTCTCTTTGTGTGTGTGTGGATGTGTGTCTATATATATATATATATGAGACAAGAGTGATGGTATATTGAAAAATGTGGGATCTGAGCATGATGTGAATGGTATGGAATAAGGGGTGGATAATGTCCTGGGTTCAGCAGTAGCAGTCATTTTTCTCCTTCTTAGTAGCTGGTACAGTGCTGTGTTTTTGACTTTCAGCCTGGAAACAATGCTGATAACACCAATGTTTTTAGTTGTTGCTAAGTAATGTTTACTTGGACCAAGGACTTTCTGAGTCTCATGCTTTGCCAGGGAGGAGGGGAAGCTGGGAGGAAGCAGAGACAGGACACTTGACCCAAACTTGCCAAAAGGGTATTCCATACCATAGCATGTCATGCCCAGTATATAAACTGGGGGCAGTTACCCGGAAGGGCTAGATCGCTTCTCGGGTCAGGCTGGGCATTGGTCAGCATGTGGTGAACAGTTGTATTCTCTTCCCTTGTTATTTCCCTTATCATTATTATTATTGGTGGTAGCAGTAGTGGTTTTGTGTTATACCTTAGTTACTGGACTGTTATTATCTCAACCTGTGTGAGTTACATTCTTTTGACTCTCCTCCACATCTCTCTGGGAGCGGGGGCAGGAAGAGGTGGAGGAGTGAGCGAGCAGTTGCATGATCCTGGCTTGCCGGCTGGGCTTAAACCACGACAATTCTCTTCCCTTGTTATTTCCCTCATCATTATTATTATTGGTGGTAGCAGCTGTGGTTTGTGTTATACCTTAGTTACTGGAGTGTTCTTATTTCAACCCGTGGGAGTTACATTCTTTCGATTCTCCTCCACATCCCTCTGGGAGCAGGGGGAGGGAGAAGGGGGGGAGTGAGCAAGCGGCTGTGTGGTTCTGAGTTACCAGCTGTGCTTAAACCACAACATGTGTACAGTTCCCTTGTTTACTAGTTGTCCCACCATTTTCTCTTAATTGGAGGATATAAAATGCTGGTTTCTGTTACTTGTATATCTTGTAGATATAACTTGGAGTAGGTGAACAAGCACGTCCTCCTTGACTAAAAGTTCATCTGTACCGTTACATCAGCTGCAGTTACGAATGAAGCATTCTCTTGACATGTTGTGGGCTGCAGGTTTCTGTCCCATTGTACTCTGAGGTGTTTGCACAAGGCAGCATTCAGCCGTAGTGGTAGCAAAATATGGAAGGTATTTCTAGAGTAGAGTATCTCATAAACTAAATTTCAGAAACTAAATTCCTGTTTAATTAATATTTAAAAAGCATTTTAAAATATGAAAAAGTCAAACATATAAGATGCTGTCTGTCCTTTTAGGAATGATTCCACTTAGTTTAGGCTGTAATTTCAGGCATTTCATTATTCAGAAGAGATCTAGCCCATGGGCAAAAGTCAGATACTGTGATAGAATGATCCTCACGAATCTTCCAGAAATGGTAGGCTGTGTAAAAGGCGGGAAAAACTTTAACTCTAGATTGAGAACAAATTGAGAAGATAAATGTCTTCTTAGAGACCAGGAAAGCCTTCTGCAGTTTTGATCTACTTTCTTGTTTGCTGTTGTTGAGAACTCATTTATTCCTTCTGCTGGCAGTGAAAGCATCCCCGACTGATTTGTGTTTAGTTCCTGAATTTCCATCTTTAAATAAATTGCATGCTGACAAACTGATTGTTTTCTGTCAAAACAATGGAATTGGAGGTAGATTTTCTTTCTGGCTCCAGAATTTGTCAGCAAGGCCTCTGCAATCAGTCCTTTGGAAGCTTGGACCTGAAACAAAAGGGGGAAAAATATTGATTTAACTTTCAGTTATTCTATCATTGTATTTTTACATTGTTGTCAACAATTCCCTTTTGGCTTGTTTTGTTTTGGCGCCTTGAATACATCACCTGCAGTCACCAGTGAAGAAAGGAATTGCTTGGGGATTTTTGGTCCATGAATATTATTCTCAGGGAGAAAAGAGGAGGCCTAAAAAGACAAAAGGCAAGAGTATTACACAAGTTTATGATAAGGAGAAGTTGGGCAACTGAAATTATCAGAAGAAGGGAAGTCGACCTCTACTAAGGCACCCCAATTGTTTAAAGTATAACAGAAGCTAAATTACTCCAAAGTCACATTCTCCATGTGCACCACAAAGAAATTCAAAACTGTGTAATCAGGTTTAAACTGATTTAACTTGTTAGTTTTGAATAGTTTCACAATAGTTTAAAAATGAAAAGACTTTGAATATTAATGTAAAAGATAAAGTTCTTGCTATTTGCTGTTTTAAGAGTGAAATTGGCATCAGCAAAACCAAGTGTTAATTCCTTAGAAAATTTTCATTATGACAGGTGGAAATTACTAAAAAATAACTCAAAATGATGTAGCCTTGAAGCCTCTTTGAACAAATCTCTGGGTCCGTTCTTTTTCTTCCCCAAATCAGTATGAGTAGATGAAAACCAACCATGAGTTCATGTTATTTTCCTGAAATACTCATTTTTGGGAGGGAGGCACAGGAAAGAGGCCCAATGAATCTTTCCTGTAGTGTGCATTAAAAAACAAGTGAGACAATTTTAAGATCCTGGGCTAATGAATTCAGATCTAATTCTTTATGTCATTCCTATCTGTTTTTTCAAAACCTTTGATCATCCCGTGAATGTAAGACAATGATGCAACAAATCACTGGGAAGCTTAATGGTGTCAAATTTATCAATGCGGGGCATCATTTTTCATTCCCTGCTTAGGAACCATCTGTCATTAAAAAAATTTGGACCCCAGCAGCAGTAACCTAGGAATTATTTTCTACTTATTAATAAAGGAATTAAAGATGATAGTGTTAGCGTCGGGACAAACACATAACCACTGGGATGGTTATATGAGGTGCTTTATTGAGGCGCCGGGAACCAGGGGTACGCACTCAAATCTGGTTCCGACTCCTGTCACATCGCGTTCGCAATTTATACACTAAAAATTTCGTAACTAATACATATTCAACACAGATTACATCATTTACTAATACATATGCATCAAGGATTGCTACATCGGTCTATTACGACATCAGCCTCTTCTGTGCTTGCGCAGCCCCCTCTGGTGGTCGCCCTGATGAAGTAAGGAGTCTTCCTCAGATGAAGTAAGAAGTCTTCCTCAGGTTGTCCTCTTCACCTTTTCTCTACTTGGCTAGGTCCCAATCATCTTGTGGACGTTAGCATTCTCTTATCTTCACCAGGATGCTTCTGGTATGCTCTTTTTGGCTATCTTAAACTTAGGTTCTGCTTGGGTAGAGTTTTACAATACATACACCCATACTCCCCTCACCATACACAGTTATGTTAGCTCTTGCTACCAAGACTACCATTGTAACATTTAGTTATAGAGTAACTATGATACAAAACGGCAAAGTTACAACGTCTTCTAATATACAAAGCCTCACTATTGATTTATAAATTTCTCAAATATAATCATTTTACTATTTTATATGATTATTTTATTGTAAAAACTCCACCCTCTCTAACAATAGTTCTAATATGAGCCAGTGGGGAGCTTTTCCTCATGTTCTAGTGACTTTTTTCTTTAACTCTTGGTCCCTGTCAGGTTTACTTGTCCCATTCTTAATCTCATCAGCTGCACTTCCCCTGCCTAGACTTTCAGAGGAACACTAAGTGCTGCAGATAAAATTATGAAGGTGTAAAAGCTTCTGCCCAGAAGCTAAATCAGAATCACACATTAACATAGGTGAGGCTCAGTCTCTGGCAGGATGATAGGATCATTGCTTTTAATGTAATTTACTAATTAAAAATGAGTACCAGATTACAGGAAGTCTGGATTGAAGTGGTTTATTAAAACAGCAGGCTAGCTCCTTGAACTGGCTGCATCAGAGTCTGCTTTTCATTAAGCTTTAATTCACTTGAATATTGTTCAGCAATTATCAAATACTCTCTGAAACGAGCATGTGAAATACTAACTCCTCTAAATGAGATAACAAGGTTTTATTGAGGGACAAAGACAATAAAGCAAAAGCAACAGCACTGCACAGGTGACCGTAGCCTGAGGCACGCTGATTAGCATTTGTTACAGGTGTATATACTTTCACTACTGTATTAGTCATATACATATTCATAATTCCCGCATATAGGCAGGGAATATTCTAACTAGCTCCATGAATTTATTATCATAAGTCTCCTCCTCTTGGCGTCTGCGCACTGCTCTCAGGTGATTGTGGGCAGGGGTCTTGTGGATGAAGTAAGCAGTCTTCCTCTTGTGAGTAGGGGTCTTCAGGATGAAGTAAGCAGTCTTCCTCGCGGTGTACTTTTCACCTTTGGCACAGTTGGACACCCCAGTAATCACAGAACTACCTGAAACCAGCCATATCTGTAGTTCTGATAGCTAGCAAAGATTTAAAACAGTGTGACCTTCCTGCAAAATTTATTGCAGGACGGGCAGACAAGTAGTATCCGAAGCTGGCAGATGTTCTGGAAGCACTGTCTCCAAACTAACTGATAAATAGAAGGATGGTGTGAAATAACTCATTTGTGTTTAGTGGGGCCACTAAATCCTGTTATCTCACCACAGACTTACAACACACTGTTCTTTAAAGGTAAAGGTGCTTTAGAAGACTGGTGTGAAACAATTTACCCATGTTTAGTGGGACCACTAAATTCCACAGACTTACAACACAAACATTGTTCTATTTCTTCAACCTAAATTAAGCTAAAAAAGTATTTTATGTTTTCCAGGCACTAGCTTTTCTTATATCAAACACCCACCCCCCCACCCCCTTTTTTTTTTACCTTTACAAATTCTTTTGCTTATGTGACTCTGTTTTGCTCAAGAGTTCTGGCCATTTTCAACTTGTCTAATCTTGTGTCTTTAGCAAGCTTTGTTTCTGTTATTGTGAACTCATACAGTTATATCCATATAGCCACATCTTATGATTTGCAAAAGCCAATACATTTATGTGTTTATCACAAGCAGAAATGGTTCTGGTTCAGAACCACCCTCCGTGTTTAGGCTGGAGCTGCTTCGACTGCAGATGGAAATCTGTAGCATGGCTGCGCCAGGCGTAATTTATTCATCAGATGCACTGTAAACGCATTACAGCAGATTAGCTGTTTTTCTTCCTTTAGATGTACACTGCTATGTCCAGTTTACAAGCCATTTCTTTCTTACCGGCCTGTGTAACCTTCCTAGAGCCCGGCTCAGCTTCCTCCTTCAGCGGCTATTTCTGTAACGGATCGGACGAGCGAGAGCGCCGCGATTAATTTTAATGCTTCCACGGGGGAATTCCTCCCGCCTCCTTTTTCTGTACCAGTTCCTCGAGGAAAGACACAGAACACGAGGAGGAGAGGGACTTCGTAGCCGCGGTACTGGTGAGAGCGGGCAGGGGGAGCCGCCGAGAGAAAGAGGCTAGCCGCCGGCGGGGTGCAATTAGGGAAGGTGGCGAGGACGACCCCGAGGTGGGCAGAGGGGCGGGTGGGGAGCTCGACGCGATGTGGGAGGAAGAAGGATGACTCGGGGCGTATTTCGCTGCCTGACCCCGGCACGTCAGCAGCGGCAGCCACTGGAGCCGGCCGCGACGGGGACAACACCGAGATGATCCCGCTGCCCCCGGGTCCAGGCGAGAGGCAGAGCCTGCGGCCCGGGCACTAGACCGCCTCGCCACCGCACGCCGTGGCCCGAGAGGAGGAGCCCCGGCCGGGCGGCGGGTCCCGCGCCAGCTGCTGCTCCCGCCAGCTCCCCCATGGATAAAGCGGGCTCGCTGCACACCTCGGTGCCCACGCCGCCGCCCCGGCTCTACCTGTCGCGCAACTTAAGCTGCAGCGCCTGTCTCTGTGGCAGCCTGGTCGAGCAACACAGGGCGGCCTGCAGCCCCGACGGCAATACCGCGCACCCACTCGTGGGGCGGGAAGCAGCGGCCGAGAGACCTCGCTCCCCACCGTGCCGCCCAGCCCCACGCAGCGCCTCCGGGCCAAGTCGCTGCCCACGCCCGGCGACCGCAGCCTGTATCCGGCGTTGCAGCAGAGCCCGTCCCCCTGCAAGATTGTGCAGTTCGCCGACTCCCTCGGCCTGAAGCTTACCTCCGTGTGTCAGTTCTGCAAGGCTGACTCTGCTGTAAGTGCCGCTGCCCACCCCGACGCCGCAGCGCAGACCTCTTCAAGACCCGGGAAGCCGCCGGCGCTGGGCGACCTGGAGCCGATGCTGTTCGGGCCACCGCCACTGCTGGAGCCACTCTTCCGCCGCAGCCCGGCGCCAGCTCCGGCTTCATGGAGTGGATGGAACAGCACAGAGTGAGGCTGTAGTGGGTGCGGGCCGAGCCGGTGGGGCTGCGCGGCGCCGTGCACGTCCTCAGCCTGGCCTACGAGAAGGACGTGTCGGTGCGATACACGCTCAAAAGCTGGGCCAGCTGCGCCGAGGTATCCGCCGCTTACCAGGCGCCCTGCCCGGCAGGCAGCATTGATATAAGGAAAGCAAGTGGCTGGAAAACAGGGTTAAAATATTTTTAGCTTAATTGGAGTCTAAGATAGAGAACAATGTTTGTGTTGTAAGTCTGTGGTGTGAAAACAGAATTTAGTAGCCCTACTAACGTGAGTGAATTATTTCTTCCAATCCTTCTACTTTCCAGTTAGTTTGGAGACAGTGCCTCCCAAACATCTGCTAGCTTCAGATACTCCTTGTCTGCCCATCCTGTTCTGCTTGCAGTAAATTTTGTACGAAGATCATACTGTTCTAAAACTTTGTCAGCTATCAGAAAGTTATAGATATGGCTGGTTTTAGCTAGTTTTGTGATTATTGAGGCATCCAACTGTGCCAAAGGCAAAAAGTACATTGTGAGGAAGACTGCTTACTTAATCTTGAAGACCCCTGCCCACGACCACTGGAGGGCAGTGCGCAAGTGCCAAAAGGAGACTTATGATAATGAGTTTTTAGAACTAATCGTAATAGCCCCACTGCTCTCAGGGGAACCTAATGAATATGCATGTTTGTGTGTGATAAATATCTGCTTGCTTAACATCTTGGTGTGCAAGTTAGGAGGAGCGATCCCCCTTGCACCTGGTGCCATAATAAATATACCTGCTTTATAAATCTCCTTAAATTGTAGAGTCTGATTCTGTGCTTCAGCATCACTGACCACTTCACCTTCCTCCTGCCCTTGGGTGTTGCCGTCGCTGCCGAGGCCACGCTGGTAATGCACTACTAAATGCTGTTATCACATCACAGACTTACAACACTGTCCTGGGTTCAGTAGTAGCAGTCATGTTTTTCCTTTGTGTTAACTGGTGCAGTTCTGTGTTTTGACTTCTAGCTTGAGAACAGTGTTGGTGAAGCCGATGTTTTCGGTTGTTGCTAAGTGATGTTTACCCTGACCAAGGACTGTGTGAGGCTCATGCTCTGCCAGGGAGGAGGGGAAGCTGTGAGGAAGCAGAGACGGGGCGCCTGACCCGGGCTAGCCAGGGAGGTATTCCATACCACAGCACGTCATGCCCGGGGTGGGGGGGTAACTTGGAGTTACCCGGAAGGACACGGGATTCCGGGTGGAACTCGCTTTCTTGGCCGGTGGTATCGTATTCTCTTCCCTTGTTATTTTCCCTTATCATTGTTGTAGTTGATAGTAGCGGTGGTGATTTGTTGCTGGACTGTTCTTGTCTCAACCCGTAGGAGTTGCACTCTCTCGATCCTCCTCCCGGTTCCTCCGGGAGCGGGGAAGGGGAGAGCCCCAGTGCGGGGGGGGTGAGACGGACACGGACCTCGATTGTTGTCATCTCGGCACCACTCACTGGGAGTGAGTGAACAAGTTACCTGACTGGGTTTAAACCACGACAAACACAAACATTGTTTTCTATCTTAGACCTAAGTTAAGCTAAAAGTACTTTAACCCTATGTTTTCCAGGCACTTGCTTTCCTTATATCACTGGAGTTTGCCGTCCACTACCGCATTCCTGGTGCCAAATACCAGGACAATAAGGAGGGAAAGAACCAGACCCCCCCCCCCCCCCCCCCCCGGTTGCAGGGCTGGCAGCGCGTCCTGCCCGCCACCATTCTGCCCCAGGACCCTGACAGCTCCGCCTGGATCCACTTCATCTGAGGCATGGAGGGAGTGTGCAACACTGGGGGACTGGCAGCCCAGCCCCGCCCCAATAGAGGGAGGAGGCACAGTGGTTCATTGCCCCAGAAAATATATGGACTCAGTCAGAGATCAATGTGGCCAGACAAAAAGCCCTTTATTACAAAGCCTTAACTCCTTATATACTATTTCTTACATGCACTTACAGTGATTTGGCATATTATGACTGGATACATGTCTTGAAGACACTTAGTGACTAACACATAATTGGTTAAGCACAGGTGTGAGAACTTGATCTTGAAAGATTGCCAACAGTCCACAGTTCTTATTAACTTGGTGAATTCCAGCTTCTTCTTACCTTCCTTGTTTAGGTTTCCTCGGGCCTCTCATGGCCTTGCTGTATCTTTCAGGATTATTCAGAGTTTATGTACCAATTATCCATTCTCCTGTGAGAACACTGCCTCCACATCTCCCCATTTTTGTTTTATATATGTTTTGGGTGACCCTACTTGATCTGGGGATTTGGGCTAGATCATATCTCCAATATATGCCAACTACAGGCTGCTGGGCCTGCCCCTTTTTTCTGCTGTATGGCTCTCTGGTAACAGGGGAGGACATCCTTCACATCAAGGTCTGGCATGGCATGTGTTCCCACCGCTCCATGCCTGCTGGGTTGCAGCCAACAGTGGAGCTAAAGGTTCTTCTTGGTGGCAAACACAGAGGCCAACCCAGTCTTGCCCTTGACTGTGGTAGCAGGCATTTGGTCAGCCTCAGTCCTTGCACCTTGTTGTCAATGCAGAGTTTCACCTGCTTCATCCAGTAACAAGTCACTACTACAGCAAGGCACACACAAATTTACATTAGCAGAGTAACTATTACAGGGTGCAGCAGCATGTTGAAGATGCTGATGGCAGCGAGGGACTAGCCAAAGAAATTTCTTACCAGTGGAATTCTCCCCCCCTCTTAATTTGTTCCATTACCTGCTTTATAACACTACCATTGTATTAGAATCTTTCCAGCTTTTGCCTTAGCATTTTCTAGCAGCTACTGCAAATTTGCATACTCTGACATTTCTTTTACAAGTGACAAATCTGTATAATACAAGGTGTAGTTTCTTATTAGCAACTGGCTAGTAAATACAGGTGGTTTTACACACAAAATCACAGCCTCTAGTAATATCTACTTTACAAGCACACGTATATTCAAGCTGTTACTTTTCAGTTGCCCCCAAGTGATGTTTTGCAATCATTCGTTTTTCTCTTCCTCTATCTCATTCTGCTTGGGGTATTCACAGTCAGCTCCTGTAGCTGAGGCATCAGGTTTTTCCATTTGTCTGTCCAGCTCATGGCAAGGCTTGACAAACTTTGCAGGCAGTCACCATGGACCTGTAGGCAGGAGGACACAAATATAGCCCCTCCTCCAGGTTATCAGTTCTTGAGAAGTAGACAGGTTAAATTGCACATTGTTAACAGTCACAGAGTTTGCTGCCTCATTGCCTCTTTTTTTTTTTTTTTTGGTACAAAGTCGCTCACTCTACAAATGCCGGCCAGCTACAGCTGCGTGCCTGCTTCAGCAGCAGCCATAAATACCTGCCGGCAACCGCGCTTTTGCATTAACCCTTTCATGCCCGAAATGTTAAACTGCTACCCTTTAAAAACTTTTGCATGAACCCAACAACAACAACAACAAAATAATAAACAGAATACCGTCTGCCCTCAACACATGCACACACACATGTATGGGATCCCACAAGCATGCTCCACACAACTACAATATTTGAAGCACAAGATCCAGACAATCATTACTCCCACTACAGTCCCACGTACAGAACGTGGCACAATGACCCTGTGGAGACTAACAGCAAAACAGCTCACAGAAGCATCATTGCAGTGCGAGGTGGCAGGCTCAACCTTAGCAAGCGTCCCCCGCAGAGGCTCTGCCTCCCCCACATCGTATGAGGCTTGGGCTTTTATACTGACCCAAATGCACGCTCGTTCCGACACAGGTGGCCAGCCTATGTTGGAAGAAGTGGCCAGCAATATCTATAAAGTTCTTCAAAGGTCGATAGAAACCTGGACATACTTATATTTACCAACTTCTAGTACATGAGTATCACAGAGGAAATGTATTAAATGAGTTGTATATGGGGTCCCAAGTCCACGGTCCGTCACAGTATGCACAGTACCCCTGCTAAGAGCATACAAAAGACCTTCCCACCACCAGAAACGCACACAATATGTCTGTATCCCGCACTGGTCTCGCTTCCCTGGAGGTTGGGGGGGGGGAGTTGGTTTGTTTGTTTTTTTGTTTTGTTTTGTTTTTTTTACTTTAACGTAAAAAAGGTTGCTCCCTTCACTTTAAGGACTGAAAACATCTATAAAACAGATGTCCTAAACTCAAATTTCAATTCATTGAATCACTGACAAGGGGGGTGTCCTGGGACGGTGCTGACTCTTTCCAGGGTTTCAACCATCCAGCTGGCACCCACCGCCGACCGGAATCTGTAATCACACACATATAACCTCGACCAGTTAGTTTTACTTCTGCAGGACCTTTCCAAATGCCGGTTTCCAAATCCTTGTACTGGACCAGAATACCCGGAGTTTTAGTCACCTAATGCCTGACCATGTATTATAGCAGGGGGGTCATTAAAGTCTCCTGTCAATTGCAAAAAATTCATAACGTATACAGCTTTCTGTTTCCTTGCTACCGGTGTAAGTACTTTTTCCCCCGTTTTTTGTTTTTTTAACAACTGTTTCAAAGTTTGATGTGTTCGTTCAATAATAGCTTGTCCTGTAAAAGAATAGTGTCAATAGTAACATGGGCATATTTCAATTTCCCAAAAGAGGGTACATGAGTCTCATCCATTTGCCAAAGCTGAAGAGGCTGGAGGCCTTGAGGGTTGACTCCAAGGCCTATACCTACTGCTTGGCATTGACAATTGGGACAAGATTGCATAATGCCCCGGGCATCTGTTAGGGACAGTCCAAACTGCCGAACTAACATTTTTGTTGATTGATGGAAGAAGGAATGGGATGCTCGAGCTTGTTGAAAGATATTTACAGAGGGTCCTGCCCATGCTGGGGCAACTAATTTACCCACTTCTTTGTTATTGCCTTCACTAAGGCTTCCTGGAAGGCCTGAATGACTGCGAATATGCATAATAAAATATGTACATTTATGAGTATTCACAAGATGTAATAAGGTTTTTAACAAGATCCACAACCTGTGATTAACGACTTCTTGTAAAATTCCCCTTTCTA
This sequence comes from Pezoporus flaviventris, assembly GCF_033815535.1. Classification (NCBI taxonomy): domain Eukaryota; kingdom Metazoa; phylum Chordata; class Aves; order Psittaciformes; family Psittacidae; genus Pezoporus; species Pezoporus flaviventris. Next base: position 493,377 of record NW_026892669.1, on the reverse strand, counting down.
TACATTGAACAATGCCTACAACATATAAAGAATTGCAGACAATATTAAGAGGGGTGTCAGGCCATCACTGAAATACTGCAATAACGGCATCTAACTCTAGTGTTGTAGTGAATCGGAAAAATGTCCAAGTATCTTCTGCTCTTTCCAACCATCATCTGTTTGCCAAACATATCCGGCTGTGTGATTGATTTTGCTTGCATCTGTAAAGACAGTTAATCCTAAAACAGGTTTACTAGGATAAAAGGTAACATCTTCAAACTGATTATTCTTTAGCATTGTAAACATCTTATGAGGTGGAAAATGTATATTAAGAGGACCTACAAAACCTGTCAGAGCAGACTGGAAAGTAGAGCTAGATTGTTGTGCCCAGTCTAACCATACCCTGGTAAGCGGCAAACAAATTTGTGATGGATCACAGCCCATAATTTCCTGACAACGTGAACGACCTTGTACAATCAAAAGAGCAAATACTTCTAACCGAGTAGTTACAGTTTTACGTAATCCATAAGGCAGGAAAATCCATTCTAAAATGCATAAAGGATCAGTCTTCTGAAGATCCCACTGTGCTAGTAGACTAAATGGATGATACTCACTGTTGACAATAAACAGAACAACCTGTAAATATGGATTCCATTGAGAAGCATAAGAGGTAGTGATTTTTGTCATGATGTGATCTAAGGCATCATACTGAGCTTTGGATAGAACTCTTTTTTTTTCCTGCCTTTGACTCACCCTTTAAAAGGGGCATGAGATCGGTCAGATCATCATTTGTGATTCCACACAAAGGGCGGACCCATTAGATATCACCCATCAATTTCTGCAGGTCAGACAAGATTTTTATCTGTGTGGTAATTTTAACTTTTTGAGGCCTAATTTCAGTTCTGGAAATGATCCACCCCAGATATTTCCAAGGGGCTTCAAGTTTCACCTTGTCTGGTGCAATTACCAGTCCTGCTTTCGCTAATTCTGATTGTAGCAGGCAGAGCAGATGGTCCTTGTTTAAATATTTGCCTGCAATTAGGATATCATCCATATAGTGATAGATAACACATTTTTGCAGTTTTTGTCAGATCGGTTGCAATGCCCGGGCAACATACAGTTGACAAATAACAGGAGAATTTTTCATACTTTGAGGTAAAACGACCCATTCATATCTCTTAGCAGGCTTTCCTTTGTTAATTGCTGGGACAGAGAGAGCAAATTTTTCACAATCGCTTGGGTGTAGAGGAATTGTGAAAAAACAGTCTTTTAAATCAATTATTATTAAATCCCAACCCTGAGGTATCATTGAAGGGCTAGGCAAGCCAGGTTGCAAAGCTCCCATGTCTTTCATAACTGCGTTGATAGCTCTGAGGTCATGTAACAGTCTCTATTTTCCATTTTTCTTAGGAATGGTAAATATCGGAGTATTCCTTGGACTAGTGGATGGCACAATATGGCCTGCTTCTAACTGTTCATTGATCAATTGGTGAATATGGGACAGCTTTTCTTTTGTCAGCTGGAGAGATATTGTTCAGCTTGTGATATTGGGCAAAGATGTTTAAAGTTAAAAAATAGTAATCAGGAAGATAGGTTGGAAAATTATGTATCACAGGTATCTCTAAGAGGATCACCCTCTGTATCTGTCCTATCTGATATTGATAAGGAGGAGGAGATTGCTGTCACTGGCAACAAGCAGCACATTCACATTCAGAGTTAAGAAAGGGTTAAACCAGAAGTGCTGTTGCAGAGGCAGGCATCTGCAGCCCCTGCAGAGCAGGGTGAGCAGCTGTGAGAGAAAGAAAAAGGGAAAACCAAGGAGGAAAGGGGTGAGCTCGTGCAGCTCCTGTGTTTGAGCGTGGGAGGAGAGATGTCCGGCAGAGGTGGGGAAGTGGGCTCTTCTGTGGAACTGGATCAGTATGCGTGCTATGGAGAGTTTGGACGTTGGAAGTGAGACTGCCCGGGGGGGGAGCAGTGCCATGGGGTGGCTCCGGTGACTGAATTGGAACTAGACTGACGGAGACCTCGGGAATCTACCCTAGCAGATCCACTGGTTAAATTAAAACTAGGGACTAGAGGAAATAAAGAGGAATTTTAGTGGATACAGGAGCAACATATTCAGCATTAAATCAGAGATAAAAGACTTTGTTACAGATGTGGGAGCTACTGGCCACCAAGATTAAAAAAAAAAAAAAAAAGCCCACAAAAAACCAAGGCATTCTTTCTGAAACCCTTAAAGTACAAATTGGGAAAACAAACAGGAATGCATAAATTTTTATGCATGTCAAATTCTCTAAAATCTTCATTAGGGCGAGAAGCAATATTTAAAGAAGGCAAAATGGAGTTTAGAGTTAAAACCAGTCAATTAATTACAGTTTTGAGTTTATCTTTAATTCAGCAGAAAAGCAAACAGGAGGACCTCCCAGAAATAGAAGAAAGCCTTAATCAGGTATATCTGGGAGAACTAACATCTGAAGTTCCAGGTAAGGTGAAAAATGCTTTGCCTGTTAAAGTAGAAATAAAAAGGGGGGGGGCTTGCCCAATTAGAATAAAACAGTATCCCTTAAAATTAGAAAATCAAAGGGAATCAAAAAATCATTGATCAATTTTAAAATATATATTATTAATGGAATGTGAAATCGAATATAATGCTCCTATCTGGACAGTAAAGAAATGTGGGAAAAGTTGCAGATTGATTCAAGATCTCATAGCAATCAACAGAATTGCAGAGGATATTCATCCAGTAGTAGCTAATTCATATGACTTATTGACAAAATTGAATAATAATCAGAAATCGTTTGCCGTCCTGGATTTAAATGACGCTTTCTTTTGCTTACCATTAGCCAAAGAAAGCCAAAATTTATTTGCTTTTGAATGGGAGTATCCTGACACAGGAAGGAAAACTCAACTAACTTGGACAGTATTACCTCAGGGGTTTAAAAATAGTCCAGTAATTTTTGGAAATCAGCTAGCACGAGAACTAGAATCATGGAAGCCACCTACTCAGACGGGGACTCTCTTACAATATGTGGATGACCTATTAATTTGGTGATGAACTATTTGACTCAGTGCTTGATGATGATAAAACAGCAAAGAAACTCGGTAAACCACGGAGAGAAGTAATAAATTGTATAAAAAGATACAAGGTGGAAAAGAAAACTGCCGCTGTAGCAATGGAGAAGCTAGGTGTCCTGGGTTCAGCAGTAGCAGTCATGTTTCTCCTTTGTGGTAGCTGGTGCAGTGCTGTGTTTTGACTTCCAGCCTGGGAACAGTGTTGGTGAAGCCGATGTTTTTGGTTGTTGCTAAGTGATGTTTACCCTGACCAAGGACTTTGTGAGGCTCATGCTCTGCCAGGGAGGAGGGGAAGCTGTGAGGAAGCAGAGATGGGGCGCCTGACCCAGGCTAGCCAGGGAGGTATTCCATACCACAGCACGTCATGCCCGGGGTGGGGGGTAACTGGGTGTTACCCGGAAGAACACGGGCTTCCGGGTGGGACTCGTTTTCTTGGCCGGTGGTATCGTATTCTCTTCCCTTGTTATTTTCCCTTATCATTGTTGTAGTTGATAGTAGCGGTGGTGATTTGTGTTGTACATTGGTTGCTGGACTGTTCTTGTCTCAACCCATAGGAGTTGCACTTTTTCGATCCTCCTCCCCGTTCCTCCAGGAGCAGGGAAGGGGAGAGCCCCGTTGCGGGGGGGGGGGGGGGACGGACCTCGATTGTTGTCATCTCGGCACCACTCACTGGGAGTGAGTGAACAAGTTACCTGACTGGGTTTAAACCACGACACTAGGAACAGACGTCCCCGGTCGGTTGAAGCCGGGGGAAGATTACAACTCGTTTCCCCCAACTCACGGGGCGCTCCCTGTGCTTGGAGCACAGGGTTCCCCCCCCCTTCCTTTTCTCCCCCTCCTTCTTCATCAGAAGGTACAGCGGAGGGGGTGCAACTCCCTGCTCCTCCATCACCCCAGTTCCAACAGTAGGGACTTTGAAAAGGACAGAGAAAGTATAGTAGAAGGGATACGCATGATAAATGTCGAAGAAGCTGAAAGGAAAAGGATGGTGCCTCGGCACCGGATCAATTGCGGCGCCATTTTGAAGCACGCAGTAGAAAATAGAGATTATGCGCTAGCGGGAGATTTAAAGGAACTGCGAGCCTTTCCAACCCATTATGCCCTAGATTGGAAATTTTTAACTCAGTTACGGCGGAGCCAGGTCTGCAGATGGCCACATACCGAACGAGAAACATCTGACAAGAAAGATATAGCTGTGAACAATGGAGACCTGAGTTCGGCCCAGGATCAGCCCCCGAATCCCCTGAATCCGAGACAGATTTATATCCTCTGCTTCCAGACTCTGACTCTTCGTCTCCCAGGTTGGTCTGCTCAGACTCACTGGCCCTGGAGACGCTCAGCTGCAACCATTGATGAAAAAGCTTGAAGCCCTTGAGACTCGGATTGAGACATCTCCATCGGCGCCTCCACCTTATCCTCCGTAAAACCCCTTCCTTAAAGAGGGCAAACAGGGGGAGAGGGTGGGAGAGGTATCGGGGGGGCAAAAATCCTGTGCACTGCTGGCATGGGTTAATCAAAGATGCGTTTATTACTGGTGAATTTTCTGCAATTGGCCTCTCTGCATATCCTGTGTTTACTACACAGCAGGGGGCTAAAGAGTGGGAAACTTTTGATATCAAAATAGTTAAGGAGGCCTGACAAACAGTGACCACGTATGCGTTAAAATCCTCTTATACTCAAGCTGTATATGTTATGATTTTATTTTTTTTGCGATTGACAGGGGGAGCCCATACAGTTTCTCTGTGATACTCATGTACTAGAAGTTGGTAAATATAAGTATGTCCAGGTTTCTATCAACCCTTGGAGACCTTTTTAGATACTGCTGGCCACTTCTTCCAGCACAGGCTGGCCACCTGTGTCGGAATGAGTGTGCATTTTGGTCAGTATAAAAGCCCAAGCCTCATACGATGTGGGGGAGACAGAGCCTCTGCGGGGATGCCCGCTAAGGTTGAGCCTGCCACCTCACACTGCTATGATGCTTCTCGGATCTGGTTTGCTGTTAGTCTCCACAGGGTCCTTGTGCCACGTTCTGTACGTGGAACTGTAGTGGGAGTAATGATTGTCTTGATTTTGTGCTTCAAATATTGTAGTTGTGTGGCGTGTGCTTGTGGGATCCCATACACGTGTGTGTGTGCATGTGTTGAGGGCAATCGTGTATTGTTGGGTTCATGTAAAAGTTTTTAACGGGTAGCTGTTTAACATTTCGGGCATGAAAGGGTTAACTTAAAGGTGCGGCTGCCGGCAGGTATTTATGGTTGCTGCTGAAGCAGGCAGGCCGCTATAGCTGCTGCCCAGCAGGACGGCTTTTGCAGGGATTAAAAAAAAAGGGGGGCGGGGGGAGAGTAATGATGCTGCAAATATGCAGTTTAACCTGTCTACTTCTCAAGAACTGATAACCTGGGGGAGGGGGTATATTTGTGTCCTCCTGCCTACAGGTCAATGGTGACTGCCTGCAAAGTTTGTCAAGCCTTGCCATGAGCTGGACAGACAAATGGAAAAACCTGATGCCTCAGCTACAGGAGCTGACTGTGAATACCCCAAGCAGAATGAGATAGAGGAAGAGAAAGAACGAATAACTGCAAAACATCACTTGGGGACAACTGAAAAGTAACATCCTGAATATGTGTGCTTGTAAAGGAGCTATTATTAGAGGTTGTGATTTTGTGTATGAAACCACGTGTATTTACTAGCTAGTTGCAAATAAGAAACTACACCTTGTATTGTATAGATTTGTCACTTGTAAAAGAGATGTTAGAGTATGGAAATCTGCAGTAGATGCTAGAAAAATGCTAAGGCAAAAGCTAGAAAGATTTTAATACAATGGTAGTGTTATAAAGCAGGTAATGGAACAAATTAAGAGGGTGGGAGAATTCCACTGGTAAGAAATTTCTTTGGCTAGTCCCTCGCTGCCATCAGCATCTTCAACATGCTGCTGCACCCTGTAATAGTTATTCTGCTAATGTAAATTTGTGTGTGCCTTGCTGTAGTAGCGACTTGTTACTGGATATAAAACAAAAGGGGGGAGATGTGGAGACAGTGTTCTCACGGGAGAATGCATAATTGGTACATAAATTCTGAATAATCCTGAAAGATACAGCAAGGCCATGAGAGGCCCAAAGAAGCTTAAGCAAGCAAGATAAGAGGCTGTAATTCACCAAGTTAATGAGAACTGTGGACTGTTGGCAAGCTTTCAAGGTTGAGTTCTCACACCTGTGTTTAACCAATTATATGTTAGTCACTAAGGGTCTTCAAGGCATGAATCCAATCATAATATGCCAAATCACTGTAAGTGCTTCGGCCGGGGCCTTGGCTCTGTTAAACAAGCTAGGCTGCTGGCTTGCTAAGCAGACAAATGCTACATCGAAGGCAATTTCTGATTTGTTGTTTGATGTTGACTCTGTAAGACATGCAACACTGCAGAACAGAGCCGCTATAGACCTTTTGTTGTTGGAACAGGGACATGGATGTGAAGAGTTTGATGGAATGTTTTGTATGAATCTTTCTGATCATTCTAATTCGATACACACACAACTGAAAACCCTGGCTCAGCTTACCCAGCAATTGCAAGTGAGCAATGACCTAGGGATAACTAAATGGTTGTCCTCATGGGGCATTACAGGTTGGCTTAAAACACTGATATTTGAAGGACTGCGCTTATGTATCATTGTTATTTCAATCATTGTAGTTGTTAGACTTGCTTATAGTTGTGTGATGAAACAAATGAACAGAATGACCCACAATGTTTTGCTCGCACAAAAGAAAAAGGGGGGAATTGTTGCAGAATGGCTCCAAGAGCAAGGCCATGGATTCTTAGAGGCCTTGTGGGAGCAAAGCAAGGTGTAGGCCTCACATGTAACCGGAAACCGGATGTGGGAGGAGAATGTGAAGGAAGCTGTGCGGAACTAACCAATACTGTTCTGACTAGTAGGCGTGGCTAAACACCACGCAGATATAAGCGAAGTGCGCCACAAATAAAGCAGAAGCTTGCTTATCACCCATATGGGGTTGGCCTGTCTTGCTTCTCCTCGCCGCTAACATTAGTTTATTTCCATATTTCCTCCAGATCTGTTTCAATTCTGCCACTTTGATGTATATAGGAACATCAGCTTTCATTGATTATGGAACAAATCCCTCCTTGTGATGCCAATAATATGTCTAGAGCCATTCGGTTTTGTAATACCACTTTAGACAGGCTCGTTATCTCTTGTTGTTCTGCCTAGATTATATCAATGTTTTTACTTTCCATTTCCTCTATGGTTGCTGAGATATTTACAGTTGCCTTCTCTAATTCACTTACTCCCAAAGATTGAATTAGCCCTCTAACAAAATTATAAAATGAGGTGTGCCGTTCAATAATAGGGTTAAACCCTCACTTAATCTGTTTAGCAAAACATCTAATCCAGGTCCCGGAAGGATACCTGTTGATAATGGTAAAATTTCATATTACAGCGCCTAAGGTGCATGCCCCCTTCCATTTGGGGGGTAGAGTCTTATAATCATTTTCTCCACATAACCAGTAACATCCTTTCCCTTTAGGAATGGGCCATCACTGAACTATGATATTATCTATATTAATAGTATGATTACAATTTGAATGGTGACCTACATCTGTGGCATTTAAACAAGCAAGATTTCTTACCCTGGTTCCTGGTGTAATACATCTTTGTGCACAGGTGTATCACAGTATCACACACAGTATCACAGTATGTTAGAGATTGGAAGGGACCTCGAAAGATCATCTAGTCCAATCCCCCTGCCGGAGCAGGAACACCTAGATAATGTTACACAGGAATGCGTCCAGACGGGTTTTGAATGTCTCCAGGGAAGGAGACTCCACAACCTCCCTGGGCAGCCTGTTCCAGTGTTCCGTCACCCTCACTGAGAAGAAGTTTCTTCTCAAGTTTAAGTGGAACCTCTTGTGTTTCAGTTTGTACCCATTACCCCTTGTCCTATCATTGTTTGCCACTGAGTAGAGCCTGGCTCTGTCCTCGTGACACTCCCCCTTTATATATTTATAGACACTTATAAGGTCACCCCTCAGTCTCCTCTTCTCCAAACTATAGAGACCCAGCTCCCTCAGTCTTTCCTCATAAGGGAGATGTTCCACTCCCCTAATCATCTTCGTTGCCCTGCGCTGGACTCTCTCCAGCAGCTCCCTGTCCTTCTTGAACTGAGGGGCCCAGAACTGGACACAGTACTCCAGATGCGGTCTCACCAGGGCAGAGTAGAGGGGAAGGAGGACCTCTCTCGACCTACTAACCACCGCCCTTCTAATACACCCCAGGATGCCATTGGCCTTCTTAGCCACAAGGGCACAGTGTTGGCTCATGGTCATCCTGTCGTCCACTAGGACCCCCAGGTCCCTCTCCCCTACACTGCTCTCTAACAGGTCGTTCCCCAACCTATACTGGAACCTGGGGTTGTTCCTGCCCAGATGCAGGACTCTACACTTTCCCTTGTTATATTTCATCAAGTTACTCCCTGCCCAACTCTCCAGCCTGCCCAGGTCTCGCTGGATGGCAGCACAGCCTTCTGGCGTGTCAGCCACTCCTCCCATCTTAGTGTCATCAGCAAACTTGCTGATAGTACACTCAATTCCCTCATCTAAATCATTGATGAATATATTAAATAATACCGGTCCCAGTACTGACCCTTGAGGCACTCCACTAGTTACAGGCCTCCAACTAGACTCAGCCCCATAGACTACAACTCTCTGGCTTCTCTCCTTCAGCCAGTTCACAGTCCACCTCACTACCTGATCATCCAGACCACACTTCCTCATTTTAGCTGTGAGGATGCTGTGGGAGACTGTGTCAAATGCTTTGCTGAGGTCAAGGTAGACCACATCCACCGCTCTGCCATCATCCATCCACCGTGTTATTTCCTCATAAAAGGCTAAGAGATTGGTCAAACATGATTTCCCCTTGGTGAAGCCATGTTGACTGCCCCTCATAACCTTCTTATCCTTGATATGCCTTAAGATGGTACCAAGGATAAGGTGTTCCATCACTTTCCCAGGGATGGAGGTGAGGCTGACCGGTCTATAGTTACCCGGGTCCTCCTTCTTGCCCTTTTTGAAGACTGGAGTGACATTTGCTTTCCTCCAGTCCTCAGGCACCTCTCCCGTTTCCCAAGACTTGGTAAAGATGATGGAGAGTGGTCTAGCAATGACTTCCGCCAGTTCCCTCAGCACCCGCGGGTGCATCCCATCTGGACCCATGGATTTATGGATGTCCAGATTGCTCAACTGGTCTCTAACCCATTCCTCATCGACTAAGGCAAACTGCTCCGTCGACCTGACTTCATTAAGGTCGACACCTTCATTACAGGTGTAATATTTATTTCCTGAATTAGGATTAACTATTCCAAATTTTAACCTTTCCTTCGAATACAGATTGCTAGTGTTCACCCACAAATTTGTCCATGAGACAGTGTTAGGAATTGGAACTCCAATTAATGGAAGATCCAGGCTTTCTCCTGATTTAGGCAACTGTGCACACACCCAACAATCACTACGATTAAAAACATTAGTAATATTCTGCACTAATTTCAGGTATAAATTCTGGTCCAAAGCTTGTGTGCCAGTTATCATATGAGTCCAAATTATGACTGACGCATCCTGTTGTGAAGTGAAGGAGATGATAACCAGTGGGCTCCTTTCTGTTCCAGGACTGCTGATACCACATGGGACACTCGCACAGTAATTTTTGTCCCAAGGTGAATTTGCGAGCCTCTTCAATATTCATAACTGCTGCCACAGCCCTTAGGCATCCAGGCCATCCTTTGCTCTCTTCAGCCAGCTGTTTTGAAAAATATGCCACTGCCCTTTTGTATGGTCCTAGTTTCTGATCAAGGGCCCCCAAGGCTATTCCTTGTTTTTCATAGGAATATAGCCGAAATGGTTTAGTCCCATTCAGAAGTCCCAGAGCTGGAGCTCTCATTAACTCTATCTTTCAATTTCTAAAAGCCTCCTCTGCTTTATCAGTCTAGTTCAAAGAGGGAGGGTTTCCCTTCAACAGTTCATACAGTGGTCTTACCAGAACACCATAATCATGGATTCAAAGTCTGCACCATCTAGTCATTCCCAGGAATGTCCGGAGCTCCTTGACGGTCGATGGTCGTGGAGTCTGGCAAATGGCTTCTTTTCTGGCAGTTCCAAGTTCTCTCTGTCCTCCTGTTATTTCATATCCTAGGTTGTAAACTCGGGTTTGGATTAGTTGAGCCTTTTGTCTGGATACCCGATAACCATTCAGTCCCAGAAAATTTAATAATTCCAGTGTCCACTGGATACATTCTTCCTTTGTTTCTGTAGCAATTAATAGGTCATCCACATATTGTAACAGAGTCCCCATCTGAGTGGGTGGCTTCCATAATTCTAGTTCTTGTGCTAGCTGATTTCCAAAAATCGTTGGACTGTTTTTAAACCCCTGAGGTAATACTGTCCAAGTTAGTTGAGTTTTTCTTCCTGTGTCAGGATTCTCCCATTCAAAAGCAAATAGATTTTGGCTTTCTTTGGCTAATGGTAAGGAAAAGAAAGCGTCATTTAAATCCAGGACGGCAAACCATTTCTGATTTAATTTTCGTTTGGTCAATAAAGTATATGGATTAGACACCACTGGGTGGATGTGCTCTTCTATTTTATTTATTGCCCTTAAATCTTGAACTAGGCTATAGCTTTTCCCATCTGCTTTCTTTACTGATAAAATGGGGGTGTTATATTCCTATTCACATTCCACTAATAACCCGTATCTTAAAAATTTATCAATTATTTCTTTAATTCCCCTTCTATCTTGTATTCTTTGAGGATACTCTTTTATTCGAACTGGGCAGGCCCCCCTTTTTATTTCAATTTTAATAGGCAAAGCATTCTTTGCCTTACCTGGAATTTCTGATGCCTGGCCTTCTGGATATACCTGATTGAGGATTTCTTCTACTTCAGGTGAATTGGACTTCTCGATTTCCTGTTGTCGTGGTTTAAACCCAGTCAGGTAACTCGTTCGCTCACTTCCCCCCCCCCTTTCTTGCCCTCCCCCTGCTCTCGGAGGGACGGAGAGGAGAATCGAAAAGAATGCAACTCCCACGGGTTGAGATAAGAACAGTTTAGTAACTAAGGTATAACACAAATCACTACTGCTACCACCAATAATAATAATGATAAAGGAAATAACAAGGGAAGAGAATACAACACCTCAGCACCAGCCGACCGATAACTCGCCCCCCCCAGCCCGACCAAGCACCGACCGATACCTCCTCCAACCCTGCAGTCTCCCAGCCCTTCCGGCTAACTCCCAGCTACATCCTGGGCATGACGTGCTGTGGTATGGAATAGCTCTTTGGTCAGTTTGGGTCAGGTGTCCTGTCTCTGCTTCCTCCCGGCTTCCCCTCCTCCCTGGCAGAGCATGAGGCTCACAAAGTCCTTGGCCAAACCAAAACATCTCTATCAGCTCTGTTCCCGAGCCGAAAGTCAAAACACTGCACTGCACCAGCTACCAAGGAGGAGAAACATGACTGCTACTGCTGAACCCAGGACACCTGTTGAATTAATGACACACTCATAGCTTCAATTAATTGTTCCTCTTTTACTTTTAGTTCTATTTCACCTCTTTTGAAAGTTATGATTGCCTCCATATGTTCTAATAAATCTCTTCCCAGTAATGATTTGGGTGAATTTGGCATGTATAGAAATTTATGTACCCCAATTTGTTTTCCTATCTTATATTTTAAACGTCTTAGAAAGAATGCTTTTTCCTGACGGCCAGTATCTCCCAGAACCCTTACAGACTCTTTTCCTTTTAATGTCAAATCTTGGTTCAAAACCGAATAAGTTGCCCCAGTATCTATAAGAAATTCCACTTCTTTTTCTGTGGCCCCTAGCTTGATTTTAACCAGTGGATCCACTAGGGTAGATTCCCCAGGTCCCCGTCAATCTAATTCCAATTCAGTGGTCAATTGAGTTTGTTGTTTTCCCTGTGGACATGCCCATTTCCAGTGTCCAAACCCTTTACAGTTTGCACACTGATACTGACTAAGGGGAGTTCTCCTGTAACCCCCCTCTCTGCCTCTCATTCCCATTCCTCGGCCACGACCTCTGCCTCTCATGCCACTATATCCCTCATTCACTTGCCCCAATGCTGCAATCATAGCTGTTGTTACGACCTTTCCTTATTTCTTTTCTTTAGCTTGTTCTCTATTCCTGTACACTTTCCAAGCCACTTCCAGTAACTTTTCCATATCTCTTATTTCAGTCACAGATAACTTTTGAAGCTTTCGCCTGATATCCTCCGATGACTGCCCCACAAAGGAATGTGCAAGATGTAATTTTCCTTCCTCTGAGGAAGGATCCAGTGTGGTGCATTTTTGCATAGCTTCTCTGAGCTTATCCAGAAACTCTGTCGGCGACTCCCTCGGACCCTGTCTTATTTCAAACAGCACCGACCAATTTACCGCTTTAGGTATAGCATTTTCAAGCCCATATTTAATCCAATTCTGATATCTTTTCAAAGATGCATAATCTTCATCATCATCGCAATCCCAATTTGGAACTGAGAGGGGAATATGATCTTCAACCCTCCCCTCTATCGCCCCTGCAATAATCTGAGCATTTAACTGAGTACAAGCAGTTTTTATAACCAATTGTTTTTCTGTCTCTGTTAATGCATCCAGGATTACATCTATATCTTTCCAGTCAGGATCCTGGCTTTTTACCAGTATCTCAGATTTCTTTGCTACCCCTATAGGGTCATTTTGATACTCTTTTGCAATCTGCTTCCACTTATCCAAATCTCCTAGAGAAAAATTTACTTTTATTTTGGTACGTCCCTCCGGACCCATTGCTTCCCTCAGAGGGGCTTGCAGGACAGTCTTAGTTTTACTACGAATCTGGGCAGCAACAGGAGTGGAGGAAATTTGTTTTACACTTTGTTCTTGTTTTACACTTTGTTTTGGTTTTACCCTTTATTCTTGCTTTATACTTTGTTCTTGCTCCTCATCTGAATCAGAGGATTCCTCCTCAATCAGAGGTGGTCTCTGATCCGGTACTTTGGGGGAAACATAATCCTCTATTCTATCCTCAACCCTGTTATCCTCAGCTCGTTTCTTAAGTTTCAAACAAATTTCCCCAATGTCACAACCAGAACATCTTTCCAATCTATTCCCTGCCTGCTTCCTTTCTTTTTCTAAAGCTAAAACTAAAGGATCTGAAGGTGCTATATTAATTCCGCATTCTTTTTGCCATTCCGGGTGATTTCGCAACGTGAAAAACATATCTGCATATATTACTTCATCCCATTTTCCTTGCCGCCTCAAAAACAGCATTAATTGTAACAATGTATTATAGTTCAGAGTTTCATGTTTAGGCCATTTTTCCTGATTTTCCAAAGTATACAAAGGTCACCATTGTTTACAATATTTTATCAATGTTTTCTTATTTACTGAGCCCCCGGGAGACCCTCCCAGTTCTTTCCAATGTGCCAAAATGCACCCTAAAGGACTCTTTTTCATGATCTCACTTTGCTGATTTCCCATTATTAATCTCTCACTCACACACACTAGGGATCCCACAGACACACTCCACGCAGTTACAACACTTGAAACAGATACAGAGACTAAAATTCTATCAGACCACAATTAATAATACAGTTCACCGATACCAAAATTACAAGACCAAAATCAGCGCTGTAACAAGCCACAAAACAAATCGAATACCAATTCGAATACTTTTTCCAATAAGATCCAAAAACTTTTCTACAAGACACCCCCTGCGTCTTGCAGGACCCAAACCACAAGAAGCCCCCTGCTTCTTGTGTGTGTATACCAAACGGACGCTAGCAGCCAGGTATACACCTTTACCTATGAGATTTACTATCTTGATTTACGGAAGGCTTCCAAACCATGCGTACGCTTACCAAACCAATTTACCAAACCGAGATGCCCCCTGCACCTTACAAACTATATAAAAGGAAAGAATACCTTTTATGAGAAGGTCCTTGTCTGCTCCCGCAGCGATCCGAATGAGTCGAGGGGTCCCTCCGGGAAAAATTCCCGAGGGCCCTAGGGAGCCCTGTCCTCAGCAGGTCCTGCAGCCGAGCAGAGAGGGTCCCATCTGGGTCACCAAATTGATTTGGAGAAAACTCCAGGAACAAAGTCGCCAACAAAGTTTTCAAGTTGACAAGCAGGTATTCTCTATTGCGGCGCCGGGAGACACGGGGGATAGCTTCACCTAGCGTGTATCTCCCCAATTGCCACACAAGCCGTATTTTGTAGCCACTGGACATACATACATATTCATGAGGCTATGTATGGATTACATAGTTTTCCAGAGAGTTCCTCGCATGCGTGCAGAATTGTGGTGGTGGTCTCTGAGGGTCATTTACTTCTTCCAACAATCTTCATCACTTCTGGCAGCCTTTGAAGCACGCGCAATAGATGCTCATACCAGTTTAATTGGTTCGTTAGCACCAGAGACATAATAATCCTCCTATCCTCCTACTTATCAGTTAGTTTAACTGTAGCCCATCCTGGACACCTGCGGTTCCCAGATACACCTTATTCTGTGTCCTGTTCTTCTGGACTGTTTTTTCTTAAAACTATGCCAACTATAATGATTTATCTTGTGAGAATTCTCAGTATGTTCTCTAGCTGCACTCTATATAATTTTTTATCTCTATGTATCATGCACCTCAGTAATTTTCCATTGCTACTGTTACAAAGCCCTCAAACTTAACATTACCTAAAACTAAACTAATTCTAAAGATTTCTATATTCCATTTTGTGATTTTCTGCCCCCCCCCCCCCCCCCCGTCTCAGGACCCCTGGACATTCCTGGCATTCCTGGGAATGACTGGGTGGTGCAGACTTTGGATCCATGATTATGGTGTTCTGGTAAGACCACTATATGAACTGCTGAAAGGAAAAACTCCCTCTTTGGACTGGACTGATGCAGCAGAGGAGGTTTTTAGAAAGTGAAAGAGTTAATGAGAGCTGCAGCGCTCTGTGACTTCTGGAAGTGACTAAACTGTTTTGGCTATATTCCTATGAAAAACAATGAAAAGCTTTGGGGCTCCTTCCTCAGAAACTAGGACCCTACAGAAGGGCAGTGGCGTGCTTTTCAAAACAGCTGGATGAAGAGAGCAAAGGATGGCCCGGATGCCTAAAGGGCTGTGGCAGCAGTTATGAATATTGAAGAGGCTCGCAAATTCACCTTGGGACAAAAGATTACTGTGCGAGTGTTCCATGTGGTATCAGCAGTCCTGGAACAGAAAGGAGCCCACTGGTTATCTCCTTCATGTTTTTTAAAATACCAGGCCACCATTGTAGAACAGGATGATATAGAAATTGTGCTCACTAACGCTGTGAATCCAGCATCCTTTTTTCAGGAACAATCGACAGAACCACTAACACACAACTGCATGACCACCATAGAGACTGTATATGTGAGCCGACCATACTTGAAAGAAAACCCTCTGGAAGATGCTGATTCTTGGTTTACTGATGGTAGTAGCTTCATGAAAAATGGTAAACGAAAGGCAGGATATGCCATTACCACCACTTCACAGGTAATAGAAGCTAAACCTTTACCCGTGAACACCTCTGCCCAGAAGGCAGAAATAATAGCATTAACAAGAGCCCTGGAATTGGCTAACAATAAAAGGATAAATATTTGGACTGTTTCTAAATACACATTTGGTGTGGTACATGCACATGGTGCTATGTAGAAAGAATGAGGACCTTTGAACACACAAGGGAAACAGATTAAACATGCTACAGAAAATCTACAGTTACTGGAAGCTGTTCAGCTACCTGAAGAAGTAGCTATTATGTACTGTAAAGGACATCAACAAGGTGACTCTGATCAGGAAACTGGAAATAATTTGGCTGATTTTGAAGTCAAATGAGCACCTGAACAATCTCAAATCATGTCCTTAATCCCTGATGGCAAACTAACAATTGAGAAATCTAAACCTAGGTATTCAAAAGAGGATAGAAAATTGATTGAGGATCTAAAAGGACAGGAAAATAAAGAGGGTTGGGCTCAAATACCTGGTGGGCGAATTGTAATCCCCTATAACCAAGTCTGGAAGTCAGTTCAGGAAGAAAATAATAAAACTCATTGGGGTAGCAACTCTTCGTATAACTACTTAGACAAGCAAATTGTAGGAAGGACTCTATACACCGCAGTTCAATTAGTGACAAAACCATGTCAGTTATGTCTTAAGAATAATCCTAAAACTGAAAACAGAAATCAAACTGGGACAACTGGGAGAGGAATTTATCCGGGACAGCAGTGGCAAATAGATTTTCCTGAATTACCAAGAAAAAGGGGGTTATTGATATGTGTTGTTGTTAATGGATACTTTTTCAAGCTGGCCAGAAGCATTCTCTTGAAGGATAAATAACGCAAAACAAGTGATTAAAACATTATTTAAAGAGATAATAACTTATTTTGGGTGTTCCAGAGGCAATTTCTTCTGACCGAGGCTCACACTTTAGTGCAAAAGTGTTACAAGAGATTAGCAAAAAAAATTAGAAATTGATTGGCAATTACATGTTCCATACAGGCCTCAGGCCAGTGGGCAAGTACAAAAGATGAACCATCTGATTAAACAACAGATTAGCAAAATATGTCAGGAAATGAATTTACATTGGTACCAAGGTTTACCACTAGCTCTATTAAGAATTCAAACTAAACTGCAGTCGAAAAAAGAGGTTAGTCCATTTGAAATCTTGTATGGAAGACCATATCAGTCCCAGTTTGAAGGAAAAAGTCTTCAGGAAGTGGGAGAAGGCTATCTCCGACAGTTTCTGATCAATCTGGGAAAACAATTGGAGGAGATAAATAAGAGAATAGTAGGGACAAGAGCAAGAGGTTTGGATTATCTGATTCACCCTTTCAGATCTGGAGACTGGGTTTATGTTAAGAATTTGTCAGGAGATCCTCTACAGGAGAAGTGGAGCGGACCGTACCAGATATTACTGACCACCTTTACAGCAGTGAAGATAAAGGAACAACCTGCTTGGATACATTATTCAAGAATTAAGAAAGCACTAGAGCCAGAGAAGACATGGCGGATCAAGCCTTCAGTACCCTTACGTATGAAATTGCATCAGTCATAATTTGGACTCATATGATAACTGGCGCACAAGCTTTGGACCAGAATTTATACCTGAAATTCGTGCAGAATGTTACTAATGTTTTTAATCGTAGTGATTGTTGGGTGTGTGCACAGTTGCCTAAATCAGGAGAAAGCCTGGATCTCCCATTAATTGGAGTTCCAATTCCTAACACTGCCTCATGGACAAATTTGTGGGTGAACACTAGCAATCTGTATTGGAAGGAAAGGTTAAAATTTGGAATAGTTAATCCTAATCCAAGAAATAAATATTACACCTGTGCACAAAGATGTATTACACCAGGACCCAGGGTAAGAAATTTCGTTTGTTTAAATGCCACAGATGTAGGTCACCATTCAAATTGTAATCATACTATTAATATAGAAGGCATTGTAGTTCAGTGGTGGCCTTTTCCTAAAGGGAAAGGATGTTATTGGCTATGTGGAGAAAATGCTTATAAGACTCTACCCCCCAAATGGAAGGGGGCATGCACCTTAGGTGCTGTAATACGCAGTTTTAACCAGCCTTTCTAAAGCGGTATTACAAAACCGAATGGCTCTAGATATGTTATTGGCATCACAAGGAGGGGTTTGTTCCATAATCAAGGAAAGCTGTTGTTCCTATATAGACCAAAGTGGCAGAATGGAAACAGATCTGGAGGAAATTTGGAAACAAACTAAGATATTTCATGAAATGGCCATGGTTGACACCTCCTGGGGTTTTGAAGGAATATGGAAAAAGTTAACTTCATGGTTACCCAATCTCTCCTGGTTGAGGCAACAGGTTGGAATATTGATCTTAATTATTTTAATATGGGTTACTTGTGGTAAGATACAGTGTTCCCTCTGTTGTTGTAAACGGTCTATGATTGGAAAAGGAATGAAATAAAGCACCAAGTAGAAATGGGAAATTATTTCAAAAAGAATTTTGATGGTAATGGTAATATACAAAATGTTGCAAAAGAATTTGCAAAAGGACAGAAAAAGGGGGGAATATGAAACAAGGGGGCACAAAATGGAATATAGAAACCTTTAGAATTAGTTTTAAGTAATGTTAAGTTGGATGGCTTTGTAACAGTAGCAATGGGAAATTACTGAAGTGCATGATACATAGAGAAAAAAAATTATATAGAGTGCAGCTGGAGAACATACTGAGAATTCTCACAAGATAAATAATTATAGTTGTGACATAGTTTAAGGAAGACAGTCTAGAATTATAGGACACAGGGATAAGGAGTATCTGGGAACCGCAGGTGTCCAGGATGGGCTACAGTGAAACTAACTGATAAGTAGGAGCATAGGAGGTTTATTATGTCTCTGGTGCTAACAAACCGATTAAACTGGTATGAGCATCTACTGTGCATGCTTCAAAGTCTGCCAGAAGTGATGAAGATTGTTGGAAGAAGTAAATGACCCTCAGAGACCACCACCACAATTCTGTACGTATGCGGGGACCTTTCTGGAAAATTATGTAATCCATACATAGCCTCATGAATATGTATGTATGCCCAGTGGCTACAAAAGGATCACTTGTGTGGCAATGGGGAGACACACATTAGGAGGAGCTATCCCCCGTGTCTTCCGGCGCCACAATAAAGAATACCTGCTTTGTTGGCACTGGAGGCCTGGACAACGCAGAGACGATCAATGTGATCAAGCGATTGACAAATTTATTACAAAGCCTTAACTCCTTATATACTATTTCTTACATGCAGTTACAGTGATTTGGCATATTATGATTAGATACATGTCTTGAAGACCCTTAGTGACTAACATATAATTGGTTAAGCACAGGTGTGAGAACTTGACCTGGAAAGCTTGCCAACAGTCCACAGTTCTCATTAACTCAATGAATTCCAGCTGCTTCTTATCTTGTTTGCTTAAGCTTCTTCAGGCCTCTCATGGCCTTGCTGTATCTTTCAGGATTATTCAGAGCTTATGGAGTAATTATGCATTCTCCCGTGAGAACACTGTCTCCACACTGCTTGTCAGCTTGAAAACTTTGTTGGCAAGTTTATTCCTGGAGTTTTCTCCGAATCAATTTGGCGACCCAGATGGGACCCTCTCTGCTCGGCTGCAGGACCCGCTGAGGACAGGGCTCCCTAGGGCCCTCGGGAATTTTTCCCGGAGGGACCCCTCGACTCATACGGAACACTGCGGGAGCAGACAAGGACCATCTCATAAAAGGTATTCTTTTCTTTTATATAGTTTGTAAGGTTCAGGGGGCATCTTGTTTTGGTAAATTGGTTTGGTAAGCGTACGCATGGTTTGGAAGCCTTCCGTAAATCGAGATAGGAAATCTCATAGGTAAAGGCATATACCCGGTTGCTAGCGTCCGTTTGGTATACACACACAAGAAGCAGGGGGCATCTTGCGGTTTGGGTCCTGCAAGACACCGGGGGTGTCTTGTGAAAATGGTTTTGTATTTTACTGGCATACACCCATGAGAAGCTGGGGGCTTCTTGTGGTTTGAGTCCTTCAAGACGCAGGGGGTATCTTGTGGAAATGGTTTTGGATCTTGTTGGTATTTATTTTGTGCCTTGTTACATTAAGGATTCTGGTCTTGTGATTTTGGTATCAGTGACAGACTGTTATAACTAAGAAGGGGGCACCTTGTGGTTTTTATCCTACTGATTCGGAGAAAACTCCAGGAACAAACTTGCCAACAAAGTTTTCAAGTTGACAAGCAGGTATTATTTATTGCGGCGCTGGGAGACACGGGGGATAGCTCCTCCTAATGTGTGTCTCCCCAATGCCACACAAGCCATCCTTTTGTAGCCACTGGGCATACATACATATTCATGAGGCTATATATGGATTACATAATTTTCCAGAAAGGTCCCCGCATACGTACAGAATTGTGGTGGTGGTCTCTGAGGGTCATTTACTTCTTCCAACAATCTTCATCACTTCTGGCAGCCTTTGAAGCATGCACAGTAGATGCTCATACCAGTTTAATCGGTTCGTTAGCACCAGAGACATAATAATACTCCTATGCTCCTACTTATCAGTTAGTTTCACTGTAGCCCATCCTGGACACCTGCGGTTCCCAGATACTCCTTATCCCTGTGTCCTGTTCTTCTAGACTGTCTTCCTTAAACTATGTCACAACTATAATTATTTATCTTGTGAGAATTCTCAGTATGTTCTCCAGCTGCACTCTATATAATTTTTTTTCTCTATGTATCATGCACTTCAGTAATTTCCCATTGCTACTGTTACAAAGCCATCAAACTTAACATTACTTAAAACTAATTCTAAAGGTTTCTATCTTCCATTTTGTGATTTTGTGCCCCCTTGTTTCAGTGTACAAGCTACTGTTATGGAGACTGATTAAAACACTTGGAGAAAAAGAGTTTCTATGCCTTTTTTATTAACTGATGCTGCAAATTTGCTTATAAAGATTTAACAAGATCTCCTGTTTACTGTTTTAATGGCTTTAGAAACACAAATGGTGCTAAAACCATTTTTAACAGTGAGTAACTCTCATTCCATAGCTTCAAAATTATCTTCCAGTGGATGGCAGTTTTCATTGTCATTTGATTTGTGCAGCATCTGCAGGTCTGTGTTTAAAAGTCTCCTTATAGCAACTGTGGCTTAAACTCTTTAGGTCTTGAGTACCTGCATGGATGTACATGCATCAAGTACGCTAGTAAGTTACTGAGTTACCCTGCTATCATGGCTTAGGTGAAATTACTGTTGTTCTCTGTTGAAATTTTGTAGGCAGAATTGGGCTATGGCTTTGTAAAACTGCTCATATATTATTGCTTTTTTATTTATGCTCCCCTTTGTCACACACAAACCTGAATATTGACTGTTTTGAGGATGTTGCGTACTTGAAGAGTGCTGCAGAATGGCTCTATGAGCAAGGCCATGGAGCCTTAGAGGCCTGTGCGAGCAAGGCAAGGGGTAGGCCCCACAGGTAACCGGAAACCGCAGGTGGGAGGAGAATGTGGAGGAAGCTGTGTGAGTCTAACCAATACTGTTGTGCCTAGGAGGCGTGGCTAAATACCACGCCTATATAAGTGAACTGCGTCACAAATAAAGTAAAAGTTTGCTTATCACCCATATTGGGTTGGCCTGTCTCCTTCTCCTCGCCGCTTACAAATGGCGCCCGAACAGGGACCATGGACTAAAGGGCCCCGGCTGCCGGGGACCTGGAATACAGGGCCCGGACTAGCGGGGACCCGGATTACAGGGCCCCGACTAGAGGGGACCCGGATTACAGGGCCCCGACTAGAGGGGACCCAGATTACAGGGCCCCAGTCGACTGGTACCCGGATTACAGGGCCCCGGTTGATGGGGACCCGCATTACAGGGCCCCAGTTAGCGGGGACCCGGAATACAGGGCCCCGGTTGATGGGGACCCGGAATACAGGGCCCTGAGTATCAGGGGCCCGGAACGGCGAGTGAGCAGCGCCGGTGGCAGCGGCCGGGGAGTGCAGGCAATGCTGCTGCGGTGGCGTGACGGACCCGGGTGCTTGGACTAACAGAAAGGAGTCCGCCGCTGGGGCGAACTAGACACTGCTGCGTGGGGAGGCCGATCCGGAGACCGAGGTTACAGGACGACCCAGAAGAAGACAAACCGGAAATGGCCAGCCATGAGAATGGACCGAGAGGTAGCCCTGGACTTATTACAGTGCTTTTTATAAAAGCGGGGAATTGAGCCTGAGACTGATGCGCGGATTGACTCCACAACTCGTTAAAGTTGTAAAGTAGGTATGCTTTTTATTCAGCACTGAGACGCACGGGGATAATTCCTCAAAGTCATGCGTACTTCAGTGTTGTTTCCCTCTACATTTATTCTCTAAAGTTATATATATTCATAAGGTTGCACAAAACGCCTATACATATTCATGTCCTATCCCTGCTTCGTATTATAATGAGCCAGAAGGTCCTCTGCACCTGCGCAGTGCCCCCTCTGGTCATGGGCAGGGGTCTCAAGATGAAGTAACCGAGTCTTCCTCCTGTGGGTAGGGGGCTTCAAGATGAAGTAAATGAGTCTTCCTCCTCTTGCACTTTTCACCTTTCAGTCTTCACATATGGCCTTAGGGTTTGATCGGTATCCCAGCCATAAACCATCTGCTTCTCCCCCTTATCAGTAGATTCAGGCGTCTGCTTTTCCTTATCAATAGCTGCTTATCAATAGGATCAAGTGTCTGCATTTCCTTATCAATAGCTGCTTATCAATAGGACCAAGTGTCTGCTTTTCTTATCAATAGGACCAGGTGCCTTTGTTCTGCTTAGCAGTCATTTACAACAGACAATACTTTTGTTTAAGCAAGCAAATTCCTCTAACCCCCTTGTACAACCCCCCTGTACATTGGTCAACTCTCTGCATCAAGACTCTAAAGCAGCTAGCAGGTCTAGTGGCTGTAGGGAAGGCTAAGGGATTTTTTGTAGATCCTAATACAGTTTTTGAGGAGAGTGAGTGGCGAAAGTTTGGTGATGAACTATTTGACTCAGTGCTTGATGACGATAAAACAGCAAAGAAACTCGGTAAACCACGGAGAGAAGTAATAAACTGTATAAAAAGATACAAGGCGGAAAGGCGGAAAAGAAAACTGCCGCGGTAGCAACGGAGAAACTAGGAACAGACCTCCCCGGACGGTTGAAACCGGGGGAAGATTACAACTTGTTTCCCCCGACTCGCGGGAGCACAGGGTTCCCCCCCCCCCTTCCTTTTCTCCCCCTCCATCAGAAGGTGCCGCGGAGGAGGTGTAACCCCCTGCTCCCCCACCACCCCAGTTCCGAAAGTAGAGACTTTGAAAAGGACACGGAAAGTATAGTAAAAGGAATACGCATGATAAATGTCGAGAAATCCGAAAGAAAGAGGGCGGTGCCTCGGCGCCGGATCGATTGCGGCGCCATTTTGAAGCATGCAGTAGAAAATAGAGATCATGCGCTAGCGGGAGATTTAAAGGAACTGCGAGTCTTTCCAACCCACTATGCCCTAGATTGGAAATTTTTAATTCAGTTATGGAAGAGCCAGGTCTGCAGATGGCTGCATACCGAACGAGAGACATCTGATAAGAAAGACACAGCTGCGAGCAACGGAGACCCCGAGTTCGGCGCAGGATCAGCCCCCGAATCCCCTGAAACCGAGCCAAATTTATTTCCTCTGCTTCCAGACTCTGACTCTTCGTCTCCCAGGTCCGTCTGCTCAGACTCACTGGCCCTGGAGACGCTCAGCTGTAACAATGGGTAACCAAGGATGCGATCATTACTGGGGAATTTTCTGCAATGGGCATCTCTGCATATCCTGTGTTTACTACACAGCAGGGGGCTAAAGAGTGGGAAGCTCTTGATCTCAAAATAGTTAAGGAGGCCTGACAAACAGTGACCACGTATGCGTTAAAATCCTCTTATACTCAAGCTGTATATGTTATGATTTTTTCTTGCAATTGACAGGGGGAGCCCATACAGTTTCTCTGTGATACTCATGTACTAGAAGTTGGTAAATATAAGTATGTCCAGGTTTCTGTCAACCCTTGGAGACCTTTGTAGATACTGCTGGTCACTTCTTCCAGCACAGGCTGGCCACCTGTGTCGGAATGAGTGTGCATTTTCAGCAGTATAAAAGCCCAAGCCCCATACGATGTGGGGGAGGCAGAGCCTCTGTGGGGACGCCCGCTGAGGTTGAGCCTGCCACCTCGCACTGCAGTGATGCTTCTCGGAGCTGGTTTGCTGTTAGTCTCCACAGGGTCCTTGTGCCACGTTCTGTATGTGGAGCTGTAGTGGGAGTAATGATTGTCTGGATTTTGTACTTCAAATATTGTAGTTGTGTGGCGTGTGCTTATGGGATCCCATACGCGTGTGTTTGTATGTGTGTGCTGAGGGCAGACGGTGTTCTGTGTATTTTTCTTCTTGTTGGGTTCATGTAAAAGCTTTCAACGGGTAGCTGTTTAACATTTCGGGCATGAAAGGGTTAACTTAAAGGTGCGGTTGCCGGTGGGTATCTATGGTTGCTGCTGAAGCAGGCAGGCCGCTATAGTTGCTGCCCAGTAGGACAGCTTTTGAAGGGATTAAAAAAAAAGGGGGGGGGAGAGAGAGTAATGATGCTGCATTTAACCTGTCTACTTCTCAAGAACTGAAGAACTGATAACCTGGGGGAGGGGGTATATTTGTGTCCTCCTGCCTACAGGTCCATGGCGACTGCCTGCAAAGTTTGTGAAGCCTAGCCATGAGCTGGACAGACGAATGGAAAAACCTGATGCCTCAGCTACAGGAGCTGACCGTGAATACCCCAAGCAGAATGAGATGGAGGAAGAGAAAGAACGATTAACTGCAAAACATCACTTGGGGACAACGGAAAAGTAACATCCTGAATATGTGTGCTTGTAAAGTAGCTATTATTAGAGGTTGTGATTTTGTGTATAAAACCACCTGTATTTACTAGCTAGTTGCTAATAAGAAACTGCACCTTGTATTGTATAGATTTGTCACTTGTAAAAGAGATGTTAGAGTATGGAAATTTGCTGTAGCTGCTAGAAAATGCTAAGGCAAAAGCTGGAAAGATTCTAATACAATAGCAGTCTTATAAAGCAGGTGATGGAACAAATTAAGAGGGGGGGAGAATTCCACTGGTAAGAAATTTCTTTGGCTAGTCCCTCACTGCCACCAGCATCTTCAACATGCTGCTGCACCCTGTAATAGTTACTCTGCTAATGTAAATGTGTGTGTGCCTTGCTGCATTAGCAACTTGTTACTGGATAAAACAAAAGGGGGGAGATGTGGAGACAGTGTTCTCACAGGAGAATGCATAATTGGTACATAAACTTTGAATAGTCCTGAAAGATACAGCAAGGCCATGAGAGGCCCAAAGAAGCTTAAGCAAGCAAGATAAGAGGCTGGAATTCACCAAGTTAATGAGAACTGTGGACTGTTGGCAAGCTTTCAAGGTTGAGTTCTCACACCTGTGTTTAACCAATTATATGTTAGTCCCTAAGGGTCTTCAAAACATGTATCCAATCATAATATGCCAAATCACTGTAAGTGCTTCAGCCAGGGCCTTGGCTCAACTAAGCAGACTGAGTTGCTGAGTTGCTAAGCAGACAAATGCTACATCAAAGACAATTTCTGATTTGTTGTTTAAATGTTGACTCTGTAAGACATGCTACACTGCAGAACCTTTTGTTGTTGGAACAGGGACATGGATGTGAAGAGTTTGATGGAATGTCTTGTATGAATATTTCTGGTCATTTTAATTCGATATATGCACAGCTGAAAACCCTGGCTCAGCTTACCCAGCAACTGCAAGTGAGCAGTGACCTAGGGATAACTAAATGGTTTTCCTCATGGGGCATTACAGGTTGACTTAAAACACTGCTATTTGAAGTACTGCTCTTATGTATCATTGTTAGTTTAATCATTGTAGTTATTAGACTTGCTTATAGTTGTGTGATAAAACAGGTGAACAGAATAACCCACAATGTCTTGCTCGCACAAAGAAAAAGGGGGGAATTGTTGCAGAATGGCTCTATGAGCAAGGCCATGGAGCCTTAGAGGCCTGTGCGAGCAAGGCAAGGGGTAGGCTCCACAGTTAACTAGAAACCGGAGGTGGGAGGAGAATGTGGAGGAAGCTGTGTGGGTCTAACCAATACTGTTGTGCCTAGGAGGCGTGGCTAAATACCATGCCTATATAAGTGAACTGTGTCACAAATAAAGTAGAAGTTTGCTTATCACCCATATTGTGTTGGCCTGTCTTGCTTCTCCTCGCCGCTTACAGAAGAGTGTTTTGCAAAACTGTCTCCTGAGCTTTTCAAGCATTTGAGCCTGTTCTCATCCCTAAATTTTCTGAGTAACTATATGGGTTTGAACATGATCACAGATTATCGATGAGATATGTGCAAGTCCAGGAAAAGACATGGTCTCCTGGAAGCATTTATAAACACCTACTTTTTAAAGCCTGGTAAGGTAAGCTGGTGCCAGGTCAGCTTTGACTAGAGGATGCCATTGATGACGTCTGTGGAAGAAGTTTGATGTGTTTTAATAGAAATTTATCAGTGGTATATGCCAAAGCTGCACTACTTTGATTGCACATTTTCACTTCTATCACATTAACTTATTTCCAAGTGAGATATATTCAGATTTCCAAAAACATGTTCAGTTGCAATGACTGTGAGTGTATTTTCCGCTGACAGTATTCATGAAGTTTCCAATCCTTTAGACTTCAATCTGATGCTATGTGTGGCTTGCTAAAAGCATTGTAATCAGTGGAGATGAAATAAAAATCCCAAATAATAATGATGTAATATTTGCATAAATTATGTCTTTGAGGAGAAAAACCTGAAGAGGATAATTTTCAAGTTGGCAGGACATCAATCATTTTAATGGGAGCAGGAACAAACCAACATTTAAAAATCACATTTCTAAAGAATATAGTTCCACAAAATGAACTGTCACAGGCAAAGCAAAATATTTGAAAATTTTCAAACCAACCTTTTTCTGGAAAATATGTTAGCTCTTTGTATTTTTATATGCATGAATAGAGCCTGTGATACCTTCCTTTCCAACTGATACTAGAATGGTTTAGGCAAGGCAATAATCTTTAGGTTATATACTTCACTTTTAAGTGAATTAGTTATTCATATGCTTATGTAAAAATGTGTCTGTCATTGTGCAAAGTTGTAGCTTTATGAAATGTGCCACAGTGTTTTATGTGCACTATAAGGATACTTTATACAGTGAGTCAAATTGTACTGTACGACTAGTATACACTGATGTTTGCTGCTTCACACTTAAACTAGTAGGGTTTTGCATATGATTCTGTGCCTTTCATGACAATATTTCTGAAATCTATCTTTATTTTTAGAAATCCTAAAAGGAATCAGAACTATTAAGTGACTGTAAATGGAATTTCAGCTAGCTAAGCATATTATTATTTATTAGCATAAAATCAGTAATTGAAACTGTCGCACTCATTTTCAATAAATGCACATACTTTCAGGTAAGTTATTTTCTTTCTTCTTTTACCATTTGCAAGTAACTTTTTGATGTGGATCTGTGTGCCTAGTTATCTCGGTAAACAAGAGTAAGTGCACACTCTGTTGTTTCAGCATATGAGGGGAAAATGTATCACTTGAATGAACAAATGTCTGTTCATGCATATGCATGATCTCTTTACAGATACATGAAATGTTTTTCCATAGCCCCAACAGGCAAACATCTGATAATTCTATATTTTAATGTAACCTACAGAAATACTCAGAACCTGCTTTTTAGCATAATATCAAATATATATTGAAATTTTTATGTGCCTTTCAACATTTCCTAGGAAGAAATCTCATGGGTTCCTTGGTTCTCTCACAAAAAGTCCAATATTTTTTTTCTTATTAAAATGAAAATTGTACAAAAAATATAATAATCAATTCTAATTCCTGATACATTTTCAGCTGTGCCAGAAATCCTGTATCTTTAACAGCCAGAAGAATTTGATAATATTTCCTATCTTACAGTGAAAGAAATTACATTTAGAAATCTGTCTTCCTGGTGCACCTCTACAGTTATGTAGTCAAGTAAAAAACTGTGACTATAACAAAATTTGTTTATTGTATATATTCACTTCTTACACAGATATTATGAATATATACTCTATCTGAAACCAGAATTTCTAGTTTATGAACTCTATTTGTGGAGACATGGACTTTTCAGCTTTTACTGTTATTTTTCTGTTGCTGCATAAGGCATACTGTTAAAGCTTTTGGATGAATTTAAACTGTCTGCACAGTTTATAACATGAGATAAAAGTGCTCAATGTAAGGAATATCTGAAGAAAATGGCTTTTACCTTCCAATTATACTGCATGACTTTTTGGCAAATCTTAATAATTTAATTCTGTTTCCTGTATGCACTTCACGTGTACTTGTTCTGAATACAGGATTACTTACTGAAATGAAAATATTTTTAAGCACTGAAAATAAGGTTTTTTAAACAAGTAATTAAGGTAGAAGGTAAATATAGTCAGTTGTGCTGTAAAATAAAGAACCCTAGCCTTATGTGGATCTGATCAGTGTTGTTTTTTCTTTTTTTAAATGGAAGATGGTGACATATCTCAAAATGAAATGTGTTCAGGGAAACATACCTGTCAATAGGAAGGTTTTCTCAGTTTCAGCTTATGTGAGAGAATTGCCCTAAAATAGTTAAGCATTAAGAGTACTTCCTAAATCAGTGTATGGACTTGAATGTATGTCTTCCATGATCAAAGTGAACACTGAGCTATAAAACCATGGGCTATTGGTTGGACTCTTTCTTTAGCCAGCTTATAAATACATCTTTTAAATGTATCCTACAGATAGGATTTTTGACCCTGGATTTCCCTATCATGTATGAATATCCCCTTCATTCAGCTATCCTGGGTTTTGTTTGAGCTTTCTGTTGTTTGAGAAAGGTCTCATTTTATTTTTATGTAACATAGGAAGATTATTTTACATTATATTTTTAGGGGAGAAGGTAGGAAGACCATTTTCCTTTCAGTTTTAGGTTTTTAATATTAAATAGCCTGCAGAATAAAAATGTGCTTGAAATAAGTCATACACTAGCTTTTCCAAAGAATAAAGTTAAGAAAAATGGCAAATGTGAGATGTGCTTTAATAAAATGTGTGTGCTTTGATTTAGTAAGTCTGGGAGAAAGTCCTGTTCTCCGGTGCAAGTGTATTAATGCCAGGGATTTCTTTCTATGCAATATTATGGTGTACCTGTTTTTTTTAGAGATTAACTTGATTGGTATAGTTGATTTATCGGTGTGTTGTCTATAGAATATTCTGTTTAAAGTGTCATTAAGGAAACTGTATGTCTTAAATAGTGTTATATCCTTAGGCTCTTTTTTGTCTGATCTGACTTCACTAAATCATAATCATAGTCTTTTGAATGACAGTAACAAGACAATATTTCATAAAATTGGGTAATGAAGTCTCACACGTTATACTTTACTATTTATCACTTTTAGGACAAAAAGTTGTGTTACTGTTGTGTGGTTTAATTTTTTTGTCTTTGTGTCTTTAAATGCCAAATTGTATTATACTTTAAAACTCAAAGAGCTAATATATATGTTTTTAAGTATGTTGAAAAGTATTAAAATTAAAATCAGTTGGGATTACTCTAAATCCAGTTTCTAAACTGTAGTATAATAAACATCTGTGTACATCCTGCAACTGGCGTCATGGAGGTGCACCCTGATGTGAGGTTCATGCATTTTAAAGTTGATCCTGGGTTTTATATTCTCTTCCCTTG
The DNA here is from genome assembly GCF_033815535.1 of Pezoporus flaviventris. Taxonomy (NCBI): domain Eukaryota; kingdom Metazoa; phylum Chordata; class Aves; order Psittaciformes; family Psittacidae; genus Pezoporus; species Pezoporus flaviventris. Next base: position 463,987 of record NW_026892669.1, on the reverse strand, counting down.
ATATTTCCCTTATCATTATTATTATTGGTGGTGGTAGTAGCAGTGGTTTTGTATTACACCTTAGTTAATGGACTGTTCTTATCTCAACCTGTGGGATTTCGATTCTCCTCCCTATTCTTCCGGGGGGGGGAGGGATAGTGAGCGAGCGAGCGGCTGTGTGGTTTTGAGTTACTGGTTTGGGCTTAAACCACAACACAGAAAATTACTGTTCTTGGATTTAAAGAAACTCAACTCCTCCCTTACAGTGTTACACAAACTATTTCTCTCTGAAATAGAGATGCTGTCCATTGAAGACAGTTTTTATTGATTTTTTTTTTATTTACCTTGACTTTGTTTAAAAAGAAAAGTTGTTTCTTAACTGTGTATTTAACTAGTAAATTACTTTGGGTTGTAGTTTCTTCTGCAATGTTTATATTTCACTAAGTAATGTCTGTTTCTAATGTTTGTAAAAGTAATGTAATATCACCAAAAATTCAACATTAATGTTTTATAATAATGCTTTGTAATTTACCTAGCCTTGCAGTATTTCAGATGATTTTCCACCAAAACCACATCTAGTCACTGGTTGTCACAATTATGAAAAAATATACTTATAAACCTGTAGATTCTAACTGTCATGAAAGATTAATGATACAAATTGTGAGCATGTCCGAATATAAACCTTTTTTTTAACTGCCAAACCATGAGATCTTTTTTGTTGAGGATCTGAAACAATTATGTTCTATTCATCCATAGTGCATGTGTGAAGACATGATGTACCTGCACTTTTGAAGAAAAATATCCAGTATTTGAGCCTGATTTTTCAGCCAACTGATTTCAGGCAGTCTCCATTGAGAGTGTTCTCTATAGAAGGTGCAGTATGCTGAGTTATGTTGGCAATCTGGTCTTCTGAAGTGTAACCATCTTTCAAGAAGATGAGATTATCAGTGAGCGTAGATGTATGGAGCTGTCTTTACAGTCTTGTATCTTTTCAGACATGGTTTAGCAGTGTGGAGTTCAGAAAGGGATATCTATACTTCAGCTGGTCATGGTTTTACTCCTTCTCAGCTTTGCTTTGTGACAGTCACTAGTAACAATTGAAACGTTCTTAAGTGCAATTCAACATTTAGCTGCCAAAAGCCAGTGCTAGAATGTACAGGAGCACCAGTCTTTCCAGAAAGGAGGGAGGGATAGATGTGAGGGAAGATGTGGGATATGTGAAAAGAACTGTGATATTTCTTAAAAGAAAAACAAAACAAAAAACAACAGAACAAAACCAAAAACCCCAGTTTAAATTTTTCAGTGCTGAAGGACTAGGAGGAAGGTTCCTAAGTTCTGTGTATATGCAGCAGAAACTGTGGGCAAGCTTTTTCGTTAACAAGCATGACTTCCTCCACTGGTGAGGCAGAATTGAGTCTACCTAGGTATGAATTGTAAGGACTCTTCCAAATATTCTTTTTCTGCTAATTGCTGAGTTCAAAGTATTTGCTTCTTGAGTTGTTATAATGTGCTAGTTTTCAGTCTTTCACTGTAGATATCATCTTACCTTACAATGGCCAGAACAGTTTCCAGCTTTTCTTTAACAATTCTTTTTAAGCCTTTTTTTGTAATACAGATAAAAGCCATATAGCCATAAGAAGAAAAAAATGTTACATGTTTGTTCTCATGTAATTAATACAACTTATTTTTCTATATTCTTTTAGAAACATCTGCTTAGCTTTCTCATTATTATTATTATTATGTTTTCATGTGTTTCTTTGGAAAGGTGAAGTAATTAAAACATAGCCCCTGATTTCATTTTTTTTTCCCAGAGGGAATGTTTTCTGATTTAATTTCTATCTAATCTTTTTGTTCAAGTAAAACTGAACGCTTAACTCTCATAAATGAAAGAATCCAGAATTGCTTTCTGAGGGTGTCATTATATAAATATTAGACTGTAATAATTAGTATCAAAAAATGTAATTTCGCTTCTCTTTTTGGTGAGGCTTTGAATTTAAAACTGCTCAGTTTTGGGTGAAGATTATAATGAAGTCATGGTGATCTAAAATAAAAAATAAAAAAAAGAATAATTATTTTAAATTGTTCTTTAGTCTTGGATTAATTTTTCTTTATTTTTCACTCTTGCATGCTACAGTAATTCATCTGACTACTAATCAGAATTACAGTAGAAAGAGACTTATTAATAACAAGTGTTAAAATGTGTGAAGTATTCATATAGTAGTGCTACTAACCATGATGATGATAATCCCTATTTGTTAATGTCCCTCTCTGGGCACTTTCTGGAATCTACCAACAGTTTTTGGTGTGACTGTTGAGTTGAATTGTCTGAGGGGACTGGACCATACTGAATGCTAAGGCCATCTCAAACAGGGAGCCCCTGTGACAGGCAGAGGCAGCAGGAATGAGGAGGGTCAGGTGCAGAGAGAAGTGAGAGTACAAAGAAGAGGGGGAGAGAGCAAGAGCTTGCTCTTTCAGCAGCAGGGAGCAGTGAGATCAGCTCGGGTTCTCATGCAACCTCATCCCAAGTCTCAAGCTGTTGTCATGGTCTAGAGCCATGGTTCCCAAGCTTTTTTTTTTTTTTTTTTTTGGCCTCAGGATGACCACCTCTACTTTAGATTGCATAGAAGCAGGGGCATGCATTAAAGGACCATGATGTCCTTCAGTTACTTGTTACACCTATGGAAGATATGGGAAGTAGACAAAATAGTGTTTCAGTTGTAGATGAGGATAACACATTGCAGAAAAAAAAGAGCCGTGCAATAGTGATGCTGCACGAGCTTTATCACTGGCTTTGCATTACCAGTTGTGGCACAAGTGGGGGTTGTCAGAAGAGACAGGAGTTACCAAGAATACTTTAGCAGTGAAGAAGGGAAAGGGTTGATGGCTGAAAACCAGAAGTGCTTTTGAGTCCTAAGAAGTGCAGACTCATCCTATCTTGTGGATTGATTTTCATGGTTAGAGAAAGGTACAAGTGCTTTACCTCCATTAAAATACATCTCTAAGAAAAATACATTCAATAGCATAAATAAACACTATAAACAAATGACAAAACAGCCTAATAGCAGAGGATGTAGGATGCTTGTACTGCATTAAAATAGATCAAGTGGCTAAATTATGTTTTGTCAGGAAGAGAGGGATATCAATATTGTGAGGCAAACTCTAACCAATCCAGATACCACAGGTTAAATTCTCCTGCCAAGGACCATTCCTCTAAGACTGTCTCTCAAGTAACATGGGGAAAGTGGAGAAAGTTACACTGAGGGTACTCTCAAAGCCCGTCTGTGCCATCTGCAGCATATCATGTTGATAATTTACACTGATGGACATTGCTCAGGAGCAATGTTTTAAAGCCATGAGGTCATATGGCTTGCCCAGGGGTGTTCAGTGTTCAATCAGTCCAGTCACATTTCACCACATTTAAACACATTTGTCTGCAGAAATGGCAGTGTGTCACATAGATGGCTTTTGCAGTCTCCCTATGCTTGATGCAGCTTCATTAATGTTAAAGCAGTTTCACCTGTGACTTTGGTGGAAGACTCTTCTTCCTAAAGCTCCCAGGCAATCTCTGCTCTGTTATTGAAAGGCTCCTGTTGTTCTAATGGCTGGCATCATGTTTGGAAATTGGTAACATTTTAGCCTGTCCATGCACACCCCTTCCCCACCAGGCCAGATTTTAGACGTGCTGCAAAAAAGGGGAAGAGTAAACTAGGGGAGGAGGGAGATGCTAAGGCGATAGGTACAGTGATATGCGAATAGACTCCACAACTCGTTAAAGTTGTAAAGTAGGTATGCTTTTATTCAGTGCTGAGGCACATGGGGATAGCTCCTCCAAAGCATGTGCACCTCAGTGCTGTTTCCCTCTACATTTATTCTCTAAAGTTATACATATTCATAAGGTTACACAATACGCCTATACATAGTCATGTCCTATCCCTGCTTCGTATTATAATGAGCTAGAAGAGTCCTTTGCACCTGAGCAGTGCCCACCTTGGTCATGGGTGAGGGTCTCAAGATGAAGTAAATGAGTCTTCCTCTTGTGAGTAGGGGTCTTCAAGATGAAGTAAATGAGTCTTCCTTGACCCTGAACTTTTCACCTCTAGCCGTCACGCATGCTCTTTAGGAGACTGGTCAATGTCCAAACCACAAAGCTGGTCTTCACTGGAACTAAGTAACTGTTTCTCCCCCTTATCAGTCTGTTTCTCACCCTTATCAGTAGCTTATTGTCCTGGTACTGCATGGCAAGCATGATAGGTATTTGCAAACAATCCTTCTGTTGAGCAAGCAAAATTCCTTTAACCCCCCCTTGTACAACCCCCTTGTACAACCCCCCTGTACATTGGTCAACCCTCTGCATCACAGATGCCCCCTTTTCTACAAAGTGAGTAAATTCCTTTACTCTGCAGGCAAGTTCCTCTTTCGACCAACTCCTGCGGAAGGTATCTTTCAGCGCCTTACCATGTGCATTTGATAGAGAGATCAAAATTATTATGCATTGTAACATTTGCCAGTTCCAAACAAATAATCCAATAGACAATACGAAACTAATATTATCTAATATTAGAAGGAGAACAATGGGGTGACACAAAGTATTCAGTATACCAGTTGCAGTTGGTGACCATCCAAAAAGTACATCCCACCAGTGGTGGCTTGTATCTTGTCCTACCCTTAATAGAAATCTGCTTATTTCTTCCTTGTCATGATGGACGGTAATTAAAGTTTTCTTTCCGTTTTCCTGGACCCCTCTTATTATATTTATCAGGTCTGGATGTTCTATTAACTGTCTTACCAACGTAAAGTCCATTCCAATGGGGGTAGGTAATAGCTCGTGGTAATTGGATTTTATCAGATGGTGGGATACAGCTGGTGATGAATATGTAAAGTCACACCCAGTAATGTTAGCAAAATTACAAATACAAAAATTAGAATGATTCTTAACAATCACGTTTTCATTATCGTTATCTATCCTCACAAAAGCACAATCAGTTCTTGAGCACACACATATATAAAATATATACAAGTACAATATATATACAAGTACAGTCCTTTGAGTAATGTCTGGATGGATTTCAAAATGACAAAGTGTCATGGTTTAAACCCAGTCAGGTAACTCGTTCACTCACTCCCCTCCTTCTTTCCCTCCCCCTACTCCCGGAGGGACGGAGAGGAGAATCGAAAAGAATGCAACTCCCACGGGTTGAGATAAGAACAGTTTAGTAACTAAGGTATAACACAAATCACTGCTGCTACCACCAATAATGATAATGATAAAGGAAATAACAAGGGAAGAGAATACGACATCTCACCACCAGCCGACCGATAACTCACCTCCCCAGCCCGAGCAAGCTCTGACTGATATCTTCTCCAACCCTGCAGTCTACCAGCCCTTCTGGCTAACTCCCAGTTACATCCTGGGCATGATGTGCTGTGGTATGGAATACCTCTTTGGCTAGCTTGGGTCAGGTGTCCTTTCTCTGCTTCCTCCCGGCTTCCCCTCCTCCCTGGCAGAGCATGAGGCTCACAAAGTCCTTGGCCAAACCAAAACATCATTGTTATCAGCTCTGTACCCGAGCTGAAAGTCAAAACAGTGCACTGCACCAGCTACCAAGAAGGAGAAAAATGACTGCTACTGCTGAACCCAGGACACAAAGGCCTTGTTCTGTATTGAGGCATATGTCCTTACCATCAATTGCGTTTCTTCTCGAGCTTTCACAGTTCTAGTTGTAAAGGCTTCTGACCAATCTGAAAAGGTATCCGTTAATACCAACAAATATCTATACCCCCCCTTTTACTTAGCAGTTCTGTAAAGTCGATCTGCCACTGTTGTCCTGGTCCATTGCCCCTCCCAGTTTGACCTGTTTTGGGTTTAGGATTATTTTGGGGGTTTGTTCGGAGGAAGAGATCACATTGGTGGGTTACCTGTTGGATAGTAGCATACAAATTTCTAGCCATAATTTTGCTTGTCAAATATTTATGTAAGACATCTACCGCCCAGTGCATTTTTTTGATGTTTGTTCCTTATTAGTGACCATAATAGAGAGTAGGGGACAATTATTCTTCCCTGTGATGTGCTGGCACACTGCTCCTCACTGAATATTCCTTCTTGGTCTGTGATTAATTTTTGGTCATCTTTGTTGTAATTTGGCTTACCTTAAAGGGAAATTTTCCCATCAGAAATTAAAGCTCCTTCAATAATTACCTTGATACAGGGTTAACCAATGTACAGGGGGGTTGTACAGGGGGGTTGTACAGGGGGGGTGTACAAGGGGGTTAGAGGAATCTGCTTGCTTAAACAAAAGTATTCTCTGTACCTTTCATGCCTACTAAGCAGAACAAAGGCACTAACCATTGATAAGGAAAAGCAGACACCTGGTTCTATTGACAAGGAAAAGCAGAGGCCTGATTCTACTGAGAAGCAGCTATTGATAAGGAAAAGCAGATGCCTGATAAGGGGGAGATGCAGATGGTTTATGGCTGGGACACAGACCAAACCCTAAGGCCATACGTGAAGACTAAAAGGTGAAAAGTTCAAGAAGAGGAAGACTCATTTACTTCATCTTGAGACCCCTGCCCATGACCAGAGGGGGCACTGTGCAGGCACAAAGGACCTTCTAACTCATTATAATACGAAGCGGGGATAGGACATGTATAGGCGTATTGTGCAACCTTATGAATATATATAACTTTAGAGAATAAATGTAGAGGGAAACAACACTGAAGTACGCATGATTTTGAGGAATTATCCCTGTGCATCTCAGCGCTGAATAAAAAGCATACCTACTTTACAACTTTAACGAGTTGTGTAGTCAATCCACGCATCAATTTGGTGAGCCAGCCAGGATGTCTCTGTTCGGCTGCAGGATCGGCTGAGGGGCGGACATCCTAGGTGCCCCAGGCCGCTTGCCTGGAGGAGCTCCGCTCCTCGTCCGCTCACTGCGAGGACAGACAACAACCTGTGCCGGCTGCAGAGAAACGGTATGCTTGATACTTAGGGGGCCTGTAAGGTGTACGCGTGGCCCAGGGCTGCTGGTAAGGCATGCAGAGACGTCTGGCGCACAGCGTAGTTCGCCTTGGCAGGTAGGGCTTGCAAGCAGGGGACTCGCCAACCGGTAGAGGGGCCGCTAGCGATCCTGAGGGTGGATTGGGTGAGTTCGGGTTTTCGCTGCATCCCAAGTTTTGGGAGCCAGGAAGGATCTCCTAATGACCGCAGTGGAAGCAGGTGAAGGGTAGGTGAACCCACCAGGTCTCCGCTGCATCTCAAATTCTGGGAACCAGGACAGACCTGCTGCCATAAGAAGCAGGAGAAGGGTAAGGTGGAACCACAGTGTGAGTGTGTGGGATCCCATGTGTGTTTGCGTTTCTGTGTGACTGAGATGTAGCATAGCTACAAAGCGAGTGTGGAGTCCTGATCTATGGTTCCGTGTTCTCCGCGAGGAGAGCGGCTGGAGATGGACGAAGGGTCTTTGTTTTGTGTTGTGTCTAAGTGCTTTGTGTGTGTTTAAGTGGTGTGGGAGGAGTAGACAAAAGTAAACTGTGGCTAATGGGGGTTAAGAAGAGTTCCCTCTCTGCGCCCCAGTGGCTGTATAAGAGAAGTATAACCTCTAATATCTGTAGTCCTGTTCTTGAGATCTGGACTTTACACTCAGTACCAGAGGCTTGTAGCCTCACATATGGGTGCATAGTAACTTTTGAACAGTGGAACCTGCCGTGGATACTAGGACAGTGTAAATTTTGCTGGAACCGAAACTATGATCTAACAACAGGGGAACTGATCTGCAGAACCCAGAGATATTATTTTACTGAACCCCTGAGAATATCATAAAACTTGTGTGTAGGTGCTCTCATATTTTTAAGTGCATTTGCAGAGCATTGGGAAAGAGAAGCTATAGATTTGTAAAAGATTGTTTGAAATGGGAGCCGGTCAAAATAAGGGAATTCTGAAGAAAAGCCCATTGGGTTACATTTTGGCACATTGGAAAGAACTGGGAGGGTCTTCTGGGGGTTCGGTAAACAAGAAAACGTTGATAAAATATTGTAACCAATGTCTGTTTTTAGTTAGACTGTTGTCAACTTAAAAGTTACAATTCTCCACTCCTGTAATTTTGCATGATGTACACCCCTGTTATTTTTAACTTGTAAAATTTGATAGGAAACTTCTCTGGATAAAGTTGAGTACTTGATGTGTTTGTATGAAATAACAGGTCTTGTGTGCAGGTGTATCTTTTTATGAAGACTGTGATGTTCCTCTCTGTGTATGAATTGTATCTGTAAAAATATTGTGAGTGTAAAAAGCTTGCTTTTGAAAAAATAATTGCCAAGCTTGTGATTGTTTATGAGATTGGGGAAAGTATTAATTGGGATTTTGGTGTGAAGTCTCTGAAGTTGAGTACCAGAGGACAGGTATTAGCCCCCTATTTATTAAATGCTTATCCGTAAAAAACCCGTAAGACATTCAGGAATGATATGGAAAGAGAACAGTGTGTCAATGAAATGACTCTTTCCCATGGTCATCATCTATATGTGTTTGATTTGCCTTTCCAGACTTGGATTGTTCTGGAGACTGCTAAGCATTTTTCCAATTTGATATGGAATTTTCCCTGGCTTGGATTCCTCCTTCTGTCTGTCATGTGTTAGGGTTTGATAGCAGTTCTTTAAGGATGTTTGATGCCTAAGGCAGAGGATCCTTTATGGCAGTGTGTACATGTATAATTTATTTATTTTAAATTTGTCAGACCAGAAAATGGGGCTACAGCTCCCATTGTCTGGTAACTCTTAGTGAATTTAATTATATAAAGCAATAAAAATGTTTGAATTGTAGGAGAGAGATTTTATAAAAAACAAAAAAAAAAAACCCACCACATTTTAATCTCATAATAACATGTCTCCAGCTGGGCATGGGGAGGCTTAGTCTGGGTATTAGGAAAAATTTCTTCACCAAAAGGTGATCAAACATTGGAACAGGTGGCCCAAGGAAGTGGTGGAATCAGTGTCTCTGGAAGTGTTCAAAAAACATTGAGATGAGGACTTTAATGACATGGCTTAGTGGTGGTTTTGGCAGTGCTGGGGTAATGGCTGGACTTGATGATCTTAAAGGTCTTTTCCAACCCGGTTAATTCTACAATTCTGTGATCAGGAGAAATGGCCTAAAAATGGAACTTTGAATTATAATACATTGTTACAATTAATGTTGGTTTTGAGGTGGCCAGGAAAATGGGATGAAGTACTATATACAGATAGGTTTTTCACTTTAAGAAACCACCCGGAGTGGCAGACAGAATGTGAAATTAATATAGCTCTGCCAGATCCCTAATTTTGGCTTTGGAAACCAGAAAGCTAATCTGGAGAGATGTTGTTCAGCCTGTGATATTGGGGAAATGATGTTTAAAAGTTGAAAAACCAATAATCAGGAAAATAAATAGAAAAATTATATATCACAGATACCTCTGAGAGGAGCATCCTGTGTATCTGTCCTGTCAGATATTGATAAGGAGGAGGAGATTTTGTCACTGGCAACAAGCAGCACATTCACATTAAACCAGAAGTGCTGTTGCAGAGGCAGGCATCTGTAACCCCTGCAGAGCAGGGTGAGCAGCTGTGAGGAAAAAAAAAAAAAAAAGGGAAAACCAAAGGGAAAGGAGGGGAGCTCGCGCAGCTCCTGTGTTTGAGCACGGGATGGGTGCTGGGACAGGCAAACAAGTGGGAACAGACATGTTGATAGACGGGACTGAGGGGTTGCTGAATGTTTTGAAACTAATGGAGGAGGAATGTCGGACAAAGGTGGGGGAAGTGGGTTCTTCTCCTATGGGACCGGATCTGTGTGTGTGTTGTGGAGAGTTTTGGACGTTGGAAGTGAGACTGCCCTGGGGGAAAGTGCCATGGAGTGGCTCCCGTGACTGAATTGAAACTAGACTGACAAGGGACCTGGGGAATCTACCCTAGTAGATCCACGGTTAAATTAAAACTGGAGACCAGAGGAAATAAAGTGGAATTTTAGTGGATACAGGAGCAACATATTCGGTGTTAATTCAGAGGGAAAAGAGATTGTTACAGATGTGGGAGCTACTGGCCACCAAGGAAAAGAAAAAAAAAACAACAAACCAAACCAAACCAAACAAACAAAAAAAAAGGCAAAAAGAGGCATTTTTTCTGAAACCCTTAAAGTACAAATTGGAAAAACAAATAGGAATGCATAAAATTTTTATGCATGCTAAATTCTCTGAAATCCTTATTAGGACAAGAAGCAACATTTAAAGACGGCAAAATGGAATTAAAGAGTTAAAAATCAATTAATTGCAGTTTTGAGTTTATCTTTAATTCAACAGAAAAAGCGAACAGGAGGACCTCCCTGAAATAGAAGAAATCCTTAATCCAGGTATACCTGGGAGTATGGGCATCTGAAGTTCCAGGTAAGGCGAAAAATGCTTTGCCTGTTAAAGTAGAAATAAAAAGGGGGGCCTGCCAAATTAAAATAAAACCATAGCCCCTAAAATTGCAGGAAAGGGAATTAAAAAATCATTGATAAATATTAAAATATAAATTCTTAATTGAATGTGAATTGGAATATAATACTCCTATTTTGCCAGTAAAGAAAAGTTGCAGATTAGTTCAAGATCTCAGGAATCAACAAATTTATAGAGGATATTCAGTAATAGCTAATCCGTATTGACTAAATCAAATCAGAAATGGTTTGCCGTCTTGGATTTAAAGGACTCTTTCTTTTGCTTACCAGAATTTATTTGCTTTTGAATGGGAACATCCTGACACAGTAAGGAAAACCCAATTAACTTGGACAGTATTACCTAAAGGGTTTAAAACAGTCCAACGATTTTTGGAAATCAGTTAGCACTGGAACTAGGATCATGGAAACCACCCACTCAGACAGGGACTCTGTTACAATATGTGGATGACTTATTAATTGCCACAGAAACAAAGGAAGAATGTGTCCAGTGAATGGTGGAATTATTGAATTTTCTGGGACTGTCTTGGGTAACCAGACAAAAGGCCCAACTAATCCAAACCCGAGTTTCCTACCTAGGATAACAGAAAAAACTTGGAACTGCTAGAAAAGAAGCCATTTGTCAACCATCAAGGAGCTCCAGACGTTCCTGAGAATGACTGGATGATGCAGACTTTGGATGCATGATTATGGTGTTCTGGTAAGACCCCTATATGAACTGTTAAAAGAAACCCCTCTCTCTTTGGAATGGACTGATTCAGCAGAGGAGGGCTTTAGAAATTTAAAAGCAGAGCTAATGAGAGCTGCGGCTCTGACTTCTGGATGTGACTAAATCCTTTTGGCTATATTCCTATGAAGAACAGGGAATAGCTTTGGTGGTCCTTACTCAGAAACTAGGACCCTGTAAGAGAACAGTCATGTATTTTTCAAAACAGCTGAATGAAGCGAGCAAAGGATGGCCCGGATGCCTAAAAGCTGTGGCAGCAGTTGTCATGAATATTGAAGAGGCCCACATATTTACCTTGGGACAAAAATTACTGGACTAGTGTCCTGTGTTGTATCAGCATTCCTGGAACAGAAAGAAGCCCACTGGTTATCTCCTTCATGTTTTTTTAAAATACCAGGCCACCCTTGTGCAACATGATAATATAGAAATTGTGGTAACTAATATTGTCAATCCAGCAACTATTAACATGAAACTGTATATTCAAGATGACAGGATTTGAAAGAAACCTGGAACATGCCCTGGAATTGTCTAAAGACAAAAGGATAAATATTTGGACTGATTCTAAATATGCATTTGGTGTGGCCCATGCACATGGTGCCATCTGGAAAGAACGAGGACCTTTGAACACACAGGAGAAACAGAATAAACATGCTACAACTACTGAAAGCTGTTCAGCTACCTGAGGAAGTAGATATTATGTATTGTCAAGGATATCAACAAGGTGTAATTTGGCTGATTTTAACAATCTAAACTCATTCCCTTAATCCCTGATGGCAAACTAACAATTGAGAAATCTAAACCTAGATATTCAAAGGAGGATAGAAAATTTATTGAAGATCTCAGAGGAGGAGAGGAAAACAAAGAAGATTGGGTTCAGATACCTGATGGGCGAATTATAATCCCCTATAACCAACTCTGGACGCTAGTTCAGGAGGAACATAATAAAACTCATTGAGGTAGCAAGTCTTTGTATAAATACTTAGATGAACAAATTGAAGGAAGGAATCTATATATCATAGTTCAATTAGACAAATACATTTTTACCAATATTTGTTGGTGTTAACGAATACTTTTTTAGGGTGGCCAGAAGCATTCCCTTATAGGTTTTGGAGTACCAGAGGCACTTTCTTCTGACCAAGGCTCACCCTTTAGTGCAAAATAGTTACGAGAAATTAGCAAAACTTAGAGCTTGATTGGCAACTACATGTTCTGTACAGGCCTCAGGCCAGTGAGCAAATAGAAAAGATGGTCAAACAACAGATTAGTAAAATATGTCAAGATATTAATACCAAGCCTTACCACTGGCTCTGTTAAGAATTTGAACTAAACATCGGTCGAAAGAAGAGGCTATCCTATGTAAAAATTTTATATGGAAGACCATATCAGTCCCAGTTTAAAGGAGAAAGTCTTCTGGAAGTGGGAGAAGGTTATCTCCCAAAATTTCTGGTCAATCTGGGAAAACAATTAGAAGAAATAAGAGAATACTGAGGACAAGAGTGAGAGGCATGGATTACGCGACTCACCCTTTTAGATCCAGAGACTGGGTTTATGTATGTTAAGAATTTTTCAGGAGATCCTCTACAGGAGAAGTGGAGAGGACTGTATCAGACAATATTGACCACCTTTACAGCAGTGAAGATGAAGGAACAACCTGCTTGCAAGAATAAAGAAAGCACCAGAACCAGAGAAGACATGGCGGATTGAACCTTCAGGACCCTCGCATATGAAATTATATCAGTCATAATTTGGATTTATGTGATAACTGACATACCATCTTGGGACTAATACTTATATCTGAAATTAATGCAGTATGTTACTAAAGTTGTTAATTGTAGTGACTGTTGGGAGTGTGCACAGTTGCCTGAATCAGGAGAAGATCAGGGCCTTCCTGAAACAGGCAATCATAAATATCTCAGCAACCATAGAGGAAATATGGAAAAAGTTAACTTCATGGTTACCTGATCTCTCCTGGTTAAGACAACTGGTTGCAGGAATATTACTATTAATTGTTTTAATATTGATTACTTGTGGTATAACAAAATTTTCTTCCTGGAATTGTAAATGATCTATGATAAATGACGAAAATTGAAAAAAAGAAATGAAATTTAAATATCAAATAGAAACAAGAAACTATTTCAAAAAAGACTGGATGAAAATATGTTGCAAAAGAATTTGCAAAAGGACAGAAAAAGGGGGTATAGACATTTGTTAATACTAACAGACACCTTTTCAGGTTGACCAGAAGCCTTTCCAACTAGAAGCGCACAAGCCCGGGAGGTAACAAAGATTGTTATAGGATGGTTGTGGGGATTTCAAAAGTATGTGCTGCATGAACTTATCTGACCATTCTGAATCAAATTCATGCTAAGCTGCTAAAATTGAAGAAAAATATGCAGGAGCTTAGAATTGTTGGAGGTGGAATGCATGAATGGCTTAATAACCTAGGAGTTACTGGAGGGTTCAAGGAAATACTTAAACAAGTCCTTCTGTTTTATTGACAAGGAAAAGCAGAGGCCTGATTCTGCTGAGAAGCAGCTATTGATAAGGAAAAGCAGATGCCTGATAAGGGGGAGATGCAGATGGTTTATGGCTGGGACACCGACCAAACCCTAAGGCCATACGTGAAGACTAAAAGGTGAAAAGTTCAAGAAGAGGAAGACTCATTTACTTCATCTTGAAGACCCCTACCCACTGGAGGAAGACTCATTTACTTCAGCTTGAAGACCCCTGCCCATGACCAGAGGGGGCACTGTATAGGCACAAAGGACTTTCTAACTTATTATAATATGAAGCGGTGATAGGACATGAATATGTATAGGCGTATTGTGCAACCTTATGAATATATATAACTTTAGAGAATAAATGTAGAGGGAAACAACACTGAGGCACGCATGACTGAGGAATTATCCCTGTGCGCCTCAGCGCTGAATAAAAGCATACCTACTTTACAACTTTAACGAGTTGTGGAGTCAATCCACGAATCAGTGCTATAATTCAGAGTTCCATTTTTAAGCCATTTCTCCTGATCTTCCAAAGTATGTAAAGGCTACCATTGGTTACAATATTTTACCAATGTTTTCTTGTTTACCGAGCCCCCAGAAGACCCTCCCAGTTCTTTCCAATGTGCCAAAATGTAACCCAATGGGCTTTTCTTCAGAATTTCCTTCTTTTGACCGCCTCCCATTTCAAACAATCTTTTACAAAACTCTATATCCACTCTTTCCCAGTGCTCTGCAAATGCACTTATAAAAATAAGAGAGCACCTGATGCGCGGTTTAAAAGTAAACGACCAATAGTATATAGAAATGTTAATCACGTCGAGGGAGAAGTCCAGGGTGATATACTGGATCAGGTATTCCCAGGAGTATGGGCCACAAATGTACCTGGAAAAGCCAAAAAAATGCACCCCCAATACAGATTAAGCTCAAGGAGGGAAAACAGCCAGTCAGGATTAAACAATACCCCCTGAAAAGGGAAGATAGGGAAGGAATTTGCCCAATGATTGAATATTTCCTACAGCTAGGACTGCTAAAAGAGTGCCAATCTGATTTTAACACCCCTATTTTACCTGTTTGTAAACCTGATGGGTCATACCGGGTGGTACGGGACTTACAGGCTGTTAACAAAATAACTGAGTATCCTTACCCTGTAGTAGCAAATTCATACACTTTGCTAACATACTTAACACCAGAGCTAACTTGTTTTACCATTCTGGATTTGAAGGTTGCTTTCTTTTGCCTCCCTCTCCAGGAAGCCATCTAGAAAATCTTTGCATTTGAATGGGAAAGCCCTAAGAGTGGGCGCAAAACCCAGCTCACATGGATGGTGTTGCTTCAGGGATTTAAGAACAGTCCCACCCTGTTTGGAGAACAACTTTCAAAAGACTTAGAGTCTGGGGAAGCCCCACCGGAAGAAGGGAAGTTATTGCAGTACATAGATGACATCCTAATATCTACCCAGACAGAAGAGGCCTGTGTGGCCTGGATGGTATGACAGGATGGTGTAGGCTGTGGATCTACAATCATGGACTAATTGTTAAGCCTCTATATGCACTAATCATAAAAGACAACAAGAATCTTCAGTGGACAAAGGAAGCCACTCAAGCCTTCCACCAATTAAAAAACGCCTTGATGTCGGCACCAGCCTTAGGACTCCCAGACATCAGCAAACCATTCTTTCTTTTCTCCCATGAGAAACAAGGAATTGTCTTAGGGATACTAGCACAGGACTTGGGCCTGTACCGGCAAGCGGTTACTTATTTTTCTAAGTAATTGGACTCTGCAGCTGAAGGATGGCCTGGATGCCTCAGGGCCGTTGCAGCAGTTGTACTAAACATCCAAGAAGCACGCAAATTCACCTTGGGCCAGAAAATGACTATGCTGGTGTCCCATACAGTGTCCGCAGTGCTGAAAGTGAAAGGTGGACACTGGCTTTCCCCACAAAGGTTTCTGAAATATCAAGCCATCATGGTGGAACAAGATGATATAGAGGTAGTGGTAACTAACATTGACAACCCAGCTTCTTTCCTCAGCAGAAATGAAGGAGAACCGGTACACCATGATTGCCTGGAGACTATTGAGGCCACATATTCCAGTCATCCGGATCTAAAAGATACCCCTTTAAATGACGCGGAAACCTGGTTTACTGATGGGAGCACCTATGTTATCAGTGGAAAACGGCATGCTGGATATGCAGTTACCACCTGCAGAGAGGTAATAGAGTCTGGACCTTTGCCTGTAAACATCTCTGCACAAAAAGCAAAGCTGATAGCACCGACTAGAGCCTTAGAATATAAACATCTATACGGACTCAAGATATGAATTTGGGGTTGTACATGTGCATGGAGCCATTTGGAAAGAAAGAGGACTGTTGAACTCACAAAGGAAAAAGATCAAACATGCACAAGAAATAGTGAGACTGTTGGAAGCGGTACAACTCCCTGAGAAGGTAGCAATCATGCACATTAAGGCACACAAGAAGGTGAGCTCAGAATTAGAAGAAGGAAATGAACTGGCAGATAGAGGCAAAAGAAGTGACAAAAGGTGAGGTTGATGCGTGGATTGACTACACAACTCGTTAAAGTTGTAAAGTAGGTATGTTTTTTATTCAGCGCTGAGATACACGGGGATAATTCCTCAAAATCATGCGTACTTCAGTGTTGTTTCCCTCTACATTTATTCTCCAGTTATATATATTCATAAGGTTGCACAATACGCCTATACATGTCCTATCCCCGCTTCGTATTATAATGAGTTAGAAGGTCCTTTGTGCCTGCGCAGTGCCCCCTCTGGTCATGGGCAGGGGTCTCAAGATGAAGTAAATGAGTCTTCCTCTTCTTGAACTTTTCACCTTTTAGTCTTCACGTATGGCCTTAGGGTTTGGTCTGTGTCCCAGCCATAAACCATCTGCATCTCCCCCTTATCAGGCATCTGCTTTTCCTTATCAATAGCTGCTTCTCAGTAGAATCAGGCCTCTGCTTTTCCTTGTCAATAGAACCAGGTGTCTGCTTTTCCTTATCAATGGTTAGTGCCTTTGTTCTGCTTAGTAGGCATGAAAGGTACAGAGAATACTTTTGTTTAAGCAAGCAGATTCCTCTAACCCCCTTGTACAACCCCCCTGTGCAACCCCCCTGTACATTGGTTAACCCTGTATCACACCTATGCACAAGTTTTATGATATTCTCAGGGGGTTCAGTAAAATAATATCTCTGGGTTCTGCAGATCAACTCCCCTGTTGTTAGATCATAGTTTTGGTTCCAGCAAAATTTACACTGTCCTAGTATCCACGGCAGGTTCCACTGTTCAAAAGTTATTAGGCACCCGTATGTGAGGCTACAAGCCTCTTACGGAGTGTAAAGTCCAGGTCTCAAGAGCAGGACTGCATATATTAGAGGTTGTACTTCTCTTATACAGCCACTGAGGTGCAGAGAGGGAACAGTACTTACCCCCCCCCCATTAGCCACGGTTTAATTTTGTCTGCTTCTCCCCCACTGCTTAAACACTGTAATCTTTAACACTAACGACAGACATATACACACACAAAGCACTTAGACACAACACAAAACAAAGACACTGTCTCCAGCCTCTTCTCAGCTCTCCTCGTGGAGAACACTGAACCGAGGATCAGGACTCCACACTCGCTTTGGAGCTACGCCATGTCTCAGCCACACAAAACACTTTCACACCCACACAGGATCCCACAGACACACTCCACACAGTGGTTGCTCTTACCCTTCACCTGCTTCCTACACAGTCATTAGCAGGTCTGTGCTGGCTCCCAGAACTTGGGATGTAGCGAAAACCTGGACTCACCCGATCCACTCTCAGGATTGCTAGAAGTTGCTCTATTGGTTGGCAAGTCCTCTGCTTGCAAGCCCTACCTGCCAAGGGGAGCTACGCCTTGCGCCAGACGTCTCTGCACGCCTTACCACCAGCCCCGGGCCACACGCACGACTTATAGACCCCCAAAATTACCAACATAAATTTCAAGCACACCGTTTTTCCACAGCCGGCACAGGTTGTTGTCTGCCCCCGCAGTGAGTGGACAAGAAGGGGAGCTCCTTCAGGCAAACGGCCTGGGGCGCCTAGGATATCCACCCCTAGCCGATCCTGCAGTTGACAGAGATCTCCTGCCTGGCTGGCCCAAATGATACGCTGACAGACTCCACAATTCGTTAAAGTTGTAAAGTAGGTATGCTTTTATTCAGCGCTGAGACGCATGGGGATAGCTCCTCCAAAGGCATGCGTACGTCAGTGCTGTTTCCCTCTACATTTATTCTCTAAAGTTATACATATTCATAAGGTTGCACAATACACCTATACATATTCATGTCCTATCCCCACTTTGTATTATAATGAGCTATAAGGTCCTTTGTGCCTACGCAGTGCCCCCCCAATTGTGGGCGAGGGTCTCAAGATGAAGTAAATGAGTCTTCCTCTTGTGAGTAGGGGTCTTCAAGGTAAAGTAAATGAGTCTTCCTTGAGCCTGAACTTTTCTCCACGAGCCTGAATTTTTCACCTCTAGCCGTCACACATGCTCTTCAGGAGTCTGGTCAAAGTCCAAACCACAAAGCTGGTCTTCACTGGAACTAAGTAACTGTTTCTCCCCCTTATCAGTCTGTTTCTCCCCCTTATCATTCTGTTTCTCCCCCTTATCAATAGCCTATTGTCCTGGTACTGCATGGCAAGCTTGACAGGTATTTCCAAGCAATGTTTTCTGTTAAACAGGCAAAATTCCTTTATCCCCTCTTGCACAACCCCCTTGTACAACCCCCTTGTACATTGGTCAATCCTCTGCATCACAAATGTTCTCTTTTGGCTGGGCAAGAAACCACGGTAGGTGTGGTTATGTGGATGTAACTGTACAGGGTTACAATAACAGAAACAAAGCTCGCTAAAGACACAAGATTAGACAACAAGTTAAAAAGGGTCAGAACTCTTGAGCAAAACAGTCACATAGCAAAAGAGTTTGTAAAGGTGAAAGAAAAAGGGGGGGGGGTTGATATAAGAAAAGCTAGTGCCTGGAAAACATAGAGTTAAAGTACTTTTTAGCTTAGCTTAGGTTGTAGAAAGAAAACAATGTGTATGTTGTAAGCCTGTGGAATGTAGTGGCCCCACTAAACATGAGTTAATTGTTTCACACCAGTCTTCTAAAGTATCTTTAGCTTTAAAGAACAATGTTTGTGTTGTAGGTCTGTGGTGAGATAACAGGATTTAGTGGCCCCACTAAACATGAATGAGTTATTTCACACCATCCTCCTACTTATCAGTTAGTTTAGAGACAGAGCCTCCCAAACATCTGCTAGCTTGGGATACTCCTTGTCTGCCCGTCCTGCAATAGATTTTGCAGGAAGGTTGCACTGTTCTAAATCTTTGCTAGTTATCAGAAGAATTACAGATATGGCTGGTTTCAGGTAGTTCTGTGATTACTGGGGCATCCAACTGTGCCAAAGGTGAAAAGTACACCCCGAGGAAGACTGCTTACTTCATCTTGAAGACCCCTACTCACAAGATGAAGACTGCTTACTTTATCCTCAGGACCCCTGCCCACAATCACCTGAGAGTAGTGCACAGATTCCAAGAGGAGGAGACTTATGATAACAAATTCCTGGAGCCAGTTATAATATTCCCTGCCTATATGCGGGAATTATGAATATGTATAAGACTAATGCAATAATGAAAGTATATAAACCTGTGACAAATGCTAATCAGTGTGCCTCTGGCTACTGTCATGCACCGAGCTCTGTTGTTTGCTTTATTGACTTTGTCCCTCAATAAAACCTTGTTATCTCCTATAGAGGGGTGAGTTTGTATTTCACACTCCAAAGGCTTGCTTGTATACCTTCCCTGTCCTTCAGTGTTCCAAGTCATGGCCCCAGGGCTTGTCCAAGCACCAAGGCCTCAGAGCTCATTCCCAAAGTCTTTTTCATGCAAATCTTATCACCTTCACTCTCTACCCTTGACATGCTTGAAAGGTGTGCCGATGCCAACCTTTTGAAGTTTAACCATGACAAGTTCAAGGTCCTATACCTGGGTCAGGGCAATCCCAGGCACACCTACAGACTGGGCAGAGAAGAGATTCAGAGCAGCCCTGAAGAAAAGGACTTGGGGTTGTTGTGATACGCAGATAGACTCCACAACTCATTAAAGTCGCAAAGTAGGTATGCTTTATTCAGTGCTGAGGCGCATGGGGGATAGCTAATCAAAAGGCATGCGCACCTCATTGTCGTTTCCCCTTTACATTTATCCTCTAAAGTTATACATATGCATGAGGTTGCACAACACACCTATACATATTCATGTCCTATCCTCGCTTCGTATTATAATGAGCTAAAAGGTCCTTTGTTCTTGCGCAGTGCTTCCTGGTGGTCGTGGGCAACGGTAAACGAGTCTTCCTCAAGCCTGAACTTTTCACCCTTAATTGTTACCATGCTCCCTGGAGGCTTTGTTATTGCCCAAAGTGCAGAGCCAATTTCAGCAGGCCTGGGCATCCAAAGTACGGGACCCAAGTCACGGTCCCTACCTCTTAACAATAGCCATGTCCTTACATTTTGTTATAGCATACATGGCGAGTACGATAAGCATGAACGAGAAGTAACATTGTGAGAAGTGGCTTAACCCTAACCCCCCTGTACATTGGTTAACCCTTTGCATCAGGTGGTTGATGAGAAATTGAACCTGAGTCGGCAGCATGCACTCGCAGCCCAGAAAGCCAATTGCAACCTGAGCTGCATTAAAAGAAGTGTGACCAGCAGGTCAAATGAGGTGATCCTGCCTCTCTACTCTGCTCTTGTGAGACCTCATTTGGAGTATTGTGTACAGTTCTGGTGTTCTCAACATAAAAATGATATGGAGCTGTTGCAGCAAGTCCAGAGGAGGCCCATGAGGATGATCAGTGGGCTGGAGCACCTCCCATATGAAGACAGGCTGAGGAAGTTGGGGCTGTTCAGCCTGGAGAAGAGAAGGCTGCGTGGAGACCTCATAGCAGCCTTCCAATATCTGAAGGGGGCCTACAGGGATGCTGGGGAGGGACTCTTCATTAGGGACTGTAGTGATAGGACAAGGGGTAATGGGTTCAAACTTAAACAGGGGAAGCTCAGGTTAGATAGAAGGAAGAAGTTCTTCACTGTGAGGGTGGTGAAGCACTGGAATGGGCTGCCCAAAGAAGTGGTAAATGCTCCATCCCTGGCAGTGTTCAAGGCCAGGTGGGACAGAGCCTTGGGACACACAGTTTAGTGTGAGGCGTCCCTGCCCAGATCAGGGAAGTTGGAACTATATAATCTTAAGGTCCTTTCCAACCCTAATTATGCTATAATTCTTATCCACAGGACATCCACTGTCTGGACACATCAGTGAAGGTGAGCAGTAGAAACTGAGATCTGCTGCACTTCTAACCCAGTCATCAGAGCTGCTTAAGTAATTGTCTTACTGCTACTGTAATGAGTAAAGTTGACATAGGCTTTATTTTATGCTCATCAAAACATTTCCAAGTGTTATTATTTATGTACTTCTACTGTTCTAACAGAATTCATTTTTCCCCTGTGGTGAAAAGTAACAATTACATGATTTGTATTCATATAAATGACAGGTCAAAATTCACAAGGGGAGGCAGCACTTGATTGAAAACCAGACCAAATTTTAGGTATGCAATCTTTCCAGGGCTGATGATGGTAATCTTAGAAAACTAAATATGGATGGAAAAAATTAGTTCCAAGTTTAGCTTTTTTATTCAGTTAGATATATTGAGAAATAAAGGGGTTGGTTCTTGTAGAATGGAAAGGAAGTTTTAGCAAGAATTAATGTGATGATGTAATGATATATATTTAACCATGCCAAGTGCAAGGTCCTACACCTGGGTTGGAGCAATCCCAGGCACGGCTACAGGTTGGGCAGAGAAGAGATTCAAAGCAGCCCTGTGGAGAAGGACTTGGGGGTGTTGATTGATGAGAAAATGAACATGAGCCGGCAGTGTGCACTCGCAGCCCAGAAAGCCAACCGTATCCTGGGCTGCATCAAAAGGAGTGTGACCAGCAGGTCGAAGGAGGTGATCCTGCCCCTCTACTCTGCTCTTGTGAGACCTCACCTGGAGTATTGTGTGCAGTTCTGGTGTCCTCAACATAAAAAGGACATGGAACTGTTGGAACAAGTCCAGAGAAGGGCCACGAGGATGATCAGGGGACTGGAGCACCTCCTGTATGAAGACAGGCTGAGAAAGTTGGGGCTGTTCCGCCTGGAGAAGAGAAGGCTGCGTGGAGACCTCATAGCAGCCTTCCAGTATCTGAAGGGGGCCTATAGGGATGCTGGAGAGGGACTCTTCATTAGAGACTGTAGTGACAGGACAAGGGGTAATGGGTTAAAACTTAAACGGGAAGTTTAGGTTGGATATAAGAATTGAATTCTTTCCTGTTAGGGTGGTGAGGCACTGGAATAGGTTGCCCAGGGAGGTTGTGAATGCTCCATCTCTGGCAGTGTTCAAGGCCAGGTTGGACGAGGCCTTGGGTGATATGATTTAGCGTAAGGTGTCTCTGCCCATGGCAGGGGGTTGGAACTAGATGATCTTAAGGTCCTTTCCAACCCTAATGTTTCTATGATTCTATGATTCTCTAATTAACTCCTAGGTAATACAGATAAATAATTATTGGTTGTGGGTAAAGTATAGAAATCATAATTGCCATAAAACCAATCCCTCTATTGAGTCTGTAATGTCTAGTATCCAGCAATTGTGAGTGTTTAGTTCTTAAGCTCAGGATCAAGACTTAAGAGAGAAGAGATAAATGGTTATTTTGTAAAAAAAACATCTCCTTTATTAATTTTCTGTAGGAGCACACACTGGTGAACAACTTTTAAGTTCTCCCCCATCATTTATACAGAAGCTTTTCAAAGTGTGTCATAGACCAAAGCTAATACACATTCATTCCATCTTTTCACTTTGAGGAAAGGCATTCATTATGGATCCACATTGGCAAGTTTTGCATGCCTGCTCTTGCAAAGTCTCGCATGGTGGCCTACCTGAGGCTGCCTGCTGCTGCTGAGTGTGGTGAGGCTATGGGATTATTTGAAAGGTAGGAGCTCTGCTTGAGTAGCATACATCATACAAGGAAGAAAACATTCTTTTGGCAGAATAATTCAGGTAGTTGAGTGCAGAAAGAGATAAAAATATTTGCTCCAACAACTATCCTTCAGCCTAAATAACTGAAGAACACCAGAGCTCTCAGCCTAAACCACACAAAGAAAAATACCTAAGTATTAATGTCACCATCTTAAGAGAAATCAGGAAATTTAATAAATCACTTTAAAGTCATATAAAAACCCTAAAAGGAGTAGGGACAGAAGTTCCTGGTTCTCCTTTTCAAGCAAAATAATGTCCATTCTCCAACTGTGCACCAGAAAGGGTGAATTCTGTTTTAAGTAGTTTCCTTTGGAAAGTTGTCATTTAGCCACACTCATGTGTAACTCAACCATAGCCTTAGATGTCACATCAACTTTGGACGCACATTTGTGGATTCATTAAGTCTAATGGGATCAGCTGCTTCAGTTTAATGGTTTGCCAAGTGAAAGCTTTAGTTTCATGCCCATAATGTCCTTACAACTGTATGCCTGCTCAATCTGACACACATGGATATATGTCAAACTATGACTGATCACAAAATTTTCACATGTACCTACTCTTCCGAAATCACCACAGTTGCTCGGCACAAGGTGTAGAATTCCTTAATTACTTGTGACATAGGTATTTACTAGACAAAAATAATACAGCCTAAACAATCCACTATAGAAACTTGATAAACTCTCATCACAGTTTGTGTACTAAGAAAGCATATAAATCAGAAGACAGAACTATTTGATTACATAGTAAAGTGAAAAAGGAAAACAAAGGATTAATAAATTCTGTAAAGAAGTAAAAATCAAAGAGATAGTTGATATGGCTCCTTTTTTGGTATCATCTTTACAACTATAATTAGGAAAAATATTAGGAGATTAGGGAGACACCACTTTTCAGTATCTTGGGAGCATTAGAAAAGTATTTCAGGGAAAGTGCTAGTCCAGGTTATGAGAATAGCCATGTGCCAACTACAGACTTAACATATTGAGGCTATTGTTACTAAACTTGGTTGTCAAATCTTTCTTGGAAAGTATATATTTTAGCAAATAAATTTTTGTTTCCCAAAATATTATAGAGAACATCCTGAAGTTACGTAAATCAGACAGTAGAATAAAAACCCCTTGCAGGTATAGAGATGTGTTGTGGTTTAAATACAGCCATGCAGCTTGTTCACTCACTCCCCCCCTTCCTCACTCCCCCTACTCCCGGAGGGATGGAAAGGAGAACTGAAAAGAATGCAACTCCCCCGGGTTGAGATAAGAACAGTTTAGTAACTAAGGTATAACACAAATCACTACTGCTACCACCAATAATAATAATGATAAAGGAAATAACAAGGGAAGAGAATACGACATCTCACCACCAGCCGACCGATAACTCACCTCCCCAGCCCGAGCAAGCTCTGACTGATATCTCTAAGTAATGTTTACTCTGATCAAGGACTTTTCAGTCTCTCATGCTCTGTCAGTGAGGAGGGGCATGAGAAGCCAGGAGGAAGCAGAGACAGGACACCTGACCCAAACTAGCCAAAGGGGTATTCCATACCACAGCACGTCATATCCTGCAATCAAACTGGGGGGAATTACCTGGAAGGCCCAGATCACTGCTTGGGTCGGTCTGGGTATCAGTTAGCAGGTGGTAAGCAATTGTACTGTGCATCACTTGTGTTTATCCGTTTGTTTTTTCCCTTCCCCTTTTAGTTTTATATTCTCTCCCCTTGTTATTTCCCTTATTGTTCTTATTATTATTGTTAATTTTATATTAGACTTCAGTTATTGGACTGTTCTTATCTCAACCTGTGGGATTTACATTCTTTCAATTCTCCTTCCCATCCTGTTGGGCGGGTGGGGAATGAGCAAGCATGGTTCTGAGTTACCAGCTAGGTTTAAACCATGACACCTCCACACCATTAAACTGAAAGAACTAGGAATTGAAGAGCCATTTGTGCTAGCAATAATCCACGTGGTATTCATTATCAAAAGATAAAAATGATCTCTTACCATCTTGATAACAGGATTTATTGATAAGCCCTGGATTATCTGCAAGGGCATTGTTAATCTCAGTCACTTCTCCTGAGAGAGGAGAGGAGAGTTCACTAACAGCTTTCACTCTTTCCAAAGCTCCAAACTCATCTGAAACACAAAAGCGTTCCATCATATTCTAAGATGATAATATAAAGCACTTAGTTTTTTAGTCAGATGTTCTGGTGATGACCTAGCTATTGAAGACGTGTCTTGATCTTGAGCAAGGAAAAATGTCAGAGACTGAAGTCATCAACTTTATGACAATGATCAGCAGTTAAGTTTTATATTTATGCTCCTGAATTATTTTGGGGAACTTGCATAACATTAGCTAGCTGGCCACTACAAAAGGGACAGAATTTTCTTACATTTAGACTGATCCTAAAGCCCTACAGATTATGGTAGGATATAAGGTTAGAAGGAAATACATTCAGCTCTTGGGGCAAAAGACCTAAATAAGCCTTTTATCTTCAATTGAAACATTTTAATACATAATTTGGTTACAAAATACACAGCCACTATTTGAGGAATTACAGTTTTTCTTCAGAAACACTATCAAGTGTTACATTTGCATTCAGAAAATGTTCATTAGTATTCAGAAGCACCACATGGGAATCACCCAGCTGCTCTTCCCTTTTTTCTGCTTTGTAGGCAGTTATGGAAATGGTGCCTGGAGCAATGTTAGTCCTGAGTAACTCCAAGCCACAAGGAAACAAGACAGAGGCTGGAGGAACAGAGCTGTCAGAAGAGTAGACAGGCATCAACAGCACAAGGAATCAGAGAACAACATGTTCTGCAAAAGCCTGGAATTAGACTAAAGCCAGAATGTGTAGAAAATAACTAAATGGAAATTAATTCCTTCAGATAAAACTATGTTATAAAAATTTAGCCTTGGCCATGATCTGATTTAATTATTTTATTACAATTGATTAATATCAAGAGGCAATAATCAAGCAGTGCTGGTTGCGTGGGGAGTCTCCGCTGCGCCAACAACGCACACCAGGGTTTTTGGGGTACAGTCTCTTATACTTCTTGGTCCAGGGTTTCAGTTCCTGGCTTTGAGTTTCAGCCAGTCCTGTTGTCTTCTTTGCCTGAAACTCGATGTGGCTCCTTTTCATTTGTTTCTGTCCTGTTGCTGGGGTCTTCTCTCCAGGTAAGGAAACATACTGAAACTTCTCGGTAATACATTAACAGAAAGATGTCTATCACAAGCTTAACCACAATCTTAGACCCGCATATTTAACAGGATGTGTCTCCTTGGTTACCTAACCCCCTTAAAGCATTCAAGCAGCTAAACAAAGCTAAAAGCGTTCCTTATTGTTTTAACAGTCTAAATGATTAAAGAGGGGACTAGCTTATTCCCTTCTTTCTTCTTCTTTCCCATCATTACATTGACAGCAACATTTATTATAATCAAGGTCATTTTTATACATTTCACACATGGTACACTGGTCACAGGTACATTGGTAACAATGATTTCTAAGTTCTTGACACAAATCATTCTTGTATTCTTTACAACTACAAGTTGGTTAATTAAAACCCTAAACAGAAAGACCTTTTCTTTAACATTCACCATTCAATGTGATGTACTAGAACTGGCCAAAACAGTTCACTATGAACCTATTCCACAAAGGAGGATGGCAAAAAGAAAGGCCTGCTACTTTACCTCAGTAACTCTATGTTCTTTTTCTGCAACCTCTTCATATACTAGCAAAAGAGCTCTCTCTGTAAGCACAGGAATAAACTTTTACTTTCTACCTGTTAATGCCCACCCTTCTTTAACATGGAAAACTACACAACTTAATAATTAAGAATGTAACAGTTTGTACAACACTAATGAGCAGAAATCTATGATTACATCTGATACCTCCCCAAATTACTGAGTCTGTATGTTTACAGAAAAATTAGAGCTTGATATCAATTAGATGCTTCACACTGTGCAACTCATGAAATGCTTAACTGCAGAATTACAAATAAGTCAGCCTGAACACTAGTAAGTCCAAATCAAAGCATAAATATTTTAAAAACAAAGCATAGGTAAAATTATTACAAAAAGATATTTAAAATTTTTTTAATAAATGTCTTCACAGTTTAATAGGCAGGTATTTTCTGCTACCACACATGGTCTGACAGCGATAACTTTAAATAAATCTGTCTCTTGTAGAAATACCCAAATGTGTTTTGCATCCAGAAGATTTGTAATGGTATTAATGAACATAAAGATTACTTTGTAAAATTAATCTCTGCAAAGGGAGAGTGGAATGAGTAGAATAATGACTTCATTAGAAATTAGAGCTGAAACTTACCATTTTTACTCAATTTTGTCCCAATTTCTAGAAGACTACAGTAAACAACATCTCCTAATGCTTCCTTAAAAGAAAAACAAAAGGATCAAAGCATGCATTAAAGAAACTATATGTAGGAGAGATCTGATACAGTAACTCTACAATCTGTATATAAGTAATCTGTCTCCAAATTTAGTTCTCATTCTTTAAGGCCTACATGTTTTTCACTTCTTATTTTTAAACATTTAACTTGGAAAAGGTTTGTTATCATGCCCCAAATGCCAAATTATTGTTTATATGTTACGGTGCTAATAACCCTCACAATGAGTTACAAGGTATATATGCATAGGCTGATCTTCTTTACATCAGCTAGAGTAACAACTGTTTTAAAGGACACCATTCCCAGTGACTGGAGGGAATTTGCTTTTTGTTACTTCCAGTGCAATTTGAAAGAAAATGCAGAATTTCCACTCCAGAGACATGGACAGCTGGACAGTTTGTCCTGACTTAATAAGGAGCCTTATCATCATAAGGATCAGCTCAACCAGAACAGGCATCTGCCTCTTAACTAACAAATGTAACCCATCTCACAAAAGTCTAGGGATCTTACGGAGTATTAGTGTTACTTATAGAAAATGGAGATCATGGGAAATACTGCTTGTCCTACAAAATACTAATTCCACTTTATCAATAGCTTCGCACATTAGATTTTCTGAAGTTTCACAGTGAATCTTACCCTGAATTTGCCTACAACTATTCCAAATCAAGTACTTGTGCAAGAACAAAACAAAAAAATCCAGAGGAATTCTTATCCTAGAGTAAGAAATATATACCATGTTGTACTACTATTCACAATTGTTCTTTAGCCAGAGGGACTGCACCGTATTCATGTTCAAGGGAAATTTGACCAAAAAAGTGAACAATATCCTCTACATAGTCATGACCTCCTCAGGCCTGTAAGAACTCAAGTAATAAAGGAGGCTTTGAATTCTGATGAACCACCAAGTTTCTCATCAAGTTCAGCTCTCCATAGGCTCAATTTGAAATGGTTAAGAATTTATCAGGATGCTGAAGTAGCATTCATTTCACAAAAAATTGTGATAGAACCAAGTCCAAAAATCATGCCCAGTGGAGAGCATATGCAGTCAGAACAGTAAAAACACCTGTGCAAAGAGCAAGGACAAGAGCAGGTACACATAAATAAATATTGTGGACTTAGACGGGGGGGGGGGAGGGATTGATACCCGTGCAAAACTGCTGATTCCTACTGTTCCAATGCCATTTTCAACAGATATCCATTCATGCTTCTCTGTGAATTTGCAGGCTAAAATAAAACAAACTTGATATTTCAGAAATAAGTGACATGTTGCTCACTTAAATACAGTAACACATTTGCAGGGTCAAACTCTGTTTTTTTTTACTGAGGTCAGTTTTGTTAGTTTTTCTTGGAAAACGTTTTAAACAAAAAAATTTACAGAAGCATTTTGTTTTGCTCATGACATGCTTAGTAATGCAGTAGAAGCTCACTAGGTTTTCTGCTGAGAGTATTACTGGTTCCTATGCAAAGGAGTACTACTTCAAACAAAAGTCTACGTCTGAAGCATATGTGTACTCATTTCTATAATAGCATGGCGGCTTTTCAAGCATATTTAGTGTTTGCTTCTGACAATCACTTAATTACTCCAGGGAAGGCCAGGGTTAATGACTGTTAGAAACACTGTCAGCATCTCATTCAAAGTACTTATAGAGCCATGAAGTAAGAGTTATAACCTAGCTAGGAAAAGGGGCTGATTCCCTTAACTCCCCTGACATTTCCTATAGAATCTATTTCTCCCAGTTTAATGTTGTCACAGATCTGTGTAAAATTAAGGCAAATTGATACAGGGCAAATAAATAAAACCGGTCATACAGACAACTGCAACTTAAGAGAATTTGCTCACTGTTACAAATGTTACTGTGAAAAGAACACAATTATTCTGTAGTTTTAAAATAAGTATGATTAAGACCCTATTAAGTCTTTTCACAGCAATCTTGCAATTCTACATATATTTTAGATCTATAACGTTCAGGGCAGCTTATACCAGCCTGTATTATTAGAAATTCTTCCTATAAAGTCATACGGAAAAACTTCAAGAGAAGTATGTGAAATCAGCAACATTTTTCTCACTGACATTTTACCTGGAACTTTTATTACTCTGAGCATTTTCACCCTGCTTTGTCTGCTTTCACAGTTCCATAGTTTACACAAAGATATCTCCCCCCTTTTTAATTAAAATATTTTTAATTTTCACTTGCAGCACCTATCCAATCAGGCAAGGGATGCACCAGAAGCTAGAGAAAATAATTTCTTAAACAGAGCTCTCTCTGTGACGAGCACGAGAGTAGTACAGCTGGACATTCCATCGAGTTCCAAATTATTCCCTCAGGCTTTTCTTCTAGGCTGGACTCCTTATCCCAGCTGAAGAAACTACACTTCTGTAAATCCTTGTATATTTTCTAAACATAAAGTAGAAATTGTCTCTGTGGACCTGCTACAATCTTTCCACTCTAAGTCAGACATATTTTAAGCCATTTCAGTTGTAGCGATCATCTCATTTATGCCTGAACACATTTAAGAGAAGCAAGTCTCAGATAAAATGGTTTGTCTTTAAAGATGGCCCAAGTTTTAAAGAACTCAATAGACCAATACATGCTTTTCTAAGTACAGTACACAAAACATTGAGGAAAATATAAATATGAAGTATTTTTCAATGAATTCTCACTCCAAAACCCCAGAGAATTTCAGCTAACATTATTTCTACCTACAGAAATCTCTCAGAACATGTTCTGATAAACAAATCAAAAGTCTTAAGTAATTTTAGGTCAAGACATTAAATCCGCAGGAATTCCTTTCAAAATGAAAAATCATAGAATAGTTAGGGTTGGAAAGGACCTTAAGATCATCTAGCTCCAGCCCCCTGCCATGGGCAGGGACACCTCACCAAGCCACCCAAGGTTCTGTCCAACCTGGCCAAAAACACTGACAGGAATGGAACATTTACCACATCCTTGGGCAACCTGTTCCAGGGCATCACCATCCTCACAGTAAAGAGCTTCTTCCTTATATCTAGCCTGAACGTCCACTGTTTAAGTTTGAACACACTACCACTTGCCCTATCACTACAGTCTGATGAAGAGTCCTGTCCAGCATCCTTGTAGGCCCCTTCAGATACTGGAAGGCTGACATGAGGTCTCCACGCAGCTTCTCTTCTCCAGGCTGAACAGCCCCAACTTCCTTAGCCTGTCTTCATATGGAATGTGCTCCAGCACTCTTATCATCCTCATGGCCCTCCTCTGGACTTGCTTTAACAGCTCCATGACCTTTGTATGTTGAGAACACCAGAACTGCACACAGTACTCCAAGTGGGATCTCACAAGATGTCCTGGGTTCAGCTGTAGCAGTTATTTTTCTCCTTAGAAGCTAGTGCAGTGCTGTGTTTGCAACTTCAGCCTGGGAACAACACTGATAACAAACCAATGTTTTTAGTTGTTGCTAAGTAATGCTTACCCCCATCAAGGACTTTTCAGTCTCTCATGCTCAGCCAGTGAGGAGGGACGCAGTAAGCCAGGAGGAAGCAGAGACAAAACAACTGACTGAAACAAGCCAAAGGGGTATTCCATACCACAGCATATCATGCCCCCAATATAAACTGTGTACAAAACTCCAAATGAGGTCTCACAAGAGCAGAGTAGAGGGGCAGGATCATCTCATTTGACCTGCTGTCACACTTCTTTTAATGCAGCCCAGGATATGGTTGGCTTTCTGGGCTGCAACTGCACGCTGCTGACTCATGTCCATTTTCTCATCAACCAACGCCCCTAAGTCCTTCTCCATAGGGCTGCTCTGAATCTCTTTCTCTGCCCAACCTGTAGCTGTGCTGCCTGGGACTGACTTGACCTGGGTGTAGTGAGACGGGGGGGGGGGGGGGGGGGGGGGGGGGGGGCACAAAATTATAAAATGGATATATAAACCTTTAGAATCAGTTTTAAGTAATGTTAAGTTTGATGGCTTTGTAACAGTAGCAATGGAAAATTACTGAGGTGCATGACACACAGAAAAAAAAGTAGACTACAGCTAGAGGACATACTGAGAATTCTTTTACAAGATAAATCATTACAGTTGACATACTTTTAAGAAAAACAGTCTAGAAGAACAGGACACAGGATAAGGAGTATCTGGGAACTGCAGGTGTCCAGGATGGGCTACAGTTAAACTAACTAGATAAGTAGGAAAACAGGAAGATTATTATGTCTCTGGTGCTAACGAACCAATTAAGCTGGTATAAGCATCTACTGCGCATGCTCAAAGGCTGCCAGAAGTGATGAAGATTGTTGGAAGAAGTAAATGACACTCAGAGACCACCACCACAATTCTGTACGCATGTGGGGAACTTTCTGGAAAATTATGTAATCCATACCTAGCCTCATGAATATGTATGTATGCCCAGGGACTATTTAAGGGCACCTTGTATAGCAATATAGGGACACATGTTAGGAGGAGCTATCCCCCGTGTCTCCCGGCTCCGCAATAAAGAACACCTGCTTGTCAGCTTGAAAACTGTTGGCAAGTTTTTTCCTGGAGTTTTCTCCAAATTAGTAGGACCTTGCACTTGGCTTGGTTGAATTTCATGAGACTGGCATTGGCCCACCTCCCAAGCATGTCAAGGTCCCTCTGGATGGCATCCCTTCCCTCCAGCGTATCAACCGAACCATACAGCTTGGTGTTGTTGGCAAACTTGCTGAGGGTGCACTCAGCCCCACTGTCCATGTCACTGACAAAGATGTTGAACAGGATCGGTCCCAACACTGATCCCTGAGGGACACCACTCATTACTGGTCTCCAATTGGGACATAGAGCTGTTGACCGCAAGTCTTTGCATGCAGGCATCCAGCCAATTCTTTATCCACCGAGTTGTCCACCCATCAAATTGATGTCTCTCCATCAAATTGATGTCTCTCCAATTTAGAGACAAGGATGTTGTGTGGGACAGTACTGAACACTTTGCACAAGTCCAGGTAGATGACATCAACTGCTCTCCCCCATCCCTCAGTTCTGTAGCCCCATCATAGAAGGCCACCAAATTGGTCAGGCAGGATTTGCCCTTAGTGAAGACATGTTGGATGTCACCAATCAACTTGTTTTTCATGTGCCTTAGCATGCCTTCCAGGAGAATCTGCTCCAAGATTTTGCCAGGCACAGAGGTGAGACTGACTGGTCTTTAGTTTCCTGGGTGATGAACCATAAGAATGGAGAATGACACAATCTCAAACCCAAGCTGAACATCTATGACACTACATGTCAGAAAAGCCAACCACTTTTTTTTTTTTAAATGTAGGATAACAATATTACATAAGATTACTTTATAAGTCAAGGTTAAAAATAGAAGAAAGCCAGAAGACTGCCATGATCAGTTTTGAACAGAGCAGTAAAATGTTCTCAACAGCTGGAAGAGCACTTAAGTTTCTTGTAGGACAAAGAAAACAGAAATGAAAAATTCTAAACATGCAACAAAACCACTGCATATAAAGGTCAAATTAAGGAGTTAATAAGTAATCTTAAAATCTGACCTTTGATCTGATGTGATTAGCGCACTAAATAAATTAAATTCAACAAATATGAACTGACAAAGCAGACCAAATCTCTTCTGGGAACATTCTTTTTCAGGAGAACAGCAAAATTTACTCCAGCTTCATTCATTTCAACAGGACTTTGGTTTCGGCTGAATTCAGGCCTTTACTTAGCTTAGCCTGCCTCTATTAATTAATTAATTAATTAATTCCTGAACAAATCTGTTCCTCACAGCTGTGGACTGTCTCAAAACGGCTATGACAAAATTGTTATGATTGTATTGTACATTCATTTATTCAACTTTTGAGAAATCATTTGGGAAACTTACAGTGTAGCCTGCATTTCAGAATGGCAGCTGAGGTTGTTTTACTTAGTTTGCGAAGTACTAAAGCAAGTAGTAGCATTCACAGGCAGATCATTGGCTTTCAGAAAGCCATTCCTGCTGAGCATGAGGTGCTGGCCTCCACCCAGCTTTGGTGTTGGAGAGGTGTGATTTGAGACAGGAAGGTTTGGTAATGAAGACACTGACATAGGTCCTGAAAAAACAAGAGTAATTTCTTAATTCTCCATTAGAAGCTCCATGTGCATTTTTGGAAAACCCTGTAATTCCTTTGATTCTCTGTTGTAAATGATTCCTACAGTTCAATGTTTGTCTGGATTGTGAACTCTACATGGTATAGGCTATTTCTTTACATAGTATCTGACACAATAACATTTACAGATGAATTTCAACATAAATGTTGCTGAAACTATCTGTAAGCCCAGATGTTAAATGCTAAACCTTCCCACTCTGAGAAGTATCTTTTTCTGCCTAGCAAAGTGTGATATAAAAAGCTGATATTTTTAAGGATGAGTTCAAGAAGCTAAAATGTTTTCTCGCTGTTGCTGTACCTTTTCCTCTGTTAACTCATTTTTAGTTCATGTAAATCCTATTTGCTAAACTACAGTCGGTGCTCCTGGGCTGCAGATCCTTTACCAAGCTTCAGTTGTGTTGGCTTTTGAGGAAAATCTAAATGGAAAAATAACAAAGTACTTCAGATTTTCTGCCTGGTTTTTAGTTTTCCTTCTTTTTCAAATTCATTTCCAGTCATACCTCCTCCACTCTTCCATCTAGAAGTGAATTATGTTTTACTCATCTTCAGAAGCTATATACTGGTGCTGGTTTTACTTATGAACCAGTAGATCCCAAGCAGTGAAAGCAAGAGCACAAAAGAATCCCCCCTTGCTGTTCAGCAAACCATCCGTGCATGTCCCATTATTCCTGCAATTCATTTGTACCCAGAGCCCACTGTTACTAGTGTTCGTTATGACCCAAAGTATCACATTTGGCATGTCAGAACATCAATAAGGATTAGCTGACCTTGGAGAAACCCGACGTGAATGTTGGATTGTCAGATCTGACACGGATATCACCAGAAGGTAGTCTATCGCTATTGAAACGTAGCTGGACTAACGATTCGTTACAGTTTGCTGCTTGTCATGTTCCACCTCTGAGGGGATCCTTTCCTCTGCAAGGAAGACATAATTTCCAAGCCAGAAAGTCAGGCTCCCCGGGATGCTATGTAACCAAGGAAGATTCCTCAGAGGGTGAGGCTTAGCCCAAATGGTGTAAGTCACCACCTGGAAGATCTCCTTTACTTCGCTGGGAGGTGGATGAGGTGCCTGGAGTTAATACTCTTCACCGGTAGTGCCTTTGTCAGGCATGGATGCAGGGCTGCACTTTCAGTGACAGTGAGAACTCTGCAAATAGTTGCAGTTTTCAGTTAGAAGACGAACCAAAAGTCACAGGCAGGAAAAATCTGGTTAACAAGGAGCAGGAAATAAATACACTTATTTATGAAAATAAAAGGCAAAACCACTTCATACCACGTTCTGAGTTAAAGATTAGAAATTTCAATCAAATTTGATATTTTTATGAGATTATCTGTATAAAGACTGCAATAAAGATTTTGAAATTTCAAGAAAATAATCACTGTTTTAACAATAACAAAACCAGAATGCAGCCTGAATTAACAAACTTATTTTTTTAGGCAAGTAAATTAGTCATCTGAAAAAAAACTCATACTCTGTTCTGCTTATAAGCACTAACCAAAGCCTTTGGAAATGGAAATGGCATTGTTCCCAAAGTGCTAAAAGTCTGGCATTTTACGAGGCTTATCTGAAACACGGCAATGAACAATAGGCTGCTGAAAACATTTATTTCTTTAGCTCCTTGCTTCCTGCATTTGAATGCTCTACATCTCACACTAAGCCCTTACTTCAGCTTTGCCTTTTTAGCAATTGGTTAAGTCCTATATAAAAATTATAAACCATCCAGCTCTGGGCCTCCAGCATAAGGAGTATGTGGACCTGTTGGAGCAAGTCCAGAGGAGGCTACAAAGATGCTCCAGGGCCTGGAGTACCTCTGCTATGGAGACAGACTGAGAGAGCTGGGCTTGTTCAGCATGGAGAATGTGGCTGGTCTAGGTCTTCCAGAGACAGCTGCTCTCTTAGAGCAGACTTCCAGTGACTAAAGGGGCTGACAGGAAAGACAGAGGATGGGGCTTGGAGCAGCCTGGTCTAGTGGAAAGTGTCCCTGCCCATGGCAGCGGATTTGGAACTAAATGGTCTTTAAAGTTCCTTCCAAACCAAACCCTTCTGTTATTCTGGTGCATTCAGTGCTTATGAGAGGTGAGATTCAGCCTCTGTGAGAGTGCTGGAGCACTCTCACACAGACTGCCTTGGGTGATTTGGGGCAGAACTTTTTTTTCCTTATTTTCCCTTTACCATAGTACAATGTCACTTCTGCCCTCCCACCTCATTTCACTTGTTCAGGACTATCCCTTGCACCACAACTTCTGTCTTCCAGCAGTGATGTGCCACCCTGCACATGCTAGGATGCCACAGTGTGCACCATGCGCTTCAGGTAATGGCTTTGTCCTTATGAGTATGCACTTAGCCAAGTGTGTAGCACCATAAAGTCCAGATCTCAGTGACACCTTTGGGCTCCATAGCACAAATGATATAATACAACATAAAATCATATACATCAACCAAATGAATTGTTCAATTCTCAGACTACACGTTGTTCGAAGACGATTTATGTTATTTTTTTCCCCACTGAAGGGTTATCAATCAGGCAGCTTTACTGCTGCATCTGGCTTGTGGGATTACTCATGATCTATTTATTTTGTGTCTTTCCTTTGTCTAGAGGACAGGGGTTACCTGCAGAGGTGATGCATGCTCAGTCCTGATCAGGCAAGATACACTGTTTTATTTCATGCCAGGCTGTGGAAGCACTCCCATCAAAAAGAATACACTACTAGAAATGACAGGTTGCAACAAATATGCGTTACTGCAAGCACAGCTTTCCAGAGAAATACAGAAATCGGTGAAAAATAAACCCCGTTCTGCAAATCTAGGTAACTTCCTGCCACTTGCAGCCATTTCTGGGAAGGATAGCAGCCTGGTTGCTGCATGCTCTCATGCCAGAGCCATGCTCTGTTCCAGGGGCTGTGGGGATTTCCTTACAGTTGTGCTGTGTGATCCTTTTTCACACACTGAAGTCCATTTGGCTGCTAGCATTTGTCAAAAGTACGTCACTGCCTCAGCAAGGTGAGAGTACAGTTTCTCTGCTCATCAGCATGTAGACACGTTGTGTTTTGAGTAATTTATATAGGTCACAGGTTTCTGGCAGACAAAAGCAGAGTCAGTTACTGTTATCTTGTCAGGTTTTACATAAATCTGACAGGCTGATTATGATAAATCCCCATTACTGGAGTGTCATTTATGCTGCAGTGGTGAGTGTATGAGAGAGCTGGCACTGTCAGCCTTGCTTTTCAGGGGACTGTGAAGTGATAAAAATACAGAAGACCTTGCTCCTGGCTGAATTTTAACCTGCTGAGCAGACTTTTTACCTGAGAACAAGCCTGCTCTTTCCTTCTCTCTTCCTGCCTGGACTTTGTGAGCAGCATTTGAATGGAAAAACTTCTCAGCTTGTTATTGTAGTTAGAAGTCTGGCAGCCTTGATGTGGCTTTTCCTTCTGCACAGCCATTCCTCGAGTTGATCAGATCTGTCATAGCGATCTGCTGTCAGACAGCACAGTTCCACTGAAATAAAAGGGCAGGTTTTTAATGGCTTTTTATTTCCCTGAAATTTCACTTGGGGTTGGGGGAAAGAATGAAAACTATTCTGGTCTTGTAGATTATTCAGTTTTAACCTGGCAAGAACAGGCTTTTTTCTTGTTTGCTTGTTTTTGGCAAAGGGATCAAAGAAATAAAGAGCATAGCTTTTAAATGACCAACTAGAAAACACACCAGTTTGGCCTCCCAAATCAGGTAGTGATCTTGGGGCCATATGAAGACTTGGTCTCACATTCTCTTGGCTTTCTTAGTAGGGGATGGGTGCTCCATCCACCATCTCTAAACTTCCCAAGGGGAAATCCAGATTCTTACCTCCCACTCTGATATGTCAAGTGCATTTTTCAGCAGGATCCAGGTGCCAGTAGACTATAGAATACATATATATCTCTGAGACTTTCCAGGAAAACAATTATAAACAAAAAGTTAAGGAGTCCCAAGCTTTAAAGTTTTCTCTATTTGGATATATGTGTGTATGAATATTTCTGAACACACAGGTATCATTGACTGCTATGGAGAAAGTTAAAATGTCAGTGAAACTAATGAGACTAATGGTCTTGCCAGTCCTGTCAGCAACAGCTAGATTTGCTGTGTATATGGGCATTTGCCCAAAAGAGGATAAAATGAAACAGAAATGTCTGACAGACAAATGTGAAATACATTTAATATTCATCTTACTTTACTGTTTCCAAGTCTGTTGCTACATTTGTTGTAAATGGTTTACATTATGAAAATTTATTCTGGTTATGCTTGTAGTTCTAGTCTTTCTCATCTCCTAAATTGCATCTTTACCACTGAGAAAGAAGTGCTGTGATCAGGATAAACATACCACTACTTGATGAACAATTTTATTCTGTTGAGAAGTAGATCATGAAAACAACAGTTCAAATAAGTTACACACTAAACCATATCACCCAAGGCCTCATCCAACTTGTTGAGCACTCTGCCACTTCCCAACTAGGGATGGATGTAGCAACCCTAAGAAGGATATAAAAGGCAGTGTTTATCTGTGCCTGCCACTGGGTTTGTCCCCAGCTTTTATCAAAACAAGTCTGATTTAAGTTTCAGTTCTGTTATTGACATCCAGAGAAACATTACCCTTCAAATCAAAATTCAAACACTTGTTAAGTCTCTATAGGGAAGAAATAGAGAATTCCTCCCTCCCTACTTGTATGTCAAAACCAAAACTTTGTGAACGGTCAAAAGACTTATTATAGGAAAGGCAGTCACTACTGACTGTAACTGAATGTAACTGAGCATTTATCATCAACTAACATCAGAAATGCCAAGTCCCACATCAAGAATGAAAAGACCAAGTTAACAGGATAAAATTTTCTCACTGCACACAGAATAACAGAGGCAAGAATTTTACAATTCCTGCTACTTCATGGCAATTCTATTTTTACAGAAACTGGCTATTGGGTCTACCAAACTGCACTAAAGTGTTTACATGCCCAGGAGTTTCTGTTTAAGGATGCAGAAGCATTCACTCCCAGGAAGATCAAAACAAAATTTTCACCAATGAATTTAAGACTACTGAGACCTTAAGACTACTATTCATGTGAAAAAGCATTTTGATAACCGGACACAGTTTTCCCTCAGCATGGTACTCTGGTGAACAGTCAGCTTAAATAAATAATGCAGAACAGCACCTGTACAAGGGTCATCTAAAGAGGACCAGAACTATATCTGACTGTCCAGGGTTTAGCAGTAGCAGTCAATTTTTCTCCTTCGTGTTAGCTGGTGCAGCGCTGTTTTTTTGACTTCCAACCTGGGAACAGTGCTGATAATACTGACGCTTTCAATTGTTGCCAAGTAATGTTTACCCTGACCAAGGACTTTGTGAAGCTCAGGCACTACTAGGGAGGAGGGGAAGCCAGGAGGAAGCAGAGACGGGATGCCTGACCCAGCACCCTGCTCTCTTTTGATCCTTCTCCCCATCCCCCAGCGCCATGTGCTTACCATGGTGGAAGCAACCACCCTGTGGCTGGAAACATACACTGTGCCCCATGCCGCTGCCCGGATGTCGTGGTTTAAACCCAGTCAGGTAATTCGTTCGTTCACTTCCCCCCCTTTTCTTGCCCTCCCCCTGCTCTCGGAGGGACGGAGGGGAGAATCAAAAAGAATGCAACTCCCACGGGTTGAGATAAGAACAGTTTAGTAACTAAGGTATAACACAAATCACTACTGCTACCACCAATGATAATAATGATAAAGGAAATAACAAGGGAATACAACACCTCACCACCAGCCGACCGATAACTTGCCCCCCCAGCCCCGACCAAGCACCGACCGATACCTCCTCCAACCCTGCAGTCTCCCAGCCCTTCCGGCTAACTCCCAGTTACATCCTGGGCATGACGTGCTGTGGTATGGAATAGCTCTTTGGTCAGTTTGGGTCAGGTGTCCTGTCTCTGCTTCCTCCCAGCTTCCCCTCCTCCCTGGCAGAGCATGAGGCTCACAAAGTCCTTGGCCAAACCAAAACATCTCTATCAGCTCTGTTCCCGAGCCGAAAGTCAAAACACTGCACTGCACCAGCTACCAAGGAGGAGAAACATGACTGCTGCTGCTGAACCCAGGACATTATCCACCCCTTATTCCATACCATTCACGTCATGCTCAGATCCCACATTTTCAATATACCATCACTCTTATCTCGGTGCACTCTTATCTTAGTGCATGGACCAGTCCCTATAAAGCTGCTGAGTCCATCTGGTCCATGTCAGGCTCCATCTCTTGTAACAGTCTTCCAGAGCAGGAGAGACTGTGTGCAGTGTTCACACTCATGAATAACCTGGGCAATAGTGTCCATTGTTAAGTCCACCCCTCGATCATGAGTCCATCTCTGTGTTGCATCTCTGCTCTGATGGCCTGAAGTGCCATGGGCCCACCAGGCTCAAAATAATTCACTGTCCCCTTAAGCAGTTTCTGCAGCTTGTTGCTGGGGACTCCATACAGCTGCCTTCCATCTCCGACGCTTCCAAATCACTGGAGGGGCCCAGTGGACTAGATACTTGCCCATACTGTCCCACACACCCTGCCACTCATGACTCTCCAGCCTTGGGGAAAATCTCTTGGTCCCCCTATATTGTTGTCTAACCCCAGACAAGACCCAAACCTGACTCTGCTTAACTTTTGAGATCAGACAAAATGGTTGTGGGTAGAACACAGCCTGTGTGTGTGCCAACATGCTGATCCCCATCACAATCAGCAGGCAGGTCCCAAGGATACCCAAAGGCCATTCAGAGCCTTCAGAACTCTCAAACGATGCTGCTGTGCATGTCACTGGGGCTGGTGTAGCTGCTGTGCTTGCCGGCTCTCCCACCACCGGCTTCTCTTTTCCTGAGTCCAGCTCTTCCTCCTCTGCCTTGCTGGGAAGTGCTGCGTGGTCTCCTGCATCCTCCTGGGGCTCGGCGGGTGGCTGCCGGGGAATGCTCTCGGCCGTCGCGGGGCTGGGCTCCTCCGCGGGGCTCGGCTCTTCCGCGGGGCTCGGCTCCTCCGCGGGGCTCGGCTCCTCCGCGGGGCTCGGCTCTTCCGCGGGGCTCGGCTCCTCTGCGGGGCTCGGCTCCTCCGCCGCCTTCTCCCGCTGCTCGGCAGCCGCCTCCTTCCTCTCCTCGACCGCCCCGACCTCCTCCACCGGCAGCCGTCCCCTCGCGGCCTCCGGCCCCGCTCCCGCCGCCGCTTGGTCCCCGGGGCCGCTCTCCCGGGCCGCTTCGGCTGCCGCCGGCTCCCGGGGCCGCTCCCCCTCAGCTCCCCGCAGCCTCACGAAGATGGAGAGTAGGGTGAGGGCCAGGACGGTGAAGAGCAGCCGGACGGCCAGGTACAAGTCCACGGCCACGTCCGTCCCGCCCTGCTGATGGAGCCCGCCCGTATTACAAGCCATTGCCATAAAGCACAGTGAGACAAGAACCTTAGCCCAGGCCCCACACTTGATAAACACTAACACAGCAAATACCGGCTCTACGTAAGTTACAACATTCTGAAGCTGTGAGATCAAGAGAAACAACTCTGAGAGCCAATAAATCGTCATTGTGATGAGTGACTATTAATCTGGTCAGATCTGTCGTTATCTCAACCCTTCGTGCCCCACGTTGGGCGCCAAAAAGAACTGTCGTGGTTTAAACCCAGTCAGGTAATTCGTTCGTTCACTTCCCCCCCTTTTCTTGCTCTCCCCCTGCTCTCGGAGGGACGGAGGGGAGAATCGGAAAGAATGCAACTCCCACGGGTTGAGATAAGAACAGTTTAGTAACTAAGGTATAACATAAATCACTACTGCTACCACCAATGATAATAATGATAAAGGAAATAACAAGGGAATACAACACCTCACCACCAGCCGACCGATAACTTGCCCCCCCAGCCCCGACCAAGCTCCGACCGATACCTCCTCCAACCCTGCAGTCTCCCAGCCCTTCCGGCTAACTCCCAGTTACATCCTGGGCATGACGTGCTGTGGTATGGAATAGCTCTTTGGTCAGTTTGGGTCAGGTGTCCTGTCTCTGCTTCCTCCCAGCTTCCCCTCCTCCCTGGCAGAGCATGAGGCTCACAAAGTCCTTGGCCAAACCAAAACATCTCTATCAACTCTGTTCCCAAGCCGAAAGTCAAAACACTGCACTGCACCAGCTACCAAGGAGGAGAAACATGACTGCTGCTGCTGAACCCAGGACACCGGAACACTATCCTGGGCCTTGAGAAACAGATTTTGTGGCGACACGGCACCCCAGAGAGAATTGAGTCAGACAATGGGACTCATTTCTGGAATAACCTTTTAGGCGCTTGGGACAAAGAGCATGGCATTGAGTGGGTATATCGCATCCCCTACCATGCACCAGCCTCTGGGAAAATCGAACGGTACAATGGGCTGTTAAAAACTACACTGACAGCAATGGGTGGGTGAACTTTCAAGCACTGGGATACCCACTTACCAAAGGCCACCTGGTTGGTCAACACCAGAGGATCTGCCAACAGGGCTGGCCCAGCGCAGTCAGAACATTTACATATTGTAGAGGGCGACAAAGTTCCCGTGGTGCATATGAAGAATTTGCTAAGTGATGTTTACCCTGACGAAGGACTTTGTGAGGCTCATGCTCTGCCACGGAGGAGGGGAAGCCTGGAGGAAGCAGAGACGGGGCGCCTGACCCAGGCTAGCCAAAGAGGTATTCCATACCACAGCACATCATGCCCGGGGTGGGGGGGTAACCTGGAGTTACCCATAAGGACACGGGCTTCTGGTTCAGACTCTTCTCTCAGCAGGTGGTATTGTATTCTCTTCCCTTGTTATTTTCTCTTATCACTGTTGTCATTGGTGGTAGCGGTGGTGATTTGTGTTGTACATTGGTTGCTGGACTGTTCTTGTCTCAACCTGTGGGAGTTGCACTCTTTCGATCCTCCTCCCCATCCCTCCGGGAGTGGGGAAGGGGAGAGCCTCCGAGGGGGAGGGCCTCAATTGCTCTCAGCCCGGCACTGCTCACTGGGAGTGACTGAACAAGCTGTCTGGCTCGGGTTTAAACCACGACACTGACAAAACCCAGAGAGATAAGCACAGAGATTATTAGTCCATCCTCTGGCAGCCATCTGATAAGTGATATGTGGCAGCTGCCAAGAGCACAGCAGCATTCCTCAACCCTGAAGGGTTGAAAGGGGCAGTGGTGGGAACATAAACAAATAAGTAGAATCACAATTTCCCATGAAGTGTCCTCCTCAGGTTGATGCAGAGGGTTGACCAATGTACAGGGGGGGTGGTACAGGGGGGTTGTACAAGGGGGTTGTACAGGGGGGTTGTACAAGAGAAAGAGTTCATTTTCTTAGTGCATAGACCAATCCCTATAATGCTGCTGAGCCCATTCGGTCCATGATGTCAGGTTCCATCTCTTGTACCAATCTTTCAGAGCAGGAAAGGCTGTGTGTAGTATTGGATTGTTGCCTGCTGATGCTGATTGTTCCTTTACTGCAGAACTCATCCGGTTCTATCAAAGTTCATTCTCTGTTGGGCTGATGGTTGGAGGCAAGTCAAGGCTAGTCGCTGGTGACCTGAAGACATCTAGTTGATGGG
Organism: Pezoporus flaviventris; assembly: GCF_033815535.1. Taxonomy (NCBI): domain Eukaryota; kingdom Metazoa; phylum Chordata; class Aves; order Psittaciformes; family Psittacidae; genus Pezoporus; species Pezoporus flaviventris. The sequence continues at coordinate 421,142 of NW_026892669.1, read as the reverse complement.
CTGTTGTGGTCGCAATTGGCACTTGTTGTTCTTCAACTTTCAGCAACCCCACAACAGAAGGATCCTCTGAGAGACCAGGCAAGGTGAACAGCTGCTCAATTACCTCAGTCTCCAAAGCAGCAATACCAAAAGCCCATCTGTATCCTTTTGGGTCTTTGAAGTACCCTCTCTTGAGGTAGTCTATGCTGAAGATTCATGGAGCCTCTGGACCAGTCACAATAGGATGCTTATGCCATTCCCTCCCAGTCAGGATGATTTCAGCCTCCAGCACAGTCAACTCTTGGGATCCTCCTGTCACTCCAGAAATATAGATGGGTTCCACCCCTTCACAGCTTGATGGCATCAGGGTAAAAGAATGTCTCCTTCACAGGTTGACCAACCGAGAAGGAGAAAAAAGATGTGCAATTGCTAAGCACTTCTGTTATATACCTCCCAAAGTATAAAGGTGGTGACCACACTGGGAACATAAGCCAGATCGGTTTCATGATCAATGATTCTATTGTATTACAAGTCATTACCATAAAGTACAACGAGACAAAAACCTTTGCCTAAGCCCCACACTTGAAAAACACTAGTACAGCAAATACCGGATGCAAGTAAGGTACGATATACTGAAACTGTGAGATCAAGAGGAACAACCTTGAGAGCCAATAAATCAGCATTGTGTCGAGTGACTATTAATCCAGACAGATCTGTCGTTATCTCAACCCTTCATGCCCTACGTTGTGCGCCAAAAAGAACTGTCGTGGTTTAAACCCCAGCCAGCTTGTTTGGTCACTCCCAGTGAGTGGTGCCAGGCTGGAAGCAATAACCATAGGGTACCCCGTGGCGTATACCTCCTTTATCTCCTCTCTCGAACAATAGGACGCCTTTTGTTAATAGCTGCGACGTGTGTTGGTACACGTGAGGAGCTGGATAAATCAGCTAGATCGTCCCTCAGTTGTTTGAGGTCCTGGGACAGTTTTTCCACAGCTGAGATGATGGAAGGGGTGAGATTGTCTTCGAACTCTCGGAGTTTATGAACCATTTCATCCACTGTTAGCGGTACTATGTCATTCCAGGTTACTGTTGCCAATGAATGGGCATATGATGACTGTGCATTCCGTGTAAGTTTTTGCCACATGGGTCACAGTATCACAGTATCACAGTATCACAGTATGTTAGAGATTGGAAGGGACCTCGAAAGATCATCTAGTCCAATCCCCCTGCCGGAGCAGGAACACCTAGATAATGTTACACAGGAATGCGTCCAGGCGGGTTTTGAATGTCTCCAGGGAAGGAGACTCCACAACCTCCCTGGGCAGCCTGTTCCAGTGTTCCGTCACCCTCACTGAGAAGAAGTTTCTTCTCAAGTTTAAGTGGAACCTCTTGTGTTCCAGTTTGTACCCATTACCCCTTGTCCTATCATTGTTTGCCACCGAGTAGAGCCTGGCTCCGTCCTCGTGACACTCCCCCTTTATATATTTATAGACACTGATAAGGTCACCCCTCAGTCTCCTCTTCTCCAAACTATAGAGACCCAGCTCCCTCAGTCTTTCCTCATAAGGGAGATGCTCCACTCCCTTAATCATCTTTGTTGCCCTGCGCTGGACTCTCTCCAGCAGCTCCCTGTCCTTCTTGAACTGAGGGGCCCAGAACTGGACACAATACTCCAGATGCGGTCTCACCAGGGCAGAGTAGAGGGGAAGGAGGACCTCTCTCGACCTACTAACCACCCCCCTTCTAATACACCCCAGGATGCCATTGGCCTTCTTAGCCACAAGGGCACAGTGTTGGCTCATGGTCATCCTGTCGTCCACTAGGACCCCCAGGTCCCTCTCCCCTACACTGCTCTCTAACAGGTCATTCCCCAACCTATACTGGATCCTGGGGTTGTTCCTGCCCAGATGCAGGACTCTACACTTTCCCTTGTTATATTTCATCAAGTTACTCCCTGCCCAACTCTCCAGCCTATCCAGGTCTCGCTGGATGGCAGCACAGCCTTCTGGCGTGTCAGCCACTCCTCCCAGCTTAGTGTCATCAGCAAACTTGCTGATAGTACACTCAATTCCCTCATCTAAATCATTGATGAATATATTAAATAATACCGGTCCCAGTACTGACCCTTGAGGCACTCCACTAGTTACAGGCCTCCAACTAGACTCAGCCCCATAGACTACAACTCTCTGGCTTCTCTCCTTCAGCCAGTTCGCAGTCCACCTCACTACCTGATCATCCAGTCCACACTTCCTCATTTTAGCCGTGAGGATGCTGTGGGAGACTGTGTCAAATGCTTTGCTGAAGTCAAGGTAGACCACATCCACCGCTCTGCCATCATCCATCCACTGTGTTATTTCCTCATAAAAGGCTAAGAGATTGGTCAAACATGATTTCCCCCTGGTGAAGCCATGTTGACTGCCCCTCATAACCTTCTTATCCTTGATATGCCTTAAGATGGCACCAAGGATAAGGTGTTCCATCACTTTCCCAGGGATGGAGGTGAGGCTGACCGGCCTATAGTTACCCGGGTCCTCCTTCTTGCCCTTTTTGAAGACTGGAGTGACATTTGCTTTCCTCCAGTCCTCAGGCACCTCTCCCGTTTCCCAAGACTTGGTAAAGATGATGGAGAGTGGTCTAGCAATGACTTCCGCCAGTTCCCTCAGCACCCGCGGGTGCATCCCATCTGGACCCATGGATTTATGGATGTCCAGATTGCTCAACTGGTCTCTAACCCATTCCTCATCGACTAAGGCAAACCGCTCCGTCGACCTGACTTCATCTAAGGTCTCAGGGGTACAGGGCTCTTCAGGACTGCCCGCAGCAGAGTAGACAGAGACAAAGAAGGCATTCAGTAACTCTGCCATCTCTTTATCTTCTGTCACCAGGGCACCCATCCCGTTCATCAGTGGGCCTACATTGCCTCTGGTGTTAGTTTTGTCTGCCATGTATTTAAAAAAGCTCTTTTTGCTGTCCTTGACCCTTCTTGCCAGGTTTAATTCTAAGGATGCCTTAGTCCTCCTAGCTGCCTTCCTACATCCTCTAGCAGCAGCCTTATATTCCTCCCAAGTGGCCAGCCCCTCCTTCCATGACCTGTAAACTCTCCTCTTCCACTTGAGCATACCCAGCAATTCCCTATTTAGCCACGCAGGTCTCTTGGCCCTCTTCCTTGACTTCCTACGTGTCGGGATGCTCCGATCTTGAGCACGGAAAAAGTAGTCCTTGAATGTCAACCAACTATCTTGGGCCCCTTTACCTTCAAGCAGCCCTGCCCATGGGATTTCCCCTAGCAATTGCTTGAAAAGGCCAAAGTTTGCCCTGCTAAAGTCCAGGGTTGCAATTCTACTTGGTATTCTACTAGTCCTGCCACACAAGATCCTGAACTCCACCATCTCGTGGTCGCTGCAACCAAGGCAGCCCTCAACCCTTACTGCTTCGACCAGATCCTCCTTGTTAGTGAGGATGAGATCCAGCAGCGCTCCTCTCCTGGTCGGCTCATCCACCATTTGCAGGAGGAAGTTATCATCCATACACTGGAGGAACCTCCTGGACTGCGGCTGGGTTGCCGAGTGGTCCTTCCAGCAAACATCAGGGAAGTTAAAATCCCCCACGACGACCACGGCCTGTGACTGTGAGGCCGCTCTCAGCTGCCTGTAGAAGGCCTCGTCAACTTCCTCACCCTGATCCGGTGGTCTGTAACAGACACCTACAACAGTATCCCCCCTGCCAGCCTGCCCCTTAATTCTCACCCACAGACTCTCAACTCGCTCATCATCTGTCCCTGGACAGAACTCCGTGCACTGTAGTTCCTCCCGCACATAAAGAGCAACCCCACCACCCCGCCTGGCTGGCCTGTCTTTCCTGAAAAGGACATAGCCTTCCATGACTATATTCCAGTCATGTGAGCTGTCCCACCACGTCTCTGTAATTGCCACCAGATCATAATCTCCTGACTTAACACAGGTTTCCAACTCCTCCTGCTTATTTCCCATGCTGCGCGCATTGGTGTACAGGCATTTCAGGGAGCGAGCTGAGCACACCGATTTCACCCTAGGATTGTAGGAGGCCTCCCAGTCTTCATTAATTCTGGAGCGCTGCCCCACTGGGGCAAGCCCAGCTACAACCCCATCCCCCTTCGAATCTAGTTTAAAGCTCTCCAAATGAGCCCTGCTAATTCGTGCCCCAGCATCCTTTTCCCTCTGTGAGACAAACCTTTCTCACTTGTCATTGTCCAGACTGGTGCCCTATAAAACCAGCCGTTATCAAAGAATCCAAAGCCCTGCCTGTAGCACCAGTCTCGAAGCCAATTGTTCATGAACTGAATCTTCCCATTCCTTCCCACATCATCAGTGGAAGATGGAAGGAGTGAGGAGAAGATCACTTGAGCCCCAGACTCTTTCACCATCCGCCCCAAGGCCCTGTAGTCTTTCTTCATCCCCCTCAGATTGCGGGAAGCAGCTTCCTCCCCACCTGTCTGGAAGACCAGCAGCGGGTAATAGTCTGTCGGGTGCACCAGGTTGGGGAGCGCCCTGGTGATATCCCTGATCCGGGCTCCAGGCAGACTACACACTTCCCTATGATGAGGGTCAACTCTGCATATCGGGCCCTCTGTTCCTCTCAGAAGGGAATCCCCTACTACAATGACCCTTCTTTCTTTCTTAACAGAGGCAGTCTTGAGGTGCAAAGTCGACTCCCTTTTCCTATGTGGCCTTGTGGGCTGGCCTTGCCCCACATTCTCACCTACCTCTCCTTCAAGATCCAGGGCCTTGAACCTATTATGGAGGGACACCTGGGGAAGCAGGGCAGGAAGGGGGGAGGGTTTCCCACGACGTCGACCCGGAACTCGCTTCCAACCCTCGTCGTCTTTTTGGTCCCCTACCTCTGCGCAACAGCTACAGGGCAGGGGCTGCCTCAGGCCATCCCCCTCTGTGTGAGAAGGCAGGGGGTCCTTCCCCTTTTGGGGGGTATCTCCCTGGAACCGTTTCGACTGGCCCGCCAGGGAGTTACTCCACCAGTCGATCTCCCTTTCACACTCCCTGATGGTCCTCAGCGTCTCAACCTCCTCCTTAAGTCTTGCCACCAGGCTAAGCAGATCTTCTACCTGCTCACACCTCACGCAGGTGGAATGCTGTCCTCCCTCCCCCGGCAGCAGCAGGCTCTGGCACTCCCTGCACCCAGAGACCTGAACAGCCACGGTCTGGGACGGGGTCTCTGTCTGAGTTGCTGTAGTCACCTTACTGCAAGCTCTCTTTCTGGAAGCAACCATATTGGTGCGCAGTCTGGGACACCAGCAACACGACCTGCTTGTTCCTCCCTGTGCCCGGTGGGCAGCGACCGGTCGCTGCCCTCTCAAAGGCTTTTTCAAGGCAAGCAGCAGGGGAGTGGTCGCCGTCACCGTGGGAACGCCCCCCTCCACGTCAGCCTCTCTCTCGCAAGGGCTGCTGGGGCTTCGGGGATCGGGAGATGTCGGGAATCGCGATGTCTCTGCGCTATCCCCTCTGATTTTCCTAATCTCCGTTGACCCTCGCGTCGCTGAAGCGTGCCGGCTGTGGCTCTAGCTAGGCTAGCTCCGATCAGCTGACTGAATGCTAGTAGCGAGTTTAGGCCGCTTTTAAATCTCCCGCCGTCACCGTGGGAACGCCCCCCTCCACGTCAGCCTCTCTCTCGCAAGGGCTGCTGGGGCTTCGGGGATCGGGAGATGTCGGGAATCGCGATGTCTCTGCGCTATCCCCTCTGATTTTCCTAATCTCCGTTGACCCTCGCGTCGCTGAAGCGTGCCGGCTGTGGCTCTAGCTAGGCTAGCTCCGATCAGCTGAATGTCGTGTACATTCAACTTCATCTGGATCTATAGGTGTATCCCCGTTATTTGGCTTGATGTGATAGATCATCTCTGCGATGGCTGATTCCCTCAGAGACTGGATGCCTTTGTCTATAGTAGTCCACTTGGCCGAACGGCTCATAACATCGTCCTGGTATGGAAACCTTTCTTTCACAGCTGCCAAGAGCTGCCTCCAAAGGCTGAGGGACTTTTTCTCTCTTGCAATTGCTTTGTCAATTCCCCCTTCTCTAGCAAGTGATCCCAGCTGCTTGGCTTCTGTACCTTCTAGTTCGTGACCATCAGCCCCATTGTCCCAGCATCGGAGCAACCAGGTGATGATATGCTCCCTTGGTTGACTGGTAAAATCTTTTCACATATTCCGTAGCTCAGTTGAGGTCCGAGGTCGAGAAGTTACCTCTTCTTCTTCATCTTCGTCATGTGATGATGAGTCCTGATCAGAAGCTAGCCCCGGTGGTGAATACATTGTTTCTTCATCTTGCTTCACCCTTCTTGCCTCCTTTTTGCTTGTTCTCTTGCGTACAGGGGCAACCGATATTGGTACGAATTGGTCCTCTGGTTTGGCTGCAGTGATTATCACTGTGGTTTGAGTAGCGACTGTACTTGTTGCTGGGGGTGGTGTCGCTGCTGTGCATTCCGGTGGTTATGTGTTTGTTCCCACGCTAACATTTTGGCGACCCAGATGGGACCTCGCGGGCATTGCTGAGGCGGATCGCGTCTCGATCCTGCTCCAGCTGGCGCTGAGAGTTTTTTGGGGAGCCATCAACTGCGACCTACCTCCGCTGCTCACGACTTGTTTTAGAGATCTCTTTTTATTTTCAAAATGCCATCGATTCCTAGGTCGTCTCAGTTAGGTTGTATCTTAAACCATTGGAAGGAGGGTGGATTCGGGCAAAGTATGCCGAAAAGTAAACTAATTGATTATTGTAATGTCTGGTGGACGCAATATAAACTAGAAGATCAGGAAAAATGGCCTGAGAATGGAACTTTACAGTATAATACTATCTTGCAGTTGATGTTGTATCATAAAAGGGAAGGAAAATGGGATGAAGTACCATATGTGGATCTTTTCTTTACCTTAAGAAACAATGATAAATTGCAGAATTCTTGTGGAATAATGGTTGTTAAGGCAAGCAATGCTGGAGAGTGTAAGGGGTGTGTTGGAGAAAGGGAATGTGTGAAATGCCTTGCCTTAGGGAATAGTCAGCGACATCAAAAGGGTGAGGAAGATCTCGGTTTGTTAGTAGCTCCAATAGTGACAAATGAAGAAAGGGGAGCAGGAGGAAAGCGATAGTGATCTTGAGAGTGTGGAAGTGTGTGAAAATAGGGGAGGTCAAGAAATAAATCCCCCTGTCACCCCAGTCTCACACAGAACTCGCCGGAGGGGAGGGCGAGAAGGAAAAGCACAGCCTCAAACAGCTAGTGTAGTGCTTGCTCCTTTAAGGCAAGGAGTCGGAACTGAGGGACCAGTGTACGTTAAAAGTACCTTTCTCTCCCGGGGATTTAGTTATATGGAAACAATCAGGAGGATCATATAGAGAAAATCCTGATAAAGTAGCTCGAGTAATGAAAATGATTAGGAAAACTCAAAACCTGGACTGGGATGATATACAAGTGCTTTTTGATACCCTTATGGACTCGACAGAAAAAGAGATGGTGCTGCGAAGTGCTCGGGAGAGGGTCCGGGAAGATATAAAACAGGGATTAGTTACAGGAAATATAGATCAAAACTTCCCAATGGAAGACCCGATGTGGGATTATAACACACAAGGAGGAATGAGAAATTTACGGAGATATCAAGACGGGGTAGTTTTTGGAGTACAACATGCTATGCCCAAAACGATAAATTGGTCAAAATTGTATAATGTTAGACAAGAGAAGGCAGAATCACCATCTGCCTTTCTAGAGAGACTTAAAGAGACAGCATAGAAATATACGGATTTAGATGTGGAAATGGAACAGGCTAAAGCACAATTAGCCTTGATTTTCCTGGGGCAGTCTCAAGATGATATCAGAAAGAAACTGCAAAAACTAGAAGGGGCAGATTTGTGGAACCTGGACAGACTGTTAGAGGTGGCTTGGAAGGTGTATAATAATCGGGAAAAAGAGAGCTCCCGGAGACAGCAACAGAATTTACTGGCAGTGATACAGGGAACAGAACAAGGTTTCCCTAACCCTAGGGGAAGAGGACGAGGAAATATGCGAGGACGGGGACGAGGCAGAGCATTTTATAATCCAAGAATGGATTATATGCACAATATGCTTATGCATATTCATGTCCTATCCCCGCTTCGTATTATGATGAGCTAGAAGGTCCTTTGTGCCTGCGCAGCGCCCCCTCTGGTCATGGGCAGGGGTCTTCAAGATGAAGTAAATGAGTCTTCCTCTTCTTGAACTTTTCACCTTTTAGTCTTCACGTATGGCCTTAGGGTTTGGTCGGTGTCCCAGCCACAAACCATCTGCTTCTCCCCCTTATCAGTAGATTCAGGCATCTGATTTTCCTTATCAACAGCTGCTTATCAGTAGAATCCGGTGTCTGCTTTTCCTTGTCAATGTAACCAGGTGTCTGCTTTTCCTTATCAATAGAACCAGATGTCTTTGTTCTGCTTGTTAGCGTGGGAACAAACACATAACCACCAGAATGGTTATATGAGGTGCTTTATTGCAGTGCTGGGAAACCAGGGGTACGCACCCAAATCTGGTTCCAACCTCGTCACATCACATTCGCAATTTATACACATTTAGCATGGATTACAACATTAGCTAATGAATATGCATTAAGGATTGCCACATCAGGAGTGTTACGACATCAGCCTCTTCTACGCTTGCGCAGCCCCTCTGGAGGTCATCTGGTGGTCGTTCCAGTGAAGTAAGGAGTCTTCCTCAGATGAAGTAAGAAGTCTTCCTCAGGACCTTTTCCTTACTTGGATATATCCCAACCCTTGTGTGGACGCTAGCATTTTCTTATCAGCTTCTGGTATGCTCTTCTGGCTACCTTATGCATAGATTCTACTTGGGTATAGTCTCCAGTACATGCCTTTCTAATCCACCTATACGCATAGGTCCTACTTGGGTATAGTCTCCAGTACATGCCTTTCTGAATCCACCCATATACATAGGTTTTTGCTACTAAGACTATCATTGCAACACTGGTTACAGAACAGCCATGATACAAAATTGCAAAGTTACAACATTTTCTAATATACAAAACCCCAATATACAAAACCCCAATACAAAACCCCACTATTGATTTATAAATTTCTCAAACATAATCACTTCTACTATTTTATATAATTGTTTTATCATAAAGGCTTTGCCCTTTTCCAACATGCTTAGCAGGCATTTACAGCAGACAATACTTTTGTTTAAATAAGCGAATTCCTCTAACCCCCTTGTACAACCTCCCTGTACCACCCCCCTGTACATTGGTCAACCATTTGCATCAATCCCCCCTTTTTCTATAAAGTGAGTAAATTTTTTTACTATATTATTTATGACAGAGCTATCCATGTTCCTTCTATCGATTTATGAAGTGATTTTGATATACATTTGTCGTGGTTTAAACCCAGTCAGGTAACTCGTTCACTCACTCCCCCCCTTCTTCCCCTCCCCCTACTCCCGGAGGGATGGAGAGGAGAATCGAAAAGAATGCAACTCCCACGGGTTGAGATAAAAACAGTTTAGTAACTAAGGTATAACACAAATCACTACTGCTACTACCAATAATAACAATGTTAAAGGAAATAACAAGGGAAGAGAATACATCACCTCACCACCAGCCAACCGATAACTCGCCCCACCCCACCAGACCAAGCACCCACCGATACCACCTCCAACCCTGCCAACTCCCAGCCCTTCCGGGTAACTCCCAGTTACCTCCTGGGCATGACGTGCTGTGGTATGGAATACCTCTTTGGCTAGCTTGGGTCAGGTGTACTGTCTCTGCTTCCTCTTGGCTTCCCCTCCTCCCTGGCAGAGCACGAGGCTCACAAAGTCCTTGGCCAAACCAAAACATCATTGTTATCAGCTCTGTTCCCGAGCTGAAAGTCAAAACACTGCACTGCACCAGGAAGGAGAAAAATGACTGCTATTGCTGAACCCAGGACAACATTGTGTTATGCAAGGTACAATCATTAAAATGAGTAGTCCTATAGCTAAGATTAAAAGGCCTTCCAGAGAAGGGCCACGAGTATGATCAGGGGACTGGAGCACCTCCCATATGAAGAAAGGCTGAGGAAGTTGGGGCTGTTCAGCCTGGAGAAGAGAAGGCTGCGTGGAGATCTCATAGCAGCCTTCCAGTATCTGAAGGGGGCCTATAGGGATGCTGGAGAGGGACTCTTCATTAGAGACTATAGTGATAGGACAAGGGGTAATGGGTTAAAACTTAAACAGGGGAAGTTTAGGTTGGATATAAGAAGGAAATTCTTTCCTGTTAGGGTGCTGAGGCACTGGAATAGGTTGCCCAGGGAGGTTGTGAATGCTCCATCCCTGGCAGTGTTCAAGACCAGGCCTTGGGTGATATGATTTAGTGTAAGGTGTCCCTGCCCATGGCAGGGGGGTTGGAATTAGATGATCTTAAGGTCCTTTCCAACCCTAACTATTCTATGATTTTATGTATTTCCCTGAACCATCCAGTAACTCCTAGGTTATTTAGCCAGTCATCCAATCCGCCTCCAACAAGTCTAAGCTCTTGCATATTTTCCTGCAATTTTCGCAGCTTAGCATGAATTGATTCAGAATGGTCAGATAAGTTCATGCAGTACATACCTTCTAAATCCTCACAACCATGTCCACGGGCCAATAATAAAAAGTCAATTGCTGCTCGGTTTTGTAAAGATGCATGTCTTACACTACCTGTGCCTGTGGCAAGTGAGGATATCACATCTGAAGTTATATTTAATTGCTTAGCCGCCCAACATGCCAAAGGATGTATATCTGCCAATGCTTTCCCCGCAGCTATACGTGTTACAAATAATGCCACCAAAAATCTTGCTGTGTGATTCCAGATTCTTAAAGTAGAATCGCAATTTGGGCCTAATTGCCCAATGGATCGTGTGTCTCTGAGGAGTCTGTCCTTCATGTCCTGGACTAAATGCCTTTCGGAGGCTGCAAACAGGGACAATTTACCTAGATAACAAGGTCCTCCAAAGGGTTTGGAAGGAATTCCTGGCCATGCATGGTTTCCACATATCAAGAAATATCCTGGGGGTAGAGCTTTAGGTATTTTATCATTGTATCGTAACATTGGAGATGATCCTGAGCAGGAAGCAGTTATATTATGATACCATGTCTTCCTGCTAGTTACCTTGGTCTCAGGGACTTTGCTTGACCATGTATTAAAAGTTATACAGCTCTGATTAGTTTTGCCAGATCCTAGGAGTTGGAGTTCTTGCATTGGAATAGTGGAATAATTTAAGTTTTTTTATTATTACACCCATTTGGGCTGATGCAACTGTCCAATCGGTCTCTCGAGCTCTCTTGACCATTTTGATCACTGTGGTAAGATTTAGAATCGAGTCATTCCTTACCCATCCCTGAAAATCAAAGTGGCTCAAGTATGGTATACCAATTAGGCACGTTTGAAAGGGATTTCCCACCTGTGCCAAGGTCAGACAAAAATCAGTAATCCCAGTCTTGTTTGCCCATGTGAGCCAGACATTCATATTCGAACCCAGTACTGAAGCTTCTTTTTCTATGGCTTGGACCATGGTACAGATATAAAGGATTAATATCAATAATTGCTTCATTTTAACTATGCGACTTAAGTATATATGTCTATTATAATTGGACCAAGCTTCATGCAATATGTGCAGCACTTGCACTACACTACCCTTATAGGTAGTAAGTGATACCCGGATTTATATTCTGATTACAATTGCAACATTGTGTTGACACCCATGGATCACTCTATCTTTCTCAAGTTAGTTTTAATTTCAGTCTGTTATTACTGCTTGATGTGATTTTTCAGGGTGCCTTTGGAACCTTCTTGACTCAAGTATGATGAATCCAGATGTTTTGTTCTCTAATTTTGATAGCTGTGAAAGTTGTGAGTAGTACTTGGAACGGTCCTTTCCACCTTGGTTTGAGATCTTCTTCCTCTGTGGGTCTGAAAGATTTTATATACACATAATCTCCAGGTTGTATATTATGTACGGGACTGTCCACTCCTCTGTTTCGAGTTCCAGCCACATATTTTTCAGTTTTCCTGAGTTGTTTTCCTAACTCCATTATATAGTTATTCATAGTCTCTTCTCCCACTTGGAGAGACGCTCTCTGTTGGACCCCATATGGTCTTCCATACAGAATTTCGAAAGGACTCAACCCTTCTTGAGTTCTTGGTTTAGTTCGAATTCTCAATAGAGCTAATGGAAGTGTCTGGGGCCAAGGTAGACTGGCCTCCTGACCCAATTTCACAATTTGTTGTTTAATTAGATGGTTCACTTTCTCCACCTGACCACTTGATTGAGGGTGGTAGGGAATATGAAGTTGCCAATCAATACCTAAATGTTTGTTAATTTGTTGTACCACTTTTGAAACAAAATGTGGTCCTCTGTCTGAAGATTTAGTGGCTGGAACTCCATATCGCGGTATTATTTCCTGTAACAATATTTTTGTTCCCTCCCGGGCTTGTGCGCTTCTAGTTGGAAAGGCTTCTGTCCAACCTGAAAAGGTGTCTGTTAGTACCAACAAATGTCTATACCCCCTTTTTCTTGGCAGTTCCGTGAAGTCAATCGTGCATGTTTAATGTTTTTTCCTTGTGAATTCAACAGTCCTCTTTCTTTCCAAATAGCTCCATGTGCATGCACAACTCCGAATGCATATCTTGAGTCTGTATAGATGTTTAACCTTTTCCCTTTTGCTAGTTCCAGAGCTCTAGTCAGTGCGGTCAGTTCCGCCTTTTGTGCGGAGGTGTTTCTTGGCAAAGGTCCAGATTCTATTACTTCTCTGCAGGTGGTGACTGCATATCCAGCATGCCACTTTCCACTGGCCATACAGCTGCTCCCATCAGTAAAGCAGGTTTCTATGTTGTCGAAAGGGGTATTCTTCAGGTCTGGGCAACTGGAGTATGTGGCTACAATGGTTTCCAGACAATCATGGTGTACAGGTTCTCCCTCGTTTCCACTAAGGAAAGAAGCTGGGTTGACAATGTTAGTTACCACAATCTCTATATCATCTTGTTCCACAGTGATGGCTTGGTATTTCAGGAACCTCTGAGGGGAAAGCCAGGGCCTGCCTTTCACTTCCAACACTGCAGACACTGTATGGGACACTAGCACTGTCATTTTCTGGGACAAGGTAAATTTGGGTGCTTCTTGGATATTCAGCACGACTGCTGCGACAGCTCTGAGGCACCCAGGCCATCCTCTGGCCGCTACGTCTAACTGCCTAGAAAAATAAGCACTGCTCGTCAGTATGGTCCTGGGTTCAGCAGTAGCAGTCATTTTTCTCCTTCTTGGTAGCTGGTGCAGTGCTGTGTTTTGACTTCCAGCCTGGGAACAGTGCTGGTGATACCAATGTTTTCGGTTCTTGCTAAGTAATGCTTACCCTGACCAAGGACTTAGTGAGGCTCATGCTCTGCCAGGGAGGAGGGGAAGCCGGGAGGAAGCAGAGACAGGACACCTGACCCAAGCTAGCTGGGAGGAACCGGCACCACCCACTGGGAGTGAGTGAACAAGCTGTCTGGCTAGGGTTTAAACCACGACAGTTCTTTTTTGGTGCCCAAGGTGGGGCAGGAGGGATTGAGATAACGACAGATAAGACTGGATTAATGGTCACTCGACACAATGCTGATTTATTGGCTCTCAAGGTTTTTCCTCTTGATCTCACAGTTTCAGTATATCATATCTTACGTCCATCCGGTATTTGCTGTACTAGTGTTTTTCAAGTGTGGGGCTTAGGCTAAGGTTTTTGTCTCATTGTACTTTATGGTAATGACTTGTAATACAATATAATCATTGATCATGAAACTGATCTGGCTTATGTTCCCAGTGCGGTCACCACCTTTATACTTTGGGAGGTATATAATAAAAGTGCTTAGCAATTACACATCTTTTTTCTCCTTCTCAGTTGGTCAACCTGTTAAGGAGACATTCTTCTGCCCTCCCTGTACTCCCCCCAGACCATTTACATTTGAGAGTTTTGAAGTGTTTGAATGGCCTTTTAATGCTGTTGAGACTTGTTTGCTGATCGTGATGGGGATCACCATGTTGGCACGCATACAGAGTGTGTTTTGCCCACGACTGATTTTGAGTTAAGCCGAGTCAGGATTGGGTCTTGTCTGGGGTCAAACGATGATATAGGAGGACCAAGAGATTTTCCTTGAGGCTGGACAGTCATGAGTGGCAGGGTGTGTGGGATAGCATGGGCAAGTATCTAGGTCAGTGGGCCCCTCCAGTACTTTGGAATTTCACTACCGAACAACTGCAAGATCCAGAAGAATTAGTAAAACACTTAAATGAGGTGTGTGGTCATTCTGGCCATACCAGAGATGGACAAATCACGGCAACGTGCTGGGGCTTGGCCTATGCTTACAGGGCCTTGTTCAACACTATCCAGTACCGTCAAAAGGAAAAGAATGTCGGCGGATCTGAGGGCAAAGCAACAGTCAGCGTAGCTACTCCAGCTCCAAGCACAGCAGCTTCACCACCCCCAGTGACAAGTACAGTCGCTACTGAAACTTTGGCTGCAATGAACAGCGCAGCTACCCCAGTGGCAAGTACAGCAGCTGCTCAAACTTTGATTGCAACAGGCAGCATGGTTACCCCAGCTCCAAGCACAGCAGCTACACCACCCCCAGCAACAAGTACAGTCGCTACTCAAACCACAGTGATAATCACTGCAGCCAAACCAGAGGACCAATTCGTACCAATATCGGTTGCCCCTGTACGCAAGAGAACAAGCAAAAAAGAGGCAAGAAGGGTGAAGCGAGATGAAGAAACAATGTATTCACCACCCGGTCCAGAATGTGATCAGGACTCATCATCACATGACGAAGAAGAAGAAGAAGAGGTAACTTCTCGACCTCGGACCTCAACCGAGCTGTGGAATATGTGAAAAGATTTTACCAGTCAACCAGGGGAGCACATCATCACCTGGTTACTCCGATGCTGGGACAATGGGGCCGATGGTCACGAACTAGAAGGTACAGAAGCCAAGCAGCTGGGATCACTTGCTAGAGAAGGGGGAATTGACAAAGCAATTGCAAGAGAGAAAAAGTCCCTCAGCCTTTGGAGGCGGCTCTTGGCAGCTGTGAAAGAAAGGTTTCCATACCAGGACGATGTTATGAGCCGTTCGGCCAAGTGGACTACTATAGACAAAGGCATCCAGTCTCTGAGGGAATCAGCCATCGCAGAGATGATCTATCACATCAAGCCGAATAACGGGGATACACCTATAGATCCAGATGAAGTTGAATGTACACGACCCATGTGGCAAAAACTTACACGGAATGCACAGTCATCATATGCCCATACATTGGCAACAGTAACCTGGAATGACATAGTACCGCTAACAGTGGATGAAATGGTTCATAAACTCCGAGAGTTCGAAGACAATCTCACCCCTTCCATCATCTCAGCTGTGGAAAAACTGTCCCAGGACCTCAAACAATTGAGGGATGATCTAGCTGATTTACCCAGCTCCTCACGTGTACCAACACACGTCTCAGCTATTAACAAAAGGCGTCCTATTGTTCGAGAGAGGAGATACAGGAGGTATACGCCACGGGGTACCCTATAGTTTTACCTGCAGGATCACAGAGAAGACATGACAAAGTGTGATGGAAAACCTACTTCAGCTTTGGAGGAACTGAGTATAGCTTTTTGAGTGAACTGAAGAGGGGAGCAAGGGCCAAGACTGATCATCCCATGAGAGCTACGGCTTCAGTCTCTGGTGAGCAGTTTCCCAGATGGAGTGGAAGAGCTGATTTTACTCCAGCTCCTGTGATAACGAAGAATAATCGCTTTCACCACGACTTAAGTGTCCAACGCTGTGATGACCATTAGAGGGGCCCTGCCTCCAGCCAGGTGGAGGTAGGGGACAATCGGATTTACTGGACTGTGTGGATCAGATGGCCTGGCACATCAGTCCCACAGAAGTATAAGGCTCTAGTAGATACCGGTGCACAGTGTACCCTGATGCCATCAAGCTGTCAAGGGGTGGAACCCATCTATATTTCTGGAGGGACAGGAGGATCCCAAGAGTTGACTGGGCTGGAGGCTGAAATCCCCCTGACTGGGAGGGAATGGCAAAAGCACCCTATTGTGACTGGTCCAGAGGCTCCATGCATCCTCGGCATAGACTACCTCAAGAGAGGGTACTTCAAAGACCCAAAAGGGTACCGGTGGGCTTTTGGTATTGCTGCTTTGGAGACTGAGGAAATTGAGCATCTGTCCACCTTGCCTGGTCTCTCAGAAGATCCCTCTGCTGTGAGGTTGCTGAAAGTCGATGAACAACAAGTGCCAATTGCGACCACAACAGTGCACCGGCACCAATATCGCACCAACCAAGACTCCCTGATTCCCATCCATCAGCTGATCCGTAGACTGGAGAGTCAGGGAGTGATCAGCAGGACCCGCTCGCCCTTTAATAGCCCCATATAGCCAGTGCGAAAGTCTAATGGAGAATGGAGACTAACAGTAGACTATCGTGGCCTGAATGAAGTCACACCACCATTGAGTGCTGCCGTACCAGACATGCTAGAACTTCAGTATGTACTAGAGTCAAAGGCAGCCAAGTGGTATGCCACAACTGATATTGCCAATGCATTTTTCTCAATTCCTTTGGCAGCAGAGTGCAGGCCACAGTTTGCTTTTACTTGGAGGGGTGTCCAGTTCACTTGGAACCGACTGCCCCAGGGGTGGAAACACAGCCCTACCATTTCCCATGGACTGGTCCAGACTGCACTGAAACAGGGGCAAGCTCCAGAACACCTGCAATACATTGATGACATTATTGTGTGGGGCGATACAGCGGAAGAAGTCTTTGAGAAAGGGAGGAAAATAATCCAAATCCTGCTGAAAGCTGGTTTTGCCATAAAACGGAGTAAGGTCAAGTGACCTGCACAGGAGATTCAATTTTTGGGAATAAAATGGCAAGATGGACGTAGACAGATCCCCACAGATGTGATCAACAAGGTAACAGCAATGTCTCCACCAACTAATAAGAAAGAAACGCAAGCTTTCTTGGGTGCTGTGGGGTTATGGAGAATGCACATCCCAAATTACAGTTCGATTGTAAGCCCTCTCTATCATGTGACCCGGAAGAAGAATGATTTTAAATGGGGCCCTGAGCAGCAACAAGCCTTTGAGCAAATTAAACGCGAGATAGTTCATGCAGTAGCCCTTGGACCAGTCCGGACCGGGCCAGATGTAAAAAATGTACTGTACACTGCAGCTGGGGAGAACGGTCCTACCTGGAGCCTCTGGCAGAAAGCTCCAGGGGAGAGTTTGTGCTCACTCATCTGAGTCATTTTTCAGATTGGCTTTACTGGAGTCAAGTGTTTATCTTCTGATAGATTTTGGTCATTCCTTTTCCCTAAATTCATTCTAGGAGCGTTAGGTGCCCTCCCTGCTCCTGGTTGTCCCTGTGCCCAATACCATAAAACCCTCACCAATGCCAAGAGGTTGGGCAGCTCATCTATTTTTTTCCTATCCTACTCCCTTTTTGCACTGCCTGTCACATCCCCAGGCTTTGAAAGGCTGCACTATTTCGAAAGAAATCCTCATTCCCCTGCATTCCCTGGTTTGGCCATCTGTCCTGTGCCTTGCTTTGACAAGATGTATTTCTTTTCTGATGATGAAAAAGTAAAAGTCATTACATTCTGGGCTTTTAATGTAGATGCATTCTCCCCCCCTCTCCTTTCTGAGAAATTCCAGTCTTCTGTCATAATCCTCCTTGTGCGATGTACTCTTGCAGTCAACTGAATAAAATCATAGTTTAATTTGCATCTATAGTATCTCTTCTGTCTCCTTGCATCTTTTACATCAATGCAGGACTCCTGTTAATGCACAGAGGATGCTTGTCCCACCATTTTAATTTGTGCCTCGGTATGGAAATCCTCCTGTCCTGTACATCTTGTCATGATTACTGCTTTAGCTACTGAGCTTTATCTCCTTGTGGTTTTATATCAGTCCCCTGATTACAAACCTGTGTTTTCCTTTGAGAAAATGGGACCAAAAATGTTTCTCACTCAAAATCTGAAACTATGTCTATATCTCTGCCCTTTTCTTCCTTTTTTTTTTTGTTTTGTTTGTATTTGTGAGCAAAAGTGCATAATAAAATATTTAGTAACTGGATTGTGACTTATTCTGTCTTCTCTTGCCCCTTGTGCTCCCTTCCCAAGCTGTCCTTTTTCCCATAGTAGGAGAGTACTGAAGAGGAAGGTGGTAGGGACCTCCTTTAGAAAAAAGGGGCAGGATGGTGTTCAGTGCCTTGTTTCAGGCAGGACATGATCCCAAATGTCTCAAAGGCAGCTTGTGAGCTGGAAGGAAAGGTGGGTGCAATGGGATGCAGAGCCAGGGGTGGCAATCTCTGAATTTTGGCTACCTTCAGGGTGAGGGAACTTGCTGCCAGTCAGCCTATCTCCATCTCTGTCTTGGACAGAGGTGGTTGTTTTTCATTTCGCCCAATTTTAGGTGTCACTTAGATGGGTTGGAATTTTGTCCTCAGGCACATTATACAACCAAAATTCCTCTTACCAGCTAGTTAGCTGTTTTGCATGGCAATCTTTGTAACAGTTTTTAATTCATAGAATGGTTTGGGTTGGAAGGGGCCTTAAAGATTAAATTGTTGCTTTGTTATTTGGCTGTGGCTATACGATGTAATTTTTTTCCCTCCCTTAATAGGAATGTTATCTTGCATATTGCAGACATATTAAACTAAACATTTGCACAGAAGATTTGATTTATTTTTGCTTTTAGTTCCCAGGAACCTTGTGTTCTAAATAGTCATTTTACATTTCTTCACCTAACTACAAAGGTATTTTAGCAAGCCTCAATAACTGTGGTGTCAAAGACTGTTATGGTTTTGTTTCTACAGCAATTTTATTTTGTCTTTTAAAGATAATTCTGTTGTAATATATTATTGAATTATGTGTCATATTAGAGGTAAATTTCTTCTGCTCGTGATTTGCATTAAAAATAATCCAAACTATGAGGCTGGGAGAACTGCAGAATAAATTGTGGGCGTTTTTGGCCAACATGCCCATGTGGATCTCAATGCTGATGCCAGCTCGTGCTCTCAAGGACCAGTGCCTACATGTTATGCTCCTTTGGTTACATATAAAGCTAATACAAAGCTATTTTAGGGGTGGGAAGAGAGGATGTTTAGTTCTAGCAGTGGAAACTGATGCATTAAAAGCCCCAAAATAATGACTCTTATTTAGGCATATTTTCAAAGATAACATTTTTAAGAAAAAGCATATGGAATGAAGAAAAGCGCCCATTTTTCACTAGTAGAGGCCAAAAATAGGGATGAGGAGAAAGGGAATAGTTGCTTTTTTATAATTTAATGTTCATAAAAAGAAGCTTAGATATTTCTAAACTGAAGTATTTTAAATTTGACTATGTGACCATTAAAATGACTTCTTACTGTTAGGACATACATGAATATTAGAGAATCTCCGTATTTTGCTAGTTTGAGTCCCTGCTATCCTGAGAAGAGAGGTAATAACATCCATGTTCCTATGAGTGCATGCTCTGGTGTATATGAGGTGTTTTGGGTTGTTGTTTTTTTTTTGTTGTGGGTTTTTCTTTTTTATTATTTGTTTTGTTGTTTGTTTTTCTTTTTTTGTTGTTTATAGTTGCCTAAGAAAAGTCATTATAATACTTGTATGTATTTTTTGTATCAAGAGGATGCTTCCAGGGAACTTTCAGATCTTGGTGATATCAAAACCCCTGGTTTTGCTGCAAATTAACTAGTCCGGACACAGCATTGCACAGATAGATACAACTAAAATGGGTCACATTTTATTTGCTTGGATCAGAGTCCATATCTGGCCATCAGCACTCATCTGTGCACAAGTCAGATTTCCAGTGTCTTTGGGACAACTATGTGAGTTTGGTCTTTTTTCCTAAAGAGACTGGTTCTGGGATCCTTTTTGGTTTAGCCTTTTTATGGCTGTGTTTTGAATCAGCTGGATTTCCAAAATGGTGCAACACCAAAGCGTGTTGTGCATCATGGAGTTATATTTCTAGGAACTCTCAAAGAAAATTTCTTTGAAATAAAAGTCATGCAGACTTCAAAGAAAAAGCGTTCAAACAAAAGATCTTGGCTCTTGCAAGGACATTAACAAGAGGGTGGTGTTTTGTTTTTTTTTCCCGTTTCTTAAAAGTGTTAGGATACATAAATGGAAAGTATTGCCACTACCAGGAAACACCCAGCACATTGGATCCTGAGATGCCTGAGGTGCAATCATTCCTGATGAAACTTGTCAGCTGATGTAGTGCTCCCTGGTATGCAGATGCCATCGTAGGCTGTATTTCAATAACCAATGCTTGTGTCATCCAAGCTGAACATTAGAGCTGTTGCTGTTCAATTATAGATGCATTGTGGCAACCTTGAGGCAGTGGGCTTTTACCATGGTAAGAGAGGCAATTGCTTTCATTTTTAAAGCATGACCAAATCATAAATCAAGAATCACTGACATCTCATAACAGGAGATGAGTTTTAAATCTCTTTAATAGGATGAATGGAGTTTAAACATATTGTATAGGTTGTTGTAATTTAATCTTATGAATCTGGCTTTAATAACCTGTATGAAAGCAATTATGGTGATATAGTCTCCACAGGTTTAATGCCTAGAATATATAGGTTACACAATCCAAATTTATATCCTTCTTTGGAAAGAGAACTGAACAAGCTGGGAACTAATTCTGTGAGCTAAGAATTTGGATTTTGTCAACTGCCATGTGTGAGAGAAGTAAGGATGGCTCAGTAGTCAAAGGATGGCTTTCAAATCCTAGTGGAGCCAGCTCAGTCTTCGCTACTCTGATAAATCAGGAGAGTTCTGGGAGGTGCAGAGTGTGTGGCTCTTTCTAAAAGTGACCTCTTAATTAAACTAGTTTTCTTCCATGAGTTTTGCATTCCAGCTATGTTTCCACCCAGCCCATCTGGATCTGGAACTTTCCCCTTGTGTTATAAAAGGATGTTTCAAACTTCCAAATAGCTGAAAGATGAAGCAAAGATCAGGGGTTGTGAGAATGAAAGATCTAAAGAAAACAAAATTACACTGATTAGTATAAATGGCAGATGGGGAAGGAAGCAAGGTGATAATCAGGAAATGAGTTTGAGTAGGTTCAGCTCTGTTGGCATGTCACACCTTCGGTCATCTTAACCTACCAGCTGTCTTCCACACCTCCCCTGCCTCCTCCTTCAACAGCTGACTTTAAAAAGAGCTATTTCAGAGACTGTGAACTGTGGTAAAATAATTTACTTTGAAGCCTTACTCATGTTCCTTGGTTTCATAGCATCCCATCCTGCAAAACCCTGGAATGGGGTGGCCTGTTCTGATGTGGGGTGTTGTGGTGAGGATGGGGGGGATGCTACAAGCTTGACCTTCTCTCAGTGTCTTTGGGTGGTAATGGAAGAAGCAAACCTTTTATTTCCACATCCTTGGGAATGGGGAGAATATGTTGGCAGCACTCCCATGCTAAGTCTGTACAAGTCTGGCAGTGCTGACTGCTTTGCTCTCTTTCTTTGGTGGAAAGAATATCACACTATACTTTGTTTCATAATGGAAAAAAAACACCACATTATTGCCCTTAGCCATACAATTTCCATAGCAGCAATCTGCAAGAGTAGCTATTGTTGTCTGCCCTGGGTTTCCTGTGGGCATGCACTGTCAGCAACAAGCACTGACACCAGTCTGCCAGTGTATGTAGGAATCTCTGATGCATGTATGACACAGTGAGCGAAGCAAACAAGATGAATAACATGTGCATCTGAGAATGGCCTGAGGGTGATTTATTCCCCCACTGTGCTGGTAAATCTTACCTTTTCAGAAAAGGGGTTAGAAATCACTGTTACGGCTTCTGCGTATCTCAGAAAGCATCTTAATGCCTTTAATTTCTCAAACTCAATTCATAGAATTACAGAATGGTTAGGGTTGTAAGGGACCTGAAAGCTCATCTAGTTCCAACCCACTGCCACAGGCAGGGACACCTTCCACTAGACCAGGTTGCTCAAAGCCCTGTCCAACCTAGCTTTGAACACTTCAAGGGATGAGGCAGCCACGGCTTCTCTGGGCATCCTGCTCTATTTGCTGCCTGAAGGTCAAAATCCTAAAGGGCTAATTTAATTTAAAAGATTAAAGGGGAAAAGAGAGCAAACATGATACGATTATGTTTTAATGTAAGGTAAGATTCCTTAATCTTGTTGCATGCTTTGCATAGATGAATTAAGGGAATAGAAGCTTAAAAACTTAGCAATTTTAAAAATGTTCTTATCACATAGATTTGTGTTAAAAGTTCATGTTGGGAGCTGGCTGTTTCATAGCCTCATTTGAATTACATGTTCATGCAATAATATGGTGGTGTTTATATCCCTTCACCCTAAATGTTGCCACTATGATTGAAAACTTGTTGCCTTAGAAGCTGGAGTGGGAAGCACTGTTCTTAAAAGAATAAGAAAAGCACACACACAAAAATATCCCCAAAATGGCACCCTTTCACCAGCATTGACCCAAAAACATGATTTTGGGCCATGTCATTACTCCCTCTGCATTTTTCAAGTGTTCTAAAGGACAGGAAAAGGCTAACAGTGATAATAAAAAAGGATAGATGTTAAAACTAAGATAAATGATTCTTCTCATCCTACTGGTTTAACATATGGTGTGGAGAAGCAAATGGGACATGGTGACAGACCCACATGCACCATAATGGATGGCTCTGTCCAAGGGGCAATGGCACAGCAGCTTCACTCGGCTGAATTTGAGCATCAGGCAGCAGAGGATGCCTAAGCATGAATGAGGGCAGCATGATGGATGTGCAGTGTACCAGGTGGAGCTTAAAGCTAAAATCTATCACACTGGTTTTGTGCAAGGGAGAGAAAGGCAGCTCCTGGTCTGGGAGAGGTTGTGTCCTTGTAAGTGCTGAGGTGCAGCAGTGGAGAATGCTGCCTCAAGGGGCATTGGAGTTGCCTGAAGTGGATTTTTTGGTTTTGGTTGGTAGGTTGATCTGAAGTCTCTTGAAAGTATTACTAAGCATCAGAGATTTCCTCTGTGAAGAAAGGAGGAAATGTGGTCTTTCCCCCTAATGTCATCTGATGTTGCAGAATGACTCTAAGAGCAGGATCATAGAGCCCTGGAGGACTTTGCGAGCAAGGCAGGGGGTGGCCCCCACAGGTAACCGGAGACCGGACATGGGAGGAGAACGTGGAGGAAGCTGTGTGGGGCTAACCAATACTGTTGTGCCGAGGAGGAGTGGCTGAATACCACTCCTATATATATGTGAACTGCGTCACAAATAAAGTAGAAGTTGCTTATCACCCATATTGGGTTGGCCTGTCTGCTTCTCCTCGCAGCTTACAAATGGCGCCCGAACAGGGACGAGGACTACAGGGCCCTGGTCACTGGGGACCTGGAATACAGGGCCCCGACTAGCGGGGACCCGGAATACAAGGCCCCGGTTAACGGGGACCCGGATTACAGGGCCCCAGTTAATAGGGACCCGGAACGGCGAGTGAGTGGTGCCGGCGGCAGCGGCCAGGGAGCGCGGGCAATGCTGCTGCGGTGGCGTGACGGACCCGGGTGCTTGGACTAACCGAAAGGAGTCTGCCGCTGGGGCGAACCAGACACTGCTGCGTCGGGAGGCCAATCCGGAGACTGAGGTTACAGTACGATCCAGGAGAAGATGATCCGGAAAAAGCCGCCATGAAAATGGACCGAGAGGTAGCCCTGGACTTATTACAGTGCTTTTTATAAAAGCCGGGAATTGAGCCCTGAACTTATTACAATGCTTTTTATAGAAGCCCTTCCTGTTACCCTTAACATCCCTGGCCAGACTCAAATCTAACTGGCCCTTAGCCTCCGTGACAACTCCTCAAGGGAAAAACTTCTGTCATTAGACCTTATATCAATCAGTGATGACCTAGGTAATGTAGGATTAACAGTTCTGAGGTGCAAGCAGTCCCATAGCCCACACAGCAAACTTAATGTCATCTATGACCATTTAAAATCAGGGCAATGCAGAATACAAAGAAATGCCATTAATAAGTAAAAAGCTGAAGAAAAATCTCTGACATTTTGTAGCCGGTGTCTACAAGTATTTCACTCAGATGATGTCATAGCTAAATATCTCTATATGTAGAACAATAACAAGAGGACTAAAAGAAGCCCAAGCATGGGTGAACCAAGTCACATCTAGCTGAGACCTGCTCTTTTCAGCAATTTGCATATCTCACTGCAGGCCCACATAAGGAAGCATGTTTCTGGCATTCATTTTAATACACTAATGAAACCCTGAATGACAAAAATCCATGATAAAGCATTTCTCAAAGGTGCACAGGTCCCTTCTATGCATTTTGGTTTTGACAGTGGGTTGTGTTGGACCCACCTAATGCAGGAAAGGTGTATGTAAGATACTCTGCAGTCTTAGCAGGTGACTTAAAGCTCAGCAACACTAAAAACTTCTTTGGCCTCCACTAAACCTGAAAAATCACTTCAGGACAGGCAACCTGTTTCTTTCCATTGCTAAGCTTTTTCCTTTCATCTAGAAGGAAACTTGAAACTCCCACAAATTGAAAATGTGGGCAAATTTTAATTAAATTTTCTTGAGAGGTGCTTATTTACCAGTGTCTCCTACCTTTACAGTCTAAAAAGAAAGGAAAGACAACCAGAAGTCACTTAACTTAATCTTTGGGCCTACGAAGCATTACATTTTACAACAGCAGAATCACAGTAAATTGCTGAACCACAGATTGTACAAGAGGATTAGAGTTTCCTTACAAAGAGCAAAATCTACTGCCTCCAGCAACTCTGATTAGCTTGTACAAGCTCAACAGCTAGCTTGATCTCACAAAAATTGACATACCATCCAAGAACTCACTTGACTTGCCCAACTCCTGGCTGCAGAGCTCTACAGGAAAGAAAAACTGCTCATGCACAGGTTACTAACACTATTAGGGCAATTCAAGAAAGGTGTGAGCAGATACTGATGGGTTGCTCCTTCCCCTCTCTTGAAGGTAGGCAGGGAGGACTAGCACTAGTAGAAGAACTGGTACCTAGAATCATAGAATAGTTAGGGTTGGAAAGGATCTAAGATCATCTAGTTCCAACCTCCCTGCCATGGGCAGGTACACCTCACACTAGACCATGTTGCCCAAGGCTCTGTCCAACCTGCCCTTGAACACCGCCAGGGATGGAGCATTTACCACTTCTCTGGGCAACCTGATCCAGTGCCTCACCACTTTCACAGTAAAGAACTTTTTCCTTATATCTAACCCGAACTTCCCTTGTTTTATTTTGAACCCATTACCCCTTGTCCTATCGCTACAGTCCCTGATGAAGAGTCCCTCTCCAGCATCCTTGTAGGCTCCCTTCAGATACTGGAAGGCTGCTATGAGGTCTCCACAGTCTTCTCTCCTCCAGTCTGAACAGCCCAAACTTTTTCAGCCTGTCTTCATATGGGAGGTGCTTGAGCCCCCTTATCATCCTCATGGCCCTCCTCTGGACTTGCTCCAACAACTCCATATCCTTCTTATGTTGAGGAAACCAGAAGTGCACACAGTACTCTATGTGGGGTAATGTTCCATCTCTGATTTGTAAAGCTAAAACTTACCAAAAGCTAAAATAAAACCCTGTATTTGAAGAATTTTTTTTAAAAAAAAGCATAGCAGCATTCTCAGCACCACACTAACTTGCCAAGTTAAAAAAATGTGACCAGAAAAAAACACAGCTGCTCTATTAAAGTGAGAGGATTTACTCAATATGTATCATCTTAAATTTTGGCCTTTTGATCTACTGCTGAAATAGCATAGCCTGCACTAAAGGACACAAATAACCTGTACTCTTTCATTTAGTGGAAAATACAGAGGTTTCTCCCCAGTTCATTTTTGTTTGAAAATTCCTTTTGTAAATGGCATCTCAGGTCTTTTAGAAGGTCAATGTAAAATCTCCAGTACTTGGACATGGTGTGGTCTGAGCCCTATAATGAAGACAGTGACTGTTTGAACTAGATTTCCTAACCTTTGTATATTCTCACTTCTTTCCACACCAAAGGGATGGGTCTAGAAAGAGTACATTGATGTCAGGGAGGAGATCAGTCAACAGGATCAGAAAATACCAGGGCTGCAGAATTGGATGTCTTCTGCATCTGCAGAAGTGGATGCAATGCTTCTCCATCGTGAATCACACATGTGCTCTGCTCTCTTTAGCTTACCTTCTTGTGAAGAGCAGCTTACTACCCCCAAAAGATGAGAGATAAGGTCAATGGGAAAGCAAGTTGTTGCCAGTCTGCATCTAATTCTTTTAAATATTTTTATCAAAGAGAGGAAATAACGTGTGCAGAGCAGCAGTGGTTCATACTGGGTCAGTCAGGAAGTGCAGGGCTGGGTATTTAAAAAGGATTATTCAATAAAAAGAAAGTCAATATTACAGCACTGATGTTTGAAATTAGTGTTATAAATTCAGTTTTAAAACAATATTGGCCCTATCATGTACCTACAGATAATAAAACATATCAGAGCAAATGATTTATAGGTGTTGCCACCAAGAATATAACACAGGAGGAGACTACCAAATATTCCTATTCATATATGTCACATTACATTTATACATCCCTTCACTTGCATTTACTCAAGTTGAAGGTTATTGTGTGGGGACTTTTGCACCAGAAGACACTCGTTTTCTTGCCTAGAAGTGCCATGCGAGGGCAGCAGATATTGTTGTCCTCGGTTGCTTTTTGTCCTGGGTTGGCTCCCCAGTACAGCGAGCGGCTGGAAGGTGACTCATGTTGGAGCAGGAGGGTGGGACATTTCACGTTCCTCCATGGCCTGAAATGCAGCATAAAGCAAACCCATCTGCAGCCATTTCTTTGCTGGGAGGCTGAACCAGCACAGCATGGGCCAATTCTGTGTTATTTTTCACCCCCTGTGTTTCAGGTTCACAGAATCACAGACTGGTTTGAGTTGAAAGGGACAGGTTAAAAGACTGTGAGTGCTTTCAGCATCAGGGACCACCCCCTAAGGAGAATAAAGAGAATTAATGAGATGAAGCAACAGTGTTTATCCTCCACCACTATGTTTCCCCCCCTTTTCATCAATACAAATGAGAAATTCCTCCTGAAGCTTGGTTATTCCATTGAAATCCACTGATTTCAGACAAGAGCTGTCAGTCACCAGCGTGACTAGAGAAAGAAATAAGAAAAACTTGGTCCCTGCTGGCTTAAGACTTGAGACACAAGGTGTCATTTGCGGAAGGTCATTTGGTGGCTGCTGCTGCTGGGCCTGTCCTTCCATGAATTCACCTCCAGTGAAAACGTATGATACGAATTCCATGAAAGTTGATTGAAAAGGTTCTTTTTTAGCGTATTTTAAGTCAGGCCTGAGTGATTATTAAGCAGTCTGGGGAATTTGTTTTTTTCAGGGAGAGCTGCAGCCTGCATGTGTTTAGGGGCAGCATCTCAGTCCATCCACTTAAAAAAAAATAGAAGTCCTTCTTCTGCTAAAATGCTGTTCAAGAAAGGACAGAAACCCAATTGTGTGGCTCAATGACATGGATAAGAGTTGAGCTTCAGTAATGTTCTATCAAAAATCAGACAAATTTATCCTCTCAGCCTTAGTCAAACTGTCTACATACCTGGTCCCTAAATCATTGTCTACATTATCTTGTTATTTATTCTGTCTCTCTCACAGAGCTATTAAAGTCCTGGGCTTAAGAACATAAAATGTCTCTCCAAGACAGACAGAGTCCATACCCTCTGCAGCTGGTATTTTCCCATGTGTGGCTTTCAGCAGCGTTGCTGTGTATTCTGGAGAAGGAAATAAGAAAAACTTGGTCCCCGCTAGCTTAAGCCTTGAGACACAAGGTGCTTTTCTTCCTCTGCCACTTGCAAGGAAATGGGTTGCTGTCAAGACAGTAAATAGCCTAAAAATAGGAACTCCTTCATGAGGTTGGTGTAGCTCTTGGAAATGGTCCCTAGGAGCTGGATGGAAGTGTGACAGGGGGCTTAGAAAGAACCACTTGGATCTATAGCTGTGCACAAGCAATTCTGTCATTTACAATTTTCCCAGAGCTACTGGGATGAAAACTGGAAGATTTCACAAACTAATTTCAGTGAGGGACAGGGAGCAGGGTGCAGCCCTGAGCTCCTCAGCAGCAGGGCAGGGGGAGGAGGAGGAGGAAGGCCCAGGGCAGCAGCAGTGGCTGTGTGCAGGAGCTCAAGAGGGTTTACTTGGCAGCCAGAGCTCAGCATACCTAAGCACTCACCACACCTAAGTGAAGACTTTGTTGCCATGGCAGCATTGATGTCATCAGCTCTGCAGTGCCTTAACCTCAAGTACAACTTTTTTCCTTTTTTTTCTTTTTCTCCCCGCCCCCGTTTGGGGTTGTTGTTTCTTATTGACTTAATCTTCTTATTGACTTAATCATTCCCCTCAGGAGGTGACCCTGACACAGGGCCCTGCAGCAGCGTCCATGGGTGTCCACCAGACCCAGACCCCTCCTCCCATCATTCAGTTTCGTAAACCAACAGTATTTCTGAAGAAGATGGTTTGGAAGCTCCCAAAACATGAAGGTGACCTGGGGAGAGACTTTGCACTGTGGAGATGGCTCACACTGGCAGGCCTGCTCTGGACAGCGCTTCAGTGTCTTACCATACAGGAATGCAACAAGCTGACTGTGACACTGAGTCACAGCAGGGCTGCTGCCACTTGCTTTCCTGTCAGGAGTCAGACCCACCAAGGTGGAAATCCCACGTCTCCATGAGGGACATAATGATTGACACGAGCATACAATGGCTGCTCATGGCTCTGGCAGCACAGTGGTGGCCCAGCTCTGCCCTTGGCACTCAGGTAATCTCCCCAAATGCACAAGTGCAGTGTCCCCCCAGCACTAAAACAAAAATCCCTCTTCAAATGACACCTGGCATGTTTTTTGAAGAAAAGATTTGCAAGGGACTGGGAACTAGCTACTTCACCAGGCTCAAGAAAGGAGACTTAGACCTCTGCTGGCCCCAGGGATGGATATAATCCTCAGGCAAAACCTTGATTTCCCTACTTCCAGTAATGTTTACTCCGACCAAGGACTTTCTCAGTCTCATGCTCTGCCAGGGAGGAAGGGAAGCCGGGAGGAGGCAGAGACAGGACACCTGACCTAAACCAGCACAAGGGTTATTCCATGCCACAGTATGTCATGCCCAGTATATAAACTGGGGGCAGTTACCCAGAAGGGCTAGATTGCTGCTCAGGTCGGGCTGGGTATCGGTCAGCAGGTGGTGAGCGGTTGTATTCTCTTCCCTTGTTATTTCCCTTATCATTATTATTATTGGTGGTGGCAGTAGTGGTTTTGTGTTATACCTTAGTTACTGGACTGTTCTTTTCTCAGTCCATGGGAGTTACTTTCTTTCCATTCTCCTCCCCATCCCTCCAGGAGTGGGGGGAGGAAGGGGTGGGGGGAGTGAGCGAGCGGCTGCATGGTTCTGAGTTACCGGCTGGGCTTAAACCATGACCGTTCTTTGTGGTGCCCAACGTGGGGCACAAAGGTTTAAGATAACGACAGATCTGATCAGAGTGTGTCTAATCGTATTTGTGATAAGCATTCATATTTTTTTTCGGATTAATAGTCACATATCACAATGCTGAATTATTGCCTCTCAAAGTTGTTACTCTTGATCTTGGAGTTTCAGCATATCATACCTTGCTTACAGCCAGTATTTGCTGTATTAGTGTTTATTGGCTGGGGGGCCTGGGCTAAGGATCTTGTTTCTCTGTACTTTATGGTAATGACTTGACTTGTAAGACAATAGATTCATTGATCATGAAACTGATCTGGCTTGCGATCCCAGCGTGGTCATCACCTCTATATTTTGGGAAGTATATAATGGAAGTGTTTAGCAATTACACTTTTTTTTTCCTCCTCGGGTGGTCAACCTATGAAGGAGACATCCCCTTAGGTTCCCAGCTCCCCCACCAGAATATTTACAGCATCATTTGAGAGTTCTGAAGGTTTTGAATGGCCTTTGAGCACCCTTGTGACCTGCCTGCTGATTGTCATGGGGATCACCATGTTGGCACACATACAGAGTGTGTTTTACCCACAGCCATTTCATCTGATCTTGAAAGTTAAGCAGAGTCAGGTTTGGGTCTTGTCTAGGGTTAGATGACGATATAGGAGGACCAAGAGATTTTCCCCAAGGCTGGAAAGTCATGAGTGGCAGGGTGTGTGGGATAGTATGGGCAAGTACCTAGGCCAGTGGGCCCCTCCTGTGCTTTGGAACTTCACCACTGAAAAAGTGCAAAACCTGGAAAAACTAGCTGGACACTTAGACAAGGTGTTCTGTCGTCCTGACAATACCAGAGAGGGACAAATCATGGCAACATGCTGGGACTTGGCCTATGGTTACGGAGCCCTGCTCAACACTATCCAGCACCTTCAAAGGGAAAAAGATGTCTCTGGGTCTGATGGCAAAGCAACAGACAATGCAGCTACTCCAACTCCAAGTACAGCAGCTACACCAACCCCAGCAAAAAGAATAGCAGCTACTCAAATTCCAACAGCAACAGACAGTGCAGCTGCTGGTACTACTCAAACCCCAAGCACAGCGGCTGCACCAACCCCGACAACAGATATTGCAGCCACTCCCACCACAGTGATAAGCACTGCAGCTAAACCAAAGGACCGATTCCAAAGGTTGGTCTGTTTTGGAGCTTTTTGATACATGGAAACAAATTCAGACACAAAGGCCCAAATCTTCAATGAGGTTCTACCCATCCATGTCAGCTGAACCCCACAGTTTACTAGTGCATAATTAATGATAGGAATAAGAGGGAGGGATTTTCCTGCCACATTTATTTGTGTGTGGGTGACTGCGTCTATAAACATCCATGTGTGTATGTATGTGTATAAATGTACACACACACCTATCTGTCTTTATACCTACACAGAGATAAAAGATAATGGAAAGATACCCCATATTCCTCTACACAAAAATACATCAGCAACTGTCATATGCTCAGTGCAAAGTAGCTCATGACATGATTTAATTGAGAAAGGCCAGATCCCTACCTGAGTTGATCATCCAAAAGACTTCAGTGGAACTTCACTGATTTATACCAGCTGGGAATCCAATTCAGAAATTCAAGAGAAATTCAACCAAATTAGCTTTGCAGCAAAAAAGGGCATAAATCTCTTTCCTCTAAATATTTAAGATAATTAAGACTAGAGGCTGTTGCATTAACTAACTGTCCTGGGTTCAGCAGTAGTAGTCATGTTTCTCCTTCATGGTAGCTGGTGCAGTGCTGTGTTTTGACTTCCAGCCTGGGAACAGTGTTGGTGAAGCCGATGTTTTTGGTTGTTGCTAAGTGATGTTTACCCTGACCAAGGGCTTTGTGAGGCTCTTGTTCTGCCAGGGAGGAGGGGAAGCTGTGAGGAAGCAGAGATGGGGAGCCTGACCCAGGCTAGCCAAAGAGGTATTCCATACCACAGCACATCATGCCCGGGGTGAGGGGGTAACTGGGAGTTACCTGGAAGGACACGGGCTGCCGGGTGGGACTCGTTTCTTGGCCGGTGGTATCGTATTCTCTTCCCTTGTTATTTTCTCTTATCATTGTTGTCGTTGGTAGCAGCGGTGGTGATTTGTGTTGTACATTGGTTGCTGGACTATTCTTGTCTCAACCCGTAGGAGTTGCACTCTTTCGATCCTCCTCCCTGTTCCTCCGGAAGCGGGGAATGGGAGAGCCCCGGGGATGGGGGGGGGGCCTCAATTGCTCTCAGCCCGGCACCACTCACTGGGAGTGAGTGAACAAGCTGTCTGGGTAGGGTTTTGTCCTGGGTTCAGCAGTAGCAGTCATGTTTTTCCTTTGTGTTAACTGGTGCAGTGCTGTGTTTTGACTTCTAGTTTGAGAACAGTGTTGGTGAAGCCGATGTTTTCGGTTGTTGCTAAGTGATGTTTACCCTGACCAAGGACTCTGTGAGGCTCATGCTCTGCCAGGGAGGAGGGGAAGCTGTGAGGAAGCAGAAACAGGGCGCCTGACCCGGGCTAGCCGGGGATGTATTCCATACCACTGCACGTCATGCCTGGGGTGGGGGGTAACTGGGAGTTACCCGGAAGGACAGGGGCTTCCGGGTGGAACTCGCTTTCTTGGCCGGTGGTATCGTATTCCCTTCCCTTGTTATTTTCCCTTATCATTGTTTTAGCTGATAGTAGCGGTGGTGATTTGTTGCTGGACTGTTCTTGTCTCAACCCGTAGGAGTTGCACTCTCTCGATCCTCCTCCCCGTTTCTCCGGGAGCAGGGAAGGGGAGAGCCCCGGTGCGGGGGGGGGGGGGGGGGGCAGAGAGATGGACACGGACCTCGATTGTTGTCATCTCGGCACCACTCACTGGGAGTGAGTGAACAAGTTACCTGACTGGGTTTAAACCACGACAGTTCTTTTTGGCGCCCAACGTGGGGCACGAGGGGTTGAGATAAGAACAGATCTGACTGGATTGATAGTCACTCGTCACAATGCTGATTTATTGGCTCTCAAGGTTTTTCCTCTTGATCTCACAGTTTCAGTATATCATATCTTACGTCCATCCGGTATTTGCTATATTAGTGTTTTTCAAGTGTGGGGCTTGGGCTAAGGTTTTTATCCCATTGTACTTTACGGTAATGACTTGTAACACAATAGAATCTTTGATCATGAAACTGATCTGGCTTATGTTCCCAGTGTGGTCACCACCTTTATACTTTGGGAGGTATATGATGGAGGTGCTTAGCAATTACACATCTTTTTTCTCCTTCTCAGGTGCTCAACCTGTGAAGGAGACATCCTTTTACCCTCCTAGTCGTCCCCCCAGACCATTTACATTTGAGAGTTTTGAATTTTTTGAATGGCCTTTTAATGCTGTTGAGACTTGTTTGCTGATGGTGGTGGGAATCACCATGCTAACACGCATACAGAGTGTGTTTTGCCCACTGCTGATTTCAAGAGTTAAGCAGATTCAGGTTTGGGTCTTGTCTGGGGTCAAACGACGATGAAGGAGGACCGAGAGATTTTCCCTGAGGCTGGACAGCCATGAGTGGCAGGGTGTGTGGGATAGTATGGGCAAGTATCTAGGTCAGTGGGCCCCTCCAGTACTTTGGAATTTCACTACCGAACAACTGCAAAATCCAGAAGAATTAGTAAAACACTTAAATGAGGTGTGTGGTCATTCTGGCCATACCAGAGATGGACAAATCACGGCAACGTGCTGGGGCTTGGCCTATGCTTACAGGGCCTTGTTCAACACTATCCAGCACCTTCAAAAGGAAAAGAATGTCGGCGGATTTGAGGGCAAAGTGACAGTCGCTACTCAAACTTTGGCTGCAATGAACTGCGCAGCTACCCCAGTGGCAAGTACAGCAGCTGCTCAAACTTCAACTGCAACAGACAGCGCGGTTACCCCAGCTCCAAGCACAGCAGCTACACCACCCCCAGCAACAAGTACAGTCGCTACTCAAACCACAGTGATAATCACTGCAGCCAAACCAGAGGACCAATTCGTACCAATATCAGTTGCCCCTGTACGCAAGAGAACAAGCAAAAAGGAGGCAAAAAGGGTGAAGCGAGATGAAGAACCAATGAATTCACCACCCGGTCCAGAATGTGATCAGGAGTCATCATCACATGATGAAGAAGAAGAAGAAGAGGTAACTTCTCGACCTCGGACCTCAACCGAGCTGCGGAATATGCGAAAAGATTTTACCCGTCAACCAGGGGAGCACATCATCACCTGGTTGCTCCGATGCTGGGCCAATGGGGCCGATGGTCACGAACTAGAAGGTACAGAAGCCAAGCAGCTGGGATCACTTGCTAGAGAAGGGGGAATTGACAAAGCAATTGCAAGAGAGAAAAAGTCCCTCAGCCTTTGGAGGAGGCTCTTGGCAGCTGTGAAAGAAAGGTTTCTGTACAAGGACGATGTTACGAGTCGTTCGGCCAAGTGGACTACTATAGACAAAGGCATCCAGTCTCTGAGGGAATCGACCATCGTAGAGATGATCTATCACATCAAGCCGAATAACGGGGATACACCTATAGATCCAGATGAAGTTGAATGTACACGACCCATGTGGCGAAAACTTACACGGAATGCACCGTCATCATATGCCCATTCATTGGCAACAGTGACCTGGAATGACATAGTACCACTAACAGTGGATGAAATGGTTCATAAACTCCGAGAGTTCGAAGACAATCTCACTCCTTCCATCATCTCAGCTGTGAAAAAACTGTCCCAGGACCTCGACAAATTGAGGGACGATGTATCTGATTTATCCAGCTCCTCACGTGTACCAACACACGTCTCAGCTATTAACAAAAGACGTCCTATTGTTCAAGAGAGGAGATACAGAACGTATACGCCACGGGGTACCCTATGGTTTTACCTGCTGGATCACGGAGAAGACATGACAAAATGGGATGGAAAACCTACTTCAGATTTGGAGGACCGGGTGAGTGAACTGAAGAGGGCCAAGACTGATCGTCCCATGAGAGCTACGGCTTCAGTCTCTGGTGAGCAGTTTCCCAGATGGAGTGGAAGAGCTGATTTTACTCCAGCTCCTGTGATAATGAAGAATAATCCCTTTCAACAAGACTTAAGTGTCCAATGCTGTGACGACCATTAGAGGGGCCCTGCCTCCAGCCAGGTGGAGGTAGGGGACAATCGGATTTACTGGACTGTGTGGATCAGATGGCCTGGCACATCAGTCCCACAGACGTATAAGGCTCTAGTAGATACCGGTGCACAGTGTACCCTGATGCCATCAAGCTGTCAAGGGGTGGAACCCATCTATATTTCTGGAGTAACAGGAGGATCCCAAGAGTTGACTGTGCTGGAGGCTGAAATCAGCCTGACTGGGAGGGAGTGGCAAAAGCACCCTATTGTGACTGGTCCAGAGGCTCCATGCATCCTCGGCATAGACTACCTCAAGAGAGGGTACTTCAAAGACCCAAAAGGGTACCGGTGGGCTTTTGGTATTGTTGCTTTGGAGACTGAGGAAATTGAGCAGCTGTCCACCTTGCCTGGTCTGTCAGAAGATCCCTCTGCTGTGAGGTTGCTGAAAGTCGATGAACAACAAGTGCCAATTGCGACCACAACAGTGCACCAATATCGCACCAACCAAGACTCCCTGATTCCCATCCATCAGTTGATCCGTAGACTGGAGAGTCAGGGGGTGATCAGCAGGACCCGCTCACCCTTCAATAGCCCCATATGACCAGTGCGAAAGTCTAATGGAGAATGGAGACTAACAGTAGACTATCGTGGCCTGAATGAAGTCACACCACCATTGAGTGCGGCCGTACCGGACATGCTAGAACTTCAGTATGAACTAGAGTCAAAGGCAGCCAAGTGGTATGCCACGACTGATATTGCCAATGCATTTTTCTCCATTCCTTTGGCAGCAGAGTGCAGGCCACATTTTGCTTTTACTTGGAGGGGTGTCCAGTTCACTTGGAACCGACTGTCCCAGGGGTGGAAACACAGCCCTACCATTTGCCATGGACTGATCCAGACTGCACTGGAACAGGGGCAAGCTCCAGAACACCTGCAATACATTGATGACATTATTGTGTGGGGCGATACAGCGGAAGAAGTCTTTGAGAAAGGGAGGAAAATAATCCAAATCCTGCTGAAAGCCTATTTCGACCTAAAATGGAGTAAGGTCAAGGGACCTGCACAGGAGATTCAGTTTTTGGGAATAAAATGGCAAGATGGACGTAGACAGATCCCCACAGATGTGATCAACAAGATAACAGCAATGTCTCCACCAACTAATAAGAAAGAAACGCAAGCTTTCTTGGGTGCAGTGGGGTTCTGGAGAATGCACATCCCAAATTACAGTTCGATTGTAAGCCCTCTCTATCATGTGACCCGGAAGAAGAATGATTTTAAATGGGGCGCTGAGCAGCAACAAGCCTTTGAGCAAATTAAACGCGAGATAGTTCATGCGGTAGCCCTTGGACCAGTCCGGACCGGACCAGATGTAAAAAATGTACTGTACACTGCAGCTGGGGAGAACGGTCCTACCTGGAGCCTCTGGCAGAAAGCTCCAGGGGAGACTCGAGGTCGACCCCTCGGCTTTTGGAGTCGGGGATACAAAGGATCTGAGGCCAGCTATACCCCAACTGAGAAAGAGATACTGGCAGCCTATGAAGGGGTTCGAGCTGCTTCGGAAGTGATTGGCACTGAAGCACAGCTCCTCCTGGCACCCCGGCTGCCCGTGCTGGGCTGGATGTTCAAAGGCAGGGTCTCCTCTACACATCATGCAACTGATGCTACATGGAGTAAATGGGCTGCACTAATTACACAACGAACTCGAATAGGAAATCCCAGTCGTCCAGGCATTCTAGAAGTCATCATGGACTGGCCAGAGGGCAAAGATTTCGGAATGTCACCAGAGGAGGAGGTGGTGCGTGCTGAAGAGGCCCCACCATATAATAAACTGTCAGAAAGTGAAAAGCAGTATGCCTTGTTTACTGATGGCTCTTGCCGTATTGTGGGAAAGCATCGGAGATGGAAGGCAGCTGTATGGAGTCCTGGACGACAAGTTGCAGAAACTTCTGACGGAGAGGGTGAATCAAGTCAGTTTGCCGAGGTGAAAGCCATCCAGCTGGCCCTGGACATTGCTGAACGAGAAAAGGGGCCAGTACTTTATCTCTATACTGACTCATGGATGGTGGCAAATGCCCTGTGGGGGTGGTTGAAGCAATGGAAGCAGAGCAACTGGCAACGCAGAGGTAAACCCATCTGGGCTGCTGCACTGTGGAAAGATATTGCTGCCAGGGTGCAGAACCTGGTGGTGAAGGTACGTCATGTAGATGCCCATGTACCCAAGAGTCGGGCCACTGAGGAACACCAGAACAACCAACAAGTGGATAAAGCGGCTAAGATTGAAGTGGCTCAGATGGACTTAGATTGGCAACATAAAGGTGAATTATTTTTGGCCCGGTGGGCCCATGACACTTCAGGCCATCAGGGCAGAGATGCAACATATAGATGGGCCCGTGACTGAGGGGTGGACTTAACAATGGACACTATTGCCCAGGTTATTCATGAGTGTGAAACATGTGCTGCAATTAAACAAGCCAAGCGGTTAAAGCCTCTTTGGTATGGAGGACGATGGTTGAAGTATAAATATGGGGAGGCCTGGCAGATTGACTATATCACACTGCCACCAACCCGCCAAGGCAAGCGCCATGTGCTTACCATGGTGGAAGCAACCACCGGGTGGCTGGAAACATACACTGTGCCCCATGCCACTGCCCGGAACACCATCCTGGGCCTTGAGAAACAGATTTTGTGGCGACACGGCACCCCAGAGAGAATTGAGTCAGACAATGGGACTCATTTTCGGAATAACCTTATAGATATTTGGGCCAAAGAGCATGGCATTGAGTGGGTATATCACATCCCCTA
Organism: Pezoporus flaviventris; assembly: GCF_033815535.1. Classification (NCBI taxonomy): domain Eukaryota; kingdom Metazoa; phylum Chordata; class Aves; order Psittaciformes; family Psittacidae; genus Pezoporus; species Pezoporus flaviventris. The sequence continues at coordinate 383,737 of NW_026892669.1, read as the reverse complement.
CCATGCACCAGCCTCTGGGAAAATCGATCGGTACAATGGGCTGTTAAAAACTACACTGAGAGCAATGGGTGGGGGAACTTTCAAGCATTGGGATACACATTTACCAAAGGCCACCTGGTTGGTCAACACCAGAGGATCTGCCAACAGGGCTGGCCCAGCCCAGTCAGAACTTTTACATATTGTAGAGGGGGACAAAGTTCCCGTGGTGCATATGAAGAATTTGCTGGGGAAGACAGTCTGGGTTATTCCTGCTTCAGGTAAAGGCAAACCCACTCGTGGGATCGCTTTTGCTCAGGGACCTGGATATACTTGGTGGGTAATGCGGGATGATGGGGAAGTCCGATGTATACCTCAAGGGGATTTGATTTTAGGGGAAAACAGCCAGTGAACTCAATTGTATGCTGTTGCCTGCTGTGTAATGCTTTTATAGCCCATCAACTAGATGTCTCCAGGTCACCAGCGACTGGCCCTGACTTCCCTCCAGCCATCATCCCAACAGAGAATGAACTTGGAACATCATGGACCGAATGGACTCGGCAGCATTATAGGGATTGGTCCATGCACTAAGAAAATGATTTTTTCCTCTTGGTCTGTATGTATATGGATGCATATATGTGGGAGAGCGATGGTGTATTGAAAATGTGGGATCTGAGCACGACGTGAATGGTATGGAATAAGGGGTGGATAATGTCCTGGGTTCAGCAGTAGCAGTCATGTTTTTCCTTTGTGTTAACTGGTGCAGTGCTGTGTTTTGACTTCTAGTTTGAGAACAGTGTTGGTGAAGCCGATGTTTTCGGTTGTTGCTAAGTGATGTTTACCCTGACCAAGGACTCTGTGAGGCTCATGCTCTGCCAGGGAGGAGGGGAAGCTGTGAGGAAGCAGAAACAGGGCGCCTGACCCGGGCGCAGGGAAGGGGAGAGCCCCGGTGCGGGGGGGGGGGGGAGAGACGGACACGGACCTCGATTGTTGTCAGCTCGGCACCACTCACTGGGAGTGAGTGAACAAGTTACCTGACTGGGTTTAAACCACGACAGTTTTAAACCACGACAGCAACCTATTCCAATGCACTGTCACCCTCACAGTAAAGTTCTTCCTCATGATCAGGTGTAACTCAGTTTATGGACATTGCCTTTGGTCCTATCGCTTAGCACCAACAAGAAGAATCTGGCCCCAACCTCTTGACACCCTCCCTTCTGATGCTTAGGCACAATGATCACATTCCCCCCAAATTCCAAATACAAAGTTGGCACCTGATAAATAATCAGTCTGCTAAATAACTGGAAACATGGCCAAACTGACATGTACTACAAACAGGAGATCTCTGCTCAGTTGTGTTTTTCAGAACTGGTTTAGGTAATTGCAATAGCATTTCCTGTTGCACATTGTCCTTGCACTTACAGCAGCTTTTACTTCTGGTTTACAGATCTCCAAAGACCTGTCGTTCATTACTTCTAGTAGGTCAACAAAAGATGAAAATGGAAACCACATCTGTTATCAGTAGGGTCATATCCGCTACGCAAGGATCTGTACCTTCCATGGAAAATTTTAGGGTTTTATAAACCAAGACGGCTGAAGGCAGCTGCAAGGGAAGCAATGCATTTACCTCTGTCACCTGTGCATATGAAGTCTCACCTGAAAGGTGATCCAAGTACTGATTTGGTAAGAAGCTGAGTTATCTAGAATCCCATGCTCTATTAGAAATACAAATTTTGACTCAAGGGGTCTGTGATCTTGACAATTCTCATTACCTTCTTAATGCACATCCCAGCTCACTTCTAACATTTTCTTTACAAGTGTTATGGCTTAAAGCCAAGCTGGTAACTCAGAACCACACAGTTGTGAAACTAATCGTAGTATAAATATGCTATATATTAAGTTCTTGTTCTTTGTTTAAACAAGCATTCTCCAACACTACTTATCACGCCCATGCCTTTTACCTGTACAGCCATGAAACCCCTAGACACTGTAATAGCAAATGGTTTCCATTAACAATTTTTTCCTTTCATTTTTAATGCACTTTTAATTCCCAAGATGCCACATCCAATCTCAGTCCAATTAACAAGTACAGGACAGGGAGTGCAGTAACCCAACTACACTTCCGAATGCTCTATTATGACCTTTTCTGGAGAACAGACGAGCAGGTCTTGAGTTCCCAGCAAAATATTAATACAGCTCTCTGTTGTACATTAGAAAAAAGAAAGGACATGTAGCTGAGCCTTCAAAAAAGCTATTTGTCTGTTAATAAGTTTCAGTTATTAGGCAAAGAAAACCTCAGTGACCTCCTGAGGATGAGTTACAACCACTTGGAATCATCTTCTGCTACAGGAGGAGGTGGGAAAACATAAAGTGCCAGTGTTCTGTTTCACATGTCTTACCTTCAACAATAATTTGGACAGTTCTACATACTTTTAAGTGAGAGTCAGCTCTCACAGCTGTTGCAATGATTTCCTCTTGATTTTGTGTCTCCCTCAGCATTACAGAATGACACTCTGACACTAATGGAAATTGCCCTTTTCATCAGGAAGTCTTCTCCAAAACTGCGCTCCCACACTCCTGGCCCTACCCATAACCTCCTCCACTGCGGGTCTTCCTCACTGTTTAATGACTAACCAACTGTTTGTACTGGGAGGGACTGTTGCTATTTAAATAGAGGGTAACTGAAATATGTGTGATACCTTGATGGAAGGGAGATGGTGGGGGAATGGAGAAGGAGTGGGTAACTGCAGTGAAATATCAGAGTAAATATTTGAGAAAAGTACCAGTTGACTGGTAAATGCATAATGGAAAGGACACAGAGCACAGTTAGAACCTAAATTACCTTTATAAGCTCCACTACTATGCAAAAGGATACAATGAAGTGTATAAAGTGATACTTTCTCTTTAATTAAAAAAATATGAATTATATATTTCACTTAAACCATAAAGGCATTGTGCTCACAGAGAATGAAGTGGTATGAAACTGACATACCCAAATAGCAAACATTTTGTTCCAATAAAACATTTATTAGTGTAGCAAGTTATTATTCAAGATAGGTAAATATGAGTGCCTAAAATGAAGCATGGCACCTGCTTATGAAAGTTATCATCATCTCACCACACATCCTCTGAAAAGAAGAACAGAAAGCAACCCTTCAATCGGGCACTGTGAAACTGGCAAACCCTTTTATCTGTGTGGCTCCTGAAAGGTTGGAGAATTCCAAGGATTTGCAATAGACCCTCCAGGGATCACAATGCAAGTGGCTCTAAAGAGGCACATCTCCAGAGAAGCCTTGTTTATCAGATGCTAATGCACTGGTCTTTCACACTGTTTTTCAGAATAGTAAGCCACCTTAGTCCTCCAACAGTATTTTCTGTTCCACTCTCACTTATCTTCTCTGTATCCTCTGATACAGGGCTCACACATGGGCAGTGAAATAGACCTACATGCCCTCACAGCTTCTGTTTCAAGAGACCAGGCAGGGGCTCACACACCACACACACCTGACTATGCAGATGTGTCTCTAGGTGGTGCAATTTTGGGGGAAAAACAGATACTTACCCAGCCAGCAACTAGTGATAACACACCTGAAGGTGAGAAGCAACACAAGTGCTTCCCAGGCTATGGGAAAGATCAGACGGCTTTTGGGATTTCCACTGCCTGTTTACTTGAACATAAAGATAGCCACAATGCTACTGCTTAAAAAGAAAAAAAAGTAGCATACTACATATCAACACAGAGATGGCTTATACAATATCACTTGAAAATTAAATGTTCAGTGAAAAAAAACCCTCCCGACAAAACAGCTTTGCGTTTTAGACTACGTTGACTTTACACCTCCCTTCCAGTTTCATATCAAAATCTGGTTTAAAGTAATTAAACACAACTGTGTTTTCAACTTTAGTCGGAGAACAGTGCTGATAACACACCAGTGTTTTTAGTTGTTACAAAGTAATGTTTACTCCAATCAAAGACTTTTTCAGTCTTATGCTCTGCCAGTGAAGAGGGGCACGGGAAGATGGGAAGATAGGAAGAAGCAAAGAAAGAACACCTGACCCAAAGTAGCCAAAGGGGTATTCCATACCACAGCCGGTTATGCCCAGTATATATAAACTGGGGGGGAGGGGGGAGTTACCCAGAAGGCCAGATCACTGCTCGGATTGGGCTGCGTATCGGTTAGCGGGTGGTGAGCAATTGTATTCTCTCCCCTTGTTATTTCCCTTATCATTATTATTATTGGTGGTAGTAGTAGTGCTTTTGTATTATACCTTAGTTACTGGACTGTTCTTATCTCAATCTGTGGAATTTACATTCTTTCCATTCTCCTCCCCATCTGTCTGGGAGTGGGTGGAGAAGAATGGGGGTGAGTGAGTGAGCAGCTGTAGGGTTCTGAGTTACCAGCTGGACTTAAACCACACCTGTTCTTCTAATAAAAAAAATGGAATGCTTCAGGAATTTACGTGTCATCCCTGCACAGGGGCCATGCTAATCATTTCCCGATCAGGGAACCATAGGGTGGCCCATGGCTTGTACCTCATATATCTACTTTCTTTGGCAAAAGGGCACCTTCTGTTAAAAGTTGAAATGTGGGTGGATACATGTGAGGAGCTGTATAGATTGGATAGATCATAGAATCATAAAATCATAGAATAGTTATGGTTGGAAAGGACCTTATCATCTAGTTCCACCCCAGCTGTCATGGGCAGGGACACCTCATAGTCTCTCAGTTCTTTGAAATCCTGCAACAGTTCTTTCACAGCTAAAATGATGGAAGGGGTGAGATTGTCTTCGAACTGTCAGAGTTTATGACTCAAATCATTGACTGTTGGTGGTGCTGCCTCACTCCAGGTCATTGATGACAATGACATATGATGATGTCATTGATGATCATATGACGATCATATGATGGCATATGATGATGGTGCACTCCATGTACGTTTCCATCACATGGGTTGTGTACATTCAACTTCATTTGGATCTACAGGTGCATTCCCAGCATCCAGCCTACGATAGATCATCTCTACAATGGCTGATTCCCTCAGGGACTGGAAGCCTTTCTATTGTGGTACACTTGCCTGAGCGACACATAACGTTGTCCTTGTAGGGAAGCCTTTCCGTCACAGTTGCCAAGAGCTGCCAACTAAGGCAGCTAACCCATTTGGTTAGTTTGGGTCACGTGTCCTCCCTCAGCTTCCTCCCAACTTCCCCTCCTCCCTGGCAGAGCATGAGACTGAGAAAGTCCTTGGTCAGAGTAAACATTACTTAGCAACAACTAAAATCATCGGTGATATCAGCGTTGTTCCCAGGCTGAAAGTCAAAGGCACAGCACTGCACCATCTACTAATACTGAGAAACATGATTGCTACTGCTGAACCCAGGGCACTACTATCCTTTATTAGTCTTCCAGGTGGGCCATGAAGAAATCCCCTCAAGAAGCCTGAGGGGACTCAAGAAGGACTTGAAGGCCTTGCGGCGACTGGTGCAGGATTCAGGAGCCCAAGTAGTATTCTTGTCCGTGCTGCCAGTTGCAAACAATGACAATAATAACATCAGAAAAATGGCATTAATTAATTCCTGGCTCTGCGACTGGTGTAAGTGCCAGAATTTTGAGTTTTTTGACCATGGGTCAGTTCATACAGCACGAGGCCTGCTGGTGGAAGATGGGGAACGCCTGTCCCAAAGGGGGGAAAGGATTCTAGCCCAGGAGCTAGCAGGGCTTATAGAGAGGGCTTTAAACTAGGTTCGAATGGGAAGGAGATAACACCAGGCTTGCTAGACATGAGCCATGGGGTAGCATGCCACTGTTGGAGTCCAGATCCACAGGGCAACTTAAAAGCATTTATGCCAATACCCGCAGCATGGGCAACAAACAGGAGGAGCTGGAAGCCGTTGTGCAGCAGGGAAATCGTGACATAATCACCATCACAGAAATGTGGTGGAATGATTTGCATGATTGGAATGCTGTAGTGGATGGCTACAGGCTCTTCAGAAGGGCTAGGCAAGGAAAGAGAGGTGGTGGGGGTGCGTTGTATATCAGGGGGTGCATTGACTGCCTTGAACTCATTGTCGTGAGTAAGAAGGTTGAATGTTTGTGGGTGAAGATCAGGGGGAACACCAACCAAGCTGATATCCTGGTAGGAGTCCATTATAGACCACCCAGCCAGGATGAAGCTACAGATGAAGCGTTCTTCAAAGAACTGGGAGAAGTTTCGCAATCGCTTGCCCTTGTTCGTGTGGGGGACTTCAACCTACCAGAAGTCTGCTGGAAGTACAACACAACAGAGAAGAAACAATCCAGGAGGTTCTTGGAGGGTGTGGAAGATTAACTTCCTAACCCAGCCAGTTAGTGAGCCAACTAGGGGAGATGCCTGGCTAGATTTGCTGTACTCAAACAGAGAAGGACTGATGTTTAATATCTTCATTGATGATCTGGATCACGGGATTGAATGCACCCTCAGGAAACTTGTGGATGACACCAAGTTGGCTGGGAGTGTTGATCATCTGAAGGACAGGAAGGCTCTGCAGATGGATCTAGACAGGTTGGATAGATGGGCTGTGGCCATGACATGAGGTTAAACAAGGCAAAATTCCAGGTCCTGCATTTGGGCCACAACAACCCCCTTCAATGCTCCAGGCTTGGGGAAGAGTGGTTGGAAAGCTGCTCGACAGAAAAGGACCTGGGGGTGCTGTGGTAAGGTTCATGAGGGAAAGGCTCACTTGGATTTAAGTAAAGCATTTGACACCGTCTCCCTGGAGAAACTGGCTGCTCATGGCCTGGATAGGTTGATTCTTCTCTGGGTTGGTGTCCTGGGTTCAGCTGCAGCAGTTACTTTTCTCCTACAGCTAGTGCAGTGTTGTGTTTTTTACTTTAGTCTGAGAACAATGCTGATAACACACTGATGTTTTAGTTGTTGCTAAGTAATGTTTACTCTGATCAAGGACTTTTTCAGTCTCATGCTCTGCCAGTAGAGGAGGGGCATGGGAATCCAGGAAGAAGCAGAGACAGGACACCTGTTCTTAACCCATGGGATTTTTACATTCTTTCGATTCTCCTCTCCTTCCCTTCTGGAGCAGGTGTGGGAAGAAGGGGCAGGGGGGCAGTGAGCAAGCTGCTGCATGGTTCCAAGTTACCAGCTGGGCTTAAACCATGACAGTTGGAAACTGGCTGGATGGCTGAGCCCAAAGAGTGGTTGTAAATGGCATCACATCTAGTTGGTGACCAGTCACTTAGTGTTGTCCCTCAGGGCTTGGTGTTAGGGCCAGTGCTGTTTAATATCTTCATAGATGATCTGAATGAGGGGTTTAAGTGCACCCTCAGTAAATCTGTGGACACCAAGTTGGCTGGGAGTGTGCAATGTATGGGTTCCTAGCTGAGAGTTGATTTCCTCTCATGACTGAGAGATATAACAAAGTACGGGTTTTTTGTCAAAGTACATTTGGTAGAGTATATATGGTTAAGTTCACTGTGACTGTTTGTCGGAAAGAGGAAAACATAGGTGTGAAGCTGCCTATGACCTTCATACTTGGCCACACTGGGGCACCTGGCCAATGCTCTTGGCATGGACAACAGTGAGATTATGAGAAACTGCACAGCCCCACAAGTAAACAATTTGAGATCTGGCATAAAGCCAGTTGTTTTTCTAAGGGTATAAAAGCAGGACCTTCTTGTAGCCAAATCTGAAGCCTTACCTATAGGGGGGTGGACGTGCCATGTGAGAATTTTCCCAGTTACCTGAGACTCCTGGCATCGGCTGCAACGGGGCTTCCCAGCTAGAAGTGTGGGCCTGAATGATGATTGGGTGGTAATTGGTGATGTATTTTTTCTTAATCTCTGTTTTCTCTATGCAGTAATGATTTCATGTGCTGTTAATTTTCCTTTGTACTTTACTCTCTCTATATAGACCTCTGATTTGCTTTGTTGTACTTATTTACTGCATGTATTGAGATATATGCCCTATTTGTGTTAGTGTGCTTATTCGCTTTAGTGTGCTTGCTTAATAAACTGTGCATGCTATACAGCTAGTACATGGTTATTTTGTGGCTTACCCTGCCTATCAGCAGAACAATTTGGCGTAGTCTGCAGGACACAAAACAAAATGTCATTTTATTTTTAAGATAAAGAATAAGGTTTCTAAGATGGTGGAGCTGGATATTCCCAGCTGGGAACAATTACCTTATCGTAACATAGCTGCTGAACAGTCGTGTTATGGTTTATGTGAGAATTGGGACTCATGTTTGAATGAGGCAGAACCTCCTGATATAGTTAAATATTTACAAAAAGTTTCAGTAGAAAAAGGGGAGGAATTGATTGCTCTGGGGAGACAAGGGTGGATTCTGCTGGCTGCATACTGAAAGCAACATCAGCATAGAGCAAATGTAGGATAAGATTGATTTGGAGAAACAAGTTTGTAAACTGCAGGGAAAAATAGTTATGGTCCAGTGCCCAAATCAACTATTAACTGATAAATTGGATACTTATCAAACTGTAGAAGAAAAAGTAGCTGTTTGTGTCACCCAATATAAATATCAAAAGCAAAGGGGTTGAGTTAACCAGAAAAAAGTGCATGCAGCGATCACAGAGGCAGGAAGGAATTGGGACCCTGAGAAATGGGATGGAGATGTGTGGGATTCAACCGATTTGGATAGTAGTTCAGAGGGTGAGGTGTTTGTTGAAGCAAAGCCAATATTATGAAGGAAATTGGAACACAACCCTCCAGGTCATTCAGTGAGGTGGGATGTGGTAGAAGATTTCACTCAGCACACAATTAATGATATTATGGACAGGTTCAAACAAAAGCCTGGAGAATCTTTGCTTTCTTGAGCCATCAGGTCACATGATTTGGGAGTTAAATTGGATCCAGACAATGTTAAGAAATTTGCAATGTTAAGCTCTGACTCATTTGTTCAGGACACCTGAGGCACCAAGGATGAGACTAATTTGTTAGAAGTGGTAGTGGAAGGCTGTAGCAGAAAATACCCTACTGAAGGGGAATAGCCTAGTGCAGATCGACCTTGGTATACTTTACAGGATTGTGTTCAGAGTGTTAAGGAGGAGGGGATGAAAACTGCTACTTTTGTCCGAGATGCAGACGCTATGCTGCAGATTCCACAATCACTTTCAATTCAGAACAGGATTATTAGGACTGCACCACATGCATATAAAGGTATTACGATGACTTTATTGATAAATGAAACTGAAAACCCCATAGGAGAAGTAGCAAAAAAAAAACCCAGCAGTTAGGAGACTTTTCTAAGCCAGCTTTGCACATCTCCAACCCTTTTTAAGCCATTTTTGGCCATTTCTAACACGTTTTTGCACATCTCTAACCAGCTTTAAGCCATATTTGACTGTTTCTAACCAATTTTTTGTGCAGTTCTAACCTTCTTTAAGCCATTTTTGGCCATTTCTAACCTCGTTTTGCAATCTTCCAACCTGTTTTAAGCCATTTTTGGCCATTTCTATCCCATTTTTTGCCATTTCTAACCCTTTCAATGCATTTTTGGCCATTTCTAAACCATTTTTGCACATCTTTAACCCTTTTTAAGCAATCTTTGCCCATTTCTAACCCATTTTTGCCCATTTCTAACCGTTTTAAAGCCATTTTTGGCCATTTCTAGCCTGGGCTCGCCTCTTTAATTTATGGTAAACCTAAAAAATTTAAAGGGAAAACTGTTTTGATTACAGGACAAGCTGGCAAAGAAATTAAAGTGGTACAGACAAAAATTGAGATGAAAATTGGCACTCTGCCTAAACGAACTTATTCAGTAATGATTGTTCCTGTCCCTGAATAAATAATTGGAATTGACATTTTAAAAGGATTGACTTTATGCTTACCTGATGGTAAGCACCAATTCAGAACCAGGACATATGTATCAGCTCGGTCAGTTTTAGTTGGGAAAGTTAAAATGCCTCCGATACAAATCCCATCTACCACCAAGGTAATCTCAATGAAACAATATTGTATACCAAAAGGACACAAGGAGATTTCACAGGGTATTAAAGATTTATTAGAAATGACAGTATTAAAACCAACAACTACTGCCTTTATAATCCTATATGGCCTGTTAAGAAGAGTGATGGGACACGGCAAATGACTCTGGACTATAGGGAGCTTAACAAGTACACCCCACCACTAGCAGCTGCGGTACCAGACACAGTTACTTTAAAAAATACAACGGCACCCTGGAACTTGGTATGCGGAGATTGATATAGCTAATGCTTACTTTGCAATACCCATTGCTGAGGAACATTGGGATCAGTTCGCTTTTACTTGGCAAGGTAGGCAATATACATTTACCCACCTGCCTCGAGGGTGGCTCCATAGTCCCACCCTCTGCCACCAAACTGTGGCAGAACATTTGGACAAGTTCACATTGCCAAATATGGTACAAATGATACATTATGTTGACAACATAATGATTCAGGGAGAAACTAAGAAGTACAAGAACAATTAGAATTAGTGTTGCAGCATATGAAAATTAAAGGATGGGAAATTAATCCAGACAAAATTCAAGAACCTGCCCAAACTGTGAATATTTTAGGAATTCAGTGGCACTGTGGTCATTGGGAAATATTGCCCAGAGCTAAGCAGAAGATTTTAGATTTTGTTACCCCACAAAGTAAAGTGGAAGCTCTGTGATTTATTGGCTTGTTTGGCTTTTGGCAACAACACATCCCTCAATTGGGGCAAATACTTGCTCCATTATATAAAGTATTGTGAAAGAAATATGAATTTGAGTGGGAAAATGAGCAGCTGAACAAGCAATACAACAGGCTCTGGACCACTGGGCAATACAGGCCGGAGAGGTAGAATTGAATGTCTTTGTAAATGACAATTATGCTAACTGGAGTCTTTGGAAAAATCAGGGTAAGAAAAAAGCGCCCTTTGGACTTTGAAACCAAAAATTACCTGAAGCTGGACAGAGATATACACCATTCGAGAAGCAGTTATTGGCATGTTACTGGGCCTTAGTGGAAATGGAACAAATGACAACGGGGCATGATGTGGCACTAAGGCCTAAAATTCTGATAATGCAGTGGGTAAACAGTTCACCCAAGATGCACAGCATAGGTCATGCTCAGGAAGCTAGCATAATTAAATGGAAATAGTATATCCAAGACTGAGCTGAAGTAGGGGTTGGGGGAGTGGCAGTGCTTCATGAGAATGTTGCCAGTGCCCCTGCAAGTGAACAAGCAAATGTAGATCACCTGGATAGCAAACAAGAATCATGGGTAAAATGGGGAAAACCCCTAGACCAATTGACAGGAGATGAAAGGAAGCATGCCTGGTTTGCTGATGGGTCAGCTAAATATATTAATGGAAAACATTTCTGGAAAGCCGTAGCCTATAACCCATCCTAGAATAAGTTCCAAGTCATGAGGGGTGAAGGTAAAAGCAGCCAGTGCGCCGAATTATATGCCGTATATGTGGCAATTAAACAAGAGCTAAGACAATGTTATGGTCAGTTGCCAGTGGTTTAGTTACCTGGCTGCTCTTTCACAGAAACCCCCTTGTCATGTGGAAAGAGCTTGCGTGACCTTGTGAGGTTGGGAGCTATGGTAGGGTCTCCCATGCCAGACAGGTCTCAACTGAAGCGTCAGACAAAGTGTGTCCATGGGCAGGATGGGCCCACTAGCCTTCAGGCAACCATCCTAGAAGGACAACTCTAACTTCAAACAAAGGCAGATGGAGCTCGTTTAGCCTTGTAAGGCCATCCATCTAAGAGAAGGACACTCTAACCAAACCTACAACCTGAGGACTTTGCTGTCACTATCCAAGCTCACAAGGCCCTGGCAGATAAACCTCAGGTTTAAAGGGTGGGGCCAGTTCCACGCAGGCTGTGCCTCACCTAAAAAATCCACTGAGCTGGACCGAAGGGTTTACTCATACTTGCAAAGCCCTGTAGCTACAGGCGAGGGACGAAACGGCAGGTGATAAAATGTACTGGAAGCTGCAGACCCAACCCTGCATACAGGCGGTTCAGGACATCGGTCGTTTGAGATTGATCCAGGAGATGCCAGTCTTGTTCGGCAACATCCTGAATGACTAAGCAGCCTTTTTTCAAGGAGAGCTTGCTCCATATGGAGAGGCCTAGAAAAGGTGGCCTAACCGAAGCTCATCTCCCCCTCCACCTGGTTGGCTAGCCACAGCCAACGGGCATCTCCTGTTGCGGTCCATCAAAGACAAAGAGACAAAGGCATACACCTGCCTCCAAAGGTGTGTCCAGATTGACACTTGCATGTTGGAACATCAGAACCATGCTTGATTGTCCTGGGTTCAGCAGTAGCAGTCATGTTTCTCCTTCGTGGTAGCTGGTGCAGTGCTGTGTTTTGACTTCCAGCCTGGGAACAGTGTTGGTGAAACAGATGTTTTCTGTTGTTGCTAAGTGATGTTTACCCTGACCAAGGACTTTGTGAGCCTCATGCTCTGCCAGGGAGGAGGGGAAGCCAGGAGGAAGCAGAGACAGGACACCTGACCCAAGCTAGCCAAAGAGGTATTCCATACCACAGCACGTCATGCCCAGGAGGTAACTGGGAGTTAGCCGGGAGGGCTGGGAGACTGCAGGGTTGGAGGAGGTATCAGTCGGTGCTTGGTCGGGCTAGGGGGGGGGAGTTATCGGTTGGCTGGTGGTGATGTGTTGTATTCTCTTCCCTTGTTATTTCCTTCATCATTATTATTATTGGTGGTAGCAGTAGTGATTTGTGTTATACCTTAGTTACTAAACTGTTCCTATCTCAACCTGTGGGAGTTGCATTCTTTTCGATTCTCCTCTCCGTCCCTCCGGGAGTAGGGGGAAGGAAAAAAGGGGGGGAGTGAGCGAACGAGTTACCTGACTGGTTTTAAACCACGACATTGATACAGCGGACAGTGGGCGTCCTGAGCGCCGTTCTGCACTAATTCCCCACAAACTGTCACAACTCAACATCAACGTTGCTGCTCTCAGTGAAGTTCACCTTCATGAGGAAGGTAGCCTTAAAGAACATGGTGCCGGTTATACACTCTACTGGTTAGGTAAATCCAAAACTGAAAGTCATCTTTCTGGAGTTGGCTTCATGATAAAAAACTCCATCGTCTCTAAACTTGAAAATTTGCCGATAGGTCATTCCGATCGTATTATCTCCTTACGCCTTCCACTACACAATAATCAACATGTTGTTCTTTTCAGCATATATGCTCCAACTCTGCAAGCTGACCCTGCAGAAAAAGAAAAATTCTATACCAACCTGCATCACCTCACTCAAAAGGTTCCTATACATGATAAGATCATAATCCTTGGTGACTTCAATGCCTGAGTAGGTAAGAACTCTGAAGCCTGGAAAGGAGTACTAGGCAAGCACGGTGTTGGTAGCTTCAATGATAACGGGCGCCTCTTGCTAGAGTTTTGTGCAGAGCAACAGCTTAACATCACCAATACTATTTTCCAGCAGAAAGACAGCCAGAAGATAACCTGGATGCATCCTCGGTCTAAACATTGCCACCCTATTGATTATGTCTTAGTGCACCAGAGAAATGTTCGCGAAGTCTGTCACACCCGAGTGATGCCTAGTGCAGAATGTCAAACAGACCACCGCCTTGTATATTGCAAACTTAACCTCCACTTTAAGCCCAAACCTAAGAGGGGCAGCATTCCGAGGAGGAGGATCAAAGTTAATAATCTTCAAATAGCTGCAGTGAGGGACAGATTTCAGGCTAACCTTCAAACTAGTCTTGAAGACCATCTTACAGATTCTTCCCATGAAGTGCTTTGGCAACATATTAAAAATAGCATCCTGCAGTCCTCCAAAGAATCCCTTGGGTTCTCCTTAAAGAAAAACAAAGACTGGTTTGACAATAACAATCAGGAGGTCCAGGAATTGCTAACAAAGAAGAGATGTGCCCATCAAGCACACCTCGCTCAGCCACTTCGCCATGTAAGAAAAGCAGCCATTCGTCTTGCATGCAGTAAACTCCATCAGAAGCTTCAAGACATCCAGAACAAGTGGTGGCTCAACCTAGCAGAAAAGACTCAACTATGCGCAGATTTGGGTAACCACAGAGGATTCTGTGAGGCTCTGAAAGCAGTGTATGGATCCACATACCAGGTTCAAAGCCCCCTACTTAGTGCAGATGGCCAAACGCATCTTACAGATAAAATCTCCATCCTGAATCGTTGGTCTGAATATTTTCAAACACTCTTTAGTGCTAACCGTGTAGTCCAAGGTGAAGAAATCCAGCACATTTTACAACATCCGGTGAAAAACGAATTGGATATAGCCCCTACCATGGGAGAGACTCTTAAGGCTATACAGCAGGTGAAAACTGGCAAGGCAGCTGGGGTTGACGGAATCCCACCCAAAATCTGGAAGCACGGAGGCCAGGCACTTCATGCTAAATTTCACAAGCTAGTTGTGCGCTGTTGGGAACAAGGTAAACTACCATCAGATTTTCGTGATGCAATCATCATCACTCTGTATAAGAAAAAAGGTGTAAAGTCAGACTGCTCAAGCTACCAAGGTATAACTCTGCTCTCCATTGCTGGAAAAATCCTTGCAAGAATACTATTGAACAGATTAGTACCTGCTATTGCAGAAGAACTTCTACCTGAAAGTCAATGTGGTTTCAGAGCTAACAGAAGTACCACAGACATGGTATTTGTTCTCAGACAACTGCAAGAGAAGTGTAGAGAACAGAATAAGGGGCTCTATGTAACTTTTGTTGACCTCACCAAAGCTTTTGACACCGTGAGTAGAAAAGGCCTGTGGCTGATCTTGGAACGATTAGGTTGTCCCCCCAAGTTCCTCAAAATGATTATTCTGTTACATGAGGATCATCATGGCCAAGTCAGATATGGCGATGCACTCCCTGAGCCCTTCCCAATAACCAGTGGTGTGAAACAAGGTTGCGCTCTTGCACCAACTTTATTCACAATCTTCTTCATCATGATGCTCCAAAGGGCTACGGTAGACCTCTATGAACAAAATGGCATTTATATTCGATATCGTACTGATGGGAGCCTATTCAATCTAAGGCGACTGAAGGCCCACACTAAGACCCTAAATCACCTTGTCCATGAACTGCTTTTTGCTGACAATGCCACCCTTGTTGCCCACACAGAAGCAGCTCTGCAGCGCTTAACATCTTGCTTTGCGGAGGTGGATATTTCATATACCATATTTTCCACAAACTGCCGGATTAATTGAATGGATGAATGGAAAGGAAACATTTTTCTCTTCACATTAGCCTTTAGCCTCCTAATGAAACATGCAACTTCTCCACTGGGAAATTGAGTACATTTTCACTTCAGTGAGAACATTGTCTTTTTTTCAGTTCCATAAAGATTTATTAATCATACATCTTTGAAACAACTTTGTACCAGACTAGCCACACACCAAAATCTACTACAAATCAAATCTTAGGGGAATCCAGTGTGCCCAAAACCTCAAGAACATGTAGGCTCACACATAAGGCTAGTTTTCTCTTAGTGTTTCTGGGAAAAGTCAGCAGCAGCAGACTACTCATTAATGCAAAAATCTGACCACTTGTTTCCATGGGAAATTCTAAAAGGGAAAGAATAATCATGACATCCATTATTGATGTAAGGCTTGTATGCACTTACTCACATAATAGCATACTAAATCTTCAGGTGCATATTTTCCAAAGAAAGTGTCTAGAAAAGATGAATTCTATAAATAGAGATGGATACTTGCATTAAAACATATTTAGACTGAAAACTCCTACCAACATAGCAACAATAAAGACTGATTTTCCCAATTAAATACTCCAGATGGTGGGGGAAGTGGGGCTATTCCAGACCCTTGCTATTCCACTGTCAGGTGCTAATTTATCTCTTAGCTGCTCTTAAGAATTAGCCATGCTGCTGTAGCCCAGGATAATGAGCATACGGTATTACACATAAGTTCTCCATACCCAAATAAAATTCAGTTCTGCGGAATAACAAGTAGGAAGAGATAATTGCTCTCAAACCTTTGATGTGGGTGGAGATTATTCAGATGGCACACTGAAGGGTAATGGACTCTGAAACTGCTGAAAACAACGGGTAATCTCAAATAAATCTCTCTTAGGAGAGATCCATGGCTCTAGACATCGTCCCTGTATATAGAGCTAGTTCAGATAAGGGCAATTAACATCTTTGTTCATTAACAACATAACCTATCCGGCAACATTTATCAAATTACAGAATTAGTAGTACTACACTAGCACAATTTGTCTCACTCTTGATTTTCCACCACATGGGTTGTGTACATTTGACTTCATCTGGATCTACAGGTGCATTCCCAGCATCCAGCCTATGATAGATCATCTCTACAATGTCTGATTCCCTCAGGGACTGGATGCCTCTCGATTGTGGTACACTTGCCTGACCAACACATGACACTGTCCTTGTAGGGAAAACTTTCCTTCACAGCTGCCAAGAGCTGCCTCCTAAGGCTGGGGCTCGTTTTTCTTTTGCAATCACTCTGTCAATTCCTCCTTCCCTAGCAAGTGATCCCAGCTGCTTGGCTTCCTTACCTTCTAGCTTGTGACCGTCAGCTCCATAGTCCCAGCATCGGAGCAACCAGGTGATGATGTGCTCCCCTGGAAGATGGGCGAAGTCTTTTTACAAATTCTGCAGCTCGGTTGATGTCTGGGATTGAGAAGTTACCTCTTCTTCTTCCTCTGATTCCTGTATCAGTAACTCTTGTTTAGATGCCGTCCCCTTTAGTACCTGCATTGGGTCTTCATCTTTCTTTGCTGTACGGGTTGTGCCTCTTGTTTGCTTTTCCCCTTGCTTACAGAGGCAACCGATATTGGCACGGATTGGTCCTTCGGTTTAGCTTCAGTGTCTGTGACCATGGTTGGAGTGGCTGCAGTGTCTGTCACTGTGGTTGGAGTGGTTGCAGTGCCTGTTGACAGGGTTGGTGTAGCTGTTGTGCTTGAGGGTTGAGTAGCGGTGTTGTCTGTTGTTTTGCCATCAAATCCAGAGACATCTTTTCCCCTTTGAAGGTGCTGGATAGTGTTGAACAGGGCTCTGTAGGCATAGGCCAAGCCCCAGCATGTTGCCATGATTTGTCCCTCTCTGGTATTGCCAGGACAACAGCACACCTTGTCTAAGTGTTCAGCTAGTTTTTCCAGATTTTGCATTTCTTCAGGGGTGAAGTTCCAAAGCACTGGAGGGGCCAACTGGCCTAGGAGCTTGCCCATAAGATCTCACACACCCTGACACTCATGACTGTCCAGCCTCAGGGAAAAGCTCTTGGTGGTCCTCCAATATCATAATCTAACCCTAGACCAGACCCGAACCTGACCCTGCTTAACTTCCAAGATCCGACAAAATAGGGCATTCTCAGGGTGGGATGGCTGTGGGTAAAACACACGCTGTATGTGTGCCAACATGCTCATCCCCAGCACAGGCAGCAGGCAGGTTTCAAGGGTATTCAAAAGACATCCAAAACCTTTAGAAATATTAAATGCTGGTTTAAATAGCCTGGTGAAGGATCAGGGGGTGTGAAGGAGTCTCCTTCATAGTACAGTGAAAAAAAAACCTTAGCCCAGGCCTCCCAGCCGATAAACACTAGAACAGCAAATACTGGCTACAAGTAAGGTATGACATGCTGAAACTCCAAGACCAAGCGCAACAACTCTGAGAGCAAATAAATCAACATTGCGACGAGTGACTGAAACACTGAAGTCTGAAACAATGAATGTTTATCACAAATACCAATAGACATGCTCTGGTCAGATCTGTCGTTATCTCAACCCTTCATGCCCCATGCTGGGCACCAAAAAGAACTGCCGTGGTTTAAGCCCAGCCAGTAACTGAGAATCATGCAGATGCTTGCTCACTCCTCACCCCTTTCTTCCTCCCCCCCCGCTCACGGAGGGATGGGGAGGAGAATCAAAAGAATGTAAATCCCATGGGCTGAGGTAAGAACAGTCCAGTAACTAAGGTATAATACAAAACTACTACTGCTACCACCAATAATAATAATGATGAGGGAAATAAGAAGGGAGAGAATGCAGTTGCTCACCACCCGCCGACCGATATCCAGCCCGACCTGAGCAGCGATCTGGCCTTCCGGGGAACTGCCCCCAGTTTATATACTGGGCATGACGTGCTGTGGTATGGAATAGCTCTTTGGTTAGTTTGGGTCAGGTGTCCTCCCTCAGCTTCCTCCCTACTTCCCCTCCTCCCTGGCAGAGCATGAGACTGAAAAGTCCTTGATCAGAGTAAACATTACTTAGCAAGAACTAAAAACATCGGTGTGTTAGCAGCATTGTTCTCAGACTAAAGTTGAAAACACAGCACTGCACCAGCTACTAAGAAGGAGAAAAATAACTGCTACTGCTGAACCCAGGACAACACATCATGGGTTTTGCCCGCCTCTGCTTGCATCAGCTTTACCCAAGGCCGGAATGGATAAAAGGATAACTTCTACTGCCCTCCTCTACGTAGTTAAATACTACCACATCTCTGTATGAAACCGTTGCTGCACACAGTGTAACAGTGACCAAGGAAAAGTCCTACTACCTCTAATTCACAAGTCAGGCTCCCTGCAGAGATAAGACCACTTCTGCGTTACAGACCTATCCTGCTTCCTGGGACGGCAGAGGGTCAATGACAACAGGCCAGCCCAAATGGACAACCAGCCACTCTCATTGAACTGTGCACAGATTTATTTCTCATCTTTCAGTTTCTTAACATTTTATTTGATAAACTCAACTCTCTCTAAAAATGGCTGAACAAAAGTGTATATATGAACTTAATGTTAATACCAGCTTTCTTCCTTCTAATTGTGTTGGCTACATGTTCCTACAGCATTAACAGAATCTCATGGCACTATTATGTTTGGAACTACAGAGAAAAATCTGGTTTATCAGAAAAAAAAAGCAGAGCAGAGTTTAGTAGGCAGGGTTGAGCATCAAGAATATAACTACTTAATTTTCCTACATACATCTTCCTAGATTTAAAGAAGAATGCTTAATATAGAGATTGTTTATCAATCATTTATCAATCATTTCCCCAGAGACAAAGAAATGTTAAATAGAAAGCATTTTAAAATACGGCATAACATCCATGGTAACTGCTGAAAAAGGCCCAAGTGATCAGCAAGCTTCAACTAGAAGACTTTTTAGGGAAGTATTATTATTGGAAAGGAAATATAAAGTATGCATAATAAAGTAACATCTGCCTTTTTCTCTAGCCTGCATCCTGCTGAGAAAGACCTTTTTGCTTTCTCTTTCTGAAAAATATAATTTAAAAATACATATCTTTGAGTTCCAAATCAGACTCTACTCCTGCTTCCTTACAACAAATTACCAGCTCTCACTGGAAATGAATAAAACAGAAACCAAAACCAAATTTAACACTATAAACACTGTAGGAGATTACTTCCAAGTACTCCAATGTTTTGCAAGATTTTGGATTACTAAACCCAAGTCAAAAGAGTTCAGAGAACAATTGAGGAATATGCTTCTCTGCTTCAGATTTAAGCTGAGAACCTTAACCTCAAATCCTGTTCTTTGCAAAATAGGAAAATCAGACTCAGATCCAAAGTACTGATATAAAGATTCATTTTGGCCCACATCCTAACACCTCTGCAGCCAATCCTAATATTTTTCTGTCAATACCTCTCTCAGCGTACAAATCCAAGTCTTTACTGTACATTCAGAGCCATTCCTGTGATGCAAAGATTAGGCATGAAGAAAGAGCAATATTTTTAAAGGTGCAACTGCCTATGAGCATATCTTGTGCATATCAGAGCACTACAAGCTCAGCCAGAAACACCAGTGCCAGACAAACCACACCTCTGAAATTCTTGTCGTCTCCCATTTTCTTTTTATCTCATCTAAGCACAGTCTCTACATGATCAATTACAAGGAAGATATATGTAGTCATCAGCCCCTCTATAATTTTATTTTCATTAATTATTTTCAGTTACTTTCCAGTATATCATTCATTTGAGAAGTTATTACACAGAGCTGGAAACAAAATGTTCCAGCCTGCTGCTCTGACCCCTGCAAGAAGCAGCGATGCAGCAGGAATGAGTCAGTGGCAGCAGATGTGCTGGAAATGTCACTGAATTCTAACAGCACCTCTTAAAACACAGCCCACACAGGTAGTCCTGGCAGTGATCTAGCACTAAATTAAATATATTGTCGTCAGCCTAGAAGTAGTATATCCAACTTTAAATATACAGCTGCAGGTACACACAAGATTCAACAACATTGCATACAGAGTAGTCTCTTCAGGATGAATACAAGCCTTTGTACTTTCAAGAACAAAGGCTGTATCATGAAGCACCAAATTGGTTATTTTAGTGGCTGCACTAGGCTTTTACTCTTGAGAAGAGAGTGAAAAATAACTCTGTCCTTCAGTAACTAAGAGCAGCTAGGGCAAGTCATTAGGAAAACTGTTGCTGCACTTCATTTAGACCAGATCTTGCAGATGTATTTGAGACAAGCCACCAGTAGTTGCAACAACATTCATTACATGAGCAAAGAAGAGATTCAAATCCTAAACTTGTCATCTATTCCCTCACACTTTCATGAACAGAATGAAAAGCTAGTGCAAGTCAATGCAAAATTCACTGTATTAGGTTTCAAGGACATCAAACTAGACAACTGCAGTGTTTCTTCTCAGACATTAAATACTATGGTTCTTGACTAATGCTGTGGCCATTCTGTTTTCCTACCGGGAAAAAAGCATACTAGGTCAAAGAGGAATGGCAACTGTATTGTCCTTCCCAAGAACTAAGTACCACAGGCTCTCAACACTGCCACAACAAATACACAAAGCTATTGACAAGGCCCATTATGCGAACTGTCCATCAGCACAAAAGCATAAATGGCCATGTCAGACCATTAAAATATTGGAGGAAAAGAGCTGAAGATGACACTTTTACTGCCAAAAAAAAAAAGTGTCTAAGGCATACACACACAAATCATCACACATTTCACTAGTCACTGCAGGATGAATGCTCCCCCTGGCTTTGCTGGTTCTCTTAGCAGCATCCAAACCTGTTCTGAGCTTCGTGATGCAGTCCACAGTTGCTGAAGGTCTATGAGAAAAAAAAAAACAACAAAACCCACTGTGACTGAAGATTTATGGGATTTGTTTTTTCCCTAATAATCTACATCACACAATTGCTCTCCACATCACCTAATTAAAATGACTTTGAAATGACAGTGCTGATGAGAGAGGAGGCTGCATTGCAGAGCTCGGAGTGTAGAGAGTGCCTGCACTGGTCTTGTGAGGGAATGGTGCACAATGGGCAGGGCTGCACTCGGTGCTCCCTGGGGGAGGTCCTCCAGCAGTAGGTGGCTGAGCTGAGGGATGCTATTAATAGACTGCAAGATGTCAGGGAAGCTGAGAGTAAGCAGGAAATCTTGCTCCCGGCCCAAACTGTGCAGGGGCCTCAAGCTTCCCCTCTAGCTCATGAAGGAAAGAAGGAGGCAGTTAAGCTGGGAAGCTGGGAATTAGTGACAAGAAAAAAAAAACAACAAAAAAAGGAGGAAGAGGACAATCAAAAGCAAGGGGCTTCCTCCTAAATCTGTTTTCCAAAGGCAGAACTGCTTTGCTGTCCTCCAGGGGGCTAATGAGGAAACGCACTCGAGCCAGAAACAGCCGGCTGATGCACTGGTAAAGAAGATCTCTACTGGTGCTGCCAGGAAAACGCGGTGGTTCATGGTGGTAGGGGACTCTGCATTGAAAGGGACACAAGCACTTGTCTGTCGGCCTGACCCCGTCTCAAGGGAGGTGTGCTGCCTACCAGGGGCACGGATCAGGGATGTGGAAGAGAGGCTGCCTGCTCTAGTAAGTCCCACGGACTATTACCCACTCCTGGTGATACATGTGGGTGCTAGGGATATAGATAGTAGTAGCCTGGGGAACATAAAGAAGGACTACAGAGCCCTGGGGGAGGTGGTTAGGGGCTCTGGAGCTCAGATAGTCTTTTTGTCAATTCTCCAGGATACAGGGAGGACCTAAAAAAAGCAAGAAGGATTAGCCAGGTTAATAACTGGTTAAAAGGGTGGTGTCATAGTCAGGGGTTTGGGTGTCTTGAACACGGGACCCAAGCTTGTAGGCCAGGTCTAGTGGGGGCTGGTGGAGCTGGCCTGATGATAAAGAAGGGGAAGAGAAGTTTTGATAGGAGGCTTCCCAGACTGGTCAAGGAGACTTTAAACTAGATGTGTTGGGGGAGGGGGCATCATTCCATCCCAACCCCCACAGTCAGTTGCCAGAACCTATAATAAATGCTCGGAACAATGTAGATATATTCCAACCGCTCCAGCCAATGATCCAGCTTCATTTGGAGCTCGGCTCAGATGCCTTTGTACAAATGCCCGTAGCATGGGGAACAAACAAGAGGAATTAGAGATGTGTGCACGTCTGCGGGGGTATGATATAATAGGCATCACAGAAACATGGTGGGATGGCTCCTATGATTGGAGTGTTGGAATGGAAGGTTACAGGCTTTTTAGAAAAGACAGGCCTGGCAGGTCTGGAGGGGGAGTTGCCCTTTATGTTAGCGATAGGCCGGAGAGTATGGATCTCTGTCTGGGGACACATGAGCAGTCAACAGAGAGTTTGTGGGTCAGGGTTAAAGGGAATATAGCTATGGGAGACATTACTGTGGGGATCTGTGTCGTGGTTTAAACCCAGTCAGGCAACTTGTTCACTCACTCCCAGTGAGTGGTGCCGAGCTGACAACAATCGAGGGCCATCCCCCCCCCCGCACCGGGGCTCTCCCATTCCCCACTCTCGGAGGAACGGGGAGGAAGATCGAAAGGGTGCAACTCCTACAGGTTGAGACAAGAACAGTCCAGCAACCAATGTACAACACAAATCACCACTGCAACTATCAACTACAACAATGATAAGGGAAAATAACAAGGGAAGAGAATGTGATACCACCGGCCAAGAAACGAGTCCCACCTGGAAGCCCGTGTCCTTCTGGGTAACTCCCAGTTACCTCCCACCCCGGGCATGACGTGCTGTGGTATGGAATACCTCCCTGGCTAGCCTGGGTCAGGCACCCCGTCTCTGCTTCTTCACAGCTTCCCCTGCTCCCTGGCAGAGCATGAGCCTCACAAAGTCCTTGGTCAGGGTAAACATCACTTAGCAACAACCGAAAACATCGGCTTCACCAACACTGTTCCCAGGCTGGAAGTCAAAACACAGCACTGCACCAGCTACCACAAAGGAAAAACATGACTGCTACTGCTGAACCCAGGACAATCTGTTACAGACCGCCTGATCAAGGAGAACCTGCGGATGAAGCACTCTATAGACAGATAGGAAAAGCCTCATACTCACAGGCCCTTGTTCTCATGGGTGACTTCAACCACCCTGACATTTGTTGGAAGGACGGGACGGCCCGGCACAAGCAATACAGGAGGTTCCTCAATTGTGTGGAAGACAACTTCCTTCTGCAAGTAATAGAGGAGCCAAAAAGGAGAGGTGCCATGCTTGACCTTGTGCTCACCAACAGGGAAAGGCTTGTTGGAAATGTGACGCTCCATGGCAGCTGTGTGGTTCGGTTGATAGGCTGGAGGGAAGAAATGCCATCCAGAGGGACCTTGACATGCTTGTGAGGTGGGCTGATGCCAGCCTCATGAAGTTTAGCCATGCCAAGTGCAAGGTCCTACACCTGGGTCGGAGCAATCCCAGGCACAGCTACAGGTTGGGCACAGAAGAGATTCAGAGCAGCCCTGCAGAGAAGGACTTGGGGGTGTTGGTTGATGAGAAAATGAACATGAGCAGGCAGTGTGCGCTTGCAGCCCAGAAAGCCAACCATATCCTGGGCTGCATTAAAAGGAGTGTGACCAGCAGGTCGAAGGAGGGGATCCTGCCCCTCTACTCTGCTCTTGTGAGACCTCACCTGGAGTATTGTGTGCAGTTCTGGTGTCCTCAACATAAAAAGGGCATGGAACTGTTGGAACAAGTCCAGAGGAGGGTCACAGGGATGATCAGAGGACTGGAGCACCTCCCATATGAAGACAGGCTGATAAAGTTGGGGCTGTTCAGCCTGGGGAAGAGAAGGCTGCGTGGAAACCTCATAGCAGCCTTCCAGTATCTGAAGGGGGCCTATAGGGATGCTGGGGAAGGACTCTTCATTAGGGACCGTAGTGATAGGACAAGTGGTAACGGGTTAAAACGTAAATAGGAGAAGTTTAGATTGGATATAAGGAGGAAATTCTTTCCTGTTAGGGTGGTGAGGCACTGGAATAGGTTGCCCAGGGAGGTTGTGAATGCTCCATCGCTGGCAGCGTTCAGGACCAGGTTGGATGAGGCCTTGGGTGATATGGTTTAGTGTGAGGTGTCCCTGCCCATGGCAGGGGGTTTGGAACTTGATCTTAAGGTCCTTTCCAACCCTAACCATTATATGATTCTATGATTCTATGACTCTATGATTCTATGATTCTATCTGGAATGCAAAGTTATAAGACCACTCCCAGAGATGACTCAGGCCACTACCCAAGTCAGATATAGACAATCAGCAGTTTCTATGTCATTATACTTGAAGTTTTGGCTCCTTGAGATCTTAGTTGTCTCATGAACCACTTAAATCAATTAATGACATTCATTAATATACACTGACATTATTTGGAGACAGAAATTAGCAGCTTTAAGAAGGCTGAGACTGAACCAGGCTGAGGATGGAGATGACATGTGACTAAATTGGAGGTTGACACTTTCATCTTGAGCTATAACCAAGTCTAATGCTCTCCACAAAGGAAAACATCATAGATGTGAATTCAGACTACAAACAAAATTCAAGAGGCTAAAAGACATCCCCTCTGAGTTACTTAAATACAAAAGTAGAGTAAATTTAGTTGTCCTGGGTTCAGCAGATGCAGTCATTTTTTCTCCTTCTTGGTAGCTGGTGCAGTGCAGTGTTTTGACTTTTGGCCTGGGAACAGAGCTGATAGCAATGTTTTGGTTTGGCCAAGGACTTTGTGAGCCTCATGCTCTGCCAGGGAGGAGGGGAAGCCGGGAGGAAGCAGAGACAGGACACCTGACCCAAACTGACCAAAGAGCTATTCCATACCACAGCACGTCATGCCCAGGATGTAACTGGGAGTTAGCCGGAAGGGCTGGGAGACTGCGGGGTTGGAGGAGGTATCAGTCAGAGCTTGGTCGGGCTGGGGGGGGCGAGTTATCGGTCGGCTGGTGGTGAGGTGTTGTATTCTCTTCCCTTGCTATTTCCTTTATCATTGTTATTATTGGTGGTAGCAGTAGTGATTTGTGTTATACCTTAGTTACTAAACTGTTCTTATCTCAACCTGTGGGAGTTGCATTCTTTTCGATTCTCCTCTCCATCCCTCTGGGAGTAGGGGGAGGGAAAGAAGGGGGGGAGTGAGTGAACGAGTTACCTGACTGGGTTTAAACCACGACATGCAACTGCATTATGGAAAATAAGAATTATAGCCACATGCAACTGCATTATGGAAAATAAGAATTATAGCCACATGCAACTGCATTATGGAAAATAAGAAGTACACACTCCTGCATCTGGGATCTGGGCCTTCCAGGCAACTCCCCCCAGGTTATATACTGGGCATGATGTGCTGTGGCATGGAATACCCCTTTGGCTACTTTGGGTCGGGTGTCCTGTCTCTGCTTCAACCCAGATTCTGGTGCCCCTCCTCACTTGCAGATCATGAGACTGAAAAAGTCCTTGATCACACCATCTCTCCTGCTCTGAGAGACTGTTACAAGAGATGGAGCCTGACATCATGGGCCAGACGAACTCAGCAGCTTTATAGGGATTTGGCCATGCACTAAGGAAGGATATCTCTCTCTTTGTGTGGGGGTGGATGTGTGTGTATATATATATATATATATATATATGTGGCACATCGAAGACGGACTCCGGTTCTGGTGAAGTCTTGACATTACAGCAAATAAAAACCAACCTATAAAATGCTTAATTCTACACTTTCTGTCTTGAATATCTGTTTGTAACAATCAAACAAAGTGATTAGGTCCTCATATGGAACCGGTGGTTTGGGCAAGGAATCGTCTGTCAGTCGTCGCAAGCAATGTATTGCAGAAAGAGAATCAAAACTAGACAAATTAAAAAAAAAAATAGTACAAATTGCGCTTTTGCTAACTGTTCGTGTGGAGAATATCCTTGCATTCCCCTTTTTTGCTTTATATATCTACTATCAATACCTGCTTTAGATGACCCTACTTGAGCAGGGGATTTGGACTAGATGATATCTCCAACATGAGTGAGCGAGCGGACTGCATGGGTTACTGAGCGCACTTAAAACACGACAGTTCTTTTTGGCACCCAACGTGGGGCTCGAAGGGTTGAGATAACTACAGATCTGACCTGAGTGTGCCTAATCGTATTTGTGAAAAGCATTCATTTTTTCGGATTAATAGTCACTCGTCACAATGCTGATTTATTTTCTCCCAAAATTGTTGCTCTTGATCTCAGAGTTTCAGCATGCTGTAACTTATTTACAGCCGGTATTTGCTGTGTTAGTTTTTATCGGATGGGGGGGCTTGGGCTAAGGTCCTTGTTTCGCTGTACTTTATGGTAATGACTTGTAATACAGGCTGGCTCTGGTAGCAGGGTGTGATGGACGTGGCTGTGGACTTGTACCTGGCCGTCCCGTTGCTCTACACTATCCTGGCCCTCGTCCTCACCTCTGTCTTCGTGATGCCGTGGGGAGCAGAGGGGGAGCGGCCCCAGGAGCCGGCGGCGGCCGAAGTGGCCCGGGAGAGTGGCTCCGGGGACCAAGCGGTGGCGGGAGCGGGGCCAGAGGCTGGGAAAGAGGCGGCTGCTGAGCAGTGGAAGGAGGTAGTAGAGGAGCCGAGTCCCACTGTGGACCACAGCCCTGCAGTGGCCGAGAGCATCTGCCGGCAGCTGCCCACAGAGCCCCGAGAGCCCAAGCCCCAGGAGGATTCAGGAGACCACGCAGCACTTTCCCGCAAGGCAGAGGAGGAAGATCTAAACTCAGAAAAGGAGAAGCTGGTGGTGAGAGAGCCAGCAAGCACAGCAGCCACACCAGCCCCAGTGATAAATAAAGCAACATCATTTGAGAGTTCTGTAGGTTATGAATGGCCTTTGGGTACCCTTGAGACCCACCTGCTGATTGTCATGGGGGTCAGCATGTTGGCACACATACAGACTGTGTTCTACCCACGACCATTTTGTCTGATCTCGAAAGTTAAGCAGAATTGCGTTTGGGTCTTGTTTAGGGTTAGATGACGATATAGGAGGACCAGAAGATTTTCCCCAAGGCTGGACAGTCATGAGTGGCACGGTGTGTGGGACAGTATGGGCGAGTATCTAGTCCACTGGGCCCCACCAGCATCTTGGAAGCGTCGGAGATGGAAGGCAGCTGTATGGAGTCCCCAACAACAAGTTGCAAAAACTGCTTTAGGGGAGGGTGAATTATTTTGAGCCTGGTGGGCCCATGACACTTCAGGCCATCAGAACAGAGATGCAACATATAGATGGACTCATGATCGACGGGTGGACTTAGCAATGGACACTATTGCCCAGGTTATTCACGAGTGTGAACACTGCACACAGCCTCTCCTGCTCTGAAAGACTGTTACAAGAGATGGAGCCCGACATAATGGATCGGATGGATTCAGCAGGGATTGCTCCATGCGTTAAGGAATGATATCTCTCTCTCTGTGGATGTATATATATATATGCATATATACAAGAGTAATGGCCTATTGAGCATGACGTGAATGGTATATATTAAGGGGTGGATACTGTCCTGGGTTCAGCAGTAGCAGTCATTTTTTCTCCTTCTTAGTAGCTGATGCAGTGCCCTGCTTTTGACTTTCAGCCTTGGAACAGCGCTGATAACACCAGTGTTTTTAGTTACTGCTCAAATGTTTAGTCTGACCAAGGACTTTGTGAGCCTCATGCTCTGCCAGGGAGGAGAGGAAGCCGGGAGGAAGCAGAAACAGGACACCTGACCCAAACCAGCACAAGGGTTATTCCATGCCACAGTACGTCATGCCCAGTATATAAACTGGGGGCAGTCACCCGGAAGGGCTAGACTGCTGCTCGGGTTGGGCTGGGTATCAGTCCGCAGGTGGTGAGCGGTTGTATTCTCTTCCTTTTTTATTTCCCTTATCATTATTATTATTGGTGGTAGCAGTAGTGGTTTGTGTTATACCTTAGTTACTGGACTGTTCTTATCTCAACCTATGGGAGTTACATTCTTTTGATTATCCTCCCCATCCCTCCAGGAGTGGGGGAAGGAAGGGCTGTGTGAGCAGCTGCATGGTTCTGAGTTACTGGCTGGTTTTAAACCACAACAGAAGGGAGGTGGCTGGTAAAACAGAATCAGAGAATGACATAAATTCCTAGTCAATAGAACAGTTTTAAAATACCTCTTCTCTTTTACAAACAATGGTCAACCAAAACTTGTGTTTTTCTAACATGATGGTTAAACTTATATTCAGAGCATTCTGATAAATGTGTTTCTGCAACTTTCAAGATTCACAACCCTGCCTCTCAGAGCAGCAGTAAATAACAAAACCGAGCTCCAAGACCTCAAAGCATCTGGTAAATGAGTCAACACGTTAATTAGCCTTAATGTCATCATAATTGGTATAATATGGAAAGAAAAGTTCCCTTAAGCCAAGTTTCTTTATTTTAAATATAACAATGTATGCTGCATACCAAAGACATGAGCAACACTTTCATTAAAGTGAGACAGACAGCAGGTCTCTGACCACAAATTCAAAACAAAGTTTTCTTTTTAAAAGAACTTAATAAAATGTAATACAAAAGCACTGACTTGTAGGTTTTGTGTGAATATATTTAAAATTTGATAGGGCCTATTTTAAAATTACAAATATTTTACAGAACTTGTTCTACCTGGTAGGTGAAAAGCATAAAAGTGAGGTCTAAAACAAGAAAAAAAAAAGCAATAAAAAAGCAAATACCAGACTAGCAGGAAGGAAAAATACCTGCATGTTTAATATTACTGACAAAAAGGATATTCCAAGACCTGTTTTTAATAAAAATAGCTTATCTCAAATATTTAATTAAGATGCTCTCCAGTCAATAGAAAATGGAAAAAACTGCATGATAACATCCACTTAAAAAAAATATTTTTATATATGTAGTCTATTTAGTTTTAAAAAATCATTAAAAATTCAAGACAGCAATGTGGAGACAGTGTTCCCACAGGAGAATGGATATTTGGTACATGAACTCTGAATAACCCCGAAAGATACATCAAGGCTATGAGAGGCCCGAGGAAGCTTAAGCAAGCAAGATAAGAAGAAGATGGAATTTACTGAGTTGTGAAATCATGGACTGTTGGCAAACTTTCGAGGTCAAGTTCTCATACTTGTGCTTGACCAATTATATGTTAGTTACTAGGGTTCTTAAGGATATATATCCAATCATAATGTGTCAGATCAGTGTGAGCAAATGTATATAAGAAGTTAATGCTTTATAATAAACTGCTGTAGTCTGATCACACTGATCTTTGACTGAGTCCATTCCGCGGCACAGCAATATAGTTGACTGATGTGTTCTAAGAGGTACAGCTGGTTGGCTTTACAGAGGTGGGAGAGGTCAGCATTGCCTTTAGTGTGAGAATGGTGGTAGCATTATGGTCCTATTGCTCATAGATGCATATAAAGTTTCAAGAAGCTCCTTTTGTGGATTAGAAATCCTTGTACATATAAGATAGGAGGTTATTCCTGCTCCCAGCTATCAGGGGAGTGGAAATCCCAAAGAAAGGAACAACCCCAGCTCCTGCTGTTGTCCAGAAGACAAGAAGTCTTGGGTGGCACTGCTTTACTTTTGAGCCCATCATTACTATTTCATACCTTTACTGCATTTATTTATATTTCCAAGAGGTCTTTACCTTTTCAGAATCCTTGGGGGTCTTTAGAGGCTTTGATGCTCTCTGGAAAGTGTAAGAAGTGAAGAATATCAGAGACACTTTCCGTGCTCAGTGACAAGGCTCAGAGGTGGAGCCTCTCCCCTGCTTGACAGGGGTGGCCCTGACATGGAGACAAACCTGCTCAAAGCCTGTTGACAAGGCTTGTCCACTCTGGGGACATGCAGCTCTCTCTCAGGAGATCAGAATACCCACAGACCTCAACAGGGCGCCAAGCAATCTGCAGATATGCCCCAAGGACAGACCAGATGCTCCACACTCTGGTGCCATCTACCACATCTCCCATGAGATCCCACAACTAGCCCTCAGGTCTTCACAGACAAGACTTGTAGATAACCTTGTGTGAAAGCACCATATGAACATGACATACCAAGCTCTTACCTGGTAAAATTACAGCCACATGGTGCTTCAGGTCAGCAGCTGTTTTAGCACTCCCCTCCAAGCAAATCCATGTTGAATTGTCAGGATTTTAGGCATATATTTTACTCTGAGCAACAAGCTGCACCCACCCAGCAGGAAACTGGAGGCACCTGGTACTTTGTGAGATTCATCTCTACGTTTGGTCTTCTGAAACTCAAAACGTAGCTGTGAGCAGTAGAAGAAGCAATAGGAAGGTAGGACAACTGCAGAGTTTTAACGAGGACATGAGAAAAATACTCCTGAAACAGGCAGTGTTGCAGCTTTATGCTCTTCATGCTCTTTGGACTTGCATCAAAGCTATTGCATTAGTTTGGGTTGAAAACCAAAAGCTGTAGGTTAGACAAACCCCTGGTATTCACAGTCCCTGGGAAGATGGGCTGCAGTAAACTCACAAATGGGGTATCTTTTTCATGGCTCATATTATGAGCAAGCAGCAGCTGAAAGGCAGGAAGGCATCATTATCCAGGTGAAACCACCAGGGCCAGGTGCCATAGTAGAAAAAAAATCAAGAAAAGCTTTGTGAGCACAAGCCAAGATACAGCAATTCTTCCTATCCCACGGCTAATCCTCCCCTTTGTAAATGATATGAGAATTCCTGGTCCAGTGCAGTCCTTAGGAACTTCTACTCTCTAATGCTGCTCTGTAACTGCCATGGGCTGGAGGCCAGAGGCACCTGCTATGGCCCAGACAGGACTCCAGCGAGGTGAGACAGACCACAGGTACCAGTTTATTTAACAAGACACTGATCATGTTTGAGTTCACTCCAGTTTTATTCAGCCTGCTGCCATTGAGGGACGAGGATTTGCTGAGTCGGGAGGAGGGGAACAAAGCACAAAGCAGTGATTTGTTGGAGGTCAATGCACAAGGAAAGACTGGTGCTGCCAGGGGGGCTCACAGATGCCTGTTCCCTGCTCACACCAAGTCACCAACATGGCATTCCAGCGAAACCAGCGAACTGTGGATGTCCAAGCTCCTTCCACTGCTGATGAGACAGCTGAGGTTGCAGAACCCAACCACTGTTTCAGATTCCCTGAGAGGCAGAGCCTGGAGCAGCAGGGCAGGGGCCATCACCCGCAGGAGGAAAAGCAGCTGTGTCCAACCTGTGCCTACACTTCATGGAAGCCTAAAGCTCTCCTTCCTTGGGAAACTTCTCGGATCCTCACTGTCATGGTTTAAGCCCAGCTAGTAACTCAGAACCATGCAGCCACTCACTCACTCCCCCCCCCCCCCCCCCCCCCCCTTCATCCCCTGCTCCCGGAGGGATAGGAAGGAGAATGGAAAGAATGTAACTCCCACAGGTTGAGAAAAGAACAGTCCAGTAACTAAGGTATAACACAAACCACTACTGCTATTGATAATAATAATAATAAGGGAAATAACAAGGGAAGAGAATACAACCACTCACCATCTGCCGACTGATACCCATCCCGACCTGAGCAGTGATCTAGCCCTTCTGGGTAACTGCCCCCAGTTTATATATCCTGGGCATGATGTGCTGTGGTATGGAATACCCCTTTGTTTATTTTGGGTCAGGTGTCCTGTCTCTGCTTCCTCCTGGCTTCCCCTCCTCCCTGGCAGAGCATGAGACTCAGAAAGTCCTTGGTCAGAGTAAACACTGTTTAGCAACAACTGAAAACATTGGTGTTATCAGTGTTGTTCCCAGCCTGAAAATCAAAACCACAGAATTGCACCAGCTACTAAGAAGGAGAAAAATGACTGCTACTGCTGAACCCAGGACACTCATGCAACATTACAGGAGTATTTCTGGCTCTTCAGGGTCCAGGATGGCCTCCCAGGGGAGGACAGCCCATACACAGCAGTGTCTGCTCAAAAAGCCTGATGGCCTCAGTTCCAGATGTCTTGTTTTAGTGAGGTAAAAAATAAAGGTATGGTTTATTGTTTTTATTAAGGGCCATGCTGTGAGCACTTCTTACCTTGGCTGGAAACACAGTAAAAATCTTGTGTTTCTCTGTGTTCTAAGGTCTGCTTTGCGGAACAGGACAGAAATACAGATAAAAACAAGAGCATAGGAACTAGGTAACATGACAAAGGTGGCTCTCAGAACATCTGCAGGAATTGGTTTCAAGTGGGTCCCATTTGTTTAAAAGCTAAAGAAGTTTATTAATTATCTAGATGATTGAAGCAGATTTGTGAAGCTCCAGCTGGATTTTCTGCTGGCATTCAGCCTGCACACCTGTGTGTTTTATCAAGTACAGTGAGCAGACTGCAAATGCATCAGGTCCTTCCATTTGGATTCTGCCCTGAAATGCATCTTAACAAACAATACCCCCTCTCGAGTCTGGAAATGCCCCAGCATTCCCAGTACTACTTCAGACTTCAGGCAACCAGTGAGAAAAACAAAAACCAAACCACCAATGCAGCTTTTAATAGCCAGTGCAAGGACTTCTTGAGCCTGTGAAGGATTAGGAACGGTGCAGAGATAAACAGTCTTGGGTAGGGATACAAGAACCGGATGCACAGAGGCTCAGCTGTCCTCCTCCTCCTTGTCCCTTCCAGGTGATGGGACCTCAAAACCTGGTGACTGGTGGAAAACACCCACTCTGGCTGCCTGCTGGTGCCCCTGCTTCGCAGATGGAGGAAAGGGGCAGGTCTGAGGCACACCGAGGTGCACAGAGTGGGACAGCAGCATGGAGCAAGCTGTGAGAGCCTGCAGCTCTTTGAGACCCTGTCCTTGGGAAGCCATTGTCCTCCAGCTCTGGTGTCTGCACCTCCCACAGCATCTCCATGTCACCAGGCCAGAGAAAACTTCCTTCAAAGAAAACACAAAGCATGCAGCTGAAACACATTCACTTTAAGTTTATTTTTGCCTGAAATTATTTCACATCTCTTTTTACACAACTACAGAATGGTAGTAGTAAACTATTGGTAAAAGCAACAGTGCTAAGGAAAAATTTGGCTTAATTTTTCTTTTTTTTTTTCTTTCCATACTTAATCCTCATATAGTTTGGGATTTGAAGGGGGAAATAAACTGGCACACTACATGAGTTAAGAGTCAATTCCTATTTTCCTATTTCATTTATTTTTTTTTAAAAAAGGGAAAACCCCATGATTTGGGCAGGGTTGTCTATGCAGCAACAAAGGTTAAAAAAAAAGCAAAAGCAAAACCAAAACAATGAAACCCAAAAGCTTGGCTTCATTGATTAACTATATATTTATTTATATATAAAAAATTACATTGGCTGTATGTGAAACCTTGAGGTGCTGAAGAATAAAATAAAGGTGTTAAATAGGAAAAACATCTTTTTGTTTTGGTTTGTTTTTTAAATAAGCAGCTTTGTACAATGAAGGCTCATTATGAAAAAAAAGTCAACAGAGTAGATATAAAAGAAACCACAATTATTAAAAAAATCATCTTCTAAGCAATTGTGGAATTTGAAAAATATAGCAGTCACATTTACAGACACGTCAGAGCTATTGGATAAGCAACAACGCTATTTCTTCAGTCTCCCCAGACAAATGTGCAGAACAATGCATGCACAGAACAGGGAGGGGAACAGAATAAGCTGATGCACAATATGGAGAGAGAGCATTTTTTTCTCTTTCTGAAATGTTGGACATAAACAGAAAACAGCAGAGGCAACTCTTAAAATCTACAGAGTTAGGTGAATACCCCATTGGCAAAGTAAACAGCATCTTGCCCCTATCTCCCATGTTTAAACCTGACAAGGTTTAAAAGACTAAAGAAAGCTTTCAGGCTTCAGAAGGAAATGTGACTTTTATTAATCCCTGCACCCCTCCCCTAACAACCATACCCCTTGAGAGATATTTTCCTTCCTATTTGATAACAGTTGAGGCATTTTGAAATCAAAAAGACAATGCGATGAATGTCATGACAGAAAGGGTGTATAATACAGTATGTGTTATTGAGAGACAATTCTTCAAGGAGGACAATTTGTTTAAAAAAATATAAAATAAGACAGCAAAGTAGTTCATACAGTACTATATGAAAAAATGGGTAAAAGAAATAACAATTCATAAATAGAAGACAGGTCACAGACCTGTGAACCATTTTCTTAAATAGGTGCATTATGTAAATCTTATGTACAACAAAATTACTTTGCATAACAACTGCAAGGATACAGGGGAAAGTGAAAATCATATTGGTTTTGTTTTTTTCTCTTGAGATTTCTGTAAGTTGAATTTTCCAGAGCAAAACTGGTGACGGAGGAGTTTTGACTGGCTGGGTGCCAGCCAAGGAAAACCAGGGAAATAATGACAAATGAATTATTCTTTTTTTTTTTCTCCACATGGCATAAAACAAAAAGGCAAATAAAATTCAAAGGTGTTTTTTTCCTCTTTATAATCCTCTTGCTGCTGCAAAGTCTTTTTTTTTTTTTTCTTTCCAATATAAATTATGTGGATTCTGAAATCACAAAGCTGAAAGAATACAGCAGGGTTCAGGCTTGTCCCATCCCCCCCGACACACATACCAGCACTCCTCTCCCTCACAACCATGACTCCTGCCACCAAGTCCCAGGATTCACTGCTCTACAGGGATTAGCCAAAAGTTATTTTCCGGTTTGTTTTTCTCTGTTTGTCTTAAAAATCTTTTTCTTCCCATGAGAAGCAAAAGAGAAGAGTCAGAGGCAGGGAGAGTTCACCATGCTTCGGTGTAGCGGACATCCACTTCTTTCAGATTGGGTAGTTTTGCCTGTGCAGGAGGGTAGGAAAAGGGCAGAATCAATGACATGTTCAGGACTCGGGAAAAAAGTTCCTGTCAAATCCATACTATCAGCAACCTGGGAGAATTGATCTATTGGCCACAAACTGCAGGGAGATGCACTACACCCTCAGCCCTGCAGAGAACCAGTGCTGAGCTCAGCAGTGAGCTGGAGCATACAGGTGTTAATAAAGGGACACAGTGTGGAGCCTTCATTAAAAAAAAAAAATAATCTTTGTTGTTTATACAAAATACTTAGCAAAATTTGGCTTTAAGCATCCTGGTCTATTGGAAAGTGTCCCTGCCCATGGCAGGGGGTTGGAACTGGATGAGCTTTAATCACTTCCAACCCAAAACAGTCTGTAATTCTACAATTCCATGAAAATTAGGAAATTTGTTTGTCAAACTCCATCTATGAAGGCAGCGGACTCAAACTGCAGCAGACAACCTCCACATTCCTTCTTCAGCCTCCACACTCAGTCAGTGATTGACTTAAAAAAAAAATTGAGTGTTAGCAACTTCTGGTGTCTTTGTGGTCTCCTTTACGTAACTCCACTGCATTTGGACATATTGCTCCTGAATTACCCTGCGTGAGGCAGATGGCAATCGGCTGTTTGCAGTATTCCTACTCATCGATTCCATTTCTATGCTCTCTGACCATAATCATATGGCTAATTCTCTCAGAACAAATAAACATGTTTAATTAGGCTAGGGCATAATTGAGGAGTTAGGAGTTTCTAGGAGTCATTATTACCTCACTCCTTGATTTATGTGCATGCTTATTTTGATAAGAGCTAGTCATAATCTTACAGACACCACCAGCAAATAATTTTTCAGTTAGGCAATAATGACTTCAATAGTGAGTGTGAGTTTATTGTCTGGTTCAGCTGGCCTGGTACATATGTGGGTGTCTGTGTGTGTGCAAGTGTTTAGTGGGATGGGGGATGGAGCCGAAAGGAAATGTCATCACTGGCATGTGCCCCAAATGCTCTCGCAGACCAAGGGGAGAAGAAGGAGAGATTTTTATCAAAAACACATTCTTTGAAGTCTAAGCTGTTCCCAACAGACCTACAACCATGTGCCCCAGGGACACTATTACCCTCCTTTTGAACACACACAGAGCTCTAAAACAAATGGCCATTAAGATAAGTCTCAATTGAGAGGGGGGGAAAAAGTGACACATGCCCGTTTCCTCGGCTTTTTTAATTCTCTGCAATCATTGGGACTTTGCTCACAGCCAGTTTTGCTGTTTGCCCTGGCAAGTCACTTTCCTGTGTTGCTGCTAAGGACTGTTAATGCAATACCAGAGCAGAGGAAACCAGTTAGGAAAATATGAGTTTCAGTATGAACTTAGTGGCAAAGGGGCTCAGAAGCAGGGGTAGGACTGGGGGATCCTTTCAATAGATTTGATTTCAGAGCCCTGGGCCAAATACAGCATTGACCTTGGTTGTCTGTAAATACTTGAGGCCTGACACAAGCTCCATTGTGTGAACTCATCTGCAAGCCAGCTGTTAATTCCAAAGGTGACTTCTTTGCATATACAATTGTGACACAAGTTTTGAAAACTTGATCTTGAAAAATCCATGCTAGCAGCATTGCAACTGAGTCCCCAGGGGAGCTCCGGCTCCACAGCCAGAACCGGAGAGATGTTTGCAGTGAATTTTGAAAGCAGAGCAGCTTCAGGACTTGCCTCAAGTTTGAAACTCAACCCAAGGTTGTAAGCCTGGCACAATCTAAGGTTTCAGCACACAAGACAATATAATACTGAGTTTCATCTTGAGCCCTTGAGGTTATAAGGTTAAGACTTTGGGAGATGTGACTCACACAACTGTAGTGTGAAGACAAAGTCCATGTGAAGTCATGAAAGCCAATGCATCTCAGGCAGTCTTTGAAACCACCTGGACCGCTCCTCTCCCACAGCTACATCCTAGTGCTTTACACCATTTTACCAAAGCAGTTGTAAATTCACAGTATAAATCTCACATGACAAACTCGGGAACTGGGCATTAGCACAGGCATTCCTATTTTAAGCCCAATTCCAGCCCAAGAGGTGTCAAAGAGAAAATTGCTCCTTCCCCAATGCTTATAATTCTCCCTTGGCATTCTGAATCATGACTCTGTAATGCTGTTCAGACACATTACTTTTTGTCTTGTTAACAGTACAGGACACGGCTGTGGAGGTCTGCACTAGATTTTACCTGTCTCTGTATACTCATCAAAAACAACCAATATGCTCCTACTTAAGAAACCTTTACTGTTGATAGCACTGGCAAAAAGATTAAGTTTCTAATTCCATCTCATACTCATCTATTCAGCATATTAAATGTTTCCTGAGTCTATGTCCTGGGTTCAGCAGTAGCAGTCATTTTTCTCCCTCTTAGTAGCTGGTGCAATGCTGTGGTTTTGACTTTCAGCCTGAGAACAACACTGATAACACCGATGTTTTCAGTTGCTGCTCAATAATGTTTACTCTGACCAAGGACTTTCTGAGTTTCATGCTCTGCCAGGGAGGAGGGGAAGCCGGAAGGAAGCAGAGACAGGACACCTAACCCAAACTAACCAAAGAGGTATTCCATACCACAGCACATCATGCCCAGTATATAAACTGGGGGCAGTTACCTAGAAGGGCTAGATCACTGATCATTTTGGGCTGGGTATCGGTCAGAGGGTGGTGAGCAGTTGTATTCTCTTCCCTTGTTATTTCCCTTATAATTATTATTATTGGTGGCAGCAGTAGTGGTTTGTATTATGACTTAGCTACTGGACTGTTCTTATCTCAACCTGTGGGAGTTACATTCTTTTGATTCTTCCCCATCCCTCTGGGAGTGAGGGGAGGTGGGGGGGGGGGGAGTGAGCGAGCGGCTGTGTGGCCGAGTTGCTGGCTAGGCTTAAGCTACGACAGTCCATCAAAGCCAGCAACCTCACAATGCTGTTTTCAGTAATTATTTTCCCAATATAATCCAGTTCACCCTCTTCAGATGACTTTCATGCTACCTACTCCATGGAGCCAGCTCTCTCTGCCCTAGACACTACCACCATGCACTTGCTAAACCTGCAAGTCCTCCTGGACCACCTACTTTTCAGCTTTAGTGGATGCAATTCAGAAATACCTTGAGATCTTCGTAGGCATCTGCTGAAAGTTTGGTGCTGTTCATATTTAAACTACACAGGCTCTTCAAGGCTATAAGAGAAAACACATATATTTATCATCATGCTGCATTTTCTTAAAATATCAAGCTTACGGTAGGTCAAAGCATAAACAAGACATGACTGTGCAGTACACTCAGGAAAAAGCTGAATAGTGTAAAATATAGAAGTACAAATGGATAAACAGCCGTTTGGGCCCACATCCAGGAAAAAGTCCCTATTTAGGAAGGGCCATTAAGCATATGCTTAAGTCCACTGACTTCAAAGGAGTTTAGTCAACTCATAATCAGCTTCCTGCACATTATTCTGAATAGTGCCCGTTCTCAGTGCTCTGCATGGTGCACAGAGGGGCCATGCTGACCTAGCAGTCCTTCCTCTCCCCTCCCTCCCCCAGTTTCAATTTTAGGCTCCAGTACTTAGCAGAATAGTTTCCTAAGATGAGCCATAACTACTGGCCTGTC
Organism: Pezoporus flaviventris; assembly: GCF_033815535.1. NCBI lineage: Eukaryota > Metazoa > Chordata > Aves > Psittaciformes > Psittacidae > Pezoporus > Pezoporus flaviventris. The sequence continues at coordinate 345,166 of NW_026892669.1, read as the reverse complement.
TGGCATGTCTGTGTAGGATCAAGCCTATTAAAGGAGCCCTGAAAATCCAGCAGGTGAGGTTTATAATACACTGTTGGATGCAGGAAAGGGTTTCATTCTGGCACGTTGAGCAGCTCTCAGTGCATGAGGGAATCCTGAATGCTGCTTAGATGGCTCCACTCTGCCTCACCCTATTTAAATTAAGAATAGCAAGTTTCACCTCCCAAAAAAAGAAGGACCAAAAAAATGCCAGAGAGGGTATGAAACCTGCTGCTCACAGTTGCTAAACTCACTAATATGTTGCTACAAGGTTTTGCAATCTTCCCCTCCTCCATCACAAGGTCAGACTCCCACCCAAGCAAGGGGACAGTGTGCATGAAAAAAAGCTGAGAAGTCCCAGGGCAACAGGTCACTATGTGAGATCAAGACAAGTGCCACTGGTAAAGTCAGAGGCAGAAGCCAGAGTACTGCCTGGGACAGCAAAGCCCACAGGAGGCCACTGAGCATCATCAGGCTCAGATCACCCTCCTGTTTCCCCTGCTTGCAGATTAACAGCCACTTGAGTGGGCAGGGAGGAGGGAAGCTTAAACCCAAACACAACCACAGCCTGTTCTAACTCCTTGCAGAAGCAGAGCTGTGGCAGCTGAGAAATCAATCTTCTTTCTGAACCCACGTGAATTCCTCTGAACCCATGTCATTTTGTTCTGTAGCTTATTTTGGTCACTTACAACTAAGTGCCAGCAGCCCAGCATCCGTGACAGGAGTCTCACAGAGGTTGAGCACTTGCAGCATCGTGAGGTGTTCAGAGAGAAGCCGCAGCCCTGCATCTCCAAACTGTGGGGCACAAACAGAGTTTTCAAACAATGCACAAATATCATGTGCAAGTAGCTCAGTGCAAACAGGGCACATTGAAATGAGATTCACAGATGAGCCCTCAAAGCCACACTTTGATTGTTTTCCATAATCTCTAATGACAGGAGAGAAAGCAAATAGTTTTATCCCCATTTTGCAGATGGGAAACAGAAAAATTAAGTGACTTGGGCACACTTAACAGCAGGCCACCATTTAATTAGAATGGTGCCTTTGAAGCCTGGACTTTGTATGAGAGCAGTCCTACTCAAGCTATACAAGATGGTTATGATGGTCTGGGCCAGTTCCAAACCACATCACAAAACAAGAGCATAATGTAAGCGGGATTAATTAGCTATGTTGGTCTCAAGAACAATGTACTATTGGTTGGTAATTGTTCTATTGACCCACTTAGTTTCTGCTGTTTCTAAATTCTAGATTAATGGAAACCAGGATATCACAAAATAAATGGAATCTAAACTGTCTTCTTTTTTTTTTTTAATACTAAAGAAAAAAAAGATTATAAAAAAGCAGACTCTTTGTCCAGTGAAATCAAACTCATTTTGAGCAAGAAGCATAAAAGTTTTCAAATACAAAAGTTACATTGTTAGAACAAATCTGGAAGATATACAAGACAGTCTTAAAACAAGCAAGCAAACAGATTGTACTTCATATTCCCCACACAAAAAGAGGAATTTTTTAGAATACAAAAGTAGTTAGGGAAACAAAACAAGATTATTTACATGACATTTGAGTGGGAAAAAAAAATGCTGCTTTTTGTGGTTGTGCTGAGAATAAACATATTTTCAGCGAGCACTACAAACAGGTGCTAACAGAAAACGGGGAAAACCTGTTCAGTGGAGAACCTCAGAGACCAAAACCAGCAGGGAAATGTAGAAAAAAATTTAATTTTAAAAGCTCTTTCAATTAACAACTGAACAATTTATTCAGTTAACTTGGCTTCTTTTTGCTTAGAAAACAACCCCATTCTCATTATAGTTTCCTTCTACTTATTCATTGTTTGAGTTTCTTTTTGTTGCTGTTGTTTTTAAAGAAATTCTGGTTGATCAGCATTCAGAGCAATTCACTGCCTGCACTGCACAGACTCTGTGTTTTACTTGACCAGATGAGCTGCACAGGTCCATTTTTTTCATCCCAAATGGGTGAAAGCATAAGCACTTCTCAGACAAACAGCAGCACGTGTACTGCAGAGTACACAGTATCAACAGTGCCTAATTGGAACATTCAAGCCAAGCAGCAACTCTTTCATAATTATAAATAAAATTAAAAAAATAAAAAAAAAAGATAGAAAAGAAAAATCAGCCTCCAAGATGAGCTAGACCATAGAAAGGCCCTGTAAAAATAGCACAAAACCAAACTCATTCTAAGCAAGCCTCTTCACACACTCTTCTTGTGCTGATGTAATGTGAAATTTCAGAATTAGTTATCTAATTCTTGCTCCAAGTTTCAGTCCGCAAAGCACTTACCTGAGTTGACCACAGGTTCAGCTGCTTGAGTGAAGGCAGTTTAATGAGCTGCTCAGCACAAGCACTTGTCACATTGGTAAAGGCTAGGCTGAGGTTTTCCAAATTTCCAAAAGATCCTGAGCTTAGCAAGCAGGCCAGGTCTGCATCCTGAAAGCAAACAAGAGATTGATAAGCAAGATTATTGACTCCTCAGCCTGCAATCTGCAGTGGTGTCACTGATACTGTTAACCAGCAGGAGTTGCACAATTATAAGACTTGTTTACAGTAATAGAGAACCACACAGAGAAGTTTCTGTTTGTTTGGCAAGCAGCTGGGCTCTTGTGGCATTGTTGCTTCACATACCTGGGGGAAAATTTATCCAGACATTAGGACAAAAATTTTCTTTGTGTGTGTATCTTTACAAGACACGAAGGCTTCAGTAGGCCCTTTAACTTAATGAAGATTCCACTGCAAGTTCTAAATCAAAACCATATTCAGGATCATTACTTGGCCTCAGTGAAGTTAGTCTGGTTTTTACACCAGGCTTAACTGTAACAATGATGGGTCTCTTTCAGACTTTCATGTCTAAGAACCAGAACTGGACATTGTGAAGTCTGTTTTTTAATGCAAAATTCTTCCCTCAAATCTACCATTCCAAATCTGCACACCAGTATAAACCTGACAGCCTGATGCTTGGACTTGTGTTGGAAACTGCTGCACAGATCCAAGAGCAGAAATATGCCCTTACTTGTGTAAACTCCAGTTATGGTGACAGAGCAAGTGGCATGGCTCCCCTCTTGACTGACCAAAACCACTGTGCCACATGGCAAACATAAACCAAGTGTTTAAATATGGCAAGATAAAGCTTGTTTTTCTATTGATGTGATTAACTTACTGTGGACTTGGATGGCAGTGTTAACCTTGTGGGACCACCTTTTCTTTGCTGTAAAAGAGAAGATATTTTGTTCAAACAAGTTGCCTTTCTATGCTTCAGACCAACTGAAGTACAGCAAACTCTTCACTAGGGTGAACCCTGCTCTAATTTCAAATCTCCCTGTCAGCCCTTCCACCTTGTCCCTGCTCTTTCTGCACTGACAGATGTTTTCCTGAGTGTGCTAGATGCAGGCCTATTGCTACCCAGGGGACATCCACTAACTGCAGTTAGTGGTCTTCATGCCATGGGTCAGCATTTCGCCTGATTCAGCCTGCCATTACGTGGCTACTTTCACTTTAAACGAAACAGCCTTAAAATGCCGGACTAAGATAGCAAAGGGGTTGAGACTGCACAGTTGATAAAACCATGTGTTAAAAAACACCTTCAAAAAAAAAAGCATATACTTTTCAGGGTGGGAGCAGGGGTTAAAGAAGACAAATATAAATGTGAAAGAGGGAAGATAAAGATTGATAAAGATTGTGGGTATGTTTGCATAGGTGAAAAAGCGCTAATGAAAGCACATCTATCTTCAACCTGTAGATCTTATCATTGGGGGGGGGAGATCTTTTTCTCATAGGCTCTAGTTCTGAGAACTAGACCTAAAAGACCATCTCAGTGAACTGCTGTGAATGTCAAAGCTGGCCAGGACTAGAACCATTTGCTACTCATATGTCAAAAGGTGGCAGAATTTGACAAGCTTACTTTTAAGATCTTAAGACAGCAGGATTTCACCTTTATTCTTTCACACAGAGTCTAAGCAGGTTATTGAATATCATTCATAAACATAGTATGGGATTAGACACGAGTAAATATCACAGTGTATATATTCACAGTAAAATCCACCAAATACTGCTCCCATCCTGTTGTTCGCTGGAAATTTCACACCCTGCTTGTCTTTCTTTTGTATCTCCATTTCTGGAGAGGACAGACCACAATGTGCTATGGCAATACTGCATGCAGGGTGACATACCAGCTCTTTTAACTCCCTCTGCCTGTCACACAGCTGTTCATACATTCTCTTTCCCATGTCCGTGCTTTCCAGGGTAGAGATGATCTGGAGCTGGGTGTCATTATTATCAATGATGTTGTACTCCAGCATCAAACACAAAATCTAGCAGCAGAATGAAAGAAGAATGATCACAGCAGTACTTAGATTCAGTTTCTTCCAAGCATCCTAATTACACTGGGCATGCTAGTTTAAATTACTTGGAGAAGTTCTTAGAGCACACATTATGCAGACTGGATTAGAGGATCATAACAACCTTTGCTGACCTTCCAACACAAGAAACCAATTTTTATTTGTAAAGAATGAACTCTAATGTCTGAAAGTCAGACTATCTATCCTGTCTTCCATTAGTGCTCATTCCTTCTGACTGAGAGGTGCAGTTACTTTGTGTCAGTCCTGGAAGATGGATTCATGCCACAGCCTGCTTCAGAACAGGTACAATCGATCCAGTATTTCCCAGGTACACTGACAAGACTGCAGATTATAGAATCATAGAATAATTAGGGTTGGAAAGGACCTTAAGATCATCAAGTTCCAACCCCCCTGCCATGGGCAGGGACACCTCACACTAAACTGTATCACCCAAGGATCTGTCCAACCTGGTCTTGAACACTCCAAGGGATGGAGCATTCACAGCGTTCCTGGGCAACCTATTCCAGTGCCTCACCACCCTTACAGTAAAGAATTTCTTCCTTATATCCAATCGAAACTTCCCCTGTTTAAGTTTTAACCCGTTACCCCTTGTCCTATCACTACAGTCCCTAATGAAGAGTCCCTCCCCAGCATCCCTATAGGCCCCCTTCAGATACTGGAAGGCTGCTATGAGGTCTCCATGCAGCCTTCTCTTCTCCAGGCTGAACAGCCCCAACTTTCTCAGCCTGTCATCATTCGGGAGGTGCTCCAGGCCCCTGTTCATCCTTGTGGCCCTTCTCTGGCATACTTGGGATATTACACATGAGCAGCAGAGCCAAGCAGTTCCCTAACTGCTGGATTTTCTGTCCCTAAATGCTGGGGTTTCTGGGCAAGCAGAATGCAGGTGAAGTGTATCCTGTCTATGAGGCAGAATGAGGAAAGGTCAGGGAGGCTCTCAGAGAAGGTGATGCTGGGAGCTTGCTGCTATGGCCAGGACACCCTCCATCTCATTGGGAATATGCCTGACTCACCCCTGGGCAAGGGGCTGCCAGGAGCAAGTTAGACACCAGGGAATGATTCTAGTGGGTTGCATGGGCTTCAGACACAAGCTGCCCCCCCCTCATGCTGCCTTGCCTTTTCAGCTACACATCATGCCATTGCAATTAAAATGCAAAGCTATTATTCCCTCCATCATTCTAATTATTTTTAATGAAAAAAATCAAGCAACATTATATTCAAATTCATGCAACACACTTTTATTTACTGGATTAAATTAGCACTCACAGATATAACTTAAGGAAAAATTGTAACTCCTTCCACCTATTTAACCATTCACTATTTCCATGTATGATGGCATTTATCAAGAAACATCTTTAAAGAAACCCAGAAAAATTATGTATAAACTATTAGTGCAACAAAAATAACCAATCATAAGCACAAAAAATGTTTATTAATGTAAGAAAATAAGATTTTGTAAATGCACTACTTATGCACTGCTCATTTTGCAGGTGGCAAGACAAGCATTAGGTATTTAGTCACGGAAAAGCCTTGTGGTTCTGAGTTCTGACCCCCCTCCACAGCCTACATCATCATGGCCATTTATTTCTCATCTTAGCCTCTCCAACTGCATTAGAGCAATCTCTCTCCAAAACTTCTTGCACCCACTTTTCATGTAATACGCACTGACACCTACAGAACAACAATATTCCATTCCACTTAATGAAGAGAAACACAACTGATAGTGTTTGATATGACACAAACCTGAACATGGCTTCTCTATTTCCACTAGACCTAATTCCAGGAAGACAGTGTGAAACCGAATCTGAATACTGCTCGTAAAACATGACCACATATGTTTAGGGCTTACCTTTACCATTGTCTGGTTACCCCTCAAGGCCAGTAGCATGCAAGGTCCTAATTTATTTTCAGCCAGTGAAAGCAGGAACTTCTTTGTTTTATAGCAGGATCCCATTAAAATATGAACCTATTTGAGAAACAGAGCTAAAATTAGAGGTGTAAGCCTAAGAAACACATATACCTCTGGAAGGGACGTTGTTAGGCAGTCAAACAAATACAAGTATTTGTGACAAACCTAAAGAAAAGGGGTCTCTCATTATGATTACGGTTGCAGTCTCTCGACAGCTTTATTGGAAGTGATGCCTAGTGGGATCTGAGGGAGCGGGTAGTTTTCCTCTATGAAGGAGCTCAGCTGACAGCCCAGAGGCCTGATATAGTCTCCCTAGGAAACATCAGAGCAGCTGTGCAATTGCCCCCATCCCTAGTAACATGATAAACTCACCCCCAGGGGAGCCACAGGAGATTTTGTTTTCAATTCAGTTTCTCTGGAAATGCCAGCTGGTGAGCAAGGGTTGTGTGGGCTGGATGTCTAGGTAAAAAGCAGTGGTGCTGGCAATCTGCTGGCTTTTTCACTAGCATCAGTTAAAGGGTGGTGACAGACAAAATCACCTGTTCAGAATGAACAGACAGGAACTGACTAGGAAAGGAAGGAATGTCTTAAGAAAGCAGTCCTGAGCCCTAAGTCAGAGATGACTTCATGCGCTTTTACATGCTCTTGGGTCATTATCTTGCTTTCCCTTTTGCTCAGTTTTCAGTTTTCCCTGAAAGGAAAGAAATGCTGAGAACACTGCCTGAGTAAAAATCTTGAGTCCACTAGCTAACAAAAGTGTCCCACAGACTCCTAGGCTCCAGAAAGCATTGGATGATATCACATAGTAACACCTATGGCAGAAATACAAAGCCACTTATACAAATCAAATGTAAGAGTCTCTTCTCACAAAAGATGTTGGCAATATTCTTTCCCATTTAAAAGCCTTAGAGATTAGCTGCAGAGAATTTCAGTTTCCTAGCTAAAGTCCTATTTTATGGCCCAGACAGCTTCCTGGCAGAGCACTATGTGAGAATTTGTAATTTCCAATGACCTGGGCAGTAAGAGCTCCATTATGTAGACTCAACAGCAGCACTACTTTACAATAAGCTTGTAAACACATTCTGTGGTTCCCCTGGTTCATGGTATTGCCTGGACTATGTTCAATACTGCTGAAAATATTGCAAGCACACCATGGTGGGGTCAGTTCTATGCAGATCATGTGCTGAAATGCAATTCTTCTTCCTCATGGCTTCACGGCCATCAAGACCTTTAGAAAAAAACACAAAATCTTTTTTTCTTAAGCATCCATGAGTTCAGGTGGCCTTTAAAAACAGTAAGCTTCAAGCCAAGAAGGATTTCATTTCATGCAGTTATCATTAAGCTTTTTAGGAGGTTTTCTTGAGTGATGGAAAATACTGACAATACCACTTAATGCAAGGTCCATGTCTGAACAGGATGTTTTTCAAACTTTAAGGTTAGCAGGTAGCAGCTCTTTAAGTATTTATCAACATCCTTACAAAGGGCACAGAGTACTGCATATTGATGTATGTTAGCATTGTGCTCTCATGCATGACATCTCCTGATGCTCATAAGTATCCTGGACCACAAAAGCTCTCAGGAGAAATTATATAGTTCTGAAGAAGTTTTCTTTCCAAATATAAAAGACACAGAACCAGGACATCAGTGAAAAGGGATGAAACCTTTTGTGAACAGTCTTTGTCCATTGTCTGTTTCAAAGGTATCTGATCCATCCATCTGGATTTAAGTGTATAAACAGACATGCATGTTCTTTATGTCCCAAAATGTTCAGCATGGGGGAGATGCAAAAAGTGTAGGTCCCCCTGAAAGTCACTTCACTGTACACCCAACACCCATTTTAAAATTACTAACATTCAAAAAATGTTATTCCCCTTACCAGGGAAAGGAATTAATATAATTACCATCTTATTTGCTATATGGAGAATTAATTCACAGTGAGACCTATGTGACTTGACTCAGGCTGCAGGGGAAGACAGTGGCAGCATCAGTGATTAAAACTTGCTATTTTCTGTCTAGTCTTTCTAAGAGTTACAAAAGAACTACGGGAAATGGAATGCTGGTTTCTAATGTAATTGGGCAGAGAAACTGCTAACATTTTTTTTATATCTATCTATCTATGTATCTATCTATCTATGTATCTATCTATCTATGTATCTATCTATCTATCTATCCTTTGATTAATTCAATATTACTCTTGTTTCTAAATTCCAGGGTAGCCTATAAATGAAAACTATAGGTGTGGATGTGCAGAACACTCTGTCTCCCCTGTCTCCCAGTATTCCATATTCTGAGACACACATACAGACACGCAAACACATGTATTTATAAATACAAAAATACATAAATGCATATGCACATGCATATATATACATGCATGGTTCTGTGCGTTACACTACCAGTGAAAAAAACACACCAAGTTCAAGAGAAAGCTAACATGCTAACCAAATTGTGACTGCAAGGAAGTTCAGTGGATTTGGCAATACAAAGATTTAGATTTCCTGGCGAACACTTGTGGTTTGCAGAACCATGATCTTGATGAATTTTTGACAAAAACAAGTAAGGCTTCTTACTGCCAACTATGCATTAGCTACTTACTACAAAGAAGTTACTAAACTCACAATTTGCAGACACATACCATACTGGCAAACAGCTCTCCATCATCATCACATGCCACTCCTCCAGGGCTGTAGAGCTGGAACCAGCCATCCTTGCCAGCCCGCACACTCAGCAAGCATGAGTGGACCTGCCAAAAAGTGAAGACATTGAGAAGGTTACAGTTCCTGCCAGTAAGCACCAGTATCTCCCACGCTTGGCCAAAAGAAGTCACTACAAAACCAGGGACTGTTAGAAATTCATGGCTAATATTCCAATCTACAGAGCTGCAGGCAAGTCTCCACTCACAAACCCCTTTTTTGCAGTATAAACAAGGAGGGAAGCAGTATCATCGCTCATTGCATGGCCTTTTTAATTCCCTTTACACAAATCAAACACAAAATCACTCTAATCTAGAACAGCTCCTTCAACTTGAAAAATCAAAACAAAAAACAACATCCCCCCAAAAGGAAACAAAAACAAACCACAAATGAAAACAAAACAAAAAGACTCATATTTCTGAGCTTCTGCCAATTTCCCCCCATCCTCCAGCCATGTGTGTCTATACTTCGATGTGATCTGCACACCAAATGCAGTGGCTAACAGCTTGCTCTTTCCAGTCATTAAAAATTCTTATTACTCCTGCTATCATAAAATGTGACCAGAGTCAGGGTGAAGGAAATCCACAAGGAAAATTTAACAGGGATATATAAGACAGAAGTTGCACAGAAGAACTGGCATCAGTGAGCTACCATTAGTCTAAATTTTGCCCACTGTGGAGATTAATGTATCTGTTTCCACAGTTTAATACAGGAGTCATAATTAAGTTTTTTTTCCAGCTGCCGATGTTGAACAAACTACACGTGCAGCTATGAAGCAGTCAGCCACCATGAGGCTACAGCTACGCACTCTTTACAGTAAAACACCTCTGTGTCAGGGACAATAGATAATGGTCCGTGGTGAAATGCACAAAGATAGAAAATTACTGTTTGTCTGCTTTGGCTCCTCCCTGGAGAGTCCTGCTTTGGCTGCTCTCCAGAAGGTCCAGCTTTGGTTCCTACCCAAAAAGTGCCGCTTTAGAACTCCCCAAAAAAGTCTCGACCCTTGGAGACTTTTCTAGATATTGCTAGCCACTTCTTCTGATGTAGGCTGGCCCCCTGCATTGCAATGAGTGTGCATTTTTGTCAGTATAAAAGCCTGAGACTCATGCAATGCGGGGGAGGCAGAACCTCATACTACCCAGGTCAACATTGCATCCACGGGGATGCCCGCTAAGGTTGAGCCTACCACCTCGCACTGCGATGATGATTCTCAGAGCTGGTTTCCTGATCGTCTTCACAGGGTCCTTGGGGTTGGTAAGATAACCAAACATCAGAAGTATCCTTTACTGTATCCTTTACTATCTCTGTATTTTCCTATAATAATAAACTAGTTGTGAGTTCTCTATATGTCTCTCGTTTTCTCTTACCTGGAATTCTCAAACTCCGGAATAACCTCCCACCCCCTTTCTCCTGCTAATTCATGGGAATTATGACCATTTGCACACAATGTGACTGAAAAGAAGCTAAATAAAGCCTGTTATTTCATAAGCTGTAAGGATCCATGGATTTTGTTTTCCTTATTATTTTGTTTTGTACAGAAGATGAAAAGCTCTGAGAGATTCAGAATGGGAAAATCTTGCTGGTTGCAGTTTACTGCAGAGGAAGGACTTCAACTGATGCCAGACAAGGAGGTCACAACACATGTTTACACATAAGGCAAGAAACCATCCCTGTTAACACCGTGTGCCCTGAATGGCTATTACTCCCTAAGAGACTTAAGCACAACAAAGCCACACCATGTTTTGAAACAAACTACTGGAGGAGAGAGCTTCTGAACAAGTGTACTTGCAACTCCTCAAATCAATACTCTGTGTAACCTGTCAATAGACTTACTTCTTGCCTCAGGTCTTCTGCAAATCTCTGAATCACATATTTCAGCTCCCTGGGGAAAAAAAAAAATTAAAAGGACAAGAATAAGCAGTTGCTGGTTGCAGTATTCATGCAAGTGTCACATTGGCTGGATGGCCACACAGAGAGAGTTGTAGTCACCAGCTCAATATCCACTCAATGTCCAATGATGGGTAATGAGTGGCGTCCCTCAGGGATCAGTGTTGGGACCGATCCTGTCCAACATCTTTGTCAGCAATGTGGACAGTAGGATTGAGTGCAACCTCATCAAGTTTGCTAACGATGCTAAGGCGTGTGGTTCAGTTGATACACCGGAGGGAAGGGATGCCATCCAGAGGGACCTTGACATGCTTGACAGGTGGCCAATGCCAACCGCATTAAGTTAAAGCAAGCCAAGCACAAGGTCCAACACATGGGTTGAGGCAATCCTAGGCACAGCTACATGTTGAGCAGAGAAGAGATTCAGAGCAGTCCTGCAGAGAAGGACTTGAGGGTGTTGACGAGAAACTTAACATGATCTGGCAGTGTGAGCTCATAGCCCAGAAAGCCAGCAGTATCCTGGGCAGGAATAACCCAGACTGTCTTCCCCAGCAAATTCTTCATATGCACCATAGGAATTTTGCCCCCCTCTATAATATGTAAAAGTTCTGACTGGGCTGGTCCAGCCCTGTTGGCAGATCCTCTGGTGTTGTCCAACCAGGCGGCCTTTGGTGTGTATCCGAAATCTTTGCCCTCTGGCCAGTCCATGATGACTTCTAGAATGCCTGGACGACTGAGATTTCCTATTGGAGTTCGTTGTGTAATTAGTGCAGCCCATTTACTCCATGTAGCATCAGTTGCATCATGTGTAGAGGAGACCCTGCCTTTGAACATCCAGCCCAGCATGGGCAACTGGGGTGCCAGGAGGAGCTGTGCTTCAGTGCCAATCACTTCCGAAGCAGCTCAAACTCCTTCATAGGCTGCCAGTATCTCTTTCTCAGTTGGGGCATAGCTGGCCTCAGATTCTTTGTATCCCCGACTCCAAAGGTGAGGGGTCGACCTCGAGTCTCCCCTGGAGCTTTCTGCCAGAGGCTCCAGGTAGGACCATTCTCCCCAGCTGCAGTGTACAGTACATTTTTTACATCTGGACAGGTCCAAGGGCTACTGCGTGATCTATCTCGCGTTTAATTTGCTCAAAGGCTTCTTGTTGCTCAGGGCCCCATTTAAAATCATTCTTCTTCCGGGTCACATGATAAAGAGAGCTTACAATCGAACTGTACTTTGGGATGTGCAGTCTCCAGAACCCCACTGCCCCCAAGAAAGCTTGCGTTTCTTTCTTATTAGTTGGTGGAGACATTGCTGTTATCTTGTTGATCACATCTGTGGGGATCTGTCTACGTCCATCTTGCCATTTTATTCCCAAAAATTGAATCTCCTGTGCAGGTCCCTTGACCTTACTCCATTTTAGGTTGAAATAGGCTTTCAGCAGGATTTGGATTATTTTCCTCCCTTTCTCAAAGACTTCTTCCACTGTATCGCCCCACACAATAAAGTTATCAATGCATTGCAGGTATTCTGGAGCTTGCCCCTGTTCCAGTGCAGTCTGGGTCAGTCCATAGTAGATGGTAGGGCTGTGTTTCCACCCCTGGGGCAGTCGGTTCCAAGTGAACTGGACACCCCTCCAAGTAAAAGCAAACTTTATGCCTGCACCCTCCTGCCAAGCCTAGTCCTATGCCAGTAGCTCCCAGAGGGACAGCAAGGAGCCCTGCAGTGCCCTGTTCCTTCTCTGTCTCCTCTAACTTCTTGTCCCTGGGGGACCTGCCCTTCCCAGCCACCTCCTGGAGTCCCCAGGAGTGCTTAGTTGTTCCTTCCCCACTCCCGGAGTGGGGGGTGGAAGTTTCAGTTTCAGTTCTGTTTCAGGGGGTCTACAAGGATGCTGGAGAGGGACTCTTCATTAGGGACTGTAGCAATAGGACAAGGGGTAATTGGTTAAAACTTAAACAGGGGAAGTTCAGGTTAGATATGAGGAAGCAGTTCTTTGCTGTGAGGGTGGTGAGACACTGGAACAGGTTGCCCAAAGAAGTGGTAAATGCTCCATCCCTGGCAGTGTTCAAAGCCAGTTTGGATGGAGTCTTGGGTGACATGGTTTAGTGTGTGGTGTCCCTGCCTATGGAAGGGGTGTTGGAACTAGATGACCTTAAGGTTCTTTCTGATCCTAACTATTCTATGATTCTATGATTACACCTTAAACAATAAATATGCATGCACTTCAGAGAGAAACAAGTTGAATTGCTTCCACAAGAAGCAAATGTGAGGTCTAAAAGTGATTACCAAGTACAGCGTATATTCACAATAGCCTAGAAAAGTTTTCAGAGACGTTCAGAGACAAACATGTTTGTAAATCCTATCAGCACACAGTGCCTTTAGTCCTTGGGATCATGCTGTCACAGTAAATTACAAAGAAAATTACATCCTTTTATTACTAACAGAATGTGCTTACAGCCCCTCACAGGTAAAAAATATTAGAGACACATTATTGAGTAATGTACCACTTCTATTACTTACTAGTACAAATATTTTAAGTAATTACCCTCCTTCAATAAAACAAACAAGCCCCAAAAACTTACTTTGTGAATTTCTTGTGTGCAAGAGTCCTGAAATTTAAAACAGAAGAGTGTGAGGATTTGGAAGAAGGAGGGGAGAAGAGGAAAAGAAAAAGAAGAAAAAACAAAGCAAACCGAAACACAACCACTTTCCACATAATAAAAGGATTTGCTAAGCAACTGCAGCACACAAGACAAGAATAATAATCTTTCCCAAAAGATCAGGTAACAGGTAAAGTTTCTTGCATTAATTGGGGGGGGGGGGGGAAGGGGGAATGAATGAAAAACAAAATATCATTTGGAACAAATCTTGTAGTTTTTCCTGAGTCCTGTCTAAAGACTTTAACATCAGTGAAAGCTCTGAGTCAGAAAGAAGTAGAAGACTCACAATAGAATGATATCATTACAAACAGAATTTTGGCTACCTAGAAGTCAGGTGAATTCTTTAATTACAGTGCAATTAAGGTGTGGTCACAACTAATTAACATCATGCATTAATAAAGCAATCAACAGTCATTCTGTGAAGTGCTTTGAGTTGTGGTATGTTTTACACTTTCCCCAGGACACATGTTTGACTTAGGTAAATGTCTCTGTTGCCTATCTCCAAGTTCTTGTTGTAACCCAGGTAACCTGGCATGGAGGATTAGACCTCTCTGATTTAAGACATCAGCTCATTAGGGGATGTGATAAACTAATAAATTGTACAATTACAGGTTGTAATGTTTGTCCACAGAGGTCTGCATTTTATAAGCACTACTATTCAGTAATAGGTTTCCAAGGAAGCTTGGCTGATCTGTAGGTTAGCTTCTTCATTTAATGCAAAATACAAATGATATGAGTCTCTGTGACACCAGTAAAGCATCCTCCTCCACTAAATCACTCACTTCACTCTTCTTCACACCAGCTTTCCTTCCTTTACTGTCTGCTTGTCTGCAGTTAACCATTTTTCTCTTCAGGATCATCTTAATAGAAATGGTGGAAGAAGATAAAGATGTCCCTCTGCCTCAGCCAAAATCAACTTTCAATTTTAAATCAATACTAGAGGCACAAAGCTTCTATTACCATCAATTTTTGCTTGATGTTATATTTCACCATAAAACAACAGTAACAAGAATAATCCAGTAAATACTAAGTGAGTGGAAACTTACTCCTTGGGAAATGGGATAGGTTGAAGCAAGCTGGCCAGGGCTAGTCTCCAGTCATCATAATCTGACCTGAAAAATTAACATTTTGTTAACAGGCTACCAAGTTTTAAATATGGTTTATCAACAGTTAGTTCAAGGAGTTATAAACTTCTTAGTGTAGGCACCAACAACCCTTCTGTTTTACTAAGACACTCAAAAACCCCGCAGTGACATTTCCCTTTCTATTTTCAGCACATTCTCCACTGAGGAACAATAAATCTGGTATTTACAATGACCTCCAGAGAGGCCTTCCTTATGTCAGCTTAAAGACATTTGCTGTTTATGAAACCTATTGACATTTAATCACTAAGTAATACTTTCATCTAAGTTGGTACAGCAATTACCAGGCCATTGCTATTCACAGCTCTGCTCTGCATTTAATTGGAATTTTTATTTTTTGTTTGGTTTTGCTATAAGACATAAGCTCATTTGTAAAAACAAAGGCATCCTCCCCAATCCATTTTGACCTTGGCACAAAGGAATGGGTCAATTTAAACAGTACAAAGTCTTTAGCTTAAGAGGAGAGACTAGAGAAGGAAGCACTGTGAAAATTATTAGGAGTGAAAGAGGATAAATGAGAATAAGCACAGGCCAGTGGACCCAGTATGAAGTGTCTCTCCTCTGCTGTGTTAGCACCACAGTTCCCAGCTGATGCGTTTTGTTTTTATCTCTGCTGTCAATATACAGACCTGTCCTTCTATGAGGAGGCATCCATAAGGGGATGCTCATGTGAACTAGGATAAAGAGAACATTTTGCATGCGTTTTTCAGTGCAAACTAAACTGGCAGCATATCATCTCAATCTACCTGCAAAATACCAGCTGCTTGAGCACATGTGGTGGAGCAGTACGGCTTCTTGTGCAGGAATGGCACTTTGCACACTGCCACCTCTCTCCTTTAAATTATCTCAAACATTTAGTGGTTAGTTAGCACTAATTAACTGCCCTACCAATTCACTTCACGAAGGGTACAATCATTGTAGGATGGATGAAGAACACAGAAGATAAAAGAATTGGGCAAGTCAGAACCAAAACAGGGCACAGAACCCACCAGCCAAAACCCAGATCCCAACACCACCTGCGAGGCCATTATCACTCCATGTGTACTCACTACTATTGAGTACACATGGAAGTAAGAGTAGTAAATCTCATGGGGTAAAGCACCTTAGGATATCTGTAGAAGACAATGTAGAAGACCCTACCATCCCCTCTTACTGCTGCTACCCTTTGGATTTCAGTTTTAAAAAACAGATTATTGGTTGCAGCTTACTGCAAACTTGGCACAAAAGTATGGTGTTTCTTTAGGAAGGGTGATGTTCTCAAATGGACAGTAACTACTGATAGCATTAGGAATAGACAGTATATGCACAGGAACCATTCCAAAATAATTATGGTTTTTTTGCAAAGAGAAGATTCTAGCCCAAAGAAACTGAAGATGGATGCATTTCCAGAAGTCTCATCCATTTATTGAACCACATAAAGCAGAAAGTTCTATAAACTAATAATACACATTATGTTGTACAGTCCTCAATGGCATGTTCATGGACACAAAGAATACTTATGTGCATGAGTAGGGTATTCTTAAGAAGCAACATCAGTGCTGATGTTTGGGTCCTCAAAGAACTGACAAGTCTAATGAACAGTCTTTTTTGTTTTTTTTTTAATATGCTTATCCTCTGGGAATTCCTACTAAACCAGTGGCTGATTTTACTCTAAAACCAACACATTTTTATTGATAGATGCAAACAACTTTAAGAACAGATTTTTGAGCAGGAGAGAAAAGGCTGAGTTAGGAAATTTGAAGGTGTTAAAGGCGTTTCACATCACATGAGATACAGTACCTACAAATCTTTCCTAGCAGAAGCTTAAAAGCTGAGACCCACTTGGAGGTTTAGTTCCTGTGACATCTCAGGTTAAGTGTTACACCACTAAAATTCCTCCTTGAGCAATCTGTGGAGTTGTGATTAGTAATAATGTGAACCAATCAATTTTTCATGGCTGATGTTCAAAGGAAATTTCAAGAGGAAGAAAAAAGCTGCTTTGTAATAGACTAAGACCAAGTGAAACTGCAGACAGAACTGGACAGCATCACACTCTGACTTTTCTTGAAGTGGGAGTTATATATGGCATCCATTTGCAGAGCAGGTCTGTGAGAGGACAGTGAAAATAAACTATAGCCTGTTTTCCTAGGAGGAGAAGAAAACCATGTCCTATGAAATATATAGTTTGGTCACATGAATGGGACCCAAACATGAAACCTACACAGCCTATAATCCCTTCAATCTGAGCTAGTAAACATGAAAAAAACATGGCACAAGAATAAAACTAAACTGCTTATTAAAAGCTTATGGTGTTTCTCCTCCTCCCTATTCCCTTTTCAAAATCATCTTCCTTCTGTCTGTGCTCATCTCATCTGCACTCTTCTTTCACTTCAGACAGTCACTTTTTTCTTTTTTGGTTTTGTTTTTCAATACATTCAAAACTCTAATACAAGACAGAAGTGTTTGGAGCGGGGAAAGAAAGGGAGATAGATTAGCTCTGGCTGCAAGTAACAGGCACTGCAATGAGCCAGACAAAGAGGGCATGCCAGGAAGAGGAGGGAGCACCTGTGACAAACTCCTTTGGAGCTCTTCAAAGGTTGCTGGGCTGAACGCTCATGCTCATCACACAACATAAATCCCAGGACTGGACTTATAAAAGCAGAGGGGGAGAATGATTTCTTGATTTACTCACTGGCTCTGAGTTTTGCAGGATTTGCACTTTTAGGTGAGCAGCACAGTGTGCTGGGCTGGGGGTCAGGGTACCAGGAGCGTGAAGGCTGTCAGAGCAGTTGCTTGCTGCTACACATAGATTTACTTGCCCAAAAACCTTTTTTAGGGGTGTCCTAGGTTCAGCAGTAGCAGTCATGTTTCTTCTTCTTGGTAGCTGGGGCAGTGCTGTGTTTTGACTTTCGGCCTGGGAACAGAGCTGATAGCGATGTTTTGGTTTGGCCAAGGACTTTGTGAGCCTCATGCTCTGCCAGGGAGGAGGGGAAGCCAGGAGGAAGCAGAGACAGGACACCTGACCCAAACTGACCAAAGAGGTATTCCATAGCACAGCACGTCATGCCCAGGATGTAACTGGGAGTTAGCTGGAAGGGCTGGGAGACTGCAGGGTTGGAGGAGGTATGGGTCGGTGCTTGGTCGGGCTTGGGGGGTGAGTTATCAGTTGGCTGGTGGTGAGGTGTTGTATTCTCTTCCCTGGTTATTTCCTTTATCACTGTTATCATTGGTGGTAGCAGTAGTGATTTGTGTTATACCTTAGTTACTAAACTGTTCTTATCTCAACCCGTGGGAGTTGCATTCTTTTTGACTCACGCGGGAGCAGGGGAAGAGCAAGAAGGGGGGGGGGGGGTAAGTGAATGAACGAATTGCCTGACTGGGTTCAAACCACGACAAGGGGAAAGTAAGAACATTGGCCAAACATAATAATTAAATAATCCGCAAACACTGTGACTTTAGGCCATTGCCGCTACTGGCTTGCGTCGTGGTTTAAACCCTAGCCAGAAAGCTTGTTCACTCACTCCCAGTGAGTGGTGCCAGGCTGGAAGCAATTGAGGCCCCCCCCCCCCCCCCCCCCCCAGGGGCTATCCCCTTCCCCACTCCCAGAGGGATGGGGAGGAGAATTGAAAGAGTGCAACTCCCACGGGTTGAGACAAGAACAGTCCAGCAAACAATGTACAACACAAATCACGACCGCTACCAGCAACGACAACAATGATAGAGAAAATAACAAGGGAAGAGAATACAATACCATGCGCCGAGAAATGAGTCCAACCCAGAGAACCCTGTGTCCTTCCGGGTAACTCCCAGTAACCCCTCCAGGCATGACGTGCTCTGCTATGGAATACCTCTTTGACTAGCTTGGGTCAGGTGCCATGTCTCAGCTTCCTCCTGGATTCCCCTCCTCCCTGGCAGAGCATGAGCCTCACAAAGTCCTTGGTCAGGGTAAACATCACTTAGCAACAACCGAAAAAATCGGTATCAGCAACACTGTTCCCAGACTGAAAGACAAAACACAGCGCCGCACCAGCTACCAAGAAGGAGAAAAATTGACTGCTACTCCTAAACCCAGGACAGTATCCACTCCTTATTCCATACCATTCACGTCATGCTCAGATCCCACATTTTCAATATACCATCGCTGTCCCATATATATACATCCATATGCACACAGACCAAGAGAAAGAGATTATTTTCTTAGTGCATGGACCAATCCCTATAATGCTGCCAAGTCCATTCGATCCATGATGTCAGGTTCCATCTCTTGTAACAATCTTTCAGGGCAGGAAAGGCTGTGTGCAGTATTGGATCGTTGCCTGCTGATGCTGGTCGTTCCTTTACTGCAGAACTCGTCCGGTTCTATCAAAGTTCATTCTCTGTTGGGATGATGGTTGGAGGGAAGTCAGGGCTAGTCGCTGGTGACCTGAAGACATCTAGTTGATGGACTATAAAAGTATTACACATCAGGCAACAGCATACAATTAAGATCATTGGCTGTTTTCCCCTAAAATCAAAAACCCTTGAGGTATACATCGGTGTCGTGGTTTAAACCCAGTCAGGTAACTTGTTCACTCACTCCCAGTGAGTGGTGCCGAGCTGACAACAATCGAGGCCCGTGTCCCCCCCCCACCGGGGTTCTCCCCCACTCCCAGAGGAACGGGGAGGAGGATTGAAAAAAGTGCAACTCCCACGGGTTGAGACAAGAACAGTCCAGCAACCAATGTACACAAATCACCACCGCAACTATCAACTACAACAATGATAAGGGAAAATAACAAGGGAAGAGAATATGATACCACTGGCCAAGAAAACGAGTTCCACCCGGAAGCCCGTGTCCTTCCGGGTAACTCCCAGTTACCCCCCACCCCGGGCATGACGTGCTGTGGTATGGAATACCTCCCCGGCTAGCCCGGGTCAGACGCCCCGTCTCTGCTTCCTCCCGGCTTCCCCTCCTCCCTGGCAGAGCATGAGCCTCACAAAGTCCTTGGTCAGGGTAAACATCACTTAGCAACAACTGAAAACATCGACTTCACCAACACTGTTCTCAGGCTGGAAGTCAAAACACAGCACTGTACCAGCTACCACAAAGGAAAAAAAAACATGACTGCTACTGCTGAACCCAGGACATTATCCACCCCTTATTCCATACCATTCACGTCGTGCTCAGATCCCACATTTTCAATACACCATCGCTCTCCCATATATCTACATCCATATCCATACAGACCAAGAGGAAAAGATCATTTTCTTAGTGCATGGACCAATCCCTATAATGCTGCCGAGTCCATTCGGTCCATGATGTTCAAAGTTCATTCTCTGTTGGGATGATGGCTGGAGGGAAGTCAGGGCCAGTCGCTGGTGACCTGGAGACATCTAGTTGATGGGCTATAAAAGCATTACACAGAAGGCAACAGCATACAATTGAGTTCACTGGCTGTTTTCCCCTAAAATCAAATCCCCTTGAGGTATACATCGGACTTCCCCATCTTCCCGCATTACCCACCAAGTATATCCCGGTCCCTGAGCAAAAGCAATCCCACGAGTGGGTTTGCCTTTACCTGAAGCAGGAATAACCCAGACTGTCTTCCCCAGAAAATTCTTCATATGCACCACGGGAACTTTGTCCCCCTCTACAATATTTAAAAGTTCTGACTGGGCTGGTCCAGCCCTGTTGGCAGATCCTCTGGTGTTGACCAACCAGGTGGCCTTTGGTAAGTGTGTATCCCAATGCTTGAAAGTTCCCCCACCCATTGCTCTCAGTGTAGTTTTTAACAGCCCATTGTACCGTTCAATTTTCCCAGAGGCTGGTGCGTGGTAGGGGATGTGATATACCCACTCAATGCCATGCTCTTTGGCCCAAATATCTATAAGGTTATTCCGGAAATGAGTCCCATTGTCTGACTCAATTCTCTCTGGGGTGCCGTGTCGCCACAAAATCTGCTTCTCAAGGCCCAGGATAGTGTTCCGGGCAGTGACATGGGGCACAGCGTATGTTTCCAGCCACCCGGTGGTTGCTTCCACCATGGTAAGCACATGGCGCTTGCCTTGGCGGGTTGGTGGCAGTGTGATATAGTCAATCTGCCAGGCCTCCCCATATTTATACTTCAACCATCGTCCTCCATACCAAAGAGGCTTTAACCGCTTGGCTTGTTTAATTGCAGCACATGTTTCACACTCATGAATAGCCTGGGCAATAGTGTCCATTGTTAAGTCCACCCATCGATCGCGGGCCCATCTATATGTTGCATCTCTGCCCTGATGGCCTGAAGTGTCATGGGCCCACCGGGCCAAAAATAATTCACCTTTATGTTACCAATCTAAGTCCATCTGAGCCACTTCAATCTTAGCCGCTTTATCCACTTGTTGGTTGTTCTGGTGTTCCTCAGTGGCTCGACTCTTGGGTACATGGGCATCTACATGACGTACCTTCACCACCAGGTTCTGCACCCTGGCAGCGATATCTTTCCACAGTGCAGCAGCCCAGATGGGTTTACCTCTGCGTTGCCAGTTGCTCTGCTTCCATTGCTTCAACCACCCCCACAGGGCATTTGCCACCATCCATGAGTCAGTATAGAGATAAAGTACTGGCCACTTGTCTCGTTCAGCAATGTCCAGGGCCAGCTGGATGGCTTTCACCTCGGCAAACTGACTTGATTCACCCTCTCCGTCAGAAGTTTCTGCAACTTGTCGTCCAGGACTCCATACAGCTACCTTCCATCTCTGATGCTTTCCCACAATACGGCAAGAGCCATCAGTAAACAAGGCATACTGCTTTTCACTTTCTGACAGTTTATTATATGGTGGGGCCTCTTCAGAGCGCACCACCTCCTCCTCTGGTGACATTCTAAAATCTTTGCCCTCTGGCCAGTCCATGATGACTTCTAGAATGCCTGGATGACTGAGATTTCCTATTCGTGTTCGTTGTGTAATTAGTGCAGCCCATTTACTCCATGTAGCATCAGTTGCATGATGTGTAGAGGAGACCCTGCCTTTGAACATCCAGCCCAGCACGGGCAACCGGGGTGCCAGGAGGAGCTGTGCTTCGGTGCCAATCACTTCCGAAGCAGCTCGAACCCCTTCATAGGCTGCCAGTATCTCTTTCTCAGTTGGGGTATAGCTGGCCTCAGATCCTTTGTATCCCCGACTCCAAAAGCCGAGGGGTCGACCTCGAGTCTCCCCTGGAGCTTTCTGCCAGAGGCTCCAGGTAGGACCGTTCTCCCCAGCTGCAGTGTACAGTACATTTTCTACATCTGGTCCGGTCCGGACTGGTCCAAGGGCTACTGCATGAACTATCTCTCATTTAACTTGATCAAAGGCTTGTTGCTGCTCAGGGCCCCATTTAAAATCATTCTTCTTCCGGGTCACATGATAGAGAGGGCTTACAATCGAACTGTAATTTGGGATGTGCATTCTCCAGAACCCCACTGCACCCAAGAAAGCTCGTGTTTCTTTCTTATTAGTTGGTGGAGACATTGCTGTTATCTTGTTGATCACATCTGTGGGGATCTGTCTACGTCCATCTTCCCATTTTATTCCCAAAAATTGAATCTCCTGTGCAGGTCCCTTGACCTTACTCCGTTTCATGGCAAAACCAGCTTTCAGCAGGATTTGGATTATTTTCCTCCCTTTCTCAAAGACTTCTTCCGCTGTATCGCCCCACACAATAATGTCATCAGTGTATTGCAAGTGTTCTGGAGCTTGCCCCTGTTCCAGTGCAGTCCGGATCAGTCTGTGGCAAATGGTAGGGCTGTGTTTCCACCCCTGAGGCAGTCGGTTCCAAGTGAACTGGACACCCCTCCAAGTAAAAGCAAACTGTGGCCTGCACTCTGCTGCCAAAGGAATTGAGAAAAATGCATTGGCAATATCAATCGTGGCATACCACTTGGCTGCCTTTGACTCTAGTTCATACTGAAGTTTTAGCATGTCCGGTACAGCAGCACTCAATGGTGGTGTGACTTCATTCAGGCCACGATAGTCTACTGTTAGTCTCCATTCTCCATTAGACTTTCGCACTGGCCATATGGGGCTATTAAATGGTGAGCAGGTCCTGCTGATCACCCCCTGACTCTCCAGGATTCAACCATTGTCCTCCACAACAAAGAGGCTTTAACCGCTTGTCTTGTTTGATTGCAGCACATGTTTCACAGTCATGAATAACCTGGGCAATAGTGTCCATTGTTAAGTTCACCCCTCGATCACAAGCCCATCTATATGTTGCATCTCTGCCCTGATGGACTGAAGTGTCATGGGCCCACCGGCCCATCTAAAACCATCTGAGCCACTTCAATCTTAGCTGCTTTATCCCCTTGTTGGTTGTTCTGGTGTTCCTCAGTGGCCCGACTCTTCGGTACATGGGCATCTACATGATGTACCTTCACCACCAGGTTCTGCACCCGGGCAGCAATATCTTTCCACAGTGCAGCAGCTCAGATGGGTTTACCTCTGTGTTGCCAGTTGCTCTGCTTCCATTGCTTCAACCACCCCCACAGGGCATTTGCCACCATCCATGAGTCAGAATAGAGATAAAGTACTGGCCACTTGTCTCGTTCAGCAATGTCCAGGGCCAGCTGGATGGCTTTTACCTTGGCAAACGGACTCTATTAACCCTCTCTTTCAGCAGTTTCTGCAACTTGTCGTTGAGGACTCCATACAGCTGCCTTCCCTCTCAGTTGCTTTCCCACAATACAGCAGGTCCAATCAGTAAACAAGGCATATTGCTTTTCACTTCCTGACTGTTTATTGTATGGTGGGGCCTCTTCAGCACTCATCACCTCCTCCTCTGGTGACCTTCTAAAATCTTTGAACATCTGGACAGTCTATGATGACTTTATCCCCTTGTACAGTATGTAAAAGCACTGACTGGGCTAGGTCAGCCGTGTTGGCGGATCCTCTGGTGTTAACCAACCAGGTGGCGTTTGGTATGTGTGTATCCCAGTGTTTGAAAGTCCCACCACCCATTGCTCTCAGTGTAGTTTTTAACACGCCATTGTACTGTTTGTTTTTCCCATAGGATGGCGTTCCTCAGGGATCGGTGTTGGGACCGGTCTTGTTTAACATCTTTGTCGCTGACATGGACAGTGGGATTGAGTGCGCCCTCAGCAAGTTTGCCGATGACACCAAGCTGTGTGGTTCGGTTGTTACGCTGGAGGGAAGGAATGCCATCCAGAGGGACCTTGACACACTTGTGAGGTGGGCTGATGACAACCTCATGAGGTTTAAGCATGCCAAGTGCAAGGTCCTACACCTGGGTCGGAGCAATCCCACGCACAGCTACAGGTTGGGCAGAGAAAAGATTCAGAGCAGCCCTGCAGAGAAGGACTTGGGGGCGTTGGTTGATGAGAAAATGAACATGAGCCAGCAGTGTGCACTCGCAGCCCAGAAAGCCAACCATATCCTGGGCTGCATCAAAAGGAGCCTAACCAGCAGGTCGAAGGAGGTGATCCTGCCCCTCTACTCTCCTCTTGTGAGACCTCACCTGGAGTATTGTGTGCAGTTCTGGTGTCCTCAAAATATAAAGGACATGGAACTGTTGGAACAAGTCCAGAGAAGGGCCACGAGGATGGTCAGGGGACTGGAGCACCTCTCATATGAAGACAGGCTGAGGAAGTTGGGGCTGTTCAGCCTGGAGAAGAGAAGGCTGCGTGGAGACCTCATAGCAGCCTTCCAGTATCTGAAGGGGGGCTATAAGGATGCTGCGGAAGGACTCTTCATTAGAGACTGTAGTGACAGGACAAGGGGTAATGGGTTAAAACGTAAACAGGGGAAGTTTAGGTTGGCTATAAGAAGGAAATTCTTTCTTGTTAGGGTGGTGAGGCACTGGAATAGGTTGCCCAGGGAGGTTGTGAATGCTCCATCTCTGGCAGTGTTCAAGGTCAGGTTGGACGAGGCCTTGGGTGATATGATTTAGTGTAAGGTGTCCCTGCCCATGGCAGGGGGGTTGGAACTAGATGATCTTAAGGTCCTTTCCAACCCTAACGATTCTATGATTCTATGGTAGGGGATGTGATATACCTACTCAATGCCATGCTCTTTGGCCCACGTGTCCATAAGGTTGTTCCGGAAATGAGTCCCATTGTCTGACTCAGTTCTCTTTGGGGTGCCGTGTCTCCACAAAATCTGTTTCTGAAGTGTGGGGCACAGCATATGTTTCCAGCCACCCGGTGGTTGCTTCCACCATGGTAAGCACATGGCGCTTGCCTGGGCGTGTTGGTGGGAGTGTAATATAGTCAGCCTGCCAGGCCTCCCCATATTTGTACATCAGCCGTTGTCCTCCATACCAATGAGGCTTTAGCCGTTTAGCTTGCTTAGTTGCAGCACATGTTTCACAGTCATGAATAACCTGGGCAATAGTGTCCATTGTTAAGTACACTTCTCGATCAGGAGCCCATCTGTATGTTGAATCTGTGCGCTGATGGCCTGAAATGTCATGGGCCCACTGGAACAAAAAGAATTCATCCTTATGGTGCCAGTCTAAATCCATCTGAGCCACTTCAACCTTAGCCGCTTTATCCACTTGTTGGTTGTCCTCCTGTTCCTCAGTGGCCTTGCTCTTGGGCACATGAACAGCTACATGGCGGACCTTCACCAAGAGGTTCTGCCCCCAGCCAGCGATATCTTGCCACAGTGCAGCAGCGCAGATGTGTTTACCTCTGCGTTGCCAGTTGCTCTGCTTCCATTGTGGCAACCACCCCCATAGGGCATTAGCGACCATCCATGAGTCAGCATAGAGATAAAGTACTGGCCACTTGTCTCATTCAGCAATGTCCAAGGCCAGCTGGATGGCTTTCACATCGGCAAACTGATTCGATTCACCCTCTCCGTCAGCAGTTTCTGCAACTTGTCAGGGACGCCATATAGCTACCTTCCATCTCCAATGCTTTCCCACAATACGGCAAGAGCCATCAGTAAACAAGGCATACTGCTTTTCACTTTCTGACAGTTTATTATATGGTGGGGCCTCTTCAGCACGCACCACCTCCTCCTCTGGTGGCATTCCGAAATCTTTGCCCTCTGGCCAGTCCATGATGACTTCTAGAATGCCTGGATGCCTAGGATTTCCTTTTCCAACTTGTTGTGTAATTAGTGCAGCCCACTTACTCCATGTAGCATCAGTTGCATGATGTGTAGAGGAGACCCTGCCTTTGAACACCCAGCCCAGCATGGGCAAACGGGGTGCCAGGAGGAGCTGTGCTTCAGTGCCAATCACTTCCGAAGCAGTTCGAACCCCTTCATAGGCTGCCAGTATCTCTTTCTCAGTTGGGGTATAGCTGGCCTCAGATCCTTTGTATCCCCGACTCCAAAAGCCGAGGGGTCAACCTCAAGTCTCCCCTGGAGCTTTCTGCCAGAGGCTCCAGGTAGGACCGTTCTCCCCAGCTGCGTTGTACAGTACATTTTTTACATCTGGCCCGGTCTGTACTGGTACAAGGGCTACTGCATGAACTTTCTCTCGTTTAATTTGCTCAAAGGCTTGTTGTTGTTCAGGGTCCCATTTAAAATCATTCTTCTTCTGGGTCACATGATAGAGAGGGCTTACAATCAAACTGTAATTTGGGATGTGCAATCTCCAGAACCCCACGGCACCCAAGAAAGCTTGTGTTTCTTTCTTATTATTTGGTGGCGTTAATGCTGTTTTCTTTTTGATCACATCTGTGGGGATCTGTCTACGTCCATCTTGCCATTTTATTCCCCCAAATTGAATCTCCTGTGCAGGTCCCTTGACCTTACTCCGTTTTATACCAAAACTGAGTTTTACCAGGATTTGTATTATTTTCCTCCCTTTCTCAAAAACTTCTTCCTCAGAATCACCCCAAACATCAATGTCATCAATGTATTGCAGCTGTTCTGGAGTTTCCCCCTGTTCCAGCGCAGTCTGGATCAGTCCATGGCAGATGGTCAGGCTATGGTTCCACCCTTGGGGGAGTTGGTTCCAAGTGTACTGGACACCCCTCTAAGTAAAAGCAACAGTGGCCTGCACTCTGCAGACAAAGGAACAGAGAAATATGCGTTGGCATTATCAGTTGTGGCATTCCACTTGATGCCCTTGACTCCAGTTCATGCTGAAGTTCTAGAATGTCTGGTAATGCAGCACTCAATGTTCGTGTGACTTCATTCAAGCCACGATAGTCTACTGTTAGTCTCCACTCTCTGGTAGACTTTCACACTGGCCGTGTGGGGCTGTTAAAGGGTGAACGGGTCCTACTAATCACTCTTTGGCTCTCCAGTCTACGGATCAGCTGATGAATGGGAATCTGGGAGTCTCGGTTGGTGCGATATTGCTGCCGGTGCACTGTTGTGGTAGCAATTGGCATTTGTTGTTCTTCAACCTTCAGCAGCCCCACAACAGAAGGATCCTCTGAGAGACCAGGCAAGGTGGATAGCTGCTCAATTTCCTCAGTCTCCAAAGCAGCAATACCAAAAGCCCATCAGTACCCTTTTGGGTCTTTGAAGTACCCTCTCTTAAGGTAGTCTATGCCAAGGATGCATGGAGCCTCTGGACTAGTCACAATGGAGTGCTTTTGCCATTCCCTCCCGGTCAGGCTGATTTCAGCCTCCAGCACAGTCAACTCTGTGATCCTCGTGTCACTCCAGAAATAGAGATGGGTTCCACCCCTTGACATCTTGATGGCATCAGCATACATTGTGCACTGGTATCTACTAGAGCCTTATACTTCTGTGGGCCTTATGTGCCAGGCCATCTGATCCACACAGTCCAGTAAATCCGATTGTCCCCTACCTCCACCTGGCTAGCGGCAGGGCCCCTCTAATAGTGATCACAACATTGGTCACTTAAGTCTTGTAGAAAGAGATTAGTCTTCTTTATCACAGGAGATGGTGTAAAATCAGCTCTTTCACTCCATCTGGGAAACTGATCACCAGAGACTGAAGCCACAGCTTTCATGGGAGGATCAGCCTTGACCTTTGTTCTCCTCTTCAATTCATGCACCCATTCCTCCAGAGCTGAAGTAGGTTTTCCATGCCACTTTGTCATGTCTTCTCTGTGATCCCGCAGGTAAAACCATAGGGTGGCCTGTGGCATGTACCTCCTGTATCTTCTCTCTCGAGCAGTAGGATGCCTTTTGTTAATAGCTGAGACATGGCTTGCTACACATGGGGAAGCAGATAGATTGGACAGATCATCTCTCAATTGTTTGAACTCCTGGGACAGTTTATCCAAAGCTGAATGATGGAAGGGGTGATATTGTCTTTGAACTGTCAGAGTTTACAGATCAGTTCATCCACTGTTGGTGGAACTACGTCATGCCAGGTTATTGATTCCATTGAGTGGGCATAAGATGGTGCACTCCATGTAAATTTCTGCCACATGGATCATTTACATTTGATTTCATCTGGATCTATCTATGCATTCCCAGCATCTGACCTATGATAGATCATCTGTACAATGGCTGATTCCCTCAGAGAGACTATGTATTTTGCTGTCTTGGGCCAGTTTGCCAAACGACTCATAACATTGTCCTTGTATAGAACATTCCTTTCATAGCTGCCAAGAGCAGCCTTTAAAGGCTGAGGGACTGTTTCTCTTTTGCAACTGTTTTGTCAATTCCCACTTCCCTAGCAAGAGATACCAGCTTCTTAGCTTCCCTACCTTCTAGTTTGTGACCGTCAGCCCCATCTGTTGTCGGGGTTGGTGAATCCGCTGTGCTTGGGGGTTGAGTAACAGTAGCAGCTGCTCTGTCTGTTGCTGTCGGGGTTTGAGTAGCTGCTGTACTTTTTGCTGGTGTAGGTGTAGCTGCTGTACTTGGAGTTGGAGTGGCTGCATTGTCTGTTGCTTTGCCATCAAATCCAGAGACATCTTAGAATCATAGAATCATAGAATAGTTAGGACTGGAAAGGATCATCTAGTTCTAAAACCCCTGCTATGGGCAGGGACACCTCACACTAAACCGTGTCACCCAAGGATCTGTCCAACCTGGCTTGAACATTCCAAGGGATGGAGCATTCACAACTTCCCTGGGCTTCCCATTCCAGTGCCTCACCACCCTTTCAGTAAAGAACTTCCTCCTTATATCCAATCTAAACTTCCCCTGCATAAATTTTAACCCGTTACCCCTTGTCCTATCACTACAGTCCCTAATGAAGAGTCCCTCCCCAGCATCCCTATAGGCCCCCTTTAGATACTGCAAAGCTGCTATGAGGTCTCCACGCAGCCTTCTCTTCTCCAGCCTGAACAGCCCCAACTTTATCAGCCTTGTCTTCATACGGGAGGTGCTCCAGTCCCCTGATCATTCTCGTGGCCCTCCTCTGGACTTGTTCCAACAGTTCCATGTCCTTTTTATGTTGAGGACACCAAAACTGTGCACAATACTCCAAATAAGCTCTCACGAGAGCAGAGTAAAGGGGCAAGATCACCCCCTTCAACCAGCTGGTCATGCTCCTTTTGATGCAGCCCAGGATATGGTTGGCTTTCTGGGCTGTGAGTGCACACTGCCTGCTCATGTTCATTTCCTCATCAACCAACACCCCCAAGTCCTTCTCTGCAGGGCTGCTCTGAATCTCTTCGCTGTCCAACCTGTAGCTGTGCCTGGGATTGCTCCGACCAAGGTGTAGGACCTTGCACTTGGCATGCTTAAACTTCAAAAGGCTGACATCTGCCCACCTCACAAGCGTGTCAAGGTCCCTCTGGATAGCATTTCTTCCCTCCAGCGTATCAACCGAACCACAAAGCTTGGCGTCATTGTCAAACTTGCTGAGGGTGCACTCAATTCCACTGTCCATGTCAGTGACAAAGATGTTAAACAAGACCGGTCCCAACACCGATCCCTGAGAGACACCACTCGTTACTGGTCTACAGCTGAACATTGAGCCACTGACCACAACTCTTTGTGTGCGGCCATCCAGCCAGTTCTTTATCCACCGAGTGGTCCATCCATCAAATTGATGTCTCTCCAATTTAGAGACAAGGATGTTGTGTGGGACAGTGTCGAATGCTTTGCACAAGTCCAGGTAGATGACATCAACTGCTCTACCCCTGTTCATCAGTTCTGTAGCCCCATCATAGAAGGCCACCAAATTGGTCATGCAGGATTTCCCCTTAGTGAAGCCATGCTGGCTGCCACCAAGCACCTTTTTGTTTTTCATGTGCCTTAGCATGCCTTCCAGGAGAATCTGCTCCAAGATTTTGCCAGGCACAGAGGTGAGACTGACTGGTCTGCAGTTCCCTGGGTCATCCAATTTCCCCTTCTTGAAAATGGGGTTATATTAACCTTTTTCCCTTTTTCCTTTTTTATATCATCTTTTTCCCTTTTAAGTTGCTGGATAGTGTTGAGCAGGGCTCTGTAGGTGTAGGCCAAACCCTAGCACGTTGCCATGATTTGTCCCTCTCTGGTATGACCAGGATGACAACACACCTCATTTAAGTGTTTTACTAGTGTTTCCAGATTTTGCAGTTGTTCACGGGTGAAATTCCAAAGCACTGGAGGGGCCCACTGGCCTAGATATTTGCTCATACTATCCCCCACACCCTGCCACTCATGACTTTCCAGCCTCAGGGAAAATCTCTTGGTCCTCCTATATCGTCGTGTAACCCTAGACAAGACCCAAACCCAACTTTGCTTTACTTTAGAGATCAGATGAAATGGCCATGGGTAAAACACACTCTGTAATGTGTGCCGACATGGTGATCCCCATCACAATCAGACAGGTCTCAAGAGTACCCAAAGGCCATTCAAAACCTTCAGAACTCTCATGATGCTGTAAATATTCTGGTGGGGGAGCTGGGAATGTAAGGGAATGTCTCCTTCATAGGTTGACCACCCTAGGAGGAAACAAAAGATGTGCAATTGCTGAACACTTCCATTATATACCTTCCAAAGTACAGAGGTGAAGACCAGACTGGGAACGCAAGCCAGATCAGTTTCATTATCAATGAGCCTATTGTATTAAGAGTCATTACCATAAAGTACAGCAAAACAAGAACCTTAGCCCAGGCCCCCCAGCCAATAAACATTAAAACAGCAAATACCATCTGTAAGTAAGGTACAACATGCTGAAACTATGAGATCAAGAGCAACAACTTTGAGAGCCAATAAATCAGCATTGTGACGAGTGACTATGAATCTGAAATAATGATTGCTTATCACAAATACGATTAGACACACTCTGGTCAGGTCTGTCGTTATCTTACCAATAATAATAATGATAAGGGAAATAACAAGGGAAGAGAATATAACCGCTCACCACCTGCCAACCGATACCCAGCCTGACCTGAGCAGTGATCTAGCCCTTCCGGGTAACTCCCTCAAGTTTAAATACTGGGCATGACATGCTGTGGTATGGAATATCCCTTCATCTCGTTTGGATCAGGTGTCCTGTCTCTGCTTCCTCCTGGCTTCCCCTCCTCCCTGACTCAGAAAGTCCTTGGTCAGAGTAATCATTTCTTAAAAACAACTAAAAACATTGATCTTATCAGCGTTGTTCCCAGGCTGAAAGTCAAAAACACAGCACTGCACCAGCTACTAAGAAGGAAAAAACTTACTGCAACTGCTGAACCCAGGACTGTATCTTATCCCTTTATTCCCTTGCTCTAGGTCCAACTCCTCTGAATTGTAAGATGCAATTCACTCAGGGCTACAGGGCAGGCTGAGAGAAAAAGCTTTATTGGACCCCATGTCATAGAAGGCATAAACCTGCTCTCTGCAAAACCGTGAGGTGTCTTTTCGTGTTCAGCCACCTTTGAGCAGGATTTGTTTTTCCAAAAGAAGAAAAGGTAGAAGCGTAGAAAGGCCCTGCCCTGGCTGCTGAGAACAGAAAAGGGTCCTTTTAG
Organism: Pezoporus flaviventris; assembly: GCF_033815535.1. Taxonomy (NCBI): domain Eukaryota; kingdom Metazoa; phylum Chordata; class Aves; order Psittaciformes; family Psittacidae; genus Pezoporus; species Pezoporus flaviventris. The sequence continues at coordinate 313,747 of NW_026892669.1, read as the reverse complement.
ATGCCCAAACACCTGGACCCCTCTCTGGGGTCTGTGGGACCAGGGTAGAGTCGGCTCCTTGGGCAAACTTGCATTTGCTGTTTCTTATGCTATCACACCTTCTGTGAGCAGTGGAGGCCTGTTCCAGTCCAAGGAAGAGGACACACATCCCCTTTTACTGCAAATGTCTTTAACCACAGTTGTGCACAAGTTTGGCTGTACAAGAAATTCTCTAATACATTGAAACATTAACATGCAAGTAGGTACTAGACAGCACTAAGCAGCTCTCAGAGCCTCTAATTTAATGTGATGAACCAAAAGATTTCACAGCTAGAGGTTGGGCGGAGAAGTGATTCAGAGCAGCCCCGTGGGGAAGGACTTAGGGGTGTTGGTTTATGAGAAACTGAACATGAGCGGCAGCATGAGCTCTCAGCCCAGAAAGCCAACCGTATTCTGGGCTGCATCAAAAGGAGCGTGACCAGCAGGTCAAAGGAGGCGATTCTTCCCCTCTACTCTGCTCTTGTGAGACCCCACTTGGAGTACTACGTGCAGTTCTGGTGTCTTCAACATAAGAAAGACTGTTGGAACAAGTCCAGAGGAGGGCTGTGTAGGAGTTAGGTGAACAATAAAATGTCCTCTGCTGAAGGTACTGTTAAGAATCCTTATTTGCTAGACTTTCAATAATTAAAATCTGCCGAAATAAATTATTCCTTGATGTCCTAAGTTAATTATGTAAAAAATATATTATTGTTGGTGACTCCCTTGTTTTGATGATGATATTGAGTCTGACACCTAAAAGCCACTCTTCAAGAAGAATTTGAGCATGCAAGGAATAAGCATTGCAACAGCATTACCTTGCTTTTTTTGTTAATAACTACCAGCCCTTCTACAATGCTTTTCTATCACTGGTTTAGGAGTTTAAAAATGACCACTCAAAACCTTTACCTGTATTTTAAAGATAAGGAAACTGAGGCACAAAAAGAAACAATTTATCTAAAACCTCCCAGCAAGCCAGTGGCAGAATATGGAGCAGAACTCATTTCTGCATTAATGCTTTCAGGTCCGAAGAAAATCAAAGAATGAATAGTAATGAAAGGGAACCCAAGTCAGTGGCTCTGCCTTAGAAACCATCCTGTATTCTCACAGGTTGTGACTTCTCAAGCAGATTGTGGATCCTGGCAAGGCAATCTGAGGAGAGTTGCACCAATTCTGTAGTATCACCACAGAAAAGAGTTGCAGAACATGCCAGTAGGAAGAAAACATTAATGATAAAACTTTTCTAAAGGCAGAAGAGGCTAGGCTAGGCCAGGAAAAAAAACCCCAACAAACAGAAAAACAACAAAAAACCACCACCACCAAAAACAACAACAAAAAAACACCACCACCAAAAACAACAACAAAAAACCCCCACAAAACCCCAAACCCATAAAATTAGCTTTCAAGCAACTTCCTGCTCAAGAATCTAATAGGAACAGTATCTTAGATTCATCTGCCCTGTCTACAGTTTTGAGTGTGTGGCTGTTATGGATGTATTTGAAAGCCAGCCCTGCAGTGATTTAACGAATTGTGTTACAGATTGGTACTATATATCTTGAAAAAAAATTGAAACATGGGACAAAACTTTCACAAAATCCTCCATTGCTTAAAAATAATTAATGTAGATATATAACAGTTTTGCCCAAAGGCATACTGCAACTCAGTAGCAGAGCTGGCTGTCAAAGTCAACAGAGTTGTTTTGGGGTTGTTTTACTACACTTCTATTAGAAGCTTCCATTCTGCAGTCCACATTTTGTATTCTCCTTTTAATTTGTTTATCCAGGAGAAAACCAAGCTTTTCCTGAAGAATTTTTTATTTTATATTCCTCTTCAAGATATTCAGAGGATTTGCTTCCCGGGAAACTATGGAGCCATCATTTTGTAAAGGTTATTTGAGCATTTGTTCACTAATACAGGTCTGCTGAATCAAAGCAACTGGTTGACAAACAGAGGCTCCACTCTAATACAAGTAAATCCAAACAAGTCATAAAACTTCTACAAACATATGAAGGAAAAACACCTAAGTGGAAGACAAGATGCTGACCTCATCCAACTCCTGCTGAAGATAGGTGAGCAGCACTGCCTATCACTGCACAGGCACTGAGCCTAGCACAGGCCTGTCTTTTTCTAGAGATAAGCTGACTTTTTTTTTTTGATGGGAAAGAACAAAACAGAAACCACTGGCAACAACATCTCATCTTCTGCAATATGCCTGAGGCTCACTGTACAAATAAGCTTTCCATTTGCATCTTCCTAATGCTATTTTTAGAACATACTGGCAGCGCCAGATGTCTCTTTCAAAGGCTGGACTCTTCAGAGCTGGAGTTAAGATTTATAACCATGTGCTTGCTGGCCATGGATGTTGAAGATGACAGGTTTGTGGGAAAAGCCCCCATTGTTAAGATGACATTGTTCAAAAAACTGTTTAGAATAGTTACTCACAGCATCTTGAGTATTTCAACATAACATCCAAGGATCCTGTCTGCCTGGGCACTCAGCTCAATGCTCATGGTGCTGCAGGTAGGACTGACCATCAAGCAGTCAATCAGGTTGGACTCACTGTCATTGCCAACGTTGGCTATCATCTTCTGATTAGCTGTGTTGTTGTACTCCACTTCCACATGAATTTCATTTGAAGTGACAATAACTGGTTTGAGACAGGATTTAGTCAAGATGGCCTCTTGAGAGACCAGGTCAGGACTTGTGTGAAGAAGGCGGAGTGGCAGATTAGTCTTTCGGTCACATTGCTGCTGGCAGCCATTCCTGATTTCCTTCAGGCTCGGTGAATTGTCTCGGCTGAATTTAAAATGTAAACAAATAATTTCAATAGACAGACATAGCAGCAGAGAGCAGGAGAGAGAGTTCAACACTGAGAAGCCAAGATCTTTTGCAATTTCTCACTGCATTTCACCCCAGCCCACTGAATTGCTTTCTTCCATGTAATTGAATTACTGAAATAAATCAAAAATATTAAAAGGCTCCAATAGGACTGTTCTGCAGCCCCTGTTCTACAAAGATTCAAGCTTTTCATTACTCTAATTGACATGCCAGTTTAGTATAAAGGTGAACTTTCCCATCCAAATTGTGCAAAACTGTAACAGAATCCATGTCCAATTATGTATCTGTCTACAGTACATGGCCAGACATTTGTCTGCAGCCCTTGCGTCTGGAATTTTTGTTAGACATTAAGCAGCCCCTGTCCATGCTCTACAATAAGGAAAGTCAGATAGGCATAAACAAACAGAAAACATAGCAGAGGGGAACCCTCAGTGTCTACTGGAAACTGGCTTGTGTCTCAAGACCTGTGGCATCTATTTTATGGTAAGTCAAGAATCAAATTTTCCACAATAATGGAGACAGCATTGTGAAACCAGCTCACATTCAAAGCTGTAGATACACAGGGATTTCACACCACCCCTCCTTCAAGATCTAACCTTTCCCTTTGCTTTAGGTGTAACATACACTTCATATGCCAGAAAGGGAGCAAACTGGACACTGCTCTGGGTAGTGCTTACTTCACAAAGACTCTTATTGAGCACTTTCATCTGCTGTTGGCCTGAAAAGGATGGTTATGGCTGCAGTCTGCCTTAGAGAAATATCTCAACAGTGGTCAAGATCAGCATGCTGGTCTGTTGAACATCTGGCTGGTGAACTTCATCCTGGAAGTTACTGCAGCTTGCAGTAACTGCTGAGCTCCTTGCAGCACCAGCACTGACCCCATTTTCCAGCATGGGAGCTAAAGATGTGCAATAAAAGATTGTCATGCTCACTGCCCCAAAACATACCGCAGTGAGTACAAGTGAATGAAAGTTCAGCATCTTTCAGGTTTTCAAGCACAGAGCTTGAAATATAATCACATATCTCCAAAAACATGCATGTGATTGACCAGAACTCCCACATGTAACGCTAGCAATGAAAAGACACGCTCTCACATACCCACACCCATGCGCACACTGATCTTGTTTACAGATGCCATGAGTTTGGAAGTGAGTAACATGCAGTCAACTGGGAATTCATACTAACCTGTTGATAAATTCCTCGTAACATGAATAAATGGCTGCTAAGCAGACGGCTACAATATTTGGCAGGACTCTGGGATGGGGGCATTGTCCAGTTGGACCATGCATGCTGAAAAACAAAACCCAAGGTAAAATAATTGTAAAGATTTCTGTGGGCAAAAGCAGTCAGACAGAATGGGATGCCAGAACTGGATAGACTGCTTGGGAAACTTCAGAAGGGCCATAACAGAGTTATTTTAACCATGTAAATCCCTACCCAATGGCCTTGTTTATGAAATGTATCTCTACAGTCCCCCCCCAAAATTTCACCATGACTGAGCATTATGTGGTCTCAAGTTAATGGGAATCTCTTTGGAGAGGCTCTGAGTCTAAATGCATAAAAAGAATGTACACACAGCCAAGTTCATTTGCTTCCGGTGTGTAACTAGGCAGAAAACACCAGCCATATTTTGAGAATTAGTTTTAGTTTTAAAATAAAAAAGAAAATAATAAAAAAGAAACTTCAGCAACACTGCCTCATGGACTCTTCTAATTTATTTGCTGTTTGCCAGTACCAAAAAGCACCGACTACTCTTAACAACAAGAAAAGAGATGAGCAGGACTGTGAGAAGTAACAGTGTCGTGGTTTAAGCCCAGCATGTAAATAGGACTGGAAATGCACCATAAATTAAATGTAACTAACCTATGAATAAAATTCTTCACCACTTCCATTCCAGCATTCAGCTCATTCAAAGCCAGAATATACTCCTGAGTAAACAGCCGCAACAGAGGGCACTTCCCAAAATCCTGTCCAAAAAGCAGAGACTTGGTGAAGATAGTGAAACATGGCTGCAATGGACATCAAAACTGTGGGTTTTCAAAAGAAATAAACTCAAACACAACCAAATTCACTTTGTATTATGCTGACAGCTTCAAGAGCACAGTATCACTCCATGCTGAAGTAATGTTCTTCCCACTAATAATGGCATGCTTGCCAATTCTCCTCTTTCCCCTATACCCACCTTGAAACAAAAGACACTTTTAATGAAACAAAACAAAACCCCATCTGCACTTATATTTCTTTTATACACTTCACTTCACACCTTTATTTTGAAATGAAATTTTTATTGTCTTGCAAATTTGCTTACACTCATAACTCCAAGTTTTTTTGAAATGCAACTAAAAATAATTTTTTACTTCCATTTTTTACATTCTATCTATTCTGGATTTTGAGAAAATGTTTCTGACATGCAATGAATAAGCAATCAAGTATGAAACTAGAGACCAGTTCTTTCTCCAGGGGTTTTATTCCAGCGACAATGTGAATTTGACAGGTGAGCTCACTTTCTTCAAATCCTCCAGTCAGAAAAGCACCTGCTAACTAAAATCCCGCATCTCCTCACATCACCTGATATTTTTAGACGTAAAAGTGTTCCAGCACATTTCTTCACATTTACACAGGTGTAACCTTATTATACAGGTGGTACTGAACCTCAAAGATAAATTTAAAGTGGTGAACAAGGCCCACTGAGGACAAACAAGCCCTCCCAGTTATCTCTCAAGCAGCTGGCTGTGGAAAAAGAGTCATCCTGAAAAAATAAATTGCAACTGAAATTTAAAGAAATGCCACAAGGGGTAACAAACTGGAGGTCTGTAAAAGGGAGGATACACTCCCAAATCACTGAAACCTTGTTATTTATTTTGGTTTCAGGCACTTCTATAGCACAACCTATATAAACATCTCAAAGGTTTTACAGCTACAGAAAATTACCAAAAATGCCTAGGCAGAACCACATCTTCAAGTCTAAGTGTCACTCTTTGCTAGCACTGAATGGCTACCTGGGAAGTTTATCCAGCAAAGGGACCGTGAGTGATTCCACAGTTGGTATTGCAATTAAAATCATCTGTCGTGGTTTAAGCCCAGCTGGTAACTCAGAACCACGCAGTCAATCGCTCACTCCTCCCTCTTCTTCCCCCCTGCTCCTGGAGGGATTGGGAGAAGAATCGAAAGAATGCAAATCCCATGGGTTGAGATAAGAACACTCCAGTAACTAAGGTATAATACAAAACTACTACTACCACCAATGATAATAATGATAAGGGAAATAATAAGGGGAGAGAATATAAAACTAAAAGAGGAAAAGGAAAAAAAACAACAATAAACAAGTGATGCACAATGCAATTGCTCACCACCTGCTGCCCAATACCCAGCCCAACCTGAGCAGCGATCTGGGCCTTCTGGGTGACTCCCCTAGTTTATATACTGGGCATGACGTGCTGTAGTATGAAATACCCCTTTGGCTAGTTTGGGTCTGGTGTCCTGTCTCTGCTTCCTCCCGGCTTCCCCTCCTCCCTGGCAGAGCATGAGACTGAAAAGTCCTTGATTGGAGTAAGCATTTCTTATTAACAACTAAAAACATCAGTGTGTTATCAGCATTGTTCTCAGACTAAAGCCAAAACACAGCACTGCACCAGCTACTAAGGAGAAAAATAATTTACAGCTGAACCCAGGACAAGCTTCTCCAAGCTAGCCAAGTTCCTGTAACATGTGCACTCACCATGTTGTGTTTGAGAATCCTCTGTACTGCTGGTGTGAACACTTCTATCACAACCATGGACCGCGGGCGCTCTCGGCAGTGCTGTAATGAGTAACAAGTCATTTTGTGAGCTGCGGAAATCATGAAAATGGGTGTCCCCTGGTTTTGCACCTCATGCATGGATTACTCCAAAATTAACAAAATCCAAGGGCTAAATTAATCTTTCCTGGGATTAGGGTACTTTTAACGCTGCTTCTAATGGAAAATTACCATGGGAGCTTATGAACTACATGAATTCCTTTCCCTGCTGCCCATTCTCCTCAAAAGTCACTGAAATGTAGAATTTTTGAGACTTCTACCCCTTTTAAAACTTGCCAGCAGTTTTAAAAGAAAACGGGTCATCATGACTATGCAGTCTGATGCATGAAGCATATGGATCTATTTATCATAATGGTGCTGTTAACCATTTGGTTGTTGACCAAAAACTGAAATCAATTTGGGCATGAGTTAAGGCACTATAGGAAAAAAAAAAAACAGCCACCCCCTCAAAGAACTACATTCATAGAAAATTGTTTCAGAAAGCAAAGCTGTTCTGATACCTTGCAGAAGAATTCACAGAGGTCAGGAGGAGGATGGTTGTTTTCCAGCAAAGGTGCAGTTGCCTTTAAAAAGAAAGAGAGAGAACAATTTAGAGGATTGCAACTGGAGTAAGCATCTTGCAGGGAAATATTTTGCTTGAGGGAAAAAAAAAGCAGCTCACTTTTAAAAAGGAATGACAAAAGCACCAATAGAGAAATTAGAGATGGGCTGTGTGTTTATTTTACATGTGTGTTTATTTTGCATGTAAGCTCAAGCACACCTTTGCTATGAATTCTTTGTGAAATTTTGCCTTTAACTATATCAGTGTAATATATAACACACAGCAAAAGAAGCACAATTTTTATAATGGCTTAAATAAAAAAAGGAGCAGGCCAATTGTTTCAGGATGTAATACTGCAAGGATGAATCAGACTCTCTGTTTCAGTTACAACATCTCCCCAAAAGAAAAAAAAAACAAAACCACACACATCCTTACATCCTTTATGAAAGAGTTCGAGCTCTTTTTGTGAGAAATAAGTCACTACAAGTACCATAGCACTGTTCTTACCTTGGTGGAACCTATTTATCAAAATCAAGCATCTAACTTTTTGCAAGTTGAGATCAACCATTCCTTCTTTGTTGCTACGCAAACCAATGTACTTACACTCAGTAAATACATTAGAGCTCATACATGCCACTGAGGGTGTAATGAACTTATGTGGTTGTTATTTCCTTGGTAAATTAGAAAATGGAACTAGAATAATGTATTATCGCTTTGTGATACTGCCTTCTGGCTTTTCAAGTCATGAGCTAAAGTGATTCTCAGTTCCCATTTAAAAAGAAAGACTCTAAATACAGTGGCTAGGACACCGTATTAAGCAAGTGAACACCAGATATTTAATCTGAATGGCATCAGGAGTTTTACTAAGTCAGCCTGCTTTGTGTTTTTGCCCTCCCTCTTGTCTCCTTAAGAAGGCCACCTAGTCCAACTTTCCTGCTCACAACAGGGTCACCTTGTATCTTTTATTAAAAAATCCTTCCCCCAAAACAAGTAGTTGTATCTGAGGCCTGAATTGCCCTTGGCACTAGGGTAAAATGAAAGCTGCAGCAGATCTCAAAGAGAAGTAAATACCACTTCAGAAACTTATTTCAGTGGCTGATTCTGGCTAAAATGGTATATCAAGCAGCAGTCACACCTACTGGCAGCTACATGCCACCTTGTAATTTTGCAGAAAGTGTCACAAGGATGTGACAAGATCAGGTGGTGGTGAGGTTCTATATAAGACTATTGGGTAAATCTGGAAATTGCCTGTCCTGGGTTCAGCAGTAGCAGTCATGTTTTTTCCTTTGTGGTAGCTGCTGCAGTGCTGTGTTTTGACTTCCAGGCTGGGAACAGTGTTGGTGAAGCCGATGTTTTTGGTTGTTGCTAAGTGATGTTTACCCTGACCAAGGACTTTGTGAGGCTCATGCTCTGCCAGGGAGGAGGGGAAGCCGGGAGGAAGCAGAGATGGGGCGCCTGACCCAGGCTAGCCAGGGAGGTATTCCATACCACAGCACGTCATGCCTGGGGTGGGGGTAACTGGGAGTTACCAGGAAGGACACAGGCTTCCGGGTAGGACTCGTTTCTTGGCCGGTGGTATCGTATTCTCTTCCCTTGTTATTTTCCCTTATCATTGTTGTAGTTGATAGTAGCGGTGGTGATTTGTGTTGTACATTGGTTGCTGGACTGTTCTTGTCTCAACCCGTAGGAGTTGCACTCTTTCGATCCTCCTCCCCATTCCTCCGGGAGTAGGGAAGGGGTGAGCCCCGGTAGGGGGGGGACGACGTCCCTTGATTGTTGTCAGCTTGGCCCCACTCACTGGGAGTGAGTGAACAAGTTGCCTGACTGGGTTTAAACCACGACAGTTCTTTTTGACGCCCAACGTGGGGCACGAGGGGTTGAGATAAGAACAGATCTGACTGGATTAATAGTCACTCATCACAATGCTGATTTATTGGCTCTCAAGGTTGTTCCTCTTGATCTCACAGTTTCAGTATATCATATCTTACGCCCATCCGGTATTTGCTGTATTAGTGGTTTTCAAGTGTGGGGCTTGGGCTAAGGTTTTTGTCCCATTGTACTTTATGGTAATGACTTGTAATACAATAGAATCATTGATCATGAAACTGATCCTGCTTATGTTCCCAGTGTGGTCACCACCTTTATACTTTGGGAGGTTAATGATGGAGGTGCTTAGCAATTACACATTTTTTTCTCCTTCTCAGGTGCTCAGCCTGTGAAGGAGACATCCTTTTACCCTCCCAGTCGTCCCCCCAGACCATTTACATTTGAGAGTTTTGAATTTTTTGAATGGCCTTTTAATGCTGTTGAGACTTGTTTGCTGATGGTGATGGGAATCACCATGCTAACACGCATACAGAGTGTGTTTTGCCCATGACTGATTTCAAGAGTTAAGCAGAGTCAGGTTTGAGTCTTGTCTGGGGTCAAATGACAATGTAGGAGGACCAAGAGATTTTCCCTGAGGCTGGACAGTCATGAGGGGCAGGGTGTGTGGGATTGTATGGCCAAGTATCTAGGTCAGTGGGCCCCTCCAGTACTTTGGAATTTCACTACCGAACAACTGCAAAATCCAGAAGAATTAGTAAAACACTTAAATGAGGTGTGTGGTCATTCTGGCCATACCAGAGATGGACAAATCATGGAAACGTGCTGGGGCTTGGCCTATGCTTACAGGGCCTTGTTCAACACTATCCAGCACCTTCAAAAGGAAAAGAATGTCGGCGGATCTCAGGGCAAAGCAACAGTCGCTACTCAAACTTTGGCTGCAATGAACTGCGCAGCTACCCCAGCAGCAAGTACAGCAGCTGCTCAAACTTCAACTGCAACAGACAGCGCGGTTACCCCAGCTCCAAGCACAGCAGCTGCACCAACCCCAGCGACAAGCACAGTCGCTACTCAAACTTTGGCTGCAAAGAACTGCGCAGCTACCCCAGTGGCAAGTACAGCAGCTGCTCAAACTTCAACTGCAACAGACAGCGCGGTTACCCCAGCTCCAAGCACAGCAGCTACACCACCCCCAGCAACAAGTACAGTCGCTACTCAAACCACAGTGATAATCACTGCAGCCAAACCAGAGGACCAATTCGTACCAATATCGGTTGCCCCTGTACGCAAGAGAACAAGCAAAAAGGAGGCAAGAAGGGTGAAGCGAGATGAAGAACCAATGAATTCACCACCCGGTCCAGAATCTGATCAGGAGTCATCATCACATGACGAAGAAGAAGAAGAAGAGGTAACTTCTCGACCTCGGACCTCAACCGAGCTGCGGAATATGCGAAAAGATTTTACCTGTCAACCAGGGGAGCACATCATCACCTGGTTACTCCGATGCTGGGACAATGGGGCCGATGGTCACGAACTAGAAGGTACAGAAGCCAAGCAGCTGGGATCACTTGCTAGAGAAGGGGGAATTGACAAAGCAATTGCAAGAGAGAAAAAGTCCCTCAGCCTTTGGAGGCGGCTCTTGGCAGCTGTGAAAGAAAGGTTTCCGTACAAAAACGATGTTATGAAGCGTTCGGCCAAGTGGACTACTATAGACAAAGGCATCCAGTCTCTGAGGGAATCGGCCATCGTAGAGATGCTCTATCACATCCAGCCGAATAACGGGGATACACCTATAGATCCAGATGAAGTTGAATGTACATGACCCATGTGGCGAAAACTTACACGGAATGCACTGTCATCATATGCCCATTCACTGGCAACAGTAACCTGGAATGACATAGCACCACTAACAGTGGATGAAATGGTTCATAAACTCCAAGAGTTTGAAGACAATCTCACCCCTTCCATCATCTCAGCTGTGAAAAAACTGTCCCAGGACCTCAGACAATTGAGTCAGACAATGGGACTCATTTCCAGAATAACCTTATAGATATTTGGGCCAAAGAGCATGGCATTGAGTGGGTATATCACATCCCCTACCATGCACCAGCCTCTGGGAAAATCGAACGGTACAATGGGCTCTTAAAAACTACACTGAGAGCAATGGGTGGGGGAACTTTCAAGCATTGGGATACACACTTACTAAAGGCCACCTGGTTGGTCAACACCAGAGGATCTGCCAACAGGGCTGGCCCATCCCCGTCAGAACTTTTACATATTGTAGAGGGGGACAAAGTTCCCGTGGTGCATATGAAGAATTTGCTGGGGAAGACAGTCTGGGTTATTCCTGCTTCAGGTAAAGGCAAACCCACTCGTGGGATTGCTTTTGCTCAGTGTCGTGGTTTAAACACAGTCAGGTAATTCGTTCGCTCACTTCCCCCCCTTTCTTGCCCTCCCCCTGCCCTCGGAGGGAGGGAGAGGAGAATCAAAAGAATGCAACTCCCACGGGTTGAGATAAGAACAGTTTAGTAACTAAGGTATAACACAAATCACTACTGCTACCACCAATGATAATAATGATAAAGGAAATAACAAGGGAACAGAATACAACACCTCACCACCCGCTGACCGATAACTCGCTCCCCAAGCCCGACCAAGCTCCGACCGATACCTCCTCCAACCCTGCAGTCTCCCAGCCCTTCCGGCTAACTCCCAGTTACATCCTGGGCATGACGTGCTGTGGTATGGAATAGCTCTTTGGTCAGTTTGGGTCAGGTGTCCTGTCTCTGCTTCCTCCCAGCTTCCCCTCCTCCCTGGCAGAGCATGAGGCTCACAAAGTCCTTGGCCAAACCAAAACATCTCTATCAGCTCTGTTCCCGAGCCGAAAGTCAAAACACTGCACTGCACCAGCTACCAAGGAGGAGAAACATGACTGCTACTGCTGAACCCAGGACATTATCCACCCCTTATTCCATACCATTCACGTCATGCTCAGATCCCACATTTTCAATATACCATCACTCTTATCTCGGTGCACTCTTATCTTAGTGCATGGACCAGTCCCTATAAAGCTGCTGCGTCCATCTGGTCCATGTCAGGCTCCATCTCTTGTAACAGTCTTCCAGAGCAGGAGAGACTGTGTGCAGTGTTCACACTCGTGAATAACCTGGGCAATTGTGTCCATTGTTAAGTCCACCCCTCGATCATGAGTCCATCTCTGTGTTGCATCTCTGCTCTGATGGCCTGAAGTGCCATGGGCCCACCAGGCTCAAAATAATTCACTGTCCCCTTAAGCAGTTTCTGCAGCTTGTTGCTGGGGACTCCATACAGCTGCCTTCCATCTCCGACGCTTCCAAAGCACTGGAGGGGCCCAGTGGACTAGATACTTGCCCATACTGTCCCACACACCCTGCCACTCATGACTCTCCAGCCTTGGGGAAAATATCTTGGTCCCCCTATATTGTTGTCTAACCCCAGACAAGACCCAAACCTGACTCTGCTTAACTTTTGAGATCAGACAAAATGGTTGTGGGTAGAACACAGTCTGTGTGTGTGTCAACATGCTGATCCCCATCACAATCAGCAGGCAGGTCCCAAGGATACCCAAAGGCCATTCAGAGCCTTCAGAACTCTCAAACGATGCTGCTGTGCTTGTCAGTGGGGCTGGTGTAGCCGCTGTGCTTGCCGGCTCTCCCACCACCAGCTTCTCTTTTCCTGAGTCCAGCTCTTCCTCCTCTGCCTTGCTGGGAAATGCTGCGTGGTCTCCTGCATCCTCCTGGGGCTCGGCGGGCGGCTTCCGGGGAATGCTCTCGGCCGTCGCGGGGCTCGGTTCCTCCGCGGGGCTCGGCTCCTCTGCGGGGCTCGGCTCTTCCGCGGGGCTCGGCTCCTCCGCCGCCTTCTCCCGCTGCTCGGCAACCGCCTCTTCCTCTCCTCGACCGCCCCGACCTCCTCCACCGGCAGCCGTCCCCTCGCGGCCTCCGGCCCCACTCCCGCCGCCGCCTGGTCCCCGGGGCCGCTCTCCTGAGCCGCTTCGGCTGCCGCCGGCTCCCGGGGCCGCTCCCCCTCGGCTCCCCGCAGCCTCACGAAGATGGAGAGTAGGGTGAGGGCCAGGATGGTGAAGAGCAGCCGGACGGCCAGGTACAAGTCCACGGCCACGTCCGTCCCGCCCTGCTGCTGGAGCCCACCCGTATTACAAGCCATTGCCATAAAGCACAGTCAGACAAGAACCTTAGTCCAGGCCCCACACTTGATAAACACTATCACAGCAAATACCGGCTCTACGTAAGTTGACAACATTCTGAAGTTGTGAGATCAACAAGAACAACTCTGAGAGCCAATAAATCAGCATTGTGACGAATGACTATTAATCCAGTCAGATCTGTCGTTATCTCAACCCTTCGTGCCCCACGTTGGGCGCCAAAAAGAACTGTCGTGGTTTAAACCCAGTCAGGTAATTCATTCGCTCACTTCCCCCCCTTTCTTGCCCTCCCCCTGCTCTCGGAGGGACAGAGAGGAGAATCAAAAGAATGCAACTCCCACGGGTTGAGATAAGAACAGTTTAGTAACTAAGGTATAACACAAATCACTACTGCTACCACCAATGATAATAATGATAAAGGAAATAACAAGGGAACAGAATACAACACCTCACCACCCGCTGACCGATAACTCGCTCCCCAAGCCCGACCAAGCTCCGACCGATACCTCCTCCAACCCTGCAGTCTCCCAGCCCTTCCGGCTAACTCCCAGTTACATCCTGGGCATGACGTGCTGTGGTATGGAATAGCTCTTTGGTCAGTTTGGGTCAGGTGTCCTGTCTCTGCTTCCTCCCAGCTTCCCCTCCTCCCTGGCAGAGCATGAGGCTCACAAAGTCCTTGGCCAAACCAAAACATCTCTATCAGCTCTGTTCCCGAGCCGAAAGTCAAAACACTGCACTGCACCAGCTACCAAGGAGGAGAAACATGACTGCTACTGCTGAACCCAGGACACTCAGGGACCTGGATATACTTGGTGGGTAATGCGGGAAGATGGGGAAGTCCGATTTATACCTCAAGGGGATTTGATTTTAGGGGAAAACAGCCAGTGAACTCAATTGTATGCTGTTGCCTGCTGTGTAATACTTTTATAGCCCATCAACTAGATGTCTCCAGGTCACCAGCGACTGGCCCTGACTTCCCTCCAGCCATCATCCCAACAGAGAATGAACTTTGAACATCATGGACCGAATGGACTCGGCAGCATTATAGGGATTGGTCCATGCACTAAGAAAATGATCTTTTCCTCTTGGTCTGTATGTATATGGATGTATATATGTGGGAGAGCAATGGTGTATTGAAAATGTGGGATCTGATCACGACGTGAATGGTATGGAATAAGGGGTGGATAATGTCCTGGGTTCAGCAGTAGCAGTCATGGTTTTCCTTTGTGGTAGCTGGTGCAGTGCGGTGTTTTGACTTCCAGCCTGGGAACAGTGTTGGTGAGGCCGATGTTTTCGGTTGTTGCTAAGTGATGTTTACCCTGACCAAGGACTTTGAGAGGCTCATGCTCTGCCAGGGAGGAGGGGAAGCTGTGAGGAAGCAGAGATGGGGCGCCTGACCTGGGCTAGCCAGGGAGGTATTCCATACCACAGCACGTCATGCCCTGGGTGGGGGGTAACTGGGAGTTACCAGGAAGGATACGGGCTTCCGGGTGGGACTCGTTTCTTGGCCAGTGGTATCGTATTCTCTTCCCTTGTTATTTTCCCTTATCATTGTTGTAGTTGATAGTAGCGGTGGTGATTTGTGTTGTACGTTGGTTGCTGGACTGTTCTTGTCTCAACCCGTAGGAGTTGCACTCTTTCGATCCTCCTCCCCATTCCTCCGGGAGTGGGGAAGGGGAAAGCCCCGGTGCGGGGGGGGGACGGCCCTTGATTGTTGTCAGCTCGGCACCACTCACTGGGAGTGAGTAAACAAGTTGCCTGACTGGGTTTAAACCACGACATTGCCAGGGACTGAAATTAAATTACAGTGATGGGGAACCAAGTTCCACCTTTTTGATAAATTTTTGAGATTTTATATTTTGTTGCACAAAGAGATGCCATATGACTCACTTATTTCTATGTCTAAAAAAGTGCAAACTAAAAAAAGTTGAGGAAGATATTTTTATAAATAAATTAAGCAGGGGGTTAAACTGCAATGACACATACACATATCCACACTTACAAAAACAATCACTTGCTCACATACCATCAGCAATGGAGACATTCTGTATATGGTAGCATTAGCCCCTCAGAAAACTACTAAGCCAAAGGGTTTTAGAGGGCAAGTCTGGCCCTTGTTCTCATGGGGGACTTCAACCACCCTGACATCTGTTGGAAGGACGGTACGGCCCAGCACAAAAAATCCAGGAGGTTCCTCGATTGTGTGAAAGACAACTTCCTTCTGCAAGTAATAGAGGAGCCAACAAGAGAGGTGCCATGCTTGACTTCGTGCTCACTAACAGGGAAGGGCTCATTGGAAATGTGACGTTCCAGGGCAGCCTTGGATGCAACGATCATGACATGGTAGAATTTGAGATCCTCAGGACAGGGAGAAGAGTGTGCAGCAAGATCACTGCCCTGGATTCCAAAAGAGCTGACTTTGGCCTCTTCAGGAACCTGCTCAGTAAGGTTCCAAGGGATATAGCCTTAGAGGGCGGGGGGGGCCAAGACTCTTGGTTGATATTCAAGGATCATCTGCTGCAAGCTCAGGAGTGTTGCATCCCAACTAGAAGGAAGTACAGCAGGAGGGCCAGGAGACCTCCTTGGATGGATAAGGAGCTGCGGAGGAAAATTCAAAAGAAAAAAGAGGCTTATAATAAGTGGAAGCAAGGACAGGCGGCCTGGGAAGAGTACAGGGATGTTGCTCAGGAAGCTAGGGACCAGGTTAGGAAAGCTAAGGCCCAGTTAGAATTAAACTTGGCTAGGGATATTAAGGATAACAGGAAGGGATTCTACAGGTACATAGCAAATAAAAACAGACTAGGGAGAACATAGGCCCCCTCTGGAAGCTCTCGGGAGAACTAGCTACACAGGATTTGGAGAAGGCTGAGTTTCTGAATGACTTCTTTGCCTCGGTCTTCACTGGCAAAGGCTCTGACCACACCACCCAAGTCTTGGAAGGCAGATGCAGGGACTGTGAGAATGAAGACCATGCGCCCACTGTAGGAGAGGAACTGTTTTGAGACCATGTTAAAAATCTGAATGGGCACAAGTCCATGGGTCCTGATGAAATCCATCTGTGGGTCCTAGTGGAGCTGGTGAATGAAGTTGCTAAGCCACTGGCCATCATATCTGAGAAATCATGGCAGTCAGGTGAAGTTCCCGATGACTGGAAAAAGGGAAATATAACCCCCATTTTCAAGAATTACAGACCAGCCAGTCTCACCACTGTGCCTGGCAAAATCTTGGAGCAGATTCTCCTGGAAGGCATGCTAAGGCACATGAAAATCAACAAGGTGGTTGGTGACAGCCAGCATGGCTTCACTAAGGGGAAATCCTGCCTGACCAATTTGGTGTCCTTTTATGATGGGGCTACAGAACTGATGGGCAGGGGTAGAGCAGCTGATGTCATCTACCTGGACTTGTGTAAAGCTTTTGACACTGTCCCACACTACTGTCTCTAAATTGGAGAGAGACATCAATTTGAGGGATGGACCACTCGGTGGATAAAGAACTGGCTGGATGGCCGCACACAAAGAGTCATGGTCAGTGGCTCAATGTCCAGCTGGAGACCAGTAACGAGTGGTGTCTCTCAGGGATCGGTGTTGGGACCGGTCTTGCTTAACATCTTTGTCGCTGACATGGACAGTGGGATTGAGTGTGCCCTCAGCAAGTTTGCCGATGACACCAAGCTATGTGGTTCGGTTGATACGCTGGAGGGAAGGACTGCCATCCAGAGGGACCGTATCCTGGGCTGCATCAAAAAGAGCATGACCAGCAGGTCGAAGGAGGTGATCCTGCCCCTTTCATTTGCTCTTGTGAGACCTCACCTGGAGTATTGTGTGCAGTTCTGGTGCCCTCAACATAAAAAGGACATGGAACTGTTGGAACAAGTCCAGAGGAGGGTCACAAGGATGATCAGAGGACTGGAGCACCTCCCGTATGAAGATAGGCTGAGAAAGTTGGGGCTGTTTAGCCTGGAGAAGAGAAGGCTGCGTGGAGACCTCATAGCAGCCTTCCAGTATCTGAAGGGGGCCTATAGGGATGCTGGGGAGGGACTCTTCATCAGGTACTGTAGTGATAGGAGAAGGGGTAACGGGTTAAAATTTACGCAGGGGAAGTTTAGATTGGATATAAGGAGGAAGTTCTTTACTGAAAGGGTGGTGAGGCACTGGAATAGGTTGCCCAGGAAGGTTGTGAATGCTCCATCCCTGGCAGTGTTCAAGACCAGGTTGGACGAGGCCTTGGGTGATATGGTTTAGTGTGAGGTGTCCCTGCCCATGGCAGGGGTTTGGAACTTGATGATCTTAAGGTCCTTTCCAACCTTAACTACTCTATGATTCTATGATTTTTTTTGACTATTTCAGGTTCATATATAGATGTGAACATTGCACTGTGGAGCCTAGTAAGGAGGCCATTAACCCTCAACATGCTGTTCTTGACAAGGAAATGATATTGTTACTCATTTATGAAACAATAAGAGAAATGACAAAACCACAGAAATCCCAGTAGAACAAATGAGTGCAATCCTGCTGAAGTTCACCAGCATTGGTGGAAACATTTTCATATTTGCCTGCTTCACTGGGGCAGAGGCAAGCATTAACAGAAGTATTAACAAACAATACAGATTTGTCCTTGGATTTTCTCAGAAAGATACTCACCACAATAATGTTCTCATGGTCTTGAGTGGTTAAGTTGTTCTGAAAGAGTTGAGCAGAAGAAATGACTAAGCAAAGAGTACTCTCAGTTGGCACATCAGCATACACAGTCCTCTTGGCTACCACCCGATACAAGCAGAAAAGCTCAAGACTGCAACTGCTTATTTTCATAATGAAAATCATTGCCTTGAAACCGTTCTCTTAAAGAATGTGGTATACTCTCTGATATGAGGCCTTGTGCAAGCTTCCATTTATCCCTCAGCACATTCGGATCCAAAAGCTGAGCGTACAAACACCAGGATGCCAGAGTAGGTCTCAATCATTCGAAAATTTGAAAAACTGAAGGCAGCAATGCATTTCTCAAAAATGTTTTCTTACGACAGGCTGTATCTTTTGTGTGTGTGTGGTTTATTTTTTTGTGTTTTTTTTTCCCTACAAAAATTAATAATGGGATTGTTGTGTTGCATACCATTTGTTGGCAAACTAACTGCTGCAGTTTTTCTGAAATTCCTTCTTCAATCATAGAACCAGTGAAAGCCAATAAATTTACTGGAAGTCACCTATGCTATCACATGAGTAAAAGAGATTGCTTTTGGCTTTCTCAGCAGCATGATCCATTCAGAGGTTATAGAGTTGTGAGTTGCTAAGATCTTTGCTTACTGCAAGAAAAGCAGCTAGCAACATTTTTGCTATCACAAATCTTTGTACATCAGAACTGACATGAAAAACCTGCTTGGCATTACATTTCCTGTCCATGAAAAGTTAATTATTTCAAATAGATGCCATAAAAGGAGGATAGATACTGCTGAACCTCTGAAGAACAACTTTTTTTTTGTTTTTTTTTTGACAGAACTGGTAATAGTAAGTAGCTGCATAATAAATTTATTGGTATATTCATTATTTCTACAAGAATTATCAGTCATGGAAACAAAGCCAATGGAAGTCCAAGGGAGGTTTGTCACTGACTTGAAATAAGATCTGAATCAGATCCATGATAAATTTATCACAAACAATCAACAAAAACAAACAGAAAGCCTCAAGAGAAATGTGTTTTGCTTTGTTTCTAGAAATCTACCTAATAAGTGTCAAATTCTCCTTCTCCCCAGCAATTACAAATTCCACTCAAGTCAGCAGAAGTCAGGAGCAGACTCAAAGGCAGAATTTTGAAAGCCCAAGTTAAAACAAAATCCGCCACAAACTTTTAATTGTTTGTCTCTCATCTAAATGGACAGTGTCTTGCAGGAGCACTACTGAGGTCATACCTCTGAGAACAGCTTTGAGACAATCTCAAGTGGTGCTTGGTGAATGGAGTCATCCTGAAGCGGAGATGTCAGCGTCATGTCCACCAGTGACCTGATCTCCTTCAACACCACCTCCCAGCGGCTGGGGTTACTGAGCACCTTCTTGTACTTGTAAATCTTCTTCTGCAAGAAAAATGAAAGGGTCATGCTGACACCAACATGAACCCCTTGAAACAAGTGAGTGAATATGTGCTTCCTACATGCAACTGCCAAGTGGGCTGCTTTGTATTTTGAGTTTGGCTTTTCTGTTTGCTGAAAAGCTGTACTTGAAACATTTAAATGTGTCCTAGGTTCAGCGGTAACATTCATTTTTCTCCTTCTTAGTAGCTGATGCAGTGCTGTGGTTTTGACTTTCAGCCTGGGAACAACACTGGTAACACCGATGTTTTCAGTTGTTGCTAAGTAATGTTTACTCTGACCAAGGACTTTGTGAGTCTCATGCTCTGCCAGGGAGGAGGGGAAGCTGGGAAGAAGCAGAGACAGGATACCTGACCCAAACTAACCAAAGGGATATAGCACAGCACATCATGCCCAGTATATAAGCTGGGGCAGTTACCCGGGAGGTCTAGATCACTGCTTGGGTCAGGCTGGGTATCGGTCGGTGGGTGGTGAGCGGTTGTATTCTCTTCCCTTGTTATTTCCCTTATCATTATTATTATTGGTGGTGGCAGTAGTGGTTTTGTGTTATGACTTAGTTACTGGACTGTTCTTATCTCAACTCATGGGGTTACATTCTTTCGATTCTCCTCCCCATCCCTCCACGAG
Source organism: Pezoporus flaviventris (assembly GCF_033815535.1). Classification (NCBI taxonomy): domain Eukaryota; kingdom Metazoa; phylum Chordata; class Aves; order Psittaciformes; family Psittacidae; genus Pezoporus; species Pezoporus flaviventris. The sequence continues at coordinate 293,832 of NW_026892669.1, read as the reverse complement.
TGGGGGAGGAAGAAGGGGGGGGGAGTGAGAGAGTAGCTGCATGGTTCTGATTTACCAGCTGGGCTTAAACCACGACAGTTCTTTGTGGCACCCAATGTGGGGCATGAAGGATTGAGATAATGACAGATCTGACATTAGTGTGTCTAATTGTATTTGTGATAAACTTTAATTGTTTCAGATTAATAGTCACTCGTCACAATGCTGATTTATTGGCTCTCAAAGTTGTTGCTCTTGATCTCAGAGTTTCATCACGTTGTACCTTACTTACAGCCTGTATTTGCTGTTTTAGTGCTTATTGGCTGGGAGACTTGGCTAAGGTTCTTGTTTTGCTGTACTTTGTGGTAATGATTTATAATACAAAAGACTCATTGAACATGAAACTGATCTGGCTTGCATTCCCAGTGTGGTCATCACCTCTATACTTTGGGAGGTATATAATGGAAGTAGTTAGCAATTACACATTTATTTTCCCCTCCTCGGGTAGTTAACCTATGAAGGAGACATTTCCTCACATTCCCAGCTTCCCCACCAGACTATTTACATCATCATTTGAGAGTTCTGAAGGTTTTGAATGGCCTTTGGGTACCCTTGAGATTACTTAGTTGTTTACTCTGCTCATGGACTTTCTGAGTCTCATGCTCTACCAGGGATGAGGGGAAGCCAGGAGGAAGCAGAGACAGGACACTTGACCCAAAATAGCCAAAGGGGTATTCCATACCAGAGCACATCATGCCCAGTATATAAACTGGGGGCTGTTACCCAGAAGGGCTAGATCGACAAAATAGAAACCATGACAAAATGGAGAAGAAAACCATTTTCTTCTGTGGAAGCAATAAAAACCTGATTTCCTTTTTTTCACTTTAAGTTTAAAGCTCCAGAGCATCTTTCTTTCCATCATTTCCTCTTGCAAGCACCCTATTCTCATGGTAATAAGAGGTGCCTGTTATTACAGGGGGAGAGGCCATCAAAGCATCATTCTATCAACACTTTAGTCTACACTGATAATTGATGAATTCACATTCAGAATTAATTAAAATCAATAGCATCAAAGTGCAAAATCCCAGTAAACACACAGGCTTTTTTTTCTGTCTTGAAAGATCCTGAAAAGTCACACTGTCATCCTCTAGTTGTAACAGAAACTAACTTATAAAGTATCCAAGTCTTCCATGCAACAGCATTTCTACTCTCAAGAAAAGCATTCCTGGCTGCCTAACCCCATATGCCCCAGTTATCTGCATGCCCCTGCATTACATATGGACATGCCCAAAGCTATTTCACCAATTGCCCCATCCACAGACCATCAGAACACAATTCTTACCTCCTCGGCAGCCATGTTGCCACAAATGACTGGAGCAGAGGGTGCTTTGTATTATAAATAATATTCTCTAGAGAAAACCTACTGTTGCAGAATGACTCTAAGAGCAGAACCATAGAGTTCTGGAGGACTGTGCAAGCAAGGCAGGGGGTGGCCCCCACAGGTGGCCGGAGACCAGACCTGGGAGGAGAATGTGGAGGAAGCTGTGGGGGCTAACCAATACTGTTATGCCAAGAAGGAGTGGCTGAATACCACTCCTATATATGTGTGAACTGCGTCACAAATAAACTAGAAGTTGCTTATCACCCATATTGGGTTGGCCTGTCTGCTTCTCCTCGCCGCTTACAAATGGCGCCCGAACAGGGACGCGGACTACAGGGCCCTGGTCACTGGGGACCCGGATTACAGGGCCCCGGCTAGCGGGGACCCGGATTACAGGGCCCCGACTAGCGGGTACCCGGGATACAGGGCCCCGGTCGACGGGGACCCGGATTACAGGGCCCCGGTCGACGGGGACCCAGATTACAGGGCCCCGACTAGCGGGGACCCGGATACAGGGCCCCGACTAGCGGGGACCCGGAATACAGGGCCCTGGTTTAACGGGGACCCGGATTACAGGGCCCCGGTCGACGGGGACCCGGATACAGGGCCCCGACTAGCGGGGACCTGGGATACAGGGCCCCGGTCGATGGGGACCCGGAACGGCGAGTGAGCGGCACCGGCGGCAGCGGCCGGGAAGGGTGGGCAATGCTGCTGCGGTGGCGTGACGGACCCGGGTGCTTGGACTAACCGAAAGAATCCGCCGCTGGGGCGAACCAGACACTGCTGCGTCGGGAGGCCGATCCGGAGACCGAGGTTACAGGACGACCCAGAAGAAGACGATCCGGAAAAGGCTGGCCATGAAAATGGACCGAGAGGTAGCCCTGGACTTATTACAGTGCTTTTTATAAAAGCGGGGAACTGAGCCCTGGACTTATTACAGTGCTTTTTATAAAAGTGGGGAATTGAGCCTGAGACTCTAAAGCAGCTAGCAGGTCTACTGGCTGTAGGGAAGGCTAAGAAATTTTTTTTTGCAGATCCTAATACAATATTTGAGGAGAGTGAGTGGCGAAAGTTTGGTGATGAACTATTTGACTCAGTGCTTAATGATTATAAAAAGGCAAAGAAACTCGGTAAACCACGGAGGGAAGTAATGAACTGTATAAAAAGATACAAGGCAGAAAAGAAAACTGCCGCAGTAGCAACGGAGAAACTAGGAACAGACGTCCCCGGTCGGTTGAAACCGGGGGAAGATTACAACTCGTTCCCCCCCGCAACTCGCGGGAGCACAGGGTTCCCACCCCCCCCACCCCGCACCCCCAACCTTCCTTTTCTCCCCCTCCATCAGAAGGTGCCGCGGAGGAGGTGTAACCCCCTGCTCCCCCACCACCCCAGTTCCGAAAGTAGGGACTTTGAAAAGGACAGAGAAAGTATATTAGAAGGTATGATAAATGTCGAGGAATCCGAAAGAAAGAGGGCGGTGCCTCGGCGCCGGATCGATTGTGGCGCCACTGTGAAGCACACAGTAGAAAATAGGGATCATGCGCTAGCGGGAGATTTAAAGGAACTGCGAGCCTCTCCAACCCACTACGCCCTAGAGTGAAAAAATTTTTAACTCAGTCATGGAGGAGCCAGGTCTGCAGATGGCCACATACCGAACGGGAGACACCTGATAAGAAAGACACAGCTGCGAGCAACGGAGACCCCTAGTTCGGCGCAGGATCAGCCCCCGAATCCCCTGAATCTCAGCCAGATTTATATCCTCTGCTTCCAGACCCTGACTCTTCGTCTCTCGGGTCGGTCTGCTCAGACTTACTGGCCCTGGAGACGCTCAGTTGTAACAATGAGTAACCAAATATGTGATCATTATTGGGGAATTTTCTGCAATGGGCATCTTTGCATATCCTGTGTTTACTACACAGCAGGGGGCTAAAGAGTGGGAAGCTCTTGATCTCAAAATAGTTAAGGAGGCCTGACAAACAGTGACCACGTATGCGTTAAAATCCTCTTATACTCAAGCTGTATATGTTATGATTTTTTCTTGCAATTGACAGGGAGAGCCCATACAGTTTCTCTGTGATACTCATGTACTAGAAGTTGGTTGTCCAGGTTTCTATCAACCCTTGGAGACCTCTGTAGATACTGCTGGCCACTTCTTCCAGCACAGGCTGGCCACCTGTGTCGGAATGAGTGTGCATTTTGGTCAGTATAAAAGCCCAGGCCTCATGCGATGTGGGGGAGGCAGAGCCTCTGCGGGGATGCCTGCTAAGGTTGAGCCTGCCACCTCGCATTGCAATGATGCTTCTCGGAGCTGGTTTGCTGTTAGTCTCCACAGGGTCCTTGTGCCACGTTCTGTACTTGGGACTGTAGTGGGAGTAATGATAGCTTCTGTAGGGACGAAAAAAAAAAAAAAAAAAAAAAAAGAGGGGGGGGGGAGAGAAAGAGTAATGATGTTACATTTAACTTTAACCTGTCTACTTCTGAAGAACTGATAACCTGGGGGAGGGGGTATATTTGTGTCCTCCTGCCTACAGGTCCATGGTGACTGCCTGCAAAGTTTGTCAAGCCTTGCCATGAGCTGGGCAGACGAATGGAAAAACCTGATGCCTCAGCTACAGGAGCTGACCATGAATACCCCAAGCAGAATGAGATAGAGGAAGAGAAAGAACGAATAACTGCAAAACATCACTTGGGGGCAACTGAAAAGTAACACCCTGAATATGTGTGCTTGTAAAGTAGCTATTATTAGAAGTTGTGATTTTGTGTATAAAACCACCTGTATTTACTAGCTAGTTGCTAATGAGAAACTGCACCTTGTATTGTATAGATTTGTCACTTGTAAAAGAGATGTTAGAGTATGGAAGTTTGCAGTAGCTGCTAGAAAATGCTAAGGCAAAAGCTAGAAAAATTTTAATACAATGGTAGTGTTATAAAGCAGGTGATGGAACAAATTAAGAGGGGGGGAGAATTCCACTGGTAAGAAATTTCTTTGGCTAGTCCTTCACTGCCATCAGCATCTTCAACATGCTGCTGCACCCTGTAATAGTTACTCTGCTAATGTAAATGTGTGTGTGCCTTGCTGTAGTAGCGACTTGTTACTGGATAAAACAAAAGGGGGGAGATGTGGAGACAGTGTCCTCACAGGAGAATGCATAATTGGTACATAAACTTTGAATAGTCCTGAAAGATACAGCAAGGCCATGAGAGGCCCAAAGAAGCTTAAGCAAGCAAGATAAGAGACTGGAATTCACCAAGTTAATGAGAACTGTGGACTGTTGGCAAGCTTTCAAGGTTGAGTTCTCACACCTGTGTTTAACCAATTATATGTTAGTCACTAAGGGTCTTCAAAACATGTATCCAATCATAATATGCCAAATCACTGTAAGTGCTTCAGCCGGGGCCTTGGCTCAACTAAGCAGACTGGGTTGCTGAGTTGCTAAGCAGACAATTCTACATCGAAGGCAATTTCTGATTTGTTTTAATGTTGACTCTGTAAGACATGCAACACTGCAGAACCTTTTGTTGTTGGAACAGGGACATGGATGTGAAGAGTTTGATGGAATGTGTTCTATGAATCTCTCTGATTATGCTAATTCGATGCACGCACAGCTGAGAACCCTGGCTCAGCTTACCCAGCAATAGTAAATGAGCAATATCCTAAGAATAACTAGATGGTTGTCTTCACGGGGCATTACAGGTTGAGTCAAACACTGTTGTTTGAAGTATTGCACTTATGTATCGTTGTTAGGTTAATCATCGTAGCTATTAGACTTGTTTATAGTTGTGTGATAAAACAGGTGAACAGAATAACCCATAATGCCTTGCTTGCACAAAGAAAAAGGGGGGAATTGTTGCAGAATGACTCTAAGAGCAGAACCATAGAGTTCTGGAGGACTGTGCGAGCAAGGCAGGGGGTGGCCCCCACAGGTAGCCGGAGACCGGACCTGGGAGGAGAATGTGGAGGAAGCTGTGGGGGCTAACCAATACTGTTATGCCAAGAAGGAGTGGCTGAATACCACTCCTATATATGTGTGAACTGCGTCACAAATAAAGGAGAAGTTGCTTATCACCCATATTGGGTTGGCCTGTCTGCTTCTCCTCGCCGCTTACAACCTACCTTTCCAAATCCCCAGAGGTGGCTTGATGCAACTCTGTAAGTTCAAGGAAACGATGACGAGCATTAGAAGGCCTCTCCCAAAACCAGTCCAAAGGGTGCACTGGAACCAGGAGAGGCTTGCTAAGGCAAGCAGCACTGGAGCATCACTGGATATAGTGCTTGGACCCAGAGCTAGCAGGGAAGGAGCTCTGCTGCCCGAGGAGAGTGACTGCCAGGACCACAGCATTTTGTTTGGTTCATATGCCCTTCCACTCATTGCTGCGTGTGAATCTGGTCCTCTGGTCAAAGGGATGTCAAGAAGTCTGGATAGATACTCAGGGTTATTAAAAAACGCAGGCTGGCACTTCTTTCTTTACTTTAAAACATCAGTGTTTTGCACTAAAAAATGCAAAAATACATTCCTAGGCAGCATTTCCAGGAAAATCACAAAAACTGCCCATGTCGTGAAGCTTGCAGATTCAGCTGCACATTTTGGGCTTTCAATTGCCAGTATAATAAAGGCAGATAACTTTGCAAAGGGTCAGCCTGCTCTATTTTGTTTCGGAGCTTTGCTGCTATATGTTATTTCCTCCTTCATTCACAGAGGGCAGCCCCTGCAGGAACCATCTGAACAGGCTGGCTCTCTGCTTATCAGCTGCTTCTTTCCTACCGTGGCAGCATATTTAATGCTCAGCAGAAAATACAGTCACCTCTATACCCTATCTGAAACACAAGCGAAGAGAACAATACAGGAAAATAAAGATTTCAGATGACTTGGGTTTGTCAGTGTTGTTAGAGGGGGGGAGATGAGGGTGGCACTGGGCTGACATATAAAAGGCTGATAAAGCAATCCAATTATCTTTTAAATTAAATTCATAGAATAGTTAGGGTTGGAAAGGACCTTAAGATCAGATAGTTCCAACCCCCCTGCCATGGGCAGGGACACCTCACACTAAACCATATCACCCAAGGCCTCGTCCAACCTGGTCTTGAACACTGCCAGGGATGGAGCATTCACAACCTCCCTGGGCAACCTATTCCATGCAAGAACAAAAGCACACTGGCGAGTAGTTTACACTTTCAGTACATTTTAAGCTACTGTAATGCTAAAGGATCATAAAAACACATACTGCAGACATTATCAAATGTGTTTGGAATTTCAGAACTGAGCAAATGCCACCAGCATTACTTCTACCATAATCACAGATTGATTAAAATCTTTAGGAAACTTGAATCAGAGTTGAATTTCTATTATTCATATAGTGCCTTTCTTTAGGGTCTTTCTGTTAGACCTACCCCAGCACTAAGTAAAATCTAAACTTCAAAGCCAACCCGCCAGCTTTGTAACTTGAAGCAACTTTTTTCTTACTAATTGAGGACACTAAACAAAGCTAGCTCAACAGATACATTTTCCACATTGAAATCTATTCCTTGGTTCTGTAATATGAAGAAATTAAATTCAAAGCAGAATTCAAAGCTGGATGAGAAGTGGGGGCTGGCGGAGCACAAGAGCTGGAGAACCGGGTTATTACAACACTGCCTGCTCTGGGCTGCCCCTTGCTGCTGAAGGAAGCCCTCTTGCCCAACAGGATGCTGCTCAGACAACCCTACCACAAATATCTTTCTTCAGCTGTCAAATCCACTCTTGCTTGGGGGGAGGGAGGAGTAAGGGAGGTTTCTTTTCCCTTTTAGACATGTCCATTAAAAATTAAAGTGATGATGATGATGATGATGATGTACATAAGGGACAGCAGGAGCTACACAAGAGAGACCTAAACAAGCTGCTGCTCAGACCAGGCAGACAGTGACTCCAAGGGAGCATCAGGGGACAGCTACCTTTGCAGACATGCTGAGCCCACCAAAAAATAAAAATCCAAACTTATCAGTCTTTGCATCATGTTTTCAGCACAAATGGTTGTGCTGCACTGATGTACTAAGCTGTAATCTGCAAACAACATTACAGAAGTCTGGAATGATGGTGGGAAAGCAGCAGAAAATAAATAAATAGAGGAGCCATCCCCAAGAGGGTTGAACTCTGCTATCCTGAATCTTTGCCCATGTTTTTCTCATCATCAAAAACACTGCTGTTTTTCTCATCAGAATGCTTTTCACTGCTGAGCACCTTGTTTAAAGCTTCAATTAAAGCTTGAAACTTGTCAGTTACAGAAGCAATTTGCTACGCATCAGCAAGCACCTAGCCAACACCAAGCCATCTGCTTTATTCTACCTGTGCTGATTCCAGAGCAAGGAGAAACAATAATCACTCACAAGATTAAAAGCAAAGCTGCCTGGTAAAGACCCATACCTGAGAACAGGCATGTCAGCATCTGTGAGGAGTTCATTCCCCCTGGATGCAGATGCAAAAGATGCCTTCAGGTGCTGAAAATACTCACACAACATTAATCATTAATAACATGTAGAAGAAAAATACTGGGATGGGAATGCAGTTTCTCAGGGATTTCACTAAAAGCATCAGCTCCTGCGATAATTTATGTGAGCGATGCCAACATGGAATTTGACCCTACTAGTTACTGACCAGCCAGAACCACACAGATAGTGTAATTCCAAAAACTTGCTATGCTGACTTTAAAAGCAAACCCACTGAATTTAATAAGTACCCAGAAGAAGCAGCATGGGGAATTAAGTGACACTGACAGGGCATCCTTCATTCTCAAAACACTCTAATTAAGTCTTGCAGAAACCCAAAGACCTAAGCCTCAGGCCTCTTTTAGAGGAATATCGTGTTTTAAACCCAACCAGACAGCTCGTTCACTCACTTCCCCCCCTTTTCCTCCCTCTTTCTTTCCTTCCCCCCCCCCCCCCCCACTCCCAGAGGGATGGGGAGGAGAATCGAAAGAATGCAACTCCCATGGGCTGAGACAAGAACAGTCCAGCAACCAGTGTTCAACACAAATCACCACCATTACCACCAATGACAACAATAATAAGAGAAAATAACAAGGGAAGAGAATACGATTCCCCCAGCTGAGAAACGAGTCCCACCCAGAAGACCCTGTGTCCTTCCGGGTAACTCCCAGTTACCCCCCCGGGCATGACGTGCTGTGGTATGGAATACCTCTTTGGTTAGCTTGGGTCAGGTGTCCTGTCTCTGCTTCCTCCCAGCTTCCCCTCCTCCCTGGCAGAGCATGAGACTCACAAAGTCCTTGGTCAGAGTAAACATTACTTAGCAACAGCTGAAAACTTCGGTGTTACCAGGGTTGTTCCCAGGCTGAAAGTCAAAACCACAGCACTGCACCAGCTACTAAGAAGGAGAAAAATGACTGCTACTGCTGAACCCAGGACAGAAGGGAAGGATATTTTATCCAAGGGAAAAAAGAAAACTAACAACACTGGTCAAGCAGATCTGAAATTCAGAGGCTCCACTGAAGACGAACCTTAGTGCGATATGTATGCCTCCAAAAACTGGAATCAACTCAAAAATTGTGGCTTCCTTCCAGCCCCCTTCCAGGCCTTCCCACTTCCAAGCAGAGAAGCTGGGTATTGTTTTTTAACCAAGCTAGTTGACGGTGCTTATGTTAAATGGAGGTGCCTCTTGCTAAATGCGAGTGTTACAGAGGAAAAAAAGACACAAAGAGCAGACACCAGAACGGTCTTCTCCACTGTAGCAGCACATTTTGTTAAAATGCTGCACAACGAGAAACAGGAATAGTTGCTTGTGATGTTCAACACACATGCTTGGATTGTCCTACAAAGCCCAGGAGCTGCACCATGCATTTTTGAGCACCACCTGCTGGCATTCTATTAACTCGATACCTTCATGGAAACAGAGATGGCAATGCATCCCCATGCCATGCTAGATCCATATTCTGCTTTTAACACTAGCAGGCATCACTTATTTCCCAATATTCTGAAAAATATGCAAGAGTAACTTGTTGCTAGGAGAATTTTCCCTGATAGCCAGAGACTGGCTTAAATCACTAGTTGGATCCACTAAAAGCTTTCTGAACCAAGTTCCTACTCTCAGCATATACCAATATGAAGAAAAAAAAGCAATTCACCTGAAAAGACTAAGTCTATAAAAAGTCCCATTCCAGGCAAAGGCCTGAAGCCAGGGTGAGATTATAGAAATTCTTCCAAATCAGGGAATACAGACTGCTCATGCTGCAGTATTCATACTCTTCATGACCTTCTGAAGGTTTTGTACAGAAAGACTAATGTGCTGCTCTCTAAAACAGTAACAAAACAATAGCAGCAAACTTTTGTACTCTACCATATTTTCAGGTCAAGGCATTTTCTGCATTTTATATTTTATCCAGTGATAAATGCTGAAGTGCATCAGCTCCTCTGCTTTGGTTGCTTCTCTGAATGCAGTCGGTTTGGTTAATGCTCACTTGCCTGAAAACTCCTTGCCACAGGCCAGAGAACTGGGGGGAAACATTATAAGCGAGACGTGTCCTGATTCTCACTTGGTTAAGGACTAAATAATACTTCATTTTTTGCCAATTCATGTAAATAAATATCCTGATGAAATCACCATTATTTATTGCACTGAGATTGGCACCCATGAATTTATGCCCTGAATAAATGTATCAAGTGACACTCCCTGCCCTGAACAGCTCACGGTCTTGATGATTTAAAGCAAGAAGGAGAGACAGAGCAAGAAAACCAAGCTGTTTTCCTTGAGGTTATATGGCAGTTCAGGACCAGAGAAGAACTGAGGTCTTCTGATTCTCAGGCCTTCATATTACTTGCTAGCTCATAGCACCTCTAAGTAAAAGCACCACAAACATGCACTGGGGCCTTAGCAAGCAAGTTGAATGTTGATACCCCATTGATGTGCTTCCCCATAACATAATCTTCCCCTATTTCAGTCTACAATCGTACACCTATTTTTTCCCTTACCAGTTTTTACCACCTTGCTCCAGATCTCACTAATCCAGGCAAGAACCCCAAACACAGAGATCACAATGTTTCAAAGCCAAAAGAATTCAATGGACTCAACTGTTAATAATGCACAACTGGAACAACCACACAGATACTTCCCACAGGCACAGTTTGTCCTTTGCTCAGATATCACTTGGACAGAATCACTGCAAAGGAAAGGAATGCTGAAAGAAAAATTTAAAAGGATGAAACACAGAAGAAACACATTTCTGCTTTGACCAAGTGCAAAGTGGATGTGGGACCAGAAGGCGCACAGGGCAGCCTCCTCACTTGCCATACAGCATAAAAATGGGCAGCTGGGACATTAATGCTTGAACAACTTGCCCCCAAAACAAACTATATATCAACATATGTATATCTCCATCATTTTTGCACACAGCTGTAACCTGGCTTCTGCTCTCCCGTGTGCTCCAGTGCTGCAACGATACCATTCAGCAACAAGGTGGGATGAGAGGCTGGGAAGGTGTCATGGTTTAAACCCAGCCGGTAACTCAGAATCAGGCAGATGCTAGCTTACTCCCCTCCCCCCCCTTCCTCCCCCTGCTCCCAGAGGGATGGGGAGGAGAATCGAAAGAATGTAACTCCCACAGGTTGATATAAGAACAGTCCTATAACTAAGGTATACACAAAACCACTACTGCTACCAACTAGAATAATAATGATAAGGGAAATAAAAAGGAAAGAGAATAACACTGCTCACCACCTGCCAACCTATACCCAGCCCGAGCCAAGAAGTGATCTAGCCCTTACGGGTAACTGCCCCTAGTTTTACATCCTGGGCATGACATGCTGTGGCATGGAATACCCCTTTGGTTAGTTTGGGTTGGGTGTCTTCCCTCAGCTTCTTCCTGACTTCCCCTCCTCCCTAGCAGAGCATGAGACTCAGAAAGTCCTTGGTCAGAGTAAAGATTACTTAGCAACAACTAAAAACATTGGTGTTATCAGCATTGCTCCCAGGCTGAAATTCAAAAACACAGCACAGCATCAGCTACTAAGAAGGAGGAAAATGACTGCAACTGCTGAACCCAGGACAGTATCCACCCCTGATTCCATACCATTCGCATCATGCTCAGATCCCACATTTTTAAAAATATACCATTGCTCTTGTCTCATATATATATATATATACACACACACAGAGATATCATTCCTTAGTGCATGGAACAATCCCTAGGAAGCTGCTGAGTTCATCCAGTCCATGATTTCAGGCTCCATCTCTTGTAACAGTCTTTCAGAAAAGGAGAGGGGTTGTGCAATGTTGGACTGTTGCCTGCCGATGAAACCGTGGAACTCATCTGGTCACTGCAGAGATAGTTTAGTTCCATCTAACTTCAGTCTTTGTTGGGATGATGGTTGGAGGGAAGTCAGGTCCAGTCGCTGGTGACCTGAAGACATCTAGGTGTGTCGTGGTTTAAACCCAGTCAGGTAACTTGTTCACTCACTCCCAGTGAGTGGTGCCGAGCTGACAACAATCGAGGTCCGTGTCCCCCCCCCCACCGGGGTTCTCCCCCACTCCCGGAGGAACGGGGAGGAGGATCGAAAGAGTGCAACTCCCACGGGTTGAGACAAGAACAGTCCAGCAACCAATGTACACAAATCACCACCGCAACTATCAACTACAACAATGATAAGGGAAAATAACAAGGGAAGAGAATACGATACCACTGGCCAAGAAGACGAGTTCCACCTGGAAGCCCCGTGTCCTTCCGGGTAACTCCCAGTCACCCCCCACCCCGGCCATGACGTGCTGTGGTATGGAATACCTCCCTGGCCAGCCCGAGTCAGGCGCCCTATCTCCGCTTCCTCCCGGCCTCCCCTCCTCCCTGGCAGAGCATGAGCCTCACAAAGTCCTTGGTCAGGGTAAACATCACTTAGCAACAACTGAAAACACTGACTTCACCAACACTGTTCTCAGGCTGGAAGTCAAAACACAGCACTGCACCAGCTAGCACAAAGGAAAAAAAAAACAAACATGACTGCTACTGCTGAACCCAGGACATTATCCACCCCTTATTCCATACCATTCACGTCGTGCTCAGATCCCACATTTTCAATACACCATCGCTCTCCCATATATATACATCCATATACATACAGACCAAGAGGAAAAGATCATTTTCTTAGTGCATGGACCAATCCCTATAATGCTGCCGAGTCCATTCGGTCCATGATGTTCAAAGTTCATTCTCTGTTGGGATGATGGCTGGAGGGAAGTCAGGGCCAGTCGCTGGTGACCTGGAGACATCTAGTTGATGGGCTATAAAAGTATTACACAGCAGGCAACGGCATACAATTGAGTTCACTGGCTGTTTTCCCCTAAAATCAAATCCCCTTGAGGTATACATCGGACTTCCCCATCTTCCTGCATTACCCACCAAGTATATCCAGGTCCCTGAGCAAAAGCAATCCCACGAGTGGGTTTGCCTTTACCTGAAGCAGGAATTACCCAGACTGTCTTCCCCAGAAAATTCTTCATATGCACCACGGGAACTTTGTCCCCCTCTACAATATGTAAAAGTTCTGACTGGGCTGGGCCAGCCCTGTTGGCAGATCCTCTGGTGTTGACCAACCAGGTGGCCTTTGGTAAGTGTGTATCCCAATGCTTGAAAGTTCCCCCACCCATTGCTCTCAGTGTAGTTTTTAACAGCCCATTGTACCATTCGATTTTCCCAGAGGCTGGTGCATCGCAGGGGATGTGATATACCCACTCAATGCCATGCTCTTTGGCCCAAATATCTATAAGGTTATTTCGGAAATGAGTCCCATTGTCTGACTCAATTCTCTCTGGGGTGCCGTGTCGCCACAAAATCTGTTTCTCAAGGCCCAGGATAGTGTTCCGGGCAGTGGCATGGGGCACAGCATGTGTTTCCAGCCACCCGGTGGTTGCTTCCACCATGGTAAGCACATGGCGCTTGCCTTGGCGGGTTGGTGGCAGTGTGATATAGTCAATCTGCCAGGCCTCCCCATATTTATACTTCAACCATCGTCCTCCATACCAAAGAGGCTTTAACCGCTTGGCTTGTTTAATTGCAGCACATCTTTCACACTCATGAATAACCTGGGCAATAGTGTCCATTGTTAAGTCCACCCCTCGATCACGGGCCCACCTGTATGTTGCATCTCTGCCCTGATGGCCTGAAGTGTCATAGGCCCACCGGGCCAAAAATAATTCACCTTTATGTTGCCAATCTAAGTCCATCTGAGCCACTTCAATCTTAGCCGCTTTATCCACTTGTTGGTTGTTCTGGTGTTCCTCAGTGGCTCGACTCTTGGGTACATGGGCATCTACATGACGTACCTTCACCACCAGGTTCTGCACCCTGGCAGCAATATCTTTCCACAGTGCAGCAGCCCAGATGGGTTTACCTCTGCGTTGCCAGTTGCTCTGCTTCCATTGCTTCAACCACCCCCACAGGGCATTTGCCACCATCCATGAGTCAGTATAAAGTACTGGCCCCTTTTCTCGTTCAGCAATGTCCAGGGCCAGCTGGATGGCTTTCACCTCGGCAAACTGACTCAATTCACCCTCTCCGTCAGCAGTTTCTGCAACTTGTCGTCCAGGACTCCATACAGCTGCCTTCCATCTCCGATGCTTTCCCACAATACGGCAAGAGCCATCAGTAAACAAGGCATACTGCTTTTCACTTTCTGACAGTTTATTATATGGTGGGGCCTCTTCAGCACGCATCACCTCCTCCTCTGGTGACATTCCGAAATCTTTGCCCTCTGGCCAGTCCATGATGACTTCTAGAATGCCTGGATGACTGAGATTTCCTATTGGAGTTCGTTGTGTAATTAGTGCAGCCCATTTACTCCATGTAGCATCAGTTGCATCATGTGTAGAGGAGACCCTGCCTTTGAACATCCAGCCCAGCACGGGCAACCGGGGTGCCAGAAGGAGCTGTGCTTCGGTGCCAATCACTTCCGAAGCAGCTCGAACCCCTTCATAGGCTGCCAGTATCTCTTTCTCAGTTGGGGTATAGCTGGCCTCAGATCCTTTGTATCCCCGACTCCAAAAGCCGAGGGGTCGACCTCGAGTCTCCCCTAGAGCTTTCTGCCAGAGGCTCCAGGTAGGACCGTTCTCCCCAGCTGCAGTGTACAGTACATTTTCTACATCTGGTCCGGTCCGGACTGGTCCAAGGGCTACTGCATGAACTATCTCTCATTTAATTTGCTCAAAGGCTTGTTGCTGCTCAGGGCCCCATTTAAAATCATTCTTCTTCCGGGTCACATGATAGAGAGGGCTTACAATCGAACTGTAATTTGGGATGTGCATTCTCCAGAACCCCACTGCACCCAAGAAAGCTCGCGTTTCTTTCTTATTAGTTGGTGGAGACATTGCTGTTATCTTGTTGATCACATCTGTGGGGATCTGTCTACGTCCCATTTTATTCCCAAAAATTGAATCTCCTGTGCAGGTCCCTTGACCTTACTCCGTTTTATGGCAAAACCAGCTTTCAGCAGGATTTGGATTATTTCCCTCCCTTACTCAAAGACTTCTTCCGCTGTATCGCCCCACACAATAATGTCATCAATGTATTGCAGGTGTTCTGGAGCTTGCCCCTGTTCCAGTGCAGTCTGGGTCAGTCCATGGCAGATGGTAGGGCTGTGTTTCCACCCCGGGGGAGTCGGTTCCAAGTGTACTTGATGCCACTCCAAGTAAAAGCGAACTGTGGCCTGCACTCTGCTGACAAAGGAATAGAAAAAAACGCATTGGCAATATCAGTTGTGGCATGCCACTTGGCTGCCTTTGACTCCAGTTCATGCTGAAGTTCTAGAATGTCTGGTAATGCAGCACTCAATGTTCGTGTGAATTCATGCAGGCCATGATAGTCTACTGTAAGTCTCCACTCTCTGTTAGACTTCTGCACTGGCCGTATGGGGCTGTTAAAGGGTGAGCGGGTCCTACTAATCACTTCTTGCCTCTCCAGACTATGGATCAGCCTATGGATGGGAATCAGGGAGTCTTGGTTTGTTTGACATTGCCTCCGGTGCACAGTTGTCGTCAGTACTGGCTCTTGTTGTTCTTCAGCCTTCAGCAACCCCACAACAGAAAGATCCTCTGAGAGACCAGGCAAGGTGGACAGCTGCTCAATTTCCTCAGTCTCCAAAGCAGCAATACCAAAAGCCCATCAGTACCCTTTTGGGTCTTTGAAGTACCCTCTCTTGAGGTAGTCTATGCCAAGGATGCATAGAGCCTCTGGACCTGTCACAATGGGGTGCTTTTGTCATTTCCTCCCACTCAGGCTGATTTCAGCCTCCAGTACAGTCGACTCTTGGGATCCTCGTGTCACTCCAGAAATATAGATGGGTTCCACCCCTTCACAGCTTGATGGCATCAGCGTACACTGTGCACTGGTATCTACTAGAGCCTTATACTTCTGTGGGCCTTATGTGCCAGGCCATCTGATCCACACAGTCCAGTAAATCTGATTGTCCCCTACCTCCACCTGGCTAGTGGCAGGGCCCCTCTAATAGTGATTACAACATTGGCCACTTAAGTCTTGCAGACAGGGATTAGTCTTTATCACAGGAGCTGGAGTAAAATCAGCTCTTCCATTCCATCTGGGAACCTGCTCACCAGAGACTGAAGCCGCAGCTTTCATGGGAGGATCAGCCTTGACCTTTGTTTTCCAGTTCATGCACCTGTTCCTCCAGAGCTGACGTAGGTTTTCCATCACACTTTCTCTTGTCTTCTCCATGGTCCCGCAGGTAAAACCATAGGGTGGCCTGTGGCATGTACCTCCTGTATCTTCTCTCTCGAGCAGTATGGCGCCTTTTGTTAATAGCTGAGATGGGGGTTGGTACACGTGGGGAGCTGGAGAGATTGGATAGATCATCTCTCAATTGTTTGAACTCCTGGGACAATTTTTTGCACAGCTGAAATGATGGAAGGGGTGATATTGTCTCTGAACTGTCAGAGTGTATGAATCAGTCCATCCACTGTTGATGGAACTACGTCATGCCAGGTTATTTATTTCATTGAATGGGCATATGATGACGTTGCATTCCATGTAAATCTCTGCCACATGGGTCATGTACATTCCACTTCATCTTGATCGACAAAAGCATTCTGAGCATCCAGACTGCGATAGGTCATCTCTAGTGGTTCTCTCAGAGACTGGATGCCTTTCTCTATAGTGGTCCTTTTAGATGAATGACTCATAACATAGCCCTTGTAGGGAAACCTTTCTTTCACAGCTTCCAAGAGCTGCCTCCAAAGGCTGAGGGACTTTTTCTCTTTTGCAATTGCTTTGTCAGTTCCCTCCTCTTCCCTAGCAAGTGATCCCAGCTGCTTGGCTTCCGTACTAATTTGTGACAGTCCGCCCCATTGTCACAGCATCGGAGTAACCAGGTGATCATGTGCTCCCCTGGTTGACAGGTAAAATCTTTTCGCATATTCCGCAGCTCGGTTGAGGTCCGGGGTCGAGAGGTCACCTCTTCTTCCTCTTCCTTTGATTCATATAATAATCAGATGCTCTACCATGTAGAAAGTGCATTGTTTCTTCATTTTTCTTCACTGTATGGGTTGCTCTTTGTGCCTCTTGTTTGCTTTTCCCCTTGCATACAGGGGCAACCAATATTGGCACGAATTGGTCCTCAGTTTTAGCTGCAGTGATTACCACTGTGGTTGGAGTGGCTGCAGTATCTGTTGTTGCGGTTGGTATAGCCACTGTACATTGGGTTTGAGTAGCACCAGCAGCTGCGTTGTCTGTTGATGTCGGGGTTTGAGTAGCTGCTGTACTTGTTGCTGGGGTTGGTGTAGTAGCTGTGCTTGGAATTGGATTATCTGTGTTGCCTCTTGTACTCAGAGTTTGGGTAGCTGCTGTACTTGTCATTAGGGCTGATGTAGCTGCTGTGCTTGGAGCTGGAGTAGCTGCATTGTTTGTTGTGGTCGGAGTTTGAGTAACTGCTGTACTTGTTGCTGGAGTTGGCGCAGATGCTGTAGTTGGAGTTGGAGTAGCTGCGTTGGTTGTTGTCAGAGTTTGAGTAGCTGTTGTACTTGTCACTAGAGTTGGTGTAGCTGCTGTAATTGGAGTTGGAGTAGCTGCGTTGCCTGTTGCTTTGCCATCAGATCCAGAGACATTTTCTTCCCTTTGAAGGCGCTGGATAGTGTTGAACAAGGCCCTGTAAGCATAGGCCAAACACCAGAAAAATGCCATGATTTGGCCATCTCTGGTATGACCAGAATGACAACACACCTCATTTAAGCGTTTTACTAATTTTTCTGGTTTTTGCAGTTGTTCAGTGGTGAAGTTACAAATCACAGGAGGGGTTCACTGGCCTAGATACTTGCCCATATGTCCTGGGTTCAGCAGTAGCAGTCATTTTTTCTCCTTGGTAGCTGGTGCAGTGCAGTGTTTTGACTTTCAGCTCGGGAACAGAGCTGATAACAAGGATGTTTTGGTTTGGCCAAGGACTTTGTGAGCCTCATGCTCTGCCAGGGAGGAGGGGAAGCCGGGAGGAAGCAGAGAAAGGACACCTGACCCAAACTGACCAAAGAGGTATTCCATACCACAGCACGTCATGCCCAGGATGTAACTGGGAGTTAGCCGGAAGGGCTGGGAGACTGCAGGGTTGGAGGAGGTATCGGTCGGAGCTTGGTCGGGCTTGGGGAGCGAGTTATCGGTCAGCGGGTGGTGAGGTGTTGTATTCTCTTCCCTTGTTATTTCCTTTATCATTATTATCATTGGTGGTAGCAGTAGTGATTTGTGTTATACCTTAGTTACTAAACTGTTCTTATCTCAACCCGTGGGAGTTGCATTCTTTTCGATTCTCCTCTCCGTCCCTCCGAGAGCAGGGGGAGGGCAAGAAAGAGGGGGGAAGTGAGCGAACGAATTACCTGACTGGGTTTAAACCACGACAGTTCTTTTTGGCGCCCAACGTGGGGCACGAAGGGTTGAGATAACGACAGATCTGACTGGATTAATAGTCATTTGTCACAATGCTGATTTATTGGCTCTCAGAGCTGTTCTTGTTGATCTCACAGCTTCAGAATGCTGTAACTTACTTAGAGCCGGTATTTGCTGTGTTAGTGTTTATCAAGTGTGGGGCCTGGGCTTTATAGGGACTGGTCCATGCACTAAGATAAGAGTGATGGTATATTGAAAATGTGGGAACTGAGCATGACGTGAATGGTATGGAATAAGGGGTGGATAATGTCCTGGGTTCAGCAGTAGCAGTCATTTTTTCTCCTTCTTGGTAGCAGGAGAGGGCAAGAAAGAGGGGGGAAGTGAGCGAACGAATTACCTGACTGGGTTTAAACCACGACACCATACTATCCCACACAGCCTGCCACTCATGACTGTCCAGCCTCGGGGAAAATCTCTTGACCCTCCTATATCGTCATCTAACCCTAGACAAGACCCAGACCCAACTCTGCATAACTTTTGAGATCAGACATAATAGTCGTGGGTAAAACACACTCTGTATGTGTGTCAACATGGTGATCCCCATCACAATCAGACAGGTCTCAAGGATACCCAAAGGCCGTTCAAAACCTTCAGAACTCTCAAATGATGATGTAAATAGTCTGGTGGGGGAGCTGGGAAGGTAAGGGAATATTCCTTTCATAGGTTCTCCACCCAAGGAGGGGAAAAAAATGTGTAATTGCTAAACACTTCCATTATATACCTCCCAAAGTATAGAGGTGATGACCACACTGGGAACGCAAGCCAGATCAGTTTCATAATCAAAGAGTCTATTGTATTGCAAGTCATTACCATAAAGTACAGCGAAATAGGAACCTTAGCCCAGGCCCCCCAGCCGATAAAATCTAAACCAGCAAATACTTCCTGCAAGTACGGTACGACTTGCTGAAACTCCAAGATCAAGAGCAACAACTTTGAGAGACAATAAATCAGCATTGTGACGAGTGACTAGTAATCTGAAACAATGAATGCTTTTCACAAATACGATTAGACACACTCTGGTCAGATCTGTCTCTATCTCAACCCTTCGTACCCCACTTTGGACTCCACAAAGAACTGTCATGGTTTAAGCCCAGCCGGTAACTCAGAACCACGCAGCTGCTCACTCCCTCCCCCCCCTTCCTCCCCCGACTCCCAGAGGAATGGGGAAGAGAATCGAAAGAATGTGACTCCCACAGGTTGAGATAAGAACAGTCCAGGAACTAAGGTATAACACTAAACCCCTACTGCTACCGCCAATAATAATAATAAGGGAAATAACAAGGGAAGAGAATACAACCGCTCACCACCCTCTGACCAGTACCTAGCCCAAACCAAGCAGAGATCTAGCCCTTCCGGGTAACTGCCCCCTGTTTATATACTGGGCATGATGTGCTGTGATATGAAATACCCCTTTGGTTAGTTTGTGTCAGGTGTCCTGTCTCTGCTTCCTCCCAGCTTCCCCTCCTCCCTGGCAGAACATGAGACTCACAAAGTCCTTGGTCAGAGTAAACATTACTTAGCAACAGCTGAAAACATCGGTGTTACCAGGGTTGTTCCCAGGCTGAAAGTCAAAACCACAGTACTGCACCAGCTACTAAGAAGGAGAAAAATGACTGCTACTGCTGAACCCAGGACAGAAGGGAAGGATATTTTATCCAAGGGAAAAAAGAAAACTAACAACACTGGTCAAGCAGATCTGAAATTCAGAGGCTCCACTGAAGATGAACCTTAGTGCGATATGTATGCCTCCAAAAACTGAAATCAACTCAAAAATTGTGGCTTCCTTCCAGCCCCCTTCCAGGCCTTCCCACTTCCAAGCAGAGAAGCTGGGCATTGTTTTTGCTGGTGTCTTGTTTTTTTCTCGACTCCCTGCACTCATCTCTTCGGTCACTATGATGCGGGAACACGCCTGGCTGGTCCAGACCCAGCTCTATCTTTAGGTGTGCATTCAAGTTGCTGTTTACCCAGCTAGAAAATGCAAAAGGCCAGCTGTGGCTCCAGCTGCACTCTGAATGGGCTAATGTGGTTACTAATGTAATCAGACCTGTCCACAGAGAAGATGGTTTTTGGCATTGTTGCATTCCCTAAAACCATCCATCCCTGCTTCCATTTTCTTTTGGCAAACACTCCCATTCTTCAGGCCCCAGTTCCAGCATCAGATTTACACTTCAGGTTGGTAAAACATCAGCTTCCATCGTGCACACAGCAACTGCTGTTCTGTATTTTTCATGTCAGAGCCAAACTGAGGTTTGTTTTTAATGTTGCTTTTGCTATACAGAATTCCACTATGACTGCAGACACATTCCTAGAAGAAGCACAAGCAACTCCCTACTTGCTAAAAGCATTGGTAGGGACACAGCTGCTATCTTGGGTTGCAAATCCTATGTAACATCTCCCCAAAAAAAGAAATATTTTAAAATATATTGTCCTGGGTGTTTAGATGTTTTTGTTTGGGTTTTTAAGCAAAAGTCACAAAACACCTGTTCCTCCTCATCTTGGGAAGGAGGAAAAACTTCAACAACTTCAATACAGTTGAACAACACAGTTGTCCCACATGTACAGGGAAGATCTGCCCTATCTGCAGGCTGGTGGGGATTCACAAACCCTCCTGAGTTGCTTTAAGCTCTTACACAGAATGAGTGACAAAACCCTTCATGCAGAGGTTGCTGGACTCACATAATTAGGACAGGATCCAGACACACTGCTTGATCTGTAACAGCCTCTGACTCATCATCAGAGGGAAGGTTTCAAACATGTTTAGGCACAAGTACCTCCTCTTGCAGGACCTCATTGCTGCCTGCTGCAGCGTTTCTGGCCCTTTTCACCAGAGCAGCAAATGCTCAACACAGACACTGACTGGACGTCAGGATATCGATGTTCTGGCACAACCCACAGTTTCCAGAGGGGTGCAAGTCTGATGTGCTCCTGTATTTGAGATTATGCAGTATGAGACTACATTACACGCCTCTGACACGAAGCTGAACTGATCCATGTTCCTAATACCTTTACATTCATGCACTTTATATTCCACACATGATGACTGTGCCTGTGGAGCCTAGCCCCTGATATCCACCAGCTCTCAGCCTGTGGTGAAAATAAATGAATTTGTCACTGCAGAGAAGTAGTGGGCAGGAAAAAAAGAATATGCACAATCTTATCGTCATTGTACTTTGACCAGGACTGCCAAAGAAAAGGCTATATGCAAGGCCACATTGGAGAACAGCCAGGCAGCATACCTACTGTGTAGAAACCCCCACACTCTGGCACTACACCCTTCAGATCCCATTAAGGCATGAGAAAGCTGATCATCATCGGGAAAATAGGATGTTATCTCATTTGCAAGGCTGCAAAACACATGCCAGTCATTTCAAGCATATAAGAACTCTGATCAGAAGAACCTGACACCTGAGAAATCACCTCAAATTGGAATTAAGCAGCTACTAACACACTGAAGTAACCGCTAAAAAAAAGATAATCTCTGAAAGATAATCCATCCCCTTCTATTTTCCAGGAAATACCACTAAGCTTAGGTATCACCGGGGAGTACACAAAGTAATTATTTCTTCCCAGATACGCAAACTGGATTAAAAAGTCACATCATCCCTTTTCCTTATTATTCTCCATTGCTACCAGTGGGCACTCTTGGCTTTCCCAGCCTGTGGGAACTGCAAGCCTTTCTGTTCCTGCTGTGTGGATGATTAAAGAAGAAGAATAATTGCTGATAGTGCACGTGGGTCTTGAGCAAGTCAAGGAGTGTTTTTGTGCATGAGTGCAAGGTCAGGTTGGAAAAACACCTGGGGAGTAACTGTTTATAGAGTGGAATTTAAAGTGGCTGAAAGCAGTCACTGTGATTTACCTCCATCCCTGGAAAGGTGATGGAACAACTTATTCTTGACACCATCTCTAGACATATCAAGGATGAGGGGGTCATTAAAAGCAGCCAACATGGCTTTACCAAGGGGAAGTCATGTTTGACCAACCTTATAGCCTTCTATGAGCAAGTAACTAGGTGGATAGAGGATGGTAGAGCGGTAGATGTGTTTTTTCTTGATTTCAGTAAGGCATTTGGTACTGTCTCCCACAGCATCCTCATAGATAGATAGGCTAAGGAAGTGTGGGCTTGATGATCAGGTAGTGAGGTGGATCAAGAACTGGTTGGAAGGAAGAAGGCAGAGTTGTGGTCAATGGGCCAGAATCTAGCTGGAGGTCTGTGACTAGTGGAGTCCCTCAGGGGTCGGTGCTGGGACCAGTGCTGTTTAATATTTTCATCAACGACCTGGATGAGGGAACTGAGTGTACCCTCAGCAAGTTTGCTGATGATAATAAACTGGGAGGAGTAGCTGACACACCAGAAGGCTGTGTTGCTATTCAGCGAGACCTGGACAGGCTGGAGAGTTGGGCAGAGAGGAACTTGATGAAATTCAACAAGGGCAAGTGTAGAGTCTTGCATCTGGGGGAAGAACAACCCCATGTACCAGTACAGGTCGGGGGCTGACCTGTTGGGCAGTAGTGAAGGGGAAAGGGACCTGGGGGTCCCGGTGGATAGGAGGATGACCATGAGCCAGCAATGTGCCCTTGTGGCCAAGAAGGCCAATGGCATCCTAGGGTGCATTAGAAAGGGTGTGGTTAGTAGGTCAAGAGAGGTTCTCCTCCCCCTCTACTCTGCCTTGGTGAGGCCACATCTGGATTATTGTGTCCAGTTCTGGGCCCCTCAGTTCAAGAAGGACAGGGAATTGCTTGAAAGAGTCCAGCGCAGAGCCACAAAGATGATTAAGGGAGTGGAACATCTCCCTTATGAGGAAAGTCTGAGGGAGCTGGGTCTCTTCAGCTTGGAGAAGAGGAGACTGAGGGGTGACCTCATCAATGTTTACAAATATGTAAAGGGTGAGTGTCAGGATGATGGAGCTAGGTTTTTTTCAGTGATGTCCAGTGATAGGACAAGGGGCAATGGGTGTAAACTGGAGCATAGGAGGTTCCATGTGAACATCAGGAAAAATTTCTTTACTGTGAGAGTGACAGGGCACTGGAACAGGTTGCCCAGGGGGGTTGTGGAGTCTCCTACATTGCAGATATTCAAGGCCTGCCTGGACAAGTTCCTGTGTGATGTACTCTAGGTTGCCCTGCTCTTGCAGGGGGGCTGGACTAGATGATCTTTTGAGGTCCCTTCCAACCCTTGGGATCCTGTGATTCTGTGAGCAGCTTTCCGGCCACGCTTCCCCAAGTCCATAGCATTGCACGGGGTTGTTGTGACCCAAATGCAGAACCCAGCACTGAGTGTTGTGGAACCTCATACAATTGCCCTCAGCCCATGGATCTAGCCTGTCCAGATTCCTCTAGTACTCCCTACCCAAGCATATCTTTACTAGTGTGCTTAGGCCACGGGTGGTCCTTCAGAAGCCAATTTGTCTATCTGCAGTAATTAACAACACATCTGTGTTCCCTTGGTTTTCCACTCTGAGAGCGCTGCTCAGGGAGGCAGCAGTCCCTGGCAGCCAATGCTGGCACTGAAAGCAAAAATTACAGATGCCAATTTCTCAGCTCAGTGAAAGATGGTGAGAGTAAAGGCAGATAAACTGAGCTGTCTTTCTCTGAACGCTCCCATGTGAGGTCTCTTCCCACCGCAGGTCTACCTCCACCAGGCAAACCATCTCACTTTAGCAGAGCACTTTTAGAAAACAAGTAAAATCACTTCTCTGTGGACCAAACTTTACAATGTTGCCTCATCACAGACACTGGGCTAGGAAGAGATGCACCACACATTCTCTTTTCACATGACTGCAGATATTATACTGGCCGATAAAGACTATGGGTCAGTTTGGGGCCCAAACTCTATAAATATCTGTAGAACCTTCCCAACTGGCTCAGAACAGCCATTTGGGTAAAAGCAACAAGAAAAACCTCCTTTCTCAACATGCTTTTACTGGCCAACCTGGTCTCAGTGCAGGTACTCTCAGTGGACTTTGAAACAATGAGCAATTAGTTTCCAAACAATGAATGGTGGAAAGCAGCTCCTCCCAATGAAGTTAGTTCTTTAGCAATTGCCATCACCCCAGAAACTGGAAGGACATTCCTCTTTTGAAAAAGAAACAGAGCTAGTTAGCAGTGTCTGGTAATATCCTTGTTAAGAAAACCTGAGATTTTAAACCCAAAATTTTAGCTTTCTATCTAAAAGGCTAGTACAACATGCCAGCTAGTCTTAGGCATTGTATAGAGTATTTTAGGATGAATTTACAACTGGATTTGTAGCTAGAGGCTGACAGAATCTGCTTTTCTTCTCCGTGGTCCAGAGAGGAACACATAGCCTGACATGAGCTCAGAGAGATTTTACCTGAGATACAAGCCCAACAAGAGCCGAGAACACAGGATGCGCACTGCTCAAGTGATAAAGATGAGTAAACTCTATCCAAGTATCACCGGATTAGGCAACACAGCTTAAATCTGGAGCAGCGTGGTGAGATGCAAGAGCCTGCTTTAAACTGCTCTTGGAGGAGGTTATTGCAAAAGTAAAAATTCCTGAGGAATCTAAGCCTGTATCTGCCCACTTTTTTAGAAACAGCACTGCTCTAACTCCCACCAGTCAGGTACAAAACAGACACACTATCTGGGTGTTTCATAAAGACCATTTAGACACTGTTTTAAGTGTAGCAAAGGAATCTGCTCTCCTCATGCTGCTGATGCTTATCTCTGTCCAAACCAAAAACACAGTGTTAAATTTAACTTGTTCAAAAGCACATTTTAACATCCAAACAGGAATATGTTCCTACAGATACATATACATGCTCCTCTATTCACAGCTGCACAGACAACTTTAAAAAGTGCAAAAGCAAAAACACATGCAGCGATTGTTTCCATTCAAAATGCCTTTTGTAATCCAAACTCAGGGGGCAGTGCACATGGAGGAGATGGGGTTTCCAAATGAGGATGTGCAACTAGAAGTCAAATTTGAGAAACACTGAGCATTCCGTAGCATTCTTCAGCATCTCCAAAGGGCTCCACCCTACTGAAAAACTGGGCATTCGTCGAAGAGACTAACTTCAGATTTTGGCTAAGGAGATTACCAGCTTTAGGTAACCTCTAACCATGAGCTAGGACACTTCATCTGCCATCCTGTATTAGCACATCGAGGCACATTTGGTTTCACAAGTCTCTGCATTTGTGTATTTCTATAAAAGTCTCTCCATTATTTAACAGAGAACCTTGAACGCATATACGCAAGTGTTGCCTGAACCCCTACAATGAACTTGTAGACTTGTTGACTTTATCTGTTTAACAGATTAGGTTTGCACTGACAGATGGACAATGCTACTGTCAATTAAAAATGAATACCATTAATGTTGGATGAGCATAAAACCAATTACCTTTGATGTAAGACACTTGTAAATAGGGGGAAAAGGAAAACGGTTAAAGAAGTTTGAAAGTAATAGCTCATAGTTCCTTTAAAGATATTTACTTCCAGTTTTTCCCTTTTTCCTCTGTTTTTCCTTTGGCAATGCTTTTACTAGCCTATACTCCTGTATTATCTATTTTATTTAGTTAGCTAACTGCTAGTGTACTTACTCAAATTTATAGAACGTAATGGCAAGCCAAATCTTTCCAAATGTCCCATTCATAGAATATAATGCACTGGTCAAGATTTAGAGAACTATTAAAAATAGATCAAATCACTCCATTTTATACCATTAGCTTTGTGTTAGCAAAAATCAAATTAGTATCTCCTTCAGTTTCTCCTAACTGGCATTCTTAAAAAGCCCATAGATCAGTTCTCATTCCCATTCTCCTTACATTTCTGAGGCAAAAGATTCTGAGGCTTCTGTGTAACATGCAGCTGGCAAATTTTTCTGACATCACTACCAACACAATTTTGCGAGTGTACCCATTGAACCATTGTTTGCAAGCAAGTCTTCAAAATTACTAACCAGGGTAAAAATTCTGCAGCATCAAGTCAAGCTGAGGTCCTCTTTTCTTAGCTTCCACAACTCAATTAGCTGCAAATACCACACCAGCAGCAAACCGGAGTTTCAATTTCTGCTTGCACCTAACTCTACAAACTCATTTTAGTGTTTGGATTAAAAACAAATAACCTCTCCACTGCATAAATCAGAGCCTGATACTTAGAATTATCTCTAAAATATAAAGAAACTAAAGAATAAAACTTTCCAGTGGTTGTGCTGGGCAAATCAACCTAAAGAAATGAGGAACCAAGTTATTGAAAGAATGCTCTTGACTTCAGTGGCAGCACTTACATGTATAAATTTCAGTCATATACATAAAGGGCTGTCAGAGAGCACAATCTGCAAACATTTTATTGTTTATGATGACCAAGTTAAACTAGCAATGGATGCAGTTCTTCGTATTTTAGCCCCAGCTGTAAAATTAGCTCAAATATAATGTTTAAGGTGGTTAAAAGGCCTTGTAGCCCACAACCTGCAATGGTAGGTTACTCGTAAAACTTTATGTCTTAGGATGTTCAATGAATATTAACTGGACTTTTGCAATCTATTTCAATGGCAGACAGAAGTGACAGACTACCATGTTTTGGCATCACCTGAATACCTACAACACAACCAGCTTTTTTATAGGTCTACATACTGGTATTCTGTGTTTCTGCTCAAAATGGCTCAATTTCAGCACATTAATTAGCACAGCATTTAATTAAATACATTTAAAATTACTGACGAGGTTTTCTAACTGCCTTTCCATGCAACTATTTTACCCTCGGATTGTATATAACCCTCTTTTATGTTTCTTCTGTGAGGGCAGGGAAGGGGGAAGAAAGGAGAGAGCTCTCAGCTCAGTTTCTGGAATATTTCTTTTCCTAACTTCTGCTTTTCACTCCCTTTCTTTATCTTACACTGATACATTCCACCTTTTAGACAGAGTCCCAGAGCATTAGCAGCTCTTGGCCCAACTGTTCACCCAAGCAGTCCAAGGGAAAATGTTGGTACTCTATCTAGAGGACGAGCTCCACTAGTAACAAGGGACATGGAGGGCATCTGAAACACTTGTCACGTAGGCTGTCCATCTGGCCTCTTCAGCTGCTGAACTACTTATTAACTTTGCTGCACTGGATTGTTTAACGGCTTCTCTCTCTACTTCTTTAGTGTGGCAAAGGTCACTTTTGACATCAGAGCCATTGGGCGTCCACACTGAACACAGATTAACACAGCCTGTTTGCACTCCTGATGTCACAACAGAATTTAGACTAGTTACTTAGTTTCAAAGGTGAACATAACAACAGATATGAGCAGGTGAAAGGAATCATGATGAGGCCACCACCGTATTTCACCACAGAGCAGCCCCTACATACATAGCCATAAAGCTCCATCACCAGTTTGTTCTTCGGCCTCTAAGTCCTCCAACAAGAATACTGATAGTTGCTGTGGGAACACAGTTGTATGAAATTTTCTTTGAATTTTTAGATGGCACAGATACTCGGGAGAGATTAACAAAGGGACAGAGATGATGCAACTGTGCAGCACCTCACTTCCTGGCGCAGAGCCTCCCCATGTAATGCCAATGGCACAAGCCCAGGACTCTGCTGCCTGGTCACCTCTCACCAAAACATGCCTGTGTGCAGAAAAGGCATTTGTCCTGGGTTCAGCAGTAGCAGTCATTTTTCTTCTTCTTAGCAGCTGGTGCAGTGCTGTGGTTTTGACTTTCAGCCTGGGAACAGCGCTGATAACACCGATGATTTTCAGTTATTGCTCAGTAAAGTTTAATCCGACCAAGGACTTTCTGAGTCTCATGCTCTGCAAGGGAGGAGGAGAAGCCGGGAGGAAGCAGAGACAGGACACCTGACCCAAACTGACCAAAGAGGTATTCCACACCACATCACATCATGCCCAGTATATAAACTGGGGGCAGTTAACCGGGAGGGCTATATCACTGCTCGGGTGAGGCTGGCTATCGGTCAGAGGGTGGTGAGCGGTTGTATTCTCTTCCCTTGTTATTTCCCTTATCATTATTATTACTCGTGGTAGCAGTAGTGGTTTGCGTTATACCTTAGTTACTAAACTGTTCTTATCTCAACCCGTTGGAGTTAAATTCTTTTCATTCTCTTCCCCATCCCTCCAGGAGAGCGAGGGGGGGGGGGGGGGAGTGACCAAGTGGCTGTCTGGTTCTGGGTTGCTGGCTGGGCTTAAACCACGACAGTAATTTGTAGCACCCAATCTGGGGCACAGAGGCATGAGATAACAACAGATCTGACTGGAGTGTGTCTAATTGTATTTGTCAAAAGTATTCGTTGTTTTGGATTAATAGTCACTCACCACAATGCTGATTTATTGGCTCTCAAAGTTGTTGCTCTTGATCTTGGAGTTTCAACATGTCGTACCTTGCTTATAGCCAGTATTTGCTGCCTTAGTGTTTAAAAGGTAGGGGGCCTGGGCTGAGGTTCTTGTTTCACTGTACTTTATGGTAATGACTTGCGATACAATAAACTCATTGATCCTGAAACTGATCTGGCTTGCGTTTCCAGTGTGGTAATAACCTCTAAACACTGGGAGCTATATAATAGAATTGTTTAGCAATTATATTTCTTTTTTTTCCTCCTCGGGGGGGTCAACCTATGAAGGAGATATTCCCTTAGGTTCCCAGCTCCCCCACCAGACTATTTACAGCATTATTTGAGAGTTCTGAAGGTTCTGAATGGCCTTTGGGTACCCTTGTGACCTGCCTGCTGATAGTTGTGTAGATCACCATTTTGGCACACATACAGAGTGTGTTTTACCCACAACCATTTTGTCTGATGTCAAAAGTTAAGCAGGGTCACGTTTGGGTCTTGTCTAGGGATAGACAGCAATACAGGAGGACCAAGAAATTTTCCCTGAGGCTGGACAGTCATGAGTGGCAGGGTGTGTGGGATAGTATGGGAAGTATCTAGGCCAGTGGGCCCCTCAAGTACTTTGGAACTTCACCACTGAAACACTGCAAAATCCAGAAAAATTAGTACAACACTTAAATGATGTGTGTTGTCATTCTGGTCATACCAGAGAGGGACAAACATAGCAACGTACTGGGGCTTGGCCTACACCTACAAAGCCCTGTTCAACACTATCAAGCACCTTTAAAGGGAAAAAGATGTCTCTAGATCTGATGGCAAAGCAACAGAAACTGCAGCTACTCCAACTGCAGTGCAAGCCACAGTTCACTTTTATGTGGAGGGGCAGCCCGTACACTTGGAACCGACTCCCCAGGGGTGGAAACACAGCCCTACCATCTGCCATGGACTGATCCAGACTGCAGTGGAACAGGGGCAAGCTCCAGAACACCTACAATACATTGATGACATCATCGTGTGGGGTGATACTGAGGAAGAAGTTTTTGAGAAAGGGAGGAAAATAATCCCAATCCTGCTGAAAGCAGGTTTTGCCATAAAACGGAGTAAGGTCAAGGGACCTTGTCGTGGTTTAAACCCAGCCAGACAGATGAGAACATTTTAGTAACTAAGGTATAACACAAATCACTACTGCTACCACCAATAATAATAATGATGAAGGAAATAAAAAGGGAAGAGAATACAACACCTCACCACCAGCCGACCGATAACTCGCCCCCTGCCCGACCAAGCACTGACCGATACCTCCTCCAAACCCGCCATCTCCTAGCCCTTCTGGGTAACTCTCAGTCACATCCTGGGCATGACATGCTGTGGTATGGAATACCTCTTTGGTCAGTTTGGGTCAGGCGTCCTGTCTCTGCTTCCTCCCAGCTTTCCCTCCTCCCTGGCAGAGCATGAGAATCACATGTGGCCAGACCAAAACATCAGCGTTATCAGCTCTGTTCCCAGGCCGAAAGTCAAAACACAGTACTGAACCAGCTACCAAGAAGGAGAAAAATGACTGGTACTGCTGAATCCAGGACAGACCTGCAGAGGAGATTCAATTTTTGGGAATAAAATGGCAAGATGGACGTTGCCAGATGCCAACAGATGTGACAGAAAAAGTAACAGCAATGTCTCCACCAATTAATAAGAAAGACAAGCTTTCACAGGTGCTGTGGGGCTCTAGAGAATGCACATCCCAAAACAGGTTGATTGTAAGACTTTTCTACCATGTAATCCAAAAGAAAAATGTTTTTAAATGGGGCCTTGAGCAACAACAAGCCGTTGAACAAATTCAACGCAAGATAGGTCATGCAGTAGCCCTTGGACCAGTCCGGACTAGACAATATATAAAAAATGTGCTCTACACCACAACTGGGGAGAATGGTCCTACCTAGAGGCTCTGGCAGAAAGCTCCAGGGGAAACGTGAAGTCACCCCCTTGGCTTTTGAAGTAGGGGATAAAAACGTTCGAGGTCAGCTATATCCCAACTAAAAAAGAGGTACTGGCAGCCTATGAAGGGGTGCCTCAGAAGTGCTTCAGAAGTGACTGGCGCTAAGGCATAGCTTCTGCAGGCACCATAGTTGCCTGTGCTGGGCTGGATGTTCAAAGGCAGGGTCTCCTCTACACATCATACAACCGATGCTACATGGAATAAATGGGCTGCACTAATTCCACAACGAACTCGAATAGGAAATCTCAGTCGTCCAGGCATTCTAGAACTCATCATGGACTGGCCAGAGGGCAAAGATTTCGGAATGTCACCAGAGGAGGAGGTGATGCGTGCTGAAGAGGCCCCACCATATAATAAACTGTCAGAAAGTGAAAAGCAGTATGCCTTGTTTACTGATAGGTGCTGCCATATACTGACTCATGGATGGTGGCAAATGCCCTGTGGGGGTGGTTGAAGCAATGGAAGCAGAGCAACTGGCAACGCAGAGGTAAACCCATCTGGGCTGCTGCACTGTGGAAAGATATTGCTGCCCGGGTGCAGAACCTGGTGGTGAAGGTACGTCATGTAGATGCCCATGTACCCAAGAGTCGGGCCACTGAGGAACACCAGAACAACCAACAAGTGGATAAAGCGGCTAAGATTGAAGTGGCTCAGATGGACTTAGATTGGTAACATAAAGGTGAATTCCTTTTCTCCCGGTGGGCCCATGACGCTTTCAGTCCATCAGGGGAGAGATGGAACATATAAATGGGCTCCTGCTCGAGGGGTACACTTAACAATGGACACTATTGCCCAGGTTATTCATGAGTGTGAAACATGTGCAGCAATTAAACAAGCCAAGCGGTTAAAGCCTCTTTGGTATGGATGATGATGGCTCAAGCACAAATATGGGGAGATTTGGTAAAATGATTATATCACACTCCCACCAACCAGCCCATGCAAGTGCCATGTGCTTACCATGGTGGAAGCAAACACCGGATGGCTGGAAACATATGCTGTGCCCCACGCCACTGCCTGGAACACTATCTGGGCCTTGAGAAACAGATTTTGTGGTGACATGGCACTCCAGAGAGAACTGAGTCAGACAATGGGACTCATTTCCGGAACAATCTTATAGACACTTGGGCCAAAGAGCATGGCATTGAGAGGGTATATCATATCCCCTACCATGCACCAGCCTCTGGGAAAATCCAGTGGTAAAAGGGGCTGTTAATAACTACACTGAGAGCAATGGGCGGTAGGACTTTCAGACATTGGGATACACATTTACCAAAAGCCACCTGGTTGGTCAACACCACAGCATCTGCCAACAGGGCTGGCCCACCTGTCCTGGGTTCAGCAGTAGCAGTCGTGTTTTTCCTTTGTGTTAGCTGGTGCAGTGCTGTGTTTTGACTTCTAGCTTGAGAACAGTGTTGGTGAAGCCGATGTTTTCGGTTGTTGCTAAGTGATGTTTACCCTGACCAAGGACTCTGTGAGGCTCATGCTCTGCCAGGGAGGAGGGGAAGCTGTGAGGAAGCAGAAACAGGGCGCCTGACCCGGGCTAGCCGGGGAGGTATTCCATACCACAGCACGTCATGCCCGGGGTGGGGGGTAACTGGGAGTTACCCGGAAGGACAGGGGCTTCCGGGTGGAACTCGCTTTCTTGGCCGGTGGTATCGTATTCTCTTCCCTTGTTATTTTCCCTTATCATTGTTTTAGCTGATAGTAGCGGTGGTGATTTGTTGCTGGACTGTTCTTGTCTCAACCCGTAGGAGTTGCACTCTCTCGATCCTCCTCCCCGTTCCTCCGGGAGTAGGGAAGGGGAGAGCCCCGGTGCGGGGGGGGGGGAGATGGACACGGACCTCGATTGTTGTCAGCTCGGCACCACTCACTGGGAGTGAGTGAACAAGTTACCTAACTGGGTTTAAACCACGACAGTTCTTTTTGGCGCCCAACGTGGGGCACGAGGGGTTGAGATAAGAACAGATCTGACTGGATTGATAGTCACTCGTCACAATGCTGATTTATTGGCTCTCAAGGTTTTTCCTCTTGATCTCACAGTTTCAGTATATCATATCTTACGCCCATCTGGTATTTGCTGTATTAGTGTTTTTCAAGTGTGGGGCTTGGGCTAAGGTTTTTATCCCATTGTACTTTATGGTAATGACTTGTAATACAATCGAATCTTTGATCATGAAACTGATCTGGCTTATGTTCCCAGTGTGGTCACCACCTTTATACTTTGGGAGGTATATGATGGAGATGCTTATCAATTACACATCTTTTTTCTCCTTCTCGGGTGCTCAACCTGTGAAGGAGACATCCTTTTACCCTCCTAGTCGTCCCCCCAGACCATTTACATTTGAGAGTTTTGAATTTTTTGAATGGCCTTTTAATGCTGTTGAGACTTGTTTGCTGATGGTGATGGGAATCACCATGCTAACACGCATACAGAGTGTGTTTTGCCCACGACTGATTTCAAGAGTTAATCAGAGTCAGGTTTGGGTCTTGTCTGGGGTCAAACGACGATGTAGGAGGACCGAGAGATTTTCCCTGAGGCTGGACAGCCATGAGTGGCAGGGTGTGTGGGATAGTATGGGCAAGTATCTAGGTCAGTGGGCCCCTCCAGTACTTTGGAATTTCACTACCGAACAACTGCAAAATCCAGAAGAATTAGTAAAACACTTAAATGAGGTGTGTGGTCATTCTGGCCATACCAGAGATGGACAAATCACGGCAACGTGCTGGGGCTTGGCCTATGCTTACAGGGCCTTGTTCAACACTATCCAGCACCTTCAAAAGGAAAAGAATGTCAGCGGATTTGAGGGCAAAGTGACAGTCGCTACTCAAACTTTGGCTGCAATGAACAGCGCAGCTACCCCAGCGGCAAGTACAGCAGCTGCTCAAACTTCAACTGCAACAGACAGCGCGGTTACCCCAGCTCCAAGCACAGTAGCTACACCACCCCCAGCAACAAGTACAGTCGCTACTCAAACCACAGTGGTTTAAACCCAGCCAGACAGATGAGAACATTTTAGTAACTAAGGTATAACACAAATCACTACTGCTACCACCAATAATAATAATGATGAAGGAAATAAAAAGGGAAGAGAATACAACACCTCACCACCAGCCGACCGATAACTCGCCCCCCTGCCCGACCAAGCACTGACCGATACCTCCTCCAAACCCGCCATCTCCTAGCCCTTCCGGCTAACTCCCAGTTACATCCTGGGCATGACGTGCTGTGGTATGGAATACCTCTTTGGTCAGTTTGGGTCAGGCATCCTGTCTCTGCTTCCTCCCAGCTTTCCCTCCTCCCTGGCAGAGCATGACGATCACAAAGTCCTTCAGTTATTGGACCTGTGTGACTTGCATTCTGTCAGTTCTTCTCCCCATCCTGCCAGGAGCAGGGGGGAAGAATGGGGGGGAGGAGGTGAGGGGTGAGGGGGATGGTGAGTGAGCGGCTGCGTGGTTCTGAGTTAACGGCTGGACTTAAACCATGGCAATGACACATGAGTTCTGGATGAGCATGTTTCTTGCTTTGATGTATAAAAGACAACCCACAAGGTTTTGTCTGGTGATTTTATGCTTCCTGTGTAATGTACAGGTATCTGCTGCGGGAGACCATGTGAAGGTTTTTAAGATAATCAGAGCCTCTGTCCTGCTGGAGCTTCCTGATGGATTTTCAGACTGGTCTTTATACTCTAGGGACTAGGGGACAGATAGAGGGTCCAAGATGTATGTTAATGTATCTGTGCTGCCAAGAAGCTGGTACTTGTTAGAGCTTTCTGGTGAACTAAAAATATATCTTGATATTTTTCAGTTCCTGATGCCCCATCTCATGGTTAGGTTGATGTTTACTGCCAAGATTTGTTCTTTTCTGTTTGAAAGATAACATGAAAGCAGCTGTGTCTGCCTGCCTGGGGCTCTGCAGTGACATCCCATTGCTCTTCATGTGGCGATAATGTTTATTTTTCGTAGTTAAGTATTCTCTGCTACTACTTTTTTCTTTGTGTGGAGGGGTGTTTCATTTTTTTTTTTTTTTTCTTATTATTTTTTTCTTAGGACATCCTCATAGCACATGAAGTCCATTGGCTCTCATTTTCCCACTCAAACTTGACAGTCTTAGGCCATCTGTTATCAGAAGTTACTTGAAAAATCTCGGCCTTGTTTTATATTTTTCAGATCTCAGTTTGCTAGAGGTAACAGCAATGTTGCAGCAAGAGGGCATCGATCTTGCTTTGAGAGAGCGGAAATGAATAGATGAAAACCAGACAAGATGTTGACAGAAAGTTTTCTCTTTTTATGACACACTGGTGATATTTTCAGAACTGGTAGAGTGGTTAGGTTTTTTTAAGCTTTCACTGACTTTGCATTAGGAAATCCCTCACTCTTTCTGGGGGACTTTGGAGCAGGTTCCTCTGTGTTGTGCTTTAAGCCCAGCTGGTAACTCAGAACCACGCAGCCACTTGCTCATTCCCCCCGTTCTTCCTCCCCACTCTTGGTGGGATGGGGAGGAGAACTGAAAGAATGTAAACCTTACAGATTTAGATAAGAACAGTCCAATAACTAAAGCTGAAAACAGCACTGCACCAGCTACTAAAGCTGCTGTTTATGCTGAAGATACAGATGTTATGCTGCAGGTTCCACTACCACCTTCAATTCGGAACAGGATTATTAGGACTGCACCACATGTGTATAAAGGTATTACAATGACTTTATTGATAAATGAAACTGGAAACCCCATAGGAGAAGTCATAGAAAAAATCTAGCAGTTAGGAGATTTGGGGGAATGGGGTCCCAAACAAAACACAAGAGGTGATAACAGGAGGGGTGAGGTGAAAGAGAATCAACTCTCTCAGAAAGATATGTTTGCTGCCTTGCTGGAAGATGGGATAGCCCAAGATAAGACTGATGGCCTAGATAGGTGGATTTTTTGCTGAGTTGGAAACTGGCTGGATGGCCAAGACTGAAGAGTGGTGGTAAATGGCATCACATCTAGTTGGTGACCGGTGACTAGTGGTGTCACTCAGGGCTCGGTGTTAGGCCTGTCTTGTTTAATATCTTCACAGATGATCTGGATGTGCACTCTCAGCAAATTTGTGGATGACACCAAGTTGGCTGGGAGTGTTGATCTGCTGAAAGACAGGAAGGCTCTGCAGATGGATCTGGACAGGCTGGATAGATGGGCTGTGGCCAATGGCATGAGGTTCAAAAAGGCAAAATTCCAGGCATTTGGGCCACAACAACCCCATGGAACGCTCCAGGTGTGTGCCTACTTACCAGGACACTCGTTTTTGC
This sequence comes from Pezoporus flaviventris, assembly GCF_033815535.1. Taxonomy (NCBI): domain Eukaryota; kingdom Metazoa; phylum Chordata; class Aves; order Psittaciformes; family Psittacidae; genus Pezoporus; species Pezoporus flaviventris. The sequence goes on along the minus strand of NW_026892669.1, from coordinate 258,006 downwards.
AAAAACATTAAATAAATAGATGCTGCTTCACTGTTTTGTCTACCCTGAGCTTTTACAAGAAAAGTTTTTATCTCACAGGGGTCAGTCTCTCCTCCCAAGTAACAAGCGATAGGGTAAGAGGTAGTGGCCTCAAGCTACGCCAGGGAAGGTTGAGATTGGATATTAGGAAAACTTTCTTCACAGAGAGGGTGATCAGGTATTGGAACAGGCTACCCAGGGAAGTGGTGGAGTCACCGTCCCTGGAACTGTTAAAAAATCATGTAGATGAAGCCCTCAGTGGTGGTCTTGGCAGTCATAAGGTAATGGTTGGACTTGATGTTCTTAAAGGTCTCTTCCAATCTAGTTGGTTCTATGATTCTAAACCCAAAGATGGCAAGATACAAACAAGCAACAATGCAGATAGATGCTCTCTGGGAAAATGCCAAGGCTACATATTTTCTTATTTGTGTGTGTCCCAAAATTATTTGTCACAGTACCCCTCAAAGTCAAGCTTAGCTGTGTTCAACCCCTACAGAAGTGGTTGGTTACCCTGTATCTAGCCTAGATCCACAAAGGGCAATGAACTGCATGTGTTATTCTGTTTTGTATATTCACAAAAAGTGTTATCTTTATTGATACACTGTTATGACTTATCAGCTTCCAAATACCAAAGATTATGTATCATGGATCAACCAATCTCCTTGGTTGAAAGGAACATTCCTTACACAATGGATTAATGATTTGTTTATGTTTGAGGATCTGGAGAGTTGTTAACATGTTCTGTTTATTCTCTAGACAAAGATAGTTTGGCTTAGCTCCAACCTGAAGGAAATCAGGATTTATAAAAATCGACTGAGGTGGCCAATACACACCTGAGCTGTGATACACATAGATATCCAGATTAAATGAGGAATTATGAGTAACCCTTACTGGGAGGGTTTAAATGGAAAACCGAAAGAGAAAATTACTACATAAGAACAGTCTGTCCCTACATCCATGCTCTCTTCAATGAGCACATCATTAAAGGAGAAAGTCACATCTAAGATGCTGTGTAAGCATCTTGACAGCTAGTTAGTTGGATAACACAGAAAAACAACTGGAGCTGGATCTAAAACATGGATAATTATGTGCTTGGTTTTCTTTTATTTCTGTTTATCTGTAGCATCTCTTTTATTATTCTCTGGACTGCAGAAAGAAATTATTCTTGATTTTTATTTCAATGTTTGTCTATAGAACAAAAAATTATTTCCAGGGTGCTGGCTGGCAAATTTAATTCCCACAGCATGTTAATCCTTAAAACTGCACTACATAAAAGCTCTCTCACAGACCATAGCACCTTCATACAAGACCAAAAGATAACCAGTATGTGCCTGAACCTAAAAGGCTTCCCCAAATATTTAACAACACAGCTATTCACTGGATCCAGGCATTTTCCAAGTAGCTCAGATTACATGCAGCATCTGACTCCCAAAAGCTTGAAGCATAAGAAAAGGAGTCTGAAGGACACTGACAGAATCTGCTCCCACAACTGTAATTTGGGGAGGGGCAATCCCTACTGCTGGAAACACTCAGAATATTAGTTTGCTGTCTGTAAAATGGACTCTTGTTTGGGCAGGGCAGAGGAAGTGAAGGTCCTCCCCTCCACCTACATCTAGTGCCTAGTAGAATGGGGCTCTGGGTTCAGCTGGAGACCCTCAAATATATCATTCATCAACACAGCCACCCAGTCATAATACAGCTGCAGTAATCTCTCTGCCAGCCAGTGCTTTGTGTAAATGACCCATTCCAGAAGAATAGGCTTCCTGGTTTTCTGTGGGTTCCCTCACTACCTGCTTAATCATCAAACCATACAAATTATGGACTGAGATGAACCTTGGCACCTGACTCTTAAAGTCATAGGTTATGGTGCTAGTAATGTGATGAACCTCACTAAGGTAGACCACATAACTGCACTCTGCTCCCCTTCTAGATACACCTCTTGTCTTGCCTCTTAGTTCTGTTGTGATCTCACTTAAACCTGACAAATATCAACCAAAGTAAAGAGCAGAAAGCTACCAGGTGCTCTTCCTCTGAACTATTAAGCAACAAAACCCATCAAAACTATCTTCATTTTAGCAAAGAGGAATTTGTTAGTGTAAAGTACCTGGGCAGTGACTGAACCCTGTCACTGTTCTTATGGGAAAAAGCTACTTGCTATTCTTAGTAAAGGGAAGGTCTTTCAAATCAAGATAATGTTTCACTTGTTTTTCAGAAACAAACTCAATGGGGGTGGGAAGGGAAGCAAGGAAGCAAAAATAAATTCTACTTTGCAACAAGTGAAATTACTCAGTTCCCCAAAATGAGAGGCTTGGTCAGAAGCATTGGAAAGTTTAAGAAATACTCCTTTAAAAACAACTTCCAGAGAGCAAAGCTCCCTCTCCATGACTGAAAGGCATGTGAGCAAGCTAGGTCATTCTGTCTAGGCTTGCTTTTTCTCTTTTCCTTTCTTTCTACAATTTAATTGATGGGGTGTGTGGTGGTAAGGCCAGATTGTATTTTTACCACTCCTTACCTTTTTTTACAGAGTTGCACCTCTGACCCAAATTTTCCCCTCACTGCAGGAGCAAAGCAGGCATTTGCCACCAGCACATCAGTACCATCCTTGTTGGAGGCAAGGTAGAAAAGGAAATTCCAGCATCATTTCTGTCTATGCTTTCTCTCATCATCCTTGCCTGCCAAAGCAGGAGGAAAAATAATGGCCACATGGGGATAATGTCTCTGCATGCTTTAAGCTCTTTGTTATCCTCAGGAGTTGCAAAGAAAGCAAGACTGACTAGGCATTGTGTTAATGATACTGTCAAGAGGCCAACATAAAGTGCCACACCACAGCCCAGCCTTCTACTATCAGCATTACTGTCCCACACTCATTTAGGCAATCAGGGTAACAGGCTGGAGAATATGCCAGTGGTCTGGAAAAGATCTCCACACTTGGCTTTTACTGATAAGAACCTGGATCTGCTCAGAGTACGATTCTGCCACATGCTGATGGCTATACAAAGCACAACAATACTGTAGTTTTGCCACATGACTATTTTGCAACTATAAAATACACCTACAACAAAAACAGTTTGGTGGGAGGGGCTTCCTTATATTTTTGTATGTGGCTGCTGTCAGCAGGATGAAATCTTTGCTGACTTCACTGGAGCCTTGTCAAAGACAAGCCCTCAGATGAAAAGCTACTGCCTGTGTTTCCACCACAAGACAAGAAAGGACAACCATATTCAGCATCTGGCCAAAACTTGTTTCTAGCTGCATCAAAAATGCATATGAATTCCATCCAAAGGTCAACAGCTACAGTTTTCGATGAGGAAAGTGCTGCTTTTGAGAGACAATTGTGTCACTGTGATCCACTTCCCCTACTGAGGGCAGTCAATCCATTGTTCTCACTGAAAATGAGAAAGGGCTCAAGACATCTGAAATGAAAACTGCCCTTAAATCAAAATCATCCTAAAGAATAAACACAGACTGATGCGTAACAGATTGATGCTACTTGCAGTAAGCAACTCTAAAAGACACCCTTTCTCCCTAGTTTCTCAGAAAAAAAACACAAAACCCCCAAGTATCTCTAGAGTCCAGAGCATGTGATTGGGCTATAGGCATTCTGTAACATATTACACTTCATAGTACAAAACCAAAACCATCCTATCTCTGTTTAAACCTACTGTTTAAATGTGAATTTACTGCCTATCTACTTTTTGAAGCCAATCACATGCTAATAAAGCTGGGCTATGTAACAAGTTAACTTGTCCACTTCACATTATAAACAAGTTAAAACTGCATGCATGTTCTGATTTAGGTTTCTGAAAGACAAGAACTTAATCCATTCATTCTTACAATAAAGGAATAGGGAATACTAAAAAGTATTCTTATAGGCAGACAAGGAAGACAGTGAAGTGCAGAACTTACCTTCCAGTGCAAAGAATGGAACCACTGATCCCGCAGGTAACTGTTTGCAGCCTGTAACAAACAAAAGTTACAGAATCATTAAGTTTCTACCAGCATTTCAGATCACCCAGCCAAAACTAAGCAAATCACCCATGTGTGCCCTAAAACTAATGAATCTACAATCACCAGATTCTTCTGAACTTTATCACCCTGGTTAACTTTACACCCAGCCTCATCTGAATGAAGGAAAATCTTTGCTCAAAGCTACAACATCACATTATAAGCAGTTTATTCTCACAGAAAGCAGTGACATGAAGATATTGCTGCAAATCACAGAATCACAGAAGAGTTAGGGTTGAAAAGGACGTTAAGATCATCTAGTTCCAACCCCCCTGCCATGGGCAGGGACACCTCACACTAAAACATGTCACACAAGGCTCTGTCCAACCTGGCCTTGAACACTCCAAGGGATGGAGCATTCACAACAATCTTAAGCAACCCATTCCAGTGCCTCACCACCCTCACAGTAAAGAACTTCCTCCTTATATCCAATCTAAATGTCCCCTGTTTAAGTTTTAACCCGTTACCACTTGTCCTATCACTACAGTCCCTAATGAAGAGTCCATCCCCAGAATCCCTATAGGCCCCCTTCAGATACTGGAAGGCTGCTATGAGGTCTCCACGCAGCCTTCTCTTCTCCAGGCTGAACAGCCCCAACTTTATCAGCCTGTCTTCATACAGGAGGTGCTCCAGTCCTCTGATCATCCTCGTGGCCCTCCTCTGGAATTGTTCCAACAGTTCCATGTCCATTTTATGTTGAGGACACCAGAACTGCACACAATACTCCAGGTGAGGTCTCACAAGAGCAGAGTAAAGGGGCAGGATCACCTCCTTCGACCTGCTGGTCACGCTCCTTTTGATGCAGCCGAAGAAACAGTTGGCTTTTTTAACTGGGAGCGCAGATTGCCAGCTTATGGTAAGTTTCTCATCAACCAACATCCCCAAGTCCCTATCTGCAGGGCTGCTCTGAATCTCTTCTCTGCCCAACCTGTAGCTGTGCCTGGGATTGCTCCAACCCAGGTGTAGGACCTTGCACTTGACATGGTTAAACTTCATAAGGTTGGCATCAGCCCACCTCACAAGCGTGTCGAGGTCCCTCTGGATGGCATTCCTTCCCTCCAGCGTATCAATCGAACCACACAGCTTTGAGTCATCAGCAGACGCGCTGAGGGTGCACTCAATCCCACTGTCCGTGTCACCAACGAAGATGTTGAACAAGACCAGTCCCAACACTGATCCCTGAGGGACACCACTCATTACTGGTCTTCAGCTGGACATTGAGCTACTGACCATGACTCTTTGTGTGAGGCCATCCAGCCACTTCTTTATCCACCAAGTGGTCCATCTATCAAATTGATGTCCCTCCAATTTAGAGACAAGGATGTCATGTGGGACATAGATGATGTCAACTGCTCTACACCTGTCCATGAGTTCCATAGCCCCATGTTCTGGGTTCAGCAGCAGCAGTCATTGTTTCTCCTTAGTAGCTGGTGCAGTGCTGTGGTTTTGACTTTCAGCCTTGGAACAGCGCTGATAACACCAGTGCTTTTAGTTGCTGGTGAGAATGTTTATTCTGACCAAGGACTTTCTGAGTCTCATCCTCTGCCAGGGAAGAATGGGAAGCCAGGAGAAAGCAGAGACAGGACACCTGACCCAAACTAGCCAAAGAGGCATTCCATACCACAGCACGTCATGCCCAGGATGTAACCAAGAGTTACCTGGAAGGGCTAGTTCACTGCTCCGTCTGTCTGGGTATCGGCAGGTGGTATTGTATTCTCTTCCCGTGTTGTCTCCCTTATCATTATTATTATTGGTGGTAGCAGTAGTGGTTTTTGTTATACCTTAGTTACTGGACTGTTCTTATCTCAACCCATGGGAGTTACATTCTTTCGATTCTCCTCCCCATCCCTCTGGGAGCGGTGGGGGGGAAGGAAGGGGGGGAGTGAGCGAGCGAGACTGCATGGCTGACAGAGTTTAAACCATGACACTCCATCATAGAAGGCCACCAAATTGGTCAGGCATGATTTCTCCTTAGTGAAGCCATGCTGGCTGTCTACAACCACCTTGTTGCTTTTCATGTGCCTTAGCATGCCTTCCAGGAGAATCTGCTCCAAGATTTTGCCAGGCACAGGGGTGAGACTGACTAGTCTGCACTTCCCTGGGTCAAATGCAAAAAAACTGAACCAAAACCTTACAAAACATTAACCTCCTATAAAACAGTGTATGAGACAAAGACTGAAAAGTCCTCCTGGGTTTCAGACAGGCTTTGGTCAGATCTTTAATGTCTGTAGGACATTTGCCTTTGCTATTACTCATCAGGAGCAGAGTAGGAAGATGGGTTGAAATTTTACATGGGGGGAAGGCATCCATATTCTTGAGAGTTGCACTCTTGATTCTCCTCCCCATCCCTCCAGGAGCGGGGAAGAGGAGAGCCTGGGGGGGGGGGGGGGGGTCGATTGCTTCCAGCCCAGCACCACTCACTGGGAGTGAGTGAACAAGCTGTCTGGCTAGGGCTTAAACCACAACAGATCCATAAAATATTGCAGGCTTCTATGCACCAATTTATAATCAGCCAAAGTAACAGCAGAGCAGAACAGCTTGAGGCTGCAGGAAGTTAAACCCCCATGGCACACACACTGCTCCTTCACGCAGACTGTAAAAAAAATTTATAATGCTGATGCAAACTGCAGTGTTGCACCTCCACAACACGGGCAGGCCTGCAAATGAAATCTTCCACTCTTCTGGCTTCACTCAAGGTAAAGAGAGAGTTGATGGTAACTGCTAGAAATGCTATTTTCCTCCTAAAAATATTTCCCATCTCTGCTGGTGTTGTGGTTTAAGCCCAGCCAGTAACTCAGAACCACGCAGCCACACGCTCAATCACCCCCTTCTTCCTCCCCTCACTACTGGAGGTAGTTGGAGTACCTGCATAGTCTGTTGCTTTGCCATTGGATCCAGAGACATTTTTTCCCCTTTAAAAGTGCTGGATAGTGTTGAGCAGGGCTTTGTAAGCATAGGCCAAGCCACAGCACATTGCCATGATTTGGCCATCTCTGGAATGACCAGGATGACAATACACCTCATTTAAGTGTTTAACTAAATATTCCAGATTTTGCACTTGTTCAGTGGTGAAGTTCCAAAGCACTGGAGGGGCCCACTGGCCTAGATACTTTCCCATACTATCCTACACACCCTGCCACTCATGACTGTCCAGCCTTGGGGAAAATCTCTTGGTCCTCCTATAACATCATCTAACCCTAGACAAGACCCAAACCTGACTCTGCTTAACTTTTCAGATGAGACAAAATGGGTAAAGCACACTCTGTATGTTTGCCAACATGGTGATCCCCATCACAATCAGCAGGCAGGACTCAAGGGTACTCAAAGGCCATTCAAAACCTTCAGAACTCTCAAATGATGTTGTAAATAATCTGGTGGGGGAGGTTAGAATGTAAGGGAATGTCTCCTTCATAGGTTGACCACCTGAGGAGGGGAAAAAGTACGCTAAATACTTCCATTATACACCTCCCAAAGTATAAAGGTGATGACCACACTGGGAACACAAGCCAGATCAGTTTCATAATCAATGAGTCTACTTTATTACAAGTCATTACCATAAAGTACAGCAAAACAAGAACCTTAGCCTAAGCCCCTCACCCACTATGCACTAAGACAGCAAATACTGGCTGTAAGTAAGGTATGAAATGCTGAAACTGGGAGATAAAGTGCCACAACTTTGAAAGCCAATAAATCAGCATTGTGACGAGTGACTATTAATCTGAAACACTGAATGCTTATCACAAATACGATTAGACACAATCTGGTCAGATCTGTCATCATCTCAACCCTTCGTGCCCCACGTTTGGCACCAAAAAGAACTGTCATGGTTTAAGCCCAGTTGGCAACTCAGCCATGCAGCCCACTCCGTCACTTCCCCCCCCCCTTTCCTCACTCCCTCCCCCTCCCAGAGGGATGGGAAGGAGGATCAAAAGAATGTAACTCCCACAGGTTGAGATAAGAACAGTCCAGTAACTAAGGTAAAACACAAAACCACTACTGCTGCCACCGATAATAATAATGATAAGGGAAATGACAAGGAAAGAGAATACAGTTGCTCAGCACCTGCCAACCGATACCCAGCCTGACCAAGCAGTGATCTAGCCCTTCCAGGTAACTGCCCCTAGTTCTACATCCTGGGCATGACATGCTGTGGCATGGAATACCTCTTTGGCTAGTTTGGGTCAGGTGTCCCGTCTCTGCTTCCTCCCGGCTTCCCCTTCTCCCTGGCAGAGCATGAGACTAAGAAAGTCCTTGGTCAGAGTAAAATTACTTAGCAACAACTGAAAACATCGGACTTCTCAGTGCTGTTCCCAGGCTGAAAGCCAAAACCACAGCACTGCATCAGCTACTAAGAAGGAGAAAAATGACTGCTACTGCTGAACCCAGGACACATGGTTATCACAGTCATTAGTGTATCATTCAGTATGTTCCCATATTTTTACCAATTGGACTACATTTTGTGCAAAAGCAGCAATGTGAGAGTGTACACACCCACACACACAAGTTCTATTATGATCAATCCAATGATTCATACTTTTTCAAGAGTAAACATATCCTTTTTGATTTTTCATGAGTTTTACACAGTTTAAACTGATCTTCATATTTTCTGAAGAAATTTCTCACCCTATCTCTTGACACTCTCTACATGAAATGCATGTACACAGCAGTCATAGCTGTACGTTCAAGTGAAAAAGAAAATTCCCAAGGGGTAACAGGTAAAATTGTCTTTGAAACAATGTGGAGAACTATGGTAAGAATTAAGATGGAGTCAACTTAGCCTAAGTTCTGACTATTCAAAGTTATTTGTCAGCACAGCAGCTGGGTTTAGCAGTAGCAGTCAATTTTTTTCCTTCTTGGTACCTGGCGCAGCGCTGTGTTTTGACTTTCAGCCTGGGAACAGTGCTGATAATACCGATGTTTTCAGTTGTTGCTCAGTAATGTTTACCCTGACCAAGGACTTTGTGAGGCTCATGCTCTGCCAGGGAGGACGGGAAGCCGGGAGGAAGCAGAGACAGGACACCTGGCCCAAGCTAGCCAAAGAGGTATTCCATACCACAGCACGTCACGCCCGGGGGGGGGGGTAAGTGGGAGCTACCTGGAAGGACATGGGGTCTTCTGGATCAGACTCGTTTTTTCGGCAGATGGTATTGTATTCTCTTCCCTTGTTATTTTCTTTTATCATTGTTGTCATTGGTGGTAGCGGTGGTGATTTGTGTTGTACATTGTTTGCTGGACTGTTCTTGTCTCACCCCGTGGGAGTTGCACTCTTTCAATTCTCCTCCCCATCCCTCCGGGAGCGGGGAAGGGGAGAGCCCCCGGGGGGGACACGCAGGCCTCAATTGCTTCCAGCCCAGAACCACTCACTGGGAGTGAGTGAACAAGCTGTCTGGCTAGGTTTTAAACCTGGCTCAGATGGACTTAGACAAGCAACATAAAGGTGAATACTTCTTTTTCCCGGTGGGCCCATGACGCTTTCAGTCCATCAGGGCAGAGATGCAACATATAGATGGACCCATGATTGAGGGGTGGACTTAACAATGGACACTATTGCCCAGGTTATTCAGAACTGTGAAACATGTGCTGCAATTAAACAAGACAAACGGTTAAAGCCTCTTTGGTATGGAGGACGATGGTTGAAGTATAAATATGGGGAGGCCTGGCAGATTGACCATATCACACTGCCACCAACCCACTAAGGCAAGCGCCATGTGCTTACCGTGGTGGAAGCAACCACCGGATGGCTGGAAACATACGCAGTGCCCCACGCAACTGCCCGGAAGACTATCCTGGGCCTTGAGAAACAGATTTTGTGGTGACACAGCACCCCAGAGAGAATTGAGTCAGAAAATGGGACTCATTTCCAGAACAATCTTTTAGGCACTTGTGGCAGAGAGCATGGCATTGAATGGGCATTTCACATCCCCTACCATGCACCAGCCTCTGGGAAAATCAAACGGTACAATGGGTTGTTAAAAACAACACCGAGAGCAATGGGTGGGGGAACTTTCAAGCATTGGGATACACACTTACTAAAGGACACCTGGTTGGACAACACCAGAGGACCTGACAGCAGGGCTGGCCCAGCCCAGTCAGAACTTTTACATATTGTAGAGGGGGACAAAGTTCCCGTGGTGCATATGAAGAATTTGCTGGGGAAGACAGTCTGGGCTATTCCTGCTTCAGGTAAAGGCAAACCCACTCGTGGGATTGCTTTTGCTCAGGGACCTGGATATACTTGGTGGGTAATGCAGGAAGATGGGGAAGTCCAATGTATACCTCAAGGGTTTTTGATTTTAGGGGAAAACAGCCAATGAACTTAATTGTATGCGGTGTCCTGCTGTGTAATACTTTTATAGCCCATCAACTAGATGTCTCCAGGTCACCAGCGACTAGCCCTGACTTCCCTCCAGCCATCATCCCAACAGAGAATGAACTTTGATAGAACTGGACATGTTCCACAGTAAAGGAACAATCAGCATCAGCAGGCAATGATACAATACTGCACACAGCCTTTCCTGCCCTGAAAGATTGTTACAAGAGATGGAATCTGACATCATGGACCGAATGGACTCGGCAGCATTATAGGGATTGGTCCATGCACTAAGAAAATGATCTCTTTCTCTTGGTCTGTGTGTATATGGATGTATATATGTGGGAGAGAGATGGTATATTGAAAATGTGGGATCTGAGCATGACATGAATGGTATGGTATAAGGAGTGGATACTGTCCTGGGTTTAGCAGTAGCAGTCAATTTTTCTCCTTCTTGGTAGCTGGTGCCGTGCTATGTTTTGACTTGCAGCCTGGGAACAGTGCTGATAATACCGATGTTTTCAGTTGTTGCTAAGTAATGTTTACCCTGACCAAGGACTTTCTTAGTCTCATGCTCTGCCAGGGAGGAGGGGAAGTCGGGAGTAAGAAGAGACAGGACACCTGACCCAAGCTAGCCAAAGAGGTATTCCATACCACAGCATGTCATGCGCGGGGGGGGTGACTGGGAGTTACCCGGAAGGACACGGGGTCTTCTGGGTCGGACTCTGTTCTCAGCAGGTGGTCTTGTATTCTCTTCCCTTGTTATTTTCTCTTATCATTGTTGTCGTTGGTGGTAGCAGTGGTGATTTGCGTTGTACATTGTTTGCTGGACTGTTCTTGTCTCAACCCGTGGGAGTTGCGCTCTTTTGATTCTCCTCCCCATTCCTCCAGTAGTGGGGAAGGGGAAAGCCCCTGGGGGGGGGGGGGGGGCCTCGATTGCTTCTAGCCTGGCGCCACTCACTGGGATTGAGTGAACAAGCTGTCTGGCTAGGTTTTAAACCATGACAGTTCTCAAATGCTTTGCTTTTCCTATTTTAAAGCAGTTCCAAAGCTCAGCACTGTGGAGTCATTTTCTGCCTCTAAAACTTGTACTGACCTAAGCCTCACAAAGGGATGAAGAAATCGAGAATAATAAACACAGCATGTTCAGTTTGAAAACAACACTTTGAGGACTAGCATCTGTAGACATGCAAATATACTGAAATCTTCCAGTGAAGATATATTTTTTAAAAAGATACCTGTTAGTATCAGTGCAAGTTATGGGTTTCCTGTATGAATTGAAGGATGACATTTTTAATTTGTTTCATGCAGGAATAGGACTATATGCAAAACCACAGTTGTTCCAGGCCCGAATCAATGTGCCTCTCCATAGGGTATTATTTTGATGCACAAAATCAGGAATAAGATTTAACCACTGTGGCCCAAAATTTCCATTCTGACTGTCAAACAACATGAAGAGTTTCAGAGTCTGGTGGTTAGATAATTTGACAGCACTGAATTCTCTGTCTTTTCTGAGTCCATTTAATTAAGATTTCATGTATAGCAGACAAGATAAAGGAAATTCATAGTAAGAGAGAAAGAAAATTGTACTTTGGTGTTTACTGTACCTGCAGTAAGATAGTACCCCCAGGGACTGTGAGCTGTAAACAGTACTTAGGGGCATTCTCCCAGGAGAGCAGTTGAACATCTTCAATAGCACTGTAGGAAATGGAGTTTTCCATGTACCCAGCTGGCTGCAAGAAAACAAAGGACAGAGGAAAGAAAGTTTCACAATTTGAAAGTAAGAACAGCACTATCAAAGTTACTCTTGATGTTGAAAATATCTGCATAAGATCTAATTGGAAAGCAAAATTCCTATACAGGCCATTCAACAGAGAGATCCATCCAGCCACCTTCATTCAACTCATTCAAGTGTTAAGATCACTCACATAAAAACAAAACCAGGCTAGACTTACATGCCTGAAATACAAAAATGTCAAACTGCATTTGTTCTGGACCCAAAATCAATGGAATGTAAATTCCAGTTGAACTAAACATGAAAGGATCTGGCCATACACGTGCCAACTGTGTATGAAGAAGCACCTCAATCACACAGACAGAACAGCACTGTACTATATTAAAGTACTTTTCATCCACTTCTTCTTCTACCTGGCTGCAAGGTTGATCAAGCAAATTAACAAAATCTAGACTGCTTCAATTGACAGTGGTTCTTGGGGCTCCAAAGATTCAAGCCTCAGCTTTTGTACTCAAACAAGTTTAAGTAGAGCAACCAACCTACTAATCTAAGCCTATATGTAAGTACTGCTTTCCTGCACAGACTGCTGATGCCCAGTTTAAAGTGAAACACAAACTTTGAAATTACATGTACAACATAAATTGGTAGTAGCAAGGAAACAAACCTGAAAATCTTTATTAGTACCCTAATAACTCTTAGGCATCACAGAAGTACAATTAAAGAATCATAGAACAGTTAGGGTTGGAAAGGACCTTAAGATAATCTAGTTGCAATCCCCCTGCCACAGGCAGGGACACCTCACACTAAACCATGTCACACAAGGCTCTGTCCAACCTGGCCTTGAACACCACCAGGGATGGAGTATTCACGACTTCCTTGGGCAACCCATTCCAGGGCCTCACTGCCCTCACAGGAAAGAACTTCCTCCTTATATCCAATCTAAATGTCCCCTGTTTAAGTTTGAACCTGTTACCTCTTGTTCTATCACTACAGTTCCTAATGAAGAGTCCCTGCCCAGCATCCTCACAGGCCCCCTTCAGATACTAAAAGGCTGCTATGAGGTCTCCACGCAGCCTTCTCTTCTCCATCCTAAACAGCCCCAACTTTGTCAGCCTAACTTCATATGGAAGGTGCTCCAGTCCCCTGATCATCCTCATGGCCCTCCTCTGGACTCGTTTCAACAGTTCCATGTCCTTCTGTTGAGGACACCAGAAGTGTACACAGTATTCCAAGTAGAGTCTCATGATAGCAGAGTAAAGGGGCAGGATCACCTCCTTCAACCTGCTGGTTACACTCCTTTTGATGCAGCCCAGGATACGGTTGGCTTCCAGGTCTGCGAGCGCACACTGCAGGCTCATATTAAGTTTCTCATCGACCAACACCCCAAATTCCTTCTCCGCAGGGCTGCCCTGAATCTCATCTTTGCCCAACTTGCAGCTGTCCCTGGGATTGCTCCGACCCTGGTGTAGGACCTTGCACTTGGCATTGTTGAACTTCATGAGGTTGGCATCAGCCTATCTCACAAGTGTGTCAAGGTCCCTCTGGATGGCATTCCTTCCCTCCAGCACATCAACCGAACCACACAGCTTGGTGTCATCGTCAAACTTGCTAAGGGAGCACTCAATCCCAATGTCCATGTCACCGACAAAGATGAAAAATACTGGTCCCAACACTGATCCCTGAGGGACACCACTTGTTACTGGTCTCCAGCTGGATACTGAGCTGTTGACTGCAAGTCCTTGCGTAAAGCCATCCAGCCAATTCCTTATCCACCAATTGGTCCATCCATCAAATTGATGTCTCTCCAGTCTAGAGACAAGGACGTCATGTGGGACAGTGTTGAATGCTTTGCACAAGTCCAGGTACATGATGCCAACTGCCCTACCCCTGTCCGTCAGTTCTGTCGCCCCATCGTAGAAGCCCACCAAATTGGTCAGACAGGATTTGCCCTTAGTGAAGCCATGCTGGCTGTCACCAACCACCTTGCTGTTTTTCATGTGCCTTAACATGCCTTCCAGAAGAATCTGCTCCAAGATTTTGCCAGGCATGGAGGTGAGACTGTTCTCTGGGTCATCCATTTTCCCCTTCTTGAAAATGGGAGTTATATTACCCTTTTTCCAATTGTCAGGAACTTCACCTGACTGCCAGAATTATTCAAATATGATGGACAGCGGCTTAGCAACTTCATTCGCCAGCTCCTTCAGGACCCGCAGATGGATTTTGTCAGGTCCCATGGACTTAAGCACATTCAGGTTTTTAGGATGATCTCGAACCAGATCCTCTACTACAGTGGGACTAAAGTCTTCATTCCCACAGTCCCTGCATCCTTTTTCCAAGACTTGTGTGGTGTGGTCAGAGCTTTTGCCAGTGAAGACCGAGGCAAAGAAGTCATTCAGAACCTCAGCCTTCTCCAAATCCAGGGTAGCCAGTTCTCCTGCTTGATAACTCCCAGAGAGGGCCCATGTTGTCCCTAGCCTGTCTTTTATTTGCAGTGTAACTATAGAATCCTTTCCTGTAATTTTTCACATCCCTAGCCAAGTTTAATTCTAACTGGGGCTTAGCTTTCCTAACCTGGTCCTTAGCTTCCCAGACAACATCCCTGTAATCTTCCCAGGCCGCCTGTCCTTGCTTCCACCTTGTATAAGCATTTTTTTTCCCTCTAAGTTTCCTCAGCAGCTCCTTATCCATCCATGGAGGTCTCCTGGCCCTCTTGCTGCACTTCTTTCTAGGCAGGATGATGAAACATTCCTGAGCTTGTAGCAGGTGATCCTTGAATATCAACCAGGAGTCTTGGGCCCCCCTGCCCTCTAGGGCTGTATCCCTTGGAACCTTACTGAGCAGGTACCTGAAGAGGCCAAAGTCTGCTCTCTTGAAGGCCAGGGCAGTGAGCTTGCTGCACGCTCTTCTCACTGTCCTGAGGATCTCGAACTTAACCATCTCATGATCGCTACAACCAAGGCTGCCCTGGAGCATCACACTTCCAATGAGCACGAGGTCAAACATGGCACCTCTCCTTGTCGGCTCCTCTATTACTTGCAGAAGGAAGTTGTCTTCCACACAGTCAAGGAACCTCCTGGATTGCTTGCGCCGGGCTGTTCCATCACTCCAACATGTATTGGGGTGGCTGAAATCCCCCATGAGGATCCCCCTGCTCGGGTGTTGAAGGCATCCTCCCTCGAGCTGCTCACCTCAGCAGTATCTCTGAGATAAGCTGAAATATAAATGTATGTGCACAAACACTCATAAACTTATGTCCTGAACATAAGTAAATACACAGAAATATAGCTGTGTATCTATCAAGTATGCATGCTTACACCATACTTTATGCAAGTCTTCATTTTATTAAAGTAATCTGAATATTTAACAGAGGTCCTCAAAGACGTAATTTATTTTGCTTTGCTACAGTGTAAGGAAGCTGACAAGTATTGCTATGGCAGAGAAACTGTTTTCTTACAAAAATGATTAATCCCACCATGTGGAAAACCCTTGGATTGGCCATGACTTGCCAGAGAATAGAGCTCATTACGTTTATGAATTATATTCTCATGAATTGCCTAGGTGAGTAGCTCCAGAGAGGACGCCTTCAGCAACAGAGTGAGGAAAACACAGCGTCCAGGAGGCTTGATCCTGAATAACAAGAACCACCAAAAGAACCTCAAGTCCTCATCAGGACTTTCCCATGAGATGGCATCTCTGCCAACTTAAGCAGTGGAGTCATAGTGAGCCATGACAAGAGGGATGGCACCACTCTGAGAAGATAAAACACTGCCCTTGGGAGCATAATGCGACAGTTTGCCTGGCACTTTGTGCAGACAGAGCAATATGAGCCCTGGTACTACAGGATCAGGAAAGTGAGGAAGATAATGATAAGGGATCATCCAGGATAGAAGAGCTCCCACAGAAAAGTTGGAGAACACCTCATTTTCTGACCAGTTGCATTAGAAAAAAAGAGTAGTGGTGATTGGTGACTTCACACTAAGGGGAACAGAAGGCCCCATATGTCGGCCTGACCAGACTCACAGAGAAGTCTACTGCCTCCCTGGGGGCAGGGTAAGGAACGTCACAAGAAAACTAATTCATCTGGTACGGCCCTGTGACTACTTGTTGCGGTTTAAGCCCAGACGGCAACCCAGAACCACGCAGCCGCTTGCTCATTCCCCCTCTTCTACCTCATACTCCTGGAGGGATGGGAAGGAGAACCAAAAGAATGTAACTCTCACAGGTTGAGATAAGAACAGTACAGTAACTAAAGTATAACACAAAAAATCTACTGCTACCACCAATAATAATAATGATAAAGGAAATAACAAGGGAAGAGAATACAACCCCTCACCACCCACCGACCAATACACAGCCTGACCCGAGGAGTGATCTACCCCTCCCAGGTAACTGCCCCAGTTTATATCCTGGGAATGACATGTTGTGGTATGGAATACCCTTTGGGTTAGTTTAAGCAAGGTGTCCTGTCTCTGCTTTCTCCCGGCTTCCCCTCCTCCCTGGCAGAGCATGAGACTGAGAAAGTCCTTGGTCAGAGTAAACATTACTTAGCAACAACTAAAAACACTGGTGATATCAGCGTTGTTCCCAGGCTGAAAGTCAAAGGCACAGCACTGCACCATCTACTAATACTGAGAAACATGATTGCTACTGCTGAACCCAGGGCACTACTATCCTTTATTAGTCTTCCAGGTGGGCCATGAAGAAATCCCCTCAAGAAGCCTGAGGGGACTCAAGAAGGACTTGAAGGCCTTGCGGCGACTGGTGCAGGATTCAGGAGCCCAAGTAGTATTCTTGTCCGTGCTGCCAGTTGCAAACAATGACAATAATAACATCAGAAAAATGGCATTAATTAATTCCTGGCTCTGTGACTGGTGTAAGTGCCAGAATTTTGAGTTTTTTGACCATGGGTCAGTTCATACAGCACGAGGCCTGCTGGTGGAAGATGGGGAACGCCTGTCCCAAAGGGGGGAAAGGATTCTAGCCCAGGAGCTAGCAGGGCTTATAGAGAGGGCTTTAAACTAGGTTCGAATGGGAAGGAGATAACACCAGGCTTGCTAGACATGAGCCATGGGGTAGCATGCCACTGTTGGAGTCCAGATCCACAGGGCAACTTAAAAGCATTTATGCCAATACTCGCAGCATGGGCAACAAACAGGAGGAGCTGGAAGCCGTTGTGCAGCAGGGAAATCGTGACATAATCACCATCACAGAAATGTGGTGGAATGATTTGCATGATTGGAGTGCTGTAGTGGATGGCTACAGGCTCTTCAGAAGGGCTAGGCAAGGAAAGAGAGGTGGTGGGGGTGCGTTGTATATCAGGGGGTGCATTGACTGCCTTGAACTCATTGTCGTGAGTAAGAAGGTTGAATGTTTGTGGGTGAAGATCAGGGGGAACACCAACCAAGCTGATATCCTGGTAGGAGTCCATTATAGACCACCCAGCCAGGATGAAGCTACAGATGAAGCGTTCTTCAAAGAACTGGGAGAAGTTTCGCAATCGCTTGCCCTTGTTCGTGTGGGGGACTTCAACCTACCAGATGTCTGCTGGAAGTACAACACAGCAGAGAAGAAACAATCCAGGAGGTTCTTGGAGGGTGTGGAAGATTAACTTCCTAACCCAGCCGGTTAGTGAGCCAACTAGGGGAGATGCCTGGCTAGATTTGCTGTACTCAAACAGAGAAGGACTGATGTTTAATATCTTCATTGATGATCTGGATCACGGGATTGAATGCACCCTCAGGAAACTTGTGGATGACACCAAGTTGGCTGGGAGTGTTGATCATCTGAAGGACAGGAAGGCTCTGCAGATGGATCTAGACAGGTTGGATAGATGGGCTGTGGCCATGACATGAGGTTAAACAAGGCAAAATTCCAGGTCCTGCATTTGGGCCACAACAACCCCCTTCAATGCTCCAGGCTTAGGGAAGAGTGGTTGGAAAGCTGCTCGACAGAAAAGGACCTGGGGGTGCTGTGGTAAGGTTCATGAGGGAAAGGCTCATTTGGATTTAAGTAAAGCATTTGACACCATCTCCCTGGAGAAACTGGCTGCTCATGGCCTGGATAGGTTGATTCTTCGCTGGGTTGCTGTCCTGGGTTCAGCTGCAGCAGTTACTTTTCTCCTACAGCTAGTGCAGTGTTGTGTTTTTTACTTTAGTCTGAGAACAATGCTGATAACACACTGATGTTTTAGTTGTTGCTAAGTAATGTTTACTCTGATCAAGGACTTTTTCAGTCTCATGCTCTGCCAGTAGAGGAGGGGCATGGGAATCCAGGAAGAAGCAGAGACAGGACACCTGTTCTTAACCCATGGGATTTTTACATTCTTTCGATTCTCCTCTCCTTCCCTTCTGGAGCAGGTGTGGGAAGAAGGGGTGGGGGGGGAGTGAGCAAGCTGCTGCATGGTTCCAAGTTACCAGCTGGGCTTAAACCATGACAGTTGGAAACTGGCTGGATGGCTGAGCCCAAAGAGTGGTTGTAAATGGCATCACATCTAGTTGGTGACCAGTCACTTAGTGTTGTCCCTCAGGGCTTGGTGTTAGAGCCAGTGCTGTTTAATATCTTCATAGATGATCTGAATGAGGGGTTTAAGTGCACCCTCAGTAAACTTGTGGACACCGAGTTGGCTGGGAGTGTGCAATGTATGGGTTCCTAGCTGAGAGTTGATTTCCTCTCATGACTGAGAGATATAACAAAGTACGGGTTTTTTGTCAAAGTACATTTGGTAGAGTATATATGGTTAAGTTCACTGTGACTGTTTGTCGGAAAGAGGAAAACATAGGTGCGAAGCTGCCTATGACCTTCATACTTGGCCACACTGGGGCACCTGGCCAATGCTCTTGGCATGGACAACAGTGAGATTATGAGAAACTGCACAGCCCCACAAGTAAACAATTTGAGATCTGGCATAAAGCCAGTTGTTTTTCTAAGGGTATAAAAGCAGGACCTTCTTGTAGCCAAATCTGAAGCCTTACCTATAGGGGGGTGGACGTGCCATGTGAAAATTTTCCCAGTTACCTGAGACTCCTGGCATCGGCTGCAACGGGGCTTCCCAGCTAGAAGTGTGGGCCTGAATGATGATTGGGTGGTAATTGGTGATGTATTTTTTCTTAATCTCTGTTTTCTCTATGCAGTAATGATTTCATGTGCTGCTAATTTTCCTTTGTAATTTACTCTCTCTATATAGACCTCTGATTTGCTTTGTTGTACTTATTTACTGCATGTATTGAGATATATGCCCTATTTGTGTTAGTGTGCTCATTCGCTTCAGTGTGCTTGCTTAATAAACTGTGCACGCTATACAGCTAGTACATGGTTATTTTGTGGCTTACCCTGCCTATCAGCAGAACAATTTGGCGTAGTCTGCAGGACACAAAACAAAATGTCATTTTATTTTTAAGATAAAGAATAAGGTTTCTAAGATGGTGGAGCTGGATATTCCCAGCTGGGAACAATTACCTTATCGTAACATAGCTGCTGAACAGTCGTGTTATGGTTTATGTGAGAATTGGGACTCATGTTTGAATGAGGCAGAACCTCCTGATATAGTTAAATATTTACAAAAAGTTTCAGTAGAAAAAGGGGAGGAATTGATTGCTCTGGGGAGACAAGGGTGGATTCTGCTGGCTGCATACTGAAAGCAACATCAGCATAGAGCAAATGTAGGATAAGATTGATTTGGAGAAACAAGTTTGTAAACTGCAGGGAAAAATAGTTATGGTCCAGTGCCCAAATCAACTATTAACTGATAAATTGGATACTTATCAAACTGTAGAAGAAAAAGTAGCTGTTTGTGTCACCCAATATAAATATCAAAAGCAAAGGGGTTGAGTTAACCAGAAAAAAGTGCATGCAGCGATCACGGAGGCAGGAAGGAATTGGGACCCTGAGAAATGGGATGGAGATGTGTGGGATTCAACCGATTTGGATAGTAGTTCAGAGGGTGAGGTGTTTGTTGAAGCAAAGCCAATATTATGAAGGAAATTGGAACACAACCCTCCAGGTCATTCGGTGAGGTGGGATGTGGTAGAAGATTTCACTCAGCACACAATTAATGATATTATGGACAGGTTCAAACAAAAGCCTGGAGAATCTTTGCTTTCTTGAGCCATCAGGTCACATGATTTGGGAGTTAAATTGGATCCAGACAATGTTAAGAAATTTGCAATGTTAAGCTCTGACTCATTTGTTCAGGACACCTGAGGCACCAAGGATGAGACTAATTTGTTAGAAGTGGTAGTGGAAGGCTGTAGCAGAAAATACCCTACTGAAGGGGAATAGCCTAGTGCAGATCGACCTTGGTATACTTTACAGGATTGTGTTCAGAGTGTTAAGGAGGAGGGGATGAAAACTGCTACTTTTGTCCGAGATGCAGACGCTATGCTGCAGATTCCACAATCACTTTCAATTCAGAACAGGATTATTAGGACTGCACCACATGCATATAAAGGTATTACGATGACTTTATTGATAAATGAAACTGAAAACCCCATAGGAGAAGTAGCAAAAAAAAAACCCAGCAGTTAGGAGACTTTTCTAAGCCAGCTTTGCACATCTCCAACCCTTTTTAAGCCATTTTTGGCCATTTCTAACACATTTTTGCACATCTCTAACCAGCTTTAAGCCATATTTGACTGTTTCTAACCAATTTTTTGTGCAGTTCTAACCTTCTTTAAGCCATTTTTGGCCATTTCTAACCTCGTTTTGCAATCTTCCAACCCGTTTTAAGCCATTTTTGGCCATTTCTATCCCATTTTTTGCCATTTCTAACCCTTTCAATGCATTTTTGGCCATTTCTAAACCATTTTTGCACATCTTTAACCCTTTTTAAGCAATCTTTGCCCATTTCTAACCCATTTTTGCCCATTTCTAACCGTTTTAAAGCCATTTTTGGCCATTTCTAGCCTGGGCTCGCCTCTTTAATTTATGGTAAACCTAAAAAATTTAAAGGGAAAACTGTTTTGATTACAGGACAAGCTGGCAAAGAAATTAAAGTGGTACAGACAAAAATTGAGATGAAAATTGGCACTCTGCCTAAACGAACTTATTCAGTAATGATTGTTCCTGTCCCTGAATATATAATTGGAATTGACATTTTAAAAGGATTGACTTTATGCTTACCTGATGGTAAGCACCAATTCAGAACCAGGACATATGTATCAGCTCGGTCAGTTTTAGTTGGGAAAGTTAAAATGCCTCCGATACAAATCCCATCTACCACCAAGGTAATCTCAATGAAACAATATTGTATACCAAAAGGACACAAGGAGATTTCACAGGGTATTAAAGATTTATTAGAAATGACAGTATTAAAACCAACAACTACTGCCTTTATAATCCTATATGGCCTGTTAAGAAGAGTGATGGGACACGGCAAATGACTCTGGACTATAGGGAGCTTAACAAGTACACCCCACCACTAGCAGCTGCGGTACCAGACACAGTTACTTTAAAAAATACAACGGCACCCTGGAACTTGGTATGCGGAGATTGATATAGCTAATGCTTACTTTGCAATACCCATTGCTGAGGAACATTGGGATCAGTTCGCTTTTACTTGGCAAGGTAGGCAATATACATTTACCCACCTGCCTCGAGGGTGGCTCCATAGTCCCACCCTCTGCCACCAAACTGTGGCAGAACATTTGGATAAGTTCGCATTGCCAAATATGGTACAAATGATACATTATGTTGACAACATAATGATTCAGGGAGAAACTAAGAAGTACAAGAACAATTAGAATTAGTGTTGCAGCATATGAAAATTAAAGGATGGGAAATTAATCCAGACAAAATTCAAGAACCTGCCCAAACTGTGAATACTTTAGGAATTCAGTGGCACTGTGGTCATTGGGAAATATTGCCCAGAGCTAAGCAGAAGATTTTAGATTTTGTTACCCCACAAAGTAAAGTGGAAGCTCTGTGATTTATTGGCTTGTTTGGCTTTTGGCAACAACACATCCCTCAATTGGGGCAAATACTTGCTCCATTATATAAAGTATTGTGAAAGAAATATGAATTTGAGTGGGAAAATGAGCAGCTGAACAAGCAATACAACAGGCTCTGGACCACTGGGCAATACAGGCCGGAGAGGTAGAATTGAATGTCTTTGTAAATGACAATTATGCTAACTGGAGTCTTTGGAAAAATCAGGGTAAGAAAAAAGTGCCCTTTGGACTTTGAAACCAAAAATTACCTGAAGCTGGACAGAGATATACACCATTCGAGAAGCAGTTATTGGCATGTTACTGGGCCTTAGTGGAAATGGAACAAATGACAACGGGGCATGATGTGGCACTAAGGCCTAAAATTCTGATAATGCAGTGGGTAAACAGTTCACCCAAGATGCACAGCATAGGTCATGCTCAGGAAGCTAGCATAATTAAATGGAAATAGTATATCCAAGACTGAGCTGAAGTAGGGGTTGGGGGAGTGGCAGTGCTTCATGAGAATGTTGCCAGTGCCCCTGCAAGTGAACAAGCAAATGTAGATCACCTGGATAGCAAACAAGAATCATGGGTAAAATGGGGAAAACCCCTAGACCAATTGACAGGAGATGAAAGGAAGCATGCCTGGTTTGCTGATGGGTCAGCTAAATATATTAATGGAAAACATTTCTGGAAAGCCGTAGCCTATAACCCATCCTAGAATAAGTTCCAAGTCATGAGGGGTGAAGGTAAAAGCAGCCAGTGCGCCGAATTATATGCCGTATATGTGGCAATTAAACAAGAGCTAAGACAATGTTATGGTCAGTTGCCAGTGGTTTAGTTACCTGGCTGCTCTTTCACAGAAACCCCCTTGTCATGTGGAAAGAGCTTGCGTGACCTTGTGAGGTTGGGAGCTATGGTAGGGTCTCCCATGGTCTCAACTGAAGCGTCAGACAAAGTGTGTCCATGGGCAGGATGGGCCCACTAGCCTTCAGGCAACCATCCTAGAAGGACAACTCTAACTTCAAACAAGGGCAGATGGAGCTCGTTTAGCCTTGTAAGGCCATCCATCTAAGAGAAGGACACTCTAACCAAACCTACAACCTGAGGACTTTGCTGTCACTATCCAAACTCACAAGGCCCTGGCAGATAAACCTCAGGTTTAAAGGGTGGGGCCAGTTCCACGCAGGCTGTGCCTCACCTAAAAAATCCACTGAGCTGGACCGAAGGGTTTACTCATACTTGCAAAGCCCTGTAGCTACAGGCGAGGGACGAAACGGCAGGTGATAAAATGTACTGGAAGCTGCAGACCCAACCCTGCATACAGGCGGTTCAGGACATCGGTCGTTTGAGATTGATCCAGGAGATGCCAGTCTTGTTTGGCAACATCCTGAATGACTAAGCAGCCTTTTTTCAAGGAGAGCTTGCTCCATATGAAGAGGCCTAGAAAAGGTGGCCTAACCGAAGCTCATCTCCCCCTCCACCTGGTTGGCTAGCCACAGCCAACGGGCATCTCCTGTTGCGGTCCATCAAAGACAAAGAGACAAAGGCATACACCTGCCTCCAAAGGTGTGTCCAGATTGACACTTGCATGTTGGAACATCAGAACCATGCTTGATTGTCCTGGGTTCAGCAGTAGCAGTCATGTTTCTCCTTCGTGGTAGCTGGTGCAGTGCTGTGTTTTGACTTCCAGCCTGGGAACAGTGTTGGTGAAACAGATGTTTTCTGTTGTTGCTAAGTGATGTTTACCCTGACCAAGGACTTTGTGAGCCTCATGCTCTGCCAGGGAGGAGGGGAAGCCAGGAGGAAGCAGAGACAGGACACCTGACCCAAGCTAGCCAAAGAGGTATTCCATACCACAGCACGTCATGCCCAGGAGGTAACTGGGAGTTAGCCGGGAGGGCTGGGAGACTGCAGGGTTGGAGGAGGTATCAGTCGGTGCTTGGTCGGGCTAGGGGGGGGGAGTTATCGGTTGGCTGGTGGTGATGTGTTGTATTCTCTTCCCTTGTTATTTCCTTCATCATTATTATTATTGGTGGTAGCAGTAGTGATTTGTGTTATACCTTAGTTACTAAACTGTTCCTATCTCAACCTGTGGGAGTTGCATTCTTTTCGATTCTCCTCTCCGTCCCTCCGGGAGTAGGGGGAAGGAAAAAAGGGGGGGAGTGAGTGAACGAGTTACCTGACTGGTTTTAAACCACGACATTGATACAGCGGACAGTGGGCGTCCTGAGCGCCGTTCTGCACTAATTCCCCACAAACTGTCACAACTCAACATCAACGTTGCTGCTCTCAGTGAAGTTCACCTTCATGAGGAAGGTAGCCTTAAAGAACATGGTGCCGGTTATACACTCTACTGGTTAGGTAAATCCAAAACTGAAAGTCATCTTTCTGGAGTTGGCTTCATGATAAAAAACTCCATCGTCTCTAAACTTGAAAATTTGCCGATAGGTCATTCCGATCGTATTATCTCCTTACGCCTTCCACTACACAATAATCAACATGTTGTTCTTTTCAGCATATATGCTCCAACTCTGCAAGCTGACCCTGCAGAAAAAGAAAAATTCTATACCAACCTGCATCACCTCACTCAAAAGGTTCCTATACATGATAAGATCATAATCCTTGGTGACTTCAATGCCTGAGTAGGTAAGAACTCTGAAGCCTGGAAAGGAGTACTAGGAAAGCACGGTGTTGGTAGCTTCAATGATAACCAGTGGTGTGAAACAAGGTTGCGCTCTTGCACCAACTTTATTCACAATCTTCTTCATCATGATGCTCCAAAGGGCTACGGTAGACCTCTATGAACAAAATGGCATTTATATTCGATATCGTACTGATGGGAGCCTATTCAATCTAAGGCGACTGAAGGCCCACACTAAGACCCTAAATCACCTTGTCCATGAACTGCTTTTTGCTGACAATGCCACCCTTGTTGCCCACACAGAAGCAGCTCTGCAGCGCTTAACATCTTGCTTTGCGGAGGTGGATATTTCATATACCATATTTTCCACAAACTGCCGGATTAATTGAATGGATGAATGGAAAGGAAACATTTTTCTCTTCACATTAGCCTTTAGCCTCCTAATGAAACATGCAACTTCTCCACTGGGAAATTGAGTACATTTTCACTTCAGTGAGAACATTGTCTTTTTTTCAGTTCCATAAAGATTTATTAATCATACATCTTTGAAACAACTTTGTACCAGACTAGCCACACACCAAAATCTACTACAAATCAAATCTTAGGGGAATCCAGTGTGCCCAAAACCTCAAGAACATGTAGGCTCACACATAAGGCTAGTTTTCTCTTAGTGTTTCTGGGAAAAGTCAGCAGCAGCAGACTACTCATTAATGCAAAAATCTGACCACTTGTTTCCATGGGAAATTCTAAAAGGGAAAGAATAATCATGACATCCATTATTGATGTAAGGCTTGTATGCACTTACTCACATAATAGCATACTAAATCTTCAGGTGCATATTTTCCAAAGAAAGTGTCTAGAAAAGATGAATTCTATAAATAGAGATGGATACTTGCATTAAAACATATTTAGACTGAAAACTCCTACCAACATAGCAACAATAAAGACTGATTTTCCCAATTAAATACTCCAGATGGTGGGGGAAGTGGGGCTATTCCAGACCCTTGCTATTCCACTGTCAGGTGCTAATTTATCTCTTAGCTGCTCTTAAGAATTAGCCATGCTGCTGTAGCCCAGGATAATGAGCATACGGTATTACACATAAGTTCTCCATACCCAAATAAAATTCAGTTCTGCGGAATAACAAGTAGGAAGAGATAATTGCTCTCAAACCTTTGATGTGGGTGGAGATTATTCAGATGGCACACTGAAGGGTAATGGACTCTGAAACTGCTGAAAACAACGGGTAATCTCAAATAAATCTCTCTTAGGAGAGATCCATGGCTCTAGACATCGTCCCTGTATATAGAGCTAGTTCAGATAAGGGCAATTAACATCTTTGTTCATTAACAACATAACCTATCCGGCAACATTTATCAAATTACAGAATTAGTAGTACTACACTAGCACAATTTGTCTCACTCTTGATTTTCCACCACATGGGTTGTGTACATTTGACTTCATCTGGATCTACAGGTGCATTCCCAGCATCCAGCCTATGATAGATCATCTCTACAATGTCTGATTCCCTCAGGGACTGGATGCCTCTCGATTGTGGTACACTTGCCTGACCAACACATGACACTGTCCTTGTAGGGAAAACTTTCCTTCACAGCTGCCAAGAGCTGCCTCCTAAGGCTGGGGCTCGTTTTTCTTTTGCAATCACTCTGTCAATTCCTCCTTCCCTAGCAAGTGATCCCAGCTGCTTGGCTTCCTTACCTTCTAGCTTGTGACCGTCAGCTCCATAGTCCCAGCATCGGAGCAACCAGGTGATGATGTGCTCCCCTGGAAGATGGGCGAAGTCTTTTTACAAATTCTGCAGCTCGGTTGATGTCTGGGATTGAGAAGTTACCTCTTCTTCTTCCTCTGATTCCTGTATCAGTAACTCTTGTTTAGATGCCGTCCCCTTTAGTACCTGCATTGGGTCTTCATCTTTCTTTGCTGTACGGGTTGTGCCTCTTGTTTGCTTTTCCCCTTGCTTACAGAGGCAACCGATATTGGCACGGATTGGTCCTTCGGTTTAGCTTCAGTGTCTGTGACCATGGTTGGAGTGGCTGCAGTGTCTGTCACTGTGGTTGGAGTGGTTGCAGTGCCTGTTGACAGGGTTGGTGTAGCTGTTGTGCTTGAGGGTTGAGTAGCGGTGTTGTCTGTTGTTTTGCCATCAAATCCAGAGACATCTTTTCCCCTTTGAAGGTGCTGGATAGTGTTGAACAGGGCTCTGTAGGCATAGGCCAAGCCCCAGCATGTTGCCATGATTTGTCCCTCTCTGGTATTGCCAGGACAACAGCACACCTTGTCTAAGTGTTCAGCTAGTTTTTCCAGATTTTGCATTTCTTCAGGGGTGAAGTTCCAAAGCACTGGAGGGGCCAACTGGCCTAGGAGCTTGCCCATAAGATCTCACACACCCTGACACTCATGACTGTCCAGCCTCAGGGAAAAGCTCTTGGTGGTCCTCCAATATCATAATCTAACCCTAGACCAGACCCGAACCTGACCCTGCTTAACTTCCAAGATCCGACAAAATAGGGCATTCTCAGGGTGGGATGGCTGTGGGTAAAACACACGCTGTATGTGTGCCAACATGCTCATCCCCAGCACAGGCAGCAGGCAGGTTTCAAGGGTATTCAAAAGACATCCAAAACCTTTAGAAATATTAAATGCTGGTTTAAATAGCCTGGTGAAGGATCAGGGGGTGTGAAGGAGTCTCCTTCATAGTACAGTGAAAAAAAAACCTTAGCCCAGGCCTCCCAGCCGATAAACACTAGAACAGCAAATACTGGCTACAAGTAAGGTATGACATGCTGAAACTCCAAGACCAAGCGCAACAGCTCTGAGAGCAAATAAATCAACATTGCGACGAGTGACTGAAACACTGAAGTCTGAAACAATGAATGTTTATCACAAATACCAATAGACATGCTCTGGTCAGATCTGTCGTTATCTCAACCCTTCATGCCCCATGCTGGGCACCAAAAAGAACTGCCGTGGTTTAAGCCCAGCCAGTAACTGAGAATCATGCAGATGCTTGCTCACTCCTCACCCCTTTCTTCCTCCCCCCCCGCTCACGGAGGGATGGGGAGGAGAATCAAAAGAATGTAAATCCCATGGGCTGAGGTAAGAACAGTCCAGTAACTAAGGTATAATACAAAACTACTACTGCTACCACCAATAATAATAATGATGAGGGAAATAAGAAGGGAGAGAATGCAGTTGCTCACCACCCGCCGACCGATATCCAGCCCGACCTGAGCAGCGATCTGGCCTTCCGGGGAACTGCCCCCAGTTTATATACTGGGCATGACGTGCTGTGGTATGGAATAGCTCTTTGGTTAGTTTGGGTCAGGTGTCCTCCCTCAGCTTCCTCCCTACTTCCCCTCCTCCCTGGCAGAGCATGAGACTGAAAAGTCCTTGATCAGAGTAAACATTACTTAGCAAGAACTAAAAACATCGGTGTGTTAGCAGCATTGTTCTCAGACTAAAGTTGAAAACACAGCACTGCACCAGCTACTAAGAAGGAGAAAAATAACTGCTACTGCTGAACCCAGGACAACACATCATGGGTTTTGCCCGCCTCTGCTTGCATCAGCTTTACCCAAGGCCGGAATGGATAAAAGGATAACTTCTACTGCCCTCCTCTACGTAGTTAAATACTACCACATCTCTGTATGAAACCGTTGCTGCACACAGTGTAACAGTGACCAAGGAAAAGTCCTACTACCTCTAATTCACAAGTCAGGCTCCCTGCAGAGATAAGACCACTTCTGCGTTACAGACCTATCCTGCTTCCTGGGACGGCAGAGGGTCAATGACAACAGGCCAGCCCAAATGGACAACCAGCCACTCTCATTGAACTGTGCACAGATTTATTTCTCATCTTTCAGTTTCTTAACATTTTATTTGATAAACTCAACTCTCTCTAAAAATGGCTGAACAAAAGTGTATATATGAACTTAATGTTAATACCAGCTTTCTTCCTTCTAATTGTGTTGGCTACATGTTCCTACAGCATTAACAGAATCTCATGGCACTATTATGTTTGGAACTACAGAGAAAAATCTGGTTTATCAGAAAAAAAAAGCAGAGCAGAGTTTAGTAGGCAGGGTTGAGCATCAAGAATATAACTACTTAATTTTCCTACATACATCTTCCTAGATTTAAAGAAGAATGCTTAATATAGAGATTGTTTATCAATCATTTATCAATCATTTCCCCAGAGACAAAGAAATGTTAAATAGAAAGCATTTTAAAATACGGCATAACATCCATGGTAACTGCTGAAAAAGGCCCAAGTGATCAGCAAGCTTCAACTAGAAGACTTTTTAGGGAAGTATTATTATTGGAAAGGAAATATAAAGTATGCATAATAAAGTAACATCTGCCTTTTTCTCTAGCCTGCATCCTGCTGAGAAAGACCTTTTTGCTTTCTCTTTCTGAAAAATATAATTTAAAAATACATATCTTTGAGTTCCAAATCAGACTCTACTCCTGCTTCCTTACAACAAATTACCAGCTCTCACTGGAAATGAATAAAACAGAAACCAAAACCAAATTTAACACTATAAACACTGTAGGAGATTACTTCCAAGTACTCCAATGTTTTGCAAGATTTTGGATTACTAAACCCAAGTCAAAAGAGTTCAGAGAACAATTGAGGAATATGCTTCTCTGCTTCAGATTTAAGCTGAGAACCTTAACCTCAAATCCTGTTCTTTGCAAAATAGGAAAATCAGACTCAGATCCAAAGTACTGATATAAAGATTCATTTTGGCCCACATCCTAACACCTCTGCAGCCAATCCTAATATTTTTCTGTCAATACCTCTCTCAGCGTACAAATCCAAGTCTTTACTGTACATTCAGAGCCATTCCTGTGATGCAAAGATTAGGCATGAAGAAAGAGCAATATTTTTAAAGGTGCAACTGCCTATGAGCATATCTTGTGCATATCAGAGCACTACAAGCTCAGCCAGAAACACCAGTGCCAGACAAACCACACCTCTGAAATTCTTGTCGTCTCCCATTTTCTTTTTATCTCATCTAAGCACAGTCTCTACATGATCAGTTACAAGGAAGATATATGTAGTCATCAGCCCCTCTATAATTTTATTTTCATTAATTATTTTCAGTTACTTTCCAGTATATCATTCATTTGAGAAGTTATTACACAGAGCTGGAAACAAAATGTTCCAGCCTGCTGCTCTGACCCCTGCAAGAAGCAGCGATGCAGCAGGAATGAGTCAGTGGCAGCAGATGTGCTGGAAATGTCACTGAATTCTAACAGCACCTCTTAAAACACAGCCCACACAGGTAGTCCTGGCAGTGATCTAGCACTAAATTAAATATATTGTCGTCAGCCTAGAAGTAGTATATCCAACTTTAAATATACAGCTGCAGGTACACACAAGATTCAACAACATTGCATACAGAGTAGTCTCTTCAGGATGAATACAAGCCTTTGTACTTTCAAGAACAAAGGCTGTATCATGAAGCACCAAATTGGTTATTTTAGTGGCTGCACTAGGCTTTTACTCTTGAGAAGAGAGTGAAAAATAACTCTGTCCTTCAGTAACTAAGAGCAGCTAGGGCAAGTCATTAGGAAAACTGTTGCTGCACTTCATTTAGACCAGATCTTGCAGATGTATTTGAGACAAGCCACCAGTAGTTGCAACAACATTCATTACATGAGCAAAGAAGAGATTCAAATCCTAAACTTGTCATCTATTCCCTCACACTTTCATGAACAGAATGAAAAGCTAGTGCAAGTCAATGCAAAATTCACTGTATTAGGTTTCAAGGACATCAAACTAGACAACTGCAGTGTTTCTTCTCAGACATTAAATACTATGGTTCTTGACTAATGCTGTGGCCATTCTGTTTTCCTACCGGGAAAAAAGCATACTAGGTCAAAGAGGAATGGCAACTGTATTGTCCTTCCCAAGAACTAAGTACCACAGGCTCTCAACACTGCCACAACAAATACACAAAGCTATTGACAAGGCCCATTATGCGAACTGTCCATCAGCACAAAAGCATAAATGGCCATGTCAGACCATTAAAATATTGGAGGAAAAGAGCTGAAGATGACACTTTTACTGCCAAAAAAAAAAAGTGTCTAAGGCATACACACACAAATCATCACACATTTCACTAGTCACTGCAGGATGAATGCTCCCCCTGGCTTTGCTGGTTCTCTTAGCAGCATCCAAACCTGTTCTGAGCTTCGTGATGCAGTCCACAGTTGCTGAAGGTCTATGAGAAAAAAAAAAACAACAAAACCCACTGTGACTGAAGATTTATGGGATTTGTTTTTTCCCTAATAATCTACATCACACAATTGCTCTCCACATCACCTAATTAAAATGACTTTGAAATGACAGTGCTGATGAGAGAGGAGGCTGCATTGCAGAGCTCGGAGTGTAGAGAGTGCCTGCACTGGTCTTGTGAGGGAATGGTGCACAATGGGCAGGGCTGCACTCGGTGCTCCCTGGGGGAGGTCCTCCAGCAGTAGGTGGCTGAGCTGAGGGATGCTATTAATAGACTGCAAGATGTCAGGGAAGCTGAGAGTAAGCAGGAAATCTTGCTCCCGGCCCAAACTGTGCAGGGGCCTCAAGCTTCCCCTCTAGCTCATGAAGGAAAGAAGGAGGCAGTTAAGCTGGGAAGCTGGGAATTAGTGACAAGAAAAAAAAAACAACAAAAAAAGGAGGAAGAGGACAATCAAAAGCAAGGGGCTTCCTCCTAAATCTGTTTTCCAAAGGCAGAACTGCTTTGCTGTCCTCCAGGGGGCTAATGAGGAAACGCACTCGAGCCAGAAACAGCCGGCTGATGCACTGGTAAAGAAGATCTCTACTGGTGCTGCCAGGAAAACGCGGTGGTTCATGGTGGTAGGGGACTCTGCATTGAAAGGGACACAAGCACTTGTCTGTCGGCCTGACCCCGTCTCAAGGGAGGTGTGCTGCCTACCAGGGGCACGGATCAGGGATGTGGAAGAGAGGCTGCCTGCTCTAGTAAGTCCCACGGACTATTACCCACTCCTGGTGATACATGTGGGTGCTAGGGATATAGATAGTAGTAGCCTGGGGAACATAAAGAAGGACTACAGAGCCCTGGGGGAGGTGGTTAGGGGCTCTGGAGCTCAGATAGTCTTTTTGTCAATTCTCCAGGATACAGGGAGGACCTAAAAAAAGCAAGAAGGATTAGCCAGGTTAATAACTGGTTAAAAGGGTGGTGTCATAGTCAGGGGTTTGGGTGTCTTGAACACGGGACCCAAGCTTGTAGGCCAGGTCTAGTGGGGGCTGGTGGAGCTGGCCTGATGATAAAGAAGGGGAAGAGAAGTTTTGATAGGAGGCTTCCCAGACTGGTCAAGGAGACTTTAAACTAGATGTGTTGGGGGAGGGGGCATCATTCCATCCCAACCCCCACAGTCAGTTGCCAGAACCTATAATAAATGCTCGGAACAATGTAGATATATTCCAACCGCTCCAGCCAATGATCCAGCTTCATTTGGAGCTCGGCTCAGATGCCTTTGTACAAATGCCCGTAGCATGGGGAACAAACAAGAGGAATTAGAGATGTGTGCACGTCTGCGGGGGTATGATATAATAGGCATCACAGAAACATGGTGGGATGGCTCCTATGATTGGAGTGTTGGAATGGAAGGTTACAGGCTTTTTAGAAAAGACAGGCCTGGCAGGTCTGGAGGGGGAGTTGCCCTTTATGTTAGCGATAGGCCGGAGAGTATGGATCTCTGTCTGGGGACACATGAGCAGTCAACAGAGAGTTTGTGGGTCAGGGTTAAAGGGAATATAGCTATGGGAGACATTACTGTGGGGATCTGTGTCGTGGTTTAAACCCAGTCAGGCAACTTCTTCACTCACTCCCAGTGAGTGGTGCCGAGCTGACAACAATCGAGGGCCATCCCCCCCCCCCGCACCGGGGCTCTCCCATTCCCCACTCTCGGAGGAACGGGGAGGAAGATCGAAAGGGTGCAACTCCTACAGGTTGAGACAAGAACAGTCCAGCAACCAATGTACAACACAAATCACCACTGCAACTATCAACTACAACAATGATAAGGGAAAATAACAAGGGAAGAGAATGTGATACCACCGGCCAAGAAACGAGTCCCACCTGGAAGCCCGTGTCCTTCTGGGTAACTCCCAGTTACCTCCCACCCCGGGCATGACGTGCTGTGGTATGGAATACCTCCCTGGCTAGCCTGGGTCAGGCGCCCCGTCTCTGCTTCTTCACAGCTTCCCCTGCTCCCTGGCAGAGCATGAGCCTCACAAAGTCCTTGGTCAGGGTAAACATCACTTAGCAACAACCGAAAACATCGGCTTCACCAACACTGTTCCCAGGCTGGAAGTCAAAACACAGCACTGCACCAGCTACCACAAAGGAAAAACATGACTGCTACTGCTGAACCCAGGACAATCTGTTACAGACCGCCTGATCAAGGAGAACCTGCGGATGAAGCACTCTATAGACAGATAGGAAAAGCCTCATACTCACAGGCCCTTGTTCTCATGGGTGACTTCAACCACCCTGACATTTGTTGGAAGGACGGGACGGCCCGGCACAAGCAATACAGGAGGTTCCTCAATTGTGTGGAAGACAACTTCCTTCTGCAAGTAATAGAGGAGCCAAAAAGGAGAGGTGCCATGCTTGACCTTGTGCTCACCAACAGGGAAAGGCTTGTTGGAAATGTGACGCTCCATGGCAGCTGTGTGGTTCGGTTGATAGGCTGGAGGGAAGAAATGCCATCCAGAGGGACCTTGACATGCTTGTGAGGTGGGCTGATGCCAGCCTCATGAAGTTTAGCCATGCCAAGTGCAAGGTCCTACACCTGGGTCGGAGCAATCCCAGGCACAGCTACAGGTTGGGCACAGAAGAGATTCAGAGCAGCCCTGCAGAGAAGGACTTGGGGGTGTTGGTTGATGAGAAAATGAACATGAGCAGGCAGTGTGCGCTTGCAGCCCAGAAAGCCAACCATATCCTGGGCTGCATTAAAAGGAGTGTGACCAGCAGGTCGAAGGAGGGGATCCTGCCCCTCTACTCTGCTCTTGTGAGACCTCACCTGGAGTATTGTGTGCAGTTCTGGTGTCCTCAACATAAAAAGGGCATGGAACTGTTGGAACAAGTCCAGAGGAGGGTCACAGGGATGATCAGAGGACTGGAGCACCTCCCATATGAAGACAGGCTGATAAAGTTGGGGCTGTTCAGCCTGGGGAAGAGAAGGCTGCGTGGAAACCTCATAGCAGCCTTCCAGTATCTGAAGGGGGCCTATAGGGATGCTGGGGAAGGACTCTTCATTAGGGACCGTAGTGATAGGACAAGTGGTAACGGGTTAAAACGTAAATAGGAGAAGTTTAGATTGGATATAAGGAGGAAATTCTTTCCTGTTAGGGTGGTGAGGCACTGGAATAGGTTGCCCAGGGAGGTTGTGAATGCTCCATCGCTGGCAGCGTTCAGGACCAGGTTGGACGAGGCCTTGGGTGATATGGTTTAGTGTGAGGTGTCCCTGCCCATGGCAGGGGGTTTGGAACTTGATCTTAAGGTCCTTTCCAACCCTAACCATTATATGATTCTATGATTCTATGACTCTATGATTCTATGATTCTATCTGGAATGCAAAGTTATAAGACCACTCCCAGAGATGACTCAGGCCACTACCCAAGTCAGATATAGACAATCAGCAGTTTCTATGTCATTATACTTGAAGTTTTGGCTCCTTGAGATCTTAGTTGTCTCATGAACCACTTAAATCAATTAATGACATTCATTAATATACACTGACATTATTTGGAGACAGAAATTAGCAGCTTTAAGAAGGCTGAGACTGAACCAGGCTGAGGATGGAGATGACATGTGACTAAATTGGAGGTTGACACTTTCATCTTGAGCTATAACCAAGTCTAATGCTCTCCACAAAGGAAAACATCATAGATGTGAATTCAGACTACAAACAAAATTCAAGAGGCTAAAAGACATCCCCTCTGAGTTACTTAAATACAAAAGTAGAGTAAATTTAGTTGTCCTGGGTTCAGCAGATGCAGTCATTTTTTCTCCTTCTTGGTAGCTGGTGCAGTGCAGTGTTTTGACTTTTGGCCTGGGAACAGAGCTGATAGCAATGTTTTGGTTTGGCCAAGGACTTTGTGAGCCTCATGCTCTGCCAGGGAGGAGGGGAAGCCGGGAGGAAGCAGAGACAGGACACCTGACCCAAACTGACCAAAGAGCTATTCCATACCACAGCACGTCATGCCCAGGATGTAACTGGGAGTTAGCCGGAAGGGCTGGGAGACTGCGGGGTTGGAGGAGGTATCAGTCAGAGCTTGGTCGGGCTGGGGGGGGCGAGTTATCGGTCGGCTGGTGGTGAGGTGTTGTATTCTCTTCCCTTGCTATTTCCTTTATCATTGTTATTATTGGTGGTAGCAGTAGTGATTTGTGTTATACCTTAGTTACTAAACTGTTCTTATCTCAACCTGTGGGAGTTGCATTCTTTTCGATTCTCCTCTCCATCCCTCTGGGAGTAGGGGGAGGGAAAGAAGGGGGGGAGTGAGTGAACGAGTTACCTGACTGGGTTTAAACCACGACATGCAACTGCATTATGGAAAATAAGAATTATAGCCACATGCAACTGCATTATGGAAAATAAGAAGTACACACTCCTGCATCTGGGATCTGGGCCTTCCAGGCAACTCCCCCCAGGTTATATACTGGGCATGATGTGCTGTGGCATGGAATACCCCTTTGGCTACTTTGGGTCGGGTGTCCTGTCTCTGCTTCAACCCAGATTCTGGTGCCCCTCCTCACTTGCAGATCATGAGACTGAAAAAGTCCTTGATCACACCATCTCTCCTGCTCTGAGAGACTGTTACAAGAGATGGAGCCTGACATCATGGGCCAGACGAACTCAGCAGCTTTATAGGGATTTGGCCATGCACTAAGGAAGGATATCTCTCTCTTTGTGTGGGGGTGGATGTGTGTGTATATATATATACATATATATGTGGCGCATCGAAGACGGACTCCGGTTCTGGTGAAGTCTTGACATTACAGCAAATAAAAACCAACCTATAAAATGCTTAATTCTACACTTTCTGTCTTGAATATCTGTTTGTAACAATCAAACAAAGTGATTAGGTCCTCATATGGAACCGGTGGTTTGGGCAAGGAATCGTCTGTCAGTCGTCGCAAGCAATGTATTGCAGAAAGAGAATCAAAACTAGACAAATTTAAAAAAAAATAGTACAAATTGCGCTTTTGCTAACTGTTCGTGTGGAGAATATCCTTGCATTCCCCTTTTTTGCTTTATATATCTACTATCAATACCTGCTTTAGATGACCCTACTTGAGCAGGGGATTTGGACTAGATGATATCTCCAACATATGCCAACCACAGGCTGCTGGGCCTGCCCTTCTCTCCTGGATGGCCCTCTGATAACTGGGGAGGCCATCCCTCACATCAAGGTCTGGCATGGCATGTGTTCCCACCGCTCCACGCCTGCTGGGTTGCAGCCACCAGTGGAGCTAAAGGTTCTTCTTGGTGGCAAACACAGAGGCCAACCCACTCTTGCCCTTGACTGTGGTTGCAGGCATTTGGCCAACTTCAGTCCTTGCACCTTGTTGTCAATGCAGACTTTTGCCTGCTTCATCCAGGAACAAGTTGCTACTACAGCAAGGCACACACAGATTTACATTAGCAGAGTAACTACTACAGGGTGCAGCAGCATGTTGAAGATGCTGATGGCAGCAGGGGACTAGCCAAAGAAAATTTCCCACCAGTGGAGTTCTCCCACCCTCTTAATTTGTTCCATTACCTGCTGTATAACACTACCATTGTATTAGAATCTTTCCAGCTTTTACCTTAGCATTTTCTAGCAGCTGCTGCAAATTTGCATGCTCTAACATCTCTTTTGCAAGTGACAAATCCATACAATACAAGGTGCAGCTTCTTATTAGCAACTGGCTAGTAAATACAGGTGGTTTTATACACAAAATCACAGCCTCTAGTAATAGCTACGTTACAAGCACACATATTCAGGCTGTTACTTTTCAGTTGCCCCCAAGTGATGTTTTGCAATCATTCCTTTTTCTCTTCCTCTCTCTCATTCTGCTTGGGGTATTCATGATCAGCTCCTGTAGCTGAGGCATCGGGTTCCTCCATGCGTCTGTCCAGCTCATGGCAAGGCTTGACAAACTTTGCAGGCAGCCGCCATGGACCTGTAGGCAGGAGGACACAAATATACCCCCTTCCTCCAGGTTATCAGTTCTTGAGAAGTAGACAGGTTAAAGTGATTCCTTAAAGCAGGGACATTTTGATGAAAAAGGAATGTGAAGCAGCTACAGAAGCAAACTGCACAGTGTTAACAGTCAAGGAGTTTGCTGTGTCATTACCCATTTATTTTTTTCTTTTTTTTTTTCTCTGCCACCCTGATGCTGCTTGGGTGGCAGCTAGTAAAGCTTGTGGTTACGCTACCCCTCTCGCTTTTTCAGTTAGCAGTTTTTGTTTCAACCAATCTACCTGTTCCTCCAAGTCTTGGATTCACCCCCAGGTTCCTTTAAACACACTAAGCAGGGCTCCTCCCATGCGCCCAGCATGTTGCAGGCACTCTTTAGGCTTTGTTTGTGGTGTCTCTACAAACTGCCTCAATACTTGATTAGATCGAGAGGGCTTTTTTTTTTTAACAGAAAGTCCAGACAATCATTACTCCCGCTACACGGCCCTACGTCCAGAACATGGCGCAAGGACCCTGTGAAGAAGATCAGGAAAACAGCTCTGAGCAGCATCATCGCAGTGCCAGGTGGCAGGCTCAACCTCAGTGGGCGTCTCCACGGAGGCAACGTTCTGCCTGCCCGCATTGCATGAGGTTCGGGTTTTTATACTGACCAAAATGCACACTCATTCTGACATAGGTGGCCAGCCTGCGTTGGAAGAAATGGCCAGCAATATCTATAAAGGTCTTCAAGGGTCAATAGAAACATGGACATATTTGTATTTGCCAACTTCTGGTACATGAGTATCACAGAGAGACTGTATCATATGAGTTGCATACAGAACCCCAAGTCCATGGTCCGTCACAATTCACCTGATATCTTTGATAAGAGCATACGAGAGACCTTCCCACTGTGGGTCTTGATCTGGCACATACCCCACACGGAAAGCACGCAATACGTCTGCATCCCCCACCCCTCTCGCTTCTCCCTTTACAGCTGCCCATTTATCATGAGGATCTGGGGGATATAAATCAGGCTCCTTTTCCATATCAATAGGCCCTGGGTCAAAAGGGCTATCCAGGTCAGCATCAGAATTATCAGGTGTCAGAACCGCAGGAGCAGCAACAGCAGTCTGATGAACATGCACAGGCTCCTCATAAATGTGTTCTAGAGTTTCATTTGTATCAGCCATGTCAGCGTTATCAAGTGCAATTAAAACATTTCCTCCCACAGGTTTCAGGTGATCTGAGAGTACTGTAATTGAGTCAGTTTGTGAAAGGTTATCATTCGTTACCCACGGATGAAGAGAGCGCAACACAGCAAAAACGATGTGCCAAATAATTAAATAATCAGAATTAATATCACGGTCATCGGATTGTACAGTTTGTAACTGCTGTCCCACACTCTTCCAATACTGCATTTCATAAGAGTCTGTAGAAGGGTCATCTTCATCCCTGTCCTCAGTATTCGCAGCTTCGGTGGCAACCGGAGGAGGTTCAGGGGGGGTGGGGGTTGGGGCACTGGGCTCCAGTATCTCATTTTTTGACTTTAGCATTTCTACAATAGTTCTCCAACTGACTAACAAATTTTTTGCAGTGTCATTGCCTTTTGTGGCTGAGTCCCACAGTTTAACTCCTGCAACATCCCACAAAGACCTCAAATATGATGGACTCACCAATCTCTGGATAACACATCTTCTACCATTTCAACATTAAATTTAAGTCTGTCTCTTTAAAGGTTGCTCCCTTCTTCGTAAGAAGGACTGAAAGAATCCATAAAACGGAGGCTTCCTCCTTAGTAATATTGACTCCCATTGTCCCATTCCCGGTTGCTCACCTTTTCCAGGTGATTGTTTATGTCCGGACCTCTTTGGCGCTCCCACACCAGACTCCTCACCTCTCCCAGGTAAAAGGTTTGTGTCTGGACAACTTCGGTGCTCCCCCACCGGACTCCTCTTAGTTCAGCCAAGCTACGCTACTGGTCGCTGACTCTGACGATTTAGCCTGATTTCCTCCTGTTCGGGCACCATTTGTGGTGTATCAAAGTGTCCTGGGTTAAGCAGAAGCGGTCATTTTTTCTCCTTCTTAGCAGTTGATGCAGCGCTGTGTTTTTGACTTTCAGCCTGGGAACAGCGCTGATAACACCAGTGTTTTTAGTTACTGCTCAAATGTTTAGTCTGACCAAGGACTTTCTGAGCCTCATGCTCTGCCAGGGAGGAAGGGAAGCCGGGAGGAAGCAGAGACAGGACACCTGTCCCAGACTAGCCAAAGAGGTATTCCATACCACAGCATGTCACACCCAGGATGAAAACAGGGAGTTACCCAGAAGGGCTAGATTCGCTGCTCGGTCGGGCTGGTTATTGACGGGTGGTATTCTATTCTCTTCCCTTGTTATTTCCCTTATCATTATTATTATTGGTGGTAGCAGTAGTGGGTTTGTGTTATACCTTAGTTACTAAACTGTTCTTATCTCAGCCTGTGGGAGTTACATTCTTTTGATTCTCCTCCCCATCCCTCCGGGAGCAGGGGGTGGAAGAAAGGTGGGGGAGTGAGCGAGCGGACTGCATGGGTTACTGAGCGCACTTAAAACACGACAGTTCTTTTTGGCACCCAACGTGGGGCTCGAAGGGTTGAGATAACTACAGATCTGACCTGAGTGTGCCTAATCGTATTTGTGAAAAGCATTCATTGTTTCGGATTAATAGTCACTCGTCACAATGCTGATTTATTTTCTCCCAAAATTGTTGCTCTTGATCTCAGAGTTTCAGCATGCTGTAACTTATTTACAGCCGGTATTTGCTGTGTTAGTTTTTATCGGATGGGGGGGCTTGGGCTAAGGTCCTTGTTTCGCTGTACTTTATGGTAATGACTTGTAATACAGGCTGGCTCTGGTAGCAGGGTGTGATGGACATGGCTGTGGACTTGTACCTGGCCGTCCCGTTGCTCTACACTATCCTGGCCCTCGTCCTCACCTCTGTCTTCGTGATGCCATGGGGAGCAGAGGGGGAGCGGCCCCAGGAGCCGGCGGCGGCCGAAGTGGCCCGGGAGAGTGGCTCCGGGGACCAAGCGGTGGCGGGAGCGGAGCCAGAGGCTGGGAAAGAGGCGGCTGCTGAGCAGTGGAAGGAGGTAGCAGAGGAGCCGAGTCCCACTGTGGACCACAGCCCTGCAGTGGCCGAGAGCATCTGCCGGCAGCTGCCCACAGAGCCCCGAGAGCCCAAGCCCCAGGAGGATTCAGGAGACCACGCAGTACTTTCCAGCAAGGCAGAGGAGGAAGATCTGAACTCAGAAAAGGAGAAGCTGGTGGTGAGAGAGCCGGCAAGCACAGCAGCCACACCAGCCCCAGTGATAAATAAAGCAACATCATTTGAGAGTTCTGCAGGTTATGAATGGCCTTTGGGTACCCTTGAGACCCACCTGCTGATTGTCATGGGGGTCAGCATGTTGGCACACATACAGACTGTGTTCTACTCACGACCATTTTGTCTGATCTCGAAAGTTAAGCAGAACTGCGTTTGGGTCTTGTTTAGGGTTAGATGACGATATAGGAGGACCAGAAGATTTTCCCCAAGGCTGGACAGTCATGAGTGGCACGGTGTGTGGGACAGTATGGGCGAGTATCTAGTCCACTGGGCCCCACCAGCATTTTGGAAGCGTCGGAGATGGAAGGCAGCTGTATGGAGTCCCCAGCAACAAGTTGCAAAAACTGCTTTAGGGAAGGGTGAATTATTTTGAGCCTGGTGAGCCCATGACACTTCAGGCCATCAGAACAGAGATGCAACATATAGATGGACTCATGATCGAGGGGTGAACTTAACAATGGACACTATTGCCCAGGTTATTCATGAGTGTGAACACTGCACACAGCCTCTCCTGCTCTGAAAGACTGTTACAAGACATGGAGCCCGACATGATGGACGAGATGGATTCAGCAGGGATTGCTCCATGCGTTAAGGAATGATATCTCTCTCTCACTCTGTGGATGTGTATAAATATGTATGTATATAGAATCATAGAATCATAATTAGGGTTGGATAGGACCTTAAGATCATCTAGTTCCAACTCCCCTGCCATGGGCAGGGACACCTCATGCTAAATCATATCACCCACAGCCTCGTCCAACCTGGCCTTGAACACTGCCAGGGATGGAGCATTCACAACCTCCCTGGGCAAACTATTCCAGTGCCTCACCACCCTAACAGGAAAGAATTTCCTCCTTATATCCAATCTAAACTTCCCCTGTTTACATTTTAACCTGTTACCCCTTGTCCCATCACTATAGTCCCTAATGAAGAGCCCCTTCCCAGCACCCCTATAGGCCCCCTTCAGATACTGGAAGGCTGCTATGATGTCTCCACACAGCCTTCTCTTCTCCAGGCTGAGCAGCCCCAACTTCCTCAGCCTGTCCACATATGGGAGGTGCTTCAGTCCTCTGATCATCCTCGTGGCCCTCCTCTGTTGCAGAATGACTCTAAGAGCAGGACCATAGAGCCCAGGAAGACTGTGCGAACAAGGCAGGGGGTGGCCCCCACAGGTAACCGGAGACCGGACATGGGAGGAGAATGTGGAGGAAGCTGTGTGGGGCTAACCAATACTGTTGTGCCGAGGAGGAGTGGCTGAATACCAGTCCTATATATATGTGAACTGCGTCACAAATAAAGTAGAAGTTTGCTTATCACCCATATTGGGTTGGCCTGTCTGCTTCTCCTCGACGCTTACAAATGACGCCCGAACAGGGACGCGGACTACAGGGCCCTGGTCACTGGGGACCTGGTTATAGGGCCCCGACTAGCGGGGACCCGGATTACAGGACCCCGGTTAATGGGGACCCGGATTACGGGGACCCAGATTACAGGGCTCCGGTTTAACGGGGACCCGGATACAGGGCCCCAGTTAACGGGGATCCGAAACGGCGAGTGAGCAGCACGGGCGGCAGCGGCCGGGGAGCATGGGCAATCCTGCTGCGGTGGCGTGACGGACCCGGGTGCTTGGACTAACCGAAAGAATCCGCCGCTGGGGCGAACCAGACACTGCTGCGTCGGGAGGCCGATCCGGAGACCGAGGTTACAGGATGACCCAGAAGAAGACGATCCGGAAAAGGCTGGCCATGAAAATGGACCAAGAGGTAGCCCTGGACATATTACAGTGCTTTTTATAAAAGCGGGGAATTGAGCCCTGAATTTATTACAGTGCTTTTTATAAAAGCGGGGAATTGAGCCTGAGACTCTAAAGCAGCTAGCAGGTCTAGTGGCTGTAGGGAAGGCTAAGGGATTTTTTTTTGTAGATCCTAATACAGTTTTTGAGGAGAGTGAGTGGCAAAAGTTTGGTGAAGAACTATTTGACTCAATGCTTAATGATGATAAAACGGCAAAGAAACTCGGTAAACCACGGAGAGAAGTAATGAACTGTAT
This sequence comes from Pezoporus flaviventris, assembly GCF_033815535.1. NCBI lineage: Eukaryota > Metazoa > Chordata > Aves > Psittaciformes > Psittacidae > Pezoporus > Pezoporus flaviventris. The sequence goes on along the minus strand of NW_026892669.1, from coordinate 215,752 downwards.
AAAAAGATACAAGACAGAAAAGAAAAGTGCCGCTGAGGCAACGGAGAAACTAGGAACAGACATCCCCGGTCGGTTGAAACTGGGGGAAGATTACAACTCGTTTCCCCCAACTCGCGGGAGCACAGGGTTCCTCCCCCCCCTTCCTTTTCTCCCCCTCCATCAGAAGGTGCCGCGGAGGAGGTGTAACCCCCTGCTCCCCCACCACCCCAGTTCCGAAAGTAGGGACTTTGAAAAGGACAGAGAAAGTATATTAGAAGGTATACGCATGATAAATGTCGAGGAATCTGAAAGAAAGAGGGTGGTGCCTCGGCGCTGGATCGATTGCGGCGCCATTTTGAAGCACACAGTAGAAAATAGAGATCATGCGCTAGCGGGAGATTTAAAGGAACTGTGAGCCTTTCCAACCCACTATGCCCTAGAGTGAAAAAATTTTTAACTCAGTTACGGAGGAGCAAGGTCTGCAGATGGCTACCTACCGAATGAGAGACATCTGATAAGACACAGCTGCGAGCAACGGAGACCCTGAGTTCGGCGAAGGATCAGCCCCCGAATCCCCTGAACCTGAGCTAGATTTATATCCTCTGCTTCCAGACCCTGAATCTTCGTCTCAGGATCAGCTCCCGAATCCCCTGAATCGTCTCTTCGTCTCCCGGGTCGGTCTGCTCAGACTTACTGGCCCTGGAGACGCTCAGCTGTAAGGATGGGTAACCAAGAATGCGATCATTACTGGGGAATTTTCTGCAATGGGCATCTTTGCATATCCTGTGTTTACTACACAGCAGGGGGCTAAAGAGTGGGAAGCTCTTGATCTCAATACAGTTAAGGAGGCCTGACAAACAGTGACCACGTATGCGTTAAAATCCTCTTATACTCAAGCTGTATATGTTATGATTTTTTCTTGCAATTGACAGGGGGAGCCCATCCAGTTTCTCTGTAATACTCATGTACTAGAAGTAGGTAAATATAAGTATGTCCAGGTTTCTATCAACCCTTGGAGACCTCTGTAGATACTGCTGGCCACTTCTTCCAGCACAGGCTGGCCACCTGTGTCGGAATGAGTGTGCATTTTGGTCAGTATAAAAGCCCAAGCCTCATGCGATGTGGGGGAGGCAGAGCCTCTGCGGGGATGCCTGATAAGGTTGAGCCTGCCACCTCGCACGGCAATGATGCTTCTCGGAGCTGGTTTGCTGTTAGTCTCCACAGGGTCCTTGTGCCACGTTCTGTACTTGGGACTGTAGTGGGAGTAATGATTGTCTGGATTTTGTGCTTCAAATATTGTAGTTGTGTGGCGTGTGTTTGTGTGTGCTGAGGGCAGACGGTGTTCTGTGTATTTTTCTTGTTGTTGGGTTCATGTAAAAGCTTTCAACGGGTAGCTGTTTAACATTTCGGGCATGAAAGGGTTAACGTAAAGGTGCGGTTGCAGGCGGGTATTTATGGTTGGCAGGCAGCTATAGTTGCTGCCCAGCAGGATGGCTTTTACACTGACTAAAAAAAAAAAAAAGGGGGGGGGGGGGGGGAGAGAGAGTAATGATGCTGCATTTAACCTGTCTACTTCTCAAGAACTGAAGAACTGATAACCTGGGGGAGGGGGTATATTTGTGTCCTCCTGCCTACAGGTCCATGGTGACTGCCTGCAAAGTTTGTCAAGCCTTGCCATGAGCTGGGCAGACGAATGGAAAAACCTGATGCCTCAGCTACAGGAGCTGACCATGAATACCCCAAGCAGAATGAGATAGAGGAAGAGAAAGAACGAATAACTGCAAAACATCACTTGGGGGCAACTGAAAAGTAACACCCTGAATATGTGTGCTTGTAAAGTAGTGTCGTGGTTTAAACCCAGTCAGGTAACTTGTTCACTCACTCCCAGTGAGTGGTGCCGAGCTGACAACAATCAAGGTCCGTGTCCGTCTCCCCCCCCCCCCCGCACCGGGGCTCTCCCCTTCCCCGCTCCCGGAGGAACGGGGAGGAGGATCGAGAGAGTGCAACTCCTACGGGTTGAGACAAGAACAGTCCAGCAACAAATCACCACCGCTACTATCAACTACAACAATGATAAGGGAAAATAACAAGGGAAGAGAATACGATACCACCGGCCAAGAAAACGAGTTCCACCCGGAAGCTCCTGTCCTTCCGGGTAACTCCCAGTTACCCCCCACCCCGGGCATGACGTGCTGTGGTATGGAATACCTCCCCGGCTAGCCCGGGTCAGGCGCCCCGTCTCTGCTTCCTCACAGCTTCCCCTCCTCCCTGGCAGAGCATGAGCCTCACAGAGTCCTTGGTCAGGGTAAACATCACTTAGCAACAACCGAAAACATCGGCTTCACCAACGCTGTTCTCCAACTAGAAGTCAAAACACAGCACTGCACCAGTTAACACAAAGGAAAAAACATGACTGCTACTGCTGAACCCAGGACAAGTAGCTATTATTAGAAGTTGTGATTTTGTGTATAAAACCACCTGTATTTACTAGCTAGTTGCTAATGAGAAACTGCACCTTGTATTGTATAGATTTGTCACTTGTAAAAGAGATGTTAGAGTATGGAAGTTTGCAGTAGCTGCTAGAAAATGCTAAGGCAAAAGCTAGAAAAATTTTAATACAATGGTAGTGTTATAAAGCAGGTGATGGAACAAATTAAGAGGGGGGGAGAATTCCACTGGTAAGAAATTTCTTTGGCTAGTCCTTCACTGCTATCAGCATCTTCAACATGCTGCTGCACCCTGTAATAGTGTCCTGGGTTCAGCAGTAGCAGTCATGTTTTTCCTTTGTGTTAACTGGTGCAGTGCTGTGTTTTGACTTCTAGTTTTGAGAACAGCGTTGGTGAAGCCGATGTTTTCGGTTGTTGCTAAGTGATGTTTACCCTGACCAAGGACTTTGTGAGGCTCATGCTCTGCCAGGGAGGAGGGGAAGCTGTGAGGAAGCAGAGACGGGGCGCCTGACCCGGGCTAGCCGGGGAGGTATTCCATACCACAGCACGTCATGCCCGGGGTGGGGGGTAACTGGGAGTTGCCCGGAAGGACAGGGGCTTCCGGGTGGAACTCGTTTTCTTGGCCGGTGGTATCGTATTCTCTTCCCTTGTTATTTTCCCTTATCATTGTTTTAGCTGATAGTAGCGGTGGTGATTTGTTGCTGGACTGTTCTTGTCTCAACCCGTAGGAGTTGCACTCTCTCGATCCTCCTCCCCGTTCCTCCGGGAGCGGGGAAGGGGAGAGCCCCGGTGCAGGGAGGGGGGGGGAGACGAACACGGACCTTGATTGTTGTCAGCTTGGCACCACTCACTGGGAGTGAGTGAACAAGTTACCTGACTGGGTTTAAACCACGACAGTTCTTTTTGGCGCCCAACGTGGGGCACGAAGGGTTGAGATAACGACAGATTTGACTGGATTAATAGTCATTCGTCACAATGCTGATTTATTGGGTATCAGAGTTGTTCTTGTTGATCTCACAGCTTCAGACCGTTGTAACTTACTTAGAGCCGGTATTTGCTGTGATAGTGTTTATCAAGTGTGGGGCCTGGGCTAAGGTTCTTGTCTCACTGCGCTTTATGGCAATGGCTTGTAATACGGGTGGGCTCCAGCAGCAGGGCGGGACGGACGTGTCCGTGGACTTGTACCTGGCCGTCCGGCTGCTCTTCACCGTCCTGGCCCTCACCCTACTCTCCATCTTCGTGAGGCTGCGGGGAGCCGAGGGGAAGCGGCCCCGGGAGCCGGCGGCTGCTGAAGCGGCCCGGGAGAGCGGCCCCGGGGACCAAGCGGCGGCGGGAGCGGGGCCGGAGGTCGCCAGGGGACGGCTGCCGGTGGAGGAGGCCGGGGCGGTCGAGGAGCAGAAGGAAGCGGCTGCCGAGCAGCGAGATAAGGCGGCGGAGGAGCCCAGCCCCGCGGAAGAGCCGAGCCCCGCGGAGGAGCCGAGCCCCGCGGAGGAGCCCAGCCCCGCGGAGGAGCCCAGCCCCGCGACGGCCGAGAGCATTCCCCGGCAGCCGTCCGCCGAGCCCCAGGAGGATGCAGGAGACCACGCAGCATTTCCCAGCAAGGCAGAGGAGGAAGAGCTGGACTCAGGAAAAGAGAAGCCGGTGGTGGGAGAGCCGGCAAGCACCGCAGCAGCTACACCAGCCCCAGTGACAAGCACAGCAGCATCGTTTGAGAGTTCTGAAGGCTCTGAATGGCCTTTGGGTATCCTTGGGACCTGCCTGCTGATTGTGATGGGGATCAGCATGTTGGCACACACAGAGACTGTGTTTTACCCACAATCGTTTTGTCTGATCTCAAAAGTTAAGCAGAGTCAGGTTTGGGTCTTGTCTGGGGTTAGACGACGATGCAGGGGGACCAAGAGGTTTTCCCCAAGGCTGGAGAGTCAGGAGTGGCAGGGTGTGTGTGACAGTATGGGCAAGTATCTAGTCCACTGGGCCCCTCCAGTGCTTTGGAAGCATCGGAGATGGAAGGCAGCTGTATGGAGTTCCCAGCAACAAGCTGCAGAAACTGCTGAAGGGGACAGTGAATTATTTTAAACCTGGTGGGCCCATGGCACTTCAGGCCATCAGAGCAGAGATGCAACACAGAGATGGACTCATGATCGAGGGGTGGACTTAACAATGGACACTATTGCCCAGGTTATTCACGAGTGTGAACACTGCACACAGTCTCTCCTGCTCTGGAAGACTGTTACAAGAGATGGAGCCTGACATGGACCAGATGGACGCAGGAGCTTTATAGGGACTGGTCCATGCACTAAGATAAGAGTGCACCGAGATAAGAGTGATGGTATATTGAAAATGTGGGATCTGAGCATGACGTGAATGGTATGGAATAAGGGGTGGATAATGTCCTGGGTTCAGCAGTAGCAGTCATGTTTTTCCTTTGTGTTAACTGGTGCAGTGCTGTGTTTTGACTTCTAGTTTTGAGAACAGCGTTGGTGAAGCCGATGTTTTCGGTTGTTGCTAAGTGATGTTTACCCTGACCAAGGACTTTGTGAGGCTCATGCTCTGCCAGGGAGGAGGGGAAGCTGTGAGGAAGCAGAGACAGGGCGCCTGACCCGGGCTAGCCGGGGAGGTATTCCATACCACAGCACGTCATGCCCGGGGTGGGGGGTAACTGGGAGTTGCCCGGAAGGACAGGGGCTTCCGGGTGGAACTCGTTTTCTTGGCCGGTGGTATCGTATTCTCTTCCCTTGTTATTTTCCCTTATCATTGTTTTAGCTGATAGTAGCGGTGGTGATTTGTTGCTGGACTGTTCTTGTCTCAACCCGTAGGAGTTGCACTCTCTCGATCCTCCTCCCCGTTCCTCCGGGAGCGGGGAAGGGGAGAGCCCCGGTGCAGGGAGGGGGGGGGGAGACGAACACGGACCTTGATTGTTGTCAGCTTGGCACCACTCACTGGGAGTGAGTGAACAAGTTACCTGACTGGGTTTAAACCACGACAAATAGTTACTCTGCTAATGTAAATGTGTGTGTGCCTTGCTGTAGTAGCGACTTGTTACTGGATAAAACAAAAGGGGGGAGATGTGGAGACAGTGTCCTCACAGGAGAATGCATAATTGGTACATAAACTTTGAATAGTCCTGAAAGATACAGCAAGGCCATGAGAGGCCCAAAGAAGCTTAAGCAAGCAAGATAAGAGGCTGGAATTCACCAAGTTAATGAGAACTGTGGACTGTTGGCAAGCTTTCAAGGTTGAGTTCTCACACCTGTGTTTAACCAATTATATGTTAGTCACTAAGGGTCTTCAAAACATGTATCCAATCATAATATGCCAAATCACTGTAAGTGCTTCAGCCGGGGCCTTGGCTCAACTAAGCAGACTGGGTTGCTGAGTTGCTAAGCAGACAATTCTACATCGAAGGCAATTTCTGATTTGTTTTAATGTTGACTCTGTAAGACATGCAACACTGCAGAACCTTTTGTTGTTGGAACAGGGACATGGATGTGAAGAGTTTGATGGAATGTGTTCTATGAATCTCTCTGATTATGCTAATTCGATGCACGCACAGCTGAGAACCCTGGCTCAGCTTACCCAGCAATAGTAAATGAGCAATATCCTAAGAATAACTAGATGGTTGTCTTCACGGGGCATTACAGGTTGAGTCAAACACTGTTGTTTGAAGTATTGCACTTATGTATCGTTGTTAGGTTAATCATCGTAGCTATTAGACTTGTTTATAGTTGTGTGATAAAACAGGTGAACAGAATAACCCATAATGCCTTGCTTGCACAAAGAAAAAGGGGGGAATTGTTGCAGAATGACTCTAAGAGCAGAACCATAGAGTTCTGGAGGACTGTGCGAGCAAGGCAGGGGGTGGCCCCCACAGGTAGCCGGAGACCGGACCTGGGAGGAGAATGTGGAGGAAGCTGTGGGGGCTAACCAATACTGTTATGCCAAGAAGGAGTGGCTGAATACCACTCCTATATATGTGTGAACTGCGTCACAAATAAAGGAGAAGTTGCTTATCACCCATATTGGGTTGGCCTGTCTGCTTCTCCTCGCCGCTTACAACCTACCTTTCCAAATCCCCAGAGGTGGCTTGATGCAACTCTGTAAGTTCAAGGAAACGATGACGAGCATTAGAAGGCCTCTCCCAAAACCAGTCCAAAGGGTGCACTGGAACCAGGAGAGGCTTGCTAAGGCAAGCAGCACTGGAGCATCACTGGATATAGTGCTTGGACCCAGAGCTAGCAGGGAAGGAGCTCTGCTGCCCGAGGAGAGTGACTGCCAGGACCACAGCATTTTGTTTGGTTCATATGCCCTTCCACTCATTGCTGCGTGTGAATCTGGTCCTCTGGTCAAAGGGATGTCAAGAAGTCTGGATAGATACTCAGGGTTATTAAAAAACGCAGGCTGGCACTTCTTTCTTTACTTTAAAACATCAGTGTTTTGCACTAAAAAATGCAAAAATACATTCCTAGGCAGCATTTCCAGGAAAATCACAAAAACTGCCCATGTCGTGAAGCTTGCAGATTCAGCTGCACATTTTGGGCTTTCAATTGCCAGTATAATAAAGGCAGATAACTTTGCAAAGGGTCAGCCTGCTCTATTTTGTTTCGGAGCTTTGCTGCTATATGTTATTTCCTCCTTCATTCACAGAGGGCAGCCCCTGCAGGAACCATCTGAACAGGCTGGCTCTCTGCTTATCAGCTGCTTCTTTCCTACCGTGGCAGCATATTTAATGCTCAGCAGAAAATACAGTCACCTCTATACCCTATCTGAAACACAAGCGAAGAGAACAATACAGGAAAATAAAGATTTCAGATGACTTGGGTTTGTCAGTGTTGTTAGAGGGGGGGAGATGAGGGTGGCACTGGGCTGACATATAAAAGGCTGATAAAGCAATCCAATTATCTTTTAAATTAAATTCATAGAATAGTTAGGGTTGGAAAGGACCTTAAGATCAGATAGTTCCAACCCCCCTGCCATGGGCAGGGACACCTCACACTAAACCATATCACCCAAGGCCTCGTCCAACCTGGTCTTGAACACTGCCAGGGATGGAGCATTCACAACCTCCCTGGGCAACCTATTCCATGCAAGAACAAAAGCACACTGGCGAGTAGTTTACACTTTCAGTACATTTTAAGCTACTGTAATGCTAAAGGATCATAAAAACACATACTGCAGACATTATCAAATGTGTTTGGAATTTCAGAACTGAGCAAATGCCACCAGCATTACTTCTACCATAATCACAGATTGATTAAAATCTTTAGGAAACTTGAATCAGAGTTGAATTTCTATTATTCATATAGTGCCTTTCTTTAGGGTCTTTCTGTTAGACCTACCCCAGCACTAAGTAAAATCTAAACTTCAAAGCCAACCCGCCAGCTTTGTAACTTGAAGCAACTTTTTTCTTACTAATTGAGGACACTAAACAAAGCTAGCTCAACAGATACATTTTCCACATTGAAATCTATTCCTTGGTTCTGTAATATGAAGAAATTAAATTCAAAGCAGAATTCAAAGCTGGATGAGAAGTGGGGGCTGGCGGAGCACAAGAGCTGGAGAACCGGGTTATTACAACACTGCCTGCTCTGGGCTGCCCCTTGCTGCTGAAGGAAGCCCTCTTGCCCAACAGGATGCTGCTCAGACAACCCTACCACAAATATCTTTCTTCAGCTGTCAAATCCACTCTTGCTTGGGGGGAGGGAGGAGTAAGGGAGGTTTCTTTTCCCTTTTAGACATGTCCATTAAAAATTAAAGTGATGATGATGATGATGATGATGTACATAAGGGACAGCAGGAGCTACACAAGAGAGACCTAAACAAGCTGCTGCTCAGACCAGGCAGACAGTGACTCCAAGGGAGCATCAGGGGACAGCTACCTTTGCAGACATGCTGAGCCCACCAAAAAATAAAAATCCAAACTTATCAGTCTTTGCATCATGTTTTCAGCACAAATGGTTGTGCTGCACTGATGTACTAAGCTGTAATCTGCAAACAACATTACAGAAGTCTGGAATGATGGTGGGAAAGCAGCAGAAAATAAATAAATAGAGGAGCCATCCCCAAGAGGGTTGAACTCTGCTATCCTGAATCTTTGCCCATGTTTTTCTCATCATCAAAAACACTGCTGTTTTTCTCATCAGAATGCTTTTCACTGCTGAGCACCTTGTTTAAAGCTTCAATTAAAGCTTGAAACTTGTCAGTTACAGAAGCAATTTGCTACGCATCAGCAAGCACCTAGCCAACACCAAGCCATCTGCTTTATTCTACCTGTGCTGATTCCAGAGCAAGGAGAAACAATAATCACTCACAAGATTAAAAGCAAAGCTGCCTGGTAAAGACCCATACCTGAGAACAGGCATGTCAGCATCTGTGAGGAGTTCATTCCCCCTGGATGCAGATGCAAAAGATGCCTTCAGGTGCTGAAAATACTCACACAACATTAATCATTAATAACATGTAGAAGAAAAATACTGGGATGGGAATGCAGTTTCTCAGGGATTTCACTAAAAGCATCAGCTCCTGCGATAATTTATGTGAGCGATGCCAACATGGAATTTGACCCTACTAGTTACTGACCAGCCAGAACCACACAGATAGTGTAATTCCAAAAACTTGCTATGCTGACTTTAAAAGCAAACCCACTGAATTTAATAAGTACCCAGAAGAAGCAGCATGGGGAATTAAGTGACACTGACAGGGCATCCTTCATTCTCAAAACACTCTAATTAAGTCTTGCAGAAACCCAAAGACCTAAGCCTCAGGCCTCTTTTAGAGGAATATCGTGTTTTAAACCCAACCAGACAGCTCGTTCACTCACTTCCCCCCCTTTTCCTCCCTCTTTCTTTCCTTCCCCCCCCCCCCCCCCCCCTCCCCACTCCCAGAGGGATGGGGAGGAGAATCGAAAGAATGCAACTCCCATGGGCTGAGACAAGAACAGTCCAGCAACCAGTGTTCAACACAAATCACCACCATTACCACCAATGACAACAATAATAAGAGAAAATAACAAGGGAAGAGAATACGATTCCCCCAGCTGAGAAACGAGTCCCACCCAGAAGACCCTGTGTCCTTCCGGGTAACTCCCAGTTACCCCCCCGGGCATGACGTGCTGTGGTATGGAATACCTCTTTGGTTAGCTTGGGTCAGGTGTCCTGTCTCTGCTTCCTCCCAGCTTCCCCTCCTCCCTGGCAGAGCATGAGACTCACAAAGTCCTTGGTCAGAGTAAACATTACTTAGCAACAGCTGAAAACTTCGGTGTTACCAGGGTTGTTCCCAGGCTGAAAGTCAAAACCACAGCACTGCACCAGCTACTAAGAAGGAGAAAAATGACTGCTACTGCTGAACCCAGGACAGAAGGGAAGGATATTTTATCCAAGGGAAAAAAGAAAACTAACAACACTGGTCAAGCAGATCTGAAATTCAGAGGCTCCACTGAAGACGAACCTTAGTGCGATATGTATGCCTCCAAAAACTGGAATCAACTCAAAAATTGTGGCTTCCTTCCAGCCCCCTTCCAGGCCTTCCCACTTCCAAGCAGAGAAGCTGGGTATTGTTTTTTAACCAAGCTAGTTGACGGTGCTTATGTTAAATGGAGGTGCCTCTTGCTAAATGCGAGTGTTACAGAGGAAAAAAAGACACAAAGAGCAGACACCAGAACGGTCTTCTCCACTGTAGCAGCACATTTTGTTAAAATGCTGCACAACGAGAAACAGGAATAGTTGCTTGTGATGTTCAACACACATGCTTGGATTGTCCTACAAAGCCCAGGAGCTGCACCATGCATTTTTGAGCACCACCTGCTGGCATTCTATTAACTCGATACCTTCATGGAAACAGAGATGGCAATGCATCCCCATGCCATGCTAGATCCATATTCTGCTTTTAACACTAGCAGGCATCACTTATTTCCCAATATTCTGAAAAATATGCAAGAGTAACTTGTTGCTAGGAGAATTTTCCCTGATAGCCAGAGACTGGCTTAAATCACTAGTTGGATCCACTAAAAGCTTTCTGAACCAAGTCCCTGCTTTAAGGAATCACTTTAACCTGTCTACTTCTCAAGAACTGATAACCTGGAGGAAGGGGGTATATTTGTGTCCTCCTGCCTACAGGTCCATGGCGGCTGCCTGCAAAGTTTGTCAAGCCTTCCCATGAGCTGGACAGACGAATGGAAAAACCTGATGCCTCAGCTACAGGAGCTGACCGTGAATACCCCAAGCAGAATGAGATGGAGGAAGAGAAAGAACGATTAACTGCAAAACATCACTTGGGGACAACTGAAAAGTAACATCCTGAATATGTGTGCTTGTAAAATAGGTATTATTAGAGGTTGTGATTTTGTGTATAAAACCACCTGTATTTACTAGCTAGTTGCTAATAAGAAACTGCACCTTGTGTTGTATAGGTTTGTCACTTGTAAAAGAGATGTTAGAGTATGGAAATGTGCAGTAGCTGCTAGAAAAATGCTAGGCAAAAGCTAGAAAAAATTTAATACAATGGTAGTGTTATAAAGCAGGTGATGGAACAAATTTAAGAGGGGGGGAGAATTCCACTGGTAAGAAATTTCTTTGGCTAGTCCCTCACTGCCATCAGCATCTTCAACATGATGCTGCACCCTGTAATAGTTACTCTGCTAATGTAAATTTGTGTGTGCCTTGCTGTAGTAGCAACTTGTTACTGGATGAAGCAGGTGAAACTGTGCATTGACAACAAGGTGCAAGGACTGAGGCTGACCAAATGCCTGCTACCACAATCAAGGGCAAGACTGGGTTGGCTTCTGTGTTTGCCACCAAGAAGAACCTTTAGCTCCACTGTTGACTGCAACCCAGCAGGCGTGGAGCGGTGGGGACACATGCCATGCCAGACCTTGATGTGAAGGATCAGAGAGCCTGTTATCAGAGAGCCATACAGCAGAAAAAAGGGGCAGGCCCAGGCAGCCTGTAGTTGGCATATGTTGGAGATATAATCTATCCCAGATCCCCTGCTCAAGTAGGGTCACCCAAACCATATATAAAACATAAAGGGGGAAGATGTGGAGGCAGTGTTCTCACGGGAGAATGCATAATTGGTACATAAACTTTGAATAATCCTGAAAGATACAGCAAGGCCATGAGAGGCCTGAAGAAACTTAAGCAAGCAAGATAAGAGACTGGAATTCACCAAGTTAATGAGAACTGTGAACTGTTGGCAAGCTTTCAAGGTTGAGTTCTCACACCTGTGTTTAACCAATTATATTTTAGTCACTAAGGGTCTTCAAAACATGTATCCAATCATAATATGCCAAATCACTGTAAGTGCTTCAGCCGGGGCCTTGGCTCAACTAAGCAGACTGGGTAGCTGAGTTGCTAAGCAGACAATTCTACATCGAAGGCAATTTCTGATTTGTTTTAATGTTGACTCTGTAAGACATGCAACACTGCAGAACCTTTTGTTGTTGGAACAGGGACATGGATGTGAAGAGTTTGATGGAATGTCTTGTATGAGTCTCTCTGATTATGCTAATTCGATGCACGCACAGCTGAGAACCCTGGCTCAGCTTACCCAGCAATAGTAAATGAGCAATATCCTAAGAATAACTAGAAGGTTGTCTTCACGGGGCATTACAGGTTGAGTCAAACACTGCTGTTTAAAGTATTGCACTTATGTATCATTGTTAGGTTAATCATCGTAGCTATTAGACTTGCTTATAGTTGTGTGATAAAACAGGTGAACAGAATAACCCACAATGCCTTGCTTGTACAAAGAAAAAGAGGGGGGAATTGTTGCAGAATGACTCTAAGAGCAGGACCATAGAGCCCTGGAGGACTGTGCGAGCAAGGCAGGGGGTGGCCCCCACAGGTAACCGGAAACCGGACATGGGAGGAGAATGTGGAGGAAGCTGTGTGGGGCTAACCAATAATGTGGTGCCAAGGATGAGTGGCTGAATTCCACTCCTATATATATGTGAACTGCGTCACAAATAAAGTAGAAGTTTGCTTATCACCCATATTGGGTTGGCCTGTCTGCTTCTCCTCGCCGCTTACACTCCTCTGGACTTGTTCCAACAGTTCCATGTCCTTTTTATGTTGAGGACACCAGAACTGCACACAACACTCCAGGTGAGGTCTCTCACGAGCAGAGTAAAGGGGCAGGATCACCTCCTTGGACCTGCTGGTCATGCTCCTTTGGATGTGGCCCAGGATACCGTTGGCTTTCTGGGCTGCAAGCGCACACTGCTTGATTATGTTCATTTTCTCATCAAGCAACACCCCCAAGTCTTTCTCCACAGGGCTACTCTGAATCTCTTCTCTGCCCAACCTGTAGCTGTGCCTGGGATTGCTCCGACCCAGGTGTAGGACCTTGCACTTGACATGGTTAAACTTCATGAGTTTGGCATCAGCCCACCTCACAAGCATGTCAAGGTCCCTCTGGATGGCATTCCTTCCCTCCATGGTATCAACTTCATTTGCCAGCTCCTTCAGGACCCGCGCACGGATCTCATCAGGACCCATGGACTTGTGCACATTCATATTTTTAAGATGGTCTCGAACCAGTTCCTCTCCTACAGTGGGCGCAAGGTCTTCATTCATATATACAAGAGTAATGGCATATTGAGCATGACGTGAATCGTATAGATTAAGGGGTGGATACTGTTCTGTATTTCATAAGAGTCTGTACAAGTGTCCTCTCCATCCCTGTCCTCAGTCTTCGCAGCTGCGAATTAATTGCATGACAAGTAAAAGGATCCTCAGCTGCTAAGCTGGACCAGTATGTTACTGCATTTCTGGCAGCTTTGCCCTGGCTTTGAGGAATCTATCCTGCAGATTTTAACAGGTTGCTTTGACCTTTAAGGCTCTTAAGAGTTTCTAAGTTTCTTAAGCCTTCTTTTAGGCCATGCCTTAGACTGTATCACTGGCTACCTGCAGACTTTCTTGCTTAGCTCATTTTGAAACTTTTATTCTCAGCCAAAAAAAAACAAGTATGTCAAATACAAAACATAAATGATCCAAACCCATGTGCTGTCACGAACAGATAGCTACTTCATCTTTATTTTGTATAAAATAGTGAAAAAGGCACAGACACAATCTTGAAGAATATGACAAAATAAAGCATTTCACACATAAGATGCCTTACCACGAAGTAGCACACAACAGCTGAGTTTAGTTTGTTTTTTTAAGCTCCCTAAATTAACTTGGCAAAAGTTAGGACAGCACAACTCATAACAAGGCATCATATAAACTTACACTACATGCCATTTCTACAAAGCAACCATTCACAGCCTCCAAGTTCCACATTCTCATAGGCACAGGTGACCCTAAGCTTCTGAACTAACACTGTCCACTTACCAGCAAAGAGAATGAGTTCAAACAACGTTAACAGTTAATTTAATTCCATGTCAATCAGTCCATAAATTGTACTGGTGTAAGCTGCTGATGAAGCACAGGATACTATATCATTGGACCATAGATGATGCACATCCCAACCACCACCATGCGAGAAGTACTGACCGTGAGTGCTTCACAAAGCAAGAACAGGAGGGATGTTTCACTGTGAATTACATAAAGTGGTGGAGAAATAAGGGAGAAACATACCCCCTAGGACAGGGTATATTAGTCACATTCCTGCTCTTGATCTGCAAGTTCCTGTTACAAGCGCAAAACTGGGGCTTTGCAGTGACAGCTGGCTATCAATGAACAAGAAGGAAAGCAAGGTCATTCAGCCATGAAATCAACTTCTCTATCCCACTTAATTTCTTTGGGCTAATATCTTGGAACACGGAAAAAAAAAAGCCATCACATATTTGCCTCTTGTCCTGGGTTCAGCAGTAGCAGTCATTTTTCTCCTTCTTAATAGCTGTAGAAGTGCTGTGTATTTGACTTTCAGCCTGGGAACAGCGTTGATACCACCAATGTTTTTAGTTGTTGCTAAGTAATGTTTACTCCAAACAAGGACTTTCTGAGTCTCATGCTCTGCCAGGGAGGAGGGGAAGTTGGGAGGAAGCTGAGGGAGGACACCTGACCCAAACTAGACAAAAGGGTATTCCATACCACAGCACGTCATGTCCAGTATATAAACTGGGGCGAGTTACCCAGAAGGGGTAGATCACTGCTCAGGTCAGGCTGGGTATTTGTCGGCAGGTGGTGAGCAATTGTATTGTCTTCCCTTGTTATTTCCCTTATCATTATTATTACTGGTGGTAGCAGTAGTGGTTTTGTATTATACCTTAGTTACTGGACTGTTCTTATCTCAATCCGTGGGAGTTACATTGTTTCGATTCTCCTCCCCATCCCTCTGTGAGCAGTTGGAGGAAGTATGAAGGGGGCTGGGAGGGGATTGAACTGGGATTGGTGGGTGGGGCTGCATCATTCTGAGTCACTGGCTGGGCTTAAACCATGATACCTCTCTAGGAAAGAGGGTGGTAATAACCACTATCTAGCACAACTGCTGTTGGCATGGACTCAGTGATGAGAAGAGTCAGAATGAAGGCCAAAGCAAAAACTAGGTCAGCAGTGTTAAAACAGCTCTGACCTCACATGATATCCATAGTGCCCAAGGGTTGTGTTTTGTAGCCGTGGGAGACTCTGTTGTTGATACTCCAGCTCTGTAGATAAACAAAGATTTGATTCTGAAAGTAAACAAACAAATATCTTTCATCAGGATTGACACAGATACAGCTTCAGAGCAATTTGTAACTTCCACTGATCCCCATCAGTCCCCTTTTGATTCCAGTTTCAGAAAAAGATCAGCTTACACACTGCAAAACAGTGTTGCAGCTAAAAACACCTCTCCACTTAGACAAGCAAAGCCTTGGCTAACCACACACATGGTTATTTATCTACATCATGTATATACGTCAGTGAAACCAGTATTTCACCAGTCACTTTTTCAAAAAAGGCATCAGAAATTTAAATGCAACATGAATCTTTGTTCCCCTACTATCCTACTGCCAACTCTAGAGAAAATGGGAGGTGTTACGGGCATGAAAGGAAATATTAAACCCAACAGACAACACACACCTAACTTACATATAACAGCAATCTCCAGAACCACAAATTATAACAAAATCTGAGAGGCTTAGAAGGAAATTACATATGACATTGATTCAGTTAGGAGAAAAAATTTAAGACAAATCTTTGGAAAAAGATGGGCGCACAATTACACAGCACATAGCGCAATGATGTAAGCAGTCAGTAACAGTGGTCACTTGTACAAGGAGTAAATGACACTTAGTCCACTTGGACTCAGCAGACCTTGCTTCCCTTTGGGGTTCAGTCCCTGTCAGGCTGGATACACACTTTGCTTCTCTGTGCCCCAGGTTCCCCGTATTCTAATATGAAGGAATTCTCTTTGTAAGGCACTTAGAGATCCACAGATGAAAGGCATGGCAGCAGAACTGTCAGACGGTGTTGATGCATACAATTATCTCTGCAATTTACATGTCTGGAAAGTGTAATTAAAACTCTAGATCACTTTTCTCAAAGGTTCAAAATAAGACAGGGTGGTTTTGATTTCAAAATATAAGACACATTTGCACTTTGGTTTGTATATTTGCATAACAACTTTATAAAGTAAATGCTGCAGTTTAAAAGAAAGTAGAGAACACATCATTCATTTCCTATGACCTATTTATTACTTTACCAAAAGCTTTAAAAACAACCACTATCACACACACCCCGGCACAAACTTCCTGTACTCTAACCAGTGAATGAGCAAGCACAGTTACACTTTAAGAGATTCTCTGAGTAGCTGTACTATTGCACAAGCCACTGCATACAAGACCCAAACCCCAAGTTGTCAGTTTCTTCCAGTGCTACCTCACCATAAATCTAAAAATACAGTTGCATGCACCAGTTAGACTGGGCCAAATGGTTTCTCCTGAAAGAAATACACAAGCTATTGGCTTTACAGGGGCATGCAGTGATAATACAGCAGACACACTTCTTCCTTTCTCTTCGTACAGAGCCAAAGCCCACAGGTTTCCCTAATTTCAATTACTAGTAGACACAGCACAAAAACCACCACCACAGTTGGCAGCATCTGGCACCTTTTCAAAGAGCATCTGTGGAGAAGCCCAGAAATGATTGGCACAGGATCTCTTAGAGGTGGTCTCACCACAAGGGCAGAGCACCGCAAAGACACTGTTTTCCCAGGCTTCTGCCCTCACTGTGGGCAGATTACATCACTCAGCAAGGCTTCTCCACCAGCAGTAATTCTAGCCAGAGGAACATACCACCCACTCATAACCAAAATTATCAGGCTCTATCTCCAATGCAGCAGCAAACACTACCTTTGAAATGGAAACTGAAGCCCAGGGATTTTTCACTGTGTGAGGAAGATGCAGGTAAAAAGTCAGCCTTGGTTTTGTACAAAAAAGGACAGGAGCGAAGGAAGTAATGCATGGCTGGTGAGGTCTGACTTTTGATTCAGCTCAGCACTCAGTCTCCTTTACTTGCATATCTTCGCAGAGGGAGCTGGCATGTTTGCAAAGGGCTGGAGGTATGATAGGAACCGGCAGCTTCTGTGACCAAGAAATGCAGCCACTCACAGAGGCAACCATTCCTTCACGCACACTTCTGTAGAACAGATGCCCCGCCCCCAGCTCCCCAGACTGCAGAAGAACAAGACACAACAAATGGAGCAGAGACTGTTGTTACCACCTGTCCTGGGTTCAGCAGTAGCAGTCATTGTTCTCCTTCATGGTAGCTGGTGCAGCACTGTGTTTTGACTTTCAGCCTGGGAACAAAGCTGATAACACTGATGTTTTGGTCTGACCAAGGACTTTGTGAGCCTCATGCTCTGCCAGGGAGGAGGGGAAGCCGGGAGCAAGCAGAGACAGGACACCTGACCCAAACTGACCAAAGAAGTATTCCATACCACAGTACAACATGCCCAGGATGTAACGGAGAGCTACCCGGGAAGGGCTAGGGCACTGCGGGGCTGGACTAGGTATCGGTCGGTGCTTGGTCGGGCTGGGGGGGGGAAGTTATCAGTTGGCTGGTGCTGAAGTGTTGTATCCTCTTCCCTTGTTATTTCCTTTATCATTATTATTATTGGTGGTAGCAGTAGCGATTTGTGTTATACCTTAGTTACTAAAATGTTCTTATCTCAACCCCTGGGAGTTGCATTCTTTTCAATTCTCCTCTCCATCACTCCAGGAGAAGGGAGAGGGCAAGAAGTTGCCAAGCCACTGGCCATCATATTTCAGAAATCATGGCAGTCAGGTGAAGTTCCTGACGACTGGAAAAAGGGAAATATAACCCCCATTTTCTAAAAGGGGAAAATGGATGACCCCAGGGAATTACAGACCAGTCAGTCTCACCTCTGTGCCTGGCAAAACCTTGGAGCAGATTCTCCTGGAAGGCATGCTAAGCCACATGAAAAAAAACAAGGTGCTTGGTGACAGCCAACATGGCTTCACTAAGGGGAAATCCTGCCTGACCAATTTGGTGGCCTTCTACGATGGGGTTACAAAACTGATGGACAGGGGTAGAGCAGTTGATGTCATCTACCTGGACTTGTGCAAAGCATTCGACACTGTCCCACATGACATCCTTGTCTCTAAATTGGAGAGACATCAATTTGATGGATGGACCACTAGGTGGATAAAGAACTGGCTGGATGTCTGCACACAAAGAGTTATGGTCAGGGGCTCAATGTCCGGCTGGAGACCAGTAACGAGTGGGGTCCCTCATGGATCGGTGTTGGGACCGGTCTGTTTAACATCTTTGTCGCTGACATGGACAGTGGAATTGAGTTGTCCCCTCAGCAAGTTTGCCAATGACACCAAGCTGTGTGGTTCGGTTGATAGGCTGGAGGGAAGAAATGCCATCCAGAGGGACCTTGACACACTTCTGAGGTGGGCTGATGCCAACCTCATGAAGTTTAACCATGTCAAGTGCAAGGTCCTACACCTGGGTCGGAGCAATTCCAGGCACAGCTACAGGTTGGGCACAGAAGAGATTCAGAGCAGCCCTGAGGATAAAGACTTCGGGGTGTTGCTTGATGAGAAAATGAACGTAATCAGGCAGTGTGCGCTTGCAGCCCAGAAAGCCAACCATATCCTGGGCTGCATCAAAAGGAGCGTGACCAGCAGGCCGAAGGAGGTGATCCTGCCCCTCTACTCTGCCTGTGTGAGACCTCACCTGGAGTACTGTGTGCAGTTCTGGTGTCCTCAACATAAAAAGGACATGGAACTGTTGGAACAAGTCCAGAGAAGGGCCACGAGGATGATCAGGGGACTGGAGCACCTCTCATATGAGGACAGGCTGATAAAGTTGGGGCTGTTCAGCCTGGAGAAGAGAAGGCTGTGTGGAGACCTCATAGCAGCCTTCAAGTATCTGAAGGAGGCCTATAGGGGTGCTGGGGAGGGGCTCTTCATTAGGGACTGTAGTGATAGGACAAAGGGTAACAGGTTAAAACGTAAATAGGGGAAGTTTAGATTGGATATAAGGAGGAAATTCTTTCCTGTTAGGGTGGTGAGGCACTGGAATAGGTTGCCCAGGGAGGTTGTGAATGCTTCATCCCTGGCAGTGTTCAAGACCAGGTTCGACGAGGCCTCAGGTGATATGGTTTAGTGTGAGGTGTCCCTGCCCATGCCATGGGGCTTGGAACTTAGGGTCCTTTCCAACCCTAACTGTTCTATGATTCAAAGGGGGGGAGTGAGTGAATGAGCTGTCTGGCTGGGTTTAAACCATGACACCACCTTTCTTTTTTTTAAAGCTTGTCTTAGCACTGGCAGCAAAGTACAAACTGTGTTTCTACACAACATTTTAGACCTCAAAGAAAGTAAGTAAATCTCAATGAATCCTCCCAGAAGTTATTAATTTCAGTGGGCTGAATTTATGGAGGGACAACAAATGACAACAAATGAAGCAACACTAGCACAGAGCTCTTTTTCTTGTCTGTTATACAGACAAAACCATAGATGAGGATATTTTACAAGCTAGTGATGCAGTAAAACTGTAGGAAAACAGCCACAGATAATTGCATCACCTTTCCTACTACCCAAAGGGTTAATGCTACTCTGGATGATCTCCAACTGCATTAAGATGATTGCCATGGCTTAAATCCAGCCACACAGCTCATTCATTCGCTCGTTCCCCCCCTTTCCTCCTCCTGCTCCCGGAGGGATGGGGAGGAGAATCAAAAGAATGTAACTCCCACAGGTTGAGATAAGAGCAGTCCAGGAACTAAGGTATAACACAAACCACTACTGCTACCACCAATAGTAATAATGGTAAGGGAAATAACAAGGGAAGACAATACAACCACTTACCACCCGCCAACCGATACCCAGCCTGACCGAGCAGAGATCTAGCCCTTCCAGGTAACTGCCCACAGTTCTACATCCTGGGCATGACATGCTGTGGTATGGAATACCTCTTTGGCTAGTTTGGGTCAGGTGTCCTGTCTCTGCTTCCTCCCGGCTTCCCCTCCTCCCTGGCAGATCATGAGACTCAGAAAGTCCTTGTTTGGAGTAAACATTACTTAGCAACAACTAAAAACATCAGTGTTATCAGTGCTGTTCCCAGGCTGAAATTCAAAACCACAGCACTGCACCAGCTACTAAGAAGGAGAAAAATGACTGCTACTGCTGAACCCAGGACAATGACATACTCAAAATGAAAAGGCTATGTAAAAGTCTCCATTGGAGCCCTAAATGTTAGGGTTTTTTTTTCTCCTCTATCTCTCCTCTATCAGCTCTTCTTGGAATTTATTGGTTAAATGGCAGCGGAAGACCATTTAAGCAAAAAAAAAGCAATATAACTGCAAGGGAATTTATTTTATGATTTGCAAAATCAGTAGTTACAAAGGGTGGGATTCAGTTACCTTTTTCTGGTCTGTCTCATTTCTGATCCTCATGAACTTGCCTGGTAGAACTCTGACGAGTTCTGGTATCACCCCTGCTCTTTTGACAGGAAAACTAAGGCACAAAACAGTCATCTCTTCTTACCCAGCAAATCAATAAGAAGGCTAAACGGATGCCTTGCCCACAGGTACCCAATGTGCTGCAAGAACTTTTCCCAAAATTTTTTTCTCCAGTAGCCCAGATGTCTAGTGCCGTTTAGGATACAGCAAGACCCAATGGCCTTTGCAAAACAGCTCAGGTCCACTGCAGGTTGTCCCATCTGCCAGCCTGTGTATGCCCTAGATAGCTTTAAGTATACAGATGAGCCCTCACTTATGTAGAGGCAACTGAATCCCACCCTTTGTAACTACTGACCTACAAAAATTATGTAACTGTGTAAGACTGCACTCCCCTCTTTTCTCCCTGTTTCAACACTATTAAACTCTAAAGAACATTAAACTAAAATGAAGGTGACAGAACAAGGATTTCCTCAAATGGCTGGCACTACGGAAATGAAAAATAACCTGTTAGAAATGCAATCATATACACCAGCTGCACAAACCACCATTGAAATCCTCCTTTTCTACATTTGGCATCTGTCAGAGAACAAACTAGGGAAAATAAAAAAGCAGAGTCCTTAAAGGACAGAGCCTTCTCCAAGGCTGTTTATGGCCTGCCTCTTGTTAAAATGTTTATTTGTATTGATATATTTAGATGGGTTTTAAATGCAAATGTTCCCTTCCTCATGTCAACATTTCATGGAGTTCACTGGTTACACATCTTGTCATGGTTTAAGCCCAGCTGGTAATTCAGAACCACGCAGCCGCTCACTCACCTCCCCCCCAGTTCTTCCCTCACCCCTGCTCCTGGAGGGATGGGGAGGAGAATCAAAAGAATCCCACAGGTTGAGATAAGAACAGTCCAGTAGCTAAGGTATAATACAAAACTACTACTACTACCACTACTAATAATAATGATATGGGAAACAACAAGGGGAAAGAATATAAAACTAAAAGGGGTAAAGGAAAACAATAAACACAACTGATGCACAATGCAATTGCTCACCACCCACCAACCAATACCCAGCCCGACCTGAGCAGCGATCCAGGCCATCCAGGTAACTCCCCCCAGTTTATATAGTGGGCATGACATGCTGTGGTATGGAATACCCCTTTGGCTAGTTTGGGTCAGGTGTCCTGTCTCTGCTTCCTCCCAGCTTCCCATTCCCCTCCTCAAAGACTGAAAAGTCTTTGATTGGAGTAAGCATTACTTAGCAACAACTAAAACCAGCAGTGTGTTATCAGCATTGTTCTCAGACTAAAGTTGAAAACACAGTACTGCACTAGCTACTAAGAAGGAGAAAAATAACTGTTACAGCTGAGCCCAGGCCACATCTGTTAGTATTTATATGAGAAACAATAACAAAAAATCTGCAGCTCTTGCAAACATGGGTAACCAACACATTATTATGTGTGTAGCTCTGGTGTACTTATACATTCCTTGTGGAGGAGATGAAAAGGCACCAGGCTGCAATCTGAAAGCACCATGCAAGCACAGCTACTCCAAAGAGCTCAAACATCAAGAAGTCTCTGCTGTCCCACAGAGGCTCAGCAGCTTCCCTCTGCGTGCTGAAGCCTGCAGTGCAGCCCACTGAGACTTAGGCCCAGGAGTCTGTAGGCAGTGAAGGTGGTACTCTGCTTCATACACAGCCAATCGAGCGCTCTCTCTTAACATCTCCTTCTGACTCAGGGCAAGACAAGGCAAGGAACACACTGATGTGCTGCCATTTACACCAGTGACTGGCTGACCTGGACAGTTATCACATGGGTAGACTATCAGGGATGCTTGCAGGAACATTGTGATCGCACCCTGATTAATTACTCAAGAAAGCTACCTGATATTATAAACATTGTTTTAATTCAAGAAAAAGGAGACATCAAAAAGGACATTCATGCAAAAAGACATTTTGTATTCATACAAAAATACATTCATGCAAATCCTTACAGCAGAGCCTACACCCAGGACTCCTGTCTCTGCTAGACCTTTACTTCTGTACCAAAAAGACAAGTCTGAAAAGCAATTCTACAAAACTGGGAAGGACCAGTACCTGAGCCTACAGCTACAGCGAAGAACCAACTCTGACCACCCACACACACATCTCAACTAGCAGATTCGATGGTGCACACTACAAAGACGAGGCACTTCCCCACTACCCAATTCTGATCTGTAAAGATCAGCCACCAATAGGGATCAGCCACCAATAAGCTATCCCAGAGAAATCATTTTACCTGAGAAAGAAGAAAAGAGACAACTCCTCCTCCACCCATGGCCAGGACCTCCTGCACCAGGGATGATTGCTGAGGAACACAGGAATCATTCATAAACATGGCTGTTCCAACAGAGGGGCTCAAAAGTGTGGTCACTATATATTTACACAGTTGCTTTATCTACTGTAGCTAACACAGCATGTTTGCTTCAGTTTTTAAAAGTACAAAGTACCCACAAGGAGGAGCACCACAGCAAAGATAAATTAAATAAATAAATAGAAACCTAAAGAAAGGCTCACCAAGAAGGCAAAGACTTCACCATCTCACTTATGAAAACAGGCACTGTAGTGTGTGTGGAGCAGAGGTCTGCAGGTGAATGGTCAAATCCCACTGATCATCCTAAGCAATGATCCCTTCCCCCAGAAAAAAATTGAGGCCTGAAACATTTGTGAGTTACTTTTACATCTACCTCGACATTTCTGGGATGCTTCTATTATGAATCGCTGTTGTCCTAAGAGGTCAGCAACAAAAGGAAAAAAATTATCTGAAGGTCACCACTGCTGATAAGTAAACAGAGAAGAGAAGCAAATACTAAGAGGCAGGGACATGTATTAAGGTTCCCACTTGTGCACAGCTGCTGCCTCTAACAAAAATCAATTGCTGGGTGATTGGAAATGGCTGTGTGCCTGATCTGAGGGCTGGTTGGTAAATGCACAGCATGGGTGTTGCTTCCTGTCCAACTTGTTGTAACAGTTATTGATTGGAGATTATTTGTGATGTTGTCCTTGCTGTCAGCCTCTAGCAAAATGTTAACAAAGTTTTCTGTGCTAAACAAGTTCAAATTCCATGTGTCAAAAATCCCAGTAGGAACTGCGAGGCATTGAAAAGAACAATCAACAAGGAGTGTGGCAGACAGATTAGACATCTTAGGACATCATTTCTAGGTCTGCAATTAACAAAAACCTCACAACTCCTAAATTAACTTTGGTCAGAAAACCTACCGTTAGCCTTTAAAAGAAGAAAAGGGGGATAAAAAGGAAGTAGATCTTGTATGCATATGAAGAATATAGAAAATACCTCAGGGTAAACAACTAGTTTAATTACCTTGTTCCTTCAATCTTCTAAAACAAAGTTTAAAAACTCAAACAGAAAGCAGAAAGACTCATTTGTGTTTAGTTCACAGAGCTGTGTTCTACTCTGATCTATCAAATACTTTAATTATGACCAAGTTTCCTACAATCAAACATTAATTTCCCATTAATTCTTGGTGACTAGATATTTGTGCTCATTTCAGCCAACAGGACCTAGACATCTAGGATTCAGACTCCTGAAATCCCCATCACAAATAGGCTTAGAAGAAGATATGTAGCTCCTCTGAAAATGGCTCACAAGTATCTTAACACAGTCACCCAAAACTGGAGTCACCCAACCAGCTGGTTGCTATAAGAGCTTATCTTCCAGAGTATCAGTTTCCCCTCAATTAAACCTGGCTATTAAAACTTAACTGTAAAGGCGCTATTCATTAAAGTTTTGTCACATTCTTGGATGAAAATGCCCAAAACAGATGTAAAGTCTTGTAAGATTTGCACTCACAACCACACCAAAAATTAACGTAAATAATTATGGTACATATGCACAAAGCAGGGGAGATTCCCCCTCCTCCCATCTCCCTTCATGCTCCAGTGCTCCCTTTTCAAAAGATGGCAGCTGTTAGCAAAACAGTGAAGGAAGCAAAACTACAAGAATATTTACACCAAGAATAAAAGATTAGATCACAACAAGCGATTTTCTCTCCTACTTACACAGGCCAAGTACTCATGCATATATATTATAGAATCATAGAATCATATAGGGTTGGAAAGGACCTTAAGATAATCTAGATCCACCACCCCACACCCCCCATGGGCAAGGACACATCCCACTAATGAAGAGCCCCTCCCAAGCATCCCTATAGGCCTCCTTCAGATACTGGAAGCCTGCTCTGAGGTCTCCACACAGACTTCTCATCTCCAGGCTGAACAGCCCCAACTTTCTCAGCCTGTATTCATATGGGAGGTGCTCCAGTCCCCTGATCATCATCGTGGCCCTTCTCTGGACTTGTTCCAACAGTTCCATGTCCTTTTTATGTGGAGGACACCAGAACTGTACACAATACTCCAAGTGAGGTCTCACAAGAGCAGAGTAGAGGGGCAGGATCACCTCCTTCGACCTGCTGGTCACACTCCTTTTGATGCAGCCCAGGATATGGTTGGCTTTCTGGGCTGCGAGCGCACACTGCCAGCTCCCATGGGTTGAGATAACAACAGTCCAGTGACTAAGATATAACACAAACCACTACTGCTGCCACCAATAATAATAACGATAAGGGAAATAACAAGGGAACAGAATGCAGCCACTCACCACCTGCTGACAAACACCCAGCCTGACCCGAGCAGTGATCCAACCCGTCTGGGTAACTTCCCACAGTTTATATAGTGGGCATGACGTGCTGTGGTATGGAATACCTCTTTGGCTACTTTGGGTCATAGAATCATAGAATCATAGAATAGTTAGGGTTGGAAAGGACCTTAAGATCATCTAGTTCCAACCCCCCTGCCATGGGCAGGGACACCTCACGCTAAATCATATCACCCAAGGCCTCGTTGAGCCTGGTCTTGAACACTGCCAGGGATGAAGCATTCACAACCTCCCTGGGCAACCTATTCCAGTGCCTCACCACCCTAACAGGAAAGAATTTCCTCCTTATATCCAATCTAAACTTCCCCTGTTTACATTTTAACCTGTTACCCCATGTCCTATCACTACAGTCCCTAATGAAGAGTCCCTCCCCAGCATCCCTATAGGCCCCCTTCAGATACTGGAAGGCTGCTATGAGGTCTCCACACAGCCTTCTCTTCTCCAGGCTGAACAGCCCCAACTTCCTCAGCCTGTCTTCATACGGGAGGTGCTCCAGTCCCCTGATCATCCTCATGGCCCTTCTCTGGACTTGTTCCAACAGTTCCATGTCCTTTTTATGTTGAGGACACCAGAACTGCACACAACACTCCAGGTGAGGTCTCACAAGAGCAGAGTAGAGGGGCAGGATCACCTCCTTCGGCCTGCTGGTCACGCTCCTTTTGATGCAGCCCAGGATATGGTTGGCTTTCTGGGCTGCAAGCACACACTGCCTGCTCATGTTCATTTTCTCATCGACCAACACCCCGAAGTCTTTCTCCTCAGGGCTGCTCTGAATCTCTTCTGTGCCCAACCTGTAGCTGTGCCTGGAATTGCTCCGACCCAGGTATAGGACCTTGCACTTGACATGGTTAAACTTCATAATTTTGGCATCAGCTGATCTCACAAGCGTGTCGAGGTCCCTCTGGATAGCATTCATTCCCTCCAGCGTATCAACCTTACCACACAGCTTGGTGTCATCGGCAAACTTCCTGAGGGCACACTCAATCACAAAGAAACACAAAATCAGACTCTACAATTCAAAGAGAGTTATAAAGCAGGTATGTTTATTACGGAGCCGGGTGCAAGGGGGATCACTACTCCTAACTTGCACACCGAGGGGTTGATTCGGCGAAAACTCCAGGAACAAACTTGCCAACAAAGTTTTCAAGCTAACAAGCAGGTATTCTTTATTGCGGCACCGGGAGACACGGGGAATAGCTCCTCCTAACGTGTGTCCCCCAATTGCCACACAAGCTGTCCTTTTATAGCCACTGGGCATACATACATATTCATGAGGCTACGTATGGATTACATCATTTTCCAGAAAGTTCCCTGCATGCGTACAGAACTGTGGTGGTGGTCTCTGAGGGTCGCTTACATCTTCCAACAATCTTCATCACTTCTGGCTGCCTTTGGAGCATGCGCAGTACATGCTCATACCAGTTTAATTGGTTCGTTAGCACCAGAGACATCATAATCATCCTATCCTCCTACTTATCAGTTAGTTTAACTGTAGCCCATCCTGGACACCTGCGGTTCCCAGATACTCCTCATCCCTGTGTCCTGTTCTGCTAGACTGTTTTTCTTAAAACTATGTCAACTATAACGATTTATCTTGTGAGAATTCTCAGTATGTTCTCTAGCTGTACTCTATTTTTTTTTCTCTATGTATCATGCACCTCAGTAATTTTCCATTGCTACTGTTACAAAGCCATCAAACTTAACATTACTTATGACTAATTCTAAAGGTTTCTATATTCCATTTTGTGATTTTGTGCCCCCTTGTCTCAGGGTTAAGCAAGCAGATATTTATTACACAGAAACATGCTTATTTATTAGGTTCCCCTTAGTTCGGCGGGGATATTACAATTAGTTTAGGTACTCATTATCATAAGTCTCCTCCCTTTTGGCGCTTGCGCACTGCCCTCCGATGGTCATGGAAAGGGGTCTTCAAGATGAAGTAAGCAGTCTTCTTCATGGTGCACTTTTCACCTTTGGCACAGTTGGATGCCCCAGTAATCACATATTAGCTGAAACCAGACATATCTAAGTTTCTGAGAGCTGGCAAAGATTTAGAACAGTGTGACCTTCATACAAAATTTATTGCAAGCAATGCAGGATGGGCAGAAAAGGAGTATCCTAAGCTAGCAGATGTTCAGGAGTCACTGTCTCCAAACTAACTGATAATCAGAAGGATGTTAAGAAATAATTCACTCATTAGAAGGATGGAAAGAAATAATTCAGTCTTGTTAGTAAGACAACTAAATTCTGTTATCACACCACAGACTTACAACACAAACATTGTTCTCTATCTTAGACCTAAGTTAAAAGTATCTTAACCCTATGTTTTCCAGGCACTTGCTTTCCTTATATCAAATCCCCCCTTTTCTTTTACCTTTGCAAATTCGTTTGCTATGTAACTCCATTTTACTCAGGAGTTCTGGCAAATTATTTACCACTTTCAACTTCTTGTCTAACCTTATGTCTTTTCCAATCTTCATAATCAATTACAGACCTTTTACACCACCAAAAAGAACACTATATCATGCCACAAGTAATCAGTGTTAAAACAATTAGTATTAAGATTATTGCAACCAGTTGCCTCAACTAGAAGAGATTAGGTAACCATGAAGTTAACTTTCTCCATACTTCTTCAAAACCCCAAGAGGTCTCATCCTTGGTCATTTCATTAAATATTTCAGTTTCCCAATTTCCTCCAGATCTGTTTCAATTCTGCCACTTTGATATATATAGCAACCACTGATTATGGAACAAACCCCTCCTTATGAAGCCAATAATAGCAAGATTGAGTACCACAGCACCGAAGGTGCATGCC
The DNA here is from genome assembly GCF_033815535.1 of Pezoporus flaviventris. Taxonomy (NCBI): domain Eukaryota; kingdom Metazoa; phylum Chordata; class Aves; order Psittaciformes; family Psittacidae; genus Pezoporus; species Pezoporus flaviventris. The sequence continues at coordinate 187,960 of NW_026892669.1, read as the reverse complement.
CCCTTTCAGTTGGGGTAAAGTCTTACGAGCATTTTCTCCACATAACCAATACCACCCTTTCCCTTCAGGAACAGGCCACCACTGAACTACGATACCATTTATATTAATAGTGTGATTGCAATTTGAATAGTGACCTAAACCTGTGGCATTTCTCTGTACACAGGTATAATATTCTTAAACCCAGTCTCCAGATCTGAAAGGGTAAATCGGATAATCCAAACCTGTTGCTCTTATCCCTAATACTCTTTTTAACACCAAAAAATATCAATAACCTCCTTTTCTCAGTAATTCAGAAAAAATCTATTTACCACTGCTGTCCCGGATAACTTCCTCTCCCAATTGTTCCAATTTGATTTCTACTTTCAGTTTTAGAATTTTTCTTAAGATAGAGCTGACATTGTTTTGTCACTAACTGAACTGTGGTGTATAGATTTGTATAAAAAGAGTTGCTAACCAATGAGTTTTATTATGTTCCTACTGAACTAGCTTCCAGAGCTGATTATAGGGAATTACAAGTCGCCCATCAAGTATCTGAACCCAACCCTCTTTGTTTTCCTGTCTTTTCAGATCTTCAGTCAACTTTTTATCCTCTTTTGAATAGCTAGGTTCAGATTTCTCAAATGTTAGGTTGCCATCAGGGATTAAGGACATAATTTTAGATTGTTCAGATGCTTGTTTGGCTTCAAAATTGGCCAAATTATTTCCAATTTTCTGATTAGGGTCACCATGTTGGTGCCCTATACAATGCATAATAGCAACTTCCTCAGGTGGCTGAACAGCAGTTTCTGTAGCATGTTTAATCTGTTTCCCTTTCTCCTGGGTTCAGCAGTAGCAGTCAATTTTTCTCCTTCTTGGTAGCTGGTGCAGCGTTATGTTTTGACTTGCAGCCTGGGAACAGTGCTGATAACACCAGTGTTTTCAGTTGTTGCTAAGTAATGTTTACCTTGACCAAGGACTTTCTGAGTCTCATGCTCTGCCAGGGAGGAGAGGAAGCCGGGAGGAAGCAGAGACAGGACACCTGACCCAAACTAGCCAAAGAGGTATTCCATAGCACAGCACATCATTCCCGGGGGACAGGGGGGGTGTAACTGGGAGTTACATGGAAGGACACGGGGTCTTCTGGGTCAGACTCGTTTTTCGGCAGGCGGTATCGTATTCTCTTCCCTTGTTATTTTCTCTTATCACTGTTGTCATTGCTAGTAGCGGTGGTGATTTGTGTTGTACATTACTTACTAAACTGTTCTTATCTCAACCCCTGGAAGTTGCATTCTTTTTGATTATCCTCTCTGTCCCTCCGGGAGGAGGGGGAGGGAAAGAAGAAGCGGAGTGAGTGAATGAGCTGACTGACTGGTTTTAAACCACAACAGTTCTTTTTGGTGCCCAACGTGCAGCACGAGGGGTTGAGATAATGACAGATCTGTCTGGATTAATAGTCACTCGTCACAATGCTGATTTATTGACTCTCAAAGTTGTTCCTCTTGATCTCATAGTTTCAGTATATCGCACCTTACTTAGAGCCAGTATTTGCTGTATTAGTGCTTTTCAAGTGTGGGGCTTGGGCTAAGGTTCTTGTCTCATTGTACTTTATGGTAATGAATTGTAATACAATAGAATCATTGATCATGAAACTGACCTGGCTTATGTTCCCAGTGTGGTAACCACCTTTATGCTTTGGGAGGTATATAATAGAAGTGCTTAGCAATTACACATCTTTTTTCTCCTTCTCAGGTGCTCAACCTGTGAAGGAGACATTCTTTTACCCTCCCATTCTCCCCCTCCCCCCCAACCATTTACAGCATCATTTGAGAATTTTGAAGTTTTTGAATGGCCTTTTAATGCTGTTGAGACTTGTTTGCTGATTGTGATGGGGATCACCATGTTGGCACGCATACAGAGTGTGTTTGGCCCACAACCATTTTGTCTGATTTCAAAAGTTAAGCAGGGTCAGGTTTGGGTCTTGTCTGGGGTTAAACGATGATATAGGAGGACTGAGAGATTTTCCCCATGGCCAGACAGTCATGAGTGGCAGGGTGTGTGGAATAGTATGGGCAAGTATCGAGGTCAGTGGGCCCCTCCAGTACTTTGGAATTTCACTACTGGACAACTGCAAAATCCAGAAGAAATAGTAAAACACTTAAATGATGTGTGTGGTCATTCTGGCCATACCAGAGATGGACAAATCATGGCAATATGCTGGGGCTTGGCCTATGCTTACAGGACCTTGTTCAACACTATCCAGCACCTTCAAAAGGAAAAAAATGTCACTGGATCTGAGGGCAAAGCAACAGTCAGCACAGCTACTCCAGCTCCAAGCACAGCAGCTACACCACCCCCAGCAACAAGTACAGTCACTACTCTGACTTTGGCTACAATGAACAGCACAGCTACCCAAGCAGCAAGTACAGCAGATACACCCCCCCCCCCCCCCCAAAAAAAAAAAAGAACTGTTGTGGTTTAAACCCAGTCAGTCAGCTTATTCACTCACTCCCCCCCTTCTTTCCCTCCCCCTACTCCTGGAGGGATGGAGAGGAGAATCGAAAAGAATGCAACTCCCAAAGGGTTGAGATAAGAACAGTTTAGTAAGTAATGTACAACACAAATCACCACTGCTACCACCAAGGACAACAATGATAAGAGAAAATAACAAGGGAAGAGAATACGATACCACCCGCCAAAAAACGAGTCTGACCCAGAAGACGCCGTGTCCTTCCAGGTAACTCCCAGTTACCCCTCCCCAGGCATGACGTGCTGTGCTATGGAATACCTCTTTGGCTAGTTTGGGTCAGGTGTCCTGTCTCTGCTTCCTCCCGGCTTCCCCTCCTCCCTGGCAGAGCATGAGACTCAGAAAGTCCTTGGTCAAGGTAAACATTACTTAGCAACAACTGAAAACACTGGTGTTATCAGCACTGTTCCCAGGCTGCAAGTCAAAACATAACGCTGCACCAGCTACCAAGAAGGAGAAAAATTGACTGCTACTGCTAAACCCAGGACAACCTTGTATTTTCAAAAGTCCTTGTTCTTTCAAGATGGCACCATCTGCATGCACCACACCAAGTGCATATTTAGAATCAGTCCAAATATTTATCCTTTTATCTTTAGCCAATTCCAGGGCTCTCATTAATGCTATTATTTCTGCCTTCTGGGTAGAGGTGTTTGCAGGTAAAAGTTTAGCTTCTATTACCTATGAAGTGGTGGTAACGGCATATCCTGCCTTTCGTTCACCATTTTTCATGGAGCTACTACCATCAGTAAACCAAGAATCAAATCTGGTCGGCTTGAATATACAGTCTCTACAGTGGCCAAGCAGTTGTGTGTGAGTGGTTCTGTCTATTGTCATCATGTTCTACAAGGGTGGCCTGGTATTTTAAAAAAACATGAAGGAGATAACCAGTGGGCTCCTTTCTCTTCCAGGGCTGCTGATACAAAATGGGACACTAGTACAGTAATCTTTTGTCCCAAGGTGAATTTGTGAGCCTCTTCAATATTCATGACAACTGCTGCCACAGCCCTTAGGCATCCATCCGGGCCATCCTTTGCTCGCTTCATCCAGCTGTTTTGAAAAATGTGCCACTGCCCTTCTGTATGGTCCTAGTTTCTGAGCGAAGACCCCCAAGGCTATTACTTGTTTTTCATAAGAATATAGCTAAAAGGGTTTGTTTACATCTGGACGTCCAAAGGCTGGAGATCTCATGAATTTCTAAAAGCCCCCTCTGCTGAATCAGTCCATTCTGAAGAGGGAGGATTTCCTTTTAACAGTTCATATAGTGACCTTACCAGAACACCATAATCATGGATCTAAAGTCTGCGGCATACAGTCATTCCCAGGAACATCTGGAGCTCCATGACGGTTGATGGTCATGGAGTTCGGCAAATGGCTTCTTTTCTAGCAGCTCCAAGTTCTCTCTGTCCTCCTGCTATTTTATATCCTAAGTAGGAAACTCGGGTTTGAATTAGTTGGGCCTTTTGTTTGAACCATTCAGTCCCAGAAAATTCAGTAATCCCAGCATCCACTGGACACGTTCTTCCTTTGTTTCTGTGGCAATTAATAGGTCATCCATATATTGTAACAGAGTCCCCATCTGAGTGGGTGGCTTCCATGATTCTAGTTCTCATGTTAACTGATTTCCAAAAATCATTGGACTGTTTTTAAACCCTTGAGGTAATACCGTCCAAGTTAATGAGTTTCCCTTCCTGTGTCAGGATTTTCCCATTCAAAAGCAAATAAATTTTGGCTTTCTTTTGCCAATGGTAAGAAAAAAAAAAAAGCATCCTTTAAATCTAAGACAGCAAACCATTTGTGATTATTATTCAATTTATTCAATAAGGTATACAGATTAGTTATTACTGGATGAATATCCTCTACAACTTTGTTGATTGTTCTGAGATCATGAACCAATCCGCAACTTTTCCCATAATCTATATTTTAAAATTTAACAATGATTTCTTTGATTCCTTTTGATCTTCTCATTTTAAGGGATATTGTTTTATTCTAATTGGGCAGGGCCCCCCCTGTTTTTATTTCCACTAAAACAGGCAAAGCATTTTTCACCTTACCTGGAACTTCAGATGCCCATACTCCCAGATATACCTGATTAAGGATTTCATCTATTGCAGGGGGTCCTCCTGTTCGCTTTTCTGTTGAATTAAAGATAAACTCAAAACTGTAATTAATTGATCATTTTTAACTCTTAATTCCATTTTGCCTTCTTTAAATGTTGCTTCTCACCCTAATAAAGATTTTGGAGCATTTGGCATGCATAAAAATTGATGCATTCCTATTTTTTTCCCAATTTGTACTTTAAAGGTTTCAGAAAGAATGCCCTTTTTTTTTCTTTGCAGCCAGTAGCTCCCACATCTGTAACAAATTCTTTTCCCTCTGAATAAGTTGCTCCTGTATCCACTAAAAATTCCACTTTATTTCCTCTAGTCCCTAGCTTTAATTTAACCAGTGGATCTGCTAGGGTAGATTCCCCAGGTCCCCATCAGTCTAGTTCCAATTCAGTCCCCAGGGTAGCCTCACTTCCAATGTCCAAACTCCTCACAGCATGCACACCAACCTGGTCCCACAGGAGAAGAACCCACTCCCCCCACCTCTGCCTGAAATCCCTGCTCCACCTTTGCCTGACAGTCCTCCTCCACCAGTTTCAAAGCAACCACCATAGCCGTGGCTATAGCACGACTCAGCTTTTTCTTTTTTACCTGTTCCTGCATGTTTCCTCCTTCACTCCTGTCCGCATTTATCCAAAAAGCCCTCAGTCCCATCTGTCAACATGTCAGTTTCCACTTTTCCACCTGCCGCAGCACTCCTCCCACGCTCAAACACAGGAGCTGCATGACCTCCCCTCCTTTCCCCCTTGGTTTTCTTTTTTTTTTTCATTTCTCACAATTGCTCACCCTGATAAGCAGGGGCTACAGATGCCTGCCTCTTCAACAGCACTTCTGGATTAACCCTTTCTTAACTCTGAATGTGAATCTGCTGCTTGTTGCCAGTGACAGTCATCTCCTCTTCCTTATCAATAACAGAAAAGGCAGATGCAGAGGGTGGTTCTCTTGGAGGTACCTCTGATACATAATTTTCCAGCCTATCTTCCTGATTACTCTGGGTTTTTTTGTTCTTTTTTTTTTTTAACTTTAAACATCATTCCCCCAATATCACAGGCTGAACAACAGCTCTCCAGATTAGCTTTCTGTTTTTCCCTGTCCTTTTCCAAAGCCAAAATTAAGGGATCTGGCAGAGATATATTAATTTTGCATTCTGTCTGTCACTCTGGGTGGTTTCTTAAAAAAAAAAAAAAAAAGAAAAACATATCTGCATACATTACTTCATCCCATTTTCCTTGCCCCTCAAAACATTAATTGTAACAATGTATTATAGTTCAGAGTTCCATTTTTAGGCCATTTTTCCTGATCTTCCAAAGTATACAAAAGCCACTGTTTGTTACAATATTTTACCAACGTTTTCTTGTTTAATGAGCCCCCAGGAGACCCTCCCAGTTCTTTCCAATGTGCCAAAATGCACCCCAAAGGACTCTTTTTCAAGATCTCTCCACTGCTGATTTTCCATTATCAATCTCACATTCACACACACACACACAGAAACGGGATCCCACAGACACACTCCGCACAGTTACAACACTTGAGACAGAGACTAAAATTCAATGAAACAACAATTAATAACACAATTATAAAATCCTGTCACCAATACCAAAATCAGAAGACCAAAATCATTACTGTAACAAGCCACAAAATAAGTGGAATACCAATAAGATCCAAAACCATTTCCACAAGACACCCCCTGTGTTTTGTAGGACTCAAACCACAAGATGCCCCCTGCTTCTTGTGGGTGTATACCAAATGGACGCTAGCAGCCAGGTATACCCTTTTACCTACCACCCTTGTATCGATACCCTACCAAACGCCTGGGACAAGCACCCGCGCTCTTTACCTCGCATAGGATGTCTCCTTATGACTTATAGGTATCCCCTTTACCTGGTTCAAACATACCTGATGATTCACTAGTGATGGTACTTTTCTGCCCCTGCGGTGATCTCAGTGAGTTGGGGAGTCCTCCTGAGAAATCTCAGGGGCGCCCAGAAGAGTCTCGTCCTCAGCAGGTCCCGCAGCTGGACAGAGACTGTCCCATCTGGGGTGCCAAATTGAAGCATGGAATCAGAGTTATAAGGCAGGTATGTTTATTCCTTATATTACTTGCTTATGTTTATTCCTTATATCATCAATGTCCGTGTCACCAACAAAGATGTTGAACAAGACCTGTCCCAACACCGATCCCTGAGGGACACCACTCATTACTGGTCTCCAGCTGGACATTGAGCCACTGACCACAACTCTCTGTGTGCAGACATCCAGCCAGTTCTTTATCCACCTAGTGGTCCATCTATCAAATTGATGTCCCTCCAACTTAGAGACAAGGAAGTCATGCGGGACAGTGTCGAACACTTTGCATAAGTCCAAGTAGATGACATAAACTGCTCTACCCCTGCCCATCAGTTCTGTAGCCCCATCATAGAAGGCCACCAAATTGGTCAGGCAGGATTTCCCCTTAGTGAAGCCATGTTGGCTGTCACCAACCACCTTGTTGATTTTCATGTGGCTTAGCATGCCTTCCAGGAGAATCTGCTCCAAGATTTTGCCAGGCACAGAGGTGAGACTGACTGGTCTGTAATTCCCCGGGGTCATCCATTTTCCCCTTCTTGAAAATGGGGGCTATATTTCCCTTTTTCCAGTCATCGGGAACTTCACCTGACTGCCATGATTTCTCAAATATGATGGCCAGCGGCTTAGCAACTTCATCCGCCAGCTCCTTCAGGACCCACAGATGGATTTCATCAGGACCCATGGACTTGTGCACATTCAGATTTTTAACATGGTCTCAAACCAGATCCTCTCCTACAGTGGGCCCAAGGTCTTCATTCTCACAGTCCCTGTGTCTGCCTTCCAAGACTTGGGTGGTGTGGTCAGAGCCTTTGCCAGTGAAGACTGAGGCAAAGAAGTCATTCAGAACCTCAGCCTTCTCCAAATCCTGTGTAGCTAGTTCTCCCGAGAGCTTCCTGAGGGGCCTACATTCTCCCTAGTCTGTTTTTTATTTGCTATGTACCTGTAGAATCCCTTCCTGTTATCCTTAATATCCCTAGCCAAGTTTAATTCTAACTGGGCCTTAGCTTTCCTAACCTGGTCCCTAGCTTCCCAGACAACATCCCTGTATTCTTCCCAGGCTGCCTGTCCTTACATATATATATATATATATATAAACACACACACATATACATACACACACACACACACACAGGGAGACATGCACAAAGGATTCTGGAAGAAAAGAGGATCTTCAGCACAATTTGTATTCTTACAATCATAAAAGCACAGATCACTCTTGGTCAAATAGTGTTAGAAATTGCTTGATGTTCAAGTTCCATTTGTAATTACTATTTATATGCTAAACAGTAAAATTATGAGTCTCCACCCAACTCCTGTATTAGTAACGTACACCATAATAAAAGCCACACACCCCAGGTGTGTGTGAAACAGTAGATAATGCTTTACAAATTTACTTCTAATGTACTTCATCCAGACTCAATGTCCAGAACAGGATAAAAGTTAGTGGAAATGTTACAAAAATGGACATTTTTTTGAATCATTAGTGTACTTTACAAAGTAGAATTTACAAAAATCACCACTAGAAAGTCATCTGAAAATAAAAAAATAAACAGATCTAATGGGCGGACCCACAATGCAATGGCCAAGCCCAAGAGAAACATGCTAGGGCTTGAAGGATGGCAGACTAGGGAGAACTCTCAATCTATTGTTTCATTTGAGGGAAAGGATAGTTGTTTAGACTCTGTCCTGCAGGGGAAAAAGGGTACCAGGGCAAGAGTTAGTAGAGCTCACTCACAGAGCTTTAGGTTAGATTCAAAGTGCGAGGGGGTTGTAGGTGGGTTTGAACTAGTGGGGCATTGTTCTAGTATTAATGAAGACCAGAAGGCCTCCCGCCTTCCAAGGGTGCCACTAGCATTCTCTGCTTGCTCCCTGAAATGCCTGTACACCAATGCACGCAGCATGGGGAATAAACAGGAGGAGTTAGAAGTCTGTGTGCGGTCTAAAGGTTATGACCTGGTGGCAATTACAGAGACATGGTGGGAAAGCTCACATGACTGGAATGTGGTCATGGATGGCTATGTCCTTTTTAGGAAAGATAGGTCAGCAAAGCGAGGTGGTGGAGTTGCTCTTTATGTGAGAGAGAGACTACAATGTATTGAGTTCTGTCCAGGGACAGATGAGGAGCAAGTGGAAAGTCTGTGGGTGCAAATTAAGGGACAGGCTGGTACGGGTGATACAGTTGTGGGGGTCTATTATAGACCTCCTGATCAGGACGAAGGAGTTGATGAGGCTTTCTACAGGCAACTGAAAGCAGCCTCATGACTACATGCCTTGGTCCTCATGGGGGATTTTAACTACCCCGATATTTGCTGTAAGACTTACACAGCCAGTCATTCACAGTCTAGGAGGTTCCTCCAGTGCATTGATGATAACTTCTTAATGCAAGTGGTGGACAAACCAACTAGGAGAGGAGCGCTGCTGGATCTAGTACTTACCAACAAGGAGGGTCTGGTTGAAGCGGTGATGGTCAATGGCAGCCTTGGCTGCAGTGACCATGAGATGGTGGAGTTTAGGATCCTGTGTGGGAGGAATAGAATACCTAGCAAGGCCACATTTCTGGATTTCCGAAGGGCAAACTTTGGCCTCTTCAATCAATTGCTAAGGGAAGTCTCATGGGAAAGGGTACTAGGTGGTAAAGGGGCTCAAGATAGTTGGTCAGCATTCAAGGACCACTTCTTCCAAGCTCAGGATCAGAGTATCCCAATGGGTAGGAAGTCAAGTAGGGGAGCCAGGAGACCAGCATGGTTAAACAAGGAACTGCTGGGCAAACTCATACAGAAAAAGAGAATCTATGGATTATGGAAGGAGGGGCTGGCCACTTGGGAGGAATATAGGACAGCTGTTAGAGAATGTAGGGAGGCAATTAGGACAGCTAAGGCCTCCTTGGAACGTAATCTTGCAAGTCGGGTTAAGGACAATAGAAAGGGCTTCTTCAAATACATGGCGAATAAAACTAACACAAAAGGCAATATAGGCCCACTGCTGAACGAGGTGGGTGCCCTGGAGACAGAGGATATAAAGAAGGCAGAGGTGTTGAATGCCTTCTTTGCCTCTGTCTTTACTCCTGCAGACTCTCCCCGGGGGACCCAGATTCCTATAGCCCCGGAAGGAGTCAGGATAAAGGAGGAGTTTGCTTTGGTAAATGAGGATTGGGTTAGGGATCAGTGAAGTAATCTGGACATCTATAAATCGATGGATCCGGATGGAATACACCCGCGGGTGCTGAGGAAGCTGGCAGAGGTCATTGCTGGGCCACTCTCCATCATCTTTGGTAAGTCGTGGGAAACAGGTGAGGTGGCTGAGGATTGGAAGATGGCAAATGTCACGCCGGTCTATAAGAACAGCAAGAAGGAGGACCCGGGTAATTATAGACCGGTCAGCCTTACCTCCATCCCTATAAAGGTGATGGAACAACTTATTCTTGACACCATCTCCAGACATATCAAGGATGAGGGGGTCATTAAAAGCAGCCAACATGGCTTTACCAAGGGGAAGTCATGTTTGACCAACCTTATAGCCTTCTATGAGCAAGTAACTAGGTGGATAGAGGATGGTAGAGCGGTAGATGTGTTTTTTCTTAATTTCAGTAAGGCATTTGGTACTGTCTCCCACAGCATAGAAACCATGTCAAAACCACAGCATAGAAAACATGTCTCCCACAGTCATAGAAACCATGACAAAATGGAGAAGAAAACCATTTTCTTCTGTGGAAGCAATAAAAACCTGATTTCCTTTTTTTCACTTTAAGTTTAAAGCTCCAGAGCATCTTTCTTTCCATCATTTCCTCTTGCAAGCACCCTATTCTCATGGTAATAAGAGGTGCCTGTTATTACAGGGGGAGAGGCCATCAAAGCATCATTCTATCAACACTTTAGTCTACACTGATAATTGATGAATTCACATTCAGAATTAATTAAAATCAATAGCATCAAAGTGCAAAATCCCAGTAAACACACAGGCTTTTTTTTCTGTCTTGAAAGATCCTGAAAAGTCACACTGTCATCCTCTAGTTGTAACAGAAACTAACTTATAAAGTATCCAAGTCTTCCATGCAACAGCATTTCTACTCTCAAGAAAAGCATTCCTGGCTGCCTAACCCCATATGCCCCAGTTATCTGCATGCCCCTGCATTACATATGGACATGCCCAAAGCTATTTCACCAATTGCCCCATCCACAGACCATCAGAAGACAATTCTTACCTCCTCGGCAGCCATGTTGCCACAAATGACTGGAGCAGAGGGTGCTTTGTATTATAAATAATATTCTCTAGAGAAAACCTACTGTTGCAGAATGACTCTAAGAGCAGAACCATAGAGTTCTGGAGGACTGTGCAAGCAAGGCAGGGGGTGGCCCCCACAGGTGGCCGGAGACCGGACCTGGGAGGAGAATGTGGAGGAAGCTGTGGGGGCTAACCAATACTGTTATGCCAAGAAGGAGTGGCTGAATACCACTCCTATATATGTGTGAACTGCGTCACAAATAAACTAGAAGTTGCTTATCACCCATATTGGGTTGGCCTGTCTGCTTCTCCTCGCCGCTTACAAATGGCGCCCGAACAGGGACGCGGACTACAGGGCCCTGGTCACTGGGGACCCGGATTACAGGGCCCCGGCTAGCGGGGACCCGGATTACAGGGCCCCGACTAGAGGGGACCCGGGATACAGGGCCCCGGTCGACGGGGACCCGGATTACAGGGCCCCGGTCGACGGGGACCCGGATTACAGGGCCCCGGTCGACGGGGACCCAGATTACAGGGCCCCGACTAGCGGGGACCCGGATTACAGGGCCCCGACTAGCGGGGACCCGGAATACAGGGCCCTGGTTTAACGGGGACCCGGATTACAGGGCCCCGGTCGACGGGGACCCGGATACAGGGCCCCGACTAGCGGGGACCCGGGATACAGGGCCCCGGTCGATGGGGACCCGGAACGGCGAGTGAGCGGCACCGGCGGCAGCGGCCGGGAAGCGTGGGCAATGCTGCTGCGGTGGCGTGACGGACCCGGGTGCTTGGACTAACCGAAAGAATCCGCCGCTGGGGTGAACCAGACACTGCTGCGTCGGGAGGCCGATCCGGAGACCGAGGTTACAGGACGACCCAGAAGAAGACGATCCGGAAAAGGCTGGCCATGAAAATGGACCGAGAGGTAGCCCTGGACTTATTACAGTGCTTTTTATAAAAGCAGGGAACTGAGCCCTGGACTTATTACAGTGCTTTTTATAAAAGTGGGGAATTGAGCCTGAGACTCTAAAGCAGCTAGCAGGTCTACTGGCTGTAGGAAAGGCTAAGAAATTTTTTTTTTGCAGATCCTAATACAATATTTGAGGAGAGTGAGTGGCGAAAGTTTGGTGATGAACTATTTGACTCAGTGCTTAATGATTATAAAAAGGCAAAGAAACTCGGTAAACCACGGAGGGAAGTAATGAACTGTATAAAAAGATACAAGGCAGAAAAGAAAACTGCTGCAGTAGCAACGGAGAAACTAGGAACAGACGTCCCCGGTCGGTTGAAACCGGGGGAAGATTACAACTCGTTCCCCCCCGCAACTCGCGGGAGCACAGGGTTCCCACCCCCCCCACCCCGCACCCCCAACCTTCCTTTTCTCCCCCTCCATCAGAAGGTGCCGCGGAGGAGGTGTAACCCCCTGCTCCCCCACCACCCCAGTTCCGAAAGTAGGGACTTTGAAAAGGACAGAGAAAGTATATTAGAAGGTATGATAAATGTCGAGGAATCCGAAAGAAAGAGGGCGGTGCCTCGGCGCCGGATCGATTGCGGCGCCACTGTGAAGCACACAGTAGAAAATAGGGATCATGCGCTAGCGGGAGATTTAAAGGAACTGCGAGCCTCTCCAACCCACTACGCCCTAGAGTGAAAAAATTTTTAACTCAGTCATGGAGGAGCCAGGTCTGCAGATGGCCACATACCGAACGGGAGACACCTGATAAGAAAGACACAGCTGCGAGCAACGGAGACCCCGAGTTCGGCGCAGGATCAGCCCCCGAATCCCCTGAATCTCAGCCAGATTTATATCCTCTGCTTCCAGACCCTGACTCTTCGTCTCTCGGGTCGGTCTGCTCAGACTTACTGGCCCTGGAGACGCTCAGTTGTAACAATGAGTAACCAAATATGTGATCATTATTGGGGAATTTTCTGCAATGGGCATCTTTGCATATCCTGTGTTTACTACACAGCAGGGGGCTAAAGAGTGGGAAGCTCTTGATCTCAAAATAGTTAAGGAGGCCTGACAAACAGTGACCACGTATGCGTTAAAATCCTCTTATACTCAAGCTGTATATGTTATGATTTTTTCTTGCAATTGACAGGGAGAGCCCATACAGTTTCTCTGTGATACTCATGTACTAGAAGTTGGTTATCCAGGTTTCTATCAACCCTTGGAGACCTCTGTAGATACTGCTGGCCACTTCTTCCAGCACAGGCTGGCCACCTGTGTCGGAATGAGTGTGCATTTTGGTCAGTATAAAAGCCCAGGCCTCATGCGATGTGGGGGAGGCAGAGCCTCTGCGGGGATGCCTGCTAAGGTTGAGCCTGCCACCTCGCATTGCAATGATGCTTCTCGGAGCTGGTTTGCTGTTAGTCTCCACAGGGTCCTTGTGCCACGTTCTGTACTTGGGACTGTAGTGGGAGTAATGATAGCTTCTGTAGGGACGAAAAAAAAAAAAAAAAAAAAAAAGGGGGGGGGGGGGAGAGAAAGAGTAATGATGTTACATTTAACTTTAACCTGTCTACTTCTGAAGAACTGATAACCTGGGGGAGGGGGTATATTTGTGTCCTCCTGCCTACAGGTCCATGGTGACTGCCTGCAAAGTTTGTCAAGCCTTGCCATGAGCTGGGCAGACGAATGGAAAAACCTGATGCCTCAGCTACAGGAGCTGACCATGAATACCCCAAGCAGAATGAGATAGAGGAAGAGAAAGAACGAATAACTGCAAAACATCACTTGGGGGCAACTGAAAAGTAACACCCTGAATATGTGTGCTTGTAAAGTAGCTATTATTAGAAGTTGTGATTTTGTGTATAAAACCACCTGTATTTACTAGCTAGTTGCTAATGAGAAACTGCACCTTGTATTGTATAGATTTGTCACTTGTAAAAGAGATGTTAGAGTATGGAAGTTTGCAGTAGCTGCTAGAAAATGCTAAGGCAAAAGCTAGAAAAATTTTAATACAATGGTAGTGTTATAAAGCAGGTGATGGAACAAATTAAGAGGGGGGGAGAATTCCACTGGTAAGAAATTTCTTTGGCTAGTCCTTCACTGCCATCAGCATCTTCAACATGCTGCTGCACCCTGTAATAGTTACTCTGCTAATGTAAATGTGTGTGTGCCTTGCTGTAGTAGCGACTTGTTACTGGATAAAACAAAAGGGGGGAGATGTGGAGACAGTGTCCTCACAGGAGAATGCATAATTGGTACATAAACTTTGAATAGTCCTGAAAGATACAGCAAGGCCATGAGAGGCCCAAAGAAGCTTAAGCAAGCAAGATAAGAGGCTGGAATTCACCAAGTTAATGAGAACTGTGGACTGTTGGCAAGCTTTCAAGGTTGAGTTCTCACACCTGTGTTTAACCAATTATATGTTAGTCACTAAGGGTCTTCAAAACATGTATCCAATCATAATATGCCAAATCACTGTAAGTGCTTCAGCCGGGGCCTTGGCTCAACTAAGCAGACTGGGTTGCTGAGTTGCTAAGCAGACAATTCTACATCGAAGGCAATTTCTGATTTGTTTTAATGTTGACTCTGTAAGACATGCAACACTGCAGAACCTTTTGTTGTTGGAACAGGGACATGGATGTGAAGAGTTTGATGGAATGTGTTCTATGAATCTCTCTGATTATGCTAATTCGATGCACGCACAGCTGAGAACCCTGGCTCAGCTTACCCAGCAATAGTAAATGAGCAATATCCTAAGAATAACTAGATGGTTGTCTTCACAGGGCATTACAGGTTGAGTCAAACACTGTTGTTTGAAGTATTGCACTTATGTATCGTTGTTAGGTTAATCATCGTAGCTATTAGACTTGTTTATAGTTGTGTGATAAAACAGGTGAACAGAATAACCCATAATGCCTTGCTTGCACAAAGAAAAAGGGGGGAATTGTTGCAGAATGACTCTAAGAGCAGAACCATAGAGTTCTGGAGGACTGTGCGAGCAAGGCAGGGGGTGGCCCCCACAGGTAGCCGGAGACCGGACCTGGGAGGAGAATGTGGAGGAAGCTGTGGGGGCTAACCAATACTGTTATGCCAAGAAGGAGTGGCTGAATACCACTCCTATATATGTGTGAACTGCGTCACAAATAAAGGAGAAGTTGCTTATCACCCATATTGGGTTGGCCTGTCTGCTTCTCCTCGCCGCTTACAACCTACCTTTCCAAATCCCCAGAGGTGGCTTGATGCAACTCTGTAAGTTCAAGGAAACGATGACGAGCATTAGAAGGCCTCTCCCAAAACCAGTCCAAAGGGTGCACTGGAACCAGGAGAGGCTTGCTAAGGCAAGCAGCACTGGAGCATCACTGGATATAGTGCTTGGACCCAGAGCTAGCAGGGAAGGAGCTCTGCTGCCCGAGGAGAGTGACTGCCAGGACCACAGCATTTTGTTTGGTTCATATGCCCTTCCACTCATTGCTGCGTGTGAATCTGGTCCTCTGGTCAAAGGGATGTCAAGAAGTCTGGATAGATACTCAGGGTTATTAAAAAACGCAGGCTGGCACTTCTTTCTTTACTTTAAAACATCAGTGTTTTGCACTAAAAAATGCAAAAATACATTCCTAGGCAGCATTTCCAGGAAAATCACAAAAACTGCCCATGTCGTGAAGCTTGCAGATTCAGCTGCACATTTTGGGCTTTCAATTGCCAGTATAATAAAGGCAGATAACTTTGCAAAGGGTCAGCCTGCTCTATTTTGTTTCGGAGCTTTGCTGCTATATGTTATTTCCTCCTTCATTCACAGAGGGCAGCCCCTGCAGGAACCATCTGAACAGGCTGGCTCTCTGCTTATCAGCTGCTTCTTTCCTACCGTGGCAGCATATTTAATGCTCAGCAGAAAATACAGTCACCTCTATACCCTATCTGAAACACAAGCGAAGAGAACAATACAGGAAAATAAAGATTTCAGATGACTTGGGTTTGTCAGTGTTGTTAGAGGGGGGGAGATGAGGGTGGCACTGGGCTGACATATAAAAGGCTGATAAAGCAATCCAATTATCTTTTAAATTAAATTCATAGAATAGTTAGGGTTGGAAAGGACCTTAAGATCAGATAGTTCCAACCCCCCTGCCATGGGCAGGGACACCTCACACTAAACCATATCACCCAAGGCCTCGTCCAACCTGGTCTTGAACACTGCCAGGGATGGAGCATTCACAACCTCCCTGGGCAACCTATTCCATGCAAGAACAAAAGCACACTGGCGAGTAGTTTACACTTTCAGTACATTTTAAGCTACTGTAATGCTAAAGGATCATAAAAACACATACTGCAGACATTATCAAATGTGTTTGGAATTTCAGAACTGAGCAAATGCCACCAGCATTACTTCTACCATAATCACAGATTGATTAAAATCTTTAGGAAACTTGAATCAGAGTTGAATTTCTATTATTCATATAGTGCCTTTCTTTAGGGTCTTTCTGTTAGACCTACCCCAGCACTAAGTAAAATCTAAACTTCAAAGCCAACCCGCCAGCTTTGTAACTTGAAGCAACTTTTTTCTTACTAATTGAGGACACTAAACAAAGCTAGCTCAACAGATACATTTTCCACATTGAAATCTATTCCTTGGTTCTGTAATATGAAGAAATTAAATTCAAAGCAGAATTCAAAGCTGGATGAGAAGTGGGGGCTGGCGGAGCACAAGAGCTGGAGAACCGGGTTATTACAACACTGCCTGCTCTGGGCTGCCCCTTGCTGCTGAAGGAAGCCCTCTTGCCCAACAGGATGCTGCTCAGACAACCCTACCACAAATATCTTTCTTCAGCTGTCAAATCCACTCTTGCTTGGGGGGAGGGAGGAGTAAGGGAGGTTTCTTTTCCCTTTTAGACATGTCCATTAAAAATTAAAGTGATGATGATGATGATGATGATGTACATAAGGGACAGCAGGAGCTACACAAGAGAGACCTAAACAAGCTGCTGCTCAGACCAGGCAGACAGTGACTCCAAGGGAGCATCAGGGGACAGCTACCTTTGCAGACATGCTGAGCCCACCAAAAAATAAAAATCCAAACTTATCAGTCTTTGCATCATGTTTTCAGCACAAATGGTTGTGCTGCACTGATGTACTAAGCTGTAATCTGCAAACAACATTACAGAAGTCTGGAATGATGGTGGGAAAGCAGCAGAAAATAAATAAATAGAGGAGCCATCCCCAAGAGGGTTGAACTCTGCTATCCTGAATCTTTGCCCATGTTTTTCTCATCATCAAAAACACTGCTGTTTTTCTCATCAGAATGCTTTTCACTGCTGAGCACCTTGTTTAAAGCTTCAATTAAAGCTTGAAACTTGTCAGTTACAGAAGCAATTTGCTACGCATCAGCAAGCACCTAGCCAACACCAAGCCATCTGCTTTATTCTACCTGTGCTGATTCCAGAGCAAGGAGAAACAATAATCACTCACAAGATTAAAAGCAAAGCTGCCTGGTAAAGACCCATACCTGAGAACAGGCATGTCAGCATCTGTGAGGAGTTCATTCCCCCTGGATGCAGATGCAAAAGATGCCTTCAGGTGCTGAAAATACTCACACAACATTAATCATTAATAACATGTAGAAGAAAAATACTGGGATGGGAATGCAGTTTCTCAGGGATTTCACTAAAAGCATCAGCTCCTGCGATAATTTATGTGAGCGATGCCAACATGGAATTTGACCCTACTAGTTACTGACCAGCCAGAACCACACAGATAGTGTAATTCCAAAAACTTGCTATGCTGACTTTAAAAGCAAACCCACTGAATTTAATAAGTACCCAGAAGAAGCAGCATGGGGAATTAAGTGACACTGACAGGGCATCCTTCATTCTCAAAACACTCTAATTAAGTCTTGCAGAAACCCAAAGACCTAAGCCTCAGGCCTCTTTTAGAGGAATATCGTGTTTTAAACCCAACCAGACAGCTCGTTCACTCACTTCCCCCCCTTTTCCTCCCTCTTTCTTTCCTTCCCCCCCCCCCCCCCCACTCCCAGAGGGATGGGGAGGAGAATCGAAAGAATGCAACTCCCATGGGCTGAGACAAGAACAGTCCAGCAACCAGTGTTCAACACAAATCACCACCATTACCACCAATGACAACAATAATAAGAGAAAATAACAAGGGAAGAGAATACGATTCCCCCAGCTGAGAAACGAGTCCCACCCAGAAGACCCTGTGTCCTTCCGGGTAACTCCCAGTTACCCCCCCGGGCATGACGTGCTGTGGTATGGAATACCTCTTTGGTTAGCTTGGGTCAGGTGTCCTGTCTCTGCTTCCTCCCAGCTTCCCCTCCTCCCTGGCAGAGCATGAGACTCACAAAGTCCTTGGTCAGAGTAAACATTACTTAGCAACAGCTGAAAACTTCGGTGTTACCAGGGTTGTTCCCAGGCTGAAAGTCAAAACCACAGCACTGCACCAGCTACTAAGAAGGAGAAAAATGACTGCTACTGCTGAACCCAGGACAGAAGGGAAGGATATTTTATCCAAGGGAAAAAAGAAAACTAACAACACTGGTCAAGCAGATCTGAAATTCAGAGGCTCCACTGAAGACGAACCTTAGTGCGATATGTATGCCTCCAAAAACTGGAATCAACTCAAAAATTGTGGCTTCCTTCCAGCCCCCTTCCAGGCCTTCCCACTTCCAAGCAGAGAAGCTGGGTATTGTTTTTTAACCAAGCTAGTTGACGGTGCTTATGTTAAATGGAGGTGCCTCTTGCTAAATGCGAGTGTTACAGAGGAAAAAAAGACACAAAGAGCAGACACCAGAACGGTCTTCTCCACTGTAGCAGCACATTTTGTTAAAATGCTGCACAACGAGAAACAGGAATAGTTGCTTGTGATGTTCAACACACATGCTTGGATTGTCCTACAAAGCCCAGGAGCTGCACCATGCATTTTTGAGCACCACCTGCTGGCATTCTATTAACTCGATACCTTCATGGAAACAGAGATGGCAATGCATCCCCATGCCATGCTAGATCCATATTCTGCTTTTAACACTAGCAGGCATCACTTATTTCCCAATATTCTGAAAAATATGCAAGAGTAACTTGTTGCTAGGAGAATTTTCCCTGATAGCCAGAGACTGGCTTAAATCACTAGTTGGATCCACTAAAAGCTTTCTGAACCAAGTTCCTACTCTCAGCATATACCAATATGAAGAAAAAAAAGCAATTCACCTGAAAAGACTAAGTCTATAAAAAGTCCCATTCCAGGCAAAGGCCTGAAGCCAGGGTGAGATTATAGAAATTCTTCCAAATCAGGGAATACAGACTGCTCATGCTGCAGTATTCATACTCTTCATGACCTTCTGAAGGTTTTGTACAGAAAGACTAATGTGCTGCTCTCTAAAACAGTAACAAAACAATAGCAGCAAACTTTTGTACTCTACCATATTTTCAGGTCAAGGCATTTTCTGCATTTTATATTTTATCCAGTGATAAATGCTGAAGTGCATCAGCTCCTCTGCTTTGGTTGCTTCTCTGAATGCAGTCGGTTTGGTTAATGCTCACTTGCCTGAAAACTCCTTGCCACAGGCCAGAGAACTGGGGGGAAACATTATAAGCGAGACGTGTCCTGATTCTCACTTGGTTAAGGACTAAATAATACTTCATTTTTTGCCAATTCATGTAAATAAATATCCTGATGAAATCACCATTATTTATTGCACTGAGATTGGCACCCATGAATTTATGCCCTGAATAAATGTATCAAGTGACACTCCCTGCCCTGAACAGCTCACGGTCTTGATGATTTAAAGCAAGAAGGAGAGACAGAGCAAGAAAACCAAGCTGTTTTCCTTGAGGTTATATGGCAGTTCAGGACCAGAGAAGAACTGAGGTCTTCTGATTCTCAGGCCTTCATATTACTTGCTAGCTCATAGCACCTCTAAGTAAAAGCACCACAAACATGCACTGGGGCCTTAGCAAGCAAGTTGAATGTTGATACCCCATTGATGTGCTTCCCCATAACATAATCTTCCCCTATTTCAGTCTACAATCGTACACCTATTTTTTCCCTTACCAGTTTTTACCACCTTGCTCCAGATCTCACTAATCCAGGCAAGAACCCCAAACACAGAGATCACAATGTTTCAAAGCCAAAAGAATTCAATGGACTCAACTGTTAATAATGCACAACTGGAACAACCACACAGATACTTCCCACAGGCACAGTTTGTCCTTTGCTCAGATATCACTTGGACAGAATCACTGCAAAGGAAAGGAATGCTGAAAGAAAAATTTAAAAGGATGAAACACAGAAGAAACACATTTCTGCTTTGACCAAGTGCAAAGTGGATGTGGGACCAGAAGGCGCACAGGGCAGCCTCCTCACTTGCCATACAGCATAAAAATGGGCAGCTGGGACATTAATGCTTGAACAACTTGCCCCCAAAACAAACTATATATCAACATATGTATATCTCCATCATTTTTGCACACAGCTGTAACCTGGCTTCTGCTCTCCCGTGTGCTCCAGTGCTGCAACGATACCATTCAGCAACAAGGTGGGATGAGAGGCTGGGAAGGTGTCATGGTTTAAACCCAGCCGGTAACTCAGAATCAGGCAGATGCTAGCTTACTCCCCTCCCCCCCCTTCCTCCCCCTGCTCCCAGAGGGATGGGGAGGAGAATCGAAAGAATGTAACTCCCACAGGTTGATATAAGAACAGTCCTATAACTAAGGTATACACAAAACCACTACTGCTACCAACTAGAATAATAATGATAAGGGAAATAAAAAGGAAAGAGAATAACACTGCTCACCACCTGCCAACCTATACCCAGCCCGAGCCAAGAAGTGATCTAGCCCTTACGGGTAACTGCCCCTAGTTTTACATCCTGGGCATGACATGCTGTGGCATGGAATACCCCTTTGGTTAGTTTGGGTTGGGTGTCTTCCCTCAGCTTCTTCCTGACTTCCCCTCCTCCCTAGCAGAGCATGAGACTCAGAAAGTCCTTGGTCAGAGTAAAGATTACTTAGCAACAACTAAAAACATTGGTGTTATCAGCATTGCTCCCAGGCTGAAATTCAAAAACACAGCACAGCATCAGCTACTAAGAAGGAGGAAAATGACTGCAACTGCTGAACCCAGGACAGTATCCACCCCTGATTCCATACCATTCGCGTCATGCTCAGATCCCACATTTTTAAAAATATACCATTGCTCTTGTCTCATATATATATATATATACACACACACAGAGATATCATTCCTTAGTGCATGGAACAATCCCTAGGAAGCTGCTGAGTTCATCCAGTCCATGATTTCAGGCTCCATCTCTTGTAACAGTCTTTCAGAAAAGGAGAGGGGTTGTGCAATGTTGGACTGTTGCCTGCCGATGAAACCGTGGAACTCATCTGGTCACTGCAGAGATAGTTTAGTTCCATCTAACTTCAGTCTTTGTTGGGATGATGGTTGGAGGGAAGTCAGGTCCAGTCGCTGGTGACCTGAAGACATCTAGGTGTGTCGTGGTTTAAACCCAGTCAGGTAACTTGTTCACTCACTCCCAGTGAGTGGTGCCGAGCTGACAACAATCGAGGTCCGTGTCCCCCCCCCCACCGGGGTTCTCCCCCACTCCCGGAGGAACGGGGAGGAGGATCGAAAGAGTGCAACTCCCACGGGTTGAGACAAGAACAGTCCAGCAACCAATGTACACAAATCACCACCGCAACTATCAACTACAACAATGATAAGGGAAAATAACAAGGGAAGAGAATATGATACCACTGGCCAAGAAGACGAGTTCCACCTGGAAGCCCCGTGTCCTTCCGGGTAACTCCCAGTCACCCCCCACCCCGGCCATGACGTGCTGTGGTATGGAATACCTCCCTGGCCAGCCCGAGTCAGGCGCCCTATCTCCGCTTCCTCCCGGCCTCCCCTCCTCCCTGGCAGAGCATGAGCCTCACAAAGTCCTTGGTCAGGGTAAACATCACTTAGCAACAACTGAAAACACTGACTTCACCAACACTGTTCTCAGGCTGGAAGTCAAAACACAGCACTGCACCAGCTAGCACAAAGGAAAAAAAAAACAAACATGACTGCTACTGCTGAACCCAGGACATTATCCACCCCTTATTCCATACCATTCACGTCATGCTCAGATCCCACATTTTCAATACACCATCGCTCTCCCATATATATACATCCATATACATACAGACCAAGAGGAAAAGATCATTTTCTTAGTGCATGGACCAATCCCTATAATGCTGCCGAGTCCATTCGGTCCATGATGTTCAAAGTTCATTCTCTGTTGGGATGATGGCTGGAGGGAAGTCAGGGCCAGTCGCTGGTGACCTGGAGACATCTAGTTGATGGGCTATAAAAGTATTACACAGCAGGCAACGGCATACAATTGAGTTCACTGGCTGTTTTCCCCTAAAATCAAATCCCCTTGAGGTATACATCGGACTTCCCCATCTTCCTGCATTACCCACCAAGTATATCCAGGTCCCTGAGCAAAAGCAATCCCACGAGTGGGTTTGCCTTTACCTGAAGCAGGAATTACCCAGACTGTCTTCCCCAGAAAATTCTTCATATGCACCACGGGAACTTTGTCCCCCTCTACAATATGTAAAAGTTCTGACTGGGCTGGGCCAGCCCTGTTGGCAGATCCTCCGGTGTTGACCAACCAGGTGGCCTTTGGTAAGTGTGTATCCCAATGCTTGAAAGTTCCCCCACCCATTGCTCTCAGTGTAGTTTTTAACAGCCCATTGTACCGTTCGATTTTCCCAGAGGCTGGTGCATCGCAGGGGATGTGATATACCCACTCAATGCCATGCTCTTTGGCCCAAATATCTATAAGGTTATTCCGGAAATGAGTCCCATTGTCTGACTCAATTCTCTCTGGGGTGCCGTGTCGCCACAAAATCTGTTTCTCAAGGCCCAGGATAGTGTTCCGGGCAGTGGCATGGGGCACAGCATGTGTTTCCAGCCACCCGGTGGTTGCTTCCACCATGGTAAGCACATGGTGCTTGCCTTGGCGGGTTGGTGGCAGTGTGATATAGTCAATCTGCCAGGCCTCCCCATATTTATACTTCAACCATCGTCCTCCATACCAAAGAGGCTTTAACCGCTTGGCTTGTTTAATTGCAGCACATCTTTCACACTCATGAATAACCTGAGCAATAGTGTCCATTGTTAAGTCCACCCCTCGATCACGGGCCCACCTGTATGTTGCATCTCTGCCCTGATGGCCTGAAGTGTCATAGGCCCACCGGGCCAAAAATAATTCACCTTTATGTTGCCAATCTAAGTCCATCTGAGCCACTTCAATCTTAGCCGCTTTATCCACTTGTTGGTTGTTCTGGTGTTCCTCAGTGGCTCGACTCTTGGGTACATGGGCATCTACATGACGTACCTTCACCACCAGGTTCTGCACCCTGGCAGCAATATCTTTCCACAGTGCAGCAGCCCAGATGGGTTTACCTCTGCGTTGCCAGTTGCTCTGCTTCCATTGCTTCAACCACCCCCACAGGGCATTTGCCACCATCCATGAGTCAGTATAAAGTACTGGCCCCTTTTCTCGTTCAGCAATGTCCAGGGCCAGCTGGATGGCTTTCACCTCGGCAAACTGACTCAATTCACCCTCTCCGTCAGCAGTTTCTGCAACTTGTCGTCCAGGACTCCATACAGCTGCCTTCCATCTCCGATGCTTTCCCACAATACGGCAAGAGCCATCAGTAAACAAGGCATACTGCTTTTCACTTTCTGACAGTTTATTATATGGTGGGGCCTCTTCAGCACGCATCACCTCCTCCTCTGGTGACATTCCGAAATCTTTGCCCTCTGGCCAGTCCATGATGACTTCTAGAATGCCTGGATGACTGAGATTTCCTATTGGAGTTCGTTGTGTAATTAGTGCAGCCCATTTACTCCATGTAGCATCAGTTGCATCATGTGTAGAGGAGACCCTGCCTTTGAACATCCAGCCCAGCACGGGCAACCGGGGTGCCAGAAGGAGCTGTGCTTCGGTGCCAATCACTTCCGAAGCAGCTCGAACCCCTTCATAGGCTGCCAGTATCTCTTTCTCAGTTGGGGTATAGCTGGCCTCAGATCCTTTGTATCCCCGACTCCAAAAGCCGAGGGGTCGACCTCGAGTCTCCCCTAGAGCTTTCTGCCAGAGGCTCCAGGTAGGACCGTTCTCCCCAGCTGCAGTGTACAGTACATTTTCTACATCTGGTCCGGTCCGGACTGGTCCAAGGGCTACTGCATGAACTATCTCTCATTTAATTTGCTCAAAGGCTTGTTGCTGCTCAGGGCCCCATTTAAAATCATTCTTCTTCCGGGTCACATGATAGAGAGGGCTTACAATCGAACTGTAATTTGGGATGTGCATTCTCCAGAACCCCACTGCACCCAAGAAAGCTCGCGTTTCTTTCTTATTAGTTGGTGGAGACATTGCTGTTATCTTGTTGATCACATCTGTGGGGATCTGTCTACGTCCCATTTTATTCCCAAAAATTGAATCTCCTGTGCAGGTCCCTTGACCTTACTCCGTTTTATGGCAAAACCAGCTTTCAGCAGGATTTGGATTATTTCCCTCCCTTACTCAAAGACTTCTTCCGCTGTATCGCCCCACACAATAATGTCATCAATGTATTGCAAGTGTTCTGGAGCTTGCCCCTGTTCCAGTGCAGTCTGGGTCAGTCCATGGCAGATGGTAGGGCTGTGTTTCCACCCCGGGGGAGTCAGTTCCAAGTGTACTTGATGCCACTCCAAGTAAAAGCGAACTGTGGCCTGCACTCTGCTGACAAAGGAATAGAAAAAAACGCATTGGCAATATCAGTTGTGGCATGCCACTTGGCTGCCTTTGACTCCAGTTCATGCTGAAGTTCTAGAATGTCTGGTAATGCAGCACTCAATGTTCGTGTGAATTCATGCAGGCCATGATAGTCTACTGTAAGTCTCCACTCTCTGTTAGACTTCTGCACTGGCCGTATGGGGCTGTTAAAGGGTGAGCGGGTCCTACTAATCACTTCTTGCCTCTCCAGACTATGGATCAGCCTATGGATGGGAATCAGGGAGTCTTGGTTTGTTTGACATTGCCTCCGGTGCACAGTTGTCGTCAGTACTGGCTCTTGTTGTTCTTCAGCCTTCAGCAACCCCACAACAGAAAGATCCTCTGAGAGACCAGGCAAGGTGGACAGCTGCTCAATTTCCTCAGTCTCCAAAGCAGCAATACCAAAAGCCCATCAGTACCCTTTTGGGTCTTTGAAGTACCCTCTCTTGAGGTAGTCTATGCCAAGGATGCATAGAGCCTCTGGACCTGTCACAATGGGGTGCTTTTGTCATTTCCTCCCACTCAGGCTGATTTCAGCCTCCAGTACAGTCGACTCTTGGGATCCTCGTGTCACTCCAGAAATATAGATGGGTTCCACCCCTTCACAGCTTGATGGCATCAGCGTACACTGTGCACTGGTATCTACTAGAGCCTTATACTTCTGTGGGCCTTATGTGCCAGGCCATCTGATCCACACAGTCCAGTAAATCTGATTGTCCCCTACCTCCGCCTGGCTAGTGGCAGGGCCCCTCTAATAGTGATTACAACATTGGCCACTTAAGTCTTGCAGACAGGGATTAGTCTTTATCACAGGAGCTGGAGTAAAATCAGCTCTTCCATTCCATCTGGGAACCTGCTCACCAGAGACTGAAGCCGCAGCTTTCATGGGAGGATCAGCCTTGACCTTTGTTTTCCAGTTCATGCACCTGTTCCTCCAGAGCTGACGTAGGTTTTCCATCACACTTTCTCTTGTCTTCTCCATGGTCCCGCAGGTAAAACCATAGGGTGGCCTGTGGCATGTACCTCCTGTATCTTCTCTCTCGAGCAGTATGGCGCCTTTTGTTAATAGCTGAGATGGGGGTTGGTACACGTGGGGAGCTGGAGAGATTGGATAGATCATCTCTCAATTGTTTGAACTCCTGGGACAATTTTTTGCACAGCTGAAATGATGGAAGGGGTGATATTGTCTCTGAACTGTCAGAGTGTATGAATCAGTCCATCCACTGTTGATGGAACTACGTCATGCCAGGTTATTTATTTCATTGAATGGGCATATGATGACGTTGCATTCCATGTAAATCTCTGCCACATGGGTCATGTACATTCCACTTCATCTTGATCGACAAAAGCATTCTGAGCATCCAGACTGCGATAGGTCATCTCTAGTGGTTCTCTCAGAGACTGGATGCCTTTCTCTATAGTGGTCCTTTTAGATGAATGACTCATAACATAGCCCTTGTAGGGAAAACTTTCTTTCACAGCTTCCAAGAGCTGCCTCCAAAGGCTGAGGGACTTTTTCTCTTTTGCAATTGCTTTGTCAGTTCCCTCCTCTTCCCTAGCAAGTGATCCCAGCTGCTTGGCTTCCGTACTAATTTGTGACAGTCCGCCCCATTGTCACAGCATCGGAGTAACCAGGTGATCATGTGCTCCCCTGGTTGACAGGTAAAATCTTTTCGCATATTCCGCAGCTCGGTTGAGGTCCGGGGTCGAGAGGTCACCTCTTCTTCCTCTTCCTTTGATTCATATAATAATCAGATGCTCTACCATGTAGAAAGTGCATTGTTTCTTCATTTTTCTTCACTGTATGGGTTGCTCTTTGTGCCTCTTGTTTGCTTTTCCCCTTGCATACAGGGGCAACCAATATTGGCACGAATTGGTCCTCAGTTTTAGCTGCAGTGATTACCACTGTGGTTGGAGTGGCTGCAGTATCTGTTGTTGCGGTTGGTATAGCCACTGTACATTGGGTTTGAGTAGCACCAGCAGCTGCGTTGTCTGTTGATGTCGGGGTTTGAGTAGCTGCTGTACTTGTTGCTGGGGTTGGTGTAGTAGCTGTGCTTGGAATTGGATTATCTGTGTTGCCTCTTGTACTCAGAGTTTGGGTAGCTGCTGTACTTGTCATTAGGGCTGATGTAGCTGCTGTGCTTGGAGCTGGAGTAGCTGCATTGTTTGTTGTGGTCGGAGTTTGAGTAACTGCTGTACTTGTTGCTGGAGTTGGCGCAGATGCTGTAGTTGGAGTTGGAGTAGCTGCGTTGGTTGTTGTCAGAGTTTGAGTAGCTGTTGTACTTGTCACTAGAGTTGGTGTAGCTGCTGTAATTGGAGTTGGAGTAGCTGCGTTGCCTGTTGCTTTGCCATCAGATCCAGAGACATTTTCTTCCCTTTGAAGGCGCTGGATAGTGTTGAACAAGGCCCTGTAAGCATAGGCCAAACACCAGAAAAATGCCATGATTTGGCCATCTCTGGTATGACCAGAATGACAACACACCTCATTTAAGCGTTTTACTAATTTTTCTGGTTTTTGCAGTTGTTCAGTGGTGAAGTTACAAATCACAGGAGGGGTTCACTGGCCTAGATACTTGCCCATATGTCCTGGGTTCAGCAGTAGCAGTCATTTTTTCTCCTTGGTAGCTGGTGCAGTGCAGTGTTTTGACTTTCAGCTCGGGAACAGAGCTGATAACAAGGATGTTTTGGTTTGGCCAAGGACTTTGTGAGCCTCATGCTCTGCCAGGGAGGAGGGGAAGCCGGGAGGAAGCAGAGAAAGGACACCTGACCCAAACTGACCAAAGAGGTATTCCATACCACAGCACGTCATGCCCAGGATGTAACTGGGAGTTAGCCGGAAGGGCTGGGAGACTGCAGGGTTGGAGGAGGTATCGGTCGGAGCTTGGTCGGGCTTGGGGAGCGAGTTATCGGTCAGCGGGTGGTGAGGTGTTGTATTCTCTTCCCTTGTTATTTCCTTTATCATTATTATCATTGGTGGTAGCAGTAGTGATTTGTGTTATACCTTAGTTACTAAACTGTTCTTATCTCAACCCGTGGGAGTTGCATTCTTTTCGATTCTCCTCTCCGTCCCTCCGAGAGCAGGGGGAGGGCAAGAAAGAGGGGGGAAGTGAGCGAACGAATTACCTGACTGGGTTTAAACCACGACAGTTCTTTTTGGCGCCCAACGTGGGGCACGAAGGGTTGAGATAACGACAGATCTGACTGGATTAATAGTCATTTGTCACAATGCTGATTTATTGGCTCTCAGAGTTGTTCTTGTTGATCTCACAGCTTCAGAATGCTGTAACTTACTTAGAGCCGGTATTTGCTGTGTTAGTGTTTATCAAGTGTGGGGCCTGGGCTTTATAGGGACTGGTCCATGCACTAAGATAAGAGTGATGGTATATTGAAAATGTGGGAACTGAGCATGACGTGAATGGTATGGAATAAGGGGTGGATAATGTCCTGGGTTCAGCAGTAGCAGTCATTTTTTCTCCTTCTTGGTAGCAGGAGAGGGCAAGAAAGAGGGGGGAAGTGAGCGAACGAATTACCTGACTGGGTTTAAACCACGACACCATACTATCCCACACAGCCTGCCACTCATGACTGTCCAGCCTCGGGGAAAATCTCTTGACCCTCCTATATCGTCATCTAACCCTAGACAAGACCCAGACCCAACTCTGCATAACTTTTGAGATCAGACATAATAGTCGTGGGTAAAACACACTCTGTATGTGTGTCAACATGGTGATCCCCATCACAATCAGACAGGTCTCAAGGATACCCAAAGGCCGTTCAAAACCTTCAGAACTCTCAAATGATGATGTAAATAGTCTGGTGGGGGAGCTGGGAAGGTAAGGGAATATTCCTTTCATAGGTTCTCCACCCAAGGAGGGGAAAAAAATGTGTAATTGCTAAACACTTCCATTATATACCTCCCAAAGTATAGAGGTGATGACCACACTGGGAACGCAAGCCAGATCAGTTTCATAATCAAAGAGTCTATTGTATTGCAAGTCATTACCATAAAGTACAGCGAAATAGGAACCTTAGCCCAGGCCCCCCAGCCGATAAAATCTAAACCAGCAAATACTTCCTGCAAGTACGGTACGACTTGCTGAAACTCCAAGATCAAGAGCAACAACTTTGAGAGACAATAAATCAGCATTGTGACGAGTGACTAGTAATCTGAAACAATGAATGCTTTTCACAAATACGATTAGACACACTCTGGTCAGATCTGTCTCTATCTCAACCCTTCGTACCCCACTTTGGACTCCACAAAGAACTGTCATGGTTTAAGCCCAGCCGGTAACTCAGAACCACGCAGCTGCTCACTCCCTCCCCCCCCTTCCTCCCCCGACTCCCAGAGGAATGGGGAAGAGAATCGAAAGAATGTGACTCCCACAGGTTGAGATAAGAACAGTCCAGGAACTAAGGTATAACACTAAACCCCTACTGCTACCGCCAATAATAATAATAAGGGAAATAACAAGGGAAGAGAATACAACCGCTCACCACCCTCTGACCAGTACCTAGCCCAAACCAAGCAGAGATCTAGCCCTTCCGGGTAACTGCCCCCTGTTTATATACTGGGCATGATGTGCTGTGATATGAAATACCCCTTTGGTTAGTTTGTGTCAGGTGTCCTGTCTCTGCTTCCTCCCAGCTTCCCCTCCTCCCTGGCAGAACATGAGACTCACAAAGTCCTTGGTCAGAGTAAACATTACTTAGCAACAGCTGAAAACATCGGTGTTACCAGGGTTGTTCCCAGGCTGAAAGTCAAAACCACAGTACTGCACCAGCTACTAAGAAGGAGAAAAATGACTGCTACTGCTGAATCCAGGACAGAAGGGAAGGATATTTTATCCAAGGGAAAAAAGAAAACTAACAACACTGGTCAAGCAGATCTGAAATTCAGAGGCTCCACTGAAGATGAACCTTAGTGCGATATGTATGCCTCCAAAAACTGAAATCAACTCAAAAATTGTGGCTTCCTTCCAGCCCCCTTCCAGGCCTTCCCACTTCCAAGCAGAGAAGCTGGGCATTGTTTTTGCTGGTGTCTTGTTTTTTTCTCGACTCCCTGCACTCATCTCTTCGGTCACTATGATGCGGGAACACGCCTGGCTGGTCCAGACCCAGCTCTATCTTTAGGTGTGCATTCAAGTTGCTGTTTACCCAGCTAGAAAATGCAAAAGGCCAGCTGTGGCTCCAGCTGCACTCTGAATGGGCTAATGTGGTTACTAATGTAATCAGACCTGTCCACAGAGAAGATGGTTTTTGGCATTGTTGCATTCCCTAAAACCATCCATCCCTGCTTCCATTTTCTTTTGGCAAACACTCCCATTCTTCAGGCCCCAGTTCCAGCATCAGATTTACACTTCAGGTTGGTAAAACATCAGCTTCCATCGTGCACACAGCAACTGCTGTTCTGTATTTTTCATGTCAGAGCCAAACTGAGGTTTGTTTTTAATGTTGCTTTTGCTATACAGAATTCCACTATGACTGCAGACACATTTCTAGAAGAAGCACAAGAACTCCCTACTTGCTAAAAGCATTGGTAGGGACACAGCTGCTATCTTGGGTTGCAAATCCTATGTAACATCTCCCCAAAAAAAGAAATATTTTAAAATATATTGTCCTGGGTGTTTAGATGTTTTTGTTTGGGTTTTTAAGCAAAAGTCACAAAACACCTGTTCCTCCTCATCTTGGGAAGGAGGAAAAACTTCAACAACTTCAATACAGTTGAACAACACAGTTGTCCCACATGTACAGGGAAGATCTGCCCTATCTGCAGGCTGGTGGGGATTCACAAACCCTCCTGAGTTGCTTTAAGCTCTTACACAGAATGAGTGACAAAACCCTTCATGCAGAGGTTGCTGGACTCACATAATTAGGACAGGATCCAGACACACTGCTTGATCTGTAACAGCCTCTGACTCATCATCAGAGGGAAGGTTTCAAACATGTTTAGGCACAAGTACCTCCTCTTGCAGGACCTCATTGCTGCCTGCTGCAGCGTTTCTGGCCCTTTTCACCAGAGCAGCAAATGCTCAACACAGACACTGACTGGACGTCAGGATATCGATGTTCTGGCACAACCCACAGTTTCCAGAGGGGTGCAAGTCTGATGTGCTCCTGTATTTGAGATTATGCAGTATGAGACTACATTACACGCCTCTGACACGAAGCTGAACTGATCCATGTTCCTAATACCTTTACATTCATGCACTTTATATTCCACACATGATGACTGTGCCTGTGGAGCCTAGCCCCTGATATCCACCAGCTCTCAGCCTGTGGTGAAAATAAATGAATTTGTCACTGCAGAGAAG
Organism: Pezoporus flaviventris; assembly: GCF_033815535.1. Taxonomy (NCBI): domain Eukaryota; kingdom Metazoa; phylum Chordata; class Aves; order Psittaciformes; family Psittacidae; genus Pezoporus; species Pezoporus flaviventris. The sequence goes on along the minus strand of NW_026892669.1, from coordinate 156,981 downwards.
TAGTGGGCAGGAAAAAAAGAATATGCACAATCTTATCGTCATTGTACTTTGACCAGGACTGCCAAAGAAAAGGCTATATGCAAGGCCACATTGGAGAACAGCCAGGCAGCATACCTACTGTGTAGAAACCCCCACACTCTGGCACTACACCCTTCAGATCCCATTAAGGCATGAGAAAGCTGATCATCATCGGGAAAATAGGATGTTATCTCATTTGCAAGGCTGCAAAACACATGCCAGTCATTTCAAGCATATAAGAACTCTGATCAGAAGAACCTGACACCTGAGAAATCACCTCAAATTGGAATTAAGCAGCTACTAACACACTGAAGTAACCGCTAAAAAAAAGATAATCTCTGAAAGATAATCCATCCCCTTCTATTTTCCAGGAAATACCACTAAGCTTAGGTATCACCGGGGAGTACACAAAGTAATTATTTCTTCCCAGATACGCAAACTGGATTAAAAAGTCACATCATCCCTTTTCCTTATTATTCTCCATTGCTACCAGTGGGCACTCTTGGCTTTCCCAGCCTGTGGGAACTGCAAGCCTTTCTGTTCCTGCTGTGTGGATGATTAAAGAAGAAGAATAATTGCTGATAGTGCACGTGGGTCTTGAGCAAGTCAAGGAGTGTTTTTGTGCATGAGTGCAAGGTCAGGTTGGAAAAACACCTGGGGAGTAACTGTTTATAGAGTGGAATTTAAAGTGGCTGAAAGCAGTCACTGTGATTTACCTCCATCCCTGGAAAGGTGATGGAACAACTTATTCTTGACACCATCTCTAGACATATCAAGGATGAGGGGGTCATTAAAAGCAGCCAACATGGCTTTACCAAGGGGAAGTCATGTTTGACCAACCTTATAGCCTTCTATGAGCAAGTAACTAGGTGGATAGAGGATGGTAGAGCGGTAGATGTGTTTTTTCTTGATTTCAGTAAGGCATTTGGTACTGTCTCCCACAGCATCCTCATAGATAGATAGGCTAAGGAAGTGTGGGCTTGATGATCAGGTAGTGAGGTGGATCAAGAACTGGTTGGAAGGAAGAAGGCAGAGTTGTGGTCAATGGGCCAGAATCTAGCTGGAGGTCTGTGACTAGTGGAGTCCCTCAGGGGTCGGTGCTGGGACCAGTGCTGTTTAATATTTTCATCAACGACCTGGATGAGGGAACTGAGTGTACCCTCAGCAAGTTTGCTGATGATAATAAACTGGGAGGAGTAGCTGACACACCAGAAGGCTGTGTTGCTATTCAGCGAGACCTGGACAGGCTGGAGAGTTGGGCAGAGAGGAACTTGATGAAATTCAACAAGGGCAAGTGTAGAGTCTTGCATCTGGGGGAAGAACAACCCCATGTACCAGTACAGGTCGGGGGCTGACCTGTTGGGCAGTAGTGAAGGGGAAAGGGACCTGGGGGTCCCGGTGGATAGGAGGATGACCATGAGCCAGCAATGTGCCCTTGTGGCCAAGAAGGCCAATGGCATCCTAGGGTGCATTAGAAAGGGTGTGGTTAGTAGGTCAAGAGAGGTTCTCCTCCCCCTCTACTCTGCCTTGGTGAGGCCACATCTGGATTATTGTGTCCAGTTCTGGGCCCCTCAGTTCAAGAAGGACAGGGAATTGCTTGAAAGAGTCCAGCGCAGAGCCACAAAGATGATTAAGGGAGTGGAACATCTCCCTTATGAGGAAAGTCTGAGGGAGCTGGGTCTCTTCAGCTTGGAGAAGAGGAGACTGAGGGGTGACCTCATCAATGTTTACAAATATGTAAAGGGTGAGTGTCAGGATGATGGAGCTAGGTTTTTTTCAGTGATGTCCAGTGATAGGACAAGGGGCAATGGGTGTAAACTGGAGCATAGGAGGTTCCATGTGAACATCAGGAAAAATTTCTTTACTGTGAGAGTGACAGGGCACTGGAACAGGTTGCCCAGGGGGGTTGTGGAGTCTCCTACATTGCAGATATTCAAGGCCTGCCTGGACAAGTTCCTGTGTGATGTACTCTAGGTTGCCCTGCTCTTGCAGGGAGGCTGGACTAGATGATCTTTTGAGGTCCCTTCCAACCCTTGGGATCCTGTGATTCTGTGAGCAGCTTTCCGGCCACGCTTCCCCAAGTCCATAGCATTGCACGGGGTTGTTGTGACCCAAATGCAGAACCCAGCACTGAGTGTTGTGGAACCTCATACAATTGCCCTCAGCCCATGGATCTAGCCTGTCCAGATTCCTCTAGTACTCCCTACCCAAGCATATCTTTACTAGTGTGCTTAGGCCACGGGTGGTCCTTCAGAAGCCAATTTGTCTATCTGCAGTAATTAACAACACGTCTGTGTTCCCTTGGTTTTCCACTCTGAGAGCGCTGCTCAGGGAGGCAGCAGTCCCTGGCAGCCAATGCTGGCACTGAAAGCAAAAATTACAGATGCCAATTTCTCAGCTCAGTGAAAGATGGTGAGAGTAAAGGCAGATAAACTGAGCTGTCTTTCTCTGAACGCTCCCATGTGAGGTCTCTTCCCACCGCAGGTCTACCTCCACCAGGCAAACCATCTCACTTTAGCAGAGCACTTTTAGAAAACAAGTAAAATCACTTCTCTGTGGACCAAACTTTACAATGTTGCCTCATCACAGACACTGGGCTAGGAAGAGATGCACCACACATTCTCTTTTCACATGACTGCAGATATTATACTGGCCGATAAAGACTATGGGTCAGTTTGGGGCCCAAACTCTATAAATATCTGTAGAACCTTCCCAACTGGCTCAGAACAGCCATTTGGGTAAAAGCAACAAGAAAAACCTCCTTTCTCAACATGCTTTTACTGGCCAACCTGGTCTCAGTGCAGGTACTCTCAGTGGACTTTGAAACAATGAGCAATTAGTTTCCAAACAATGAATGGTGGAAAGCAGCTCCTCCCAATGAAGTTAGTTCTTTAGCAATTGCCATCACCCCAGAAACTGGAAGGACATTCCTCTTTTGAAAAAGAAACAGAGCTAGTTAGCAGTGTCTGGTAATATCCTTGTTAAGAAAACCTGAGATTTTAAACCCAAAATTTTAGCTTTCTATCTAAAAGGCTAGTACAACATGCCAGCTAGTCTTAGGCATTGTATAGAGTATTTTAGGATGAATTTACAACTGGATTTGTAGCTAGAGGCTGACAGAATCTGCTTTTCTTCTCCGTGGTCCAGAGAGGAACACATAGCCTGACATGAGCTCAGAGAGATTTTACCTGAGATACAAGCCCAACAAGAGCCGAGAACACAGGATGCGCACTGCTCAAGTGATAAAGATGAGTAAACTCTATCCAAGTATCACCGGATTAGGCAACACAGCTTAAATCTGGAGCAGCGTGGTGAGATGCAAGAGCCTGCTTTAAACTGCTCTTGGAGGAGGTTATTGCAAAAGTAAAAATTCCTGAGGAATCTAAGCCTGTATCTGCCCACTTTTTTAGAAACAGCACTGCTCTAACTCCCACCAGTCAGGTACAAAACAGACACACTATCTGGGTGTTTCATAAAGACCATTTAGACACTGTTTTAAGTGTAGCAAAGGAATCTGCTCTCCTCATGCTGCTGATGCTTATCTCTGTCCAAACCAAAAACACAGTGTTAAATTTAACTTGTTCAAAAGCACATTTTAACATCCAAACAGGAATATGTTCCTACAGATACATATACATGCTCCTCTATTCACAGCTGCACAGACAACTTTAAAAAGTGCAAAAGCAAAAACACATGCAGCGATTGTTTCCATTCAAAATGCCTTTTGTAATCCAAACTCAGGGGGCAGTGCACATGGAGGAGATGGGGTTTCCAAATGAGGATGTGCAACTAGAAGTCAAATTTGAGAAACACTGAGCATTCCGTAGCATTCTTCAGCATCTCCAAAGGGCTCCACCCTACTGAAAAACTGGGCATTCGTCGAAGAGACTAACTTCAGATTTTGGCTAAGGAGATTACCAGCTTTAGGTAACCTCTAACCATGAGCTAGGACACTTCATCTGCCATCCTGTATTAGCACATCGAGGCACATTTGGTTTCACAAGTCTCTGCATTTGTGTATTTCTATAAAAGTCTCTCCATTATTTAACAGAGAACCTTGAACGCATATACGCAAGTGTTGCCTGAACCCCTACAATGAACTTGTAGACTTGTTGACTTTATCTGTTTAACAGATTAGGTTTGCACTGACAGATGGACAATGCTACTGTCAATTAAAAATGAATACCATTAATGTTGGATGAGCATAAAACCAATTACCTTTGATGTAAGACACTTGTAAATAGGGGGAAAAGGAAAACGGTTAAAGAAGTTTGAAAGTAATAGCTCATAGTTCCTTTAAAGATATTTACTTCCAGTTTTTCCCTTTTTCCTCTGTTTTTCCTTTGGCAATGCTTTTACTAGCCTATACTCCTGTATTATCTATTTTATTTAGTTAGCTAACTGCTAGTGTACTTACTCAAATTTATAGAACGTAATGGCAAGCCAAATCTTTCCAAATGTCCCATTCATAGAATATAATGCACTGGTCAAGATTTAGAGAACTATTAAAAATAGATCAAATCACTCCATTTTATACCATTAGCTTTGTGTTAGCAAAAATCAAATTAGTATCTCCTTCAGTTTCTCCTAACTGGCATTCTTAAAAAGCCCATAGATCAGTTCTCATTCCCATTCTCCTTACATTTCTGAGGCAAAAGATTCTGAGGCTTCTGTGTAACATGCAGCTGGCAAATTTTTCTGACATCACTACCAACACAATTTTGCGAGTGTACCCATTGAACCATTGTTTGCAAGCAAGTCTTCAAAATTACTAACCAGGGTAAAAATTCTGCAGCATCAAGTCAAGCTGAGGTCCTCTTTTCTTAGCTTCCACAACTCAATTAGCTGCAAATACCACACCAGCAGCAAACCGGAGTTTCAATTTCTGCTTGCACCTAACTCTACAAACTCATTTTAGTGTTTGGATTAAAAACAAATAACCTCTCCACTGCATAAATCAGAGCCTGATACTTAGAATTATCTCTAAAATATAAAGAAACTAAAGAATAAAACTTTCCAGTGGTTGTGCTGGGCAAATCAACCTAAAGAAATGAGGAACCAAGTTATTGAAAGAATGCTCTTGACTTCAGTGGCAGCACTTACATGTATAAATTTCAGTCATATACATAAAGGGCTGTCAGAGAGCACAATCTGCAAACATTTTATTGTTTATGATGACCAAGTTAAACTAGCAATGGATGCAGTTCTTCGTATTTTAGCCCCAGCTGTAAAATTAGCTCAAATATAATGTTTAAGGTGGTTAAAAGGCCTTGTAGCCCACAACCTGCAATGGTAGGTTACTCGTAAAACTTTATGTCTTAGGATGTTCAATGAATATTAACTGGACTTTTGCAATCTATTTCAATGGCAGACAGAAGTGACAGACTACCATGTTTTGGCATCACCTGAATACCTACAACACAACCAGCTTTTTTATAGGTCTACATACTGGTATTCTGTGTTTCTGCTCAAAATGGCTCAATTTCAGCACATTAATTAGCACAGCATTTAATTAAATACATTTAAAATTACTGACGAGGTTTTCTAACTGCCTTTCCATGCAACTATTTTACCCTCGGATTGTATATAACCCTCTTTTATGTTTCTTCTGTGAGGGCAGGGAAGGGGGAAGAAAGGAGAGAGCTCTCAGCTCAGTTTCTGGAATATTTCTTTTCCTAACTTCTGCTTTTCACTCCCTTTCTTTATCTTACACTGATACATTCCACCTTTTAGACAGAGTCCCAGAGCATTAGCAGCTCTTGGCCCAACTGTTCACCCAAGCAGTCCAAGGGAAAATGTTGGTACTCTATCTAGAGGACGAGCTCCACTAGTAACAAGGGACATGGAGGGCATCTGAAACACTTGTCACGTAGGCTGTCCATCTGGCCTCTTCAGCTGCTGAACTACTTATTAACTTTGCTGCACTGGATTGTTTAACGGCTTCTCTCTCTACTTCTTTAGTGTGGCAAAGGTCACTTTTGACATCAGAGCCATTGGGCGTCCACACTGAACACAGATTAACACAGCCTGTTTGCACTCCTGATGTCACAACAGAATTTAGACTAGTTACTTAGTTTCAAAGGTGAACATAACAACAGATATGAGCAGGTGAAAGGAATCATGATGAGGCCACCACCGTATTTCACCACAGAGCAGCCCCTACATACATAGCCATAAAGCTCCATCACCAGTTTGTTCTTCGGCCTCTAAGTCCTCCAACAAGAATACTGATAGTTGCTGTGGGAACACAGTTGTATGAAATTTTCTTTGAATTTTTAGATGGCACAGATACTCGGGAGAGATTAACAAAGGGACAGAGATGATGCAACTGTGCAGCACCTCACTTCCTGGCGCAGAGCCTCCCCATGTAATGCCAATGGCACAAGCTCAGGACTCTGCTGCCTGGTCACCTCTCACCAAAACATGCCTGTGTGCAGAAAAGGCATTTGTCCTGGGTTCAGCAGTAGCAGTCATTTTTCTTCTTCTTAGCAGCTGGTGCAGTGCTGTGGTTTTGACTTTCAGCCTGGGAACAGCGCTGATAACACCGATGATTTTCAGTTATTGCTCAGTAAAGTTTAATCCGACCAAGGACTTTCTGAGTCTCATGCTCTGCAAGGGAGGAGGAGAAGCCGGGAGGAAGCAGAGACAGGACACCTGACCCAAACTGACCAAAGAGGTATTCCACACCACATCACATCATGCCCAGTATATAAACTGGGGGCAGTTAACCGGGAGGGCTATATCACTGCTCGGGTGAGGCTGGCTATCGGTCAGAGGGTGGTGAGCGGTTGTATTCTCTTCCCTTGTTATTTCCCTTATCATTATTATTACTCGTGGTAGCAGTAGTGGTTTGCGTTATACCTTAGTTACTAAACTGTTCTTATCTCAACCCGTTGGAGTTAAATTCTTTTCATTCTCTTCCCCATCCCTCCAGGAGAGCGAGGGGGGGGGGGGGGGAGTGACCAAGTGGCTGTCTGGTTCTGGGTTGCTGGCTGGGCTTAAACCACGACAGTAATTTGTAGCACCCAATCTGGGGCACAGAGGCATGAGATAACAACAGATCTGACTGGAGTGTGTCTAATTGTATTTGTCAAAAGTATTCGTTGTTTTGGATTAATAGTCACTCACCACAATGCTGATTTATTGGCTCTCAAAGTTGTTGCTCTTGATCTTGGAGTTTCAACATGTCGTACCTTGCTTATAGCCAGTATTTGCTGCCTTAGTGTTTAAAAGGTAGGGGGCCTGGGCTGAGGTTCTTGTTTCACTGTACTTTATGGTAATGACTTGCGATACAATAAACTCATTGATCCTGAAACTGATCTGGCTTGCGTTTCCAGTGTGGTAATAACCTCTAAACACTGGGAGCTATATAATAGAATTGTTTAGCAATTATATTTCTTTTTTTTCCTCCTCGGGGGGGTCAACCTATGAAGGAGATATTCCCTTAGGTTCCCAGCTCCCCCACCAGACTATTTACAGCATTATTTGAGAGTTCTGAAGGTTCTGAATGGCCTTTGGGTACCCTTGTGACCTGCCTGCTGATAGTTGTGTAGATCACCATTTTGGCACACATACAGAGTGTGTTTTACCCACAACCATTTTGTCTGATGTCAAAAGTTAAGCAGGGTCACGTTTGGGTCTTGTCTAGGGATAGACAGCAATACAGGAGGACCAAGAAATTTTCCCTGAGGCTGGACAGTCATGAGTGGCAGGGTGTGTGGGATAGTATGGGAAGTATCTAGGCCAGTGGGCCCCTCAAGTACTTTGGAACTTCACCACTGAAACACTGCAAAATCCAGAAAAATTAGTACAACACTTAAATGATGTGTGTTGTCATTCTGGTCATACCAGAGAGGGACAAACATAGCAACGTACTGGGGCTTGGCCTACACCTACAAAGCCCTGTTCAACACTATCAAGCACCTTTAAAGGGAAAAAGATGTCTCTAGATCTGATGGCAAAGCAACAGAAACTGCAGCTACTCCAACTGCAGTGCAAGCCACAGTTCACTTTTATGTGGAGGGGCAGCCCGTACACTTGGAACCGACTCCCCAGGGGTGGAAACACAGCCCTACCATCTGCCATGGACTGATCCAGACTGCAGTGGAACAGGGGCAAGCTCCAGAACACCTACAATACATTGATGACATCATCGTGTGGGGTGATACTGAGGAAGAAGTTTTTGAGAAAGGGAGGAAAATAATCCCAATCCTGCTGAAAGCAGGTTTTGCCATAAAACGGAGTAAGGTCAAGGGACCTTGTCGTGGTTTAAACCCAGCCAGACAGATGAGAACATTTTAGTAACTAAGGTATAACACAAATCACTACTGCTACCACCAATAATAATAATGATGAAGGAAATAAAAAGGGAAGAGAATACAACACCTCACCACCAGCCGACCGATAACTCGCCCCCTGCCCGACCAAGCACTGACCGATACCTCCTCCAAACCCGCCATCTCCTAGCCCTTCTGGGTAACTCTCAGTTACATCCTGGGCATGACGTGCTGTGGTATGGAATACCTCTTTGGTCAGTTTGGGTCAGGCGTCCTGTCTCTGCTTCCTCCCAGCTTTCCCTCCTCCCTGGCAGAGCATGAGAATCACATGTGGCCAGACCAAAACATCAGCGTTATCAGCTCTGTTCCCAGGCCGAAATTCAAAACACAGTACTGAACCAGCTACCAAGAAGGAGAAAAATGACTGGTACTGCTGAATCCAGGACAGACCTGCAGAGGAGATTCAATTTTTGGGAATAAAATGGCAAGATGGACGTTGCCAGATGCCAACAGATGTGACAGAAAAAGTAACAGCAATGTCTCCACCAATTAATAAGAAAGACAAGCTTTCACAGGTGCTGTGGGGCTCTAGAGAATGCACATCCCAAAACAGGTTGATTGTAAGACTTTTCTACCATGTAATCCAAAAGAAAAATGTTTTTAAATGGGGCCTTGAGCAACAACAAGCCGTTGAACAAATTCAACGCAAGATAGGTCATGCAGTAGCCCTTGGACCAGTCCGGACTAGACAATATATAAAAAATGTGCTCTACACCACAACTGGGGAGAATGGTCCTACCTAGAGGCTCTGGCAGAAAGCTCCAGGGGAAACGTGAAGTCACCCCCTTGGCTTTTGAAGTAGGGGATAAAAACGTTCGAGGTCAGCTATATCCCAACTAAAAAAGAGATACTGGCAGCCTATGAAGGGGTGCCTCAGAAGTGCTTCAGAAGTGACTGGCGCTAAGGCATAGCTTCTGCAGGCACCATAGTTGCCTGTGCTGGGCTGGATGTTCAAAGGCAGGGTCTCCTCTACACATCATACAACCGATGCTACATGGAATAAATGGGCTGCACTAATTCCACAACGAACTCGAATAGGAAATCTCAGTCGTCCAGGCATTCTAGAACTCATCATGGACTGGCCAGAGGGCAAAGATTTCGGAATGTCACCAGAGGAGGAGGTGATGCGTGCTGAAGAGGCCCCACCATATAATAAACTGTCAGAAAGTGAAAAGCAGTATGCCTTGTTTACTGATAGGTGCTGCCATATACTGACTCATGGATGGTGGCAAATGCCCTGTGGGGGTGGTTGAAGCAATGGAAGCAGAGCAACTGGCAACGCAGAGGTAAACCCATCTGGGCTGCTGCACTGTGGAAAGATATTGCTGCCCGGGTGCAGAACCTGGTGGTGAAGGTACGTCATGTAGATGCCCATGTACCCAAGAGTCGGGCCACTGAGGAACACCAGAACAACCAACAAGTGGATAAAGCGGCTAAGATTGAAGTGGCTCAGATGGACTTAGATTGGTAACATAAAGGTGAATTCCTTTTCTCCCGGTGGGCCCATGACGCTTTCAGTCCATCAGGGGAGAGATGGAACATATAAATGGGCTCCTGCTCGAGGGGTACACTTAACAATGGACACTATTGCCCAGGTTATTCATGAGTGTGAAACATGTGCAGCAATTAAACAAGCCAAGCGGTTAAAGCCTCTTTGGTATGGATGATGATGGCTCAAGCACAAATATGGGGAGATTTGGTAAAATGATTATATCACACTCCCACCAACCAGCCCATGCAAGTGCCATGTGCTTACCATGGTGGAAGCAAACACCGGATGGCTGGAAACATATGCTGTGCCCCACGCCACTGCCTGGAACACTATCTGGGCCTTGAGAAACAGATTTTGTGGTGACATGGCACTCCAGAGAGAACTGAGTCAGACAATGGGACTCATTTCCGGAACAATCTTATAGACACTTGGGCCAAAGAGCATGGCATTGAGAGGGTATATCATATCCCCTACCATGCACCAGCCTCTGGGAAAATCCAGTGGTAAAAGGGGCTGTTAATAACTACACTGAGAGCAATGGGCGGTAGGACTTTCAGACATTGGGATACACATTTACCAAAAGCCACCTGGTTGGTCAACACCACAGCATCTGCCAACAGGGCTGGCCCACCTGTCCTGGGTTCAGCAGTAGCAGTCGTGTTTTTCCTTTGTGTTAGCTGGTGCAGTGCTGTGTTTTGACTTCTAGCTTGAGAACAGTGTTGGTGAAGCCGATGTTTTCGGTTGTTGCTAAGTGATGTTTACCCTGACCAAGGACTCTGTGAGGCTCATGCTCTGCCAGGGAGGAGGGGAAGCTGTGAGGAAGCAGAAACAGGGCGCCTGACCCGGGCTAGCCGGGGAGGTATTCCATACCACAGCACGTCATGCCCGGGGTGGGGGGTAACTGGGAGTTACCCGGAAGGACAGGGGCTTCCGGGTGGAACTCGCTTTCTTGGCCGGTGGTATCGTATTCTCTTCCCTTGTTATTTTCCCTTATCATTGTTTTAGCTGATAGTAGCGGTGGTGATTTGTTGCTGGACTGTTCTTGTCTCAACCCGTAGGAGTTGCACTCTCTCGATCCTCCTCCCCGTTCCTCCGGGAGCGGGGAAGGGGAGAGCCCCGGTGCGGGGGGGGGGGAGATGGACACGGACCTCGATTGTTGTCAGCTCGGCACCACTCACTGGGAGTGAGTGAACAAGTTACCTAACTGGGTTTAAACCACGACAGTTCTTTTTGGCGCCCAACGTGGGGCACGAGGGGTTGAGATAAGAACAGATCTGACTGGATTGATAGTCACTCGTCACAATGCTGATTTATTGGCTCTCAAGGTTTTTCCTCTTGATCTCACAGTTTCAGTATATCATATCTTACGCCCATCTGGTATTTGCTGTATTAGTGTTTTTCAAGTGTGGGGCTTGGGCTAAGGTTTTTATCCCATTGTACTTTATGGTAATGACTTGTAATACAATAGAATCTTTGATCATGAAACTGATCTGGCTTATGTTCCCAGTGTGGTCACCACCTTTATACTTTGGGAGGTATATGATGGAGATGCTTATCAATTACACATCTTTTTTCTCCTTCTCGGGTGCTCAACCTGTGAAGGAGACATCCTTTTACCCTCCTAGTCGTCCCCCCAGACCATTTACATTTGAGAGTTTTGAATTTTTTGAATGGCATTTTAATGCTGTTGAGACTTGTTTGCTGATGGTGATGGGAATCACCATGCTAACACGCATACAGAGTGTGTTTTGCCCACGACTGATTTCAAGAGTTAATCAGAGTCAGGTTTGGGTCTTGTCTGGGGTCAAACGACGATGTAGGAGGACCGAGAGATTTTCCCTGAGGCTGGACAGCCATGAGTGGCAGGGTGTGTGGGATAGTATGGGCAAGTACCTAGGTCAGTGGGCCCCTCCAGTACTTTGGAATTTCACTACCGAACAACTGCAAAATCCAGAAGAATTAGTAAAACACTTAAATGAGGTGTGTGGTCATTCTGGCCATACCAGAGATGGACAAATCACGGCAACGTGCTGGGGCTTGGCCTATGCTTACAGGGCCTTGTTCAACACTATCCAGCACCTTCAAAAGGAAAAGAATGTCAGCGGATTTGAGGGCAAAGTGACAGTCGCTACTCAAACTTTGGCTGCAATGAACAGCGCAGCTACCCCAGCGGCAAGTACAGCAGCTGCTCAAACTTCAACTGCAACAGACAGCGCGGTTACCCCAGCTCCAAGCACAGTAGCTACACCACCCCCAGCAACAAGTACAGTCGCTACTCAAACCACAGTGATAATCACTGCAGCCAAACCAGAGGACCAATTCGTACCAATATCAGTTGCCCCTGTACGCAAGAGAACAAGCAAAAAGGAGGCAAAAAGGGTGAAGCGAGATGAAGAACCAATGAATTCACCACCCGGTCCAGAATCTGATCAGGAGTCATCATCACATGATGAAGAAGAAGAAGAAGAGGTAACTTCTCGACCTCGGACCTCAACCGAGCTGCGGAATATGCGAAAAGATTTTACCCATCAACCAGGAGAGCACATCATCACCTGGTTACTCCGATGCTGGGACAATGGGGCCGATGGTCACGAACTAGAAGGTACAGAAGCCAAGCAGCTGGGATCACTTGCTAGAGAAGGGGGAATTGACAAAGCAATTGCAAGAGAGAAAAAGTCCCTCAGCCTTTGGAGGAGGCTCTTTGCAGCTGTGAAAGAAAGGTTTCCGTACAAGGACGATGTTACGAGTCGTTCGGCCAAGTGGTATGCCACGATTGATATTGCCAATGCATTTTTCTCCATTCCTTTGGCAGCAGAGTGCAGGCCACAGTTTGCTTTTACTTGGAGGGGTGTCCAGTTCACTTGGAACCGACTGCCCCAGGGGTGGAAACACAGCCCTACCATTTGCCATGGACTGATCCAGACTGCACTGGAACAGGGGCAAGCTCCAGAACACCTGCAATACATTGATGACATTATTGTGTGGGGCGATACAGCGGAAGAAGTCTTTGAGAAAGGGAGGAAAATAATCCAAATCCTGCTGAAAGCCGGTTTTGCCATAAAACGGAGTAAGGTCAAGGGACCTGCACAGGAGATTCAGTTTTTGGGAATAAAATGGCAAGATGGACGTAGACAGATCCCCACAGATGTGATCAACAAGATAACAGCAATGTCTCCACCAACTAATAAGAAAGAAACGCAAGCTTTCTTGGGTGCAGTGGGGTTCTGGAGAATGCACATCCCAAATTACAGTTCGATTGTAAGCCCTCTCTATCATGTGACCCGGAAGAAGAATGATTTTAAATGGGGCGCTGAGCAGCAACAAGCCTTTGAGCAAATTAAATGAGAGATAGTTCATGCGGTAGCCCTTGGACCAGTCCGGACCGGACCAGATGTAAAAAATGTACTGTACACTGCAGCTGGGGAGAACGGTCCTACCTGGAGCCTCTGGCAGAAAGCTCCAGGGGAGACTCGAGGTCGACCCCTCGGCTTTTGGAGTCGGGGATACAAAGGATCTGAGGCCAGCTATACCCCAACTGAGAAAGAGATACTGGCAGCCTATGAAGGGGTTCGAGCTGCTTCGGAAGTGATTGGCACTGAAGCACAGCTCCTCCTGGCACCCCGGCTGCCCGTGCTGGGCTGGATGTTCAAAGGCAGGGTCTCCTCTACACATCATGCAACTGATGCTACATGGAGTAAATGGGCTGCACTAATTACACAACGAACTCGAATAGGAAATCCCAGTCGTCCAGGCATTCTAGAAGTCATCATGGACTGGCCAGAGGGCAAAGATTTCGGAATGTCACCAGAGGAGGAGGTGGTGCGTGCTGAAGAGGCCCCACCATATAATAAACTGTCAGAAAGTGAAAAGCAGTATGCCTTGTTTACTGATGGCTCTTGCCGTATTGTGGGAAAGCATCGGAGATGGAAGGCAGCTGTATGGAGTCCTGGACGACAAGTTGCAGAAACTTCTGACGGAGAGGGCGAATCAAGTCAGTTTGCCGAGGTGAAAGCCATCCAGCTGGCCCTGGACATTGCTGAACGAGAAAAGGGGCCAGTACTTTATCTCTATACTGACTCATGGATGGTGGCAAATGCCCTGTGGGGGTGGTTGAAGCAATGGAAGCAGAGCAACTGGCAACGCAGAGGTAAACCCATCTGGGCTGCTGCACTGTGGAAAGATATTGCTGCCAGGGTGCAGAACCTGGTGGTGAAGGTACGTCATGTAGATGCCCATGTACCCAAGAGTCGGGCCACTGAGGAACACCAGAACAACCAACAAGTGGATAAAGCGGCTAAGATTGAAGTGGCTCAGATGGACTTAGATTGGCAACATAAAGGTGAATTATTTTTGGCCCGGTGGGCCCATGACACTTCAGGCCATCAGGGCAGAGATGCAACATATAGATGGGCCCGTGACTGAGGGGTGGACTTAACAATGGACACTATTGCCCAGGTTATTCATGAGTGTGAAACATGTGCTGCAATTAAACAAGCCAAGCGGTTAAAGCCTCTTTGGTATGGAGGACGATGGTTGAAGTATAAATATGGGGAGGCCTGGCAGATTGACTATATCACACTGCCACCAACCTGCCAAGGCAAGCGCCATGTGCTTACCATGGTGGAAGCAACCACCGGGTGGCTGGAAACATACGCTGTGCCCCATGCCACTGCCCGGAACACCATCCTGGGCCTTGAGAAACAGATTTTGTGGCGACACGGCACCCCAGAGAGAATTGAGTCAGACAATGGGACTCATTTCCGGAATAACCTTATAGATATTTGGGCCAAAGAGCATGGCATTGAGTGGGTATATCACATACCCTACCATGCACCAGCCTCTGGGAAAATCGAACGGTACAATGGGCTCTTAAAAACTACACTGAGAGCAATGGGTGGGGGAACTTTTAAGCATTGGGATACACATTTACCAAAGGCCACCTGGTTGGTCAACACCAGAGGATCTGCCAACAGGGCTGGCCCAGCCCAGTCAGAACTTTTACATATTGTAGAGGGGGACAAAGTTCCCGTGGTGCATATGAAGAATTTGCTGGGGAAGACAGTCTGGGTTATTCCTGCTTCAGGTAAAGGCAAACCCACTCGTGGGGTTGCTTTTGCTCAGGGACCTGGATATACTTGGTGGGTAATGCGGGAAGATGGGGAAGTCCGATGTATACCTCAAGGGGATTTGATTTTAGGGGAAAACAGCCAGTGAACTCAATTGTATGCTGTTGCCTGCTGTGTAATGCTTTTATAGCCCATCAACTAGATGTCTCCAGGTTACCAGCGACTGGCCCTGACTTCCCTCCAGCCATCATCCCAACAGAGAATGAACTTTGAACATCATGGACCGAATGGACTCGGCAGCATTATAGGGATTGGTCCATGCTCTAAGAAAATGATTTTTTCCTCTTGGTCTGTATGTATATGGATGTATATATGTGGGAGAGCGATGGTGTATTGAAAATGTGGGATCTGAGCACAACGTGAATGGTATGGAATAAGGGGTGGATAATGTCCTGGGTCCAGCAGTAGCAGTCGTGTTTTTCCTTTGTGTTAGCTGGTGCAGTGCTGTGTTTTGACTTCTAGCTTGAGAACAGTGTTGGTGAAGCCGATGTTTTCGGTTGTTGCTAAGTGATGTTTACCCTGACCAAGGACTCTGTGAGGCTCATGCTCTGCCAGGGAGGAGGGGAAGCTGTGAGGAAGCAGAGACAGGGCGCCTGACCCGGGCTAGCCGGGGAGGTATTCAAGACCACAGCACGTCATGCCCGGGGTGGGGGGTAACTGGGAGTTACCCGGAAGGACAGGGGCTTCCGGGTGGAACTCGCTTTCTTGGCCGGTGGTATCGTATTCTCTTCCCTTGTTATTTTCCCTTATCATTGTTTTAGCTGATAGTAGCGGTGGTGATTTCTTGCTGGACTGTTCTTGTCTCAACCCATAGGAGTTGCACTCTCTCGATCCTCCTCCCCGTTCCTCCGGGAGCGGGGAAGGGGAGAGCCCCGGTGCGGGGGGGGGGGGGGAGACGGACACGGACCTCGACTGTTGTCAGCTCGGCACCACTCACTGGGAGTGAGTGAACAAGTTACCTAACTGGGTTTAAACCACGACACCCAGCCCAGTCAGAACTTTTACATACTGTAGAGGGGGATAAAGTTCCTGTGGTGCATATAAAGAATTTGATGGGGAAGACAGTCTGGGTTATTATTGCTTCAGGTAAAGGCAAACGCACTCATGGGATTGCTTTTGCTCAGGGACCCAGATATACTTGGTGGGTAATGCAGGAAGATGGTGAAGTCTGATGTATAACTCAAGGGGATTTAATTTTGAAGGAAAACAGCCAATGAACTCAATTGTATGCTGTTGCCTGCTATGCAGCACTTTTATAGCCCATCACCTAGATGTCTTCAGGTCACCCGCAACTGGACCTGACTTCCCTCGACCATCATTCCAACAAAGAATGAACTTTGACGAAACCAGACGAGCTCAGCAATGACCAGACAAGTTCCAAGGTGTCATCAGCAGGCAACAATCCAACGCTGCACCCCGTCTCTCCTGCTCTGAAAGACTGTTACAAGAGATGGAGCCCAACATCATGGACCAGATGAACTCAGCAGCTTTATAGGAATTGGTCCATGCACTAAGAAATGATATCTCTCTTTTTGTGTGTGGGTAGATGTGTATATATATATATATATATATATAAGACAAGAGTGATGGTATATTGAAAAATGTGGGATTTGAACATGACATGAATGGTACGGAATGAGGGGTGGATACTGTCTTGGGTTCAGCAGTAGCAGTCATTTTTCTCAGTCTTAGTAGGTGGTGCAGTGCTGTGTTTTTGACTTTCAGCCTGGGAACAGTGCTGATAACACCGATGTTTTTTGTTATTGCTAAATAATGTTTAGTCTGACCAAGGACTTTGTGAGTCTCATGCTCTGCCAGGGAGGAGGAGAAGCTGGGAAGAAGCAGAGACAGGACACCTGACCCAAACTAGCTGAAGAGGTATTCCATACCGCAGCACATCATGCCCAGTATATAAACTGAAGTCAGTTCCCTGGAAGGGCTAGATCACTGCTCGGTCTGGCTGGGTATGGGTTGGCGGGTCTTAAGTGGTTGTATTCTCTTCCCTTGTTATTTCCCTTATCATTATTATTATTTGTGATAGCAGTAGTGGTTTTGTGTTATACCTTAGTTACTAGACTGTTCTTATCTCAACATGTGGGAATTACATTCTTTTGATTCTCCTCCCCATATTTCCGGGTGCGGGGGGGGGGGGGGAGGAAGGGGGGGGAGTGAGCGAATGGCTGCGTGGTTCTGGGTTGCCTCCTGGGCTTAAACCACGACAGCATTCTTAGAGAAAACAACCACCATCAAATGTGACCTGAGGTGCACAGACATGATAGCACGCTGGTAGTTTTTCTATTAAATCAGTTAATTCACTTACACCCTTGATGCTTTAGCATCTTCTGGGTAGTTACATTGAGGGAGTATAAACAGAAAGAAAAAAAGTCCAAAAGATGTAATTCACTTGTTCAAAAATCACAACCAAGATGCACTAGAATCCAGACAGGTGGTATCAATTCCAAGATCAATACTTCCAAAAAATAGTGTTATGCAGAGGGAGCAGTAATAGATACCTAAGACACAATCATTGCTACTACTCTCATAGCTATTCTTGAAGAGAATTGGGTGGTTTTATGTCCTGGATTCAGCTGTAACTGCTATTTTTCTCCTTAGTAGCTAGTGCAGTGCTGTGTTTTTGACTTTAGTCTGAGAACAATGCTGGTAATACAGCAATATTTTTAGTTGTTGCTAAGTAATGCTTACCCTGACCAAGGACTTTTCAGTCTCATGCTCTGCCAGTGAGGAGGGGCACAGGAAGCTGTGAGGAAGCAGAGACAGGACACCTGACCCAAAGTAGCCAAAGGTGTGAGTATTCCATACAACAGCATGTCATGCCCATTATATAAACTGCGGGGAATTACCTGGAAGGCCCAGATCGCTGCTCAGGTCGGGCTGGGTATTAGTCAGCGGGCGGTGATCAATTGCATTTGTGCATCACTTGTGTTTATTGTTTTCTTTTCCTTTTCCCCTTTTAGTTTTATATTCTCTCCCCTTGTTATTTCCCTTATCATTATTATTACTGGTGGTAATAGTAGTAGTTTTGCATTATAAGAAGGGGGGAAAAATGTGGGGGAGCGAGTGGCTGCATGGTTCTGTGTTACCGGCTGGTCTTAAACCACAACATTGTACCATACAAACAAGTAATTACTAACAGGATTTCATCTGGATCAAAAGTTTGGTGACTGTTTTACTAGCAGAAGTATCTGAAAGTTAAAACCAAATTTTGAGTTATGAGCCAGTACCTCCCTGCAATTCTCCTTTCTCCTTCCTGTACAACCACAGCACTTAGATAAGGATTTTGTTGGTGGTGTTGTTAGTTCTTATCCTGCAGGAGAATTTTGATTTAACCAAGAAATTTTAATTCAAAAGGCACAAGCATTATTATTTTCACTGCAAACAAACCCACTTTTCATTTTCAAACTATTTTGTGGTACCCTTTTTGTATTCCCAATAAAAATAAGTAACATGAAAAGCAAACAAACGTGCAATCTAGGTCTCCTTCTCTGACCCTGATGAAAAGAACAGAAACAAGTCCTGCAGAGCTGTAAAGCCAGAGTTTTCAGGTAAAAACATGGGGATTCACATTAAAGCTTTGTTCTGTCCAATTCACTGCCTTTTATGAAGTTCTTATTAGTGCACAAATGAGATCATGCAGGAGGAGGTAATTAACTGTACTTTCTCACTATTGCTTACCTTGAAATATCTATGTAGAAATGTCCTCAGAGCAGAGACTCAAAACCCTGTCTCCCTCAGAGCACAAGAATACCCAGACCAAACTAAATACTCTTTTTTAGATTATACCTTTTCCAGCATTCACTGCTAGAATTGCCCCCCTGGCAGAGAGGGAACATAGGAAAGCCCTACTGATGAGTTCAAATGTCCCATCTCATCCTCTTTCTCTAGCACTGTCACTCAATATACCTCTAGTGAAGAATCTAAGAATAGGGAAACACAGTTATTTCCCCTGTAATACTTTTCTAGCCTCCAGCAATTCATGACTCCTCTGGATAGAAAAAAAAAAAAACACATAGATCAATTCCACTACAAAAATCCCTTAAACTACATTAAAAGTTAAATTAAAAAAAGGCAATAAAAGTCAAGGTCCAAAAAGCAAGTTTTCAGGTTTTAACAGACTTTTATCATACTCCAGTTGTAAGGTCCTTATTCCTCCTTCCGCAGTAAAACCATCTTCAAGGCCAGAACTACAATAACCCTGGCACAACCTGGAAATTGTGTACCATGCAGACAAAGGAACAGGCCACAGCTATTGAAAGAGTTTAGATAGCACATGGAAAGCTATCATTTTGCTTTTGTATTTCTGCTCCCTGCAAGGGGCTTCTTGTTTGGAATGGCAGGTTTCAAGTGAATATGTCAATATTGACCAAGATAAGCTGTTTTTAATACAAATTAATAATAAATGCTGCTTTTTTCTTTTTTTAATTGCCTTTTCCTCCCTGAAATTAACTTGTGGACAGCTGACTGCATTATTACATTTCAAGTTAGGACTCTGTTTTTGAACACAGAAACAAGCCAAGTTCTGTGGAGTAAAAAAAAATAATGTTACAGTTCCACCTGTAAAGACTATCATATTCACAAGCTCAAACTGTAACTCAAGTTTCATCTTCAGCCTGTAGCACTAGTAACTCATCAAGCACTTATGGCTGAGCCAGCCTCTCTGCTCAGCCAGTTCCTTCACACAGCTCCTGATGTCTCACACCCCAGTCACTCCTTTCTCCATCCAAGTCTTATGATGTGAGTGTACTCATTTGACTATTGCACTGAAGACATGCCCACTGCAAGAACATTAGATGATTAATACTTTTATAATCTACTGTGCAAAGAATTAAAGATTAATACTGTGTTACAGGGAAGGAAACTAAGGTGGAAAGAGAAAATAAATACCGTTCTGAAGACTATGTGCAGGGTCAGCTGCAAATCAAAAATTCCTAGGGTATCACTCAGCTAAACACGCTAAGTTATTACCATAGGACATACAAACATTACTTATGTCTTAAGAGATCAACTGCAAGTGACCAAAAGTAAAAACTCACTCAAAGGTTTCATGTTCAAGCAGAATTAAAAAATGATTAACCTAAAATTGATTAATTAGAAAGGTAAACAGAGTCACTGCCTATTTTTGAGGAACATGACATTTTTCTTAGGTATTGCGGACTTGACACAACATTGTTTTTCCTCACGCATCTCAACAACTCTTCACCCCTCTAGCATTACTTTTCATTGAAATCATACCTCATTTCTGGTTCATCTAAAATTAAACTAAACAGGAAATAATGAACATATCTGTCTGTTATAGACACTTCAACACCTGAGGAGAATGAGCTGGAGCTAAAAGCAATCTCTAAGGCTGGAGCTTTTCAGGACCCAATTCCACTTTGTGTGAGCATCACTTGTACAAGAGGCTAATTTAACAGGAAACCACATTGCTCAGTGAGCACCTGTCCCAAGAAGTCATCAGGATCTGGATAGCAGAGAGACAAATCTGAGACAGTAAAAGTGGGGGCCTAAGCAATGTTGTTCGCTTGATTTTCAACCACCTCCCAAGTTCCCATGCAGGTCAATATTTATGAATCCTATTCTGAGATATGTTAGTAATCAATACAATACAGGAAGACGGTATGCTTGAAAAGGATTTAGTAGTTTTGTGTTTATTCCCCATATAAAAAATTACTGTTTTCATTTCACAGGCTGGTTTACTAACTACAACTGGACTATCTTCTGTTCTGATCAGAGAATTACCCAAGAAGTTGAAACAGTTATTTATGTGCACAAACAATCTTATCCAAGGACACATACTCTTTTAGGAAACAACCAACCTCAAAACACAAATGGAAAAAATAAATCTGCATCATATTGTTTACTGAACTGTTCTATACTAGGTAATACATTATTTTCATCGAGAATACATCTAAATTGTGTAATTAACATGATACCTTACCTAAAAATGGGAAGATGCCCACACAAGTTCTACTGCCGTTCCAACAAGAAAAGGGCAAGCATATTCTTCAAGGCATTTCTGTGTCTTACCATAAATATACCACCTGAAAGAAATGGTCAGCATTCAGACTAGACCCTGGGAGTGAGTGTGAGCAGCTGATGAAAAGCTGCATTTAGTGGTCTCAAAAAGTGTAATGAGAAGGAGAAGCAAGATTAAAATAATAGTAAAAATACTATGAGGCCACTGTATCAGACTGATGCTTTATGAGGGATTAAGGAAAAAACCTCCCTGAGACCCTCTGGTCTGAACTGACCAAGGTATCTCTTACTCAACTTACTATGTTACTAACTTACTAAGGCTCCTGACAGAGGCTGTCTTTGTGCTCTGCATCTTCACAGCCACCAGCCCCAAGATGGGTTTACAGACACACCATGAAGGAGGGAACACAAACAGAAAACTATGAAACATTCCCATTTACAGTACTGCACTGAAGATAAATGACACTATCTCAGAAGCATACAAAAAACTCAAAGGCACCAGAGACAACTAAATTAGTTTTTCCTTGCACACAGCTCTGACTCACATTAATCTATTGTTGCACAAGTTAAATAACAAAAGCACTACTATGCTGCCAAAACTGAAAACAATATATTAGAGAAAGACAAAGTTTTCACAAAATAATTTCGTGGGAGGCTGAGTGTCATGGTTTAAGCCCAGCCGGTAACTCAGAACCACACAGTAGCTCACTCCACTCCACTCCAAAACCCTTTATCCTTCCCCCAGGTCCCGGAGGAACAAAGAGGAGAATCGAAAGAATATAACTCCCACAGGCTGAGATAAGAACAGTCCACTATGGTATAACACAAAACCAATACTGCTACCACCAATAATAATAATGGTAAGGGAAATAACAAGGGAAGTTGTCCTGGACAACTAGGATTTCCTATTTGATCTTGTTGTGTAATTAGTGAAGCCTACTACTCCAGGTACCATAAGTTGCATGATGCGTAGAGGAGACCCTGCCTTTGAACATCCAACCCAGCACAGGCAACCAGGGTGCCAGGAGGAGCTGTGCTTCAGTGCCAATCACTTCCGAAGCAGCTCGAACCCCTTCATAGGCTGACTGTATCTCTTTCTCAGTTGGGATATAGCTGGCCTCGAACCTTTTTATCCCCGAATCCAAAAGCCAAGGGGTCGACCTCGAGTCTCCCCTGGAGCTTTCTGACAGAGGCTCCAGGTAGGACTGTTCTCCCCAGCTGCTGTGTACAGTACATTTTTTACATGTTGCCTAGTCCAGACTGGTCCAAGGGCTACTGCATGAACTATCTCGCGTTTAATTTGTTCAAAGGCTTGTTGTTGCTCAAGGCCCCATTTAAAACCATTTTTCTTCCGGGTCACATGATAGAGAAGGCTTACAATCGAACTGTAATTTGGGATGTGCATTTTCCAGAGCCCCACAGCACCTGAGAAAGCTTGTCTTTCTTATTAGTTGGTGGAGACATTGCTGTTACCTTGTTGATCACATCTGTGTGGATACGATGACATCCACCTTGCCATTTTATTCCCAAAAATTGAATCTCCTGTGCAAGTCCCTTGACCTTACTCTATTTTAAGGCAAAATAGGCTTTCAGCAGGATTTGGATTATTTTCCTCCCTTTCTCAAAAACTTCTTCCTCAGTATCACCCCACATGATAATGTCATGAATGTATTGCAGGTGTTCTGGAGCTTGCCCCTGTTCCACTGCAGTCTGGATCAGTCCATGGCAGATCATAGAACCATAGAATAGTTAGGGTTGGAAAGGACCTTAAGATCATCTAGTTCCAACCTCCCTGCCATGGGCAGGGACACCTCACGCTAAATCATATCACCCAAGGCCTCGTCCAACCTGGTCTTGAACACTGCCAGGGATGGAGCATTCACAACCTCCCTGGGCAACCCATTCCAGTGCCTCACCACCCTAACAGGAAAGAATTTCCTCCTTATATCCAATCTAAACTTCCCCTGTTTACGTTTTAACCCGTTACCCCTTGTCCTATCACTGCAGTCCCTAATGAAGAGTCCCTCCCCAGCATCCCAATAGGCTCCCTTCAGATACTGGAAGGCTGCTATGAGGTCTCCACACAGCCTTCTCTTCTCCAGGCTGAACAGCCCCAACTTCCTCAGCCTGTCTTCATACGGGAGGTGCTCCAGTCCCCTGACCATCCTCTTGGCCCTTCTCTGGACTTGTTCCAACAGTTCCATGTCCTTTTTATGTTGAGGACACCAGAACTCCATGGTAGGGCTGTGTTTCCACCCCTGGGGCAGTTGGTTCCAAGTGAACTGTAAGCCCCTCCAAGTAAAAGCGAACTGTGGCCTGCACTCTGCTGCCAAAGGAACTGGCATACCATTTGGCTGCCTTTGACTCTAATTCATACTGAAGTTCTAGCATGTCCGGTACAGCATTATGAGACAACTCTAGATTTGAGATCGTTATTAACTGTCTGTAAAATGGATTGCTCAATGTATAGAACATACATAAATGGTCTATGTATGTAGACCATTCATGTAAACAAAACCACATGTCATTCAGAAACAAGGAAGATCAGCTAAAGAGAGGTTTTCTTTTAAAGAGTCCTGTCTCGCTATCCTTGCAACTTGTGCTCCAGAAATGCCACTGCACAGCATCTCTGGTAACTGCAGTACTGCTCATTTTTACAAATAATGATCCAGCCACAAAAAGAGCAGCCACTCAAGGCTTATTCTAAGGCGTCTCAAAAGCCATCAAGGAAAGGAAAGGGAAAAAAGAAAAAACAACAAAGTGCAGAACCAAACAACATTATATTGTTCAGCATAATTAGTGAAAACTGTAAGGCTCCTTCAAAACACAACAAAAAAACAAGCTTATAAATTTAATAATCCCTTCCCATGGTCAGTACACACAAACACAGCCTCCTGCTAAGGTCTTTGGTCATCTGCCATAAATTCCAGAACTGCAGCAGAAGAGGAGCTATATCACATAACAGGCAGGACCTCATCTTTTGCTGGTAGGATTCAAACCCTACCTTAATGAAGGCTGTAAAGCAGCTGATAAAATCCGGGGTTTTGGAATGGAATTTTAAAGATAATTAGTGACTGGGAGAACCCTATTCAACTTCCATGGCATCTCATTTATGGCATGCAAAAAAGTGAAAAAGCCTTTGCCCACAGGTAAACTACAAGGAAAGTTACGCGTTTGCTGACTTTATGTCTCCTAATTTAAAACACACAATTGTTTTAAATGGCCTCTTGGTTGCATGTTGGGTCCAAACTTTGGTCATTATACTCAGGTAATGAATCAAATTCCTCAGCCCTGTTGATCTTAGAATGTGGTTTTGCATAATTATTTCTTTTGTAGAGTACTCTACCACAGAGAGCACTTCTGGATGCAAACAAACACTGCCTGCCTTTTTTCCAAAGAGGTGTTTCCTCTTTGACAGTTTTCAGTGCAGGATCACCTCAGTTAAGAAGCAAGCTTTAAAAGCAAGGTCATTTGAACTTACTGAAAGCACCCCATCATTTAATGACCCTAAGTTAAGGGAGCAGCACTACTCACTATCCTAAATCACTTCCCAGGATTTTGCCTAAGCTCAGCATATATTTGGATTTATAATTCTTCTGTTAAAAAAAGCACAGACAAGACTCCCATGACACTGCTTCAGAACAGCAACATGTAATAATTTATGCTCCCCCATCAGTTAGCCTTCAAGTGCTTGCATAAGAGAAATTCTATATGATGCTTTAGGTATTCCTAATACCTAAAACTCAGAAAAACAACATTGAAAAAGGAGCCCAACCAACAGGTATGGGGAGAAACACCTGCCAAAAGACTGTCATCATCTCACACTGTCCCTGTTAAAATTTCTCAGATCTGTCCAGGAAAGGCTAGTTACCAGCCTGCTGAGGACCTCAGTGAAAGGCAGTACTTCTGGGGCATCCCTATAATCAAAATATAAAAAAATTGGAAAAGCACTCACAAACAACAGTGTTGGTTACAGCTGAAAAGTCTTTACATACTGAAAGCTTCTGGTCACTATCAAAGTAGACCAGACCTCAAACGGGAATACAATTTAAAAGCTTTGGTAATTAGTATTTTCCTCATCCCTGGAGTTTTTCATACAGTTTGAAACTGCTTCTTTAAATACTTTTAAAGTATTATTGCCTTACAAAGAATGTCCCTGCACATTTTAGAAACCTTAGCTCTGTCAGTTGGTCTCCCTAAGATGCTTGGAGTTCAGTGTGACACAGAAGCAACTTCTGAGCAAACCAGCTGCAGGTGCTGCCTGCTGCCCCCCAAGCATTTATAGACAGTCCAGTGATTTCAAACCTGAAACCACATGTGCATGCACTAGGGACAAAGAGAACTCAACATATAAGTCTGATTAAAAAAGCCCTGTAGCATCTAAATCTATAGGTTACATACACACAGGACTATCACCAAGACCCAGAAAATGGCTACATGAAGGTAGCCTCACTGTAACCTGCAATGCCCAAGTATCCATGATCCATAAATGGCCTGATTTGAGTCCTGACTACATGACTGCCCTTCAGACACCAAATGAATAAACCTGAAGAGTATGAATTACTCTCAGCAACCACTGAATTCAGCTGACAACAAAAGGATTTTTAGCAAACTGGTTTAATTAGACACCTTTAGAACAAGCTTTATACTGTTCAAGTCAAGTAAGCTGAATTCCATCTCAAGCCTTTCATCTTAGGTCAGCAGTCTGGCTAAAGTAAACCTGTCCAAGCCCAAGGAAAGAGTGAAGTAAAGGAAAAGAGACGAAATATTCTTCTGGAGATATCAAGCAAATATACAGATACTTTTAATTTTTAAACTATATTTACATTTACAATGTAGGTTATTGCTTTGCATTTCTCCACATCATACACTAACGAGGCACTGAAGGTAGTAAATCTTGATTTCCATAGACCTTCTTTTCCTTTTTTTTTTAACACTATCAATCTGCATTTGTTTAAATAAATAAATAAATAAATGTACAAGAGTTGCTGTCAGTGTCAGAGAAGATAAGGAAAAGTGATTAACTGCTCAAAAAACATTGTCTTTGATGAGAAACTTACTTGGGCAAAAGAATCATAGAAGAAGCAAGTCTTGAAAGGCTAGTTGAGCAATGGGTGGAAGTTTCCAAAAGCCTGAGCCAAGGGTTTACAACAAGGCTATAAAGAAGTTTGATTACTAGGGTGGCGATACTAAAAAAAGTCAGGTAACGCAGAAAAAGCAACCAATTCTGCTGCATGTTTCTGAGCTCATAATTAGCAGAGCTAGTGCTGAACATAAAACGAAGCCACATGAGCAGGAAGGACCTGCAGGTCTGTACAACAGCCATAAAGCAGAGAAGGGAGAAAGGGAAAC
Organism: Pezoporus flaviventris; assembly: GCF_033815535.1. Taxonomy (NCBI): domain Eukaryota; kingdom Metazoa; phylum Chordata; class Aves; order Psittaciformes; family Psittacidae; genus Pezoporus; species Pezoporus flaviventris. The sequence continues at coordinate 130,663 of NW_026892669.1, read as the reverse complement.
AGCAAGGATCACATTTCAGCCCTTAAGCATCTCATCTCTTTGACCCTCTGTGTTTGATTCCAAGCTCAAATACAGTTCTGACATCCAAGGTGTCACTCTATCTCCAATTAATCAAAGGAGAGTCTTGTTTGGTAGCCCCTTCTCAGGAATCCCATGGCCTGGCTTGGAATTCAATCTCTGTCATAGCTGTCAAGAGATTCACTTCTTACTTCTCCCTTGCTTTTGTTTTCATCAAAGACAGCTCAAGTAAGCTGGGGATACTGGAGCTTTTTAGCAGGAATAAAGCATCAGGTTTTTGCTGTGGTAATGACTAGATCGTGCAGGTGCTGAGGACAGAACCACCAAAGGTATGTCAAATGCTCTTAAATTACCACTTAAGACCAGGCAGCATTCTTAAAAATGGAGGTAACACAAAGCTCAATTAAACCTGTCAGTCAAAATAAATACCTACCATGCTCTATTTCATGAAGCCCAGTGTTTCCCGAGTTCAGATTTTTTTTTTTGTTTACCAATCCATCAACAAACCTTCCTGCAGTGCCCCATAAACATAAAGCATCTGATCTTTAAACAAACTGCCCAGAGAGATCAGTTTGAAAAGCAGCAAAAAAAAAATTAAAATATGCCGTTCAGAAATCAATTTCTTCTTAGGCAGAAATGTATTGCAACAATTATCTTAAACATGGGGTGAAGTCCATGCAAAATCACTGAGCCAGTCTCTAACATAACATTTTATTTCAGTAAAGTATGAGAAAACTGACAGTATTATAATCTCTGTGTAAGAGATTAAGAGTGAGACTAACATAACTTTTTCAGTGACTTTTGATCAAAACATGCCTAATTGTGTAGAGGGAGGTCTCTGCTCCCTGACAGCTATAGCTTTCAAATAAACATCTTTAGGACACCAATGCCCAGCCTTTTCAACACACACCTAACCTTTGTCCTGTCATTCACTGCCACCCATCTCATATAAACACCGTTTCTTTCCTCACAGGTTATGCCCATCACATGCAAACTGTAAACCAAAACCTTCAGAGCCTGAAGTTATGAGAAACTATTTGAATTTTTGTTTTGTACCAGAAAAACAGGAATTCCCTTACTTTTCCCCAAATAATATTCTACCCCAAATATCTCAGGCTGCTCTAAATATGTACACTGTGCAAATCACCACAGGACTTTGTGGTCTAATCCTGCAAAACATCAAGGTCTTCCCACAAGGGCTTAGTACCCTCAAATCCTACTCACTCACAAGAGAATTTGAAAGACACATATATTGCAGTTTAAACTCGGAACTGAAAGCTAAAAATTAATGCTAAAATAAAGAATAAAAAAAATCTGCAGGTTGATTACATCTTTAATCCAACTGCAGCTGCTCATCATAGTCCCAATGTGAATCTTGAAGAGGAGTCCTCCTAACTGAAGGCTTGAGCAACATGAGAGCTCCAATTGAAAGGAAAAGCAAAGCAAAACAGAGCTGCCTACTGCAGTTCATTCTAGCTAAAACTAAGAAAGGAGTTTGGTTGTTGTGGATTTCTTTCTTCTTTTCTTTTTTTTCTAGTCAGTGAAAAAGACAAGACTGTGAATAATGTTAGTCTCTCAATTTGAATCTATTTCCTGAATCTTTTGACTAATAAACCTTTCACTTTGCATATCTCTCATGACAGTTCACAAAGCAGAAAGCTGAGACCTACAAAATGAAAACTATATGAAAGAACTAACCTGCTTCCTCTCTCCTGACATCAGCTGAACCCAGGACAACATCTCTCACTTGTAAGGATATGCTTACCCATACATTCAACTGGTTACCAGTCTTGTTTTAAATAAATTAACATATTTCATTTCTCTCTTCTAGTGCTGTATTTTTATTTGCAATAATTTAATTAATTTTCCCTATAGAAATACTTCCTGTTTTGTGACAAAGGGAAAGATTGACTGAAGACTTTCTAACCAGTTTATACATGAAAAAAAGCCCAGTAGTTTCTCCAAACTCATTTATCTCTACTATTTCTTTTAAGGCCTAGTTTTGTCTTTGGGTATGGACAAATCACCTCCATTTCACAGCTGGCAAATTCAAGATATTAGAAGTTTATGATAAGCAACTTTTATACGCAAGAACTCCTCAGATCTTCTGCCTTCCCCCTCTCCCATCTTTCCCATTCTCCTTGCAGAATGTTCAGGCACATATAGTCTCTCTCACTCTTCCCATCCCAAGGGGGCACAATGCATATCACACAGGGAGGTCCTGTAATGAAAAGAACTATCGTGGTTTAAACCCTAGCCAGACAGCTTGTTCACTCACTCCCAGTGAGTGGTGCCGGGCTGAGAGCAATTGAGGCCCCCCCCAAGCGCTAGCGCTCTCCCCTTCCCCACTCCTGGAGGGATGGGGAGGAGGATTGAAAGAGTGCAACTCTCACAGGTTGAGACAAGAACAGTCCAGAAACCAATGTACAACACAAATCACCACCGCTACCACCACCGACAACAATGAGAAGAGAAAATAACAAGGGAAGAGAATACGATACCACCGGCCAAGAAACGAGTCCCACCTGGAAGCCTGTGTCCTTCTGGGTAACTCCCAGTTACCCCCCACCCCAGGCAGGACGTGCTGTGGTATGGAATACCTCCCTGGCTAGCCTGGGTCAGGCACCCCGTCTCTGCTTCCTCCCAGTTTCCCCTCCTCCGTGGCAGAGCATGAGCCTCACAAAGTCCTTGGTCAGGGTAAACATCACTTAGCAACAACCGAAAACATCGGTATCACCAACACTGTTCCCAGGCTGGAAGTCAAAACACAGCACTGCACCAGCTACCAAGAAGGAGAAACATGACTGCTACTGCTGAACCCAAAACAGTATCCACCCCTTATTCCATACCATTCACGTCATGCTCAGATCCCACATTTTCAATACACCATCGCTCTCCCATATATATGCATCCATATACACACAGACCAAGAGAAAAAGATCACTTTCTTAGAGCATGGACCAATCCCTATAATGCTGCCGAGTCCATTCAGTCCATGATGTCAGGTTCCATCTCTTGTAACAATCTTTTAGGGCAGGAAAGGCTGTGTGCAGTATGGGATCGTTGCCTGCTGATGATGGTCGTTCCTTTACTGCGGAACTCATCCAGTTCTATCAAAGTTCATTCTCTGTTGGGATGATGGTTGGAGGGAAGTCAGGGCTAGTCGCTGGAGAACTGGAGACATCAAGTTGATGAGCTATAAAAGTATTACACAGGAGGCAACAGCATATAATTAAGTCCATTGGCTATTTTCCCCTAAAATCAAATCCCCTTGAGGTATACATTGGACTTCCCCATCTTCCCGCATTACCCACCAAGTATATCCAGGTCCCTGAGCAAAAGCAATCCCATGAGTGGGTTTGCCTTTACCTGAAGCAGGAATAACCCAGACGGTCTTCCCCAGCAAATTCTTCATATGCACCACAGGAACTTTGTCCCCCTCTACAATATGTAAAAGTTCTGACTGGGCTGGGCCAGCCCTGTTGGCAGATCCTCTGGTGTTGACCAACCAGGTGGCCTTTGGTAAGTGTGTATCCCAATGCTTGAAAGTTCCCCCACCCATTGCTCTCAGTGCCCATTGTACAGTTAGATTTTCCCACAGCCTGGTGCGTGGTAGGGGATGTGATATACCCACTCAATGCCATGCTCTTTGGCCCAAATATCTATAAGGTTATTTCGGAAATGAGTCCCATTGTCTGACTCAATTCTCTCTGGGGTGCCGTGTCGCCACAAAATCTGTTTCTCAAGGCCCAGGATAGCGTTCCGGGCAGTGGCAAGGGGCACAGCATATGTTTCCAGGCACCCGGTGGCTGCTTCCACCATGGTAAGCACATGGCGCTTGCCTTGGCGGGTTGTCGGCACTGTGATATAGTCAATCTGCCAGGCCTCCCCATATTTATACTTCAACCATCGTCCTCCATACCAAAGATGCTTTAACCGCTTGGCTTGTTTAACTGCAGCACGTTTCACACTCATGAATAACCTGGGCAATAGTATCCATTGTTAAGCCCACCCCTCGATCACAAGCCCATCTATATGTTGCAACTCTGTCCTGATGGACTGAAGTGTCATGGGAGCCACCGGGCCAAAAATAATTCACCTTCATGTTGCCAATCTAAGTCCATCTGAGTGTCGTGGTTTAAACCCAGTCAGGTAACTTGTTCACTCACTCCCAGTGAGTGGTGCCAAGCTGACAACAATTGAGGTCCGGCTCCCCCCCCCCCCACCGGGGCTCTCCCCTTCCCCGCTCCTGGAGGAACAGGGAGGAGGATCGAAAGAGTGCAACTCCTATGGGTTGAGACAAGAACAGTCCAGCAACCAATCTACTACACAAATCCCCACAGCTACTATCAACTACAACAATGAGAAGAGAAAATAACAAGGGAAGAGAATACGATACCACTGGCCAAGAAACGAGTCCCACCCGGAAGCCCGTGTCCTTCTGGGTAACTCCCAGTTACCCCCCACCCCGGGCAGGACATGCTGTGGTATGGAATACCTCTTTGGCTAGCCTGGGTCAGGCGCCCTGTCTCTGCTGCCTCCCGGCTTCCCCTCCTCCCTGGCAGAGCATGAGCCTCACAGAGTCCTTGGTCAGGGTAAACATCACTTAGCAACAACCGAAAACATCGGTTTCACCAACACTGTTCCCAGGCTGGAAGTCAAAACACAGCACTGCACCAGCTACCACGATGGAGAAAAATGACTGCTACTGCTGAACCCAGGACAATACCTCTTCTACAGTATTTGCTGTGGTGAAACTGAGCCCCTAGTATAGCTGTTTGAATGGACTCAACCAGAAATCTATCTCTCCCTGTTCCTGATCTCTCAAAGGATACCTGCTACAGTAGCATCAACCCACCAGGAAACACGGAGTTAAATTTTGTCAAAACAGGGCATTCCCTTCCTTAAAGCTGATTCACTTGCTGAAAACCCAAAGCCAACACACTGGGAATGGAAAGGAGAATTCCTGAATGTGTGTCACTGATTCTAGGTTCCCTTTTTCTCCTGCTGCTGAATTACTGTAGCGTGCATGTTCTCAGGGCACAAACTTGAGCAACAGCAAGAAAGCCATTCACCCAATCCACTGAGCTGAAGAACTGCCATCATTTTTGGTGGTATTTCAATAATCAGTTGACAGCTATCCCTCCTAACTTGGCAATTCCAGGTAAATCTGCAACACTTGCTTTCGTTCTCTCTCCCTTCAACATTGAGAAGATATACTATTAATTTCCCCTTTGTTGTTACTAGGGATTTTCCAATTCATTCCCCAACGGATAGAAATGCAGACATTTAATTCTTTAGGAAACAGTCAACAACAATGCTAATGAAATGGAAGAAATGCTTGTCTGGTACTATATGGAAGTTAATTACAACATATTTGTCAGGCAAGCTGAAAACCTGCTTTCTAAAATTCATCTCTGACCTCCAGAGGGAAATAAATAATGAACAAGCAGCAACAAGAAAGTTATAAAATGTAGAAATTGACAAGTGTTTTAGCAGTACTGGAGATACTGACTGACACAAACCTATTTTCCTGGCCTTTATTACACATTCATACACGTGACTGGGAAAACAGACTAATAATGCCACATAAGACACAGAGGATCAGAAAACACCCTCAGCATCACAGAACAAGTCACCTGTGACTAAGAAACAGCGTTTTATTGAGAGTTCTTTGGTGAATGAAACCGGAGAGAGAAAAGACTGAATGAGGCACTACAGTTGAATGCTGAACCTTATTTTCCAGTAGCACAGTTAAATGCTTTATTTAATTTTTTACAAGGATTTGAAGATATAAACCTATCACAAGAAGTATTAGAAAAATCATCTCTCAAAAAAGCCTTCATTATGAGAGGGGTGCTGGAACAATTCTGTAAAATTGCTTATTTCCAGGAGGGAGTATACTTTTAAGAACAGCTCTTCACCTTTATTTGCACAACTCAAATACAAATTGACTTGAAAAACCTTAATTACCAAAGGCATCTGTAATAACAATTGGCTTGCATGTTAAGAGAAGGTTCTATCAATCAGGGTTAGAACTGCCTGTATACAAAACAGGGTTTTTTTCCCCAATATTAATTCATTTCTGTTGTTTAACTTGGACTTAGAATCATAGAATAGTTAAGAGTTGGAAAGGACCTTAAGATTATCTAGTTCCAAACCCCCTGCCATAGGCAGGGACACCTCACACTAAAACATGTCACACAAGGCTCTGTCCAACCCGGCCTTGAACACCACCAGGGATGGAGCATTCACAACTTCCTTGGACAAACCATTCCAGTGCCTCACCACCCTTACAGCAAATAACTTCTTCCTTATATCCAATCTAAACTTCCCCTGTTTAAGTTTTAACCCATTACCCCTTGTCCTATCACTACAGTCCCTAATGAAGAGTCCCTCCCTTTGTACGACAACACACCAATAAGGAGTTTGCCACTTGACACGTACTATATACAAAACTTCTAAAATGTTTTACAAATATCCTTCCTTGTAAATTACATTTCCAGGCAGAAAACCAAAGCGCTTTCCCATAACAGCAACTGTTATAATTCATGATCTTTAGTGTACATGTTACTTATACAGTAAGTAAAAGTCTTCTGAAGAACTGAAATCTCAAGATTTAATCCAAATGCCAGTGTAGCCAATTCAAATGTCACCCAATTTAACTAGGCTTTGCATTAGACTCCTACACTGCAGCTGTGCAAGGCTGTAGATAAGGACCAAGGCATGAGGATCCTGTAAGCATTTACAGTCAAATAGCTCTGTCATGATGAAACAACTATTTGCCAAATCACTTCCTAGTGCACCTCTACCTGGATTGCTAGCTTCTTGGCTCTGATTTAGCACATTGCAGAGCACTCAATTTCCAACAGGATTTGAGAGTACGCAATACTTTGCAGTATCAAAACCTACAAGTCCTAGCTGTTGATTCCTCAGAATTTTAAACTCATTTTTAGCATGAAAAGGTTTTGCTGTGCTGCTCCGTTTCAACTGAGCTTAACAGCCCATGCATGAGAGCTGTAGCACACCAGCCGGATGGCAAGGGAGGAAGGAAACCTGCTCTTAAAGCTTCAGTGGTCCCTGTTTTTGTCTCCTTGACAGGAGCAGATAAGGGGCAGGCAGGCTCTGGGTCGTGTCAGTAGTATTTGCATCTATCAAGACAAAAAGGTCTGGTGCAACCAGAAGACATCAGAGGAAGGAGCTGCCCGCAGGTACCCAGAGGGTCTCTCTGTCTGCACTGGGAAAACCGAGGGCAGAATTGGGTGATATGGTTTAGTGTGAGGTGTCCCTGCCCATGGCAGGGGGGTTGGAACTTGATGATCTTAAGGTCCTTTCCAACCCTCACTATTCTATGATTCTATGTTTGACACCTAGTTACATTTCCATTTGAGACTGCTGGAAAGCAGTCTCAAATTAGCACACAACTCCAACAAGCTGTTTTTTTAAACACATACGCCAAAAAGAAGGAGGAAAGCAAATGTCACTCCAGTCTTCAAAAAGGGCAAGAAGGAGGACCCGGGTAACTACAGACCGGTCAGCCTCACTTCCATCCCTGGGAAAGTGATGGAACACCTTATCCTTGGTACCATCTTAAGGCATATCAAGGATAAGAAGGTTATGAGGGGCAGTCAACATGGCTTCACCAGGGGGAAATCATGTTTGACCAATCTCTTAGCCTTTTATGAGGAAATAACACGGTGGATGGATGATGGCAGAGCGGTGGATGTGGTCTACCTTGACCTCAGCAAAGCATTTGACACAGTCTCCCACAGCATCCTCATGGCTAAAATGAGGAAGTGTGGACTGGATGATCAGGTAGTGAGGTGGACTGCGAACTGGCTGAAGGAGAGAAGCCAGAGAGTTGTAGTCTATGGGGCTGAGTCTAGTTGGAGGCCTGTAACTAGTGGACTGCCTCAAGGGTCAGTACTGGGACCGGTATTATTTAATATATTCATCAATGATTTAGATGAGGGAATTGAGTGTACTATCAGCAAGTTTGCTGATGACACTAAGCTGGGAGGAGTGGCTGACACGCCTGAAGGCTGTGCTGCCATCCAGCGAGACCTGGATAGGCTGGAGAGTTGGGCAGGGAGTAACTTGATGAAATATAACAAGGGAAAGTGTAGAGTCCTGCATCTGGGCAGGAACAACCCCAGGTTCCAGTATAGGTTGGGGAACGACCTGTTAGAAAGCAGTGTAGGGGAGAGGGACCTGGGGGTCCTAGTGGACAACAGGATGACCATGAGCCAACACTGTGCCCTTGTGGCTAAGAAGGCCAATGGCATCCTGGGGTGTATTAGAAGGGGGGTGGTTAGTAGGTCGAGAGAGGTCCTCCTTCCCCTCTACTCTGCCCTGGTGAGACCGCATCTGGAGTATTGTGTCCAGTTCTGGGCCCCTCAGTTCAAGAAGGACAGGGAGCTGCTGGAGAGAGTCCAGCGCAGGGCAACAAAGATGATTAAGGGAGTGGAACATCTCCCTTATGAGGAAAGACTGAGGGAGCTGGGTCTCTATAGTTTGGAGAAGAGGAGACTGAGGGGTGACCTTATCAGTGTCTATAAATATATAAAGGGGGAGTGTCACGAGGACGGAGCCAGGCTCTACTCAGTGGCAAACAATGATAGGACAAGGGGTAATGGGTACAAACTGGAACACAAGAGGTTCCACTTAAACTTGAGAAGAAACTTCTTCTCAGTGAGGGTGACGGAACACTGGAACAGGCTGCCCAGGGAGGTTGTGGAGTCTCCTTCCCTGGAGACATTCAAAACCCGCCTGGACGCATTCCTGTGTAACATTATCTAGGTGTTCCTGCTCCGGCAGGGGGATTGGACTAGATGATCTTTCGAGGTCCCTTCCAATCTCTAACATACTGTGATACTGTAAAGAAACAAATAAAACAAAAACATTAAAATTTAAATAAAATAAAACCATTTTGTCATATTTTCAGAAGAGCCTTTTGTCTCCAGTACGATTTCATTGCCTTAATATTTTCAGTTTACATTTCTATCATAGAATAGTTAGGGTTGGAAAGGACCTTAAGATCATCCAGTTCCAACCCCCCTGCCATGGGCAGGGACACCTCACACTAAACCATCTCACCCAAGGCTTCGTCCAACCTGGCCTTGCACACTGCCAGGGATGGAGCATTTATCAATTCTTTGGGCAACCTGTTCCAGTGCCTCACCACCCTCACAGTAAAGAACTTCTTCCTTATATCTAACCTAAACTTCCCCTGTTTAAGTTTTAACCTGTTACCCCTTGTCCTGTCGCTACAGTCCCTAATGAAGAGTCCATCCCCAGCATCCCAATAGGCCCCCTTCAGATACTGAAAGGCTGCTATGAGGTCTCCACACAGCCTTCTCTTCTCCAGGCTGAACAGCCCCAACTTTCTCAGCCTGTATTCAAATGGGAGGTGCTCCAGCCCCCGATCATCCCTGTGGCCCTCCTCTGGACTTGCTCCAACAGCACCATGTCCTTCTTACACTGAGGACATCAGAACTCTACACAGTACTCCAAGTGGAGTCTCATGAGAGCAGAGGGGCAAGATCACCTCCTTTGACCTGCTGCTGGTCACGCTTGATGCAGCCCAGTATACGGTTGACTTTCTGGGCTGTGATCACACACTGTCGGCTCATGTTAAGTTTCTATAATTCAAAATATTTTGCTTTTGGTTGGCAGGCTTTACAAATTTAATTCAGTAAGCCATCAGTCACATATACAGACTGGGGTTTCCTAGGGGGTAGCTGTTCTTACTTGTATTATTTAAATTCCTTTCCATTGACCTGAACATCGTGCAAAATGATACTAAAGCCATTTTACAAATGTAAAATTTTAAGAGGAACCCTCCAAACTTCTTGGGGTTTTCTTCATATACATCTACTTTAAGTCATTCAAATGGTTGTAAGCACAGCTTCTACACACCCAAACAAATTCTGTTTATATTCTGCAAGCAATCTGGTCACACTAAGTACAGTTAAAATGGACCAATTTGTGAAAACCCCTGCTAGCATATAGCGGAGGCTTTCTGTTGGCATGCCACCACAAAATTCTCAATGGATTAATTAACGTGCATTAGGTTGACAGTTTAGAACAAACATCTACAGTTTCTCAAAAAAAAAAAAAAAAACCAGAACAAAAGGAATTATTTTCACTTCTAGTTTCTCTTTTGCATTCAAAACCTACAGCAGACTTCTTGTTATCCTGTCAGTGACCCCCTCATACCATGGCAATGGCTCCGCAGTCAAAGGTAGGCTAAACAGGGTATCAGTGTTACAGTTTACTATCACCATTCTTCCCATCACTGCACTTACTCCATAAGGAAATCAGAAAGGGCACCAGGCCATAGTCTGGTAGTTAAGCAAACACACTATCAGGTTTCCCACATTCAAAAAAATCTTGCTGCCAGGGAAGCATAAAAACTGCTTCCCTACAGGCTGGGTGGCAGAAGGAAAATTAAGTGAAACCTAGGCAAGAGCATTATTCTGCTGATCTGCACAAGGCTTTTAAGATTTTTATCTAGCTGAAGTCCAACTCTCAAAATGCAGGAGCACCCAGCTCTCTTAGCACCCAGCAGCTCTTTCATTTTCAGCCTCAGTTCTTTTATCGCTGCCCCCTGACAGAACTTTATCTCTCTCCTTTTTCGAATATCAAAAGATCTCCCGAGCAGATTTTATCTATCTACAAACACACATATGGACGCTGTGCCTGCCACAGCCTTTCTCCCAGCATCTTTACTAAGCTGTTTCCAGAGAGAAGCTCTGAGCAGCACCAAAGGAAAGAAAGCTTTCTGTGACTCTAATATATATCTCCTGCTCTGGCAGGCTGATTCCCAGTTCCTCCAGGACAGAGCACAAAATTCACCTTTACATCTTTCCTGATGTGACAAAGAATGGAACCTAGTTTCACATACCCAGGCAATTTCTGACGTGGGGTATATCATGCAGATCAGTGTTTAGGCTGAGGGTGCCACAACAAATTACCAGCAGAAGAAGACCAGACTGAGTCAGGAATTGGTTTCCTGATCCCATGCCAGTGAGCTCAGCAGGTCAGCCCTGATGGAAAGGTCACTCTCCAAAACAACCAGGACCAGCCCTAATGCAAGGAACCAACAGACAGAGCAGAGAGGCTCTGACATGGAATTCAGATGAGGTCCACACTCAAGGGAAAAATCACACACACACAGTGCACACACAAGGAAAGCTTAGGGTGACTGGTCAATCCATGCCTGATGCAGCAGCCATATTGGAACAGGGCATGTGAAGCCAAGGTGGTGCCATTGTGGCTCCAGGCACGATGTGGTGGGCAAAGGAGCAAAGGTGGCTGCTTCTATGGTAGCTCTGGTGCGTGGCAGTGCTTGTCATTGTGGCACAGTTAGCACGTAGTCTTGAGAAAGGAGTCGTATGTTAGGTAACATTCTGATTCCATTAGGATTGCCAGTACCACGTTACGTACAGATGGCAGTAATTTAAGGGCTCCCAAGGAAAATAGGTGAGCGACAAGCGCAAAGCTGGAGATGGATGTATAGACAGGGAAAAGCATCCTGACAGGGAATTATAATGCATGGAGGAGTTCTGCTTTATTGTTAACTGAGTAACAAGTAATGGAAAAGAGGAAACAGCCTCAAGCTGCACCAGGGGAGGTTTAGATGGAGATGTAGAACAATTCCTTCCCCAAAGGGTGCTCAGGTATTGGAACAGGCTGCCCAGGGACGGTGACTCCAGCCCTGCCCTGAAGTATTCAAACACTGTGTAGATGAAGTGCTCAGTGCCATGGGTTAGTGGTGGCATTGGCAGTTCTGAGAACGGTTGGATTTCATGATCTTGAAGGTCTTTTCCAACCCCTCTGATTCTATGATTCTATGTTCCACATAGAAAGCAAATAGTCCTGAACATCCAAGAGATGAGCATCAAACAGAAAACAAGGGAGAGGGACTCTTCATCAGGGACTGTAGCAATAGGACAAGGGGTAATGGGTTCAAACTTAAACAGGGGAAGTTCAGGTTATATATAAGGAAGCAGTTCTTTACTGTGAGGGTGGTGAGGCACTGGAATGGGTTGCCCAGGGAAGTTGTGAATCCTCCATCCCTGGCAGGGTTCAAAGCCAGGTTGGACAGAGCCTTGGGTGACATGGTTTAGTATGAGGTGTCCCTGCCTATGGCTAGGGGTGTTGGAACTAGATAATCTTAAGGTCCTTTCCAATCCTAACCATTCTATGATTCTAACCAAATCTTGTGTATACAAAAGCTCTGCTAAGTGATGAAAGAATTACAAGACATGTCAGGGCTGAAATGCTTTTTTATGGCATTTTCCTGTAAAAGAACTCATTTACTGCTGTCCCTGGTATTCATCATTGCATAAAAACTTCATAATTTCATATCCAACTGCTACCATGTAGTATGCGGACATGCTGGCCAACATTTAGCTCAAGTTAGAGAATTCATCATGAAAGTCATTAGTTATTCTAAAGCACATGGCTGTTCTGGCTACTTCTGAAAGGTAAATTTTGAGCTCTCTGGCCCCAAAGCAGGATCTCTTAGTTACCCATTTCATGTTTATACAGAATTGAGCCAGGAAGACACACACTGGCTTGAAGACCAGAGGGAACAAAACTGATTAATAAAGTAATCCTACCAGCCCAGATGATATGCACTACAGTCAGGCAAGTAAACTTTCTTAGAGATGTTTCTATCAAATATGGTCATTGCTATTCCCTTGTTAAAAAAGGGGCTTTCTTTACAGAAAGCTTTGTATTAGTATTCCCTGAGCAACCAAATATGCATATACAATTGTAGTGAGACTCCCAAAAAACATGAACTGAGGCAAACACAGAGCATGCTGTAAACTCTCATTCCCTGCTGCAAGACAGTACCATCAGACTCCTGCATCCTACCTGTTTTGATGACTGTCTGTACCAAGCATGATCAGCTACATCAGAACAACTGGTAGACCACACACATTAGAGGACACAGTACAAAGCCTGCTGAGCAAAAGGAAAGCTCCACATCAATTTCAGTTAAAGCTGGGTCTAACAAAAGGCTGGACAACAGATATGGTTGAACTTATCTGAACCTGACCGATCAAATGACAAAACTTAAGATTTAAACCAGCAGATCTCAAACCCATTGATGTTCTGCAGAGAATTTATGTTGCATACTGTTAAGTCTACTTCTGCCCAGCAACTAAACTTGTTCAAAATAACACTACCTTCCCAATGCTTTTTCCCCCCACATAAGCTGCTGTGCTGTCACTAGAATGTTGAACAACGATAGGTGGCCCATTCTGTCACAGGTTTTTTGCATGCCTGGTCACTGGAGTGCTTAAATACAATGGAGACAAGTACTTGCCTAAGGAAAGAAACTACAGTTAGTCGATTTATCCTAGAACTTAGTTCTGATGTCTTGTGGGTTGCCATGTTTTCCCCATCAATAATTGCTAAGACCTCTAGGCAGAAACATTTGCAAGAGAGCACCACAGAATATCCCCTTCGGTTGCTATCTAACAGTAGAAATGACACAGCTCCAAATAAGTTCTTTTAGTGTTGTCATCCTGTGCATCCTGACCCAATAGGAATCATGATGAAGAATCACAGCACTAGCAAACGGCACTGATGCCTTAACAGGCATTGGGTACCAAGTAATGCAGTTGCTTCAGCTGCACAGATGTCACATAAGCCTCTATTTAAATACTGCAAAGTGGTAATCTCCAGCTTTCACTTATTTGAAACTCAGGAGGCAAAGTAAAATACTTGCATGTGCAATCCTGAGGTCAGAGCTAAAGTTTGATTTGGGTTGGCTTGGATTAATCATCAAAGAACAATTCACTAACTTATTTTATTACAGGACCTGGCACACAGCTTAGATCAAGTTACACATACTCGGTGGATAAAGAACTGGCTGGATGGCTGCACAAAAAGAGCTGTGGTCAATGGCACAACGTCCAGCCGGAGACCAGTAACGAGTGGGGTCCCTCAGGGACCGGTGTTGGGACTGGTCTTGTTCAACATCTTTGTTGCTGACATGGACAGTGGGATTGAGTGTGCCCTCAGCAAGTTTGCCGATAACACCAAGCTATGTAGTTCGGTTGATATGCTGGAGGGAAGGGATGCCATCCAGAGGGACCCTGACATGCTTGTGAGGTGGGCTGATACCAGTCTCATGAAGTTTAGCCATGCCAAGTGCAAGGTCCTACACCTGGGTCAGAGCAATCCCAGGCACAGCTACAGGTTGGGCAGAGAAGAGATTCAGAGCAGCCCTGTGGAGAAGGACTTGGGGGTGTTGGTTGATGAGAAAATGAACATGAGCAGGCAGTGTGCGCTTGCAGCCCAGAAAGCCAACCATATCCTGGGCTGCATCAAAAGAAGCGTGACCAGCAGGTCCAAGGAGGTGATCCTGCCCCTCTACTCTGCTCTTGTGAGACCTCACCTGGAGTGTTGTGTGCAGTTCTGGTGTCCTCAACATAAAAAGGACATGGAACTGTTGGAACAAGTCCAGAGAAGGGCCATGAGGAAGATCAGGGGACTGGAGCACCTCCCATATGAAGACAGGCTGAGAAAGTTGGGGCTCTTCAGCCTGGAGAAGAGAAGGCTGTGTGGAGACCTCATAGCAGCCTTCCAGTATCTGAAGGGGGCCTATAGGGATGCTGGGGAGGGTCTCTTCATTAGGGACTGTAAGTGACAGGACAAGGGGTAACGGGTTAAAACGTAAACAGGGGAAGTTTAGATTGGATATAAGGAGGAAATTCTTTCCTGTTAGGGTGGTGAAGCACTGGAATGGGTTGCCCAGGGAGGCTGTGAATGCTCCATCCCTGGCAGTGTTCAAGACCAGGCTTGACGAGGCCTTGGGTGATATGATTTAGCATGAGGTGTCCCTGCCCATGGCAGGGGGGTTGGAACTAGATGATCTTAAGGTCCTTTCCAACCCTAACTATTCTATGATTCTATGACCCAAAGTAGCCAAAGAGGTATTCCATACCACAGCACGTCATGCCCAGTATATAAACTGCGGGAAGTTACCCAGACGGGTTGGATCACTGCTCGGGTCGGGCTGGGTATTGGTCAGCAGGTGGTGAGCAATTGTATTCTCTTCCCTTGTTATTTCCCTTATCGTTATTATTATTGGTGGCAGCAGTAGTGATTTGTGTTATACCTTAGTCACTGGACTGTTCTTATCTCAACCCATGGGAGTTACATTACTTCGATTCTTCTCCCCATCCCTCCAGGAGCAGGGGGGAGAATGAGCAAGCTGCTGCATAGCTGAGTTGCTAACTGGTTTAAACAATGACAGGTATCTCATAGGTCTGATACTGCTTCTACCATTTGCAGTCATTTGCACCAGCAAAATTTAAGCATAACTTCTACCAAGCCTATATCACAGCATTTTGCATGCTGCACAGGAGATAAGATTGTCAGCTCTCATTCAAAACATTGTATTTCAAAAGGCAAAGAATAACAGCAAGAACAGAAATAACAGAAAAATTACCTGCTAAAGACTGCACATTTGAGTAACATCTCTGCAGCCAACTAACCTCAGCTGTGATGGTCCTACGAAGACATCTAAGCAGGAAAGTTCTTCCAACCCAATGGAGTTGGGCCAAATCATCCTCCCCTGAAGTCCAACAACAAACAAACCCTCTTTATTTGCAGACAATATTCCTTTTCTACTTTCCCATAACAACTCAGAAAGTCAAATCAAGGAGGACAGATGCAGGCCTGAGCTATAAAACCCAGATTTCATTTCCTATGACTCCCCTCCCCCAGGAGCTCATAGGTGCTTAGATTCTGGGCTGTGGTTTAAGTCCATCTGTATTCCTCAAGTATAAACATCTTCATTGAAACCAGACTCATCCTGCACACCCACTCATTTTGTGAGCTCATCTGTGAAAGACATGGATTGGCACATTTCTATGACAACCAAAAATGAAGGAAAAAAAAAAAAGTAACAGCTTGGCATAATTTAAACAGTTTTTTAAAGCCTCCCTATTAGTCCCAAGGCTGCTTGCTCTTCCTCTAGCATCTATAGTTATCTTGGTTATACTGCCCAGAACATCAACTTTCCCTAAACCAGCTCTCCTTCCATAGGGAAACAGTCATTTTGTAATATTTTGATGCTCAAAATATAAAAGAATCAAAGCAAAGGGAGTATTGTCTTATCTTGTTTGACTGAAATAGACATACATATACAACCTAAGAAAACAGTCCAAGAGGTACCATAAAATTCTGAACCAATAAAGCATTACCAAAAAAATCCTCTCTTCAAAGTCCAAGTAGCTTGCTTTAAAGATGTTGCTGTGAATTAACTCAATAAGAAAAAGTAAAATTATGATTTTCTCTCCATTAAGAACAACAAAACTCTAAAATGGGTTTCACCATTTGAAAACCATCATTCCTTCCCTTGCTAGATGTCTATCTGGCTTCTTGTTTTTACACTAAGCCATCCTAATTTAAAAAAGAAAAACGGGCACAGGAAGCAACAGTTCAATGGCTTATTTTCCCACCTAGTAAAAACAGATACAACAGGGAAAACACGACAGCATCTTCTCTTTCTTCTCTTCACCAGGATCTCATATGTCACGATACACATGATGACATAAAATTATGCCATATTTCAGCCAAGATACGGGCTTCAGCTCAAGCAACTTTGTCCAGGTTTAAGCCTAGCTGGTAACTCAGAACCATGCAGACGCTCACTCACTCCCCCCCGCCCTGCCCTTCCACCCCCCACTCCTAGAGGGATGGAGAGAAGAATCGAAAGAATGTAACTCCCACGGGTTGAGATAAGAACAGTCCAGGAACTAAAATATAACACAAAACCACTACTGCTACCACCAATAATAATAATGATAAGGGAAATAACAAGAGAAGAGAATACAACCGCTCACCACATGCCGACTGACATCCAGCCAGATCTGAGCAGCAATCTAGCCCTTCTGGGTAACTCACCCCAGCTTATATACTGGGCATGACATGCTGTGGTATGGAATACCCCTTTGCTTAGTTTAGGTCAGGTGTCCTGTCTCTGCTTCCTTCCAACTTCTCCTCCTCCCTGACAGAGCATAAGACTCAGAAAGTCCTCAGTCGGAGTAAACATTGCTTAGCAACAACTGAAAACATTGGTGTTATCAGCACTGCTCCCAGGCTGAAAGTCAAAACACAGCACTACACCAGCTACTAAGACTGAGAAAAATGACTGCTACTGCTGAACCCAGAACAAACTTATACACTTTCTTAAAGTGCTGCCTATTTAAAAATACACACACTAAAGCAATTCAGCACCAGAAACATAAAGCAGCTCTCTGACATATGCTGCCAGTCAATGCACAATTCACATTGTCATTATGTTTATTATTCCATCCCCACAAATCAGTTACTGCTAGCTTACATGATTCACAAATTGTAAGTGGTTAAGATTGTTTTTACTAGTATGGTACAGATGCCAAATCACTCTTAGTGATTCCCAAGAAAGAAGCTATGAGAAAAACAATGGAATAAACTACCAGGATCTAGAAATGCCAAGCCACAAATATAATGGCATAACATTTTTTTATTCCCCCCCTCCATTTTTTTTGAGCTGTAGTCTCAAGCCAGGCTTTCCTGAACAAGGAACCTGATGGATCTTCTACTAAGACTCCATGATTATAATAGCTCATGCCATGTGACCACAGGTAAAAATAAACAATAGGGATAGAATTTTTTTAAGTCGCAGAAACATCAAGTGCAACTTTGTCTATCATGGTCAAATTTTCTCCTGGTATCACTAAAGGCTTCCCAGTTGTCCTGGGTTCAGCAGTAGCAGTCATTTTTCTCCTTCTTGGTAGCTGGTGTAGAGCAGTGTTTTGATTTTCAGCTCGGGAACAGAGCTGATAGCGATGTTTTGGTTTGGCCAAGGACTTTGTGAGCCTCATGCTCTGCCAGGGAGGACGGGAAGCCGGGAGGAAGCAGAGACAGGACACCTGACCCAAAGTGACCAAAGAGGTATTCCATACCACAGCACGTCATGCCCAAGATGTAACTGGGAGTTAGCCGGAAGGGCTGGGAGACGGCAGGGTTGGAGGAGGTATCGGTCGGAGCTTGGTCGGGCTTGGGGGGCGAGTGATCGGTCAGCGGGTGGTGAGGTGTTGTATTCTCTTCCCTTGTTATTTCCTTTATCATTATTATCATTGGTGGTAGCAGTAGTGATCTGTGTTATACCTTAGTTACTAAACTGTTCTTATCTCAACCCGTGGGAGTTGCATTCTTTTCAATTCTCCTCTCCGTCCCTCCGAGAGCAGGGGGAGGGCAAGAAAGGGGGGGGAAGTGAGCGAACGAATTACCTGACTGGGTTTAAACCACGACAGTTCTTTTTGGTGCCCAACGTGGGGCACGAGGGGTTGAGATAAGAACAGATCTGACTGGATTAATAGTCACTCGTCACAATGCTGATTTATTGGCTCTCAAGGTTGTTCCTGTTGATCTCATAGTTTCAGTATATCGTATCTTACTTAGAGCCAACGTGGGGCGCCAAAAGAACTGTCGTGGTTTAAACCCAGTCAGGTAACTCGTTCGCTCACTCCCCCCCCTTCTTTCCCTCCCCCTACTCCAGGAGGGATGGAGAGGAGAATCGAAAAGAATGCAACTCCCACGGGTTGAGATAAGAACAGTTTAGTAACTAAGGTATAACACAAATCACTACTGCTACTACCAATAATAACAATGATAAAGGAAATAACAAGGAAAGAGAATACAACATCTCACCACCAGCCGACCGATAACTTGCCCCCCTCCGCCTGACCAAGCACCGACCGATACCTCCTCCAACCCTGCAGCCTCACAGCCCTTCCGGCTAACTCCCAGTTACATCCTGGGCATGACGTGCTGTGGTATGGAATACCTCTTTGGTCAGTTTGGGTCAGGTGTCCTGTCTCTGCTTCCTCCCGGCTTCCCCTCCTCCCTGGCAGAGCATGAGGCTCACAAAGTCCTTGGCCAAACCAAAACATCGCTATCAGTTCTCTTTCCAGGCCGAAAGTCAAAACACTGCACTGCACCAGCTACCAAGAAGGAGAAACATGACTGCTACTGCTGAACCCAGGACACCAGTTAAATATAGACTACACCCATCAACTCAATGATTTTCATCTCAACAGTGTTTTCGCTCGATCTTCTACTCCCAAGTCATTTTGCTTAATTTGCTTCAGACACTTTTCCACACACAATTCAGAGTAGCGATACACTCCCATCCTTGCAGCTCAGAAAGCCAACCATATCCTGGGCTGCATCAAAAGGAGCGTGACCAGCAGGTCGAAGGAGGTGATCCTGCCCCTCTACACTGCTCCCGTGAGACCTCACCTGGAGCGCTGTGTGCAATTCTGGCATCCCCAACATAAAAAGGACATGGAACTGTCGGAACAAGTCCAGAGAAGGGCCATGAGGATGATCAGGGGACTGGGGCACCTCCCATTTGAATACAGGCTGAGAAAGTTGGGGCTGTTCAGCCTGGAGAAGAGAAGGCTGGGTAGAGACCTCATAGCCTTCCAGCATCTGAAGGGGGCCTACGATGCCAGAGAGGGACTCTTCATTAGGGACTGTAGTGACAGGACAAGAGGTATCTGGTTAAAACTTAAACAGGGGAAGTTTAGATTGTATATAAGGAAGAAGTTCTTTACTGTAATGGTGGTGAGGCACTGGAATGGGTTGCCCAGGGAAGTTGTGAATACTCCATCCCTGGCAGTGTTCAAGGCCAGGTTGGACAAAGCCTTGGGTGACATGGTTTAGCATGAGGTGTCCCTGCCCATGGCCACGGGGGTTGGAACTAGGTGATCTTAAGGTCCTTTTGCAACCGTAACTATTCTCTGATTCTATGAGACCTCATAGCAGCCTTCCAGTATCTGAAGGGGGCCTACAACAATGCCAGAGAGGAACTCTTCATTAGGGACTGTAGTGATAGGACAAGGGGCAATGGGCTCAAACGTAAACAGGGGAAGTTTAGGTTAGATATAAGGAAGCAGTTCTTTACTGTTCCAATACCTGATCACCCTCTCTGTGAAGAATTTTTTCATAATATCCAATCTAAACCTCCCCTGGCACAGCTTGAGGCCATTACCTCTTGTCCTATCACTTGTTACTTGAGACCAAACCCCACCTCACTACAACCTTCTTTTGGGTAGTTGTAGAGAATGATAAGGTCCTCCCCAGAATCTTCTCCAGACTAAACAACCCCAGTTCCCTCAGCCATTCCTCATAAGACATCTTCTCCAGAGCCTTCACCAGCTTTGTTGCCCTTCTCTGGATACGCTCCAGCACCTTGATATCTGTCTTGTAGTGAGGGTCCCAGAAACGAACACAGTATTCAAGGTGCAGCCTTACCAGCGCTGAGTACAGGGGTATGATAACTTCCTTGTCCTGCTGGCAACGCTATTTCGGATAGAGGCCAGGATGCCCTTGGCCTTCTCGGCTGCCTGAGCATAAGCTGCACCATGTTCAGATGGCCGTCGATGAACACCCCCCAGGTCCTTTTCTTCCAAGCAGCTTTCCAGCCACTCTTCCCCAAGCCTGAAGCGTTGAAGGGGGTTGTGGCCCAAATGCAGGACCTAGAATTTTACCTTGTTTAAACTCATGTCATGGCCACAGCCCATCTATCCAACCTGTCCAGATATATCTGCAGAGCCTTCCTGTCCTTCAGCTGATCGACACTCCCAGCCAACTTGGTGTCATCCACAAGTTTACCACCACTCTACGGGCTTAGCCATCCAGCCAGTTTCCAACCCAGCAAAGAATCCACCTATCCAGGCCATGAGCAGCCTATTTCTCCAGGAGAACGCTGTGGGAGACAGTCAAATGCTTTACGTAAAGCCAAACAGACAATGTCCACAGCCTTTCCCTCATCAACCAGGTGGGTCACCTTACTGTAGAAGGAGATCAGGTTGGTCAAGCAGGACTAGCCCTTCATGAACCCATGCTTACTGGTCCTGAACCCTGTTTTCCCACATGTGCTCTATGATCTCACTTAGGATCATCTGCTCCATGACCTTCCCCGCCACTAAGGACAGACTGATAGGCCTGTAGTCTCCAGGGTCATCCTTCCTGCCCTTTCTGTAGAGGCATCACATTGGTCAACCTCAAGGCCTCGGGGACTTTCCCACTAGACCAGGACTGCTGCTAGATGATGGAGAGTGGCTTAGCAAGCTCCTCTGCCAGCTCCTTCAGCACTCTTGGGTGTAACCCATCTGGCGACATGGACTTGCATACACCTAAGTGGAGCTGTAGGTCACTAACTGTTTCTTCCTGAATTATGGGGACTTGAATCAGCTCCCCATCTCTTCCATACAATTCAGGGAACTGAGTACCCTGAGGATGGCTGGTATGACTATTAAAGACTGAGGCAAAAGCAGCATTAAGTACCTCAGCCTTTTCCTCATCCTCAG
Organism: Pezoporus flaviventris; assembly: GCF_033815535.1. NCBI lineage: Eukaryota > Metazoa > Chordata > Aves > Psittaciformes > Psittacidae > Pezoporus > Pezoporus flaviventris. The sequence goes on along the minus strand of NW_026892669.1, from coordinate 109,256 downwards.
TCACTAGTTTTTCCCCCAGTACGCAGCAGAGGATGGGAGGTTCTCCTTGGCCCTCCTTTTATTGCTAATATATTTGAAAAAGTACTCTTTCTTATCTTTTATAGCAGTGGCCAGATCTAGTTCCATCTGTGCCTTCGCCTTTCCAACTTTCTCTCTACATAACAGCACCCTTGTACTTTTCATGGGGTAACTGTCCTTTCTTCCACAGGTGATAAATTCTTTTTTCTTTTTTTTTCCCTGAGTTCAAGCAACAATTCCCTCTTCAGCCAGGCTGGTCTTTTCCCCACTGGTTTGATTTTCTGCACATAGGCACCACCCGCTCCTTCACCTTAAGGGTTTCATTCTTGAAGAGGGTCCAGCCTTCCTGGACCACTTTGTCCTTCAGTAATGTTTCCCAAGGAATTCTGCCAACCAACATCCTAAACAGGCCAAACTCAGCCCTCTGGAACTCTAAGGTGGAGATTTTGCTGACCTTCTTCCTGACTTCTCCAAGGATTGAAAATTCATTCATTTCACGATCGCTTTGCCCAAGATGGCCTCCAAGCATCATATCACCCACCAGTCCTTCTCTGTTTGAGTACAGCAAATCTAGCCAGGCATCTCCCCTAGTTGGCTCACTAACCGGCTGGGTTAGGAAGTTAATCTTCCACACCCTCCAAGAACCTCCTGGATTGTTTCTTCTCTGCTGTGTTGTACTTCCAGCAGACATCTGGTAGGTTGAAGTCCCCCACACGAACAAGGGCAAGCGATTGCGAAACTTCTCCCAGTTCTTTGAAGAACGCTTCATCTGTAGCTTCATCCTGGCTGGGTGGTCTATAATGGACTCCTACCAGGATATCAGCTTGGTTGGTGTTCCCCCTGATCTTCACCCACAAACATTCAACCTTCTTACTCACGACAATGAGTTCAAGGCAGTCAATGCACCCCCTGATATACAACGCAACCCCACCACCTCTCTTTCCTTGCCTAGCCCTTCTGAAGAGCCCGTAGCCATCCACTACAGCACTCCAAACATGCAAATCATTCCACCACATTTCTGTGATGGTGATTATGTGTCCTGGGTTCGGCAGTGGCAGTCATGTTTTTCCTTTGTGTTGGCTGGTGCAGTGCTGTGTTTTGGCTTCCGGCTTGAGAGCGGTGTTGGTGAAGCCGATGTTTTCGGTTGTTGCTAAGTGATGTTTACCCTGACCAAGGACTCTGTGAGGCTCATGCTCTGCCAGGGAGGAGGGGAAGCTGTGAGGAAGCAGAAACAGGGCGCCTGACCCGGGCTAGCCGGGGAGGTATTCCATACCACAGCACGTCATGCCCGGGGTGGGGGGTAACTGGGAGTTACCCGGAAGGACAGGGGCTTCCGGGTGGAACTCGTTTTCTTGGCTGGTGGTATCGTATTCTCTTCCCTTGTTATTTTCCCTTATCATTGTTTTAGCTGATAGTAGCGGTGGTGATTTGTTGCTGGACTGTTCTTGTCTCAACCCGTAGGAGTTGCACTCTCTCGATCCTCCTCCCCGTTCCTCCGGGAGCGGGGAAGGGGAGAGCCCCGGTGCGGGGGGGGGGACACGGGGACGGACATGGACCTCGATTGTTGTCAGCTCAGCACCACTCACTGGGAGTGAGTGAACAAGTTACCTGACTGGGTTTAAACCACGACATTATGTCATGATTTCCCTGCTGCACAACGGCTTCCAGCTCCTCCTGTTTGTTGCCCATGCTGCGGGTATTGGCATAAATGCTTTTAAGTTGCCCTGTGGATCTGGACTCCAACAGTGGCATGCTACCCCATGGCTCATGTCTAGCAAGCCTGGTGTTATCGCCTTCCCATTCGAACCTAGTTTAAAGCCCTCTCTATAAGCCCTGATAGCTCCTGGGCTAGAATCCTTTCCCCCCTTTGGGACAGGTGTTCCCCATCTTCCACCAGCAGGCCTCGTGCTGTATGAACTGACCCATGGTCAAAAAACTCAAAATTCTGGCACTTACACCAGTCACAGAGCCAGGAATTAATTAATGCCATTTTTCTGATGTTGTTATTGTCATTGTTTGCAACTGGCAGCACGGACAAGAATACTACTTGGGCTCCTGAATCCTGCACCAGTCGCCGCAAGGCCTTCAAGTCCTTCTTGAGTCCCCTCAGGCTTCTTGAGGGGATTTCTTCATGGCCCACCTGGAAGACTAATAAAGGATAGTAGTCACAGGGCCATACTAGATGAGTTTTCTGGTGACGTCCCTTACGCTGACCCCAGGGAGGCAGCAGATTTCTCTGTGAGTCTGGTCAGGCTGACATATGGGGCCCTCTGTTCCCCTTAGGGTAGAGTCACCAATCGCCACCACTTTTTTTTTTTTTTCCTCCTAGTACTGCTGGTCACAAAATGAGGTGTTCTCCAACTTTTCTGTGGGAGCTCTTCTAACCTGGATGATCCCTTATCACCATCTTCCTCACTTTCCTGTTCCTGAAGTACCAGGGCCTTGTATCTATTGTAAAGGGGTACTTGGGAAGGTCATGCCATCTGGAGCATAATATGCAATCTACTCCAATGAGAAACCATTTACAACTTCCCTTGTCTCCTAGGCTCCTTCAATCTTCCCAATGGAAGGTAGGGGATCCTGAAGTTCTTTATTTCAGGTGGCTGGCTTGCTACTCTCAGTGCGGGTTCACCTGTCAATCTCTTCCTCAGATTCCCTTATGCTCCTTAGCTGTTCCACCTCTTCCTGTAGCTCTACCACCATGCAGAGCAAATCATTGACCTGCTGCCATCCTATACAGCCATCATCTAACATCACCAACAGGCTCTGGCACTCACTACAGCCAGACACCTGGACTGTTTACATGTTTATAAGGGACCTCCATCTGCATCACCATGTCCTTCCTGGCCAGCAGAGATGACATAGTTTTCTTTGCTTTCTGTCAAGAGGATGCCATCCTAGAAAACTTTCTCAGTGATCACTGGTTGAGCTTATATCTGAAGCCTGCCAAGCTACTGGATCCTTTCCAATCACCTGCATGCACAAACTGCCACTCCATGCCCTGGTTGCCTGTGCTCCCTAGAGCCATTTTATTTGCTCAGGGATGGTGCCATCCCTCCTGGCACCACCCCCTATGACTCAGCTGCTCACATCAACAGGGCTGGCATCTCATCTCCTGGACAAGTCCTGATGAGGACTTGAGGCTCCCCTGGTGGCTCTTGCCAAACAGGGTCAAGACTCCTGGATGATATGTTTTCCTCGCTCTCCAGTGATGAAGGCATCCTCTCTGGAGCTACTCACAGAGCAAAATGGTAAAATTATGGCTGTTCATGGTAGATGTGAGTTTCAGTCAGGCAACAGAAACCACTATGACCTCCTGGTGGAATCAGATGCTAGAAAGACAAAAGGTATCAAAAGTCCAGCCCTAAGGTATCCTTGATTCTCCCAAAATTCAGGATAGCAGTGACATATACAGCCACAGGAAAGAGCATCTCCTTTCGCTACAGATGTCCTTGGTCAAGGATCAGATCAAATGCTGTAAGATACAATGATCTGTCATGGTTTAAAGACCAGCTAGTAACTAAGAGCCACACAGCCACTCACTCCTCCCCCCCACTTCTTCCTCCCCCTGCTCCTGGAGAGATGGGGAGGAGAATTGAAAGAATGTAACTGCCACGGGTTGACATAAGAACAGCCCAGTAACTAAGGTATAACACAAATCACTACTGCTACCACCAATAATAATAATGATAAGGGAAATAAAGAGGGAAGAGAATACAATCGCTCACCACCTGCTGACTGATACCCAGCCTGAACCGAGCAGCAGTCTGGGCCTTCCAGGTAACTCCCCCAGTTTATATAGTGGGCATGACATGCTGTGGTATGGAATATCCCTTTGGCTAGCTTGGGTCAGGTGTCCTGTCTCCGCTTCCTCCTGGCTTCCCGTGCCCTGAAAAGTCCTTGATCAGAGTAAACATTACTTAGCAACAACTAAAAACATCAGTGTGTTATTAGCTTTGTTCCAGACTAAAGTCAAAAACACAGTACTGCACCAGCTACTAAGAAGGTGAAAAATTACTGCTACTGCTACAGCTGAACCCATGACATCTTCATAAATGCTTTATACTTGGTAATTAAATCAATATGCAGGAATCTTCAGAGAATCATAGAATGGTTTGGGTTGGAAGGGACCTTAAAGCTCATCCAGTTCCAACACCCTGCCACAGGCAGGCACACCTTCCACTAGACCAGGTTGCTCAATGCCCTGTCCAGCCTGACATTGAACACTGCCAGAAATGGGGCAGCCACATTTTATTTTGACTAATTTCTAGGAAAAAAACAAAACCAAAAAGAAACAAAAGAAAACAAACAAAAAAATCAAAACTTGTATCCCATTTTTTTAAGCAGTAGCTATTAAAGTGTTAAACTGTATTTTTCTGTGATATATTTCCCATGTCATAAAACTAATACAGGGATAAAATCTCAGGCTGAAGCAGTGTGGCCATGTGATAAACTATGGCAAAAGCCATAGGTCGTACTCTGTACTAGCTCTCACCTGGACCTGCAATGAAATACAGGCACTTGGTGAAAAAAAGAATTAGGGTACATCCGATTCTCAAAACAAACACTGCACATGGCAAGACCAATTTCCATAAGTGCAGCGCATTCCCTTCTCTGGTTTAAATCTGCAAACGGTGGGCTGTACTGTTTATTTTTCTGCTACCTACACAATGCATCAGATCTGCCTGCTAGAAACACATTACTATCTGCAGGAGCAATCTCCCCTGATTGCATAGGAGATACACATACTCCTACCCACTCCAGAACAGGAAAAGATGACACAGTATCATAGAATCATAGAAGCATACTAGAGTTACCGTTGGAAAGGACCTTAAGATCATCTAGTTCCAACTCCCCTGCCATGGGCAGGGACACCTCACACTAAACCATGTCACTCAAGGCTTCGTCCAGACTGGTCTTGAACACTGCCAGGGATGGAGCATTCACAACCTCCCTGGGCAACCTATTCCAGTGCCTCACCACCCTAACAGGAAAGAATTTCCTCCTTATATCCAATCTAAACTTCCCCTGTTTACGTTTTAACCCATTACCCCTTGTCCTGTCACTACAGTCTCTAATGAAGAGTCCCTCCCCAGCATCCCTATAGGCCCCCTTCAGACACTGGAAGGCTGCTATGAGGTCTCCACACAGCCTTCTCTTCTCCAGGCTGAACAACCCCAACTTTCTCAGCCTGTCTTCATATGGGAGGTGCTCCAGTCCCCTGATCATCCTCATGGCCCTTCTCTGGACTTGTTCCAACAGTTCCATGTCCTTTTTATGTTGAGGACACCAGAACTGCACACAACACTCCAGGTGAGGTCTCACAAGAGCAGAGTAGAGGGGCAGGATCACCTCCTTGGACCTGCTGGTCACGCTTCTTTTGATGCGGCCCAGGATATGGTTGGCTTTCTGGGCTGCAAGCGCACACTGCCTGCTCATGTTCATTTTCTCATCAACCAACACCCCCAAGTCCTTCTCTGCAGGGCTGCTCTGAATCTCTTCTCTGCCCAACCTGTAGCTGTGCCTGGAATTGCTCCGACCCAGGTGTAGGACCTTGCACTTGGCATGGTTAAACCTCATGAGGTTGGCATCAGCCCACCTCACAAACATGTCAAGGTCCCTCTGGATGGCATTCCTTCCCTCCAGCACATCAACCGAACCACACAGCTTGGTGTCATTGGCAAACTTGCTGAGGGTGCACTCAATCCCACTGTCCATGTCAGCGACAAAGATGTTAAACAAGACCGGTCCCAACACCAGTCCCTGAGGGACACCACTCGTTACTGGTCGCCAGCCAGGCATAGAGCCACTGTCCACAAATCTTTGTGTGCGGCCATCCAGCCAGTTCTTTAATCTACCGAGGGGTCCATCCATCAAATTGATGTCTCTGCAATTTAGAGACAAGGATGTCATGTAGGACAGTGTCAAACGCTTTACACAAGTCCAGGTAGATGACATCAACTGCTCTACCCCTGCCCATCAGTTCCATAGCCCCATCATAGAAGGCCACCAAATTGGTCAGGCAGGATTTCCCCTTAGTGAAGCCATGTTGGCTGTCACCAACCACCTTGTTGTTTTTCATGTGCCTTAGCATGCCTTCCGGGAGAATCTGCTCCAAGATTTTGCCAGGCACAGAGGTGAGACTGACTGGTCTGTAATTCCCCGGGTCATTCATTTTCCCCTTCTTGAAAATGGGGGCTATATTTCCTTTTTTCCAGTCGTCAGGAACTTCACCTGACTGCCATGATTTTTCAAATATGATGGAGAGTGGCTTAGCAACTTCATTCATCAGCTCCTTCAGGACCCACAGATGGATTTCATCAGGTCCCATGGACTTATGCACATTCGGGTTCTTTAAGATGGTCTCGAACCAGAGCCTCTCCTGCAGTGGGCCTGTGTCTGCCTTCCAAGACTTGGGTGGTGTGGTCAGAGCATTTGCCAGTGAAGACTGAGACAAATATCCAAATATCGTCATGTACAGATCACTAGGTTACTAACTGGCTTGATTACTTGGGGGGAGAGGAAATAACAAGCTCATGACCGCATAATTTAATACTGCCTGTGCTTTCATTTTTACATGCACAAGTCTTTTTTAATCTAGTCCTACCATAAATAAAGAGTAATAATGTTTGCTGAAGATACAGTTGGGTCCCTTTATGCTGGAACACAGAGTAGCTCATGGTGAATGCATTTACATTAATGCTAACTCCAGGGTAAAGAAGACAAGGTCTTTTCACAAGCACACTACAAAAGCAAGAAGCAAAGGGGAAAACTTCACAGTGTTTGGAAACAGCAGAACATTGACTGTACAGGCTTTTATAACAAATGGGGGGGGGGGGGGGGGGGAGGAAAGGATAACAAAATCAGAGCACATCACAAGAGTCTCAAGACAGCAGCTCTCTAAAGATCTCCAGGTACAGACTGTACAGGAAGGATGCACAGGATAGGGTTTTTTCCCCCTCCTAGTTCTGCTAAGAAAATCTGATAAACAGATACAACCTCCCCAACACTTGATGTTAAAGCTAGATAATGTAACACAGCACTGCATCTTTATCTCAGTTAAAGTGGGTATGGTAAATGAAGAAGCATTAGTGATAGGAGGAAAGCAAGTGCCTGGAAAACATAGGGTTAAAATACTTTTAGCTTAATTTATTCCTTAGATAGAGAACAATGTTTGTGTTGTAAGTCTGTGGTGTGAAAACAGAATTTAGTAGCTCTACTAACATGAGTGAATTATTTCTTACCATCCTTCAACTTATCAGTTAGTTTGGAGACAGTGCCTCCCAAACATCTGCTAGCTTCAGATACTCCTTGTCTGCCCATCCTGCGTTGCTTGCAATAAATTTTGTATGAAGGTCATACTGTTCTAAAATTTTGTCAGCTATCAGAAAGTTATAGATATGGCTGGTTTCAGCTAGTTTTGTGATTACTGAGGCATCCAACTGTGCCAAAGGTGAAAAGTACACTGTGAGGAAGACTGCTTACTTCATCTTGAAGACCCCTGCCCACAACTATCAGAGGGCAGCAGGCAAGCACCAAAAGGAGGAGACATGATAATGAGTTCCTAGAACTAATCATAATAGCCCCACCACTCTCTCGGGAATCTAATGAATATGCATGTTTGCGTGTAATAAATATCTGCTTGCTTAACCCCTCAGTGTGCAAGTTAGGAGGAGCAAACCCCCTTGCACCAGGAGCCATAATAAATATACCTGCTTTATAACTCTCTTTGAGTTGTAGAGTCTGATTCCATGCATCATTAGGAAAAACATAATACACCATATTTAAGTATTTCCATGCTTTTTAAGTTGCATTCAGAAGGAAGATACAATGGCATAGGCCTCACACATTACAGGCTACCCCATAAGGCTATCTTCACCTCATATGTAAAGGCTGCACTGTGGACTACATCCCTTCAAGATGAGTCTGAAAGCTATAGTCATAAGCACGCTGCAGTCACCAACTCAGAGACTTCCCTTTTCAGCTGGAACACACATATCCAATCTCTAAGTTGTAGCTGTGTTGGGGTTTAAACCCAGTCAGGTAACTCGTTCACTCACTTACCCACTTCTTTCCCTCCCTCTACTCCCAGAGGGATGGAGAGGAGAATCAAAAAGAATGCAACTCCCACGAGTTGAGATAACAGTTTTAGTAACTAAGGTATAACACAAATCACTACTGCGACTACCATTAATAACAATGATAAAGGAAATAACAAGGGAAGAGAATACAACATCTCAGCACCAGCCAACCGATAACTCACCCCCCTCAGCCCGACCAAGCTCTGACCGATACCTCCTACAACCCTGCCGTCGACCAGCCCTTCCGGCTAACTCCCAGTTACATCCTGGGCATGACGTGCTGTGGTATAGAATACCTCTTTGGTCAGTTTGGGTCAGGTGTCCTGTCTCTGCTTCCTCCTGGCTTCCCCTCCTCCCTGGCAGAGCATGAGGCTCACAAAGTCCTTGGCCAAACCAAAACATCTCTATCAGTTCTGTTCCCAGGCCGAAAGTCAAAACACTGCATTGCACCAGCTCCCAAGAAGGAGAAACATGACTGCTACTGCTGAACCCAGGACATTATCCACCCCTTATTCCATACCATTCACGTCATGCTCAGATCCCACATTTTCAATATACCATCACTCTTATCTAAGTGCATGGACCAGTCCCTATAAAGCTGCTGCGTCCATCAGGTCCATGATGCCAGGCTCCATCGCTTGTAACAGTCTTCCAGAGCAGGAGAGACTGTGTGCAGTGTTCACACTCGTGAATAACCTGGGCAATAGTGTCCATTGCTAAGTCAAACCCTTGATCATAAGTCCATCTCTATGTTGCATCTCTGCTCTGATGGCCTGAAGTGCCATGGACCCACCAGGCTTAAAATAATTCACTGTCCCCTTCAGCAGTTTCTGCAGCTTGTTGCTGGGGACTCCATACAGCTGCCTTCCATCTCCGATGCCTCCAAAGCACTGGAGGGGCCCAGTGGACTAGATACTTGCCCATACTGTCCCACACACCCTGCCACTCATGACTCTCCAGCCTTGGGGAAAATCTCTTGGTCCCCCTGCATCGTCGTCTAACCCCAGACAAGACCCAAACCTGACTCTGCTTAACTTTGGAGATCAGACAAAATGGTTGTGGGTAGCACACAGCCTGTATGTGTGCCAACATGCTGATCCCCATCACAATCAGCAGGCAGGTCCCAAGGGTACCCAAAGGCCATTCAAAACCTTCAGAACTCTCAATCGATGCTTCTGTACTTGTCACTGGGGATGGTGTAGCTTCTGTGCTTGCCGGCTCTCCCACCACCAGCTTCTCTTTTTCTGAGTCCAGCTCTTCCTCCTCTGCCCTGCTGGGAAATGCTGCGTGGTCTCCTGCATCCTCCTGGGGCTCGGCGGGCGGCTTCCGGGGGATGCTCTCGGCCGTCGCGGGGCTCGGCTCGGCCGCGGGGCTCAGCTCCTCCGCGGGGCTCGGCTCCTCCGCCGCCTTCTCCCGCTGCTCGGCAGCCGCTTCCTTCCGCTCCTCGACCGCCCAGCCTCCTCCACCGGCAGCCGTCCACTCGCGGCCTCCGGCCCCTCTCGCCGCCGCTTGGTCCCCGGGGCCACTCTCCCGGGCCGCTTCAGCAGCCGCCGGCTCCCGGGGCCGCTCCCCCTCGGCTCCCCACGGCCTCACGAAGACGGAGGCGAGGGCGAGGGCCAGGGCCAGGACGGTGAAGAGCAGCCGGACGGCCAGGTACAAGTCCACGGCCACGTCCATCCAGCCCTGCTGCTGGAGCCCGCCCGTATTACAAGTCATTGCCATGAAGTACAGTGAGACAAGAACCTTAGCCCAAGCCCCACACTTGATAAACACTAACACAGCAAATACCAGCTCTAAGTAAGATACGATATACTGAAACTGTGAGATCAACAGGAACAACCTTGAGAGCCAATAAATCAGCATTGTGACAAGTGACTATTAATCCAGTCAGATCTGTTCTTATCTCAACCCCTCGTGCCCCACGTTGGGCGCCAAAAAGAACTGTCGTGGTTTAAACCCAGTCAGGTAACTCGTTCACTCACTCCCCCCCTTCTTTCCCTCCCCCTACTCCCAGAGGGATGGAGAGGAGAATCGAAAAGAATGCAACTCCCACGGGTTGAGATAAGAACAGTTTAGTAACTAAGGTATAACACAAATCACTACTGCTACTACCAATAATAACAATGATAAAGGAAATAACAAGGGAAGAGAATACAACATCTCACCACCAGCCAACCGATAACTCACCCCCCTCAGCCCGACCAAGCTCTGACCGATACCTCCTACAACCCTGCCGTCTACCAGCCCTTCCGGCTAACTCCCAGTTACACCCTGGGCATGACGTGCTGTGGTATGGAATACCTCTTTGGTCAGTTTGGGTCAGGTGTCCTGTCTCTGCTTCCTCCTGGCTTCCCTTCCTCCCGGCTTCCCTTCCTCCCTGGCAGAGCATGAGGCTCACAAAGTCCTTGGCCAAACCAAAACATCGCTATCAGTTCTGTTCCCAGGCCGAAAGTCAAAACACTGCACTGCACCAGCTACCAAGAAGGAGAAACATGACTGCTACTGCTGAACCCAGGACAAGCTGGTTTGTTTAACTTTTTCATATCATCACCTCCTTTCTTTCCCTTCCCCCTTCAAGTAAACTCAGCCCATGCTATAGTACCATAAATGCATACAGCCTGCACAATATATATATATATGCACGTAGTTAGTGCTGCCTCAATCCTGACTCACCCCAGGTTTAAAATGAACCAACCTACACGCCAGTCCACAGGTTTAAAGCAACAGAGGATTGATTCTGTATTTAGGCAAGCACAAAGGAGGGCTCAGTGCTTCCCCATGTCATCTATCTCCACGAGGAAGCAGCTTTATACACAGTCAACTCCCAGGACAGATTTGATTTCACCAGATTTAAAGCACATTTGTCGACCCAAGTCAGTGAGGACATTTGAAATAACTTACAACAAATCAGAGAAGATTAATTTCAAAGGAGACATTGACACAGTACCAAAAGAAGTATAAGTTAGTGTTAGGAGAGAGGGAGAGAGGCCATTAGCATTATTTCTTAATGCAAATAACTTTTTTACCATAAACACAAGGGCACAAAGATGTTAGATTCTTCAGGCAAATGCTGGGTTCCAAAGGCAAAGTGGTTACCTAGAAGGGGTATGTCAATATTCATACCAAAGTGCATGTCTGGTCCTGCACATTTCATTTAATTTCAAGCTCATCCAGCTTTATTTCCTGTTTTGTTCACAGCAATCAGAAAATATGAATTATCTAACCTTAGAAAATGTGTTTTCAGGCAGACAAGACATGTTGACTGCGTCCATACTTTCACCTTCAGCAACAAAGTTTAGTGCCAGCATGTTTTATGTTTTCTTCAATGTCCACATTATTTGGTTGCAAATCAGATGGGATTTTCCATGCCAGGACTCCACTCAAGCTGCTTGCTCCTCTGGGAGAAGAACAGGAGACTATTCTGTGCCTCTGGATGCCAGGATATTTTTTAGTTAAAAAAAAAAATATAAAATTAATAGCAGTGAAAAAAAAAGTTGAAAGAAATACTAAAAGTAATGACTAATAATTTATACTTGTGTAATCTATTTCATCAATGTTCCTCACCTCCATATACCAGGAAAGAAAACTGGCTGCATTTCATAACAAAAATTATCAGGAATACTATTTTGAGCCCTTACTACACATCTGGAACTGCTATCCCTTTTGTAGGGAATATATGAAGAAGTATCAGTATTCCTGCACTGAACAGTCACACAGATTTTCATCTGGTTTAAACAATGACTGAATGGCATCTGTAATATAACACTGTTTTCTCTTTCTCCAGACATCCAAATAAACCTCTCCCTGTTCTAACTTATTGTTGGATAAGGAACACTTCATTGAACATGATTCATCTTTACAAGGAATCAACAGGTACTGAAACTATGGGCATTTCATAACTGAGCAGTAAGACAAGGACACAGATGGATCTCATTCAACACAGTCCATCCAAATAGATGGAAATCTCTTCTGCTGCAGAAGTAAATACTGATCTTCAAAGAATCACTGCCCCTTTCACAGTTTTGGTCCCCTCCTCCCACTTCTTCTCTGCACCAAGATACTAAGCAAACTGTTGAGATGACAGAACACCATAGCTATAGTCAGAGCATCATGGAGCCACAGCATTGAAGGCAGGCTCACACTCGCAACTCCCTGTCACTGACTTCCAATGGGCAAAATCTCTCTTTGTGCAACTACCTTTCAAGCTGCCAAGAACAACTCGACACACAGATCCCCAACTAGAATAACTGCATAGATACCAGAAACACTCTCCTAACACTTCCACTGATTTTTAAGATTTACAACCATTAAGAAAACAAATAGCCATCAAAATCAGGAGGGAAGATGCAGCCTGGCAGACAAAGCAAAGGAACTTCATTTTTGCTCCAACCCCTACCAGTGATTTATCGCGAACGTTAGGGCAAGGCACGACTTGCTACTGATTCTTGGTGTCTGACCTAAGACGCTCCAAAGTGAACCATAGATGCATACATCAACTGCAAATTAACCATGAACCAACAGCAGCAGACATGTCTGAAAAGTCTGATCTACATTTGTCTCTGCTTTCCCCATGTATAAAGCACTTTGAGATAAAGTACAGTGACATTGAAATCCAAGGACTTGTAGAATGAAAACATTATACTGTCATTCAAAAATTGTTTATTTCTTATTATTGTAAAGGCCAAAAATCATACTTTTTTGTTTGTTCATAGAAGGTCAGACATTAATTTTTTACGGAAAAAACATACACACCCTTAGTATTTCAATTAAAAAGTTGGATTCCACTTGGCAAGTTTCAGAAACTTTATCTTTTAAAGCAGTTTCTACTCTACTATTAATAATGCCTATCCCTGAAAATGGATAACAAAGTCTAAGGTGCTTGCACAAACAGAGTAAAACCATAGCCTGCTCACAATACACACCAACTGTATTACAGCAGCAAACAAAAAAACTCCATGGAACAATAGAACCCCATTACAACAGAAACCAGACATGGTAAGAGACACCTGCCAATCCCAAAATCTTGTATTCAAATAGCCAAAACAGACAAAGACTGGCAAGAAATGGCCAGTACCATGCAAAAATCAGCAATATTACAGCTTTACCATTAAGAAATATCTCCTCTGTACTGTTTGAAACATACTTTGGGAACACACCATGGGCATCTTCAGGAGGTTTAGGGGAAAAAAAAAGTTTGCTTTTAAAAATTATCCAAACTGTCTACCTGCACATGCAATTACCTAATTTTGCTCAGTTAGATGTTCACTGTCCATATACAAATGATGTGACTTTTTTTTTGTTTACAGAATTCCTGCCTTACCTTTGGGTTAACACCACCAGAAAACTCATTCATAAAATATGCATAAACATCTGTACACTTAGAAATAAGTTGTACATAATTTTGAAGAGAAAAAAAAATTATGATTATCACTTTCAAACACAGTTTCTCTTCAGGCCTAAGAAAAATATGCAAAAAATAAATATTAAATAGTTATTTGTGAATACAATTAAGTATTCTCAAAAAAAAAAAAAAAAAGAACCAAAAAAACACCACCTTCTAATTTAGCTTAATATCAGCTTTCTTCAGGCAACATTTATTGTACCACATGTGGAATCTTTGTAAACAAAATTCTATAAAACCTAAATCCATTTCTGCGTGCTTTTGGGGTTTGAGGTTTAATTTTTTTCAAAAGGAGTAAAAGATTTTATTTTATTCAGCATTCTCTAAGCACTGGAAATCCAAAAAGCAAAAGCCCTTTAGTGACAGTTCCAAGCTTTTGAAATCCCCATTTTTAATATCATGGAATTAGAGATCTGAAGTTTCAGAAGCACTGGATATTCATTTTTTCTTCATCCTTTTTAGAGCCCTGGTTATTAATCTTCTCCTCAATGACAGTGAAAGCAATTTCTTCTTTTTAATTTTTTGGCCAATGAGAAAAATCATGCAGTCTCTGAGTGACAGGAACAAGAATGAACTTTAGAGAAATTGCAACATACTGTGAAAAGTGCAAGAGCTCTTGCCCCCAAAACAACTGTTAATTCTGAGCAAACAAGGGTGAGACACTTCAAGGGCCCATAAAAGGCTTATTCCACTCTAAACCTCAGACTTTGCCACTGCCTCCAAAGTAAAAATGGCTACAGGTGGGAATATCAAGCAAGGCAACAGCAGAAACAGCAGTATCATCTTCCTACACCTCCAAGAAATTTGGGGCAGCCCCTGTAGAGGATACACCCTCATGCAAGCTTCAGCCAGGACCACATGCCACAGCAAAACTTCAGGGAATTTCAAGACCAAAATGGGGGAAGAAAGATCAATTTGCAGAAAGCAGCAATTTTTTCTTAATAAACCTCTGCTGTCCTGGGAAGAAAAGCAGAGGGGAATTGGCACAAGCCCCACAGAGCAGCAGCAGTGGCTGGCAGGACCTTTCTGGGAATACTGAATGAGAAAGGCACACACCCCAGTACAGTCTGACCCAAGGCTGCTCAGCAAGCCAAATCACATTTCCCTGCACCACTGACATCAACTTAGACTCCTCCCACAGTACCTTCACTTCTCAGCTACGGGGATGTCAGTAAGCGCATTTGCTTGACCCACCATGACTCTACTAAATAATTAAACATTAATACACTGCAGCAAACCATGTGTCTTCCTCAGCTTTGCAGTTACAGAGAAAGCACTCGGTCCCATGGTCTGTCATGTCTTGAAGATGTTAACTGCTGTCCATGCCAGGGCTTCAGAGTGTGGTGAGCAGACCTCATAAGTTTCTCTGTCCTCAGCCCCCATTTTCCCCATAGAAGAAGGGAAAGTCACAAACTCATTTTCCATCAGGACAGTGCCACCTATATGTTGACATAAAATGGGCGAAATACCAACAGTTCCTACATCAGTTCAGTCTAACAGTGAAATTTTTAGCAATCCTCTTGCTCATGAAAGAGCCAAACAAAGGAAAAAAGCAGGGTTCTATTCTGCAGAAAGCTGTATGAGCCTGACAGCAAAGGCAGCTATCCCCTCCAGCTAGCAGCCAACCAGAAAGCTGCATGGTGATATTTAGTTGAACCTTTCTGGCTCTCTGAATAGCACATCCTACCATTCACATTACAGGCAATGAATGGTAATCTCTCATATTACCATACTGATTTCAACAGGGTGAGACCAAGAACGTACATGACTGAGCATACTTCCAGTTCACATTTTAGTCCGTGCAACTTGACAAGTTTCTTAAGCTTAATTAGCAATGGCACACATCTAGCAGACATAGAATCATAGAATAGTTAGGGTTGGAAAGGACCTTAAGATCATCTAGTTCCAACCCCCCCTGCCATGGGCAGGGACACCTCACACTAAACCATATCACCCAAGGCCTCATCAAGCCTTGTCTTGAACGCTGCCAGGGATGGAGCATTCACAACCTCCCTGGGCAACCTATTCCAGTGCCTCACCACCCTAACACGAAAGAATTTCCTCCTTATATCCAATCTAAACTTCCCCTGTTTACATTTTGACCCGTTACCACAAAAAAACAGATGCCTTCCCCCCCCCCCCCCCCCGAAGACTAAAAAAAAAAAAAAAAAAGGAAAAAGACTTTAAATTATTTTAAAACATACTGAAAACTCAGATTAAACCGGAAGAAAATAGCCTGCACCATAAATTCCATAAACTCATGCCCTGGACTGGCATGTTAATCTGCTTTTATATTTTCCACCCTATCGGTCCTGTCCTGTGGAGACTGTGTTCTCACAGGAGAATGGATAATTGGTACATAAACTCTGAATAATCCTGAAAGATACAGCAAGGCCATGAGAGGCCCGAGGAAGCCTAAACAAGCAAGATAAGAAGAAGCTGGAATTCACAGAGTTAATGAGAACTGTGGACTGTTGGCAAGCTTTCGAGGTCAAGTTCCCACACCTGTGCTTAACCAATTATATGTTAGTCACTAAGGGTCTTCAAGACATGTATCCAACCATAATATGCCAAATCACTGTAAGTGCATGTAAGAAATAGTATATAAGGGGTTAAGGCTTTGCAATAAAGTTGGCAATCGCTTGATCACATTGATAATCTCTGCGTTGTCCGTGACTCCTGCGTCAACAAGTGGCGCCCGAACAAGGACCCTCCGATCGGTAATTTGCAGAATGCAAGTTTGAAAGTCTGACGGGAAAAGAGGGGGCGGAGAGCCGGCTGAAATTCAGTGCTGCCCCGGCGCTGGGAAGTCAGACGTCTGCAAAACTTCAGGAATCTCACCCTGATCAGGTGAGCGGCCAGGGAGGAGATGGGGCACTCACTATCCAAAGAGGAACAGGCAGCGATGGACTGCAATATGATAGTGCCGCCTTACAGAGACTGTTAAAGTGGTCCCGTGATCGCAAGGTTAGTAAAGGGACCAAAGATGCACAGAAACAGTCTACACTTTGGAGACTGGTGTTCGAGACTTTGAAAGAGAAGAAATCAGATGGGGCGGCGGTAGTTTCTGTATTTGCCGTCACAGCTCCAGAAGGGGCCGTCTCCCCTAACCCCCATCATAGTGCTGAGGCTATGACTTTTGCACCTTCTGTGGTACCTGGAACGGCGCTGAAAAAATCAGCGCCCCAAGCCAATGAAAGCAAGAGCCAGGTCCGCAGACAGCCACGTACCGAATGAGAGACACCTGACAAGAAAGACATAGCTGCGAACAACGGAGACCCTGAGTTCGACCCAGGATCGGATTCCGAGTCCCCTGAAACCGAGCCAGATTTATATCCTCTGCTTCCAGACTCTGACTCGTCATCTCCCGGGTCAGTCTGCTCGGCTCATCAGCAACTGCTCACTGGCCTTGGAGACGCTCAGCTGCAACAACTGATGAAAAAGCTTGAAGCCCTCGAGACTCGGACTGAGACATCTCCATCAGCGCCTCCACCTTATCCTCTGCAAAATCCCTTCCTTAAAGAAGGCAAACAGGGGGAACGGGTGGGAGAGGTATCGGGGGGCACAAATCCTACGCACCATTGGCACGGGTTAATCAAAGATGCAATTATTACAGGTGAATTTTCTGCAGTGGGCCTCTCTGAATATCCTGTGTTTACTACACAGCAGGGGGCTAAAGAGTGGGAAGCTTTTGATCTCAAAAATAGCTAAGGAGGCCCGACAAGCGGTGACCACATATGGGTTAAAATCCTCTTATACTCAAACTGTATGTTATGAATTTTGAGTGATTTACAGGAGACTTTAATGACCCCCCTGCTGTAATACATGGTCAGGCATTAGGTTCAGGTTATATGACTTAAACTCCAGGTATTCTGGTCCAGTATAGGGATTTGGAAAGCGGCATCTGGAAAGGTCCTGCGGAAGTAAAACTAACCGGTCGAGGTTATATGTGTATAAATTATGGATTCCGGTTTGCGGTGGGTGCCAGCTGGATGGGTGAAACCCTAGAAAGAGTCAGCACTGCCCCAGGACACCCCCTTTGTTAGTGATTGAATTAATTGAAATTTGAGCTCAAGACATCCATTTTATGGCTGTTTTCAGTTCTTAAAGTGAAGGGAGCAACCTTTTTTACATTAAAAAAACCCAAACAAAAAAAACAAAAACAAAAACAAAAAAAACACACACCCCCAAACCTCCAGGGAAGCGAGACCAGCGCGGGATACAGGCGTATTGAGTGATTTCTCCGGTGGTGGGAAGGTCTCTCTTATGCTCTTACCAGGGGTATTGGGCATACTGTGACAGACCGTGGACTTGGGACCCCTTATACAACTCATTTGATACAGTCTCTCTGTGATACTCATGTACTAGAAGTTGGTAAATATAAGTATGCCCAGGTTTCTATCGACCTTTGGAGACCTTTATAGATATTGCTGGCCACTTCTTCCAACATAGGCTGGCCACCTGTGTCGGAATGAGTGTGCATTTTGGTCAGTATAAAAGCCCAAGCCTCATACAATGTGGGGGAGGCAGAGCCTCTGCAGGGATGCCCGCTAAGGTTGAGCCTGCCACCTCGCACTGCAATGATGCTTCTCAGAGCTGGTTTCCTGTTAGTCTCCACAGGGTCCTTGTGCCACGTTCTGTACATGGGACTGTAGTGGGAGTAATGATTGTCGGGATTTTGTGCTTCAAATATTGTAGTTGTGTGACGTGTGTTTATGGGATCCCATACATGTATGTGTGTGTGTGTGTGTGTGTGTGTGTGTGTTGAGGGCAGATGGTGTTCAGTGTATTTTTTGTTGTGGGGTTCATGTAAAAGTTTTTAACAGGTAGCAGTTTAACATTTCGGGCAAGAAAGGGTTAATGCAAAAGTGCGGTTGCCCGGCAGGTATTTATGGTTGCTGCTGAAGCAAGGCAGGCAGCTGTAGCTGCTGCCGAGCAGGCAGGCATTTGTAGCAATGCAAAGCAGGGTGAGCAATTTTGGGGAAAGAAAAAAAAAAATAACAAAAAAAAAAAAACAAACTCTCAACCTATTGAGGTATTGAGGCAGTTTGTAGAGACACCACAGACAAAGCCTAAAGAACACCTGCAACACACTGGGTGCATGGTAGGAGCCTTCCTTAGTATGTTTAAGGCAACCTGGGGGTGAATCCAAGACTTGGAGGGATAGATCGGTTGAAACAAAAACTGCTAACTGAAAAAGCGAGAGAGGTAGTGCAACCACAAGCTTTATGAGCCGTCACCTAAGCAGCATCAGGGTGGCAGAAAAAAAAAAAAAGAGGCAAGGATGCAGCAAACTCCTTGACTGTTAACAACGTGCAGTTTAACCTGTCTGCTTCTCAAGAACTGATAACATGGAGGAAGGGGTATATTTGTGTCCTCCTGCCTACAGGTCCATGGCGACTGCCTGCAAAGTTTGTCAAGCCTTGCCATGAGCTGGACAGACAAATGGAAAAACCTGATGCCTCAGCTACAGGAGCTGACTGTGAATACCCCAAGCAGAATGAGAGAGAGGAAGAGAAAAACTAATGATTGCAAAACATCACTTGGGGGCAAATGAAAAGTAACATCCTGAATATGTGTGCTTGTAAAGTAGCTATTATTAGAGGCTGTGATTTTGTGTATAAAACCACTTGTATTTATTAGCCAGTTGCTAATAAGAAACTACACCTTGTATTATATAGATTTGTCACTTGTAAAAGAGATGTTGGAGTATGCAAATTTGCAGTAGCTGCTACAAAGTGCTAAGGCAAAAGCTGGAAAGATTCTAATACACTGGTAGTGTTATAAAACAGGTGATGGAACAAATTTAAGAGGGGGGGAGAATTCCACTGGTAAGAAATTTCTTTGGCTAGTCCCTCGCTGCCATCAGCATCTTCAACATGCTGCTGCACCCTGTAATAGTTACTCTGCTAATGTAAATTTGTGTGTGCAGTGTTCTCACAGGAGAATGGATAATTGGTACATAAATTCTGAATAATCCTGAAAGATACAGCAAGGCCATGAGAGGCCCGAGGAAGCCTAAACAAGCAAGATAAGAAGCTGGAATTCACAGAGTTAATGAGAACTGTGGACTGTTGGCAAGCTTTTGAGGTCAAGTTCCCACACCTGTGCTTAACCAATTATATGTTAGTCACTAAGGGTCTTCAAGACATGTATCCAATCATAATATGCCAAATCACTGTAAGTGCATGCAAGAAATAGTATATAAGGGGTTAAGGCTTTGTAATAAATTTGATCACATTGATCATCTCTGTGTTGTCCGTGACTCCTGTGTCAACACTGTCCTATCAAACATGGGACAGCCCAAGTGGCAAAGTTAAGAAATCACTTCAATTACTGGAAATGCCAGTACTGGTAACATCAAATACCCTCATACCCTGAAATAAGACCCCCTTCCTCCAAAACCTAGAGAGTATTGTTAAATTGTCCTAACTTTTAAGCCTATGCAGTGAAAATTTTTTAATTTAGCATCTGTTTCTGACTCCTTCGTATTTTCCTCCACAACCACAAGAGCTGCAACTTCACTCACCATTGATTTGTTCAGCTATAATGTATGCTTTTCAATTGTCTTCTCCCTTTCCTGGTATTGCCCCTGCATTCTTAAATATTGTGCAAAACAGGAAGATTTTACATAATGATTTAATAATACAGTGGTTTTAGTGTCAATTCCAGCCTACCATGTTTCCCTCTCTCCTCTTCCTCAACAGTCTGGCAGACTATACACTGAAACAGATCAGTTCCCTGATCCAGTTAAAAGACAACAAATCTGCAAAAGGTTCAAACAGAGAAAGTGTTCCCCAGTCAGTTGACACATATTTTCTCAACATGACCCTGCAAACTGTTAAGCACATACAGAAGACAGATTGACACAGTACAGCACAGATGAAGAAATGAACGTCACTGGCCAGGACTACCTAAGACAGCATTACTGCCAATGACACTCCATCGTCAGACTGTGCAAAAAAGTTATTTTATTGAGTGCACATACCTGCATAAGCATTCTATATGGATTACACATGCTAAAGCATCCATCATCTTTAAACACACAATTGTTTGTGGAATTAAGCACTACATATCTATAAACACATGCAGACACAGAACAAACTGATACAACTAACACTGCTCAAAACACTAATAAACAAGCCACAACCTACCCATGCAACCCACAATCTAATTACTTCTAAAGACTGAACTATTTGAGGTAGGTCTCTTCTTTCATAAATCCTATATAGGGAGATGAGTAAAAACCTATTAGTCCAGCCATGCTTACTAACATAGAAGGAAATGAGAGTACTTTTTTCATTGTATCACATTAAAACTCACCTGTTATTTAAGAACTTCAAAAGTCAAAAAAAGTTACATGTAATAAATTAAATAGCTAAAAAAAATAAATTACTCCTTTCTACATATTAAACCTACCACCATTCTCCTCTGAAAACATCCCTCAGTGCATGGAGTTCTGTCAATGATTTTGGTAGGACCAAAGCTTCAGCCTGTTCTCCCACTCTTGCTAACAACATAAACCTCAACTTGCAAACTGGAACATCAATGCAGATGGGACTCTCAACCTAGCCTTTCACCTCCAAAAAACTGAAGATCCTTTTTGTGGTTTATAGAATCAGAGAATCGTAAAACAGTTTGTGTTAGAAGGGACCTTTAAGATTCATCTCATCCAAACCCCACGACCTGGGCAGGGACATATTTCACTAAAGTTGCTCAAAGTCCCATCCAACCAGACATTGAACACTTCCAATGATGGGGCATCCCACAACTTCTCAAGACAGTACCTTCTTTCCTAGAAGGACCACACCCTGACTTCAATGATCTAGCACACTCTTCCCATCACCAGTTAGAATGTTCCACTACAAAGAAAGATGATCTCATGGCTCCACGAAGGCCCAGCCCCATGAGAGATGCAGGGCTCCTCCAGTCCCTTCTCTGATACAGGATCAGGTCTCCATTGAGGACCAGAGGCAATTTAGAAGCTTCTTCAGGGGAACTATTACCACCATCCTGTGGCTAGCACCATATCTTTACTCCCCAGCCAAAACAAAAAATAAGACAGAAGTATTTCTGAGTACCCTTTTTATTTATGCTCCTAAGCATGTAAAATTTACTGCTTGGGTGTTAATGCTAATAGCTTTGAGAGCTCTCCATCAATGAATATAGCTCCCGTTTTCATATTTTATAAGCTCTATGATATATAAACATATACCTTAACACTACTGATTTATAAATATGCTTTTCAACCACTGTAGGAGCTATATATACAAAGGTATGTTTGACAGGCATTAAACAACTTTAAAGAAAAATAATTTTTTCTTATGCCAAGATACTAATACAGCAAAATAAGTTTGTCACAACAGAGTAACATTCCATTAAATCACCAAGTCTTTAGAAAAATTTGGGTTTCATTACTGCAGGTGCATGCCCACCTTTACTTCTGAAACGGAATCTCAATTCCACCAGAATAAATAACACAGAGCAACTTGGTCTCAATTTGCAGAGAATTCTAAATTATCATGGGTTATACACCAATTACAACATCCAATGTTCTTTCTGATGTGCCTGAAGAAAATACCTGATAGCAAGAGAATAAGCAAATCACATACACCTAAAACTTCTCAAATAAACGCAATCATTTGAATAGCAAAGAATTAGAAATATTAAATTTAAAAAACAATTTATCATTCCCAGGTGTCTTGGGTTTAGCAGTAGCAGTCAATTTTTCTCTTTCTTGGTAACTGGTGCAGAGCTGTGTTTTGACTTTCAGCCTGGGAACAGTGCTGATAATACTGATATTTTCAGTTGTTGCTAAATAATATTTACCCTGACCAAGGGCTTTGTGAGGCTCATGCTCTGCCACGGAGGAGGGGAAGCCAGGAGGAAGCAGAGACAGGACACCTGACCCAAGATAGCAAATGAGGTATTCCATAACACAGCACATCATGCCCGGGGGGTAACTGGGAGTTACCCAGAAGGACACGGGCTTCTGGGTCAGACTCATTTCTTGGCAGGTGGTATTGTATTCTCTTCCCTTGTTATTTTCTCTTATCATTGTTGTCGATGGTGGTAGCGGTGGTGATTTGTGTTGTACATTGGTTGCTGGACTGTTCTTGTCTCAACCCGTGAGAGTTGCACTCTTTCAATCCTCCTCCCCATCCCTCCAGGAGCGGGGAAGGGGAGAGCCCCGGGGCAGGGGGGCCTCAATTGCTTCCAGCCCGGCACCACTCACTGGCAGTTAGTGAACAAGCTGTCTGGCTAAGGTTTAAACCACGACACCAGGTTATAACAGATTTAAAAAAAAAAAAAAAACCCACACTTAAATTGCTTTGTTATTTATGTGTTCATACTTATTTATACATGTGATGATGGCAGGTCTTTCAAGCTAATTTTAAGTCCCATTCCTAGAGCTCCATCAATAACACAGGGCTTAGGGACAGCACTTGGTTTACCAAACAGAAAGTTTACTTTTTATTATACCTAATTCATAATTATTCTATTTAAAATATGAATAATGCTACAATATTCCTTTTCAAGGAAAGCTTAAAAAAAAAAATCTTGTAAGATCGTTTTGAAACTTCTGAGCTGTGCATAATACTTCCCACTTGAGCTAACAGTTTTTCAGGGGAAATTTAATTTTTAAAAGTGTGTTTTTCTAGCTAATGGGAACCTGTGCTAAAGTAAACAATTAGTCCAGCTTGATAGGAATTTTTGCTCTATCTTTACCAAAAGAAGGAAGGAAAGACATGCAATAGCATGCGGAAATACATGCAGTAGCAGAATTGTTGAATTCCAAAAACCAATTCGAATACAATTTTCTACTCCACTTCTATTTGAAACAGATCATCCTCCCCTGCCTCATTTAATATCAATTGGGTATGTTCTCGTCTCTAGAAAAAAAAAAAAATATATATAAATGCAGGTCCCTAATCCATTTACATTCTTGTTTCAAATACACTTCTAATTAGCTAACTTGTCAACAAACTATTGTCCTCACACATCATTTCTGTACCAGAAAAAGCCTAAGAGACACATCTTTTCAGGATTGTTACCAGCTCTGGATATAACATTACATTAAACTCAACTTATCTGCCAAAGGCAAAAACCAAGAAATGTGAAATGGACATGAAAAGCAAAAGTTTCCACCTCCTTGAAGAATATTAATGAGTAACTTAATGGTTTCAATTAAGTCTTATCTTCCCAAATGGGAATTAGAGAAGTCATCCCTAGCCAGGGAAAATTAATCACTTGTTTATTCTTCCCTTGCCTGCTACGCATACATATGTACTCTACAACTCATTGACCTAAACATCTACTCCCAACTGGTGAAAGAAAAAGAAAGAGAAAAGCAGGGCAGAGACATAAAACGTACAAGGCAGAAGGATATTAAGGGCATGGAAGTTCAGTTATGACAGCTACCTTTAAACTACTAAAAATTAAAATTTAACATGTTCACTGCAGATAGCCCTAGGGTTATTCTTCACACACAAACACACACACAGAGTCACACAAGGAATATTAAATTTGATTTTACTTCTATCTTAGTTTTTACAATTGCTGCCCTTCAAGCTACGCAAGGACAGATCTCGCTAGGAAAAAATAAATTAGTAAGAGAGCTACATATGAGTTTGGTAGGTATTTATAAAATAAACATTATTCCTCCCATGGTGGAGAAAGTCAGATTCATCCCCAGGCAAGCTGATGTCTGGCAAACAGTTTCCAAGTATCAAGGTTTCCTATTGAGACTTTAGCATTTACATATTAAAAAAAAAAATAAATAAAGTTACAGATCTGTATTTACTTTCACCAAATAAACCTTAACCAGAATGAAAGCCTGGCCAAGATGGGAGTAAAACTGTAATGGCAAAACTGTACTACATTTTACCCATTCTTTCACAAATGAGAAACATGAAGGAAATAATGGAAACAACACAAAAATCAGATAAACTCCCAACACCTAGAGTTATGGGACTCTCCTCTCTACAACCTAATACCTTTCTATTTGTTAACTGAGTGTATATACCAATTCAGAATATTATTATTTTATTAACATGGACTTACTTTAATTGTAACAATGGTCTGTGATAATGTCAGGAAAAGCACTTTGTAGAGAACACTATTTTATTCCTCTCTGAATTTAGCTAAAATAAGAGGCCTAATGCTTGTTCCATTGCATTCTAGTGCAGCACTTCTGCTATCTTTGTTGCCTTGCCAGCACAAAACATGTGACTGTCTAATTAAAAAAAAAACAGAAGAAATCATGTCTCTCAAAAAAAAAAAAAGTCTCATTCATACTTATATATGGGCATATACAGGGTCTACTCATGGAAAAAGCTGCAGATGAACAATCCCATGTAAAAACTCTGTCCTGGGTTGAGCAGTAGCAGTCATTTTTCTCCTTCTTAGTAGCTAGTGCAGTGCTGTGTTTTGACTTCCAGCCTGGGAACAGAGCTGATGACACCAATGTTTTAGTCTGACCAAGGACTTTGTGAGCCTCAGGCTCTGCCAGGGAGGAGGGAAAGCCAGGAGGAAGCAGACAGGACACCTGACTCAAACTAGCCAAAGAGGTATTCCATACCACAGCATGCAATGACAAGGATGTAACAGAGAGTTACCAGGGAAGGGCTAGGGACTGCAGGGTTGGAGGAGGTATCAGTCAGTGCTTGGTCGGGGTGGGGGGGGGGGGAAGAGTTATCAGTCGGCAGGTGGTGAGATGTTGTATTCTCTTCCCTTGTTATTTCCTTTATCATTATTATTATTGGTGGTAGCAATAGTTATTTGTGCCATACCTTAGTCACTAAATTGTTCTTATCTCAACCCGTGGGAGTTGCATTCTTTTCGATTCTCCTCTCTGTCCCTCTGGGAGTAGGGGGAGGGCAAGAAGGGGGGCAGTAAGTGAACGAGTTGCCTGACTGGTTTTAAACCATGACAAACTCCTATATTACAGCCCAGGCATTGACAAGTAAGAGCTTGTGGCAAGAAGACTTGAATTCAAATATGTCTCAATTGACGACAAAAAGGACAGAATCAACAAATGACTTATCCACTGTAGTCGGGGACATAAATTGCCATATCTGGATTTAGCTGTCATTACAACTTCTGCTTTCAAATGCAAAGCAAAGTGATGTTATTTTCCTGTTCAATTTTATTCACATTACATAGAATACAGTAAAACTCATTATGCCAGAGGATTTGCAAAGGGATGATGTGAAGATTAATTACCGGCTTCTCATGAAGCAACCTGCCAGTGGAAAGCCCTATGTGTAAAAATAACCCTGTTATCAAAGTTGTTGAGCACTCCCAATCCTCACTTTCAATGGACAGAATGGATATTTTTCCACAGCTCTTGAAAACCAAATTAGTTGTGTTTAAATATCTACCCGGGGTTAAACTGCCATAGTAAAATCTAGATATCATAGAACCAACATCTGAAAGATACCTGCTAAACATACCCACACATTCAGGCAACAAGTGAACACCGATCTTATCCTAGTGCCCTAATTACCCAGTGGAAACCAAAGACACTATTTGAAATAAAGTACAAATATTTCTGCAACCAACAGTATTTACTTGGTGAGTTAGTACTGAAAAAAAAAATATAAGGTACAAGACCAAGCACAAAGAGCACTGCCAAACAAAATGGAGCCTGCAATGGTACATACAATGCTTTAGTATCTTCTTGCTATTTATATACATAAAATATTTAGGAACAAGAACACCTCAATGTTAATTAAATCATAGCCCCATAGGACTTCATACATTTTTTTCAGAGATGGTTTGTCAACAGCTTTGCCAGCAAGCAGAGTTTGATGTATCCTGTACAAATACAACTTCATGCCTAGTACTGCCACATTGCAGAGATTAACATCTGAAGCATGATCATGCCTCTCTCTACCAGTATCTTTCTCCTCTGCTAAAAAATAATCGACTATGGATACTGCCTGGAAAATGCCTCATCTCCACTATGCTGATGGTATCTTAATAAAATGAACTACAAAAACTCATTGTGCTCATGTCTTTCAGGGGTTTTCTCAATACTCAACTGAGTTTTCCTTCTCCCTTTACACAGCAGTCACATCAAAGAAAGAAGAATATTCCCTTAGAAACATCCTTGACAGCCTAGTGGAAATGGTAAGCAGGGATGTCATTGTGGCACAAAAAAGAGCTCTGTGAGAACAGGCAGATGGCCTACCTAAAGGTTAAAGTAGTTCCCACCGAAAACCTGCTTTGAATACTCCACAGCAGAGCATGATGCAGGGGAGACATTTACACACACTATGCCTCTGTGTATCTAAGTGTGAAAAAAATCCACCCTCTGCGCACAGCCCCGGCTGGATGAAACCCATTTCAATACACCATTAACAGAAACCTACACAAAAGCCAATCCGCTCTCTCATGTCACCAGTGTCCTATAGGAAGGCCAGAATGAAGTAATTGAGAAAAATGAAACATTCACATATAAATCAAAAAATGACAGGACTGAAGTGCTGAGTGATTAAAAATCAAAGCATGTTTTGTAACCTGTGTTAATCACTGCTAGACAAAATACAGGTATAGTTATATCACATACTATACAAATGTTCAAATAACACCAGCCATGAAATTTTAAGTCGTATGTGTTAAAGATTATATTTATCTATTGTACAGCTTTTGTACCACTGATATCACCACCTTGCACTCTTCTCTAGCATCATTTTCCATTAGGAAGAAAACCCTGAAGGAATCTCGATGTTTTACAATCACATTGCCAGTGCCTGAGCAGGGTATGATATGACTGTCAAAATCAGAGCCCCTAAAACATCCATACCGTGTAAACCCCAAGTCTTCGTTCTCAAATTAAAAGCATCCCTCACTTCCAACCTGGCCAATGTGCCAGCAGGGATCTGCCAGCTTTGTTTTTTGACTGAAATGGCTCAAGTGTGGCAATTTCGTGTCAGTATCATGTGGAGAAGGAAGGAATTAAAATTAAAAAAGGAGGGATGGAGCAAAAGCCCAAATAATACTAATAACAGTAGTAGTAAAAAGAAGAAGGATAATAATAATATATTTGCTCGAAAAACCCAACCGAAACTGCAAAATTAAATACCCGCAGCATTACTAAGAAGGAACAAAACTCCCGCAGGCATTCCGGAAGCCACACACGCACAGATAGAGCCCTCGGAGGGACCTGACGCGGACCCTCCGCACACACCGGCGCGGGCGTCTCCTTCCCCCCACATGCCCCGCGGGGCGAGGAAGCCGCCGGGGTCGCGCTGTGGCCGCCCCCCGCCGGGCTCTTACCGTGGCCGAGGTAACACTGCTGTCCGCCAGAGTCAAGTGGTGCGGCTCCCACCGCCGCAGGAACTTCGAAGTGAGGATCTTGCTGAGAAACGTCCGGGGGTGCCGGATGACACACACCTGGATGTCCCCCTCCTGCAGCAGCTTGTACCTCATGCCGTTGCGGTGGAGCAGGGCTCTCCGGCACGGCGCGGCACCTATTTTATTCACTTCGGGAGCAGACATCTCCCCCAGCATCGGCTTGCTCTCCTCAGTCTGCCTGCAGTCGCTGCCTCCACCAGAGCCGCCGGTGCGATCCATGGCAGCCCCACGGGTCGGGGTGGCGCTTAGCAGCGGCCGCCCGAGAACACCAGTCCCTACGGGCGGTAGAATTTAGTATAACCAAGTAAAATAAAATAAAATAATAAAAAAATCCAACCTCACCCAGCGGATTAAAAAAAAAAAATTATGAAGGGAAAAAAATAAACCTGCCAAGGGAAGATGGGGGAAGGGACTGAACCGCACTGGAGCGGGAACAGGGGAAAAGGGAAGCGATAAAAATTCTTATTCAAACTTTCAGATCCATCCTCGGCAGGCCCCCCGCGCTCTCAGAGCGTCTTGCCTATGCTCGCGGGCGGACGCCGGCCGAGCGGAGGGTCGGCTCCTGGCGAAGACTGCTGACAAAACCGACAGCGACGACTGACAGCGGAGCATCCAGCCGCGTGTCCCTTTTCCTTCCCCACAGAGCAGATGTAGAAAGCAGGCAGCAGAAACAATATCCACATACTACCACAACAACAACATGGTGAGACTAACAAGCACTGCCGACAGCCTCTCGATGGAGCGGCGCTGGGCGCACCCGATTGGCTACAGCGGGATCATGTGCCGCCTTCCCTGACGTCAATAGCAATTGATGGCAGCGGCCGCGCGAGGTGAGCGGGAAGCGACACGCGCGGTGATTATGCCACTCCTCTTCCTCCCTCTTTTGGCTTCTTCCCGTCAGAAGGCCTTCCGTCCCCTCCCCTTTTGGGGATGTGGCTGGAGCAGGGCGGGTGGGAGGTGCGCTGGTTCTCCGCACACCTGCGTGGTGCAGTCCCGCCGCCATAGGGCCCTTCGCCATGAGGGGAATTCCCAGCTCGGGGAGGACGTGAGGGAAAAGGGGCAGGGGGGTAGTGAGGTAAATCTCGCTTTGGTTCAACTCCTGCGCTGACGAGAGCCCTAGGAGTGGCCGACTCTACCATGGGGAGGAGGGAAGTGTGAGGTGACGGTGCGCTACAGGTTGAGTTTCGGGCGTATTCATTCCGGCATTTAGGTTTTGCGCAGCCGCCGCAGAAAAGGGAGAGGAAAACCCTATACCTGGTGGCTGTCGCTTCACCAGTGGCTCCCTCACTGGTGAACCTCGGGTTTCACGGGGGGACTAGTAACTGCTGTTCTCCCCTGAAGCACCAGCCTGGGAATGGCAGGGGGTCAGAGCACAAGCCCAGGAGAGCGGCACCTCGCTAGTGCCATGCTGACCATCCATGAAGCAGAACAAAAAAAAAAAAAAAAAAAATTAATTCCCTTGTAAGACCTCTGTTTAACAGCTCAGCTGTGTGCAATATGGATGCCATGTCAAGAGAAATGGCACCATTTATAATTGCCTCAACTATATTTTCTCAACTATTTAAAAAGTAGCAGTAGAACTTGGATTTCCTTGCCAATTTCCTCATTTGAACAACCAGGTTAGGGCCAACAAAAAAATAAATTACACTTTATGTAACACGTGCACTTGCTATTAAACTGTGGAACTCATCATAGTATCAATACCCAATCATGAGTATTCCCAAGGTCCAGAATGCAGAAGGAATTTACAAGGCTGTTTTACTTGATGCTAGAAAAATACTTGGAAAAACCTTCATGCTTAACAGTTTAAGCTCATCTCTAATTGAGGGAAGTTGGGAAAGGGATGATCCCTGGAAGAGTTTGGGATCCTTTGCCATACAACCTTTTGTAGTGGCTGTTGTCTAAGGCAATGCATGACTGGCTGGACTACAATTACTACAAGCATGTCCATCATGTGTTATAAAACTGTTGTGTTGAAACAGGCTTGCATTTGACAGGAGAATTGCTGTTTAAGCACTTTCAGGAGGGAAGGTTTTGTAACCTATCAATTACTAGCAAATTTGAGGGATACTTTTGTTGCATGTTAGCATCAAAATTGTTTATAAAAAGCTAGGATGTTTCTGGATGTCCTGGGTTCAGCAGTAGCAGTCATTTTTTCTCAAAATTGATAGCTGGTGCAGTGCTGTGTTTTTTACTTTCGGCCTGGGAACGGTGCTGATAGCACCGATGTTTTTAGTTACTGCTCAAATGTTTGGTCTGGCCAAGGACTTTCTGAGCCTCATGCTCTGCTAGGGAAGAGGGGAAGCCAGGAGGAAGCAGAGACAGGACACCTGACTCAAACTAGCCAAAGAGGTATTCCATACCACAGCACGTCATGCCCGGGATGTAATTGAGAGTTACCCAGAAGGGCTAGTACACTGCGGGGTTGGACTAGGTATCGGTCGGTGCTCGGTCAGGCTGGGGGAGGGGCGAGTTATCAGTCGGGGGGTAGTGAGGTGTTGTATTCTCTTCCCTTGTTATTTCCTTTATCATTATTATTATTGGTGGTAACAGTAGTGATTTGTGTTATACCTTAGTTATTAAACTGTTCTTATCTCAACCCATGGGAGTTGCATTCTTTTGATTCTCCTCCCCATCCCTCTGGGAGCAGGGGGAGGGCAAAAAGGGGGGGAGTGAGAGAGCGACTGCGTGATTCATGGTTGACTTTGTTTAAATCATGACACTGGAGCACTCCATGAATGATGCAGAACTACACAATTTGGCAAAGGTTAGAAGAAAGACACTCATTTAATGACATGAATAATACAACCATCAGAAAGACAAAAAAAAAAAAAAACCAACTCATTTACAGAGGTTCAAACTGTCACTATCTCATAGTTATGGTAGTTACTTACCTCCTGAACTTAAACAAACCCACTGGGTATTATGCACTAAGCAGCACAGGCAGTTCCCACAGAGCTTTGGATACCGTGTACTGCTTAGGACTGAATGACACACACATTTACAATGAAATAAAACCAGATCTATTAAAGCCTGTAACTATGTGTGTATCTGTAATAAGAATAATAAAAAGAGATGACTTACAAGACAAATTTTAAAAAGACAGCTTTGTTTAGATGTAAGCTGTTTACTGTTTCTAAGAGTTCCTAGGGTGCCTGGTACAAGGGAGACCTGTTCTTGTTTTATCTGAGGCCCTGTTGTGGTACAAACAGTAATAGTGTCAATAGTAGGACTATACACTCACTTGCGCCAACACTTCCCTCAGCAAGAACTGCAACCAGTGTGACTATTTTGGTGAAAGTTTGTGCAAACTAGCCACCTCCTCAAACCACTGCTTTAAATCTACTCTAATTGTCACCTCCGAGAGCTGCATCAATGGAAGGAAGATATGTAAAGAGTCTGGTGTTCTTAAGTGAATTTCCTGGCAAATTAGAGCAAGGCTGGTCTATAGTGGTCAACCCAAGAGGTACCTGAAAAGATCAAAGCCTCTGCTGTAAATCCACCATTCTGAAGTGTTGAAATCCACTGAAGTATTTCAAAAGCCCAGCACATCAGGCAGTGCCGCTCCTAGCAACCCCTGTCAAGGACAGGGGTCCAAGCCCTCAGAGGTGCTCTGCATTTGCAGCTCCCACTGAATCTATGTTCTCAGGCTGCAGGTGTTCTCTCTGAAGTAAATTTGACAGAGAACAAGAAGATCAAGGCATGAAACCTCACACTGCCTGCCAGAACAGGACAACCAAAAGCCCTGTCTAGGGAAATGAAACTGAAACACGCTTCTTGCACAGCTTGCCAAAACACACATCCAACCTGCTGTAAATGGCTGGTATATGACCCAAGGCTGAACACATGGAAACTAACACCCCTCCGCATATCTCTTATAAATTACACCAACACAAGTCGGATGAATTGCATTCCTGGCTTTGTGTTTTTTCCACTTTCTCTTCTGTCTCCATGTGGCCCAGTAGACACCTCAGGCATGCTGCCATGCTTGAAATACTGCCATGATTGGCAGTATTTCAATATGGCGTTTGAGTATTACTGTTTTCTCCCCAGAACCTAATTTTTGTGTGCAAATCCAATCATAAATTCAGTGTGAAATTGGGAGATATTCATTCATATAATAATCCCTGAGCAAATAATCCATAATAAATAGTACATCAGTGGAAGTGTACCTCTAGCTACTCACAAGGTGCTAATGGGTGTGCTATTGGTTTTGAATAATCTGAGAATTTGTGAGATTTTCTATAAAATACTTAATTTCTGTGCTAAAAAGAGAAAAACAGGCTTTGGAAATAAAAACTGAGTAGCATGTCACTGATATTACTACCAAATAGAAGTTCTTTTGAGTCAAGGCCTCTAGATATGGGTTAAATTTAAAGGAGGAAAGAGAGACTTGTTCTGCTCTGCAGAAATATCAGTTTAATTAGACAAAAAACAGAGGCTGGTGGGGAAGTAGGCAGAGGTAAAGATGGTTCCTCCAGAAGAGAGGTCAGTGGCAGAAGTACAGTTCAGATCCACCTGCCAGTCCCATGCCCTACTCCTGAGCTCTGCCTTTTCATTTGCCTTTCTTTGTATCTTGCTCTGTTTTTATTATTCACCACCATTTCATAATAAGCTTTTTAAAGAGAATCATCACTTCCTGAAAGACACCATAGCCTGGAAAACTGGGATATACTCACCATGCAGTTTAAGGCAGATATACTTCTGTGTCTATCTTTTTGTTCCCTTCCTCAGAACTACTTCAGTTGTGATCTGTATTATTCAGAACACTCACCTGTTCAGTTGTATGCCCATAAAACCAGGAAGGCCCAGAAACACAATTGTTTGCAAATACCAGATGGGACTCCAGTCTTAAGAAAAAAAACTTTTCAGCATTTGGTCTCTTGCCTGTTGTCCTGGGTTCAGAAGTAGCAGTCATGTTTGTTTTTTTTTTTCCTTTGTGCTAGCTGGTGCAGTGCTGTGTTTTGACTTCCAGCCTGAGAACAGTGTTGGTGAAGTCAATGTTTTCAGTTGTTGCTAAGTGATGTTTACCCTGACCAAGGACTTTGTGAGGCTCATGCTCTGCCAGGGAGGAGGGGAAGCCGGGAGGAAGCAGAGATGGGGCGCCTGACTCGGGCTAGCCAGGGAGGTATTCCATACCACAGCACGTCATGGCCAGGGTGGGGGGGTGACTGGGAGTTACCCGGAAGGACACGGGGCTTCCAGGTGGAACTCGTTTTCTTGGCCGGTGGTATCGTATTCTCTTCCCTTGTTATTTTCCCTTATCATTGTTGTAGTTGATAGTTGCGGTGGTGATTTGTGTACATTGGTTGCTGGACTGTTCTTGTCTCAACCCGTGGGAGTTGCACTCTTTCGATCCTCCTCCCCGTTCCTCCGGGAGTGGGGGAGAACCCCGTTGGGGGGGGGGGGGGGACACGGACCTCGATTGTTGTCAGCTTGGCACCACTCACTGGGAGTGAGTGAACAAGTTACCTGACTGGGTTTAAACCACGACACCTGTCTATGCTCAAGTCCACCAGGTGTTCTGCAGAAGTCATTGCTGAGTGCCAAAAGAGAAGCACTGTCCTGACATAGCTTCTTTAGAAACTTGGTAACACCTGCTTATAACCATGTGTTAAAACAAAAACAATGTGACATTCTGAAGGAAAAGACAGCAATTTGTGAGTAGTGCTCAGTGCCACCAACACAGGTTGCATAGCAGTAGGGGGCTTGAAAAACCCATGAGAAAACACTTGATATGCCAAAAACTACACAGGAAAAAAATACTGCCTAAAGGCGCCTTGCTTGAGAGTAAATCCATGCAGTGGCATGGGCCAGATACAAACCTTGAGATACCTCAGCAGGGGATGCGCTTACCAGGGGAGAGAGCATTGTCCCCAGAGGGGTTTTGCTGGATTTGTAGTATACTTTAAAATGGAAAACAAGAAAAAAGAATAAAATCAGCCCTTATTACACCTTCTAATTATTCCCGATTTATTTTACAGAATGTTATGGTATTAACAGGTGTTTTGGCAACCTCTTTCCCCAAGTCAATCCTTTTATTTGTCTCTCACTGAAGTTTTCTGTCAGGGGCTGTGAGGGCCTACCACATTTGCACTTTCTGTCAAAAAACCCTGCTACTCTTGTCTGCTTACTATGTCCCTAGGAATTGTCCATACAGAGATGCGCAATACAATTTTTTCAGGCAGGGAAGCAAGCACCAGGAATTCCCAGCTTGTATTCAATATCTATTCAGACTCCCACAGCAGCTGTCCCTCTCGCGTTTGAATCCCTGATGCATATAAGAGATAATGGAGCTTTCTTCCCTTATGCACAGAGGCGCTGTGTGGATTACGAAACTCATTAGTCAATGCTTGCAACTTGCCACTGTTGACTCAGAGCAAATTCCTGCTATCAAACTCACTAGTCAGCTCATTTTCATAACAACACTGTATTGTTAAAAAATACTTTTAAGCCATTCTTTAGTGAAACTGGGGAATACAACACATTCAAGCAAACATATAAAAGAGATGCTGTCACAGTAATGCTAAGTGGCCTGCATTTGAAGTTTAAATTAATCAGCATGGTGGTGTTAAGGAGATTCAGTAAGTTGTAAAACTTTGGGAGACAGAATTGTTTCCCAAAAGGGGTGATGGACATTTAAAACCTAACTAGATTAAAGAAACCACCCTGCAAGGAGCAGTCCTGTAGTTGGCCCTAAGGGAAGGAAAGGCTTGATTAGGATACCATTGATCACACACATAAAATAAAGATTGCATTTACAAGCATCTCTTTCTTTTCCCCGAATTTCTCATCACCCACTTCTGAGCCTAATACTAATTTTGAAGGACACCTCACAGTTGGAGTAGTAAGCAGGAATCCAGACTCTGATGTAAACTTGTAATTCCCTGACATCTCTGACATCCAGATTTCTCATCTTCTCCGTTTTACTCAGTAGTAGCTGTGTTTTTTTTTCCTAGCTGATGCACATTACACTATGGGGCTAACTGCATGCTGCGCAGACTCTGGTGACAAATAGTTTTGATTCCTCACTGACATAATGCACACTTTTGAGTGTACTTTTGTACTTTTTTCCTGCCTGTCACCATCAGATGTTCTGATGTAGGGGGTGTAGGATGAAGCTGGTGGTATCAATTGCTAGAAGGAGCCTGCCATCTGCTGATCTGAACAGTGCTCCAGTCCAACTTTCACCTGATCTGATACTAGTAGGATGGAGTACTATACAAAGTAGGTAAAATACATCTGAACAGAAGCAGCATTAACAGACCTGGTGTGGTGAAAGAATTTAAGTGAAAAGAGGAAGTCTCAAGTCTATAACCTCAGGTCTAAGTCTGAATTGAACAAACAGAAACAAGGAAGCAACTAAAACAAACAAGTAGATAGAAAAGAAATAAGCAGAAGATACAAAGAAGAGGAAGAGACAGAAATGTCTTTTCTGCTTTGCTGCACCTGATCAGATAGTGTAGCTAATGTATCAGCTGTCCCTGTATTCACCCTTCTGAGCAACAGCAGCCCTAAGTGGTGAACTACTTCCCTAAAAGCATCTACGTTCTTCCAGGGCCAACCACATCCAGGCATGGAAAAAGCCCTAGAAAAAGAAGAGCTCCCAACAAAATTCATCAGGCTGACATCCCATTTTCCTTTAGTACTTACTGCCATCAAGATGTATGTAAAAATCTGTCATTTCGCAGGATGTAGTGAAAAATCTGCATTACTGTTCCCACCCCAAGCTAATATTTCCTGTTTTATCAACAGGTCACATCCTACCGGCCATTCCAAGTTGAGTGCTCATTGGTCCAAAATGCTCTCTTACATATAAAACATCACTGTAACATAGATAAGCATTAAAAATCAAAGAGAAACAGAATACAATACACAGCTGAAAACTTGTCACAGAGAGATGAAGTTTCCCCCAAACAGAGAAAGAACAACTAAAAAAGAAAAAGGTAGTCCACGGATTAGGGAAGTATATCTTAACTCACTGAACCAACATGCTGGGGAAGTAAAATTAGAAGTGTATGAAATGCCGAAAGACTTGGATTATTTTTTGAAAGACTAGAGCGAGAAAAAAAGCCAAATAGGAAAGAGCATCAAGAATTAGCAGGATTAGTATCCACAGATACTTCCTCTGGTGAAGAAGTATCAGAGTCAAAAAAGAGAAGATAAAATACATCCTTACTGGTTTTAGTAATAAAATCCAGTATTACAATCACTTCAAAACAACAAACAAAAGGCAGCTGAAACTCTCTCACTTGTCTTCAATCCTTTCCTTACCTTAATATGGCAGAGTTTATAGCCAAGTACAAACTGTCATCTGATGATAGTGAACATCATCCAGTGCTTGTTGTGGTTTTGTTGTGCTAAGCACCTTGCAAAAATAATGTAGTCCTTGGCCTAAGAAGTCTAAGAAAACAAATACAAAGGACAGAGAGAAACATCAGTTTAACATAGTTATCTTTCATGATATATAGATTCCCAGATATAAACTGAAAGAATCAGATGTTTGGGTACACTGTAGTAATTAGACACTTTGTAATCTTTACCTATCAGCTGAGTATAGCTGATTTTTTGAAAGCATAATATCCTTAGAGACTTTACAATCTAAGGGGAAACAGAATAAGAAAAGGGCAGCAATTTGCTTAGGACAGTACCCAGCTGATATGCAACAGAGGAAGATGACAAATCCAGAGAAGTCTCTGAAAAGAATAGATGGTCAGTAATGGACAGGCTGTACCATATACCTAGAAGAAATGCATCATAACCATTAAAAAAGGCATTAAAAAAATCACAAAATCACACACATAACTTTGATAGTTCCCAGGAATGTAGCTGACCATCAAAATCAGAGTTTCTGAGCTACTACAGTATTGCAAAATGGAGACATTTTCTATGAGCTTCCAGTATATAAGGCTATTTTTTTTATAATTAAAAAAAGGCTAAAAAGAGTGCATTTTGATTGAGCTTTTCACTAATGCCAGAGAAAGCTTTAAGATACAAAAACAGAATAAGCCACCAGAAAAACACCACCAATCTATCACCAGCTCTTGAAGCCTTTAGTAAGGCCTTGAAAGTATTAGGGAAAGTACAGCTGTTACTGCAAAATAACTCGTGACTTGGGTAACTCCATCAGCAAATTGCGCCGATGCAGGTATCAATTTACATTTGTTTACCACATCTACACAGGTGATAGGAGGAAAGGGAGGAGGTGCAGGAGTTAGTGGATGTAACAGGTGGAGTTGGGCTAGCTTACCATTGTCAACAGTAGCAGAATAAGGGCATTCTGTGTGTACTGGGTCTTGTTTGTGAGTACAGACAGCTGGGGTTTGGCCTCTTGTTTGTTCTGCAATCAAGAACAAAGGTCATTACAATTTTAAAGACTATCCAAATTTTAACAGTGAAACAAGAAATAAAATGTTGGGTGAAGTTAGAAGGACTGGGGCACTGGGTAGAAGGGTTCAAGTAGGGACCATGGGGCTGATTTAACATGTTTAGAGGTCTCATACTACAGAACTCAACTCAGTGTAAACATATACTTATATATATAAGTATATATGCTTACATAGATAAACATAGAAGATACAGGTGAATACCATGGTTCTAGGTCATCTAAAGAGATTACAGTTAGCTTTGCAGTAGTTTTTAATGAGAAAACCTGCATGAAGGCCAGAAAAGAAAGACATTCAGCTGGTTTACTTCATGCAGCTGTTTCAGTTAATTTCCTTCTGTGGCTAAAATGCTTCCCAAAATGGGTGTGGGGGTAACCAAGTACCAGGCATTAGTAGACTGCAGTATTTAATGCCACATATTCTGAGAAAAATAGGCAATCAAGAAAAAGTCTATTTAACACATTGGGAGCTGTGCAACTGGGTTCTGGAAATAATTCTTCCCATGATTGTCCACAGTGAATTCAGATTGCTTTCATATCTTTTAGAAAGAAAAAAGGAACAGAAGGCTGCCCAGAGCAATCCAAAGAGGGAGTTTAGGGATACAAGTTCCAGGAACCATACCTTGCCAGGGAACAGGGGATGATTTCAGGGAAGATTGCTATGCTGTTTTCATACTACTTTTGATTATGAGTGTATGTGTTCACAATTGTTATGCAGCAGGAGTTGCCACGTCCTAGGATAAACCAATTAGTCTGCAAGACTGAATAAAGAGATATCATCTTTAATATCTGGTGCTGACAGTGCTTTTCCAAAATACTCTCCTGTGGGCCTTAAAGTAATGTTTTCATTTATGAATCGGTAAAACCCTAGTCTTAACCAATCTGCCTGCCCTCTGTGTATATATCTGGGTAACTTAATAAAAGCTTCTGGGTGTTGATTTACATCACTGGATATAGACATGCCTCTGTGAGCATATTCTTGGTTGACTGTGAGCCCTCACTGTTCATGCTTTATGTGCCTATGTCTGTGTGTCTGAATGTGGTTTTGTTTAAATTTTTTCCCTAGAAAAAACAAAGAGTCAGACATTTAATGAGGTAGTTAGTTCAAAACCAAGGAAAAGTAGAAGGACATAGTAAGGAAAAATTGGGAGAGAAAAAGGAGTAGATTTGGCTACAATTACACATCTGCCTCAGTGTTCACTGGAAAAGATGGGGGAGTTCATTCCAGACAATAAAACGTCTCAGGGGAGGATCGTATAGATTATGTTGGAAGAAAAATGGAAACAGTAAATTATCTGAAGGCTGACAAAGCAACGAAGCCAGATGTCATCTGATCCTAAAGCAAGTATAAAACAAAGGTATGCCCAGGATTCCCTTAAAAACTGTAGGTAGAAATAGAATCATAGATTAGTTAGGGTTGGAAAGGACCTTAAGATCATATAGTTCCAACACTCCTAGCCATAGGCAGGGACACCTCACACTAAACCATGTCACCCAAGGCTCTGTCCAAACTGGCCTTGAACACTGGCAGGGATGGAGCATTCACAGCTTCCCTGGGCAACCCATTCCAGTGCCTCACCACCCTTACAGTAAAGAATTTCTTCCTTATATCCAATCTAAACATCCCCTGTTTAAGTTTTAACCAATTACCCCTTGTCCTATCGCTATAGACCCTAAAGAACAGTCCCTTCCCAGCCGCTTTATAGACCCCCTTCAGATACTGGAAGGATGCTATGAGGTCTCCACGCAGCCTTCTCTTCTCCAGGCTGAACAGCCCCAACTTTCTCAGCCTGTCTTCATATGGGAGGTGCTCCAGTCCCCAGATCATACTCGTGGCCTTCCTCAGGACTTGTTCCAACAGTTCCATGTCCTTCTTATGTTGAGGACACTACAACTGTGCAGGGTATTCCAAGTGGAGTCTAATGACAGCAGAGTAAAGGGGCAGGATCACCTCCTTTGACCTGCTGTCGTGGTTTAAACCCTGCCGGCAAGTCAGCCATGCAGTCCACTCCCTCACCCCCTCCCCACTGTCCTGGGTTCAGCAGTGGCAGTCATTTTTCTCCTTCTTGGCAGCTGGTGCAGTGTTGTGTTTTGACTTTCGGCTTTGGAACAGAGCTGATAACAAGGATGTTTTGGTTTGGCCAAGGACTTTGTGAGCCTCATGCTCTGCCAGGGAGGATGGGAAGCCAGGAGGAAGCAGAGACAGGACACCTGACCCAAAGTGACCAAAGAGGTATTCCATACCATAGCACGTCATGCCCAGGATGTAACAGAGAGTTACCCAGAAGGGCTGGTGGACTGCGGGGTTGGAGGAAGTATGGGTCGGTGCTTGGTTGGGCTGGGGGAGGCGAGTTATCGGTTGGCTGGTGGTGAGGTGATGTATTCTCTTCCCTTGTTATTTCCTTTATCATTGTTATTATTGGTGGTAGCAGCAGTGATGTGTGTTATACCTTAGTTACTAAATTGTTCTTATCTCACCCTGTGGGAGTTGCATTCTTTTCGATTCTCCTCTCCATCCCTCCAGGAGTAGGGGGAGGGAAAGAAGGGGGGGGAGGGGGAGTGAGTGAACAAGTTATCTGACTAGGTTTAAACCACGACACCCACCTTCTCCCCCCCCACCCCGCTCTCGAAGGTATGGGGAGGAGAATCGAAACAATGTAACTCCCATGGTTTGAGATAAGAACAGTCCAGTGCCCTGGGTTCAGCAGTAGCAGTCATTTTTCTCCTCCTTGGTAGCTGGTGCAGTGCTGTGTTTTGACTTTCAGCTTGGGAACAGAGCTGATAACAAGGATGTTTTGGTTTGGCCAAGGACTTTGTGAGCCTCATGTTCAGCCAGGGAGGAGGGGAAGCCGGGAGGAAGCAGAGACAGGACACCTGACCCAAAGTGACCAAAGAGGTATTCCATACCACAGCATGCAATGACAAGGATGTAACAGAGAGTTACCTGGAAGGGCTAGTACATTGTGTGGTTGGAGGAGGTATCGGTCGGTGCTTGGTTGGGCTGGGGGGGGCAAGTTATCAGTCGGCTGGTGGTGAGGTGGTGTATTCTCTTCCCGTGTTATTTCCTTTATCATTATTATCATTGTTGGTAGCAGTAGTGATCTGTGTTATACCTTAGTTACTAAACTGTTCTCATCTCAACCTGTGGGAGTTGCATTCTTTTCGGTTCTCCTCTCTGTCCCTCCAGGAGTAGGGGGAGGGCAAGAAGGGGGGGAAGTGAGTGAACAAGCTGTCTGGCTGGGTTTGAACCACGACAGTTCTTTTTGGCGCCCAACACGGGGCATGAAGGTTTGAGATAACGACAGATCTGTCCGGATTAACAGTCACTCATCACAATGCTGATTTATTGGCTCTCAGAGTTGCTCCTCTTGATCTCACAGTTTCAGAATGTAGTACATTACTTAGACCCGGTATTTCCTGTGTTAGTGTTTTTCAAGTGTGGGGCTTGGGCTAAGGTTCTTGTCTCACTGTACTTTATGGGAATGACTTGTAATACGGGTGGGCTCCAGCAGCAGAGTGGGATGGACGTGGCCGTGGACTTGTACCTGGCCGTCCGGCTGCTCTTCACCGTCCTGGCCCTGGCCCTCGCCCTCGCCTCCGTCTTCGTGAGGCCGTGGGGAGCCGAGGGGGGGGGGGGACCCGGGAGCCGGCGGCTGCTGAAGCGGCCCGGGAGAGTGGCCCCGGGGACCAAACGGTGGCGGGAGCGGTGCCGGAGGCCGCGAGGGGATGGCTGCCAGTGGAGAAGGTAGGGGCGGTTGAGGAGAGGAAGGAGGCAGCTGCCGAGCAGAGGCAGAAGGCGGCGGAGGAGGAGCCGAGCCCTGCAGAGGAGCCGAATCCAGCCTCACGACGGCCGAGAGCATTCTCTGGAAGCCGCCCGCCGAGCCCCAGGAGGATGCAGGAGACCACGCAGCATTTCCCAGCAAGGCAGAGGAGGAAGAGCTGGACTCAGAAAAAGAGAAGTTGGTGGTGGGAGAGCCAGCAAGCACAGAAGCTACACCATCCCCAGTGACAAGTACAGAAGCATCGATTGAGAGTTCTGAAGGTTTTGAATGGCCTTTGGGTACCCTTGGGACCTGCCTGCTGATTGTGATGGGGATCAGCATGTTGGCACACATACAGAGTGTGTTTTGCCCACAACCATTTTGTCTGATCTCGAGAGTTAAGCAGAGTCAGGTTTGGGTCTTGTCTAGGGTTAGACGATGATATAGGAGGACCAGGAGATTTTCCCAAGGCTAGACAGTCATGAGTGGCAGGGTGTGTGGGACAGTATGGGCAAGTATCTAGTCCACTGGGCCCCTCCAGTGCTTTGGAAGCATCGGAAATGGAAGGCAGATGTATGGAGTCCCCAGCAACAAGCTGCAGAAACTGATGAAGGGGACAGTGAACTATTTTGAGCCTGGTGGGCCCATGACACTTCAGGCCATCAGGGCAGAGATGCAACATAGAGATGGACTTATGATCAAGGGTTGGACTTAGCAATGCACGCTATTGCCCAGGTTATTCACGAGTGTGAACACTGCACACAGCCTCTCCTGCTCTGAAAGACTGTTTCAAGAGATGGAGCCT
Organism: Pezoporus flaviventris; assembly: GCF_033815535.1. Lineage (NCBI taxonomy): Eukaryota > Metazoa > Chordata > Aves > Psittaciformes > Psittacidae > Pezoporus > Pezoporus flaviventris. The sequence goes on along the minus strand of NW_026892669.1, from coordinate 67,444 downwards.
GACATCATGGACCAGATGGGCTCAGAAGCTTTATAGCTACTGGTCCATGCACTTATATAGGAGTGATGGTATATTGAAAATGTGGTATCTGAGCATGACGTGAATGGTATGGAATAAGGGGTGGATCTGGATGTCCTGGGTTCAGCAGTAGCAGTCATTTTTCTCCTTTTTGGGAGCTGGTGCAGTGCTGTGTTTTGACTTTCAGCTTGGGAACAGAGCTGATAACAATGATGTTTTGGTTTGGCCAAGGACTTTGTGAGCCTCATGCTCTGCCAGGGAGGAGGGGAAGCCAGGAGGAAGCAGAGACAGGACACCTGACCCAAAGTGACCAAAGAGGTATTCCATACCACAGCATGTCATGCCCAGGATGTAACAGAGAGTTACCTGGAAGGGCGGGTAGACTACGGGGTTGGAGGAGGCATGGGTTGGTGCTTGGTTGGGCTGGGGGGGGCGAGTTATCAGTCAGCTGGTGCTGAGTTGTTGTATTCTCTTCCCTTGTTATTTCCTTTATAATTATTATTATTGGTGGTAGCAGTAGTGATTTGTGTTGTACCTTAGTTACTAAACTGTTCTTATCTCAACCCGTTGGAGGTGCGTTCTTTTTGATTCTCCTCTCCATCCCTCCAGGAGTAGGGGGAGGGAAAGAAGGGGAGGGGGGGAGTGAGTGAACAAGCTGTCTGGCTGGGTTTAAACCACAACATCCAGTAACTAAGGTATAACACAAACCACTTCTGCTACCACCGATAATAATAATAAGGGAAATAACAAGGGAAGAGAATACAATACCACCTGTCAATATCAAGACCAACCTGGCAGTGAGCCAGCCCTTCCAGGTAGCTCTCAGTTACATCCTAGGCGTGACGTGCTGTGGTATGGAATACCTCTTTGGCTAGTTTGGGTCAGGTGTTCTGTCTCTGCTTGCTCCCGGCTTCCCCTTCTCCCTGGCAGATCATGAGACTCAGAAAGTCCTTGGTCAGACTAAGCATTTGAGCAGCAACTAAAAACATCAGTGCTATCAGCACTGTTTCCAGGCTGAAAGTCAAAAACACAGCGCTGCATCAGCTACTAAGAAGGAGAAAAATGACTGCTACTGCTGAACCCAGGGCAGTATCTTATCCTTATTTCATATCATTCACATCATGCTCAGATAGCACTTTTCTCAATATACCATCGCTTTTGTCTCACATATAAATACATGTATATATACATATATATATACACACACCCACACAAACAAAAAGTTTTGTGAGTAACCCAGGCAATAGTGTCCATTGTTAAGACCATCCCTCGATCACAAGCCCAGAAGCCCAGATTGATTTACCTCTGCATTGCCAGTTCTCTGCTTCTGTTGCTGCAACCACCCCTACAGGGCATTTGCCACCATCCATGGGTCAGTATAGAGATGAAGTACTGGCCATTTTTCTCATTCAGCAATGTCCAGGGCCAGATGGATGGCTTTCACCTCGGCAAACTGACTCAATCCACCCTCTCCTTCAGCAGTTCCTGCAACTTGTCGTTGAGGACTCCATACAGCTTCCTTCCATCTCCAACGCTTTCCCACAATATGGCAGGACGCATCAGTAAGCAAGACATATTGTTTCTCACATTCTGATGATTCATTATATGGTGAGGCCTCTTTAGCATGCATCACCTCCTCCTCTGTTGACATTCCAAAATCTTTGCCCTCTTGCCAGTCCATGATGACTTGCAGAATTTCTGGACAACAGGGATTTCCTATTCAAGGTCATTGTGTAATTAATGTAGCCCACTTACTCCATGTAGCATGGGTTGCTTGATGTGTTGAGGAGACCCTGCCTTTGAACATCCAGCCCAGCATGAGCATCTGGGGTGGGAGGAGGAGCTATGCTTCAGTGCAATCACTCCTGAAGCAGCTTGAACCCCTTCATAGGCTGCCAGTATCTCTTTCTCAGTGGGAGTATAGCTGGCCTTGGATCCTCTGTATCCCAACTCCAAAAGCCAAGGGGTCAGCCTCGAGTCTCCCCTGGAGCTTTCTGCCAGAGGCTCTAGGCAGGACCATTCTCCCTGGATGTGGTGTAAAGCATATTTCTCACATCTTGCCTGGTCCAGACTGGTCTAAGGCTTTCTGCATGAATTCTCTCTTGTTTAATTTGTTCAAAGTCTTGTTCTTGCTCTGAGCCCTGTTCTGGGTGGGAATGCCATAATTGATATTGCCAGTGCATTTTTCTCAATTCTTTTGGCAGCAGAGTGCAGGCCACAGTTTGGTTTTACTTGGAGGGGCGTCCAGTACACTTGGAACTTACTGCCCCAGGGATGGAAACACAGCCCTACCATCTGCCATGGACTGATCTAAACTGCACTGGAACAGGGGCAAGCTCCAGAACACCTGCAATACATTGATGACATTATCGTGTGGGATGATATAGTGGAAGAAGTCTTTGAGAAAGGGAGGAAAATAATCCAAATCCTGCTGAAAGCCGGTTTTGCCATAAAGCGGAGTAAGTTCAAGGGACCTGCACAGGAGATTCAGTTTTTGGGAATTAAATGTCAAGATGGATGTCACCAAATACCCACAGATGTGATAAACAAGATAACAGCAATGTCTCCACCTACTAGTAAAGAAACACAAGCTTTCTTAGGTGTTGTGGGGTTCTGGAGAACGCACATTCCAAATTACAGTTCGATTGTAAGCCCTCTCTCATGTGACCCAGAAGAAGAGTGATTTTAAATGGGACCTTGAGCAACAACAAGCCTTTGAAGAAATTAAATGAGAGTTCATGCAGAGGCCCTTGGACCAGTCCGGACTGGGCCAAACATAAAAAATGAACTCTACACCACAGCCAGAGAGAATGGTCCTGTGGAGGCTCAAGGTCAACCGCTTGGCTTTTGGATTTGGGATACAGAGGATCCGAGGCCAGCTATACTCTGACTGAGAAAGAGATACTGGCAGCCTATGAAGGGGTTTGAGCTGCTTCAGAAGTGATTGGCACTGAAGCACAGCTCCTCCTGGCACCCCAGTTGCTCATGCTGGGCTGGATGTTCAAAGGCAGGGTCTCCTCTACACATCATGCAACTGATGCTACATGGAGTAAATGGGCAGGCTAATTACACAATGACCTCGAATAGGAAATACCTGTTGTCCAGGAACTCTGCAAGGAATCATGGACTGGACAGAGGGCATATATTTTGGAATGTTTCCTGGGTTCAGCAGTAGCAGTCATTTTTCTCCTTCTTAGTAGCTGGTGCAGTGCTGTGGTTTTGACTTTCTGCCTGGGAACAGAGCTGATGACACCGATGTTTTTAGTTATTGCTCAAATGTTTAGGCTGACAAAGGACTTTCTGAGTCTCATGCCCTGACAGGGAGGAGGGGAAGTTGGGAGGAATCTGAGGGAGGACACCTGACCCAAACTAGCCAAAGAGGTATTCCATACCACAGCACGTCAGGCCCAGGATGTAACTGACAGTTACCCGGAAGGGCAAGGACTGCGGGGTTGGACTAGGTATTGGTCAGTGCTCGGTCTGGTGGGGGGGGGGGCGAGTTATTGGTTGCCTGGTGCTGAGGTATTGTATTCTCTTCCCTTGTTATTTCCTTTATCATTATTATTATTGGTGGTAGCAGTAGTGATTTGTGTTATACCTTAGTTACTAAATTGTTCTGACCTCAACCCGTGTGAGTTGCATTCTTTTCGATTCTCCTTTCCCTCCCTCTGGGAGTAGGGGGAGGGCAAGAATGGGGGGAGTGAGTGAACGAGCTGCCTGACTGGTTTTAAACCATGACAGAAAGTCACCAGAGGAGGAGGTGTTCCTTGCTAATGAGGCTCCACCATACAAAGCATCATCAGAATGTGAGAAGCAATATGCTTTGTTTACTGATGCGTCCTGCTGTATTGTGGGAAAGCATCAGAGATGGAAGGAAGCTGTATGGCGTCCTCAATGACAAGTTGCAGGAACTGCTGAAGGAGAGGGTGAATCAAGTCAGTTTGCCGAGGTGAAAGCCATCCATCTGGCCTTGGACATTGCTGAACGAGAAAAATGTCCAGTACTTCATCTCTATACTGACTCATGGATGGTGGCAAATGCCCTGTGGGGGTGGTTGCAGCAATGGAAGCAGAACAACTGGGAATGCAGAGGTAAACATATCTGGGCTGCTGCACTGTAGCAAGATATGGCTGTTTGGGTGCAGAACCTGGAGGGGAAGGTACGCCACCTAGATGATCGTGTATCCATGAGTCGGGCCACTGAGGAATACCAGAGCATCCAATAGGTGGATAAAGCTATGAAGACTGAAGTGGCTCAGACAGACTTAGATTGGCAACATAAGGGTGAATTACTTTTAGCCCGGTGGGCCCATGACACTTCAGGCCATCACGGCAGAGATGCAACATACAGATGGGCTCGTGATCGAGGGGTGGACTTAAAAGTGTACACTATTGACCAGGTTATTCACGAGTGTGAAAGCAAGCCAAGCGGTTAAAGCCTCTCTGGTATGGATGATGATGATGGCTAAAATACATATATGAGGAAGCCTGGCAGATTGACTATATTACACTCCCACCAACCCACCAAAGCCATTGCCATGTGCTTACCATGCTGGAAGCGAACATCAGATGGCTGGAAACATTCCCTGTGCCCCACACTATATTCCAGAACACTATCCTGGGCTTTGAAAAAACAATCTTGTGGAGACATGGCACCCCAGAGAGAATTGAGTCAGACAATGGGACTCATTTCTGGAACAACCTTATAGACACTTGGGCCAAAAAGCATGGCATTGAGAGGGTATATCACATCCCCTACCATGCACCAACCTCTGGGAAAATCAAACAGTAAAAGGGGCTGTTAATAAGTACACTGAGAGTAATGGGTGGTGGGACTTTCAAACATTGGGATACACATTTACCAAAAGCCACCTGCTCAGTCAACACCACAGGATCTGCCAACAGGGCTCACCCAGCCGAATCAGAACTTTTGCATACTGTAGAGGGGAATAAAGTTCCTGTGGTGCACATAAAGAATTTGTTGGGGAAGACAGTTTGGGTTCTTCCTGCTTCAGGTAAAGGCAAACCCCTTCATGGGATTGCTTTTGCTCAGGGAACCGGATATACTTGGTGAGTAATGCTGGAAAATAGTGAAGTCCGATGTTGTCTTGGTTTAAACCCTAGCCAGACAGCTTGTTCACTCACTCCCAGTGAGTGGTGCCGGGCTGAGAGCAATCGAGGCGCCCCCCCGCCCCCGGGGCTCTCCCCTTCCCCGCTCCCGGAGGGATGGGGAGGAGGACTGAAAGAGTGTAACTCTGTGGAGACAGTGTTCTCACGGGAGAATGAATAATTGGTACATAAATGCTGCAGAATGGCTCTAAGAGCAAGGCCATGGAGCCTTAGAGGCCTTATGCGAGCAAGGCAAGGGGTAGGCCTCACAGGTAACCAGATACCAGATGTGGGAGGAGAATGTGAAGGAAGCTGAGTAGAACTAACCAATACTGTTCTGACTAGTAGGCGTGGCTAAACACCACGTGGATATAAGCGAAGTACGCCACAAATAAAGTAGAAGTTTGCTTATCACACATATTGGGTTGGCGTGTCTTGCTTCTCCTCGCCGCTTAAAAATGGTGCCCAAACAGGGACCATGGATTACAGGGCCCCGGTTAACGGGGACCCGGATTACAGGGCCCTGAGTATCAGGGACCGGGAACGGCGAGTGAGTGGCGGCAGCGGCAATGCTGCTGCGGTGGCGTGATGGACCCGGGTGCTTGGACTGACCAAAAGGAGTCCGCCGCTGGTGTGAACCAGACACTGCTGCGTCGGGAGGCCGATCCGGAGACCGAGGTTACAGGACGATCCAGAAGAAGACGATCCGGAAAAGGCCGGCCATGAAAAAGGACCAAGACGTAGCCCTGGACTTATTACAGTGCTTTTTATAAAAGCAGGGGATTGAGCCCTGGACTTATTACAGTGCTTTTTATAAAAGCGGGGAATTGAGCCTGAGACTCTAAAGCAGCTAGCAGGTCTAGTGGCTGTAGGGAAGGCTAAGGGATGTTTTGTAGATCCTAATACAGTTTTTGAGGAGAGTGAGTGGCGAAAGTTTGGTGATGAACTATATGACTCAATGCTTAATGATGATAAAACGGCAAAGAAACTCGGTAAACCACGGAGAGAAGTAATAAGCTGTATAAAAAGATACAAGGCAGGAAAGAAAACTGCTGCGGTAGCAAGGGAGAAACTAGGAACAGATGTCCCCGGTCTGTTGAAACCGGGGGAAGATTACAACTCGTTTCCCCTAACTCGCGGGAGTACAGGGTTCCCCCCCCCCCTTCCTTTTCTCCCCCTCCTCCTTCATCAGAAGGTGCAGCAGAGGAGGTGTAACCCCCTGCTCCCCCACCACCCCAGTTCCAAAAGTAGGGACTTTGAAAAGGAGAGAGAAAGTATATTAGAAAAGATGATAAATGTCGAGAAATCCGAAAGAAAGAGGGCGGTGCCTCAGCACCGGATCGATTGCGGCGCCATTTTGATGCACGCAGTAGAAAATAGAGATCATGTGCTAGCGGGAGATTTAAAGGAACTGCGAGCCTCTCCAACTCACTATGCCCTAGAGTGGAAATTTTTAACTCAGTTACAGAGGAGCCAGGTCTGCAGATGGCCACATACTGAACGAGAGACATCTGATAAGAAAGACATAGCTGCGAGCAACGGAGACCCTGAGTTCGGCGCAGGATCAGCCCCCGAATCCCCTGAATCCGAGCCAGATTTATTTCCACTGCTTCCAGACTCTGACTCTTCATCTCCCAGGTCGGTCTGCTCAGACTCACTGGCCCTGGAGACGCTCAGCTGTAACAATGGGTAACCAAGGATGCGATCATTACTGGTGAATTTTCTGCAATGGGCATCTCTGCATATCCTGTGTTTACTACACAGCAGGGGGCTAAAGAGTGGGAAGCTCTTGATCTCAAAATAGTTAAGGAGGCCTGACAAGCAGTGACTACGTATGCGTTAAAATCCTCTTATACTCAAGCTGTATATGTTATGATTTTTTCTTGCAATTGACAGGGGGAGCCCATACAGTTTCTCTGTGATACTCATGTACTAGAAGTTGGTAAATATAAGTATGTCCAGGTTCCTATCAACCCTTGGAGACCTTTGTAGATACTGCTGGCCACTTCTTCCAGCACAGGCTGGCCACCTGTGTCGGAATGAGTGTGCAGTATAAAAGCCCAAGCCTCATACGATGTGGGGGAGGCAGAGCCTCTGCGGGGATGCCCACTAAGGTTGAGCCTGGCATTTCGCACTGCAATGATGCTTCTTGGAGCTGGTTTGCTGTTAGTCTCCACAGGGTCCTTGTGCCACGTTCTGTACGTGGAACTGTAGTGGGAGTAATGATTGTCTGGATTTTGTGCTTCAAATATTGTAGTTGTGTGGCGTGTGCTTGTGGGATCCCATACGCATGTGTTTGCATGTGTGTGCTGAGGGCAGATGGTGTTCTGTGTATTTTTCTTGTTGTTGGGTTCATGTAAAAGCTTTCAACGGGTAGCTGTTTAACATTTCGGGCATGAAAGGGTTAACGTAAAGGTGGGGTTGCAGGCGGGTATTTATGGTTCCTGCTGAAGCAGGCAGGCCGCTATAGCTGCTGCCCAGCAGGATGGCTTTTGCAGGGATTAAAAAAAAAAAGAAAGGGGGGAGAGAGAGAGAGTAATGATGCTGCATTTAACCTGTCTAGCCTGTCTACTTCTCAAGAACTGATAACCTGGGGGAGGGGGTATATTTGTGTCCTCCTGCCTACAGGTCCATGGCGACTGCCTGCAAAGTTTGTCAAGCCTTGCCATGAGCTGGACAGACAAATGGAAAAACCTGATGCCTCAGCTACAGGAGCTGACCGTGAATACCCCAAGCAGAATGAGGTAGAGGAAGATAAAGAACAAATAACTGCAAAACATCACTTGGGGGCAACTGAAAAGTAACATCCTGAATATGTGTGCTTGTAAAGTAGCTATTATTACAGGTTGTGATTTTGTGTATAAAACCACCTGTATTTACTAGCCAGTTGCTAATAAGAAACTACACCTTGTATTGTATAGATTTGTCACTTGTAAAAGAGATGTAAGAGTATGGAAATGTGCAGTAGCTGCTAGAAAAATGCTAAGGCAAAAGCTAGAAAGATTTTAATACAATGGTAGTGTTATAAAGCAGGTGATGGAACAAATTAAGAGGGTGGGAGTATTCCACTGGTAAGAAATTTCTTTGGTTAGTCCCTCGCTACCACCAGCATCTTCAACATGCTGCTGCACCCTGTAATAGTTACTCTGCTAATGTAAATTTGTGTGTGCCTTGCTGTAGTAACAACTTGTTACTGGATAAAACAAAAGGGGGGAGATGTGGAGACAGTGTTCTCATGGGAGAATGCATAACTGGTACATAAACTTTGAATAGTCCTGAAAGATACAGCAAGGCCATGAGAGGCCTGAAGAAGCTTAAGCAAGCAAGATAAGAGGCTGGAATTAACCAAGTTAATGAGAACTGTGGACTGTTGGCAAGCTGTCAAGGTTGAGTTCTCACACCTGTGTTTAACCAATTATATGTTAGTCACTAAGGGTCTTCAAGGCATGTATCCAATCATAATATGCCAAATCACTGTAAGTGCTTCATCCAGGGCCTTGGCTCAACGAAGCAGACTGAGTTGCTGAGTTGCTAAGCAGACAAATACTACATCAAAGGCAATTTCTGATTTGATGTTTAATGTTGACTCTGTAAGACATGCAACACTGCAGAACCTTTTGTTGTTGGAACAGGGACATGGATGTGAAGAGTTTGATGGAATGTGTTGTATGAATCTTTCTGGTCATTCTAATTCGATACATGCACAGCTGAGAACCCTGTCTCAGCTTACCCATCAACTGCAAGTGAGCAATGACCTAGGGATAACTAAATGGTTGTCCTCATGGGGCATTACAGGTTGGCTTAAAACACTGCTATTTGAAGGACTGCGCTTATGTATCATTGTTATTTCAATCATTGTAGTTGGCAGACTTGCATTTAGTTGCGTGCTGAAAACAAATGAACAGAACGACCCACAATGTCTTGCTCGCACAAGGAAAAAGGGGGGAATTGTTGCAGAATGGCTCTAAGAGCAAGGCCATGGAGCCTTAGAGGCCTTGTGCGAGCAAGGCAAGGGGTAGGCCTCACAGGTAACTGGATACCAGATGTGGGAGGAGAATGTGAAGGAAGCTGTGTAGAACTAACCAATACTGTTCTGACTAGTAGGCGTGGCTAAACACCACATGGATATAAGTGAAGTACGCCACAAATAAAGAAGTTTGCTTATCCCCCCTATTGGGTTGGCCTGTTTTGCTTCTCCTCGCCGCTTACACATAAACTCTGAAAATCCTGAAAGATACATCAAGGCCATGAGAGGCCCGAGGAAGCCTAAGCAAGCAAGATAAGAAGAAGCTGTAATTCACTGAGTTATGAGAACTGTGGACTGTTGGCAAGCTTTTGAGGTCAAGTTCCCACACCTGTGCTTTACCAATTATGTGCTTGTTGCAAAGGGACTTCAAGACATGTATCCAATCATAATATGCCAAATCACTGTAAGTGCATGTAAGAAATAGTATTTAAAGGGTGAAGGCTTTGTAATAAACGGCTTTTTGTCTGATCATATTGATCTCTGACTGAGTCCATATATTTTCTGCGGCAATTGGCGCCCGAACAGGGACCTGTGATATTTTTCATATTGAAGCTGAAAGAATTAAAGCGCGTGGCACCGAAGAAAGTGGAAAACGCGGAGCCGCAGGGACGTCGCCTGGGTTCGATCCGGCAGGACCAGGATCAGGAGGTAGTCGCCTCGGAACGGAGCCTAGTGAGCCCGGAAGACACTGTGCAGTGCAAATAAGGTAACAGCCGATGGGGTCTGGAAGAGGGTTAGGATGGGAAAAAAAAAATGGTCATCCTTAAGCTCTTCCAACATATCCTCTCAGTGATACTGATAGAATACGATGATCATCTGTTAAAAAGATTGTTGCTCTGGAGTAAAGAAAAAGAGCTGATCCAGGGGGTTAATGAAGCTTTTGATCTCAGGACTTGGAAAAAAATTAGGGCACGCCTGTGGGATCAAGTTACTTGTGGGTTTAAGGAGGCGAAGTCTCTTGCTGCCCCCTGGTTACTACTAAAAGGGACTCTAGCCGCAATGAAGGCTGAGAAACAGGCAGCAAAATCCGTTTTTACAGCTCTCTCTGACTCGCCTTCACAACAGCAGGGCTCGGCACCTACATTAGATTCAGCACCCGGTGCTACAGCCATGGTAGTGTCTGTTTCGGGCATAAAACATTCTGGTCAAAAACCGGCGCACAGTACAGTACGAGAGTTTGAGGACCCTGCGCCTTTCCCCTATCCTGTGTCGACAACGCCTTTACCGGCGGTAGCTCCAGCTGATACTCAGGAGCCAGTAGCGGCTACTGAGCAACCGAAACAAACTGATGTTAACCCTTTTCGTGCTGCTACTGCCCCTAAACTTAATCTCCAAGAATTTTTGCGGGGGTGGCAGTCTCCTAAGGAGGAGAGTGTAACTCCGAATAAATACCCACCTCCGCCACCTACACCACCGCTTGCATCGCTCCCACTGGAGCTGCAAAATGAGTGGAACTGGGGACAATGGACAAAATCCTTAGATAAACAATTGCAGGACTTGGGAGACCGTCTGGACAAATTGGGGGAGGAGTGGCAGCAAGCCCCAGAAAAACCGGAAAAACTGGAAAAAACAGATAAGATCAGTCCGTGTGATGTGCCCTTACCACGGACTCCTACATCTAATAAAGCTAATCCGAGTGCCATGAAATGGCGAGGCTGCATTCAGGATGCAATTATAGACAGTACTATTTTACCGATAGATGTTCCTGCTGCATTCCCTGTTATTATAAATTCTCAGGGACAGTCTGTCTGGACTCCTATGGACTGGAAAGCTATGAAAGAAATTAAGGCAGCAATTACTCAGTATGGGTTGTCTTCCTCATATACACAGCAAATGTTATCTGCTTTCTTTTCTAGTAATGTTCTAACTCCAAATGATTGTCTCAGAGTGGCTGCAATTTTATTAACTCCTTCACAGCTCCTACATTTTAAAAGTGGGTTTGAGGAGCTTGCTGCAAGGGCTGCAGATGAGAATTTAGAGTGTAATCCTCATCACCCTTTGCACAGTGTTTCATCTGAAATGTTATTGGGAAAGGGACAATTTCACCCTCATGGAGTACAAGCTTGTATAAAAATTGAAGTTTTACAGCAAGCACAGCAATTGGCTTTAGCTGCTCTGAAAGCTGTGCCGGAAGCAGGAAAGCCTAATCCTCCATATACATCAGTAAAGCAGGGATCTACTGAGCCCTATATGCAATTTATTGACAGATTGACAGAGGCTATCAAAAAGAATATTGATCTGGCATCTAATGCTAAAGAATCGATGCTTATGTCTCTGGCTATGGAAAATGCTAACCCAGCTTGTAAGCGTATTTTGCAGGTTTTGCCAAAATCTGCTGGTCTTCAAGAAATGATGGATGCATGTTCTAAAGTGGGCACAGCAGAGGAAAAGTCTGGATACATGGCTACTGCCTTCGCCGCTGCTGTTAAGCCTCTTCTACAACAAGGTCAGGGTGATCTTGGGGGTACTAAAGGTATGAGATGTTATAATTGTGGACAGATGGGACATTTTAAAAAGCAGTGTACTGTAAAGAAAATCAGTTCAGCAACCCGACCCCCTCAGTGTGGTGTTACTGATTTTGCAGACAAATGTATTAAATGTGACAAATTTGGCCACAAAACAATTGAATGTCATTCAAAGTTTAAAAAAGACAGAACCCCATTGGGAAACTTGAATGTGAGTGCGATGGACCCCGCGCGACGACACAAAATCAGGGTGTTTGGACTGCATCCCCTCCGCCACTGCAGGGAGTGCCGGAGTGGACGTGGCAACAGCAATCGATTTTACCATAACTGATACTTCTGTTCATTGTATTCCATCTAAATTAAATGGGCCTCTTGGTCATGGGTTATGTGCTTTGCTACTGGGACGATCATCAACATCAAGGAAAGGAATATTTGTATTACCCGGTGTAATTGATGCTGACTATACTGGAAATATTGGGATCATGGTGCAAACGCATGCTCCTCCGGTCAACATCCCTGAAAATTCAAAAATAGCTCAAATCTCAAATGATGATCTAACCGATCTCATGCCCCTTTTAAAGGGTGAGTCAAAGGCAGAACAAAACAGAGTTCTATCAAAAGCTCAGTATGAGGCCTTAGATAACATCATGACAAAAATCACTAATCTTGTCCCGATTGTCAAGGCCAAGCAGTAGGTATAGGCCTTGGAGTCAACCCTCGAGGCCTCCAGCCTCTTCAGCTTTGGCAAATGGATGTGACTCATGTACCCTCTTTTGGGAAATTGAAATATGTCCATGTTACTATTGACACTATTCTCCTGCAGGACAAGCTATTATTGAACGAACACATCAAACTTTGAAACAGTTGTTGGAAAAACAAAAAATGGGGGAAGAAGGACATACACTGGTAGCAAGGATACAGAAAGCTGTATCTGTTATGATTTTTTTGTGATTGACAGGAGACTTTAATGATCCCCCTGCCATAATACATGGTCAGGCATTAGGTTCAGGTTATATGACTAAAACTCCAGGTATTCTGGTCCAGTATAAGGATTTGGAAACCGGCATTTGGAAAGGTCCTGTGGAAGTAAAACTAACTGGTTGAGGTTATATGTGTATAATTATAGGTTCCGGTCTGCGGTGGGTGCCAGCTTGATGGGTGAAACCCTGGAAAGAGTCAGCACTGCCCCCAGACACCCCCCTTGTCAGTGATTGAATTAATTGAAATTTCAGCTTAGGACTTCTGTTTTATGGATGTTTTCAGTCCTTCTTAAAGTGAAGGGAGCAATCTTTTTTACGTTAAAGAAGAAAAAAAAACAAAAACAAAACCAAAAAAAAACAAACAAAAAAACCCCCACCATCCATCACCCCCCACCCACACCCCCCGAACCTACAGCGAGACAAACATGGGATACAGGCGTATTGTGTGCGTTGTCGGTGGTGGGAAGGTCTTTCGTATGATCTTATCAGGGGTATTGGGCATACTGTGACTCATTTAATACAGTCTCTCTGTGATACTTATGAATTAGAAGTTGGTAAAAATAAGTATGTCCACGTTTCTCTCAACCTTTGGAGACCTTTGTAGATATTGCTGACCACTTCTCCCAACATAGGCTGGCCACCTGTGTCGGAATGAGTGTTCATTTTGGTCAGTATAAAAGCCCAAGACTCATGCGCTGTGGGGGAGGCAGAGCCTCTGTGGGGACGCCCGCTAAGGCTGAGCCTGCCACCTCGCACTGCAATGATGCTTCTCAGAGCTGTTTTTCTGTTAGTCTCCACAGGGTCCTTATGCCACATTCTGTACGTGGGACTGTGTAGTGGGAGTAATAATTGTCTTTTTGTGTTTCTGTCGTGGTTTAAACCCAGTGAGGCGACTTGTTCACTCACTCCCAGTGAGTGGTGCTGGGCTGACAACAATCGAGGGCCCCCCCCCTCCCCCACCGGGGTTCTCCCCTTCCCCGCTCCAGGAGGAACGGGGAGGAGGATCAAAAGGGTGCAACTCCTACAGGTTGAGACAAGAACAGTCCAGCAACCAATGTACAACACAAATCACCACTGCTACTACTAACTACAACAAGGATAAGAGAAAATAACAAGGGAAGAGAATACGATACCACCGGCCAAGAAACGAGTCCCACCTGGAAGCCCGTGTCCTTCCGGGTAACTCCCAGTTACCCCCCACCCTGGGCATGACGTGCTGTGGTATGGAATACCTCCTTGGCTAGCCTGGGTCAGGCCCCCCATCTCTGCTTCCTCCCAGCTTCCCCTCCTCCGTGGCAGAGCATGAGCCTCACAAAGTCCTTGGTGAGGGTAAACATCACTTAGCAACAACCGAAAACATTATTTTCACCAACGGGCTGGAAGTCAAAACACAGCACTGCACCAGCTGCCACAAAGGAGAAACATGACTGCTACTGCTGAACCCAGGACATTATCCACCCCTTATTCCATACCATTCACGTCATGCTCAGATCCCACATTTTCATTACACCATCGCTCTCCCACATATATACATCCATATACATACAGACCAAGAGAAAAAGATCATTTTCTTAGTGCATGGACCAATCCCTATAATGCTGCCGAGTCCATTCTGCCCATGATGTCAGGTTCCATCACTTGTAACAATCTTTCAGGGCAGGAAAGGCTGTGTGCAGTATTGGATCGTTGCCTGCTGATGCTGGTCGTTCCTTTACTGCGGAACTCATCTGGTTCTATCAAAGTTCATTCTCTGTTGGGATGATGGTTGGAGGGAAGTCAGGGCCAGTCGCTGGTGACCTGAAGACATCTAGTTGATGGGCTATAAAAGTATTACACAGCAGGCAAAAGCATACAATTGACTTCACTGGCTATTTTCCCCTAAAATCAAATCCCCTTGAGGTATACATCGGACTTCCCCATCTTCCCGCATTACCCACAAAGTATATCCAGGTCCCTGAGCAAAAGCAATCCCATGAGTAAGTTTGCCTTTACCTGAAGCAGGAATAACCCAGACTGTCTTCCCCAGCAAATTCTTCATATGCACCACAGGAACTTTGTCCCCCTCTACGATATGTAAAAGTTCTGACTGGGCTGGGCCAGCCCTGTTGGCAGATCCTCTGGTGTTGACCAACCAGGTGGCCTTTGGTAAGTGTGTATCCCAATGCTTGAAAGTTCCCCCACCCATTGCTCTCAGTGTAGTTTTTAACAGCCCATTGTACCGCTCTGTTTTCCCAGTGGCTGGTGCACGGTAGGGGATGTGACATACCCACTCAATGCCATGCTCTTTGGCCCAAATATCTATAAGGTTATTCCGGAAATGAGTCCCATTGTCTGACTCAATTCTCTCTGGGGTGCCGTGTCGCCACAAAATCTGTTTCTCAAGGCCCAGGATAGTGTTCCGGGCAGTGGCATGGGGCACAGCATATGTTTCCAGGCACCCGGTGGTTGCTTCCACCATGGTAAGCACATGGCGCTTGCCTTGGCGGGTTGGTGGCAGTGTGATATAGTCAATCTGCCAGGCCTCCCCATATTTATACTTCAACCATCGTCCTCCATACCAAAGAGGCTTTAACCGCTTGGCTTGTTTAATTGCAGCACATGTTTCACACTCATGAATAACCTGGGCAATAGTGTCCATTGTTAAGTCCACCCCTCGATCACGAGCCCATCTATATGTTGCATCTCTGCCCTGATGGCCTGAAGTGTCATGGGCCCAGGGGGCCAAAAATAATTCACCTTTATGTTGCCAATCTAAGTCCATCTGAGCCACTTCAATCTTAGCAGCTTTATCCACTTGTTGGTTGTTCTGGTGTTCCTCAGTGGCCTGACTCTTGGGTACATGGGCATCTACATGACCTACCTTCACCACCAGGTTCTGCACCCGGGCAGCAATATCTTTCCACAGCGCAGCAGCCCAGATGGCTTCTCCTCTGCGTTGCCAGTTGCTCTGCTTCCATTGCTTCAACCACCCCCACAGGGCATTTGCCACCATCCATGAGTCAGTATAGAGATAAAGTACAAGTCACTTTTCTCGTTCATCAATGTACAGGGCCAGTTGGATGGCTTTCACCTTGGCAAACTGACTCGATTCACCCTCTCCTTCAGCAGTTTCTGCAACTTGTCGTTGAGGACTCCATACAGCTTCCTTCCATCTCCGATGCTTTCCCACAGTACAGCATGACCCATCAGTAAACAAGGCATATTGCTTTTCACTTTCTGACAATTTATTATATGGTGGGGCCTCTTCAGCACGCACCGCCTCCTCCTTTGGTGACATTCCGAAATCTTTGCCCTCTAGCCAGTCCATGATGAGTTCTAGAATGCCTGGACGACTGAGATTTCCTATTCGAGTTCGTTGTGTAATTAGCCTGCCCATTTACTCCATGTAGCATCAGTTACATGATGTGTAGAGGAGACCCTGCCTTTGAACATCCATCCGAGCACGGGCAACCGGGGTGCCAGGAGGAGCTGTGCTTCAGTGCCAACCACTTCCGAAGCAGCTCGAACCCCTTCATAGGCTGCCAGTATCTCTTTCTCAGTTGGGGTATAGCTGGCCTCAGATCCTTTATATCCCCGACTCCAAAAGCCAAGGGGTCGCCGAGGGGTCGACCTCGAGTCTCCCCTGGAGCTTTCTGCCAGAGGCTCCAGGTAGGACCATTCTCCCCAGCTGCAGTGTACAGTACATTTTTTACATCTGGCCCGGTCCGGACTGGTCCAAGGGCTACTGCATGAACTATCTTGCGTTTAATTTGCTCAAAGGCTTGTTGTTGCTCAGGGCCCCATTTAAAGTCATTCTTCTTCCGGGTCACATGATAGAGAGGGCTTACAATCAAACTGTAATTTGGGATTTGCATTCTTCAGTACCCTACAGCACCCACGAAAGCTTGTGTTTCTTTCTTATTAGTCGATGGAGACATTGCTGTTATCTTGTTGATCACATCTGTGGGGATCTGTCTACGTCCATCTTGCCATTTTATTCCCAAAAATAGAATCTCCTGTGCAGGTCCCTTGACCTTACTCCGTTTTATGGCAAAACCGGCTTTCAGCAGGATTTGGATTTTTTTCCTCCCTTTCTAAAAGACTTCTTCCGCTCTATCGCCCCACACAATAATGTCATCAATGTATTGCAGGTGTTCAGGAGCTCTCCGTGTTCCAGTGCAGTCTGGATCAGTCCATGGCAGATGGTAGGGCTGTGTTTCCACCCCTGGGGCAGTCGGTTCCAAGTGAACTGGACACCCCTCCAAGTAAAAGCAAACTGTGGCCTGCACTCTGCTGCCAAAGGAATGGAGAAAAATGCATTGGCAATATCAATCGTGGCATACCTCTTGGCTGCCTTTGACTCTAGTTCATACTGAAGTTCTAGCTTGTCTGGTACGGCAGCACTCAATGGTGGTGTGACTTCATTCAGGCCACGATAGTCTACTGTTAGTCTCCATTCTCCATTAGACTTTCGCACTGGCCATATGGGGCTATTAAAGGGTGAGCGCGTCCTGCTGATCACTCCCTGACTCTCCAGTCTACGGATCAGCTGATGAGTGGGAATCAGGGAGTCTCGGTTGGTGCGATATTGCCACCGGTGCACTATTGTGGTCTCAATTGGCACTTGTTGTTCTTCGACTTTCAGCAACCCCACAACATAAGGATTCTCTGAGAGACCAGGCAAGGTGGACAGCTGCTCAATTTCCTCAGTCTCCAAAGCAACAATACCAAAAGCCCATCGGTACCCTTTTGGGTCTTTGAAATATCCTCTCTTGAGGTAGTCTATTCCGAGGATGCATGGAGCGTCTGGACCAGTCACAATAGGGTGCTTTTGCCATTCCCTCCCAGTCAGGCTGATTTCAGCCTCCAGCACAGTCAACTCTTGGGATCCTCCTGTCACTCCAGAAATATGTATTGGTTCCGCCCCTTGACAGCTTGATGGCATCAGCATACACTGTGCATCGGTATCTACTAGAGCCTTATACTTCTGTGGGACTGATGTGCTAGGCCATCTGATCCACACAGTCCAGTAAATCCGATATTCCCCTACCACCGCCTGGCTGGAGGCAGGGCCACTCTAATGGTCATCACAGCGTTGGACACTTAAGTCGGGGTGAAAGTGATTATTTTTCGTTATAACAGGAGCTGGAGTAAAATCAGCTCTTCCATTCCATCTGGGAAACTGCTCACCAGAGACTGAAGCCGTAGATGTCTTGGGATGATCTGTCTCTCCCCTTGCTCCCCTCTTCAGTTCACTCACTCTTCCTCCAAAGCTGAAGTAGGTTTTCCATCCCACTTTGTCATGTCTTCTCCGTGATCCCGCAGGTAAAACCATAGGGTACCCCGTCACGTATACCTCCTGTATCTCCTCTCTCGAACAATAGGACGCCTTTTGTTAATAGCTGAGACGTGTGTTGGTACACGTGAGGAGCTGGATAAATCAGATAGATCGTCCCTCAATTGTTTGAGGTCCTGGGACAGTTTTTCCACAGCTGAGATGATGGAAGGCGTGAGATTGTCGTTGAACTCTCGGAGTTTATGAACCATTTCATCCACTGTTATTGGTACTATGTCATTCCAGGTTACTGTTGCCAATGAATGGGCATATGATGACGGTGCATTCCGTGTAAGTTTTCGCCACATGGGTCGTGTACATTCAACTTCATCTGGATCTATGGGTATATCCCCGTTATTCGGCTTGATGTGATAGATCATTTCTACGATGGCTGATTTCCTCGGAGACTGGATGCCTTTGTCTATAGTAGTCCACTTGGCCGAACGACTCGTAACATCGTCCTTGTACGGAAACCTTTCTTTCACAGCTGCCAAGAGCCGCCTCCAAAGACTGAGGGACTTTTTCTCTTTTGCAATTGCTTTGTCAATTCCCCGTTCTCTAGCAAGTGATCCCAGCTGCTTGGCTTCTGTACCTTCTAGTTCATGACCATCGGCCCCATTGTCCCAGCATTGGAGTAACCAGGTGATGATGTGCTCCCCTGGTTGACGGGTAAAATCTTTTCGCATATTCCGTAGCTCGGTTGAGGTCCAAGATCGAGAAGTTACCTCTTCTTCTTCTTCATCATGTGATGATGACTCCTGATCAGATTCTAGACCGGGTGGTGAATACATTGTTTCTTCACCTTGCTTCACCCTTCTTGCCTCTTTTTTGCTTGTTCTCTTGCGTGCTGGGGCAACCGATATTGGTACAAATTGGTCCTCCTGTTTGGCTGCAGTGATTATCACTGTGGTTTGAGTAGCAACTGTACTTGTTGCTGGGGGTAGTGTAGCTGTTGTGCTTGGAGCTGGGGTAACCGCGCTGTCTGTTGCAGTTGAAGTTTGAGCAGCTGCTGTACTTGCCACTGGGGTAGCTACGCTGTTCATTGCAGCCAAAGTTTGAGTAGCGACTGTACTTGTCGCTGGGGGTGGTGAAGCTGCTGTGCTTGAAGATGGAGTAGCTGCACTGACTGTTGCTTTGCCCTCAGATCCGCCGACATTCCTTTCCTTTTGAAGGTACTGGATAGTGTTGAACAAGGCCCTGTAAGCATAGGCCAAGCCCCAGCACGTTGCCATGATTTGTCCATCTCTGGTATGGCCGGTATGGCCAGAATGACCACACACCTCATTTAAGTGTTCTACTAATTCTTCTGGATTTTGCAGTTGTTCGGTGGTGAAATTCCAAAGTACTGGAGGGGCCCACTGACCTAGATACTTGCCCATACTATCCCACACACCCTGCCACTCATGGCTGTCCAGCCTCAGGGAAAATCTCCTGGTCCTCCTACATCATCATTTGACCCCAGACAAGACCCAAACCTGACTCTGCTTAACAACTCTTGAAATCAGTCGTGGGCAAAAGACACTCTGTATGCGTGCTAGCATGGTGATTCCCATCACGATCAGCAAACAAGTCTCAACAGCATTAAAAGGCCATTCAAAAAATTCAAAACTCTCAAATGTAAATGGTCTGGGGGGATGACTGGGAGGGTAAAAGAATGTCTCCTTCACAGGTTGAGCACCTGAGAAGGAGACAAAAAATGTGTAATTGCTAAGCACTTCTATTATATACCTCCCAAAGTATAAAGGTGGTGACCACACTGGGAACATAAGCAGGATCAGTTTCATGATCAATGATTCTATTGTATTACAAGTCATTACCATAAAGCACAATGAGAGAAAAGCCTTAGCCCAAGCCGCACACTTGAAAAACACTAATATAGCAAATACCGGATGGAAGTAAGATACAGTATACTGAAACTGTGAGATCAAGAGGAACAACCTTGAGAGCCAATAAATTAGCATTGTGAAGAGCGACTATTAGTCCGGTCAGATCTGTCATTACCTCAACCCCTCGGGCCTCATGTTGGGCTCCAAAAAAAAAAGGAACTTTCGTGGTTTAAACCCTACCGGACAGCTTTTCACTCACTCGCAGTGAGTGGTGCCGGGCTGAGAGCAAACGAGGGCCCCCCACTGAGGCTCTCCCCTTCCCCGCTCCCGGAGGAACGGGGAGGAGGATCGAAAGGGTGCAACTCCTACGGGTTGAGACAAGAACAGTCCAGCAACCAATGTACAACACAAATCACCACTGCTACCACCACCAACAACAATGATAAGAGAAAATAACAAGGTAAGAGAATACAATACCCCTGGCCAAGAAACGAGTCCGACCCAGAAGCCCGTGTTCTTCCGGGTAACTCCCAGTTACCCCCCACCCCGGGCATGACGTGCTGTGGTATGGAATACCTCCTTGGCTAGCCTGGGTCAGGCGCCCTGTCTCTGCTTCCTCCCAGTTTCCCCTCCTCCCTGGCAGAGCATGAGCCTCACAAAGTCCTTGGCCAGGGTAAACATCACTTAGCAACAACCGAAAACATCGGTATCACCAGTACTGTTCCCAGGCTGGAAGTCAAAACACAGCACTGCACCAGCTACCACGATGGAGAAAAATGACTGCTACTGCTGAACCCAGGGTGCACACATGAAGGGAAAATGAACTTTCAGGGGAAGATGCAGATGCACCTGGTATGCCAGTAATGTGCGCTCCACAGCAATTCCCATGGGAACCTTGACAGGGGATGGAGCAGAGTGGAGATTCTGTAGCCACGCTCTGTCCTATCACCGGCAGAGATGGTAACTAGGTGGTACTAGAAAATGATAAGCTGATTGCTACCCTGAGCCAACGGTCTGTCATCTTTTGACAAAGTGCTGTTCTTTGTGCAAACTTTGCTTCATTATAACGCATATCAGTACATTATATTGCAAAAATACACTTCCATCTCTAATGCTACTGGCCTCCAATGTGAGATTGTCCCTCTTTGAGCATGCTCTTTGATTTTTTTGTGGTATATAACTTTAAAAGCAAAGCGAGAGAATTTTACGCCAATAATAATAAAGGTATGTATGACTAGAGTCACTCAAGCTCCACCTTGAAGGTGAAAAATAGTATAAAATGGCCCAACAAAGGGGGAATAGTAGGTAAGACATCATCGTGGATGAGTCAAGGAAAATTCCATCAGCAGATTACCCTTGACTCCTGGGACCGGTCAACGGGCTGGACCTCCCCCCCCCCAGCCTTTGGCTAAGACTTGCACTGTATTAAGTGCTTCCCCAGGAAAATCAGGAATAGCTATATAGAGTTACTTGCCACTTTTTATTTTTATATTTTAAAGCCAGGCTGTGCTATTCTTAACTTTACTGCACTTTTGCATAACCTCTAATTTGCACGTTTCTGCAGACAGTGTGTTTATCACTGGCAATCCATAAGAAGCTATACCTGTTGCTTCAATAAACTGCTCTGTTTAAGTAGCTAATCATAATAGCTTTCTCATTGAATGTGACCAAATCCATCAGTGTGGCCATGTTAGTTCACGAGCACGATTAGACTGAAGGTGCAGCCTGCTATTAGTGCATCCAGATCTGGGATTGTTCAATATACCAAACATGACCAGACTGATAGCAGTAAATACGGCATCACTCAGAATCTAAGCCTAGCCGCACCCAGCCCCTCTAATATCCGAGGACGAGGTGGAATGCAAGGGTGGTTTTTTTTGGCCAAATTGTCTTGCCTTTTAATCCAACAGGGACCTCAGTCTATCATCTCCTAGTGACAGAGACTTACAATCACTGGTGAGGAATCATGAGCACCAACTTTTAAAGAACAGAATCAGCCCAGAAATATTTCTTGTAAATCAACTAAAAATAGCAAGCAGGAGACAAGGGAATGCTTGTGTCCAGATTTCTTTCCCTTTCAAAGGCTTCCTGCCAAAAAGTTAATCTGCTCTTAGCATTTCCAAACCTCCCCCCAAGGCTAAACAACACTAGAGACCACTGCCAGCAATAGCCTTTCTTAGAATCATAGAATCATAGAAGAGTTAGGGTTGGAAAGAACCTTAAGATCATCTAGTTCCAACCCCCCTGCCATGGGCAGGGACACCTCAAACTAAACCATATCACCCAAGGCCTCGTACAACCTGGCCTTGAACACTGCCAGCGATGGAGCATTCACAACCTCCCTGGGCAACCTATTCCAGTGCCTCACCACCCTAACAGGAAAGAATTTCCTCCTTATATCCAATCTAAACTTCCCCTGTTTACGTTTTAACCCATTACCCCTTGTCCTGTCACTACAGTCTCTAATGAAGAGTCCCTCCCCAGCATCCCTATAGGCCCCCTTCAGATACTGGAAGGCTGCTATGAGGTCTCCACACAGCCTTCTCTTCTCCAGGCTGAACAGCCCCAACTTCCTCAGCCTGTCTTCATATGGGAGGTGCTCCAGTCCCCTGATCATCCTCATGGCCCTCCTCTGGACTTGTTCCAACAGTTCCATGTCCTTTTTATGTTGAGGACACCAGAACTGCACACAATACTCCAGGTGAGGTCTCACAAGAGCAGAGTAGAGGGGCAGGATCACCTCCTTCGACCTGCTGATCACACTCCTTTTAATGCAGCCCAGGATATGGTTGGCTTTCTGGGCTGCGAGTGCACACTGCCTGCTCATGTTCATTTTCTCATCAACCAACACCCCCAAGTCCTTCTCTGCAGGGCTGCTCTGAATCTCTTCTGTGCCCAACCTGTAGCTGTGCCTGGGATTGCTCCGACCCAGGTGTAGGACCTTGCACTTGGCATGGTTAAACTCCATAAGGTTGGCATCAGCCCACCTCACAAGCGTGTCGAAGTCCCTCTACATGGCATTCCTTCCCTCCAGCGTATCAACCGAACCACACAGCTTGGTGTCATCGGCAAACTTGCTGAGGGCACACTCAATCCCACTGTCCATGTCAGCGACAAAGATGTTAAACAAGACCGGTCCCAACACCAATCCATGAGGGACCCCACTCGTTACTGGTCTCCAGCTGGACATTGAGCCATTGACCACAGCTCTTTGTGTGCGGCCATCCAGCCAGTTCTTTATCCACCAAGGGGTCCATCCATCAAATTGATGTCTCTCCCATTTAGAGACAAGGACGTCGTGTGGGACAGTGTTGAACACTTTACACAAGGCCAGGTAGATGACATCAGTTGCTCTACCCCTGCCCATCAGTTCCATAGCCCCATCATAGAAGGCCATCAAATTGGTCAGGCAGGATTTGCCCTTAGTGAAGCCATGTTGGCTGTCACCAACCACCTTGTTGTTTTTCATGTGCCTTAGCATGCCATCCAGTCACCTGACTGCCATGATTTCTCAAATATGATGACCAGTGTCTTAGCAACTTCATTTGCCTGCTCCTTCAGGACCCACAGATGGATTTCATCAGGACCCATGGACTTGTGCACATTCAGATTTTTAAGATGGTCTCGAACCAGATCCTCTCCTACAGTGGGCCCAAGGTCTTCATTCTCACAGTCCCTGCGTCTGCCTTCCAAGACTTGGGTTGTCTTCCACACAATCGGGGAACCTCCTGGATTGCTTGTGCCGGGCCGTACCGTCCTTCCAACAGATGTCAGGGTGGTTGAAGTCACCCATGAGAACAAGGGCCTGTGAGCGTGAGGCTTTTCCTATCTGTCTATAGAGTGCTTCATCCGCAGGTTCTCCTTGATCAGGCGGTCTGTAACAGATCCCCACAGTAATGTTTCCCATAGCTGTATTCCCTTTAACCTTGACCCACAAACTTTCTTATCAGACTGCTTCCTATAACCACTTTACAGAGTATTTTTTCCTCCAGCTTCATTTGACTATAGCTTGTTTTGAAGAACACAGAAGACTTCTTCATACAGAAATTCAAGTCTCTGTACATACACATCTTACAAGAAAATTGTACCATGGACTTATATTTACTGTTCTGTTTTTGTGTGCTTTCATACTTTCTTGATCTTGTAATAGACATGTTAATATCCTCCACTGTCAAGAAGCCTTTAAACATCTGATCAGTCTTTTTTCAATTTAACTTATAAGAAACAGAATCATGCAATTTATAGTTATATGCAAGAAAACACTGGAGGAACCAGAGCTTGTCTGTTATGACTGGAGAATAAGGTGACTATACACAGAACTCTAACATAACATTTTGAATAGTTACCTGTAAGCGGCGAGGAGAAGCAGACAGGCCAACCCAATATGGGTGATAAGCAAACTTCTACTTTATTTGTGACGCAATTCACATATATACATAGGAGTGGTATTCAGCCACTCCTCCTTGGCACAACAGTATTGGTTAGCCCCACACAGCTTCCTCCATATTCTCCTCCCATGTCCGGTTTCTGGTTACCTGTGGGGGCCACCCCCTGCCTTGCTCGCACAGTCCTCCAGGGCTCTATGGTCCTGCTCTTAAGAGTCATTCTGCAACAATTCCCCCCTTTTTCTTTGTGCAAGCAAGGCATTGTGGGTTATTCTGTTCACCTGTTGTATCACACAACTATAAGCAAGTCTAATAGCTACGATGATTAACCTAACAATGATACATAAGTGCAATACTTTAAACAGCAGTGTTTGACTCAACCTGTAATGCCCCGTGAAGACAACCATCTAGTTATTCTTAGGATATTGCTCACTTGCAGTTGCTGGGTAAGCTGAGCCAGGGTTCTCAGCTGTGCATGCATCGAATTAGCATAATCAGAAAGACTCATACAAGACATTCCATCAAACTCTTCACATCCATGTCCCTGTTCCAACAACAAAAGGTTCTGCAGTGTTGCATGTCTTACAGAGTCAACATTAAAACAAATCGGAAATTGCCTTCGATGTAGAATTGTCTGCTTAGCAACTCAGCTACCCAGTCTGCTTAGTTGAGCCAAGGCCATGGCTGAAGCACTTACAGTGATTTGGCATATTATGATTGGATATATGTTTTGAAGACCCTTAGTGACTAACATATAATTGGTTAAACACAGGTGTGAGAACTCAACCTTGAAAGCTTGCCAACAGTCCACAGTTCTCATTAACTCTGTGAATTCCAGTCTCTTATCTTGCTTGCTTAAGCTTCTTCGGGCCTCCCATGGCCTTGCTGTATCTTTCAGGACTATTCAAAGTTTATGTGCCAATTATGCATTCTCCCATGAGAACACTGTCTCCACATCTTCCCCCTTTATGTTTTTTATATATGGTTTCTGTGACCCTACTCGAGCAGGAGATCTGGGCTAGAGTATATCTCCAACATATGCCGACTAGAGGCTGCCTGGGCCTGCCCCTTTTTTCTGCTGTATGGCTCTCTGATAACAGGCTGTATAGCTCTCTGATCCTTCACATCAAGGTCTGGCATGGCATGTGTCCCCACCGCTCCACGCCTGCTGGGCTGCAGCCAACAGTGGAGCTAAAGGTTCTTCTTGCTGGCAAACACAGAAGCCAACCCAGTCTTGCCCTTGATTGAGGTAGCAGGCATTTGGTCAGCCTCAGTCCTTGCACCTTGTTGTCAATGCACAGTTTCACCTGCTTCATCCAGTAACAAGTCGCCACTACAGCAAGGCACACACAAATTTACATTAGCAGAGTAACTATTACAGGGTGCAGCAGCATGTTGAAGATGCTGATGGCAGTGAAGGACTAGCCAAAGAAATTTCTTACCAGTGGAATTCTCCCCCCCTCTTAAATTTGTTCCATCATCTGCTTTATAACACTACCATTGTATTAAAATTTTTCTAGCTTTTGCCTTAGCGTTTTCTAGCAGCTACTGCAAATTTCCATACTCTTAACATCTCTTTTACAAGTGACAAATCTATACAATACAAGGTGCAGTTTCTTATTAGCAACTAGCTAGTAAATACAGGTGGTTTTATACACAAAATCACAGCCTCTAATTATAGCTACTTTACAAGCACACATATTCAGGATGTTACTTTTCATCTGCCCCCAAGTGATGTTTTGCAGTCATTCGTTTTTCTCTTCCTCCATCTCATTCTGCTTGGGGTATTCACGGTCAGCTCCTGTAGCTGAGGCATCAGGTTTTTCCATTCGTCTGTCCATCTCATGGCAAGGCTTGACAAACTTTGCAGGCAGTCGCCATGGACCTGTAGGCAGGAGGACACAAATATACCCCCTCCCCCAGGTTATCAGTTCTTCAGTTCTTGAGAAGTAGACAGGTTAAGTGCAGCATCATTACTCTCTCTCCCCCTCCTCCCCTTTTTTTTTTTTTAGTCTCTGCAAAAGCCATCATTACTCCCACTACAGTCCCACGTACAGAACGTGGCACAAGGACCCTGTGGAGACTAACAGGAAACCAGCTCCGAGAAGCATCATTGCAGTGCGAGGTGGCAGGCTCAACCTTAGCGGGCAAGACACAGCCTAAAGCAAGAGTGTGACCTAGACTAAAGGGAGTGACCCAGACCAAGCTTTAAGTGATACCCAGACCCAGCCTAAAGTGAGCGACTGAGACACAGCCTAAGGATAGACCCAGATACAGCCTAAAGCAAGACCCAGACCCAGCCTAAAGCAAGAGACCAAGACACAGCCTAAAGAGAGAGACCCAGCCTAAACCGAGAGACCTAGGCTAAAAAAAGAGACCCAGCCTGAAGCAGGACCCTTAGCCAGCCTAAAGTTAGACCCAGACCCACCCTCAAGCAAGACCCACACCCAGCCTAAAGTGAGAACCAAACCTAGCCTAAAGTGACTCTCAGACCCAGCCTATAGTGACTCCCTGACTCAGCTGTGGTAGTTAGATTCTGAAAACTAAAGAATTGAGCCCATTTATAATGAAAGCAGCAAAGCATTTATTGTATTACATACATACCGACCCCACTACACAGCACAGGAGGACACCGAGAATGGAGCTTTTCCCCAGAGATTTCATGAAGGGTTTGGCTGAGTCAGGTGGGCTGGCCCAGCTCGTAGCAGGCATCCCTTCAGAGGCAGCGTTGTCCTCGATGTCGCAGCTACCTCTCCGACTCTGGGGCTCTCCCCCTTTTATCCCCTGATGGACAGCCCTGTTGTTCCAACACGTGTGGTCATCACACGTTGGGAGAGCTGTCGGTCCTGCCCCTCTCTAGGGGTCACTTTGCGCATGTCCAATTGTGCTCTGGGGGTCTGTTCCTCAATTCAAGGGTTGTTACTTCATCTTTCATGGTCTCCCTCTCTCGCCTTTTGGACAGTTTTTCTCAGCGGTTTTCATAGTGTTGCAGACTTCATCATAGAAGTTTCAAAAAAACATATTTATGTACACAGTTCCTCCTTTCTGTCTAGCTTGCCAATTCACGACTTCCTCATAGACGTTTGTGTGGTTAACTCGTGGCTGTATTACAGACCAAAAGGAAAATTCCACTCTTATGGCCTCCTAACACACCAGCTGTTGTGGTTTAAGCCCAGCCAGCAACCCAGAACCACGTAGACGCTTGCTCACTCCACCCCCCCCTTCCTCCCCCCACTCCCAGAAGTGAAAAACTCACACCAGGCCTAAAATGAGACCCACACTCACCCTAAATCGAGACCTACATCCAGCCTAATGCGAGACCTTGATCCAGCCTAAAGTGAGACTGAGACCTAGTTAAGAGACAGAGACCCAGTCTCAGCTGAAAGTGAGACCCAGCCCCAGCCTAAAGTGGGAGACAAAACCAGCCAAAAACAAGAGACACAGCCTATAGTGAGACCCACACACAGCCTAAATCAAAAGACAGAGGCAGACAAAAGCGAGACTCAGACACATTCGGAAACGAGACACCAGGTGGCAGCCTAAAGCAAGAGACTGAGACACAGCGTAATGAGAAACTGAGACAACCTAAGGCGAGACCGAGACAATGCCTAGAGATCAAGACACAGCGTAAAGTAAGAGACCCAGCCTAAAGTGAGAGCAAGACCCATCCCAAAGGGAGAGCAACACCCAGTCTAAAGCTAAAGCAAAACTCAGCCTAACGCGAGAGAGGGGAAAAAGGATGTGTAATTGCTATATACTCCTATTATATACCTCCCAAAGTATAGAGGTGATGACCACATTGGGAACATAAGCCAAATCAGTTTCATGATCAATGAATCTATTGTATTACAAGTCATTACCATAAAGTACCATGAAACAATAACCTTAGCCCAAGGCCCCCAGCCGATAAATGCTAACACGGCAAATACTGTCTGTAAGTAAGGTGCGACATGCTGAAACTGTGAGATAAAGAGCAACAACTTTGAGAGCCAATAAATCAGCATTGTGACGGGCGACTATTAATCCAAAAAAATAAATGCTTATCACAAATACGATTAGACACACTCAGGTCAGATCTGTCGTTATCTCAACCCTTTACGCCCCACGTTGGGCGCCAAAAAGAACTGTCGTGGTTTAAGCCCAGTTGGCAACCCAGAAAAACCACACAGCTGTTCACTCACCCCCAACCCCCCATCCCTCCGAGAGTGGGAGGTGGGATGGGGAGAGGAACTGAAAGAATGTAACTCCCACGGGTTGAGATAGGAACAGTCCAGTAACTAAGGTATAACACAAAACTACTACTATTACCACCAATAATAATATTGATAAGGGAAATAACAAGGGAAGAGAATACAACCGCTCACCCCCCGCCGATCAATACCCAGTCCAACCCGAGCAGCGATCTAACCCTTCCAGGCAACTACACCCAGTTTTACATCCTGGGCATGACATGCTGTGGTATGGAATACCTCTTTGGCTAGCTTGGGTCAGGTGTCCTGTCTCTGCTTCCTCCCGGCTTCCCCTCCTCCCAAGGAGCATGAGGCTCACAAAGTCCTTGGTCAGAGTAAACATTACTGAGCAGCAACTGAAACCATCGGCGTTATCAGCGTTGTTCATCGGCTGAAAGTCAAAACACAGCACTGCACCAGCTACTAAGAAGGAGAAAAATGACTGCTACTGCTGAACCCAGGACAGATGGGGATCAGCATGCTGGCACACACACAGAGCGTGTTTTACCCACGACCATTTAGTCAGATCTCAAAAGTTAAGTGGAGTCGTGTTTGGGTCTTGTCTAGGGTTAGACAATGATATAGGAGGACCACCAAGAGATTTTCCCCGAGGCTGGACAGTCATGAGAGGCAGGGTGTGTAGGACAGTATGGGCAAGTATCTAGTTCACTGGGTCCCTCCACTGCTTTGGAAGCATCGGAGATGGAAGGCAGCTGTATGGAGTCCTGGACGAAAAGTTGCAGAAACTGCTGAAGGAGAGGGTGAATCGAGTCAGTTTGCCAAGGTGAAAGCCATCCAGCTGGCCCTGGACATTGCTGAACGAGAAAAATGGCCAGTACTTTATCTCTATACTGACTCATGGATGGTGGCAAATGCCCTGTGGGGGTGGTTGCAGCAATGAAAGCAGAGCAACTGTCAATGCGGAGGAAAACCCACATGGGCTGCTGCACTGTGGCAAGATATCATGCCTGGGTGCAGAACCTGGTGGTGAAGGCCCGCCATGTAAATGCTCATGTGCCCAAGAGTCGGGCCACTGAGGAACACCAGAACAACCAAGAAGTGGATAGAGCTGTGTCGTGGTTTAAACCCAGTCAGGCAACTTGTTCACCCACTCCCAGTGAGTGGTGCTGGTCTGACAGCAGTTGAGGGCCCCCCCCCTCCCACCGGGGCTCTCCCCTTCCCCACTCCCGGAGGAACGGGGAGGAGGATCAAAAGAGTGCAACTCCCACGGGCTGAGACAAGAACAGTCCAGCAAACAATGTACAACACAAATCACCACCGCTACCACCAACAACAACAATGATAAGAGAAAATAACAAGGGAAGAGAATACGATACCACCGGCCAAGAAACAAGTCCCACCCGGAAGCCCGTGTCCTTCCGGGTAACTCCCAGTTACCCCCCACCCCGGGCATGACGTGCTGTGGTATGGAATACCTCCTTGGCTAGCCTGGGTCAGGCTCCCCATCTCTGCTTCCTCCCAGTTTCCCCTCCTCCCTGGCAGAGCATGAGCCTCACAAAGTCCTTGGCCAGGGTAAACATCACTTAGCAACAACCGAAAACATTGGTTTCACCAACACTGTTCCCAGGCTGGAAGTCAAAACACAGCATTGCACCAGCTACCACGAAGGAGAAACATGACTGCTACTGCTGAACCCAGGACAAGCTGCTACGATAGAAGTGGCTCAGATGGACTTAGATTGGCAACATAAAGGTGAATTATTTTTGGCCCATTGGGCCCATGACATTTCAGAACATCAAGGCAGATATACTACATATAGACGGGTTTGTGATCGAGGGGTGGACTTAACAATGGACCCTATTGCCCAGGTTATTCATGAGTGCTGCAGTTAAGCAAGCCAAGCAGTTAAAGCCTCTTTGGTATGGAGGATGATGGCTGAATTTCAAATATGGGGAGGCCTGGCAGATTGACTGTATGACACTCTCTCTCCTGCTCTGGAAGACTGTTACAAGAGATGGAGCCCAACATCATGGACCGGATGAACTCAGCAGCTTTATAGGGATTGGTCCATGCGCTAAGGAATGATCTCTCTCTCTCGATCTCTCTCTGTGCATTTATATATATATATATAAGAGCGATGATATATTGAAAAATGCGAGATCTGAGCATGATGTGAATGGTATGGAATAAGGGGTGGATACTCTCCTGGGTTCAGCAGTAGCAGTCATTTCTCTCCTTAGTAGTTGGTGCAGTGATGTAGTTTTGACTCTCAGCCTGGGAACAGCACTGATAACACCAATGTTTTTAGTTCTTGCTCAGTAATGTTTATTCTGACCAAGGACTTTGTGAGTCTCGTGCTCTGATAGGGAGGAGGGGAAGCTGGGAGGAACCACCTAAAGCGAGAGACCCAACCTAAAGTGAGAGTGAGACCCAGCCTAATGTGACAGACACAGCCTTTAGCAAGATACCCAGACCCAGACTAAAGCAAGAGCAAGACCCAGCATGAATTGAGTGAATGAGACCCAGCCTAATGCGAGAATAAGACACAGCCGAAAGCAAGACTTATCCCCAGCAAGAGAACCAGACCCAGCCAAAAGTGAGATCCACACCCATTCTAACACTATAGACTCAGACATTAGCAAGAGCCCCAGACCCAGCCTAAAGCAAGAGATGCAGACCCAGCCTGAAGTGCAACCAAGGCCCAGCTTAAAGCATGAATCCTAGCCTATAGTGAGAGATGCAACCTAAAGCAAGAGACCCAGCTTAATGCAAGACCCAGACCTGCCTAAAGCAAGAGACCCAGTCCAATCCTAACTCTAGAAAGCCAGCCATAAGCGAGACACAGGTTCAGCCTAAAGCGAGACCCAGCAACAACCTAAAGCAAAAGACCCAGCCTATAGCGAGAAAGCTAGTTTAAAGAGAGACCAAGACACAGCCTAAAGCAAGAGACCCAGCCTAAAGCAAGAGACCCAGCCTGAAGTGAAAGACTAAGACCTAGCCTAAAGCGAGACCCAGACCCAGCCTAAAGTGAGAGACCTAGACCCAGGCTACAGCGAGACTGACACATAGCCTAAAGCGAGACACAGCAAAAAGCGAGACAGATAGCCAGCCTAAAGCAAGAGACCCAGACCCAGCATAAAGCAAGAGAATGAAACCGAGCCTAAAGCAACACACACAGACCTAGCTTAAAGCAAGTTAGCCAGACCCAGCCTAAAGTGAGACCCACACCCAGCCTAAAGCGAGATAAATGCACCAGGCCTAAGGTGAGAGACCCTATCCCATCCTAATATGAGACATAGCCTAAGGCAAGAAAGCCAGTTCAAAGCAAGAGACTCAAACCCAGCTGTCCTGGGTTCAGCAGTAGCAGTCATTTCTCTCCTTAGTAGCTGGTGCAGTGCTGTGCTTTTGACTCTCAGCCTGGGAACAACCCTGGTAACACCGATGTTTTCAGCTGTTGCTAAGTAATGTTTACTCTGACCAAGGACTTTGTGAGCCTCATGCACTGCCAGGGAGGAGGGGAAGCTAGGAGGAAGCAGAGACAGGACACCTGACCCAAACTACCCAAAAAAGTATTCCATACCACAACATGTCATGCCCACTATATAAACTGGGGGCAGTTACCCGGAAGGATTAGATCACTGCTCGGGTTGGGCTGGGTATTGGTCGGCAGGTAGTGAGCGTTTGTATTCTCTTTTCTTGTTATTGCCCTTATAATATATAGCAAGCCAAGCAGTTAAAGGCTCTTTTGTATGGAGCACAAATATGGGGAG
Source organism: Pezoporus flaviventris (assembly GCF_033815535.1). Taxonomy (NCBI): domain Eukaryota; kingdom Metazoa; phylum Chordata; class Aves; order Psittaciformes; family Psittacidae; genus Pezoporus; species Pezoporus flaviventris. Next base: position 35,361 of record NW_026892669.1, on the reverse strand, counting down.
GCCTGGCAGATTGATTATAACACACTGCCACCAACCTGCCAAGGCAAGCACCATGTGCTTACCATGGTGGAAGCAACCACCGGGTGGCTGGAAACATACGCTGTGCCCCACGCCACTGCCTGGATCACTATCCTGGGTCTTGAGAAACAGATTTTGTGACGACATGACACCCCAGAGAGAATTGAGACAGACAATGGGACTCATTTCTGGAATAACCTTATAGACACTTTGGCCAAAGAACATGGCACTGAGTAGGTATATCACATCCCTTACCATGCACCAGCCTCTGGGAAAATTGAACGGTACAATGGGCTTGCTCATGGATTGCTTTTGCTCAGGGACCTGGATATACTTGATGGGTAATGTGGGAAGATGGGGAAGTCCGATGTGTACCTCAAGGGGATTTGATTTTAGGGGAAAAAAGCAAATGAACTCAAGTATATGCTGTTGTCTGCTGTGTAATAATTTTATAGCACATCAACTAGATGTCTTCAGGTCATCAGCGACTGGCCCTGACTTCTCTCCGACCATCCTCCCAGCAGAGAATGATCTTTGATGAAACGAGACCAGTTCTGCGGTATCATCAGCAGGCAACCATCCAACACTGCACACAGCCCCTCCTGCTCTGAAAGACTGTTACAAGAGATGGAGAGTAACATCATGGACAGGATGGACTCTCTTTGTCTCTCACAGATTAAGCCTAAAGCTAGAGACCCAGAAACAACCTAAAGCAAGAGACCCAGCCTAAAGAGAGAGACCCAGTCTAAAGTGAGAGAGAGACACAGTGCAATGCAAGAGTGAGACCCACCGTAAAGCAAGAGTGAGACCTAGCCTACAGGGAGTGACCCAGACCTAGCCTAAAGTGAGACCCAGGCTTAGCCTAAAGTGAGACCCAGACCCAGACCCAGTCTAAAGTGAGAGTGAGACACAGCTTAAAGAGAGACCCAGATAGAGTCTAAAGCTAGATCCAGACCCAGCCTAAAGTCATACCCAGACCCAGCCTAAAGTCATACCCAGACACAGCCTAAAGCCATACTCAGACGCAGCCTAAAGCCATACTCAGACGCAGCCTAAAGCAAGAGAGACACACCTAAAGATAGACCCAGATACAGCCTAAAGTGCGACCCAGACACAGCGTAAAGTGCAACCCAGACACAGCCTAAAGTGCGACCCAGACCCAGCCTAAAGCAAGAGACCAAGACACAGCTTAAAGCAAGAGACCCAGACACAGCCTAAAGAGATACCCAGATCCAGCCTAAAGTGAGAGACTGAAACACAGCCTAAAGCGAGAGACCAAGACACAGCCTAAAGAGATACCCAGACCCAGCCTAAAGCAAGAGACTGAAACACAGCCTAAAGATAGACCCAGCCCCAGCCTACAAGAGAGACCCAGACACAGCCTAAAGCAAGAACCAGACACAGCCAAAAGTGAGTCCCAGACCCAGCGAGACCAAGATACAGCCTAAAGAGAGATAAAGACACAACCTAGAGAGAGATCCAGACTAAAGTGAGAGACTAAGACACAGCCTAAAGAGATACCCAGACCCAGGCTAAAGCAAGAGACCCAGACCCAGCATAAAGCAGAAGACAGAAAACCAGTCAAAAGCAAGAGACCCAGACTATAGTGAGAGCCACATCCAACCTAAAGTGAGAGACATAGAGGCAGCCAAAAGCAAAACCCAGACACATCCTAAAACAAGACACCCAGAGGCAGCCTAAAGGGTGAGACTGAGACACAGCCTAAAGAGAAACCGAGAGACAGCCTAAAGTGACAGTGAGAAAAAGCCTAGAGATGGAGACACAGCCTAAAGCGAGAGCCAGACCCACCCTAAAGACAGAGACCCAGACACAGCCTAAAGCGAAAGTGAGACCAAGCCTAAAGCAAAACTGACAACCAGTCTAAAGCTAAAGCGAGACCCAGCCTAAAGCGAGAGACCCAGACCCAGCCTAAAGCAAGACCCAGACCCAGACTAAAGAGAGACTGAGACACAGCCTAAAGGAAGACTGAGACACACCATAAAGCAAGAACAAAACAGCCTAAAGGGAGACCCACACCCAGCCGAATGAGATATAGCCAAAATCTAATCCATGACCCAGCCTAAAGCGAGAGACCTATCCTAAAGGGAGAGACCCAGATGCAGACTAAAGTGAGACACAGACCACGCCGAAAGTGAGACTCAGACTCAGCCCAAAGCAAGATGCAGAAAAAGCCTGAAGAGAGACACAGACATAGCCTAAAGTGAGACAGAGACACAGTGTAAAGCAAGACCGAGACATAGCCTAAAGTGAAACTGAGACACTGCCTAATGAGAGATTGAGACACAGCTGAAAGCAAGAGACCTACCTTAACGTGAAAGACAGCCTAAATCGAGAAACCCAGCATAAAGCGAGAGTGAGACCCAGCCTAAAGAGAGAGATCCATATCCAGCCTAAAGAGAGAGACCCAGAGCCAGCCTAAAGCAAGAGCGAGACGCAGACAAAGGTGAGAGATCCACACTCAGCCTAAGGCAAAATACACACAATTAGCCTAAAGTGAAAGACCCAGACTCTGCCTAAAGAGAGAGACTGAGACACAGCCTAAAGCGAGAGACATAGCCTAAAGCGAGAGACATAGCCTAAAGTGAGAGTGAGATCCTGCCTAAACTGAGAGCTAGTCCCAGCCTAAAGTGCACATGAGATCCAGCCTAAAGCACGAAACCCAGCCTATAGCGAGATGTAACCTAAAGCGAGAGACACAGTCTAATGAGAGACCCAGACCAGCCTTTACTGAGAGACCTAGACCCAGATAAAAGCAAGAGACACAGACACAGCCTAAAGCAAGACCAAGAACCAGCCTAACGCGATAGACCCATCATTTAGCAAGAGACCCAAACCCAGCCTAAAGCAAGAGTGAGACACAGGCTGGGTCCAGTTTAAAGTGAGACACTGAGAACAAGCCTAAATCAAGACAGTCATAAACGAGACCTAGCTTCAGCCTAAAGCGAGAGACACAGGCCCAGCCTAAAGCAATAGAGATGCAGCCTAGAGACAGACACAGCCTAAAGCTAGAGACCCTGCCTAAAGTGAGAGACCTAGTCTAAAGCAAGAGCAGGACCCAGCCTGTGAGAGCAAGACCCAGTCTAAAGTGACAGACCGAGTGTAAAGTGAGAGACAGACCCAGCCTAAAGCAAGAGCGACACCCACCCTAAAGCAAGAGTGTGACCTAGCCTAAAGGGAGTGACCCAGACCCAGCCTAAAGAGAGACCCAGTCCCAGATTAAAGCAAGAGACCAAGACATAGCCTAAAGCGAGACCCAGACACAGCCTAAATGAGACCCACTCAGTCTTAATCGAGACTCACATCCAGCCTAAAGTGAGACCGAGACCCAACATAAAGAAAGAGACCCAGCCTCAGCCATAAACGAGGGAGCCACACCCAGCCTAAAGAGAGCACCGTTCACAGTGTAAAAAGACATCGAGACATAGCCAAAAGCGAGAGACCCAGCCTAAATCAAGAGACCCAGCCTAAAGCGAGAGCGAGACCCAGTTTAAAGCGAGATGCCAAGAACAAGCCTAAAGCAGGACAGTCATAAACGAGAGACTTAGCTTCAGCCTAAAGTGACAGACCACAGACCCAGCCTAATGCGAGATCGAGACACAGCCTAGAGACAGACACAGCCTAAAGCGAGAGACCTAGTCTAAAGTGAGAGCGAGACCCAGCCTAATGCGAGAGCAAGACAGTCTAAAGTAAAAATGACACCCAGCCTAAAGCGAGTGTGACCTAGCCTAAATGGAGTGACCCTGACGCAGACCCAGACCCAGCCTAAAGTGAGACCCAGACCCAGCCTACAGCAAGAGACCAAGACACAGCCTAAAGAGAAACCGAGAGACAGCCTAAAGTGAGACCGAGAAAAAGCCTAGAGATCGAGACACAGCCTAAAGCAAGAGACCCAGCCTAAAGCGAGGGTGACATCCAGTCTAAAGCTAAAGGAAGACCTGACCTGAAGTGAGAGACCCAGACCCAGCACAAAGCAAGACCCAGATTCACCCTAAATCAAGACTCAGACCCAGCCTAAATAGAGACTGAGACACAGCCTAAAGTGAGACACACACCCAGCCAAATGTGAAATATAGTCAAAATCAAATCCAAGACCAAGCCTAAAGCAAGTGAGACCTAGCATAAAGGGTGGGACCCAGACCAAGCCTGAAGCGAGACATTCAGCAGCTTAAACTGAGACCCAGACCTAGCCTCAAGCAAGACCCACAACCAGCCTACATCTAGAACCAGACACAGCCTAAAGTGACTCCCAGGCTGCCATAGTTTAAACCCAGTCAGGCAACTTGTTCACTCACTTCCCCCCCTTCTTGCCCTCCCCCTACTCCCGGAGGGACAGAGAGGAGAATCGAAAAGAATGCAACTCCCACGGGTTGAGATAAGAACAGTTTAGTAACTAAGGTATAACACAAATCACTACTGCTACCACCAATAATAATAATGATAAAGGAAATAACAAGGGAAGAGAATATAACACCTCACCACCAGCCGACCGATAACTCACCCCCCCAGACTGACCAACCACTGACCGATACTTCCTCCAACCCTGCAGACTCCCAGCCCTTCTGCGTAACTCCCAGTTACATCCTGGGCATGACGTGCTGTGGTATGGAATACCTCTTTGGTCACTTTGGGACAGGTGTCCTGTCTCTGCTTCCTCCCGGCTTCCCTTCCTCCCTGGCAGAGCATGAGGCTCACAAAGTCCTTGGCCAAATCAAAACATCATTGTTATTAGCTCTGTTCCCAGGCCGAAAGCCAAAACACAGCACTGCACCAGCTCCCAAGAAGGAGAAAAATGACTGCTACTGCTGAACCCAGGACATTATCCACCCCTTATTCCATACCATTCACGTCATACTCAGATCCCACATTTTCAATATAACATCACTCTTATCTAAGTGCACTCTTAGTGCATGGACCAGTAGCTATAAAGCTGCTGAGTCCATCTGGTCCATGATGGCAGGCTCCATCTCTTGTAACAGTCTTCCAGAGTAGGAGAGACTGTGTGCAGTGTTCACACTCGTGAATAACCTGGGCAATAGTGTCCATTGCGAAGTCCACCCCTCGATCATGAGTCCATCTCTATGTTGCATCTCTGCTCTGATGGCCTGAAGTGCCATGGGCCCACCAGGCTTAAAATAAATCACCGTCCCCTTCAGCAGTTTCTGCAGCTTGTTGCTGGGGACTCCATACAGCTGCCTTCCATCTCCGACGCTTCCAAAGCACTGGAGGGGCCCAGTGGACTAGATACTTGCCCATACTGTCCCACATGCCCTGCCACTCATGACTGTCCAGATTTGGGGAAAACCTCTTGGTCTTCCCGTATCGTCGTCTAATCCCAGAGAGGACCCAAACCCGACTGTGGTTAACTTTTGAGATCAGACAAAATGGTCGTGGGTAAAACATAGTCTGTATGTGTGCCAACATGCTGATCCCCATCACAATCAGCAGGCAGGTCCCAAGGGTACCCAAAGGCCATTCAAAACCTTCAGAACTCTCAAACGATGCTTCTGTACTTGTCACTGGGGCTGGTGTAGTTTCTGTGCTTTCCGGCTCTCCCACCACCAGCTTCTCTTTTTCTGAGTCCAGCTCTTCCTCCTCTGCCTTGCTGGTGTTATAGAATGTGGCTCAAATAAATTGACGAGAGCCAGACCAATGAATCAAATCAGTTTATTGATCAAGCGACAACAAGCAAAACAGCGTTGGGCAGCCGGGGAGTCTACTCCGCCAACGGCGCGCAACCCATTTCCCCAAAGTCACTGGTTTTATACTCTTCTTAATCCGATATACGTGCCACTTCCTGGCCTACTCTGCGTCTGTGTGAGCTATTGATAAGGAGTCTCATTCTGCCTCCCGGTGGGTGTGGGGAGGAAGGCTACTTATCTCCTTCCCCCATACATTGTTTACTTTACCGGACGCCTGCGGTCTATAAGCAAAATGTCGAAGTGTCGTAATTTTCCAGTAACTCTTAAGCAAGCAAGATTTGATTAACAAACAGGAATTTACTCATTACAGCTGGGAAATGCTGCGTGGTCTCCTGCATCCTCCTGGGGCTCGGCGGGCGGCTTCCAGAGAATGCTCTCCGCCGTCACGGGGCTGGACACGGCCGCGGGGCTGGGCTCCTCCGCCTCCGTATCCCGCTGCTCGGCAGCTGCCTCCTTCCTCTCCTCGACCACCCCGACCTCCTCCGCCGGTAGCCGTCCCCTCGAGGCCTCCGGCCCCTCTCCCGCCGCCGTTTGGTCCCCGGGGCCGCTCTCCCGGGCCGCTTCAGCAGCCGCCGGCTCCCGGGGCCGCTCCCCCTCGGCTCCCCACGGCCTCACGAAAACAGAGCCGAGGACGAGGGCCAGGACGGTGAAGAGAAGCCGGACGGCCAGGTACAAATCCACGGCCACGTACAAATCCACGGCCACGTCCGTCCCACTCTGCTGCTGGAGCCCAGCCGTATTACAAGTCATTGCCATAAAGTACAGTGAGACAAGAACCTTAGCCCAAGCCCCACACTTGATAAACACCAACATAGGAAATACCGGGTCTAAGTAATGTACTACATTCTGAAACTGTGAGATCAAGAGGAACAACTCTGAGAGCCAATAAATCAGCATTGTGATGAATGACTATTAATCCGGTCATATCTGTCCTTATCTCAACCCCCTGAGCCCCGTGTTGGGTGCCAAAAAGAACTGTCATGGTTTAAAACCAGGCAGGCAACTTGTTCCCTCACTTCCCCCCCTTCTTTCCCTCCCCTTACTCCCTGAGGGACAGAGAGGAGAAACAAAAAGAATGCAACTCCCACGGGGTGAGATAAGAACAGTTTAGTAACTAAGGTATAACACAAATCACTACTGCTACCACCAATAATAATAATGATAAAGGAAATAACAAGGGAAGAGAATACAACACCTCACCACCAGCGGACCGATAACTTGCCCCCCCCAGCCCAACCAAGCACCGACCGATACCTCCTCCAACCCTGCAGGCTCCCAGCCCTACCGGCTAACTCCCAGTTACCTCCTGGGCATGACGTACTGCGGTATGGAATACCTCTTCGGTCAGTTTGGGTCAGTTGTCCTGTCTCTGCTTCCTCCCGGCTTCCCCTCCTCCCTGGCAGAGCATGAGGCTCAGAAAGTCCTTGGCCAGACCAAAACATCATTGTTATCAGCTCTGTTCCCAGGCCGGAAGTCAAAACACAGCACTGCACCAGCTCCCAAGAAGGAGAAAAATGACTGCTACTGCTGAACCCAGGACACAGACCTGGCCTAAAGCAAGAGTCCCAGACCCAGCCTAAAACGAAAGACACAGAGATCCAGCCTAGGAGAGACCAAGACACAGCCTAAAGTGAGAAACCCAGATTCAACCTAAAGTGAGAGACCCATCCCCAGCCCAATGTGAGACCGAGACCCAGCCTAAAGAGAGACTGAGCTTAAAGCAAGAGACCCAGACAGAGCATAAAGTGAGAGACAAATAAACAGCTTTAAGCGAGAACCAGCCTCAGCCTAAAGCGAGAGACTCAGACCCATCCTAAGGCAAAAAAGAGAAACAGCCTAAAGCTACACCAAGACAGTCTAAAGGGAGACTGAGACATAGCATAAGGAGAGATGGAGTCATAGCTGAAAGCAAGAGACCTAGACTAAATCAAGAGAGAGACCAAGCCTAAAGCAATAATGAGATGTATCCTATATCAAAAAAAACAGGCCTAAAGCAAGAGATACCCTGCCAAAAGTGAGAGACAGAGACCCGGCCTAAAGCGAGAACGAGACAAAACCTAAAACAAGAGAGACAAGCTGAAAGCAAGAGATGGAGACCCAGCCTGAAGCGAGAGAGAGACTAAGCATAAAGCAAGAGAGAGACCCAGCCTAAAGCGAGAGAGACAAGTATATATCAAGAGAGAGAGACAGCCTAAAGTGAGAGTCTCAGCCTAAAGCAAGAGGCCCATCCTAAAGTGAGAGGGAAACCAAGTATAAATCAAGAGAGAGATCCAGACTAAAGTGAGAGTCCCAGACTAAAGTGAGAGTGCCAGCCTAAAGCAAGAGACCCATCCTAAATTGACAGAGACACCCAGCCTAAAATGAGACAGACGTCCAGCCTAAGGAGACAGAAACCCAGCCAAAAGAGAACAAGACCCAGCTTAAAGAGAAAGAGACCCAGCCAAAAGGAAACAGAGACCCAGCCTAAAGAGGCATAGACCCAGCCTAAAGAGAATGTTGTGGTTCAAACCCAGCCAGACAGCTTGTTCACTCATTCCTCCCCCCTTCTTGCCCTCCCCCTACTCCCGGAGGGACGGAGAGGAGAATCAAAAACAATGCAACTCCCACGGGGTGAGATAAGAACAGTTTAGTAACTAAGGTATAACACAAATCACTACTGCTACCACCAATAATAATAATGATAAAAGAAATAACAAGGGAAAAGAATACAACACCTCAAAACCAGCCAACTGATAACTCGCCCCCCCCAGCCCGACCAAGCACTGACCAATACCTACTCCAACCCTGCAGTCTACCAGACCTTCCCGGGTTGTAAGCGGCAAGGAGAAGCAGACAGGCCAACCCAATATGGGTGATAAGCAAACTTCTTTATTTGTGATGCAGTTCACTTATATAGGAGTGGTATTCAGCCACTCCTCCAAGGCACAACAGTATTGGTTAGACCCACACAGGTTCCTCCACATTCGCCTTCCATGTCCAGTTTCCGGTTACCTGCGGGGGCCACCCCCTGCCTTGCTCGCACAGGCCTCCAGGGCTCCATGGCCCTGCTCTTAGAGTCATTCTGCAACAATTCACCCCTTTTTCTTTGTGCGAGCAAGACATTGTGGGTTATTCTGTTCTCCTGTTGTATCACACAACTATAAGCAAGTCTAATAGCTACAATGATTAACCTAACAATGATACATAAGCGCAGTACTTCAAATAGCAGTGTTTTAAGTCAACCTGTAATGCCCCATGAGGGCAACCATTTAGTTATCCCTAGGTCACTGCTCACTTGCAGTTGCTGGGTAAGCTGAGCTAGGGTTTTCAGCTGTGCATGTATTGAATTAAAATGACCAGAAAGATTCATACAACACATTCCATCAAACTCTTCACATCCATGTCCCTGTTCCAACAACAAAAGGTTCTGCAGTGTTGCATGTCTTACAGAGTCAACATTAAAACAAATCAGAAATTGCCTTCGATGTAGTATGCATCTGCTTAGCAACTCAGTCTGCTTTGTTGAGCCAAAGCCCCGGCTGAAGTACTTACAGTGATTTGGCATATTATGATTGGATACATGTTTTGAAGACCCTTAGTGACTAACATATAATTGGTTAAACACAGGTGTGAGAACTCAACCTTGAAAGCTTGCCAACAGTCCACAGTCCTCATTAACTTGGTGAATTCCAGCCTCTCATCTTGTTTGCTTAAGCTTCTTCAGGCCTCTCATGGCCTTGCTGTATCTTTCAGGACTATTCAAAGTTTATGTACCAATTATGCATTCTCCTGTGAGAACACTGTCTCCACACCTTCCCCCTTTATGTTTTATATACGGTTTGGGTGGCCCTACTTGAGCAGGGGATCTGGGCTAGATTATATCTCCAACATATGCCAACTACAGGCTGCCTGGGCCTGCCCCTTTTTTCTGCTGTATGGCTCTCTGATAACAGGCTGTATAGCTCTCTGATCCTTCACATCAAGGTCTGGCATGGCATGTGTCCCCACCGCTCCACGCCTGCTGGGTTGCAGCCAACAGTGGAGCTAAAGGTTCTTCTTGGTGGCAAACACAGAAGCCAACCCAGTCTTGCCCTTGATTGTGGTAGCAGGCATTTGGTCAGCCTCAGTCCTTGCACCTTGTTGTCAATGCACAGTTTCACCTGCTTCATCCAGTAACAAGTCGCTACTACAGCAAGGCACACACAAATTTACATTAGCAGAGTAACTATTACAGGGTGCAGCAGCATGTTGAAGATGCTGATGGCAGTGAGGGACTAGCCAAAGAAATTTCTTACCAGTGGAATTCTCCCACCCTCTTAATTTGTTCCATCATCTGCTTTATAAGACTACCATTGTATTAAAATCTTTCTAGCTTTTGCCTTAGCGTTTTCTAGCAGCTACTGCAAATTTCCATACTCTTAACATCTCCTTTACAAGTGACAAATCTATACAATACAAGGTGCAGTTTCTTATTAGCAACTAGCTAGTAAATACAGGTGGTTCATACACAAAATCACAACCTCTAATAATAGCTACTTTACAAGCACACATATTCAGGATGTTACTTTTCAGTTGCCCCCAAGTGATGTTTTGCAGTTATTTGTTCTTTCTCTTCCTCTATCTCATTCTCCCCCAGGTTATCAGTTCTTGAGAAGTAGACAGGCTAGACAGGTTAAATGCAGCATCATTACTCTCTCTCTCTCCCCCCTTTCTTTTTTTTTTTAATCCCTGCAAAAGCCATCCTGCTGGGCAGCAGCTATAGCGGCCTGCCTGCTTCAGCAGGAACCATAAATACCTGCCTGCAACCGCACCTTTACATTAACCCTTTCATGTTCAAAATGTTAAACAGCTACCCGTTGAAAGCTTTTACATGAACCCAACAACAAGAAAAATACACAGAACACCATCTGCCCTCAGCTCACACATACAAACACACGCATATGGGATCCCACAAGCACATGCCACACAATATTTGAAGCACAAAATCCAGACAATCATTACTCCCACTACAGTTCCACGTACAGAACGTGGCACAAGGACCCTGTGAAGACTAACAGCAAACCAGCTCTGAGAAGCATCATTGCAGTGCAAGGTGGCAGGCTCAACCTTAGCGGGCGGCCCCGCAGAGGCTCTGCCTCCCCCACATCGTATGAGGCTTGGGCTTTTATACTGACCAAAATGCACACTAATTCCGACACAGGTGGCCAGCCTGTGCTGGAAGAAGTGGCCAGCAGAATCTACAGAGGTCTCCAAGGGTTGACAGAAACCTGGACATACTTATATTTACCAACTTCTAGTACATGAGTATCACAGAGAAACTGTATGGGCTCCCCCTGTCAATTGCAAGAAAAAATCATAACATATACAGCTTGAGTATAAGAGGATTTTAACCCATACGTGGTCACTGTTTGTCAGGCCTCCTTAATTATTTTGAGATCAAGAGTGTCCTGGGTTCAGCAGTAGCAGTCATGTTTTTCCTTTGTGTTAACTGGTGCAGTGCTGTGTTTTGACTTCTAGCTTGAGAACAGTGTTGGTGAAGCCGATGTTTTCGGTTGTTGCTAAGTGATGTTTACCCTGACCAAGGACTCTGTGAGGCTCATGCTCTGCCAGGGAGGAGGGGAAGCTGTGAGGAAGCAGAGACGGGGAGCCTGACCCGGGCTAGCCGGGGAGGTATTCCATACCACAGCACGTCATGCCCGGGGTGGGGGGGTAACTGGGAGTTACCCAGAAGGACAGGGGCTTCCGGGTGGAACTCGCTTTCTTGGCCGGTGGTATCGTATTCTCTTCCCTTGTTATTTTCCCTTATTATTGTTTTAGCTGATAGTAGCGGTGGTGATTTGTTGCTGGACTGTTCTTGTCTCAACCCGTAGGAGTTGCACTCTCTCGATCCTCCTCCCCGTTCCTCCGGGAGCGGGGAAGGGGAGAGCCCCGGTGCGGGGGGGGGGGACGGACACGGACCTCGATTGTTGTCAGCACGGCACCACTCATTGGGAGTGAGTGAACAAGTTACCTGACTGGGTTTAAACCACGACAAAGAGCTTCCCACTCTTTAGCCCCCTGCTGTGTAGTAAACACAGGATATGCAGAGATGCCCATTGCAGAAAATTCCCCAGTAATGATCGCATCCTTGGTTACCCATCGTTACAGCTGAGCGTCTCCAGGGCCAGTGAGTCTGAGCAGACCGACATGGGAGACGAAGAGTCAGGGTCTGGAAGCAGAGGATATAAATCTGGCTCGGATTCAGGGGATTCGGGGGCTGATCCTGCGCTGAACTCAGGGTCTCCGTTGCTCGCAGCTGTGTCTTTCTTATCAGATGTCTCTCGTTCGGTATGTAACCATCTGCAGACCTGGCTCCTCTGTAACTGAGTTAAAAATTTCCTCTCTAGGGCATAGTGGATTGGAGAGTCTCGCAGTTCCTTTAAATGCCCCGCTAGCGCATGATCTCTATTTTCTACTGCGTGTTTCAAAATGGCGCCACAATCGATCCGGCGCCGAGGCACTGCCCTTTTTCTTTCGGATTCCTCGACATTTATCATGCGTATCCCTTCTAATATACTTTCTCTGTCCTTTTCAAAGTCCCTACTTTTGGAACTGGGGTGGTGGGGGAGCAGGGGGTTACACCTCCTCCGCTGCACCTTCTGATGAAGGAGGAGGGGGAGAAAAGGAAGGGGGGGGGTGGGGGGGGTGGGGAAACCCTGTGCTCCCGCGAGTTGGGGGGAACGAGTTGTAATCTTCCCCCTGTTTCAACCGACCGGGGACATCTGTTCCTAGTTTCTCCGTTGCTACCGCAGCAGTTTTCTTTCCTGCCTTGTATCTTTTTATACAGCTTATTACTTCTCTCCGTGGTTTACCGAGTTTCTTTGCCGTTTTATCATCATTAAGCATTGAGTCATATAGTTCATCACCAAACTTTCGCCACTCACTCTCCTCAAAAACTGTATTAGGATCTGCAAAACATCCCTTAGCCTTCCCTACAGCCACTAGACCTGCTAGCTGCTTTAGAGTCTCAGGCTCAATTCCCCGCTTTTATAAAAAGCACTGTAATAAGTCCAGGGCTACCTCTCGGTCCATTTTTATGGCTGGCCTTTTCTGGATCGTCTTCTTCTGGGTCGTCCTGTAACCTTGGTCTCCGGATCGGCCTCCCGACGCAGCAGTGTCTGGTTCGCCCCAGCGGCGGACTCCTTTCGGTTAGTCCAAGCACCTGGGTCTGTCACACCACCGCAGCAGCATTGCCCGCGCTCCCCGGCCGCTGCCGCTGGCGCCGCTCACTCGCTGTTCCGGGTCCCTGATACTCAGGGCCCTGTAATCCGGGTCCCCGCTGACCGGGGCCCTGTATTCCGGGTCCCCGTCTACCGGGGCCCTGTATTCTGGGTCCCCGGTAGCTGGGGCCCATTAGTCCATGGTCCCTGTTCAGGCGCCATTTGTAAGCGGCGAGGAGAAGCAGACAGGCCAACCCAATATGGGTGATAAGCAAACTTCTACTTTATTTGTGACGCAGCTCACATATATATAGGAGTAGTATTCAGCCACTCCTCCTTGGCACAACAGTATTGGTTAGACCCACACAGCGTCCTCCACATTCTCCTTCCATGTCCAGTTTCCGGTTACCTGTGGGGGCCACCCCCTGCCTTGCTTGCACAGGCCTCCAGGGCTCCATGGCCCTGCTCTTAGAGTCATTCTGCAACACCGGGTAACTCTCCGTTACATCCTGGGCATGACGTGCTGTGGTATGGAATACCTCTTTGGTCAGTTTGGGTCAGGTGTCCTGTCTTTGCTTCCTCCCGGCTTCCCCTCTTCCCTGGAAGAGCATGAGACTCACAAAGTCGTTGGCCAAACTGAAACATCATTGTTATCAGCTCTGTTCCCAGGCCGAAAGTCAAAACACAGCACTGCACCAGCTACCAAGAAGGAGAAAAATTACTACTACTGCTGAACCCAGGGCAGAGAACAAGACACAGCTTAAAGAGAAAAAGACCCAGCCTGAAGAAAGACACAGAGACCCTGCTAAAAGCAACAAGTGACCCAGCCTAAAGCTGCATGTGACCCAGCCTAAAGCAAGAGACCCAGCCTAAAGCGAGAGACAAAGTCTAAAGATAGAGCCAGAGAGCAGGCCTAAAGAGAACGGGACGTAGCCTAAAGCTAGAGTCCCAGGTAAAAGGAAGAGACCCAGCCTAAAGTCAGAAAGAGACCAAGTCTAAAGCGAGACAGACCCAGCCGAAGGGAAGAGATAGAGACCCAGAGTAAAATGAGAAAGAGATCCAGACTAAAACAAGGAAGAGTCCCAGACTGAAGAGAGAAAGAGACCCAGCCTAAAGCAAGAAAGAGACCTAGACCAAAGCCAGACACAGAGACACAGCCTAAAGCAAGAGACCCAGCCTAAAGTGAGGTAGATACCCAGCTTAAAGTGACAGACCGAGCTGCAGGAGACAGAGACCCAGCCTAAAGACAGAGAGACACAGCTGGAAGAGATAGAGACCCAGCATAAAGCAAGAGAGAGATCCAGCCTAAAGTGAGACACCCAGCCTAAGGAGTCAGAGACTCAGCCTAAAGAGAACAAGACCCAGCTTAAAGAGAAAGAGACCCAGCCAAAAGAAATAAAGAGACCTGGCCGGAAGAGACAGAGACCCAGCCTAAAGCAATAGCAGTAGCCTGGAGAACATAAAGAAGGACTACAGAGCCCTGGGAGAGGTGGTTAGGGGCTCTGGAGCTCAGATAGTCTTTTTGTCCATTCTCCAGGATACAGGGGAGGACCCTAAAAAGGCTAGGAGGATTGGCCAGGTTAACAAATGGTTAGAAAGGTGGTGCCGCAGTCAGGGGTTTCTGTAACTTGAACATGTGACCCAAGTTTGTAGGCCAGGTCTACTGGGGGCTGGTGGAGCTGGTCCAAGGTGAAGAGCGGGTTTCGGTAGGAGGCTTGCCAGACTGGTCAAGGAGTCTTTAAACTAGATGCATTGGGGGAGGGGGGCATCATTCCATCCCAGTACACCCAGTCAGCACCTATAATAAATGCTCGGAGCAATGTAGAGATATTCCAGCAGCTACAAACTATGAGCCAGCTGCATTTGGAGCTCGGCTCAGATGCCTCTATACAAACGCCCGTAGCATGGGGAACAAGCAAGAGGAATCAGAGATGTGTGCATGTCTACGGGGGAATAGGCATTACAGAAACATGGTGGGATGGCTCCTATGACTGGAGTGTTGGAATGGAAGGTTACAGGCTCTTTAGGAAAGAAAGGCTCGGCAGGCGGGGAGGGGGAGTTGCTGTTTACATTAGGGATAGGCTGGAGAGTATGGAACTCTGTCTGGGGACAGGTGATCAGTCAACAGAGAGTTTGTGGGTCAGGGTTAAAGGGAGAACAGCTATGGGGGACATTACTGTGGGGATCTGTTACAGAACACCCAATCAGGAGGACTCTGTGGATGAAGCACTCTATAGACAGAAACAGCCTCACGCTCGCAGGCTCTTGTGCGCATAGGAGACTTCAATCACTCTTGATATCTGTTGGAAGGACGGCATGGCCTGGCACAAGAAATCCAGGAGGTTCCTCGATTGTGTGGAAGACAACTTCCTTCTGCAAGTAATAGAGGAGCCAACAAGGAGAGGTGCCATGCTTGACCTCGTGCTCACCAACAGGGAAGGGCTCATTGGAAATGTGACTCTCCAGGGCAGCCTTGGATGCAGCGATCATGAGATGCTCGAATTTGAGGTCCTCAGGACTGCCCTGGACTCCAAAAGAGCAGTCTTTGGCCTCTTCAGGAACCTGCTTAGTAAGGTTCCATGGGATATAGCCCTAGAGGGCAGGGGGGGCTCAGGGGGCATCCCAACCAGAAGGAAGTGCAGCAGGCGGGCCAGGAGACCTCCTTGGATGGATAAGGAGCTCCTGAGGAAAATTCAAATGAAAAAAGAGGCTCCTCCGCCGCCTTCTCCCGCTGCTCGGCAGCCGCCTCCTTCCTCTCCTCGACGGCCCCGACCTCCTCCACCGGCAGCCGTCCACTCGCGGCTTCCCGCCCCGCTCCCGCCGCCGCTTGGTCCCCGGGTCCGCTCTCCTGGGCCGCTTCAGCAGCCGCCGGCTCCCGGGGCCGCTCCCCCTCGGCTCCCCACGGCCTCACGAAGACGGAGGCGAGGGCGAGGGCCAGGGCCAGGACGGTGAAGAGCAGCCGGACGGCCAGGTACAAATCCACGGCCACGTCCGTCCCACTCTGCTGCTGGAGCCCAGCCGTATTACAAGTCATTGCCATAAAGTACAGTGAGACAAGAACCTTAGCCCAAGCCCCACACTTGATAAACACTAACACAGCAAATACCGGCTCTAAGTATTGTACTACATTCTGAAACTGTGAGATCAAGAGGAACAACTCTGAGAGCCAATAAATCAGCATTGTGATGAGTGACTATTAAACCAGTCAGATCTGTCGTTATCTCAACCCTTCGTGCCCCACGTTGGGCGCCAAAAAGAACTGTCATGGTTTAAACCCAGTCAGGTAACTCGTTCACTCACTCCCCCCCTTCTTTCCCTCCCCCTACTCCTGGAGGGACGGAGAGGAGAATCGAAACGAATGCAACTCCCACGGGTTGAGATAAGAACAGTTTAGTAACTAAGGTATAACACAAATCACTACTGCTACCACCAATGATAATAATGATAAAGGAAATAACAAGGGAAGAGAATACAACACCTCACCACCAGCTGACTGATAACTCGCCCCCCCCCCAGCCCAACCAAGCACTGACCGATGCCTCCTCCAACCCTGCAGTCTCCCAGCCCTTCTGGGTAACTCTCAGTTACATCCTGGGCATGACGTGCTGTGGTGTGGAATACCTCTTTGGTCAGTTTGGGTCAGGTGTCCTGTCTCTGCTTCCTCCCGGCTTCCCCTCCTCCCTGGCAGAGCATGAGGCTCACAAAGTCCTTGGCCAAACCAAAACATCGCTATCAGCTCTGTTCCCAGGCCAAAAGTCAAAACACAGCACTGCACCAGCTACGAAGAAGGAGAAACATGACTGCTACTGCTGAACCCAGGACACAAGCCTAAAGTGAGACATAAGGCCTAAAGTGAGAGACCACCCCTATAGCTAGAGACAAAGCCTAAAGAAAAAGACAGAGACCAAGGCTAAAGAGACCCATCCTAAAGCAAGAAAACCAGCCGAAAGCAAGAGACGCAGCCCAAAGTGAGATACAGATACCCAGTCAGAAACCTAGAGACCCAGGCTAAAGTGAGACAGAGACAGAGCCCAAGGAGGCAGAAACCCAGCCTAAAGAGAACTAGACACAGCATGAAGAGAAAGAGGCCCAGACAAAAGACACAAAGACACAGCCTAAAGCAAGAAAGTGACCCAGCCTAAAGCCAGACAGACACCCAGCCTAAAGTGATAGACCTAGCCTTAGGAGACAGAAAGACAGCCTAAATAGACATAGACCCAGCCTAAGGCTAGAGACATGGCCTAAAGCAAGACACCCAACCTAAAGTGAAAGACAAAGCGTAAAGAAAGAGACATAGACCCAGCCTAAACAGAATGAGACCCAGCTTAAAGAGAAAGAGACCCAGCTGAAAGAGAGATTCACCCTAAAGAAAGACACAGAGACCCAGAAAGAAGAGATAGAATCCCCAGCCTAAAGCGAGGACAGAGACCCAGCCTAAAGTGAGAACAAGACCCAGCCTGAAGTGAGAGACCCAGCCTAAACTGAGAGACACGGCCTAAAGAGAGAGACCCAGCCTAAAGCAAGAGACATAGCCTAAAGAAAAATACAGAGACCCTGCCTAAAGAGGAAGGGTCCCAGTTGAAATCAAAAGACCCAGCCGAAAGCAACAGACACAGCTGAAAGCAAGAAAGAGAGCCAGCCTGAAGCAAGACAGAAACCCAGCCTGAAGCGAGAGAGAGACCCAGCCTGAAGCAAGAAAGACCTAGCCTAAAGCAATACAGAGACTTGGCCTAAAGGGAGAGACCCAGCCTAAAGTGAAAGACAAAGCCTAAAGACAGAGACCCAGCTTACAGAAAGAGCCACAGACCCAGCCTAAAGCGAAAGAGAATGAGACCCAGCTTAAAGAGAATGAGACCCAGAGTAAAGAGACACAGCATAAAGAGACAGTGACTCAGGCTAAAGCGAGAGACGGGGACACAGCATAAAGCGAGACAGAGACTCAGCCTGACAGAGACCTAAACTCAAGAAAGAGATTCAGCCTAAAGCAAAAGAGGAGTTCCAGAGTAAAGAGACTGTCGTTGTTTAAGCCCAGCTGGTAACTCAGAACCACG
The DNA here is from genome assembly GCF_033815535.1 of Pezoporus flaviventris. Taxonomy (NCBI): domain Eukaryota; kingdom Metazoa; phylum Chordata; class Aves; order Psittaciformes; family Psittacidae; genus Pezoporus; species Pezoporus flaviventris. Next base: position 17,394 of record NW_026892669.1, on the reverse strand, counting down.
CAGCTGCTTGCTCACTCCCCCCCTTCCTCCTCCAGCTCCCAGAGGGATGGGGAGGACAATTGAAAGAATGTAACTCCCACGGGTTGAGATAAGAACAGTTTAGTCACTAAGGTATAACACAAAACACTGCTGCTACCACAAATAATAGTAATGACAAGGGAAATAACAAGGGATGAGCTGTTCCCAGGCTGAAAGTCAAAACCACAGCACTGCACCAGTGCTACACTGTAAGCGGCGAGGAGAAGCAGACAAGCCAACCCAATATGGGTGATAAGCAACTTCTACTTTATTTGTGACGCAGTTCACACATATATAGGAGTGGTATTCAGCCACTCCTTCTTGGCATAACAGTATTGGTTAGCCCCCACAGCTTCCTCCACATTCTCCTCCCATGTCTGGTCTCTGGCTACCTGTGGGGGCCACCCCCTGCCTTGCTTGCACAGTCCTCCAGAACTCTATGGTTCTGCTCTTAGAGTCATTCTGCAACAATTCCCCCCTTTTTCTTTGTGCAAGCAAGGCATTATGGGTTATTCTGTTCACCTGTTTTATCACACAACTATAAACAAGTCTAATAGCTACGATGATTAGCCTAACAATGATACATAAGTGCAATACTTTTAAACAGTGTTTGACTTAACCTGTAATGCCCCGTGAAAACAACCATCTAATTATTCTTAGAATACTGCTCATTTACTATTGCTGGGTAAGCTGAGCCAGGGTTCTCAGCTGTACGTACATCGAATTAACATAATCAGAGAGACTCATACAACACATTCCATCAAACTCTTCACATCCATGTCCCTGTTCCAACAACAAAAGGTTCTGCAGTGTTGCATGTCTTACAGAGTCAACATTAAAACAAATCAGGAATTGCCTTCGATGCAGAATTGTCTGCTTAGCAACTCAGCAACCCAGTCTGCTTAGTTGAGCCAAGGCCCCGGCTGACGCCGTGCCTGGTAGGAGGAAAGAAACTGATATAATAGAGTCAAGTGAGCAAAACTTACATAAGATCTACAGTTTAACAGTGAGGCTAAAAATAAGGCACCTTAAGCACCTTGAGCGGTGCTGTCACTGAAGTGTTAAGGGTCGGCGAGGTCAGTCCTCCAGTAACAAGGTCCCTTCTCCTTATTGAAGGATTGCTTGGCCAGGCTGGATCGCTGCAGATCCAAACATTCTGATGAGCAGCCTCAAGGGATGATCGGTAGAGCGGGAAGTATTGCGGGAAGCTTACCTGAACCACATGCTGACATTCCTGTAATCTAAAAGATTAGAATTTACACCTTTTATAGCACTATTCACCTTGGCTTAGGCACTTGTTCCGCTAAGTATTACGCATGTAACCATTCGCACGGCTCTTAATAATTCTACTCCCAAGGTCCATTTGGGGCAATAAGCGAATATGGTACCCCAGCGTCCCAATTGTCTGTTGAGTTGTTGAGGTTGGTAGTGCTACAAACGACATGGCAGACCGGCAAGGGTCAGTTGCTTATCACAATACCAACCAAACATATTGGAAATGGTTTACCAGGGGAAGGTAAGGCGAGGCAAATGGCATTCTACCCTGCAACTCAACCATCATCCCCCACCCGTTGTTCCTGGGCTGCGGAGGTAGACGGTTGATCGTTTCCGGAGTCTTTATTCCTGTCAGGAAGAGAAGAAGAAGATAAGGATACTGTTTTGGTCGATTTCGCAGGAACCCATTGTGTACCTGTGGATGTAAGCACACACATATAACCTCGCCCCATGTACTTCACTTCTGCCGGGCCCTGCCATAAGCCCGTGCTGGGATCACGGTACATGACCATCATAGGAGCCTCTGATTCGGATGCCGTGGCTCGGCCATGCACTTGAGCAGGGGGAGAGTCCTGATCTGCAAAAATGCACAAGTAGTTCAGAACAAACAGCGCCTTAGACAGTCTTTCTTGCACGTCGTGAACATCACTGAACTTTTCAAGGTACCGTTTCAGGGTCTGATGCGCCCGCTCAACTATTGCCTGTCCCGTTGGCGAATGGGGAATGCCAGTCACATGTTTGACTCCCCATTTTTGACAAAATTGGCGCATTCTCTCACCTACATAGGCGGGCCCATTATCCGTTTTTATTTGCTGAGGAACTCCCGTAACGGCAAAGCAGCTAGTTAGATGCCGCACTACATGGGAACCCCTTTCTCCTGTCTGGGCCGTGGCCCACAGGAATCTGCTATGTGTGTCAATTGTGACGTGCACATACTTAAGGCGTCCAAACTGTGGCACGTGTGTGACATCCATCTGCCATACTTCACAAGGGCCCAAACCCCGAGGGTTCACCCCAATTCCCAGTCCTGGTCCATGATGGCTGCAGCTGGGGCAGGCCCTGACAATGCCTCTCGCTTCCTCCATTGTAATCTTAAATTGACGGAATAGTCCCTTAGCATTCTGGTGAAAGATGTTGTGGGCCTCTCTGGCTTTTATGAAGTCACTCAGGGGTGCAACAATGGAAACTAACTGATCTGCTCTGTCATTGCCTTCCCCCAACCCCTGAGACCATTTATGACTCCGTATGTGGATGATGGCGTAAGCACACTCCCGCTGATGAATGGCTGCCTGCAGCTGACGCAGCAGGTCAAACAACCGCCGGTTTCGACACTCTCTGAGCCGAGCATCCTCAATACGCTGAACCACACCCGTGACGTACATAGAATCAGAGATTACATTTAGTTCTGTGTGATGCCAGTTCAAGAAGGTCCAGATGACCGCCGCTAGCTCTAAAGTCTGCAGTGAGTCCTCCGCTTCCGCGGCCAGTATCCGCTGGTGCCATGTCTCACCCTGGATCCAGGTCGCAGCGGCGCGCCGAGACTTCCTTCCAGCGTCTGTAAAAACCGTTACTGCATTGGCCAGCGGGCGTTCACTCCTTTTTGGGATCTTGATCCATTCTTGCTGGCTGATCCAGCGCAAGATTGCAGTTGCTCTACCTTAAGGTCTGCAGCCTGAGTCAGCAGGCTGACTTGTAACGCCTGTGAGTGCTGGAGATACCACTCAAGATCCTGCCGTTTTATTGGCAGGTAAATAGTTCCGGGTTCCTGAGCCGTTAATTGCAACACCCTCATTCGGCCCTTTTGAACCAATTGTGCTAAATTTTCTATTTTCTGTTGAATAGTAGTTTTGGGCTGGACAGCAGTAAAAAGCCACTCCAATATCTCCACCTCCTCCCCCCTTTTCTTTTTGCACTGTGTCAGTGCACCCAAGAGTTGCTTAGGGCCTTGTAGTATTGTAAGGTCTACAGGAAGGTCTGGGTCTCTACAGTCAACCCATCTCTGTACGATTTGTGTGCTGATGCGCTGGATGGTTAGCCGCTGTTCCGACGTGGGTCGCACCGGTCGTGCTGGGTCAGTGCCCTGCAACAGGGGTCTCAAAGTGTCAATATCATCATTTGAAATGCCCACGACAGGACGCAGCCATTGTATATCTCCAAGTAAACGCTGTGCATCATGTAGGGTCGAGATTTGAATGTGAAGTTGCAGTTTCTGTGGTCGTACCTGGCCTTCTGTGATATGCCAACCTAAATATTTCCACGCAGGGCCGCGCTGAATTTTTTCAGCCGCAATAACGAGTCCTTGTTTGCTCAGTTGCTGCTCCAGTAGAGTCTCTTGGTCCGTCGTGAAGGGATGATTTTGGGCAAATAGAATATTGTCCATATAATGATAAATTAATGTTCCCGGCCACATCCGGCGAAGGGGCTGGAGCGCATTGGCCACAAATAGCTGACACAGGGCAGGGCTATTTTTCATACCCTGTGGCAGTACTGTCCATTCAAAACGGCGAAAAGGTGCTGCTTTGTTTGGCATTGGCAAGGTAAAAGCGAATCGTGCAATATCTAATGGATGCAGCTTAATTGTGAAAAAACAGTCTTTAAGATCAATAACCAGCAGGTGCCAACCCTCTGGGAGCATAGCAGGGTTGGGCAAACCTGGCTGCAAGGCACCCATCGCTTGTATTTGTGCATTCACAGCTCTCAAGTCCTGTAGCAGTCTATATTTCCCTGATTTCTTTTTTATAACAAAAATTGGCGTATTCCAGGGGCTCATGGAAGGTCGTAGGTGTCCCTGTTGTAATTGTTCCTGTACTAAAAGCTGTGCTTGCTCCAGACTTTCCTTTTTCAGCGGCCACTGCTTGACCCACACCAGAGTGTTAGTAGTCCATGTGAGCTGGATCGGGAAAGTCCATTGTGCAGCGACCGCTCCTAAAAATGCTGGTTAGTCAGCACCAGTCCCAGCTGGTCTAGCACATCTCGGCCGATTAGGGCATTTACCCCAGTGGGGAGCGGCATAATGGTTGCATAGATAGAAGCAACCTGACCTTCAACGGACACCTGTATTAAATCAGAGCTGCGTTGCACAGAAGCAGTGCCACCAACGCCCTCAACTCCACCCAGGGTGGGGTGGCACGGCCACCAGTGTGGCCACTTGTCAGTGTTTATTATGGTGATATCTGCTCCAGTGTCCAGTAATGCCAGTAAATTTAGACGCTCGTTCCCTCGAGACCATGTGGAGTCCACTACAGGTCTGGTAGTCATTGGGACAGTTAGCATTACCAGGCCTCCCGTGGAGCCAAATCCTTGGGACCCACGCTTGGCCAAGGAACCAGTATCTTGCATTGCAGCAGTTAATTGTGGCAAGGGGATTAGCTGGGCAATCTTGCTCCCTACAGGGATATGAATCGGGGGAAATAATGTTTGAGCTACAATGCAAATTTCTCCAGTAAAGTCTGCATCAATCAGTCCAGGTAATATGAACAGACCCTTCAGTCCACTGGAGGATCGCCCAAGCAGCAATGCTCCATGGGCTTGTCCATTTATCATTAGTGGTCCTCGGACTGCTGTGGGGATCTTACGCGGTCGTTGATCAATGAGGGTCGCATCTACTGCGGTTGCCAGGTCCAGGCCGAGGCTCCCTCTAGTGGCGGGCTGCAGGTTGGCTGCGGGCAGCTGCTCCCGGCTGCTGGTGTCGCTCTTAGCGCTGGCCACTGGGCGGCAGTCGACGGTGTCGCACTTGGCGCTGACCACTGGGTGGCGGCGTGAGCAGGGGCCGCAATTGTTATCTGCGCGCGGCGGCCATTCGCGCTCATCTGTCCGTTTCCCGAGCAGCTGCAAGCTTCTGTGCTGTGGCTATTTCAGTGACAATTAGAACACCAAACAGGCCTTCTGCAGTACCGTTTCAAGTGTCTTCCGCCACATCTGTAGCAACGAATCTGCGGCTTGCATTCGCTTCTTGGTTGTGCTGGCACTACGTTGTTGGACTGGAGAGGACCCAGCGCTGCAAAAGCCTGTACCTGAGCCTGAGCTGCCTCCCTCTGTGCCTGAGCTATCTCTTTTCCCATTTCCTTAACAGTTTCTACAAGTAGTGCCTGCGGTCCTACTGGCACCCTGCTCATGCGTTCTAACATAAGTTCTATGGTGGCATCTGCGGGTAGGGTAACTAAAATGCTCTTTGTATAAGCGTTGCTATTTTCCATGACACACTGGCGCAGCAGCGGACCCCTCATATATTCCGGAGTGTCTGCTAAGCCGATGGCTGTGGTTACTTTGTCCACAAAATCAGCAAATGTTTCATCTTTTCCCTGTTTAATGGACATGTACGAGGGGGTAGGGGGCGCCGTGCGCACTCTTTGCATGGCTTCCCGGGCAGTACGCATGGATTCCAGACAGACATCTGGTCCCATTTGCACCTGAATGTCCGCACTAGCAAATCGCCCAGTTCCCATCAATTGTTCTGTAGTAACACCAAACAGCGGGTCATTTTGGCCTCTGGGCAGGTTTGATGATCTGTCACAGAGCTGTTGCCAATGCGCCTGCCACAATAGCTGCTGCGCTTGTGTCATTATCATTCTAATTATACCTTTAATATCCTCAGGACATAGCACTGTACCACTCCAAATATAACTTAACATCTGTTTAGTGGGCTCACCGTGCAGTCCTGATTCGTTCACTGTACTTCGTAACTGTGTTAAAAATTTCCAATCTAGGGCATAGTGAGTTTCCTGTGTTCCTCAGAGTCCATCTGGTTCGTATCGGACTGGGAAGGCTCGCAGATCTTCCAGATCTCTCGTTAGGGTGTAGTCTTTATTTTCTACTGCGTATTTTAAAATGGCGTCCCAGTCGATCCGGCATCGGGACACCGCCCTCCTTCTTCCGGATTCCTCGACATTTATGATACGTATACCTTCTATTACACTCTCTCTGTCTTTTTCAAAGTCCCTGCTGTCGGAATCCCTCTGCTTTTCAGAGCTCGACTGGGGGGGTTGGGGGCAGGGAGTTGCGCATCCTCCGCTGCACCTTCTGATGAGGAGGGAGGGGGAGAAAGGGAGGGGGAAAAACCCTGCGCTCCGAGCACAGGCAGAGCCCCGCAAGTCGGGGGAAATGAGTTATAATCTTCCCCCGGCCTTAACCGACCGGGGATGTCTGTCCCTAGCTTCTCTGTTGCTACAGCGGCGATTTTCTTTTCCGCCTTGTATTTTTTTATGCAATTTATCACTTCTCTCCACGGGTTACCGAGTTTCTTTGCCGTTTTATCATCATTAAGCATTGAATCAAATAACTCATCACCAAACTTTCGCCACTCACTCTCCTCAAATACTGTATTAGGATCTGCAAAGAATCCCTTAGCCTCCCCTAAAGCCACCAGACCCGCTAGCTGCTTTAGAGTTTCAGGATTAAGTCCCCGCTTTTCTAAAAAGCGCTGTAATAAGTCCAGGGCTACCTCTCGGTCCATTTTCATGGCGGCTTTTTCCAGATCGTCTTCTCCTGGATCGTCCTGTAACCTCGGTCTCCGGATCGGCCTCCCGACGCAGCACTGTCTGTTACGCCCCAGCGGCGGATTCTTTCGGTTAGTCCAAGCACCCGGGTCCGTCACGCCACCGCAGCAGCATTGCCCGCGCTTCCCGGCCGCTGCCGCCGGCCCCGCTCACTCGCCGTTCCGGGTCCCCGTCGAGCGGGGCCCTGTATCCCGGGTCCCCGTCGACCAGGGCCCTGTATCCGGGTCCCCGTTAAACCGGAGCCCTGTATTCCGGGTCCCCGTCGGCCGGGGCCCTGTATCCCGGGTCCCCGCTAGTCGGGGCCCTGTATCCCGGGTCCCCGCCGGTCGGGGCCCTGTATCCCGGGTCCCCGCCGGCCGGGGCCCTGTATCCGGGTCCCCGTCGACCGGGGCCCTGTATCCCGGGTCCCCGTCGACCGGGGCCCTGTATCCCGGGTCCCCGCTATTCGGGGCCCTGTATTCCGGGTCCCCGTCGGCCGGGGCCCTGTATCCCGGGTCCCCGCTATTCGGGGCCCTGTATTCCGGGTCCCCGTCGGCCGGGACCCTGTATCCCAGGTCCCCGCCGGCCGGGGCCCTGTATCCGGGTCCCCGTCGACCGGGGCCCTGTATCCCGGGTCCCCGCTAGTCGGGGCCCTGTATCCCGGGTCCCCGCTAGTCGGAGCCCTGTAATCCGGGTCCCCAGCGACCAGGGCCCTGTAGTCCGCGTCCCTGTTCGGGCACCATTTGTAAGCGGCGAGGAGAAGCAGACAAGCCAACCCAATATGGGTGATAAGCAACTTCTACTTTATTTGTGACGCAGTTCACACATATATAGGAGTGGTATTCAGCCACTCCTTCTTGGCATAACAGTATTGGTTAGCCCCCACAGCTTCCTCCACATTCTCCTCCCATGTCCGGTCTCTGGCTACCTGTGGGGGCCACCCCCTGCCTTGCTTGCACAGTCCTCCAGAACTCTATGGTTCTGCTCTTAGAGTCATTCTGCAACACTACACTACACTGATGTTTTCCGTTGTTGCTCATTAATGTTTACTCTAACCAAGGACTTTGTGAGTCTTGTGCTCTGATAGGGAAGAGGGGAAGCCAGGAGGAAGCAGAGACAGGACACCTGACCCAAACTGACCAAAAAGGTATTCCATACCACAGCATGTCATGCCCAGTATATAAACTGGGGCCAGTTACCCAGAGGGGCTAGATCACTGCTCAGTCAGGCTGGGTATGGGTCGGCAGGTGGCGAGCAGTTGTATTCTCTTCCCTTGTTATTTCCCTTATCATTATTATTATTGGTGGTAGCAGCAGTGGTTTATGTTATACCTTAGTTACTGGACTGTTCTTATCTCAACCCGTGGGAGTTACATTCTTTCCATTCTCCTCCCCATCCCTCCGGGAGCAGGGGGAGGAAGGTGTGGGAAGGGGGGGAGTGAGCGAGTGGCTGCGTGGTTCTGTGTTTCTAGCTTTGCTTAAACCGCGACACTGCCCTAAAAGGAATATCCACAAGGTGGCTCTGGTAACTGAATTAAAACTAGACTGCTGGGGACCTGGGGAATCTATCCTAGCAGATCCACTGGTTAACTTAAAGCTAGGGACTAGAGAAAATGGAGTTTTTAGTGGATACAGGAGCAACTTATTCGGTGTTAAATTAGAGTTTGACTCCAGTGGGAAAAGATTATTTTACAGTTGTGGGAGCTACTGGCTGCCAGGAAAAAGTGTTCTTTCTGAGACCATTAGAATATAAACTGAGAAAACAGATTGGTGTGCATAAATTTTTATATATGCCAAATTCACCAAAATCCTTATTGGGATGAGACTTATTAGAACATTTGGAGGCTATCATAACATTTAAAGAAGGAGAAATGGAATTGAAGGTAAAAGATGATCAGTTGATTAAAATTCTGAGCTTATCTTTAATCCATCAGAAAATTAATGAGAACTTTCCTGAGATAGAAGAAGCCTTTACCCAGGTATACCCAGGAGTATGGGCATCTGAAATTCCTGGTAAGGCAAAAAATGCTCTGCCTATTAATCTAGAAATAAAAAGCAAAGCAGATTTTTTCAGATCTTGCCTTGACTGTTAGTCAACACCTCACTCCTCATTTGCCATGGGTGTAAATCCTTGTGGCTTAAAGGCGAACGTGGAATTCTGATCCTTTGGACCCGCAGAAATGGGAAGGGACCATAGAACTGATAACCTGGGAGAGGGGGTATGTTTGTGTGCTCCTACCTACAGGTCTGTTGCGCTCACATGCAAAGTTTGTCAAGCCATACCATGAGCTGGATAGACAACCTGAAGAACACAATGCCTCAGCTGCAGGAGCTGACCTTGAAGACACTGAGCGGAATGAGACAGAGGAAGAGAAAAAGGAATGATTTGCAAAACATCACTTGGGGGCAACTGAAAAGTAACAACTTGAATATCACAGAATCCTAAGGGTTGGAAGAGACCTCTCCCCTCCTCTTCTCTCCTTGTTTCTCCTCTCCTCTTTTCTCTACCCCTCTCCCCTCCTCTCCTCTCCTTTCCATTCCTCTCTTCTCCTTTTCTTCCCTCTCCTCTCTTCTCCTGTCCACTCCTCTCCTTTCCTCTCTTCACCTCCCTTGTCCTGACCACTCCTCTCCTCCCCTCTCCTCTCCCCTCCACTGCTCTCCACTGCTCTACCCTCCTCTCTACTCCTTAATTCTCCTCTCCTTCCCTCTTCTCTCCTTTCCTTCCCTCTTCGCTCCTTTCACTCCCTTCCATCACCTTTTCTCTCCTCTAGTTCTCCCTAGTCTGCCATTCTTCAAGCCCTAGCATGTTTCTCTTGGGCTTGTCCCCAACAGGCCCAGTTATCTCCCCTTCCCCCTTCCTACCTAGTTTAAAGCCCTGTTAATGAGCCCTGCTAACTCCTGCCCCAGAAACCTTCTCCCCCTCTGGGACTGATGTATCCCACCTGCCACCAGCAAACCAGGTGTCTCATATAGCAGCCTATGATTGAAAAACCCAAACCCCTGCCTTTGGCACCAGTCCCGTAGCCATACATTAATCTGCAGTCTCTTCCTATTTATCTCTTCACCTTTGCTTGTAACAGATATGGAGGCAAACACCACTTGTGCTCCAGACCCTCTAACCAGCCGTC